>NC_141695.1:1332888419-1334200109 GCF_964263255.1 Lissotriton vulgaris | reverse complement strand
GTGGTCTGGGAGCACTGCTGGCTATATATACTTTACTTTGCAAGAGGTTTGAAGCAAATCCATGGTGGCTGAGGGGACTTAGGGCCTAGCTGCAGAGCGCGCGCGGAGTGATTTGGGAAATTTGTGAAAAAGTGACTAAGTCCCCATTTTTGTACTTTTGCTCTTTGGCTGTTTGGGGGTCTTCTACTCGTTTTCTCCTGGGTTGACGGCTCTGGGGCCATTGCTGGGAAGCTCTAATACCGGATAAAAGTGTTTTGGACCAAATCCCAGGCGGAATTTTTTTTGTGTTTTTGATGACTTGCTTGCCTTTGAGGTGCTCTTAGGGGGGGTTCCGTCTGTTTGCGGGTGAGTTTCGTGGTCTGGGAGCACTGCTGGGACACTCTAATCTTGATTGCATTTGCTTTTCAGGAAATCCGTCGTGCCAACCCCGACTTATGGCCTAGCTACGCAGCGCGTTTGGACCGAAGGCCCAGAAATATTGCAAGTATGAGATTTTTCTTTTGGCCTGTTTGGGGGTGTTATGCTTCTTGGCGGGTGGGTTGCCGGGTCTTGGGGCATTCCTGGGAAGGTCTAATACCGGGTAGAAGTGGTTGGGACAAAATCCGCGCGGAAAAGCCTTTAGTTTTGGCACTTTTTGTAACTTAGGGTTCGTTAGGGTTAGCCCTAGCACCAGGATTGCATGTGTATCGGGGTGTTCTAGATTTTTCAAACTGAGTTCTGGGGTCTTAGAGCACTCGTGAGAATGTGTAATTTTGGTTGCAAGTCATTTGAAGAAAATCCATGGTGGGAAAGGGGGGATTTGGCATAGTTAAAGAAAGCCTTTGCCACTATTCTTAACTTAGGGTTCGTTAGGGTTAGCAGTATTTCTATTGCATGTGTTTGAGTGGGGGGGATTTCGAGTCTTGGAGCGATGCTGGCTATGGCTACTTTTGCTTGGTTGCTTGCAAGTGGTTTGAATACAATCCACGGGGGGTAATGGGTAATTAGGGTACTTCGGCCTACTTTTACTTTCAAAGTAAGTTTTGTCTCCAGTTTTCTGCTAGGCCTCGTTTTTTGGGTGGGAGCACTGCTAGGAAGATCTATTTTTGTTCTAAAACACAGTTTACAGTACACCTAGCTTGAGGGGCAAGATCCGCTACATTAATTTGCCCATACTTACTTATCCTTCAAAAGGTGACTCAGAGTACGCACTTTCAAAAACATTGTACTGTCTGTCTACTAGGAAAAACAAATTGTGACTTTTTGCACTCCACAGCCTACATACCTTATATTTATTTATCAGTGGTGTTGTAATATTATATCACTTCCTGTTTTTCGTTGAATAATTACAGGCCGGGTTTCAGTCTCTGCAATGGGGAAAAAAGGATGGAGTCAGGCTTCACAGTAGCGAGCCACAATTCAGCATCAGGCAGGCAGTGGACAGGGTGTCTTCTGGTGACCAACATCGGTGGACGAAGCGTCGGCTGCAATGGAGGAGTGCCGCTAATAGGAGGATTTTTTTTCTGCGGGCAACTTACTTACCACTTCCAACAGGACCACTACAACCACACATAGATACAGTATCCCTTGCCTTTTTCTCTGACTGTGACTGCATTTCTTTGCTCTCTCTCGGCTTCTACATTGATCCCTTAACACATCACTTAGTCCACTCCACTATCTGCACCACACATAGTCATTTGTAAGTGCTCCTACGTAATTCGCAAGTCGCAGCACGCCCCAGGCCGTAGAGGACTGGGATGGCCCCAATGATGAAGCATGTCACCAAGGGGCAACCCTGGTGAGTGAGGGGACACCTAGAAAAAAAGCAATTTCTCCTTTTCTATCTACTATACCTTCTGTCAGGTTACGCAGCCCCTAAGCGCCTACCGTACTATGAAACTACATTTCCCATGAGTAGGCGGGAGACTTGCAGACTATTTAGTGAGACTATATGAGAGTACCCTTGTATGTTAGGACATCACTTCACTGATGCCTGTCTTGTCTTCTCTTACAGGTATCCTTTCCCTGCTGACCCTACCTTTACCCATCCCACATTTTTTATTTTAGTTTGTTATTTTTCTCCCTCGCCTAATGCCTCGAACACCCTGTGTTTACACTTCTGGGTGTTGGTGACATTTGGAGGTGGAACCATATTTGCATCGACTGGATCACGGGGAGTAAACGTGACACCTTCCAGACCAACCCCATTGAGTGTTGTTGTGAATGGATTTATAGTGACCAGCAAGGCTCTCGGGTATCTGGCTACAGAGACCTTATGTTGAATATAGTTATCAATAATTCCACACAGGCCCTGTACTGTCGCATTCTTTCTTTCCACAGTTGTCGATGATATATTCTTACTCTGCTTGACAAAGAACCATTGCTAATGTGAAAGAACTTCAACCGAATTAGTAGTTATACTTTACCATTTGTTAGGCTACAATGTGGCACTGCTCTACTGTACTTCTGTCACCTGCTATATTCTCAGTTGTACCGTTGAATTGCTCAGGAGGACAAACCAGATTTCATTTTCTTTTTTTTCATAGGCATGCAACTGCCACTGTGGCACACCACTACTACCACCGCTATGAGGAAATTTTATCCGACCAAGATTGCCAACGTTATTCGGTGTTTCCCGTGGAGCCAGCCCTGGGCCTAGCCCTACTTTCAAACACAAATTACAGGTAAGATAAGCGTTTGGTGGTTTGGGGGTATAATGGAGTATTAGTACGAGAGACGAGAGCCTGAAGGTAGTACTACTAAAGTCCTAGGACTCTTGGATTCACTTCACTTAGTCTGTGAGAGGCACTTAGTGTTGAAAACATTTGGGCATTTACACTTAAAGGAAGAAAATGGAACTAAACTTTCAGGAAAACAGTCAACGTTAAACCCCCACCCACCAGGCAAGCAGTAAAAAACAGGTATGCTCAGATAAAGTTTGAAAAAGTATATTTATATCCCTAACAAAATAATCTCCCGCAAGACCCTCCCTAACCCCAACGATTGTCCTTCAAAAGTCCCCAAAAACCCAACTCCCAATTCCCACCCCCCAAAAGTCTCTAAAAAAGGGGCAAGGGACACTAGGGGTGGATGCTGTTCACTTTTTGGGCCAGGGCATCATGCTCCTCGCGGAGCAAGGCGAGCTCCTGCTGAAGGCGGGACACCATCAGGGTGGTGCGGCGCAGGCGTGCCTTCACTGCCTTGCAGGTGCAAGGCCTGTGAGAAGCAGCTGTTGGCCTTGCTGCTCGGCGGTGGCGTTTGCCTTTGGCAGCCCGGCTCAGTCTCGGTGGACCACTGTGCTGGGTCACGGTGGCAGCCGGTGAGGCCACGGAGGACGACGTTGTCGTTGTTGTCGACCGCACACTTTCCACGTCCTCCAGGGCCACCAGCCGCCGATATTCCGCAACAGTGGCCTCGATTCTCCGTTGCCGGGCCGCTCTAGCCAGCTCCTTCCTCCTTGTTCGTTTGGAAGGAGAACCTATATGAAGAAAGAAAGACATAGTCTGTAACCAATGCTCTTTAAGATTAACTCAATCATTCAGCAGAAATGTGTGCTGCAGTACAACTAGCAACTTGCAAGCGCATTACATAACTATTGAGGCCAGTATCTATCTAACCTCACACTTCTTCATCCTTGCTCTAACATTAGTGGGAGTTTAAGGAACAAATTCTATGAGCACTGTGGACTTCCATTGGAGTCGACTATGAAAGTACACCAGTCTTATTCTTCTTCTTGTCTCTTGTTTTGGAAAATTGGTACGTTATTTTCTGCAAGCCGGCATAATGCCAGCGCGGTAAACTTGCACCCGAGAAAAAGAGACGCACGCCATGAGGAGTGACCTAGACTTGCGTTGCCGTTGCGTTACTGTACCCGTCCAGTACATGCAGGTGGTGAATCTCTTACTTTTCTATTACGGGTGGCACTGAGAATACTCTGTTACAACTCAAGGGCTACTGCTTAATTAATTTAACTTTCACCCTACAGTGGAAATGAGTACTAGAAATGGAAAATTGAAGAAGATAAATAATCTGATTATCTATCACTTCACATGGGATGTTTTTGCTTATATATGGGATGACTTTAGGTGCTTTGCTTTTTATTGAGTGACAGGCAGTGATACATCCACACATGAATGACTGAGTACTACTAAACTTATTAAGAGAGGTAGGGAGTGGCCACCATAATAACCGGATCTATGCAGTGCTTGCAATACAAACTACTGCTACTATTTATGGTAGTATTTGGACAAAATTAAAAGTTCTTTTCCTTGCCTTTCCTACACGAACGGACGTGCGGGTGCAGTGTTAGTGTTACATGCTCTTCAAAGTTACACTTACTTCATCCACTGACCGTCTACTCTCTCTAGATCATGGGTACTCACAAACTTTCTCTCAGGGGCTACATTTACAGTGTAGTTTGGGGCCGAGGGCCGCACTGGTGGGGGCGGAGTCAGAGGGGGCGGGGCTAAAGCAAAACGATAACTTGTGACCATGAGGTTGCACACAGGTCCCTGCAGCAGATGCCCTCATCCACTGAGCCACCAGACCCAGCATTTACATACATCTCTCTCCCTCCTGCTGTCCCTCCTGCCCTCCCTCCATCTCTCTCTCCCTCCTGCCCTCCCTCTCCCTCTGTCATCTCACTGTGTGTGTGTCTATCTGTGTCAGCCTTCAGCCCGGGTTGAGACCGCTTCCTCAACGCGCACACACAGACAACAACACCAAAGTACTTAACAGGTCTTTAAAAGACCATTAACATATTATTGAGGCTTTGTTTGTTTTAGCGCCCCTGCTTCTCCACCCTGACAATCACTGCTTGCCCGGCCCCACAGAGCAGAGGCTTAGTTCTATTTCACCTCTTTGTGGCCTTGCATCTCCACTCTGCTCTGTGGGGGCCGGGGGAGCAGTGATTGTCAGAGTGGAGATGCAGGGGCGCTAACAGGTGAAATACAAAAAAGCCTCTGCTCTGTGGGGGCCGGGGGAGCAGTGATTGTCTGCAAGGTCAGCGCACCGCCAACGAAGGCTTGCCGGGCCACCACCGGCCCGCGGGCCGTACTAGGAGTACCCCTGCTCTAGATACACATATGCTATCTAAGAGTCAGATAGTAGCATGATCCAGGTATATGGACACATACAGTTTCTGTGTCACCCACCCAGGCTGTTGTCCTTCCACCCATCATTGCTTCATCATTCACCCAGCCATGCATCTCATATTCTTGCCTTCCCAGCTAGTCTTCAATCTCAATAAGTAAGGAATATATAAGAGCTTACCTCTGGCCGCCACCACCACCGTCTCAACTCTCACAGCTGCCGCCGCCGCCTCCTCCCCTGAAGCATCGCCCGATTCGCCCTCCGCCTCGGTGTCGAGCACCACCACCTCCACACTGGCCCCGCCACCAGATGTTCCACCTACAAAGTACATTTAAGAATGTTAGAATAAAGCAGTCACTAGTATTTGGTCTAGGAATGAAGACATGTGAAAACAATGTAATTTGTGACTGTCGTTAAAGTTAAAAAAAAAATGTCCCTTTTTCCAGGGAAGGTTGTCTTGCTGCACTTTTTGGCACAACTGATGAAGGCTGTTTTTTTAACACGCACCATTTTTCTCCACACAGACAGAAGATGGACTTCTAACAACAAGATCAAGTTGAAACCAGGTGAGAGCTCGGCTCGACCACAAGAAATGTCTTCAATTAATCGTCAGCACTAACCACTTTTCCATTATCAGTTAAACGTTTAGTTTTATTATGACTTCATTTTAATAAATGTGTTTACTTTTAATAAAGCTTTTAAACTTAAATACAATCTGTGTTTTTTGGTCCAGACTAGAGTGACTGAGCGAAAGGTTTTGCAATTTTTGCAAGCATGAGTCCAGATAGAACACTTCAAAAGACATTATGGACAATCCCAGAGGACTGCACTAAGTTGATAGAGCTATTGCTGACTAGAATCATGGGAGTTTCGCCAACCGTGCAATCTTAGTTAGCTACACAGACAGACTAATAAGAATAATCTAGTAATACCACAGGGAGTCATAGTAGAGGCAGGATAAGAATTTAGATACAGTCTACAAGAAGAGCAAAGACAATTTTGAAAAAAGTCAAATGAGGAACGCTAGGAAAAATAGGTACTAGTCTAAAATGAAAACTTACTGGGGCCAGCAGAGGAGCCCTCGCCTGCCCGATCCTGGCCCTGTTGATGAACAGCATCCGCCGCCTGCTGCTCCTGTGTCCTCCTCTCGCCCCTGGGGGGAGCTGACGTACAACATGAAAGAAAGAACAGAAAACATGGATGATTGTTGCTTGTCAATGTCAACCAAATCAAACATTTCAAAAGAACAATAACAAAATATTTCTGCGAAATTATATTGATTATGGTTACTTTTCATTTATATGCGGACCTGTGACTTCGAAAGTCACGTAACTCACTAAACAAAGTACTGAAACGTTCACCTAGGACTGGCAGGCAGCAGTCCGCAGGCAAGACGCAAAGTGACAGACAAACTCCATTGTGATTTCAGTCAGATCAGTGACAACACTAACAGTTGCCTGCTACATTACCAGTCATTTAAATATTCAAACTATCAATCCACCGCCACTATTTTTCTTATTGTCAGGGTTACAAAGGAAGGGGCAGATTTAAGCCCTTGCGGCTCTTTTGCGCCGTTCTTGCGTGACTTTTGTGACGCAGCAGCTAAACAAAAAAGGGCGCCATGGTGCGGCGTATAATATTATAACAACGTGACGCATTTGGGAGATGCATCCCGTTATAAAGCCCTGCGCCATCAGGGGGCGTTCCGGCGCAAGGGAGGGCATTCCTGCGCTGGAACACATCCTAATAGTGGCTGAGGGAAATCTACAAAATATCAATCAGTCACCTTTAGGACAATGATGCGTCACACAAACCCTGCACCTGCTTGAAGCAGACGTACGGCTTGACCCAGCATTGGGGAGATAGGGTACCCCAGAGCATTGATGGAGCTGCGCCATCGTTGCGACGCAACTCCAGCAGTAAAGCTTCGGTGACGTTTTGGGCCCATGGGGCGCCGCCGCCGCATTGCAAATACGGCGCACCATGTTTGGTGGTGGTAGCGGGCCGCACAATTAATGGCGCATCCCTGCTACTTTGCAGGGATGCGACGGTAATTGCAATTCTGCCCCTTAGGGGCATACTTACTTACGCGTTCTGGCGCATCTCCAGAGATGCGCCAGATCAAATGCGTCACGCAAAACTACCCTTGCGACACGGCAGATGTGCCTCATTTACAATGCGGCGCGCCCTGGCGCAAGGGTAGGCACTTGCGTGACGCATCTCGTCACGTAAGAGCGGCGCATCGCTGGAGTCACGTCGCCAACGCAATGCAACTCCAGTAATGCTCAGGGCCACCCAATACTTTACATGCTGTGTCAGTCCTTTCGCCTGCTTCGAGCAGACATAAGGAATTGAATTGACGTAGCAGCGGCGCAGAAGTGCCTGCGTTAAATCTTGTAGATTTCACGCAGGCAATTTTGCGAGGCGCACAGCCGCTGGACCGCCCACCCTGCGTACTAGGAACGCACCCATTGTGGTGCAGGCCCATGGCTTTATAACGTGACGCATCTCCCTAGATGCGTCATGCTGTAAATGACTTGCAGGGATGCGGCACGTTTACGCCGCTGTTGCGTCACGCAAGGCAACGTAAACGTGGCGCAAGGGGCTTGTAAATGTAATCTGCCCCCTAGTGTCTAGCATTACGCAGTTCTGTTAAGTACACTCATACATAATAGTTACTCAGGCCAATGAGACCACGAAATAGAAAACAAATAAGCATAGTAGCAACCCCACTGAGAAGGAGAGCAGTGCACCTGAAATGCACAGAAGATTTTGAAATATAATTTAACTACAATGTAATCGTCATCAGCGGCATTATTGGCTTGCTCCATGTAAAAAACAAATATTTGCAATACAACAACACAGAGCAGGAGAAAACATCATAGTAGTGAGTGATTAAATGCCAATGGCTACTACTACTCACCAAGGCCGGGGATCTCCAAGCCGAGCTGGTCCAGCAGGTCGCGCTCGCGGTCCAGGAGGTCCGTCCAGCGATGGGTGACCTGGCTGTAGGTGCGCTGGACCCCGTAGAGGTGGGATATGGCCCAGCACACCTTCTCCCACCGCTTCCGGCGCTCCCGCATGTTATAGCCGCCGGCCGCGATCCTGCCGCCTCCCGCGATGGTCCTGGGCAGGCGGCGCTGGACAAAGTACACCAGCGCGCCCACTTCCTCCGGGCTGAATATCTCCCGGCGCGTCACCTGCTCCCCCCTCGATCTCACGCCTGCTGTCCTGCCACTGGGTCCAGCACTACTCCCCGCCGCCGCTGCGGCCCTCAAGTGCCTGGGCAGCTTCACGGCGCCTGGCTTGACCATGGTCTGGGCAGGTAAGGTAGGAAGAAGTAGAAAATTAAGAAAGAATAGGATAGGGAAGAAGAAAAGAAAAGAGTTTACAAAAGTAGTTTAAAAGTAAAGAAAAATAGCAGAAAAGACAAAAATATACAGCTAGGAAAAGAGAGGGATAGATAAGAAGCAAAATCGTAAAAAAAAAACTGAAAACAAGCAAAGGATGGGAAAGATATCAAGAGGATTAAACACCATGCCCAGACACAGGAAATGAATGAAAAACAAGATGGCCGGCGCCCGTTTCCGAGCGCGAAAGTCAGTTCGCGCGAGATTTTCCTCGCGATCTCGTGCGAACCTCTAGATTTCCCGCGCGATCTCGTGCGAACCTCTACTCGCAATGCGCTTACTGCGCGAGATTATACATAGCGGGCGGAAACGGAAATACGTCACGCAAACAAAATGGCCGCGCCCGTACTCGACCTTGGGGTAAATTCGCGTGTTGCGCTGCAAGCGGCTCGCGAATACTGCAAAAAAACTCGCGAAACAACAAGCCGCAAAAAAATAAAATGCTCATTCGCACGAATTGGCGGCTTCCGCGGTCGGTTTCGCACGACGCCGCGCCCCGCGAATAGCGCGAAAAAAACCGCAAAACGATTTCAGCAAAAGCAAAAGCAATGAGCAGGTGCAAAAGGTCAACCTCATGATTTGTAACGATTCTTTGTATTGCTTCCTGAGGGGGCCCTCCAGAATTCGGTTGCCTGCTTGCAACTATTGTGTGACCCTGCTCTGACCTTAACTGTATGCCACAAAGGTCCTGATTTACAGCTAAAGGAGCAGACAAGCAGGTGCCAGGCTGGAACTTTAAATTCTTTCAGTGACACATTAATTAGCCCCTAATTCATTATTGTCAGTTGGGGCAGGGCAGGTGTTGTAACTAATTTTGCAACAATGAAAGCACTTAGCAAGTGCAAAAGATCACTAATCAGGGCGCACTAAGGAAGCAGGTGCCAGCTAAAAAAATATTCTGTGACACATTAATCAGCCCCAAATTAATTCAGGTCACTTGAGGCAGGGAAGGTGTGCTTTGCTTTGCCGAAAATAATGTACACTGGACAACCAGAGGGTGTGGTGATGAAACAGAGGGTGGCATGGGTGGGCCAGAGGGTGGCATGAGTAGTCAGAGAGTGGCAGTGGTGACAGAGAGTGGCAGTGATGAAGAAGAGTGTCCCAAACAGGCTGGACATGTAGAAACAACAAGTTCGCAAAACTTGCGACCCGACAGGTAAGTTCGCAAATTGCGAAATTGTAAAAACCCTCGCGAACTGGCAGAAACACGGGCGAACACAAAAAAAAAAAAAAATCCGCAAATTCGCGGGAATTCGCGGATTTTGCGGATTGCGAATCCGCAAATCCGCAAAATTCGCGAACGCGAGATCCGCAAAATTCGCCCATGCTTACCTCAGGTGCATTTCTGTTGGCTGCCCGCGCAGCCCGCCCTGACATTTTGGACAAAGGGCGTTTGAGCCCCTGAGAGGCCAGTTGGCCTGGGGGACAGTTCCATGTGTTGTGCCCTTGCGTGGGGTACATGTTTTTCCCTCATGTGCTTCTTGCACAAATGTGATTACCTGCCTAATGTGATTGTTATGTCATATGCGATGCTTTTAGGCCTATACCCCTAAATGTATGATTATGCTTAGGAGGTTGTTTTATCTAGCATAGGTTATGCTAGTGTGTTCATGGTAACATGAGTGATATATGCCTAAGGTGGTTAGGATTGCATAGGAGGTACTTACCTGTTACCAGTGGTTACTGGTTGTGTGCTATATTTGCTAGTTGTAAAAGTGCCTATTCCTGACAGTGGCCCATGTATTAGCATGAGCTGAAAGCCATTTTGTACTTGGCAGCCATTTTAGGTAGCCATGTGCTCGCCATGTGCTGTTTCCCTCTTCAGAGCCTTGCACATGCTCAGAAGGGCCTAGCTAATAGAATGCACCTGCTCCTCGTATAGAACTGTCAGGTTATTCTTGCTGATGTACGGAGAAGTAATTCTCCTCCCACTTTGTTGAGCAAGCAGATCTTGCATACCCATATTAGTCATTTTGCATGCTTACATGTGCCAGGACCTTCCCTTGGTCTTATGCTGACTATGTAACCCTAAGCATATATAAGGCCCCTGTTTTCTGTACTCTTTAGACTGCCTCATACAGTTTCTGAGGGTACTGTGTGACATAGTCTCCCTCATCTGAGGTTAATAAATGAATTATTTTTATATTACAGCTTCTGTGCCAATCTCTTCTTTGTTGGTTTAAAGGGACCAGGTATCAGTGAGACCCTTGAGAAGGTTTCTATTTTCTTCATAGTGACCTGGGAAAAGGGGCACTACAACCCTGGACATGACTGGTGGGGAGAGGTGAGAAGCCGGACAACACTTCCTGTCATTCTGGACAGGAGGGCACAAAGGACGAACGCATGTGTGGCCGCAGCTACAACATAAAGAAATAATAAAGAATCAATGCAACCACTTACCGGTCTCTGCGTGCAGTATTTCAGCAATAAGACATTAATGTAAATGTAAATGTAAATGTAAGGTGTTTTGTAGCGCGCTCAATTACTACCGGAGTATCCTGGCGCGAATGACCACTGGGGAACCCGTCCTGGCTTTCCCTGTGAGATGGTCCCATGCTGGGTATCTCCAAGGTGAAGCCAGGCATCCCCGGCGTCTGTGGGGGGCCGTTGTAGAGATGAGGCAAGCTTAATGCCCAGAGTTACCGAGTGTGATCACTGCCCAAAGTGGGCACCGAGGCGAGAATTATCAGTCCGCTGACCCTGGTCCTCGACCCTGCCGCGTCGGGAATCGAACCCTGGTCCCGGGCCGTTCTCAGCCTCCGGGTCTGCCGCCTCTAACCAGTGAGCCACACCTCTCCACAACCCTAAGTTTGCAGTGTCCAAAAAGGAAGGACCAACCTGGTACTCTCTTCATTTTCAAACACTCCCCAGGCTGGAGCAATGCACTCTCCAGCTGGGAGTGTAGCGCCCTCTAGGATAAGGAAGATACTCTGGGTTCAAATCAAGATGAACAATATTAGGTTGACAAAAAATTCTACTGACCTTTTAGCTGGATCTCCAAATTAATGATGTTTGCTTGGATCTCAATTTGGCAATGCCTTGATTAGTTTTCATTGTTGATAAGACTCCACTACTTTCTTAATATTGAAGCTGCCTGGGTACTTTTAACTATGAACAGTGTTGTGGTTGGATCTTAATAGCAATAATACTTCGATTGGATCCATTTATTAATGGTGTTTGGATTGGATTGAAAAATTCCTTATGTTTAGACTGGATTTCCTCATTAACCCTATTTGAATTGGACACAGTTATGGACAGTGTTTTGCTTGGATTTAATTATTGGCGTCTGGATTGAATCCAGTCATCAATAATATTTGGTTGATTATATGTTTCATGAGGGCAGACTGGGACAGAAAATAAACCCAGGCATAAAATTGAAAGCAGCGCCGTCTCAAATCAGAAAGCTAAAAAGTGTCCCACGTTTGCAAATCAGGCAGATTTTCAGCTTGTAAAGACATGCTGTATACGTGTTTTGGAAAGGATGGGACATTGTATGCATTTGTGTTTGGTGCAGGCAGTGTTTATGGTAATATCTGTAAAATCAACAGTAAAAATACCAATTTGAGCTGATTTGTAAATCCTGAAAAGGATATTGCGCCAAGTCTCCGTTATGAAAGTGACATAAACCTGACGCAAAACCTTTGTCAATCTAGCCCACCATTTCTTCCTGGTGTGCGCATGAAGTTGATAAACAGGGCCACATTGCTATGTGCTTTGTGGCGCAGAAGTGAGCACCCGGCATGAAGGGAATTTCTATTTTTTGATAATCAATTTTATTGATTTTCAATGAATACATATTCATCAATGAAAACATAACCAGCTTTTCACACAATAAGCAGTATACAATAGCGGCAAATAACACAGGGGGGAAGAAGCCCCCCACATAGAGGAGTCCGACGAGGAACACCAGGTGACAATGTCCATAACCATGTCCACAGTAAAAATTCAAGTAATTCAGTCATCTACCACCCCAACCCATTTACCCCACACTCTTCAGAACTTTTTAGGACAACCACGGGCAGCATACATGGGACGTTCCTGCGCTGCGCACCAAACTACCCATCTGCGCCACCGCATCATGGAAGGGGCCCCCGGGTCCAACCAAAGGGCGCAATATCGCATTTAGCCACCATCAGGGCCGTGATGAGACAAAGCTTCTCAGCCCCGTTCCTGTCCAGACCGTCAGTCACCCCCAAGAGTATGTTGATCGGGTCCAACTGGACCTCCCAGCCCAGGACCTCCGTAAGATCAGTGGTCACTAACTCCCAGTAATGCATAATATCTGGAGAGAGCCATACCATATGATAAAAATCTGCTTGAGGGCACCGACAGTGGGGGCAGGAAGCATCGGAACAGAGCCCAGAGCGATGAAAGCGCAATGGAGCGAGATAGGCTGCGTGCAAATAGTATATTTGAAAGCAACCAGAGCCGTGCAGAAGCTGTAACTATTGTAGGGGCCATCAGAGCATCCCTCCAATCAGCATCATCTAATAGACCAATCCAACCCTCCCATTTATCCCAGAGAGAGGAAAGGGAATTGGGGGTGTTATTTATGAGGGTACGGCAAATGCGGGAAATCCCCCCCTTCCCCAAATTACAAGTCATAACCTGTGCTTCAGGCGGGCTATATTCGGGCAAGGAGGTCCCCTCCGAAATGTGCATATGGAGTGCATGGCGCAACAGAAGATAGCGATAAAACTGAGAGGTGTGGAGGGAGAACCGGTTCTGTAGATCTGAGAATTCACAAATGTGGCTCTCACTCCAAACATCCTCCAGCTGAGAAATCCCAATGAGGCCCCAGGATCTAAACTCAGAGAGGGTGGCAACCTCCCTTAGCTGTGTTCCGCCACACAGTTTGGTGTATTGGGTTACCCTACCCGACCAGCGGGTGTGGCGCAGGGCAGCTCGCCAGGCCAGAAACACCCCACAAGTAACTTCCGGCAAAGTGTGGGGGATAGCAGTTCCATAGAGCATCCCCTGGATATCTGAGAAACCCAAAGCATGCAGTTCCAGGCGATAGGCCGGATCCGCCCAACCGCCGTTGAACCAGTCATGTACAGAAAGAAGCCTGGTCGCCAGATAATAGAGATGAAGTTTCGTCATTCCTAACCCCCCATCAAAGGGCGGAATCCTGCAGGTGTTTAGGGCCATTCTCGGCTAACGAACCCCCCACAAGAATTTAATGGCCAGGCCATCCATTGTACGAAACTAGGACCACGAGAAGGCGAGGGGCAGGTTTTGGAGTATATAAAGGAAACTGGGCAGGACCATCATCTTGAATAGAGCGATCCTGCCCATAAAGTTCAATGGCAATTTCTGCCATCGAAGCAGATCAGCGCGGACCCGCTTCACCAGAGGGCTGACATTGAGGGACCAGGCGAGATCAGGAAGGAGCATCACCCAAACCCCCAAGTACTTGAACGACGGCCGCCGGAGAGGGATCGAGGAATGTCAATCGAAACACTCTTTACAGATGAAGGGGGACAAGGACCGACTTGGCCACGTTCAATCTGAGACCAGAGACACGCTCAAAAAGGTGTAGGGCTCGGAGACACGAGGCCCTGAGCGGGCGGGATCTGACAAAAAGATCTGGACGTCGTCAGCGTAGAGGGCAATCTTGCCCTCTGCCAGACCAGGACAGTGCCACCCCGTGAGAAGCGGGTCCGCGCGGACGAGAGAAACAAAGGGCTCCATCGCTAGCACAAAGAGGAGAGGGGAGAGGGGCAACCTTGCCTAGTGCCCCTCCCAATGGGGAAGGGACGTGAGAGGGCTCCGTTAACCATCACCTGGGACTATGTGGACCAATGTGCTCAGGTAAGGGCGTATACGCTGCGCCAAGACTGAAGCAAATATTTTGAGCTCCAAGTTGATAAGGGAAATAGGGCGATAATCAGAGCAATGGGCAGAGGGGGGCTGAGACTTTGGAATCACCACAGTGGTGGCCAGATCCATTTCAGGACGAAAGAAGCCGCAATCTGCTGCCTCTCGGTACAGTGCCAAGAGATGGGGAATCAGTGTATCTCGCTAAGATGCATAGAACTCCTTCGGGAGGCCATCCGGCCCCGGCGTCTTACCCCCTGCCATGCGGGAGATGGCATGAAGGGAATTTTAGTGAAGTTATTTAAAGACTGCACAACCCAGAAACAGTGGACAAGGTGTGCCTCCTTCAGACAGAGCTGTGCTTTCTGAAAATGATGCAATAATACAGAGAAATATCGGGTTATATGAATCCAGTTAACGTCCTGTAGGTACATAAAATAGGCTCTCGGTTCGGCTATGCGTTGGTCCGAAAAAGACTATCAGGATATGGTCCCTGGAGGGCAAAGAAAGCTTTTTTTTCCATATCACCCTTTCTTAACCCTTATACCTTTCAAGCCTGTCGTCGCTCTCTGCCGGAAAACACAAAAAGACACAGCTGCCAAAAGGCTATATGACGTGTGTCGCTCATTCAGCTAGTCCCGCAACCGCACAAATTGTGGTCTTACTTTCGACATATGAGCTAACAAAGTCAAGCCTAAACTTAAGGTACTATCTCATAATGTCATACATAACAAGGAATACTTCATTTTGTAATGGCACAAAGCTCAAAGAAACTCTTTCCGAGTAACCGAAAGGCAGCGACCTCTCATTGTTCAAAACACCTAACTCCAGCCCGTGACGTTTTACCCTGCCACGCCGCTCCCAGAAGCCCCTTGATGACGCTTACCTGAGGCGAGCAAGGCCAGTCCCAGACCCATGACCTTGAGGTGGGACATCACTCCCGGGCGCGTGAGCTGCAGGTGCCTCAGTCCCCGGATGCAGCCACTTCTGAGCCCGGAGACAGCACTGGCATCCGTACCCCACCCCGGCTGTCAGTCATGGAACCTGCTCTTCAGGTTCGGGCGCGAGGCCTATCTGAACTTTGCCTCTTCTTTAAACGAGTACCACCTGACACGGAGTATTTTTAGTATCTCGAAGCTCCGCGAGGCACGATGTATTCAGAAACAAATCCGCCCAATCCTTCGACATAATATGTTAACAATGGCCCGTCCCCACTTTTGTCTAAACGAGTCCGCACCTTTGCTTTTCATGTTTTATCAATGACAGTTACAACACGCATCACTCCAGGCGCGTCCAGGAAATCTGGGAAATAGCTTAACAAACTAAACACCTAAAGCAAGTATGAAGAATGGCAGACTGCGTATGGTACCAGGTGCGCATAGCGCTGTATTGTCATTAGCAAGGCCTCGCAGCGCCATGTACGTTTTCTATTAAAAGTATTCTACTTATTTAAGAAATACCCTTGTCCTTGATGTATTTAGACTAACCTTAAAATACATTTCAAATAAAAAAAAAGAATATGGCCAGCGGCTTTACATTTTCCTACAGTGGATACAGTGGTTAGTCAACTTAACCAGATAAACCCAAATATCCCGGAAATATATGCAGGTCACCAATAAGAATAATACAAGCATTGGTAAAGACACACGGTCTGGTCTTTCTTGCATTCCGAGTCATGACTTCAAATGTTTAAATGCCGGCTGCAGTGAAAAAAACCTGAGTGATGAAAACGTTTATAAATAATATCAGTGTACTCTTGAGCTGTCCAGCCAGATGTGCGTCATGCATTACAATACCAGCACACCATAGGAAGCAGAATGGCACACCAAGCATCCAGTATCATGAGGTGACAGAACCTCCTGGTAATGAAGAGGGAAATATTGGAGTTTGCAGAGGGCACTGGCTGCCCTGGAATAAAAAAAATTGCTAGCATTCGCACCAACAAATTTTCAGTTCTATTAAGGACACAGAGGCGAGGATTATGCTTTCTTTTTCTTTACTGTAAAATTTCAGCAGCCAATGGAAAAGTTCAATATACACAAAAAATACATTTCCCATTATGCCATGGTGCATATCCACCAATCACAATATCTCTGTCCCTATAACTAGGAACTTCCATGTGACCATATCCTCTTTCTTTGTCTCGAACGAGTAATGTCCTTTATATCCGCAACCAATGCTTTAAATGGGACAGTACTGCCCGGTATGGAGTACCAGCACTTTTTGTCTTTGAGAGATAGAGTACCGGCACTTTTAAAGAGCAACGTAATATTTTTAATTGGAGAGTACCAGCACTTATCAGAAACAAGCAGGTACTCTGGTACCGAGTGCCTACACTTCTATTTTTTCAATTTCAAGCACTGTCCGCAACCGTCCTTAGTCGACAGCTTGCACAAAACCAAACCGACTTCAACAGAAGTTCAAATGTGAACCAAGACACAAAGTGTCAACTGAGACCCACAACATGGCAAAAAATCACTCTCCTTTCTGCTCTACACCTGAAACAGAAAATCAACCCGTAGTAACCGTGGAAATTACCCATTTATAATGGCGGGTAATAAATTACAACTGTAATGATAATTTCATATTGGGAGAGATAATCCTTGCCTCCGTGTCCTTAATGGAATTGAAAATTCTTGGTGCAAATGCTAGCAATTGTTTTATTCTAAAACAGGACCGAAGGCTTCGGATTATGCTAGTTTAACGCTTCTCAAGAACAACAGATGAAATTTCGCCCACAGGTTTGTGGTAGAACTGCTTAGACGTAGAATCAGGAGACCAATCAGCGGATTTCATAATATTTTGCACACTTGAACCCAACATAAATGACTTTGATGCAATAGCGCCTCTAACAGAATGAGAACCAAACACTTGTGTGTCAATACCAGCTTCTGCCATAACAGATTTTAGCCATCTAGCAATAGTTTCAGATATAACAGGCTTGAAAGGCAATAAATACTCTTGTACAACCCTGCTTGCGTAGCAGAAAGTTACACTCTTCCTACACCTTTAGACACTTAACCACACAATTTATCATTAGATGGAAAAGCATTATAATTCGGGAGCCCTGTTTTAAGGTATTTATTTTTTTGCCATTTCCGTCTGTATTTATCTATATTTATTTTTGGGGCAATTTTTTTGTTTTTATGCACATTTATTTTTGCTACAAGCAAAAGACGATGCTACAGCTAGTATTTTTCCACATTTGTTTAAATTGACAATGCACACATGCGCTCGGTTGTTTTGTGAGGGCACTGTCAATGTACGAGAGGAGAGACCTCGGAGGGCAATAGCTGCTTGCATGCTTGCTCTCAAACGGGTTTCTGCCCAGGCTAAGGGACTGGGTCCGCTATGATAGCGGTGGTCGAGGAAGCAAGGTGCATCTTGGATTCAGGAGGATCAGCGGTGGTGATCCTCCTGGTGTAATGTAGTTCCTATTTTCCCAATAGGCCCTGCGCATTGGAATAACATAAACAGTAGTATAGACGTAGAAGTGCGGATCTTCCAGGCCTCTACTGACTATGCTAAACTTAATTGGGTTTGTTACCAACTAGCTCAGAGGTCACTGGAAACTTTCTTCTCTGAATAGGAAGTGATCAATTTCCCTGGTACAGACAAGAAGGGATTCAGTTTTCCAACAACCGTGCAACATGACAACTTTGCTCCTCAGATCAAGAGTCAATCTCTAGGGTCGTGTGAACAATAGACAGTTATTTTACTCAGTCAGTGGTTGTGCAGTTTACTTTCACAATATGTAGAGAATAGAGAGACGGGCGTTGTCAATAAAGGGTAACATTTATTGACCAGTCTTTCTTCTCGTACAAGAGAAATGAATTGCCACAATTGCAAGACTTGTTATTATAAAAAGTACGTACAGTAAGATGAGTATTGCGAAATAATACTGTAAAAGCATTGATATGGTTTCTTAGCCATACAATGGTTTAAAAGGAATAAAACATATATACATTCATATATACATTAGGCTAAAATACTCAACTGGTGCTTCTAACTACGCCTACCCCAGTGTACCTGACCTAAGCCTAATACTTGGGAGGGGAGTAAGTAAGTAGCTTTAAGTTAAGTTGGTTTTGCCAAGGTTTGCTTCAAAAATTCTCTCTACGGGTTTAGTCAACACCATACCTCTGGAATAGAATGATGGAGGTCTGGTATCTCCTTCAGGGGGTCGATATCCCAGTCACCCGCAAGGGTAGACTAGAAAAGCCGGAGCTGGATTTCTCTGCAGGAGAAAAGACAGCGTCTCTCTCAGCGCGTCGAGGAGGAGGAGGAGGGGCAGCGTCCGCGGGCAGCTTGCATCTGCTGGGCTCTTGCAGGGGGACGGCTGTTCAGCTCCTAAGTTCACCACACCATCGTTCGCTGGTTAGCAGCGATAGCAGTAGCGATAGCAGCTATGGTATCATCAGCATAACAGCAACTTCAGCAGCAGCGAGACAGCGTTTGCTTAAGGCAACGTTGGTAATATTTATACCTGAAAGGTGCCTTGTTTGACGTAAGTTTTTGGACATAAGACGTCAATAAAGATGTCACTAGGAAGTGAACGTCTATCAGTGCTCATTAGAGTTCTATTACTAATCAAAACATAGCAAGCTGGGATTTCCAGGTTGCTGAGTTTTTATCTTGTTGAAGAACTCGGAGTGTTAATCTAGGAACCTTAGATAGTAACTTCTGCTATGTCATTGCACTAATTGGTTGCAAAGGAAGTGGCAGAGAAAGTGATTCTGAAATGTGGCTCTGTTCGTGTGAGGCCAGAGACGAGTTTCTGAATATTGCACTTGAACGGTTATGCCAATATAGGGAATAAATGGATTTATAGCCGTATAGGGGCATAAGGTCACTGTATCGATCACGGTCCTAGATTAGAACACTACACCCACTCCACGAATTCATGTCCGTCAAATTACTAAAACTAGAGCAATAAGATGCATGTGTAACATTGCCCACCCCAAAATACATATATGCATTTGAAATAGGCGTATTTGTAATACGTGAAAATTAAGGTACTGTACGTTTTCGAAGCATAGAAATCATTCAAAAATTATAGCATATGAAATCAATGAACGATTATGCAAAAAGAATTACACATGAAATATCTCTGAATACAGAAGAAGGGCGAGATAATTTCATCACATATAAATGCATTGCAGTAAAATGTGCTAGAGGCTGGTGTAAAGTTATTATGTCTCTAGATGTATATAGAAATAGAATTATAAGCTTCTGTTCTCTATGAATAGTTTGACCTTAAGCAAATAATTTTTCGTGCCATAAAAATGGGTGAATATAAAAAATTGTTCAATTAAAAAGAATTATTGCTTGAACGGGGAAAATAGAGTTCCAAAGCTTTTAGCAGTTTTTGTTGTTCAAAACTGAATGCCGAATTCAGAGTTCATGGGAACGCTGTGTGTCGGAATGCTTCTCTAAAGTTATTGTTTCTGTTCGGGTGAGAACATCATATCAGACAGACTCTCAAAGAATTGGTCTACAAAATCAGGTGACAGTTCGACCAAATTCGATAGTGCTGTAACTTGGCAGGTGTGAGAATGATTGCTGTCATCAAAGGCTGGATCAGCAATGCTCACAGAAGGTCGTACCTGGGTGATGCTGCTTTTGTCACTCGCTCCACTGTTACCACCTAGTCGTAGCACAGGAGTCTCAACGAATGCCGTCATCAGGATTGGTAGCCGCTGGGGACAACACAATGCGTGAGCCGTTATCGGACTTAGCAAAGTATCGATATCCATTGGTACTGCTGATGGAAGTGTAAGACAGGTGTCCAACACGCACTCATCTCCGCATAGCATACATCGTAGTACAGGTAAGATGCAATTTTGCCATATCGGTCTGAATGAAAGGAACCAGGTCATGTTTAGATCTCTCAGCCTGGCCAATCCAAGGACTCTAGTTATTCTGTCCCGGTAGCGCACTGCTAGGATTGTTTCTTCCATTCCCATAGGAGTCATGTCTGAGTTGTGGCTTGCCATAACGAAGCAGGAGGGTCAAAAATAAAATCCCTGCTACAAGTCCCAAAAATAGGGGTATGCCACCAAAAACAGAGTGGACAAAATTTGGAATGATTCCCAGAATTGCTTGAAATGGTGTTAGCAGTCCCGTAAAAATCGTCTTAAATATGCCTGGGATGCCTGTGGCACTAGACATGTTAAGGAGTTGGCTCAACATTTCTACGAAATGCACGGGGCAATTTGTTGATAAAAGGTCATGAAACTCCGTAGCTGTCCATGCAACTAGGAGATCATACGTCTCTTTTGATGACGTGATGGGCACTGTTGTCTGCAAAAGCACAGACTTCATTTTGCTTAAAGTATCAATTTGTATAGAAGAGGAATGCAGACGAGGCCAGATGGGAATTTCTATGTCTCCAGGCCCGCTCGGGAACAATGCTTGCATACAGCATTTGACCATGGAAGTTTCGCTTACGAGATAGGCTTTTCCTGGCACAAGGCCACAACATCTTTGATCTGTTCTAAGAATGTAACTCCCATTTGCAAGTTGCATAAAGAAGGGCTCTATCTGCGTTGCAGGTGTGACAAGCTGGTGGCATGAAAGGTTGTTAGAATTACCTTCACAGGCTCCGTGTAAATTAATACCCTGGCACAAAAGTATACGGCTTAGTGAACGTTTACAGTTTTCACCACTAAGAAATACATTTTTGTCGCTGTCACTATAGCATGAATGTGTGTATGGTAATTTCCATGCTGACTTAACATATCCTTTACCCAATCGTTCATACTGGCCAGTAGGTATGTATTCAAGGCACTTTTTAAATCGGAAAGTTGTTATCGGAATAGTGATAATTCCGTGTATTATCCATTCAATGACAGGACTTTCTGACATTGTCAATGGTAATCTCTCAAGTTTTTCGATGCTCAGGATTGTATAGTCTGCTCCTTTCTGTGCCAAGCTGATTTGTTTATCAGTAAGGTTAAAAATGGAAAACAATGACGTTGTGTTGATTAAGCGCCAAGGCACATAGCCTGAACGAAGATTTTGCAGCGTCCAGCCTAATTGTACAATAGAACGTAATTGTGACTGGCCATGCTGTAACATTAGCAAGTCTCTGTCTATTATATCAAAGGCAGAGGATACAATATTGTCCAACTAATATATTCTGGAGGACAGAGACATTAACCCATTGTCCACTACAGAAAGTGATTTCTCCAAATTAATACGATCAATTTCTCGTATTTTTTCTGCTGTTTCAATTTGTGTGACTTTCCAAGCCTCGTTGTACGCAGCATAGATGCTGGCCGCTATGAAACGCTTTTGACGCTGTTTGCGTGGTCCCATAATAAAATCGCGCAAATCAGCACCATCTTTAAGTAAAGACAAGTGTTGCTTAATTTCAGCCAGTGTGGATGCCCCTAGCCATTCGAGGCAGAGTTTCCCTACACTGTATGTTGTTACTATCCCTGGAGTAACTAGGGTCTTGTCTGGTCATTTTTAACCCTTGTGTTTTATTCAAGAATCTATCTTGACAGTTGTTTGTGTCAGTAGGCCAGATTAACCACTTTTTCCAATCATGATGTGTTCTGTTAAAATGTAAAATTTTAGTTACGTCTATCTCAATATCTGTCGTTGTATTTTCAGGTATTGGTTTTGGAATAGACGGTTTGTTTAGGTCTTTGATCTTAGCTAGGCCAAGACAGGATGTTTGGTGAATTGTGTCATTTGAAAACATCATTTGTTCTGGTATCATGCAGGTTCTGAATAGTGCTTCTAGGCCTTGTACCTGCCAATCTTTCGTACCCCAAATGGTTTTTGTTTCAATGTTATTTTTCCAATAATCAAAACCAAATGTCATCATTTTTTCATAAAATGCTTCTGAATATATTAATTTAGTGTTTGTCAGCATTGTTTTCATTCCTGTTTTATCTAACAGTTTGTAATAAAACGTTTCTGCATCACTGGTGTTAAACCCTGAGAAGTACTTGAATTTCTCAAAGAATGTTTTAGAACTGCTTTTAGGTGGTGTAGCACAATGTTCCCATTGATTATACTTAAAAACATTTCTAGGCTGTGCAGATTTATGCAAATAATGATCGCCATAATGTGTATAACAGAACAACTGTTCATAACTAGACGAACCTTGTAAATAATCATGTTCTGTGAATCTAGCTGACATTACTAAATCAGACATCATGTCATTAATACTGTTAAAGTTCCGATCATCAGAGAATGTACTAGGTTTTACAAAGTCACTTAAGGAAACCTTCAGTTGATGAGGATACTTCAGGATCTCGACCGGACCATAGATCTCATAGTCAGTTTTCTCCCATACTACCCCACCGGGTATTGGAATGGCTGTGACATTTACTGTTGACGGTTCTCTTTTCTTCACTTGGGATGATCTGTGTGGTTTGAGGACTAGGTTGATGTTCTGACTTGCTGTGTCCATTGAACTATATTTTCCCTCAATGAATTTACCCAAACAAAGTACCATGATGAGCCATAGCAGGAGGAAAAATACACCTAGACCGAACCAGAACTCTAACCAAGCGGAAATAAGGTAGAGTTCCTTCAGTTGATGAAAGAGTTCCGTTGCTTTTTCTTTAAAAGTCTTTTTTATTTCTGGCATCACTTCGGGGTTGCTTTGATCCTCGGAAAAGTTGTCGAAGTCGATGAAATAACCAGAGGCAGTTCTGTCAATTGTTGGGATTGTTCTTTCAATCTGTCTTTCGGTAGCACTTTCTGATGCCACATTACTGTAGACTGGTGTTTCTTGACGAACTGTTTCAATTTGTGTCTCAAGAGGCACGAGTTCCATGGCATTATTGCATAGTCCTTCTCTGTGCACTGCAGGCTGATCGAATGTGATTAGTCTTTCAGTTTGAACCTCTTGGATTGTTGCAAGTTTGGGTATTCTGTTGTTTCTCGGGAGTCCACTGGGCCTACTGTTGATTATAGGCCACATGCTTGTGGTTTTACCAGGTCGATAGATACAACTCTGTTCTCCTTTTTACCAGCAAGGGGCGGTAGTACTACTGATCTTGTTCCGGTGACTGCCAAGACAGGTACTGCTTTTCTGTAAGAAGGCCCAAATTCCTTCTTCACCGCTATTTTTTCTCTGACTAGATCCCCAATCTTTGGAATCCAGACAGGCCTTGCTGGGGCTGTTGCTTGTGGTGCCTCATCAGTGGTAGCTGGCTGTTGCTTTAACTTTATGTTGCTTAAGGATTTTCTTGTTTCATTCAAGTCCTGTAAAACAGCCAAACGATCTTTGATGTCAAAGTCTGTTTTCTTATCTTGTACCACTAATACTTGACTATCTAAGTCCTGAATTCTCATTCTAATTCCGAACAATAGTTCGTATGGGCTGAAACCTTTTAGAGAATTTCTTGGCAAGTTATTAAGACTGGTTTGGACACTTATTACATGTTTGACCCACCCAGCGCCTGAACCTAATACCTTCGCTGTTATAGATTGCTTTATGTCTCGTTTTTTTCTTTCTACCACACTATTCCCTTCGGGGTGTGACGGACAAGAATACCGCAACCCAATTCCCATGCTGGCCATGGCCTCCTTATAAGCTTGAGAGCTAGAAGCAGGACCCTGGTCAGAATGGAACATGGCAATTGCGTATGTGCCGATAAAGACTCGCAGATCTTTTATAACCGTTCTGGCGTCAGCCGAGCGCTGGAGGCCACATTTTTTAAGTGTGTTTAGCCTTAATGATTAATAGGACGCAGGATGGGGTGTAGACAGCGTTACGCTGTTTCTGATTGGTAGCTGGTAGCATGGTTCACTATTGTGATCCCTGTTACAGTTTTCACAGTTGTTTGCATATATTTGGTGTTGTACATTCCCGGCCACCAGTATACCGATTGTAATTCAGTCAAGGATTCCTTGATATTTCTGTGTCTAGGACCCAAACCCATGTGTGTGTCTGCTATTACAAATATTCTCCTGTTCATGTTTGGAATTACCCTATCCCCCACTCCAGGGATTCGAGCAAAAGGAACGGAGTTTGCATCGATTACGTATGCATAATTGAGTGGATAGTTCACGGGTAGTGCTGCACAGTCGCCTTTTACGGTCGTTTTTACTGCCAGCATGGTTTCCCGTCTATGTATTTTTCTGTACGCTTTTTTGAAGCTACGGAAGCCGGTTTAGTTGCTTCCGCTGTGGCTGTATTAGCCAATGAAGTCCCTTAAACGTGAACGCCATCACGTTGAAGACTCTGTGCGTGTATCACGTGAGTCTTTTGTAGTTCTTTCTGTAAAAGAGCTACCTGTTTCCAGAGCAATTTATGCTTTATTGTGGCACCTGTGTCATCTTTGTAATCGTTTTCAATCCAGCTCTGCAGTTTATTATTGTAATAGTTGACGCAAAAATGAGAATCGCACACGATTAGTGTCGGGAATTCACGTTCTGCATTTTCAAGCGCCATCTTTAAAGATCTGATTTCAGCTCTCTGAGCCGAACAGTTTCTTACTGATTCAGTTTTTGTTATTTTCGGTCTGAATTTACCGCACAGCCAACGACCTTTAACAATCGCACACGCTTCATCGTAGGATTTGCTCTCTACGTTGAAATGCTGTACAAATCTATCTGTATAGATTATACAGGCGTATTGTGGGAGAAGCAGAAGTTCTATTGGCAGAGGATATTCTTCTTCATATTCTAAATCATTCAGTTCTTCGAATTGCGGGGCAAAATAGTATTTCACATCTTCCGCTCCAAGAGAATCTACATACTGTATCCATTTCGGATCCAGTGACACTGTAGGCAGGTTGCTGGGCTGAATAGCACCTCGAAGGTGGATTCCGCTGTGAGGATATTAATCCTTTTACCATGTGCTAATTCTCGTTCATTTGCTAATGCAATTTGCACTGCTTTCACAGTTCTTTCTGTGTGACTGAATGTTTTTTCTGCTTGTATGTACAAGTGAGATTTAATTGAAATTGGTACCTTTTCTCCCTCATTAGAGGTCAGGTACGTAAATCCGCATCCTCCTGGGATGACTCGGATTACAAGATCGCGTGTGTTGTCACGTGTATCTAAGTTTGTTTTTGCTAACATGTCTGTTTGCAGTGATCTCAAAATTTCGGTGCGTTTTTGAGTCCAATTCATTTGTTTAAAATCAGGTTTAATTAGTTCGTAGAGAGGTTTAACCCTTTCTGCGTAATTTAGAATGTAAGTTCTTCCGAAATTCAGAAAACCTAGTATGGATTGTAAATTCTTCAGCGTTTTTGGAGCTTGGAGTACAGCGCACTTTTCTAAGAAGTTGTCCGCTAGGCTTTTTCCTTCACTTGATAATTCGTATCCTAAAAATAATACTGTCAGATGGGCAATTCGAGACTTTTTAAAGTTGAATTTGTAACCCTCTGCTGCGAACCCAAGTATAATGGTGTTCACTCTTTTCAAGTGAGTATCCAAGTCGTCGTCTGTGAGATAGATATCATCTACGTAAGAGCCTCATCATCATAAATTTGTAGTAACTCTGTTACTCTAGCTGAGAATAGTCCTGGGCTGTTCTTGAACCCCTGTGGGAGCCTACAGAAATTTTTCTGAGACCCCATTACGGACAAAGCGGTCAAATACCTGCTTTCTGGTGCAATGTTTTGACAAAAGAAACCATTAGATATGTCTAATGTCGTTTTATATTTTTTCCTAACTATGTTGTTCATTAGTGCAGCACTATGCGAGTTTTGTACTGCAAACGTTTTGCAACATGCATTAAGGTGTCTGTAGTCCAAAACTAGAAGATATGAATTGTCTGGCTTGGAGACAGGAAACAAAGGATTGTTCATTTGAGAGGTGCATGTTTCATTCACCCCCTGGTATTCAAGTTGATCTAAGATCTCCCTAACTTGTTTTTTAGCTTCTTGCTTAATGGGATACTGCCGTTGGGCAGTTGGTTCACTTTTTAACTGGATTTTGTGAGGAGGTGAGTCCTCATCCCATCCTACATGATTTTTATATAATGCCGGTGCCTGGGCTACTGCCCATTTCCTTGCATAAGTATATTTTTTGTGAATCGGAATGTGATTCGAGAAGGCAGGCATAATCATTTCTTCGCCACGAGGGCACTCCCTGACAAACTCTGGGGGCCAATCTTTCTCAGCTAACAGAATATCATAGCCTTTTGAGAGTTTTTCCCAAAATAGACCCCTTATTTTCCTAGTCTTATCACCCTCTATACGCAATGTTATTTCGTATATCTTATGGGGCTCGCTAAGTCTGGTGTCGGCAGTTTCAACCTGAATGTATTCATTCGTGTCCACTGTCTCCAGATGACTCATCAAGATCTTGCGGGCTATACTGATTTCTGCTGCACTGTCCAACATTGTCTGTGCCCACTCCCCGTTTTTCAACTGTGTCCTCAGTATTCTCGGCATGGTTGATTACTCTAATACTGGCTACCTTCTTTTTCGGAAATTGAGATTTTTTACTCTGAGCAGGTTCCTTGTCTTTGGACTTGGTGTGCTCTCCTGGGTCTGACCGTCCTCTTCTTTCCGATTTCTGCGAAAAAGATCGAGAGGGACGTGTATCAATACTTTTATATCTATCAGGTTTTTTCAAATTATCCCTATTTCTAAGGTTGTATCTTTTCTCAGAGGGCTCCCTCTGGGGAGACTAGTGTTCTCGAGTCGGAGTTCTTTCCCTCCGTTGAGGAGACCTTCCTCTGGACTGGAAACTTTTTCCTTGGGAGTGGATTGTTTATTTCCATCCCAGCTCTTTTTAGGAGTGTTTGAATTATTTTTAATAAATAATTTTTCAGGATTTTCGAGCAGTTGGGGCTTTACTGGTTTTCCACCCAAGCTGTCTCTACCTAGTTCTTCATAGCATTTTTCTATGATTCTGGCAAGCTCAACTGACTGATCTGTTATATCTGTTTCCTTCAACTTCTGGCCGATCGCCACAGATGCTGCTTCTCCCTTTATATTGGCTAATAATATAGCCAAGACCTGCTTGAAGTCTTTCAGTAATTTCATACCCAGAGTTAAAGCAGGTTCTGGACCGTATTCATTTTGAATCTGTCGTAGTACATCTGGTATTACCGCCATAGACAAAACACCATGTGTTTTTGTGTAAATGGAAGCAAAGACTGTACCCCAAGTGTCACAGTCCTCTATGTGTGGTGCGATTCCCATTGGAAGGCAGATTGTCAAGATTCTGTGTTTCTCGATAGGGGTAGTATCCGGAAATACTGCCTCTATTTGAGTGATTTTTTGCGCTAACCAGAAAGGAATTTGTTCCCGTTTTATGGGTGTTTTACCAAGACATGACTGTATGTTCTGTGGTGTGATTTTATTAGTGTTCCCCTGATGAGGGGTCAGCTGTGGTACATTAACAGCTGGTTGGACTGTTGCAGTCCGCATTACATATTGGACTAATTGCCTATGTATTTTTATAAGTGTTTTTAGCTGTACTAACAGCTCTTCTCTAGACATTTTTGCAATGTCCGGATGTGGTGTGTAGCTGGCTAGAACCGGCCACGTTGCTCCTGGTCTACCTAGTGGACCGAGCCTGGTAATATGATCATTATGTTTTAGGGCGCCATTAAACCGGAGCAGGTGCTCTTGGAATTTTAGTGGGATTTCAGTCTCCTCGAAAGGAGCGTACTCATCCGGTGGTTTCTCTATTTTGTAACAGTGAAACTCTTTTGTTCTAGCGTTTGCCGCTGGAAAGTTTATCCATGACTAGAATACCTCTGTCTGCCGATATTCGTGTGCCTCTATCACGAAAATTACTGTACCACCTTGTGGTGTCAGTCCGTTTTCTATAAGTTTTAAAGTTATAGACTTTCTTAAATGTGCCGGGATGATTATTGCACCCGGTTCAGTCTGTAGGAGACTCGTGTCTTCCTCTATTAGTAGGGTTGCCAGTCTAGCTGCTTCCCTTTCTTCTTCACTGTCTGACATTTTATTATCAGGAAGGTTTTTGCAGAGTAGGTCTCCAAGGAGACAAAGATTAGGTGCACAATATTTTGGAACGCTGTATCCTTCAACGTTGAATAAACCAGAGCTTTACATAGGAATCTCTTCTTACTGAGTTTGGGCGGATTTTAACCTTTCACCCACTCCAGACGTCTATTGGAGTATTTACGGGAGAAAGGGGTCTGTGTGAAAAATGCACGACTGAGTTACTCTAACGTCTTGCGTTAGTTTATCGCCTTACCAAACCTTTGGGCGCCATGTAGTGTAGTTCCTATTTTCCCAATAGGCCCTGGGCATTGGAATAACATAAACAGTAGTATAGACGTAGAAGTGCGGATCTTCCAGGCCTCTACTGACTATGCTAAACTTAATTGGGTTTGTTACCAACTAGCTCAGAGGTCACTGGAAACTTTCTTCTCTGAATAGGAAGTGATCAGTTTCCCTGGTACAGACAAGAAGGGATTCAGTTTTCCAACAACCGTGCAACATGACAACTTTGCTCCTCAGATCAAGAGTCAATCTCTAGGGTCGTGTGAACAATAGACAGTTATTTTACTCAGTCAGTGGTTGTGCAGTTTACTTTCACAATATGTAGAGAATAGAGAGACAGGTGTTGGCAATAAAGGGTAACATTTATTGAACAGTCTTTCTTCTCGTACAAGAGAAATGAATTGCCACAATTGCAAGACTTGTTATTATAAAAAGTACGTACAGTAAGATGAGTATTGCGAAATAATACTGTAAAAGCATTGATATGGTTTCTTAGCCATACAATGGTTTAAAAGGAATAAAACATATATACATTCATATATACATTAGGCTAAAATACTCAACTGGTGCTTCTAACTACACCTACCCCAGTGTACCTGACCTAAGCCTAATACTTGGGAGGGGAGTAAGTAAGTAGCTTTAAGTTAAGTTGGTTTTGCCAAGGTTTGCTTCAAGAATTCTCTCTAAGGGTTTAGTCAACACCATACCTCTGGAATAGAATGATGGAGGTCTGGTATCTCCTTCAGGGGGTCGATATCCCAGTCACCCGCAAGGGTAGCCTAGAAACGCCGGAGCTGGATTTCTCTGCAGGAGAAAAGACAGCGTCTCTCTCAGCGTGTCGAGGAGGAGGAGGAGGGGCAGCGTCCGTGGGCAGCTTGCATCTGCTGGGCTCTTGCAGGGGGACAGCTGTTCAGCTCCTAAGTTCACCACACCATCGTTCGCTAGTTAGCAGCGATAGCAGTAGCGATAGCAGCTATGGTATCATCAGCATAACAGCAACTTCAGCAGCAGCGAGACAGCGTTTGCTTAAGGCAATGTTGGTAATATTTATACCTGAAAGGTGCCTTGTTTGACGTAAGTTTTTGGACATAAGACGTCAATAAAGATGTCACTAGGAAGTGAACGTCTATCAGTGCTCATTAGAGTTCTATTACTAATCAAAACATAGCAAGCGGGGATTTCCAGGTTGCTGAGTTTTTATCTTGTTGAAGAACTCGGAGTGTTAATCTAGGAATCTTAGATAGTAACTTCTGCTATGTCATTGCACTAATTGGTTGCAAAGGAAGTGGCAGAGAAAGCGATTCTGAAATGTGGCTCTGTTCTTGTGAGGCCAGAGACGAGTTTCTGAATATTGCACGGTTATGCCAATATAGGGAATAAATGGATTTGTAGCCGTATAGGGGCATAAGGTCACAGTATCGATCAGGGTCCTAGATTAGAACACTACACTGGATCTAAGTGTGGCCTTTGACACGGTAGACCATAAGAGCTTAATTCAGCACTTGTCTAATCTTGGAGTAGCGGGTACAGCGCTGTTGTGGTTTACGTCCTTCCTGAGGAACAGAACTTTCTAAGTCTGGGAAGGTAGCGCATGTTCCAAACTAACCTCCCTCCAGTGTGGGATCCCACAGGGCTCATCGTTGAGCCCTACCTTGTTCAATGTGTATACGGCCCCACTGGAGGATGTGGTTACTACTTTTGGGATTAAAGTAATAACTGACGCAGACGACACCCAACTTGTCGTCTCGCTCTCCCAAGAGAAGGACTGCACAGAAAATCTCTATGGCTGTCTGTCGGAAATTTACTCTTGGATGAGCAGTTCGCGTCTCAAATTGAACGGTGCAAAAACTGAACTTATGCTCTTCGGCCAGCATACAACATCTCTCCCTAAATCCATCTGGCCTCCATGCCTGGGGAGCCCCCCACCCCTAAGTGCAAATTAAAAAGTCATGGGGTATGGCTTGAGCAGGACCTCTCCTTTAGGACACAAGCAAAAAAGACTGCAGGCACCTGCGTGGGCTTACTGCGGTCAGCCCGTAAGATCCTTCCTTTACTACCGCCCCAATCAAGGAAGCTGCTTGTTCAAGGGTTAATTTCGTCTAGACTAGATTATAGCAACACCCTTTTTTTAGCTGCCCCAGAATCGACTATTAACACTCTTCAACGCATTCAGAATTCGGCGGCCAGGCTGCTTACCGGTACTTCCCTTAGAGTGTCGGATAAACCGGCCCTCAAAGCTCTCCACTGGCTGCCAATACTGGATAGGATCAAATTCAAGTCCCTTTGCATTGCTCACAGATCCTTACAGGATAAGGGACCCCCTATCCTAGAGAGCCTGATCCGCACCTAAAGGGCTGCAAGGTCCCTGCGCTCTGACCTCGGAAACTTGGCTATAGCCCAAAGAGTCAAGAAGGCTCGGACGGGTCGACGTCAATTCTCGGTTAACACGGCAACCCTGTGGAATGCCCTCCCTGTTAGGCTTCGCACTGAACCAAGTTACTTTAGATTCCGAAAACTCCTTAAAACGTTTCTGTTTCCCCAGGATGCGTAAAGGCTAGGGGCCTCCTCAGCTGTCCTTGTTCTTTAGTGCTGGGACGCTCCCGGGCAGCCATGCGCTTTATAAATCATGTTTCATTTCATTTCATTTCATGGATGAGGGAATCCATTTTGAGGAATTTCAATCAATTGCTTGGCTAGGGCTCTGCTGGAGGGGAATGGGGGCATATGTATCATTGAAATTTGCATTCGCAAAGGCCGAAATTCGCCGAATTTCGGCCTTTGCGAATGCGAATTCTCAATATGGAATGTATGAAGCAAATGTGGTTCAAAATAAGGATTCGCACAATTTGCGATTCCTTATTTTGCGATTGCATGTAAGGAATCGCACAATGTGCGATTCCTTAAATGCAATGTATCCGGCAAAAAAATATTGCTAATTGTCCCTAAGGAATCGCAAATTACCACCAACTTCAAGTTGGTGGTAAGTTGCGAATTCCTTTCAAAAAGCAATTGTTTTAAAAACAAAAGGTGCCATGTGACGCTCATACATGCCCTTAGGGCATGTATGTGCGCCATATGCGCACACATGTCATTTTCAGGGGTGCAGCAGGGTGTCCTTTGGACACCCCTGCACCCTTGCGAATATTCTCAATTTGCGATTAGCAAATTGCTAATCGCAAATTTCCCCTTCATTCCTATGGGCCTCCTGGCCCATAGAAATGAATGGGAAATTATTCCTTAATTGCGATTAGCAATTTGCTAATTGCAATTAAGGAATCTTACGAAATCGCTAAAAAGAAGCTGATTTCTACATACATACCATTTTGCGATTCTCAAATAGCGATTAGCAAAAAATCGCTATTTGAGAATCGCAAAATGCTATTTTGATACATATCGCCCTTAGTGTTCTATTTGGCCGAACTGTAAGAATGAATGTACAGATCTGTAGGTAGCTGTCTCCCCTGCATTGTTTCACAAACCAGTCAAAACATCCATGCCAAGCACTCACATTGCTCTGACTAGTTTCCAAGTGATCAGACCTAATTAGCATGGATTGTACAGGTTACCGGATTGCACAGTTGGTCCATCTCTCTTACCAGGCGCACAACACCCATTTGGCTCAAAGGGCTCCAGTCCCCCTACCCCCCTGTGTGTGTCAGCCCGGGCTGAGATAGCTTCCCGAGTTGGCATCCTTCTTCTTGCAGCCGCTCCATAGTACTTCACATGTCTTTAAAAAGACCATTCACTTAACTTGAGGTGGAATATGCATTTCATTCTTCGGATGAGAAATTGCATAGTCTGACGCTCAAGAAGGGGGAGTACAAATTGAAAGCCCAAGAGCATATGTTGGCTAAACAGGCGGCTACCCATCATAGGTTTATGAGCTTGGAGACAGGGCAGGGAAGACACTGGCATGGTTGGAGAGGAAAGAGCAAGGTTCACCCTGGGTGCCCAGACTGCAGACGTCTAGCGGGGAAGTGATATATCACCCACATGAAATAGCAGAGGCATTTGCTGACTACTTCAAAACAGTGTACTCGCCTTCGACCATATATACAGTGGAAGAGTCACGCCAGCTGTTGGCAGAATGTGACGTGCCGACTCTCTCGGACGAGGACAATGACTTTCTAGAAGCGGATCACTCCAATGAGGAAATCTGGAGGGCCATTGGCCAAATTAAATCAGGTAAGGCGATGGGGCCTAATGGTATCAGAGTTTCTTAAAGTAGTAGCTTCCCAGGTGATCCCACACTTGCGGGGAATGTATCAAGAGTGCTGGGAAATGGGAACCCTAAGCCCAGATCAAAGGCTGGCGAGCATTGTTGTGATATATGAGGCTGGTAAACCGGTGGAAGATTGTCGTTCTTACAGACCGATTTCTTTAATTAATGTAGAGGCGAAAGTCCTGGCGAAAGTGCTTGCTACGCGACTAGGGAAAGTGATATCCTCCCTGGTGCACCCAGACCAGTCGGGCTTTATGCCAGGACGGAATACGGCTCTTAATATCCGTCGGCATCACAACGTGCTGGCTCGTCAGATATACCTTGAAGAAGACGCAGTCATACTATCCCTTGACGCTTCCATGGCGTTTGACTCAATTGAATGGCCATATATGTTTGCGGTCTTGGAGAGAGCGGGATTAGGCCCTAAATTCCTACTGGGGTGCGGCTACTTTATACGGACATATCAGGGCAGGTCAGAGTGAACAACTACACATCCAGACAGTTCTCTCTCCGCAGAGGCACCAGACAGGGCTGCCCTCTGTCGCCACTGTTGTTTGCGCTTATGCTGGAGCCATTGGTGGCATTGATACGGCGGGATGTTATGACCAAGGGTCTGCGGTGGTCCCATGTTTGTGAAAATAGAATATCACTTTACGCAGATGATATAGTGTTATATCTTGCGAACCCTTACAGGTCCATTCACATGGTCCTTAACATTTTTAAAAATTTTGGAAAGTATTCAGGGTACGCTATTAATTGGGGCAAGTCAGTATTGTATGTGCTTAACGGACAGACCCCACGTCTTCCAAAGGACTGTGCTCTGATGGTTGCGGAGGAAGGTTTTAGGTACTCGGGAATCTTTGTCAAGCCAGATCCGGCCATCTTTTATGGTCTCAATTTAGCGCCCTTGTTGCGAGCTGATGTCCAACATTGGAGATCCCTGCCATTGTCATTGATTGGCCGTGCTGCCCTCTTAGAAATGCTTGCTCTTCCGCGTTTTTTATATATTTTACAAAACTACCCACATAGAGTTCCAGATGCCCACTTTAATGCAGTGGAGGGGGAGGTGCGTACACTGCTCTGGGATGGGAAGGCCCATAGGATAGCGCTTCAGAAACAAATGAAGGGATGGTATGATGAAGGTGTTGCATTGCCTGATATATGGTTGTACTACTGGGCCTCGCAATTGGTGACTGTGAATAGGTGGGGATACGCCCCACCGGATGATCCGTATGTGCTCTAGATAGATATCAGATGACTAGATATGGCTATCTTGGGGCACTTTACTCTAGTACAAGGAGAAAGCAGTTTGTAGGCCCCACCCAACACACGCTGCAGATATGGAGATTGGCCAATTCTCGTTTAGGTTGGACAGACAGTCTCACTAGAATGACACCGTTGTGGTATTCACAGAAACTGGGTATGCTCTGTCATGACCCCGGATTCGATAAATGGAACATGATTGGTATTTCGATGGCGGGTGATTTGATTAAGAAGGGTAAGATTCTTCGGTTTGAAGAATTACAGAAAACTTACAGATTGGCACCCAGTGAGGTCTTTCGCTATCTACAAATTAGACATGCTCTGATGGCGGCGTTCCCTAGCTGTGTGGACATACCAGAGTCTTCTCCTTTAGAGGACCGTTTGTTAGATGGACAGTTGCACACCAAGGCGATCTCCCTCACCTATAGGAAACTTAGCCAGACTCTTTTGGACAGCTTAAGGAGAAACGGGAGAGGGACCTAGGGGCAATTGAGCATGAAGATTGGAGGAAAGCGTTGATGTCTCCCAGGGAGGCTGCCATCACATTTAGATTCCGCCTTATTCAACTCTGTATCTTCCACCGCTCATATCTGACTGGGGTTACTCTAGCAAGGATTGGGTCTAGGCCAGATGATCTCTGCTTCAAGGGCTGCCAGCATCAGCTACCTTTTACCATATGATATGGGAGTGCCCGATGGTGCAAGGCCGCTGGGACAGAATCACAACACATATGCATTCTGCCCTGGGAAAGTCACTTACCATGACGCCACGACTAGGCCTTCTCAACATATGGGATGCGACGGATCTTACAGAGACGGAACAACACTTTGCAACGTTAGGCTTCACACTATTTAAAATAGAAATTGCTAGGGGGTGGGGTGGAGTGCAACCACCTGAAGTAGCGGTATGGAAGAGGGAGCTCGGTTAGTGTATGATAGCTGAGAAAGAAGTGTTCATTGCGAGAGGGTGCCCAAAGAAATGGGACAGGAAGTGGTCCAAATGGAATTTGTACAGAGAGATCTGTGTGTCACCTGTGGTGGAGTTAGAACTGCGTAGGAATGGGGATGGGGAGCAAAATATGTAATCTAAAGGTTTAATTGAACTTGACTTCTACTACGATGCTAACTGTAACCTGCATTATGGGATTATATGAACAACAGTGAATTATCTGTCAATTTCTTTAATAAAAATATTTTCCCCCCAAAAAAAAGACCATTCACTTGTTAACGAGATTTTGTTGTTTTTTTTCACCCCTTCATAGTGCTCATGCATCTTCACTGCCCTCAAACTTTCCTTCATAGCCCCTTGGCAACAGCACGCTCCGGGATGATTCTGCGAACTACCACTCACTTAATGGTAGCTATTTTCTTAAAAATAGCCCTGAAAGTATTCAAAAGCTGTGAGACGCTGAAAGTAATAATATGCAACTGAAGTCAGAGATAATTGATATGATTCCAAATCTGGAATCTGTTCTGAGTGGATAATAAAGTTGCACTGCTTAGTTAAATCACAATGAAAGCAAGGACATAACTATTAAACAATTGGCGCAAGATCACACAGCCAGTGGTATAGCAGCGGCACCTTGGGCCCTAATGCAGGTTAAAAAAATGCTCCCTCATTCACGTCCGAACTTAAGGTATCACCTTAAGTTTGGATGTGGATGAGGGAGCATTGTTTGAGCTTGTGTGGCTGAAATCCTAGCATCCCTCCCTGTGCTAAAACCTCAGGAAAGGAGCAGGTTTTCAGCAAGCAGCGTAAGTAAACACTGGCGAGTTTGGAAGTGGGCCTTGTGCTAACATTCGAAAATACCTCGTGCTCTTCTCTGTTCCATTTCAAGGCTACTATGTTTGGGGAGCATGGCTAAAGGCTACTAGTTTATTGGACTTGGAGCATCCCATATTTGTGAAGGTGCAGCTGTATTTTCTAAAAACCTAACAAAGCCTGAAATAAAGGAAACTACAGCTACCACAACGTTTTCAAGCAGCATAGAATGTACATCACCCAGATTGTTCTCCCAACAGCACCTATAGCCAGACCCTGGGACTTTCTCAGCAGACTTACGTTTCTAGCTCTACAGCACGGTTAGTGTGCGGTCTGCCTGAGAGCCCTTTATTTGGACAGGGCAGTGAAAGGATGGGGAGAGACAGTAGTGAGTTCAAGTCAGATGTGGTGAAGAAGAATGGACATGGAGATAGATCCTGATTTAAATGCAGGCAGTAGCAAGAACCTCTGGAGTAGTAGTGAACAGCCATGAGGGGGCTAGAGAGCAGAGATGATACTAGTGAAGTTCGTCCAGCCTGTGGCTGGAGGAGATTCCTTTCCTCTGTGAGCTGCTGGACTGAGCAGTCTTCAGCACAGCCTGCCTATTCGCTTTAATACTGACAGACACATTGGATAAGAAGCATCGTCGGAAACCATGGAAGAAGGAGAGGGCAAGCGCACACCAACTCCAACAACATGGGGAACCAGGGTTGAGCTTTCCATAGGGGGTGACCATCAGGATCTCTTCCTGCTGGTGCGAGTTCTGGTTCACCACCCGGGAAATAAGGACAAACAGGGGAAAGGTATAGTTCAAGGTCTTCGACCAGTCCTGTGAGAAGGCATCCGTGGCTTTCGCTTGAGGGTCCAGTCTCCAGCTGAAGAAAATCTCCAGTTGACGATTAAGCTTGGAGGCAAATTGGTCTATCGTGCAAGGACCCCACATCGAGTGAATCATTTGAAATAAGGACGGATGGAGTTGACAATGGCTGTAATCTTTCAGGGGATGGGCATTCCAGTCCGCCACTGTGTTGGATTGACCGGTTAAGTACTCTGCTATCACTGAAATCTGGTGAGATAGTCTGTAATGCCAGAAGTCCTTGGCGATCTCCATCAACATCGGGGACCTCTTCCCCTCAACTTGTTGATGTATCGCACTGCTGAAATATTGTCCATCTGTAGAAGGATGCAGCAAGATACCGATTTGGGGGAGAGAGAGTCCGAATCGCAAATGATCCCGCCAGGAGCTGCAGAGACAATGAATGTGAAGGGACAACTCAGGGAAGGATCCGTGTTCCACTTTAATGGCAGTAAGAAATTTGAAAAAAACAGCTGGAGCGGACGCCAGCTTGCGCTGCACAAGGCAGCCGCCTATGATTGAGCAGCCCTGATTTTAATGAATGACACCTGTAGGATTAACACCGACAGGAGCTGGTGTCGACTCACAACCTTCTCAGCAACGGGGTACGCTTCTGCTTGCTGTCGGGAGCTGCAATCACAGTTTGTAATAGAAATGATATATGCATAAACATTAATGAATACAACAAAATAAGATCAAGCTTTACACTCGCTCAGCGAGTGAGACACATAGATTAACCATAAAACAGACAAAATAATATGAGATAAGGGTCAAGAGTACTTAACTCGGCTGCAAGCAGCAAAGAAAGAGGATATTGTAACATGGTGGGTCCTAGTTATAGGGACAGAGACATTGTGATTGGTGGGTATGCATCATGGCATTATGGGAAATGTAGTTTTTTGTGTATATTGAACGTTTTAATTGGCTGCTGACATTTTACTGAAAGTAAAGAAAGAGAAAGCATAATCCGAAGCCTCCGGTCCTGTAATAGAATCAGTGATCAGGCAATGCCTGGCTAGGACTTCAAGGCGAGGCCTGTACCACTGGCCAGGACATGGTGAAGCTGAGGACGTGTCAGGAGTAAAGCTTCCCGACACCCAATGCGACCCGCCCAGAGCCTTGAGAGGCTAAAGCGTGCATGCTCTGAGGTGCCCCTGACTGATGTGGTGTTACTTGGTCCAAGCCAGTGGTGAGGCTCCTTTGGGCCGTACCTGGGGCAACAGTGCAGAAGTTATCGGCACCGTCGGGCATGGACAGCAACCGGAGGGCGTACAGAAGCTGCCCCGTGGCTGTTGGCCGACAGCGTGCCGCCTCTTTCGACTGCCCAATCCCAGGTGGGGCTTAGACTGAGAAGACGGAAGATGGTTCCTGGGCAGCTGATAGGGAGGGTATACATGTGGACCGCCTGCGGGGTAGGGTCTTGCCTTCCATGAGCCACCCCCTGAGTGTCCGTCTGTACGGTGATCTTGATTGGGCCGGCAAGCCGGTGATGAAGTGGGCAGGAGCCCGAAGCGGTATAGTCTAACAGCTGTAGCACCTGTGGGTGAAGAGAGAAGCAGCTAGGCAGCATGGTGAGGGTTAGACTGTTGCTACATCATTACTACTGATGGGAACAGGCTGTGGGGAATGTGGCAGGAGCCTAAACTGCCGAGAACAAAGGGCCTGGGGCGGCTTCATGAATCATAAAAGCGGGCTGAGGTACGTGCTGCGACAGTGTAGGGAGGCCCTGATCAGAGTACGGCCCTGTAAAAGTTACTGTTGGCTCGAGTAAGGGCTTGATTGGGTATACACTGCCACTTACGTCCTTGTACTGCCTGTTAGTGACTGCTGTAAGCGCAAATGAGTTTTTGTCAAGGATCACGTGGTCCCTTCGTATAATTTAAGAGGTGAGTGGAGAACAACTGATGTCCCAGAAACTTTGATGACTGCCCCAGAGAAATCCAAGTAACATTTTTGGAAAATAACGGTCCTAACAGGGGTGTTTAACATGTGCAGGGGGCTGACTACACTTGTAAGTGGCATATTACAGTGTTTTTTCTGGTTGATGACTGCTGATGGGAGGGTTGGAGGAGGCATGGCTGCGCCCAATACAGTATACCCATAGCTGGATTCTCTCGACATATGGGCCAGTGGGTACTGTTCTTTTCTGAGATTCGGGACATTTGTTTTCTTTTACCTTCTTCCCCCTTCTGTCTCCTGCTTTAACTCTTGCTTCCCTCTCTCTTTTGCCCTAGCGTATTCTTTACATAGGTCAGGCAGGTTGGGGTTGAGTATTACGGCCCTGTCCCTGTTGGGCAGTGTGTGGGTATAAGTGTTGGTCCTGGCACTTCAATTGGGTGGACGCACGTAGGCTTTATGGTTAACTATACTTGTCCATGGGTGGGATGTTGTCTATGGTTGGGGTTTTGTTATTTAGATGTGTGTTGTTGCTCTGGATGGTTGTGCGTTGCTAGTCATGGGCCAGTTATGGCTCGAATTCTTAAGAAAGCATTGGCGAGAGGTACAAATTCTTGACTTGGAACGTCTGGGCTTTCACACTAAATGGTACAGGGTGTTGTCCTTTCTGAAATGACACAAAGTCAATGTAGCTTGTCTCCAGGAGACACAACTGAATAAAACGGAAGCTGCCAAAATAGCTAAGAAGTGGTAGGGTCAGATTTATCATGCCTCATACTCCACATATGCCAGGGGAATCCTGATCTGGGTGGGGCCTGGAACTCCATTCTCCCTTTCGTACTCAGAGGTGGATGTGGAGGGTAGATATGTTCTCATGCAGGTCTTGGTAGATAGGCAGGGATGTTTTCTTTTTGAACACCTACGCTCCCAACACGGATGACCCTGTTTTCTATGGTATTCAAGAGATAGTTAGCCAGGATATGGACGTGCCTCTGATTTGGTTGGGAGATTTCAATTGTGTGCTGGACAGTGAAGCCCCGAATGACTGCTGTGTGGAGGGTGGTGATGCATAACCTTAGAATTGTTGAAGCATGGCAGTCGCTGAGCCCGTAGAATCGGGTCTATACCTGTTACTCCCTCACACACAATACATAGAGAAGGCTAGATTGAGTGCTGTTGGCCAGGATCCCCAACAATGAGAGGGGGATGTATGACATTACAACGTAAACAATCACGACGCATAATTTTCATCGCAGTTTTTACAATGCATCCTCCATTACTAAGCATGCCATTACAACGCAATAAATTACAACGCATGATCTATTACAATGAAAATCACTATTCTAACACCGCTGGGTGCTTACCTCAGGGAAGGTGCTGGTCAGTGAGGGATATGAGTTGCAATGGTATGTGTTGTAATGGAGAATGCATTGTAAAAACTGTGTTATAAAGGCATTGCGTTGTAATGCCAGAGTCTTAATGGATGTTTCCCATGAGAGGGTGGCTGTGTCTTACCTGGCTAGATTTTTATCTGACCATAACCCTGCTAGCTATGAACTGAAATGGGGCGATGCATCGGTACAAAGAGCGCACTGGTGTTTCCCAGCAGATGTGCTCTCCGACACGTAAGGCAGGGAGGCTCTGCCACTATCGCTGCTGGATTATATGGCTCACAACTGGGGGAGTGCGTCCTTTAGGGCATTGAGTGGGAGGCCATGAAGGCGGTAATGAGGTGCCAGTGTTTAAGTTTAAGATGTGGGATGCAGTGGCAATTTGGTAGGGAGCTTCAGGAGAGAGAGGCAGACCTGGTGGCCCTGCAGTCTGGAGAACTGGATGAAATGGGAATGCAAAGGGAGGAGGCAGCTTTGTGCCGCCATGTGGTGGATATATAGGACAAATTGGAAAAGTTCACTATGAGGTAGTATCAACAGCACTTACATAGGTAGGGCGATAAATCAAGGAGGCTCCTGGCCTGGACATTATGTAGGGAGGTGGCGGTGTCTTTGTTTGTACACCTGAGTGCGGCGGATGGGGCTCTAGAGGCTACTCTGGGTCGCGGTGGTAAATACATTTCTACACGACCCGGAGAGAGTTTGTTACGTCGTGGACCGGGTCATGGCCTGTGGCACCTCCCCTTCAATGCCGTGGGCTGGGACCCGGTCCGCAATACCTACTTCTGAAAAACATGCACGCCATGGATCCCTGTCCAGTGTAATGTAATATAATGTAATGATGTCTTGTAAAGTACATGAATCACCCCACATGGGGTATCTCCGCGCTGTAGACCGCTGGGGAACCCGTCTTGGCTTTCCCTGTGAGATGGTCCCTACTGGGTATCTCCAAGTTGAAACCAGGCATCCCCGGCGTATGTGGGGGGCCGTTGTGGAGATGAGGCAAGCTAATGCCCAGAGTTGCCGAGTGTGATCCCTGGTTAGAGTAGGCACCGAGGTGAGAATTATCGAGTCCGCTGACCCTGGTCCACGACCCTGCCGCGTCGGGAATTGAAGCCTGGTCCCGGGCCGTCCTCTGCTTCCGGGTCTGCCGCCTCTAACCAGTGAGCCACACCACTCCAGTGGTCCAACTAATTCTTTTCTGGGCACAAAGGTGCGTCCTGCAGCACCTCTCTTCTCTTTTGGGGCGCACCACCAGTATAGGCGGCTGCTGCTAATGTGGCCATTATTGATTCAAAACACTGTAGTTCCACTCTTGGAGACACATTTTCTCCCACAATATTGCCTGAGCCCCCTATGCTTACCTGAAACTTGGAGGGGTCTTACAGTGAGTTGCCTGAAGTCATGGTTAAGGGCCATTTTCCGTGTACCTTCTTCCCATAATCCATCTGTCTGGTTCCCATAATGCCTTGGAGAAAGTTTTCTTTCACCATCCCAAAATGGAGATTTTTCCTAACCTTTTTCGTTTTTCTTCCAAAACTATGATGGTGGTTATCCTTTTCCTGGTCCATCACTTTCTGGCCTTGGATATAGAATAGGCCATATTTCAAATTTTCCTTGATTTGCAACTCTCTTCACTCCTGTTGGTGTCTCTTTGCTCCTTTTGGCGATTCTTTGCTCCTGTTGGTATTTCGTCCCTGTGGGTTTCCTTCTTCTGCAAACCTCCTCTTACTTTCCAGGTCTGTCGTTGCCTTGCTGAGTATCCTCCTTGACGTGTCCTGTTGCCTGGATTCCTGGAGTCACCACTTCCATCAGAGGTTTTTCCCTTTGGGATTTTTTCCTCTCTTGGACTCCTTTGGGATGGCACTGTCTGCCCTGACGTTGAATTGTCAGCAGCACCGTGGATACCGGAAAGGGTCCCCCCTACCTCAGACAGACCAGAACCCTCAAGACCCGGAACCAGGAAACATCTTTACACCAGAAGAGCAGAAGAAAGAGTTCTGAACCTGACAGTTAATAAGAGGGACTCAGAGATTACTCAGGCAGGGATACAGTAATTCCTGCAGAGCCTAGCTCTTCCGAATGTGCAGGAGGAGGTGGGTCTCAAACTTGAATCTGACCTCACATTGGAAGTTTTTTTTTTGTTACTTTGTTTTTATTGGCATTTATAGTAGTCACACAATATTATTATCAGGCACTTTCCCCATAATATTGCACCATATCGTTTCAGCCAGAACACAGAGGCCAATACACAGTGTCCATAGTATCATCCACTAAGCACATCAAGGTTGAATACAGAGACATTACATGCAGTGCAGGATGACGGTTGTAGGGGGGACACAATAGCAACTTCGGGCCTCTTGCTGTCTCTGTGCTTGGGTAATCGTGGAGAATCTGCCTAAGTACCATAGCTCAAAACGAAACTCTAACCCAGCAGACTTTGGCCGAAGGGGCATATTTTGCATATCTGCTCGTGGGAATCAAAATCGCAACTAAGAACAGTACATCCATCATAAAAAACAAGGACCTAGAGAGAGAGAGAGAGAGCAGAGAGAAAGCAGGTGAGAGGGGAAAGGGGGTGAGGTGCGCGAGAGAGTTATGGCGGGAGGGGAATGGCTCTACCGCCGCCTGAGGCCAGAGGCACTGTAGACATTGTGGCAGCCAGAATCATTGGCGGTCACTAGTGTCTTGCAGGTAAAGGCCAGAGTTGTCTATTTCAGAGGAGGGGTGGGAGAGTCCAGGGTCTGGTGTGTAAGGGCCGCCCTTATTGGGCTTCGGGAAGGTCCATCAGTGGGCCTCCATAGGCTATCCGCATCTGGTGGGTATACAGCGCCTTCAAACAGGCGCAAAGCCTGTAACCTCGGTGATTGAAGTCGAGCATGCTTCAGTCTGCAGAGATAATCCACAAGTGGTTGCCATAGTTGGTGAATTAAGTGTCTAGAAGCTGCAAGCGCGCCGTGAGTAACTCCATGGCCATTTTGTGCCACAGGTGGGTGAACCAGAAATTGATCGGGGGCATTTCAGATTTTTTTCCACTAAAGAGCAATGATTTGCTTGGTAGCCCCAAGCATGTGGAGGCTGAGCTGCCAGTTGCAGCGTGTCATGGCACGTAGGTTCACCGGCCGGAGGCCCAGGACAATCGCAAGTGGTTTTTCAGGCAATGGGTAGCCTATTATCAGTCTAATGTGACTGAGAACCTCCTTCCAATAGATGGTCAAGAGTGGGCATGTCTACCAAATATGTAGAAAATCCCCTGGGGCATTGGTGCAGCACCAGCATAGAGAAGAAGAAGCGGGAAACATTTTATGCAGCCTGTGAGGGGTATAGTACCATTGTGTCATAACCTTATATGGGGATTCCCGCTGGGGTATGCTATGGAAGACCTTCGGGATATCTTGCCACAGGTGTTCCCATTGAATGGGTGTGATGTCAGTGTCTGAGACTGACTGCCATCGCAGCTCGTAGGCATGCAAAGCAGTTCACTGTGAATGTTGAAGGACTTAGTATGTACGAGAGATTAGTCCCCTGGAGTTCTCAAAGGAGCGCACAAGCCACTTGAATGGAGTGAAGGGGCGAATAGCCGTCCGTGTCAGATAAGATGCCTTAACCCAGTGTCGAAGTTGAATGTATTGGAATCTAGCCCCCTCTGGTAGCTGGAAATCCCATTTACATTGTTCGAAAGTTTTAAAGGCGTCCCCCAGGAAAAGATCCTTCCATCCAGTCTGTGAAGTAGGGCAGGTGAGAAGCAGGTGGGAAGTGAAAGTTGGGAGCAATGGGAATATGCGTATTGCTAATTCGTTCCAGTTCTAGAATACCTTCTTAGTAGGAACAGCGGTATAGGCGCTGCGAGAGCAGGCTTCCCGTGAGAGCCATGCAAGGTCCCAGATGGGATGACAAGTCACTGCCCTGTCCATATGAAACAAGACTTTTTCACTCTCCCATGCCATCCACTCTGAGATGAAGCGGAGATGTGATGCCCAATCGTACTCCAACAAGTTGGGGCAAGCCAACCCTTCCCTGTCTCACAGTAGCAAGAGTATTTTTTTGGAGGAACTCAGCTTACTTCCTCCTCATATAAACGTGATGAGCTCGCGCTGAAGGCCCTGAATCTGATGCTCCATGATGAGCGTGGGTAATGTTTGAAAAAGGTAGAGTATCTTGGGGAGGATCGACATTTTGACCATATTCAGGCGTCCCAACCAGGATAGTGGAAGGGATTTCCATCTTCTCAGGTCAGCTACAACAGCGTTTTTACACTCCTGCCAATTTTCTTGGGACCTTGTGGCAAGGTTGGGAGTCAAGTTGAGCCCTAGATACTGAATAGAATGTGTTGCCCATTGATAAGGAACCAGAGATTGGAGTATGGAGATCTCTTCTGCAGGGATCGTGAGGTTGAGAACCCATGATTTCTCATGATTGATTTTAAACGCTGATTCCCGTTTGACCGAGTGAAGTAACTTTTGCAGGGAAGGTAGAGAGGATCTGAAAAAAAACATGGGGGTTGGAGGCAGCGGCAAGGGAAGCGTGACCGTGCGTCTCCAGAGAAGCTACATGTAGGGGCCTCTGCCCCCTGGGTCGTCGTCGCACCACTAATGATGGGTGCATTGTATGCTAAAGCCTTTGTTGCTGTGCATCCCTGGCATTCCTATCCCTCGGTATGGATTTATGATTGATCTCTGATCTTTTTTTAAATTGATTTTTAAATATCCCACATACAGAAAATCACAAAGAATGTCAAAATAGCTGCCGAGTTTTCAGTGTGCATATGTATCATTTCCATGTATTCCGTACATTTATGTGGGACACTTCAATTCTCCACTATTGAAAGGATGCATAGGGATTCCACTCAGAGAGCAATCTCTCCAATAGTGGAGGTCTACAAGATTGCGGTTTAGTCGGGTGCACTCTATGGGGTGGAGGTCTCAGGTATAGGTTTATTGTATACCCTTACAGTTAGAGAAAGTCATTTTATAAGGTCCTTACTATCCCTCCCTAAAATCCATGCCACTCTTCCCTCTGTATTTTGCACTAGCTCTAAAGTGGATTGGCGACCTAGCCCCACTGAGACATCTGGTATACGGGGTTAGGTTATGGTTATGGTTATGCCCTGAGTGAATCGTATAGGCAAGGCCTTCATGAACTTATCCTTTTGGACAAGGACACAACTGGAACTTGGCTTACTCATATTAAAAAATGGATCTTTAGTCTGGGCTTGGAAGCCCTGTGGACCAATCCCTCTACTATTAATTCCTCAAAAAGCCTCTAGTGAAGAAACTATTTTGGGGGCACAGTATAAGTAAGTGTATACAAAAAGATGATAGTGACAGTCTTACTGCAAGGTTCCTGTCTATATAACCCACCCCTCAGTTCAAACCCTATCTTGATGAGGTTACTCAGTAGTGGGCTCAAAGGCTTTTTATAAAACTCAGGGTTGGCACTTTAGCAGTGAACAGTTACACATACAGATGGAATAGGACGAGCCCGAGGCGAGTGAAAAGCGATCTTGTTCTATTTGTCCAGAGGGTCTTCGGAGTTATTCCATCATTCATACACTCCATGCTTGAAAGCATTTTTGGAGGCTTACCATTTGTTATATTCCTAGTTGAAATGGGGATGATACTACCAGACATGCTCCTGTGTCATGAATGCATGATACAGTGCTTTGGCCCACTCTTACTTCAGGAATTGAATGGCCACTGGTTCTTGTCCTTTCGGTCTGTCTGGCTACACTGCGTGGAGTCTGTTTTCCGCTGTCTGCTGTACACTTTCAAGTGTGCCCTGGACATATGCTTGGGAACACAGATTATTCAATCTCCAGACATTGACTTACTGGTGGGTCCCTTAATGTCTCACCTGTACCATTGACCTTTGCGTTTACACTTGCTAAATGTATGCTACGAGCCCTATGGGATGCTTTGGCTCCTGGTGATCTGGATCCTGGCTTGTCTTCTGCAGACTCAGCACTGGCTGACCCTCTCTTGGTTTACGCTGAGGGGGATGGACTGGAAAATGTTTGCTCTATGGACTAGATGCATTGGATGCCTCTGGGAACATCGTATGGGGATACTGGAAACGGCAATGTTTCATCTACTTCTCGGAACACGTAAACAATCTGCCAGTTTCTAGTTGTGGGAACTTTTAATTTGGTAATTTTTTTAACATCCTAAATTGTTATTAAATTGCACTGCTTTTAATTTTCTTTTTAAAATTCACTTTTAATTTTTAAATTTGGCTTTCTGAATGCTTTTATCTTCAAAATAGCACCATGCTTATAATTATTTTAGGGTTTTATGCTTCTGCTTGTATGTTTAGGATTGTTTTTAGGAAACTTTTGTAGTCTGCTCTTGTCTAAGGAGTTGGTGCCAGGTGGTTACATTAGGCCCAGATAAAAACATAATTTTACCTACTCAAGTTCTTAAGTTCCCTTCTCCACTTGTCCAAAATGACACTTGACACACATTAAATTACGAGAAAATACCGGGTAATATTCTTTGAGCTCAGCTTTGCTTACACTTGCACTTCGTAGGCACACTATCAAATACCTTGAACATTCTATACAAGGGCTAAGTTCATCACGCACACTGTTGTAATTTAATTTTGCCTTATGGCATCAGAGCTATCACAATAGCAAAAACAATAGCAGCCTGACTGGGACTTGGTAACATGGATGCTGTTTAATATTTAAACAACATCAATCCTTTTGTTTAGACAGAGGAGCATTTCACCTGCAATGAGAGGCATTTGGCAGATTCACCCACCCTAAACACTAGATTAGGGAGTGCTAGGTTGGAGTACACTATACTACAGTACTTATATGCATGCATATTCTCTCTCTAACAGCACAAAGCTTTAACTGTTCATCTTTTTCACTATTCTCGTAATGCTGATCACATTATTCTATTTACTCCTATTGATTATCGCAATTTCAAAGCAAGAAATACCTCTGGCACCATAGATCACACACATTACTTTTTCCACAGTAGTCCCTTTTATTGACTCTGCGCTATTTCACATTTATCTTTTCTTTGTGTTTCTTATTATATATTGGTATCTACATTCATTTCAAAGGCTCTCCTTATTGCAAATCATATATTGTTGTCAAGACATAAAATATGTTTTTACATCACAAAACATTCAACTATACACAAAACATATATACACTTTACATGCAGCTGATTAAATCATTATGTACATTTACATTTGATTGATTAAGTCAAACCGTTCAAAGAAGCATTGATGTCATCCAATAGGTCCTACTATGTACATTCAAGAGTTCGCTAACTGGGGAGTTGAGTTTTTTTGTCCCTCAGTTTAGAACTATATCTCTAGTCCTAAATAGTGTAGGAGGGGATTACTATATACAATTATGCTCTCTCAAAAGGTCTATTGTTCCTCATATATAACTGTATGTATATGTAGTCAGAGAGCATAAATATCTCCAATCCACTGTTCGTGCCAACGCGTTTCGACCGTCTTTGGTTAGGACAGGGTAAACTTTTGGTGTGCGGTCTTCATCAGGGCTGTTTACTTGGCTGTAGGACATCGCCCTTGGTTTTCTTTTTCCATTGCGGTGGATTCGATTCTCCCACTTTTGGGTTCCTGGGTTGTCTTTGGTCGCTATCTTGTCTTTATCTTCTGCTTGGCTTCTCCGGTATCATGGATTATTTCTGTCTTGCTTCCGGCTTTGTCGGCATCTGCGCGCAGGATGCGGGGTTGAATCACTATTGATTATCGCAGCGCACGTTTTTTACACAAGAATCACAATGCTTCAATAAATATTGAAATGCCTTGCTGAGTATTTCTTGATTATATCTTTAGGTATACATGAGTAACGAAATGAAAGGGTTTTAAATTTGTTACCACGATTTTCATGGGGAGTCATAGTTGTCATGTTTTGAGGTTGCACATTCAATTTGCTACCTGGTCAGGTTTAGGGTACAGATGGTGCACTGTGAGCTAGCAGGACTACAGGCCAACATATCATGAGGGTATGAATGAAATCAGTCCTGCACAATCCTAATGTTTAAGTTGTCCAACAAACGTACAATTTTTCCTGAGTAAGTATAAGCCAAATGGCAAGACCATACAACATATCTTGTTTGTTGCCCACTGTATTTACCAGTACGGGCAAAATGTCTGAAACCCTATTGCCAGAGCCTGAGGCTCCAGCATTAAGCAGACTGTTTTCTGCGTAAACAGATTCCTACTTGCAGTGGGTATGATTAGAAAGGGACTTGGCCTTTCACTATAACATTACAGTTCTGCACTTTAGCTAACTTGGAAGTGGGACTGATCAGGACGCAATTCAGCCTTCTGCCTTTGCAACAGAGCACCTGCACTTTACTTAATTTGGTTGCCCTGAGGGAGTTTGTAGGAACTGCATGAGTTCTTGTGTTGTGATATGAGAGCCTTTGCAGCTATCTGCTAGTTTATGTTATGCCTATGCTGTCATATTTTAGATATTTGAAACATGAGGTTTTTTTTGTATTCTATTGAGTCTTAAACTAATTTTACCGAAGTACTTACCTTTTACTGTCAATTTTTTATTGGTCCGTGATTGCACTTAAACTTAAATTATCATTTATATTATAATATGCATGAACCTCACCTTTAGACACGGTGAACCATTTTAGGTTTTTGTCTGTGGTTTGCGCTTGTGAGTTATCTTTTGTGACAATCAGGCCTACAGTAGAGTACATTTATGCAATATTTCTATGTAAGTTTGCTGTATTGTGTTTAATTTGTTATTGTGCTACTTTAATGACCTACAGGAGGAATAAAGCATTTTGCCAACCAACCACTTCAATTCCTTTTGAGTGACACTTTATCACAGGTAAAACAAAGCAGTCATTTCAATGTAATGAAGTGCATTTCAGAAATGACCACCTTATAAGCAAGAGTATGGTCTAGAATCGTCTTAAGACCACACCAAGAGCCTACTTCTACATCCAAATAGTTGTTCCATCTTTCCTTTCAGACAGTGTGAAATTGAGGATTGTAAAATAGAACAGGCATTGAATCATCAGCTGCTGAGATCTGTCTGCAGCCTTCATATTTCCTGATTCACTATCTTAGAACACAGACAGCGTAAAGAGGTTACACAGATGAATTACTTTAGCCTTCAGAACAACAAATGCTGCACCTCTGATGGCTATGAATACCTAAGCAGCTGCTCCCACATGCGACTGTGCACAACATTAAGGGCATGTGTTGCTATTTGTGTCTATTTCCTTCCCTGTTGTACAGTGCCCTGACTCCACTAATACATGGTGTGACACAGCGCTACTCCAGAAATATTTTCTAAACTTTATCACCTTTTCCTTGAAGTTTCAAATCACACATTTTACTCATCAGTGGGGCCCAGAACACTGCGAGTCACTCATAAACACTCTTCTCTCGCTACTTCATGAATCAGTGAAATTCAAAGGAGAGTTGCTGGATCACAGCGGAGTGTCTAAATTAAGGTAAATATTTATAATTGTGAACACCTGCAGTTTAAATTGTTTACCATGGTTTTATCAAAGAGACAATTTATTCAGACACACCACCATTGATTGTCAATGGACCTGCTAGTAAACATTAGGCTAAGGATGAACAATACAGCTTAATTCTTTATTTCTCTAATTTTTATTTAAAGAAAATCTTCTAGCATGACCTTTATTTATTCACTTGAAAATGTGTTTAATGCAAATAGATTTTAAGGAAAGAAAGAAATTTAGCTTATACATTTATTCAGTTTTAATTCAAATTTGAGAAATAAACAGTTATTTTTGAGGTTATAGGACATAAATATTAGCAAAAGACATAATAGTTCCCTATGTTCACCTTCCTATTCTCTCTAGCTATTAACCTCATCTAAAGACTCCGTATTCATTCAAGCAAAGTTTAAGTTCAGGAAAATGTCAAAGTTCTTACGCCTCAGGAAAATTCAGCATTCCGGCAGCATGTCAGGATACACAGATGGAAATCGAAGAAGAGAGTTTTTTCTTAAGTCCGGACATACTCTTTTATACCCTTTTTCTCTAACTAATCTATCTAAATTCTGAAACATTTGGGGTCTTTTTTGGGTTTTCCTCATATACCATAATTGGAATCTTGACGGGAACTAGCATACCCCTTAGTAATTGGTCATCCTAATCCAGCTCTGATGATATAGACCAATAGCATAAAGAAGGAGCCAGATCCCTCAAGTCGCCACTGTTTTCCCAGTCCACTCCATTTCACACCGTAGTGGGTGCCCTGTGTTACTTTGAAGAAAAGGGAACCAACAGGGCCCAGGAAAAATTATAGGAAGACCTTTCACCTATTTTGCCAAGCCACAAGGGCCGCCCAGATTTTAACAAGACTTGTAGAATCGCATGCCATGTCAGATTCGCTTGTAAAAATGATATGTTTTAAGCAATTTGAGAAGGTGGGGGGAATTGAATCTTTCCTGGCTCTACATATTTCATGCCTTGCAAGAAGAATAACATAGAAAATGAGTCTTGTAGAGGGATCATTTAGATTATAATCTGAGCTTAATCCGAAGAAGATAGTTCTTGAGGTGATTACCAGAGATTGTTGAAGGGCATCTTCCAAAAAGTCCTGAATCTTGATCCAGTAGTTTCTTATCTCTGGACAGTCAACAAACATATGGAGATCGTCCGCGGCAGGATCCCTGCATCTTTGGCAGTAGTATTGTAAGTTGGAAAATTTAACTAGTTTTTCAGGAGTTATATAGGCCCTATACATAGTGTAAAGATGGTTTCTTTTTAATGTAGCAGGTTTAACCACTGCCTGCAGGATGGTAAAAGAATCAGTCCATAGATCTTTGATGTTTCCGCTGTTCGGATTCAGAGAATTACCCCAGAGTTTTTGTAGCTCTAGTTCTGTGACATTCTCAGCCTCTAATATGGCCGAGTACCAGTACGAAAACATTTGGGATCTTCAACAGCTCTGATTGGTTAGACCAAGGGGTGGATGAGCATAACCTCATCATCTTATTGTTTTATTTCCGCATGATCATCTCAATTAAAATGTTCTTTGTTCACAACATATCCGCTTCATTCTTGTCCTTTAAATGGCAATATTGGTCTGTGTTCCCACACGTTCCCATCACAGACGTCAATTTTGTTGTCACTCAGCTGGACTTTCAGGGCACACTGTCCTTGAACCATTCCGCTCGGACACAAACAGCTCATACTCGACTCGCAGCATTTTCTATCACACACATGCGTACTGCATCTCAATCTCGGAGTTATGGAAACGTCCATTTTGTTCTAGGCCTCAAAGGCCAGAACGGGAACTATTATAGAAGCAAACACAATTAAACGTTAATTGTTGAATTTTAACCCTTCTGTTTACCTCCCCCCGTGCTGAGGTATCCCTGTTAGTTTGTTACCTAGCAAATAAAGCAACACATATGCGTGTTTTTCTCACCTGTCTTCATGTTTTTGCCACAAACAGACGGACAGAAAGCATATTCATGCAGCTTTTGGTTAGTTTAAAGCTTCTGCCTTAGTTTTGAACGCGACAACATCACCTAGTTGGTCGATTACAGTTTGCAACACTTAGCAAATTAGTTTTCCCACGTGTAATTGTGTGTGCATTCTATTCTACGTTGGTTAGTTTTCAAAACCACACGATTAATTCATGTTATTGTTATGAGCAAGTGACTTCACAAAGGGTATACAAAATTTTGTTTTTCCACCTCGCTCCATCAACTCCCTCTTTTTGTGATTTATCACCAAATATCCCCAAAATTTTGCAAATTTTATCTTAACATGTTTCAAGTTCTTTCAATTAGTATTTACTATACTCTAGTATCTTCTATTTTTCTGCTATCTTGATAGTTTCTCTTAAAGCTCTTCCATCTCTGTATCACCCTTTTCACGTTCGCTTTCTCGTTTTTCTTAAATCACCTTCTTTATTGACTTCTGTTCTTGAAGAGGAGACTTCAACGCTGCTGGTCGCCCTGACTCGACCTCTCTCCCTGCTTTGCTGTGCCCGGTCTCCCTCCCGCCGCCGCTGTTGTTACCTTAGCGGCCGCCGAGCGGAGGGAGACTACAACTCCCAGCCTGCCCAGCGACCCGGATCCACTCCAGCGGGGTCATCGCGCCCTGAGGCGCTAGAAAAACGCTGCTCCCTCGGCAGAGCGGGTGTTCTGTTCTTGAAGAGGAGACTTCAACGCTGCTGGTCGCCCTGACTCGACCTCTCTCCCTGCTTTGCTGTGCCCGGTCTCCCTCCCGCCGCCGCTGTTGTTACCTTAGCGGCCGCCGAGCGGAGGGAGACTACAACTCCCAGCCTGCCCAGCGACCCGGATCCACTCCAGCGGGGTCATCGCGCCCTGAGGCGCTAGAAAAACGCTGCTCCCTCGGCAGAGCGGGTGTTCTGTTCTTGAAGAGGAGACTTCAACGCTGCTGGTCGCCCTGACTCGACCTCTCTCCCTGCTTTGCTGTGCCCGGTCTCCCTCCCGCCGCCGCTGTTGTTACCTTAGCGGCCGCCGAGCGGAGGGAGACTACAACTCCCAGCCTGCCCAGCGACCCGGATCCACTCCAGCGGGGTCATCGCGCCCTGAGGCGCTAGAAAAACGCTGCTCCCTCGGCAGAGCGGGTGTTCTGTTCTTGAAGAGGAGACTTCAACGCTGCTGGTCGCCCTGACTCGACCTCTCTCCCTGCTTTGCTGTGCCCGGTCTCCCTCCCGCCGCCGCTGTTGTTACCTTAGCGGCCGCCGAGCGGAGGGAGACTACAACTCCCAGCCTGCCCAGCGACCCGGATCCACTCCAGCGGGGTCATCGCGCCCTGAGGCGCTAGAAAAACGCTGCTCCCTCGGCAGAGCGGGTGTTCTGTTCTTGAAGAGGAGACTTCAACGCTGCTGGTCGCCCTGACTCGACCTCTCTCCCTGCTTTGCTGTGCCCGGTCTCCCTCCCGCCGCCGCTGTTGTTACCTTAGCGGCCGCCGAGCGGAGGGAGACTACAACTCCCAGCCTGCCCAGCGACCCGGATCCACTCCAGCGGGGTCATCGCGCCCTGAGGCGCTAGAAAAACGCTGCTCCCTCCGCATCGCGGGACGCGAGCGGGACGCCCGGACGAAGCCCGGACAAAGGGCGGGCCCTCTGTGGCCCTCAGTGGCTGAGGTAGGCTGGGCTGGGCCCGGTCATTTACATCTTGTTATCTCCTCATTGAACTTGTGTCCACTTGAGAAGGTGTGTGAATGATTCGTGTACTGTTATAGCTATACTGTATCTCGGTCCTACTTGGCCTGTCAGGGGCTGAATTTACTCCAGATTTTTTATTCGTTTTACTTTTCTTCATTCCTTGACCAAGTATATCACTGTGGAAAATAGTGTGGAAAATGTCTAAAACTCTACGCTCTGGAAGGGTAGTGGGAGAAAAACCTGGCCGAAAATTAACTACCACCCGCACAAGAAACAAATCAGTGAATAACCCACCGCTGAAAGGTCAATGCCAACTATCTGAACTTTGGGATCTATCTGGTCTAAAAAAATCCAAACTTGCTACGCCAGAAAGACCAGATATTAAAGCTCTGGAATTACATTCACCAGCTACCATAGACCCCCAACCACCTCTGGTACAGCATGGGGCCCCACAATCAATGGTAGGGGGGTCTCCCTTACGGGACTCCACAGAGGGGAAGTTGACGACCGTAGGTGATCCAGTGCATATACCACCGATCCCTCAGTCACCTATGAATGACAGGCCGGGGGGGGACTTGTCTGCACTGTCAATTGACCTGGAACTTTGGGGACGCTACGTAAGCCCAGCCAAAGTGGAATCTTTGGACCAGTTTAAAGCCCCAGGGGGTGCCACCCCTTCTGGGTTACAGCTGTATAGTAGCACCCCTTCGTTAAATGGCCACGAAATATCTGACTTGTTAAATATTTCCAGGAGCCCCGATCTTAATCTCTTGGATAATTGTGGCACTGTGGAAGCACGAGAAAAGCCGATCTCTGAGTCCATGATCGCGCTGGAACAACTCCTAGCCTCAATCTTACTGCTTCTAGGGAAATTTGTAGGCAGTTCGGACTGTATCCTTGAATCAGTCACTCAAATTTTAAAGACATTGCTGCAGAAATCGCCGGAGTCTGAGCATTGCTTGTCTGAGGGGAAAACCAGAGATACTAGAGGAGAACTGCATAGGAAAATTGAATCGCCTACTCTGGATCCTCACAAGGATATGCCCCCTACTGCAGCTCCCAATTGTATCAAAAACATAGTTCTGGAGATAGAGGAGGAGGATAAAGTCTTGCCTGGCCCTAAAACGGTCCAGGAGTTATTTCCAATCTTCGTGCCTGAGTGCGGAAAAGAACCCCAGGACGATAAACCGGAGGTAAAAGAAGAAAGGGGAAAAAATGGTAAACAAAAAATTAACAAAGGCAACAAGAGGAAACCAATTCGAAAATACAGAAAGAAAAAGCAGCGGAGGATTATTTTCCAAAATATTACAGCGGCAAGGGAGAATGATGAAATGAATGTGGAACCCTCTTCTACTCCCCTAAAGGTGGACACTGATTTGAACTTAACTACTTTAACCTCTGTAGAGGGGGAAAATGATCAACATGGTCTGTTTACGCAGGAAGCCACACCGCAAATAGGGGGCTCTCTCCCATGCTCCCCTTCACGGAGCACACTAGGAGCACCAATTTCCTATCCATCTGGGGCTCTTAACCCCTTGGCCCCCCCCTTTGCTGTAACACTTGAATCGGAAAATTATTGTCCTCCGGCCCATTCTGTAAATATCACTAAGGCCCCGGTGGATGTGCGTGTATTAGATTTTGTACCTTTATTTGATACTGACCTTTTGTTAAATAGAGCTTGGCTTCTCAAACGTTTTAGTGAGGTTGAAAGTCTCTACCATATTCAATCTAGAGACATAGAATTGGTGTCTCTGTTGGGTGGAAGTAGGGTATTGAGTATACGGGTGAAATTTTATTCGCCTATTATAACAAACTTGATACTAAATCAAGCCGAAAACTTCCAACGCTTAGGTATTGACATTCTCCCTATCTCCAACCCAGGCAAGCCAAATCTTTTATGTCACCAGGGGTTTGGGGGTGGTGAGCAAAACGGGGTAACCTCTCCCCTGAGAGACCTGAAAATTTGGGTGTCTAGGGGAAAACGCTCAGTTTCGCATGTGAAGCCACTTCCACTAATTGAGAACGCCTCACTCATAGATGATAATAACCGGTGGAATTGGCTCCATAGTGCATTATCAACAAAAACAAAGGATAACCCCAAATTGTTTCACCATCTTTAACACCGTATTCAATATAATCTCCTGGAATGCGGCTGGATTCCACAGCAGCCCAGAGAAACTTGCTTTTTTATCTACTCTGGGTGCTGATATATTATGCATTCAGGAAACATGGTGCATTGATATGCTAACTCCATCAAAAGATTTTTACGTCCTGGAAGTACCAGCTGCGCCCTCAAAGAAAGGGCATGCCAGGGGGGGGATTGCCTGCCTATTGTCAAATAAATTGCAATGGAGATTCTCCCATTATATTGATCCCAGTAGACTTTTCCACACAATAACTCTAGAAAATCTGTTCCATAATGGAAAAAAATATCGCATGATAATTTTTAATGTGTATATACCCCCTGAGGAGTGTTTTAATGATAGTTTGCAGTGGGTTCTCCAATATATGGAACAGATAAAAAATTCCCCATCCTCCCCTGTAATTTTGCTTGTAGGTGATCTGAATTGCAAAATTTCAAATGCTAGTCTGAAACTCTTCAGGAATAAGGTTAAGGAAGAGGTACATTTTATTCCCCAGACGCTTTTTCCGGAGAACTTGATGAAAAATAAAAGAGGGAAGATTTTGTTAAAAGAACTAGCGATTGGGGATGGTATTATCTTAAATGGAAGATTTCCATCTGACGTCCCCGCTAATTATACCCACAAATCCCCCTTTGGGTCGTCAATTCTGGACTATGCTATTGCAGACTATGGCCTGTTTCCCCACATTCTGGACCTAAAGATTATACCAACGTCACTCAGCGATCATAGTATACTGTTTTTAACAGTGTCTTTAAATTCTTTAAATACGGCGTCTTGGTCGCTTAATGGCAATGAGGCTACCTTCCATGCCTCTTCTGGAAGGTGCTTCTGGAACTGTGCCGCCATTAAGGGGGTGCAGGACCTATTGGCCGATACCCTTATGGTAATAAACGAGTGGAATGGTAGCGAATTGGTCTATTTTGAAGAATTTATGCGAAAGATTTTATTGTACGCAAAAAAAACTGTTCCCCCTAGGAAAGGAGAGGTAGTCCCCAATACATTGCGTACTCTGAATAGGGAATTAAATAAACTAATTCGCGAACAGTATGTTGAAAGGGTCCTGGAACGTGGGAAAGAAATCGCCAGGTTAAAAAGAAAGAGAAGCAGACTTAAGCAAAAAATTAAAAAGGATAGGGAGGATGAAGTATGGATTAAACTGAGGGAATCTGCTGCACATGGTAACATTAAAGACTTTTGGGCAATAATTGGAAAGGGATGTGGTACACGCCATTCCCCTATTCCCATTCCTATACCAGAAGAGGTATGGTCCTCTCATATCCGAGAGCTCTATGCAGGAAACGGGACCACAGGTGTTGATAATTTCATGTATGTTGCCCCTGAAGACCTGGTTTTCCACCCCTCAGAGAAAGAAATCGAGACGGCTATAAAAAATATGCGACCCTCTGGGGCCATGGGACCGGATGAGCTTCCGATGACGGTCCTTAAACAAGATCCCTTAAGTTGGAGTAAAATTTTGTACCCCTTGTTCAAGGCGTGCCACCTCTCCAAAATTGTTCCTGCTTCCTGGAGAGGAAGTATTCTGGTCCCTATCTTTAAAAAGGGTACAAGGGATAGCCCTAGTAATTACCGCCTAATTGCACTCCTCGACTCCATCGGAAAGGTTTTTGCGAAATGTCTCCTTAGTTCTCTTTCTGATTGGGTCGAGGACGGCAATATTCTGCCGTTCGAACAGACTGGTTTCCGAAGGGAGCATGGCACGCTGGATAACATGACTGCCCTTCAGGTGATCACAGATAAATATGTCCAGGTGACAGGAGGAGTGGTATACACCGCCTTCATTGATTTCTCCACAGCGTTCGATAAAGTAGATCGTGGAACGCTGTGGAGAAAATTGGCGACGCTGGGTGTCCCTACTCCCCTGTTGGAACTGGTGCGGGCCCTGCACAATGAGACCTGGTGCAGGGTATTAATGGGGGGCGAAAGGGGGCTTTCGGCAAAAATACCATCTCGGAATGGCCTTAAACAAGGCTGCTTATTGGCACCCCTTTTGTTCTCCCTATATACGGCTGACCTCCCTGCTGCCGTGTCTGCCAGTGAGGGGATTGCACCGATGATAGGAGGGACCCCAATATCCTGCCTGATGTATGCCGACGATGTTCTGATTCTTGACTTGACTCCAACTGGTCTTGCAAATCGGCTAGAGGCTCTGCAGGCCTTCGCTGGTGAGCATTTCATGAAGATCAATATTACTAAAAGTAAAGTGATGTGTATAGCTGGTAAGAAGAAGTGCCGCTCGACAAATTATGGTTGGGCTATTGGAGGGCATAGATTGGAGGTCGTAACTTCCTATACCTTTTTGGGAAAAAAATTTTCGTCCAATATGAGTGAGAAACTCCATATAGAGCACTGCTCGCGCAAAGCTCTGGCCCATGGCAATGGGTTAAAGTCCCTATACCAGGCAACGGGGAAAAGACATTTTTCTAGTCTTCTAGAAGTTTTTAGAGCAAAAATCCCCGCAACTATCTTGTATGGTATTGAATTAATAGAGGTGAAAAACTGGGATTTCTGCCATAAGGTTGAGGGGAAACTCTTAAGATCCCTCTCGACTCTTAACAATGCTTGCCCACTGGCCGCCTGTAGGCTGGACTTTGGACTCAGGAGTTCCTGGGTTCAGGGTCTATGCGCTCTAATAAGATGGGTGGCCAGTTTGGCTAGAGCGGGAGATGGCACCCTGCGAGTTCTCCTCAAAAACGAACTATTGGGCAATTTTAAGGAGTTCTCTAAACTCGTAAGCAACTTTAGAAGGGCTGTGAAGATACTTAAACTTGATGAAAGTGCTCTTTTCTCTTACTCCCCCACGCAGTTAAAACATGTCCTTAAGGAGGCCTCGTGGGAGTTTTGTTTCCTTTCCGATAAAAAATCAGTTGGTGATAAAAGGAACGTGGAGCCTCTCATCTCCTCCTATAGGTTGAAACAGCCACAACCCTATGCCCTATGGAATCTACCACATGGGATACGTAGGTTTTGGTTTTTATTACGCTATGATTTAATTCCACTTAATCTTCTGCTATCCAAATGGTATGGCACTTCTGCTTTGTGCAATTTATGTAAACTGAACAACCAGGACTGTATGCATGTATTATTGATTTGTCCTATGTTACGTAATTTGCGCAATCGATGGCTAAAAGTAATCTGTCGCCGCCTTAGCATTGTCACTTTAAAGGATTTTCTTCATGCACTTTATTGCCCTCCGAACGAAATGTTTTGTTTTTATATTTTTAACTTTTTTAAAGGATTTTTAGCTATTTATTAATATCACTGGAGAAACTTCGTCTGGCCAGCCTTGTTAGATTGATTGTTTGCGGTATAGCTATTGCGGATCGAATTTTGTCTCTTTTAAACTCTTGTATTTTCTGTGTTTATGTTGCAGTGTATTGTAAATGTTTATGTGGCCCTCTTTGAGAGCCAAAACATAATAAATAAATTTGATTTGACTTCTTAAAATTTCTTCTCTTTCTAATCATGCAACATAATCTTAATATCAGAATCACTAATATTATTATTGCTGGAATTAGTACCTTACCTAGAATGGAACTACCTATTTCATGTAACCAATGTTTTATTGCTGAAAAACTTGTACCAAGTCGTTCAAGGACACCATCAACCTCCAGTGGTTCAACTTCTTTATGCAATTCTGTAAGATTTTCAATATAACTCTCAATGTTTTGACTTTTATCTGGAATGTAAGTGCAACAGTGTTGTACCTTCAAAATTCCACAAACTCCTCCTTCTTTTGCCAAAATTATGTCTAGAGCAAGACGATTTTGCATCACCATAGCTCTCATAGCAATCATTTTAGAGTTTACCATTAAGAATCCACCTGCAGTATCTGTTGACAAATGATCTACTATCGTTGACAATTTTCGAATTCTGTTTGCATTAAAAGATATTCCCATTGCTGGTATCAGTGCTCCAAAAACATCGCCTATTATTTCTATTAAGCTCTCTCTTTTTCTACGACTTAAAGGTTTACCTATCTCATGTATTCCATTAGTACCTCTATCTACATAGAAAATGTTAGGAAAGACCAGGCCTACATAACAGGACCCATACCAGTGATCTGGCAACTTATGATAAGCTTTGTTCCCGCAAATAAAATAGATTCCAGGAAAAACTGGGTCATTTCCACCTTTAAATCCCCAACCCCCTGTTATACCATAAGTGTCTTCACATTGATTCGCTCCCACAAAATAATTATCATACACAGTATTGTCTCTACGAATACAAAGTTTTCCTAATGATGGTGTATCTATGCTTATGGTCACACTTACATTTTGTCCATTTAATTTTTCATCCTCCGATTCCCAATATTTAGATTTAGTATGTTTTACTTTTTCATTCCTTTTATGCACATTCCTCCTTTCTTCAACCATATCTAAAAAGGCTTTTTCTTCAATCCTCATTTTACAAGTCAAAATATGTCTAAAAGCATAATCACAAGTCATTTCTTGAGTTTTTAAGAAAAATTCTCCCATGACTTTTGCAGGCTTAACTTTGTTCATTTCATTTATAACTCTCAATTGGGCAAAAATATCTTCAGAATTTGAATAATAATACTCTAATTTACCTGTTTTGTAAAATAAACTTGCTATTACACTACATGTAATTCCATATGTAAGTGGAAGATGGTGGTAGGTCACCCCCTCCGAAACTGATGCTGGCAATTTCAAACACAAGTAACAATCACTGGCATCCATAGTTCAAACATACTCAGATAATAACCTTGAAAAGGTATTCTTTGAGAAATCACTGGTAGATCTATCTTGATGAATCTCTGGCTTATACACATGCACTTTATCAGTTTTTACTTCACTATTTTGACCGCTCATAGTCCCATTTGCTTTCAATTTCTCAAAATTTTCTCTAAAGGTAATAATAATAGCTAAAATCAACCATACTAACATTAATAATCCAGTACATATTAGCCACATTTTACACCATTTTCTAAAAATAGAACATTTTGCAGTTACATCATTAGTAGCCATATTTTTTATTATTTTTTTTTTTACACAGCGATTTTTCACAGTTCTCTCTGTCTTTAATAGACTTTCACTTTATGCTCATAGCGCTTTTCTTATACCAACGTTTTATGTCTTGCCTTTGCAATTAAAAATTAAAAATGTCCTTTTCTTTCTTGGAGTCTCTTTTACTCACTTTCTTTTTCTTGACCTGGGCAGTTCAGGTTTTCTTTGCTGCTGTTTACTTCCTCAATAGGAGGCAAAAACATGTAAGTCCACTCAGGTAATTTATATTTCTGGTTTGGTCTCCTCACTCTTTTTGGCCTTTGAACAACCTCTATTTTCTTTCCCAACAACTCTTTCTGACTTGTTATTTCATTTACTTGATCTTCTGGTTTTCTCGCTTAGTTAATCAGTTTGAATTTCAGTCCAGCATTTTCTCTAGGCCAATTATCTCCTTTACGAGCTCTTTTTGTCTTTGGTTCTGTAGTTTTATGTTCCACTCTCCAAGCTCTTTTCCTTGAACTCTTTCTCAATTGAGTTTCATCTCCACTGTCGTCAGTTTCACTTTCAGTATTTTCGACAGTTTCATTTATGATGAACTTTATAATGTCTTTTTCAGAATCTGTTTTCTCTTTACTCAGCACTTTCACTCTGTTAGGAACATCTCCATAACTGGTACTTGGAATCTCATGCTTGTCTGAGTTATTTCCTCTTTTCCAGTGTCAGGATTTTGGTTCCTGCTTTCAGATCTTTCTGACTGTTCTTCAGTAATTTCTTGATTACTAGTTTTATCTCCACTTTGTTTAATATCCTTACTGGTATCAGTTCCTACCAAATCTCGACTTCCAGGTCGATCTTCAAAATTTGGTATTTCAACAGTTTCACCTTCTCCTTCAGATGCAGAACTATCATCCGATACCTCCAGATGTCGACGTTCTTGTTGAGCTTCAATATCTGGATTTCCCTCTGGTTCTCCTTCAGAATCAGAATCTGTTGTGCTTTCACCTTCCTCGTTTGGATTTTCAGGTTCAGGCACACGGATGGTGTGACTGGCATGCACCCATCTTTTTACTCCGGCGCATTTAACTGCAGTCGTGCTGACCAAAATAACCTGTCTCGGTCTTTGACAGCGAGGTACCAAACAATTTCTTCTTCAGTGTACCTTTATTTGAACCCAATCTCCAGGTACTAGATCATGTGCTGGATGTTTCTCTTTCGCGTTTGACTCAGTTCCCACCTGATGGAACACAGAAGTTACCACGTCAGACAGGTTTTTGCAGTAATCCGGTATGATGTCATCATTAATAGTTAACAGTTTATCAACTGCCACAAATGCTTGTCTCATCACTCTGCCCATCAAAATCTCATGTGGACTCAGTCCAGTTTATCGGTCAGGTATGCTCCTTAAGGTCATCAGAAAAGGTGACAATGCGTCCGGACATTTTAGTCCTGTTGCCAAACACATTTTTGCAATTCTGTTTTTTATTGTTCCATTCACTTGCTCAACTACCCCTGAAGCCTCTGGTCTGTATGCACAATGCAGTTTCTGGCGAATGTCCAGTGCCTCACAAATCCGTATCATGGTATGATTTCTTGCAAAAGTAATTTTGCTACAGTTACTCCATCATTTCTCCGGGTGGGGAAAGCTTCTACCCACCGAGAGAACAGACAAATGATTACCAACACATATCTGAGTTTATTACATGGTGGCAGTTCAATGAAATCCAACTGCATTCGTCTGAATGGACCTCCCTCCCGTCCTATAGTTCCCAAACTCACAATTGTTTTTCTTCTTGGATTGAACTGTTGGCATACTAGACATCTCTGGCACAAGCTCTCCGCAATCATCCTAAATTTCGGATTATACCATGTCTGTCTAAACATCCTGATCATAGCATCCCTCCCAACATGAGCTTGGCCATGGTACATTCGGGCCATATTTGAAATCATGCTATCAGGCATCACTGGTCTTTCATCTGTGTAAACCCAGATTTCATCTTCTTCTCTTCGTCTGCACCCAGCTTTTACCCAAATGTTTTTCTCTTCTTCACTAGCTTCTTCCTGCATCTGTCTTACTTCCTACCAAGTTTCCACTAGTGTGGTTAGCATTAAACTTGAAACATGTTCTTCTTTTCTGTTCCCATTTATGGATGCAAGATTTCTGGCACAGTATTTTGCAATGGAATCAACATACCTATTGCCTCTGGTAATGTAATCATCTCCCTTTTTGTGTGCAGCACACTTCACCACTGCAATTTTATCAGGCAACTGAATAGCATCAATCAACATTTTTAGAAATTCAGCATTTCTAATGAGGGATCCTGCAGAAGTTAAATAACCTCTTTGGGACCACAATTGTCCGTAATCATGGACAACACTGAATCCATACTGACTGTCAGTCACTATGGTAACTCTTATCTCCTTTCCTAGTTCACATGCCCGAATCAAAGCAATCAATTCCGCTATTTGAGCAGAACGAATTCCTTTCAGACAAGATGCTTCCAAGACATCTGCTACTGTACATACAGCATATGCAGCGCTCAAAGTACCCTCCTCTGTTCTCAAGCATGAACCATCAACAAACATTACATAGTCGAATTCAGGCAATGGCTCATCTCTGATGTCCGATCTTGGTTTGGTACAGTAATCAAGAACATCTAAACATTTATGATCAACCTCATTTCTCAGCTCAGCTTCCATAGCATCAGGCAACAATGTAGATGGATTTACATTCACACATCGGGAAATTGTCACATTTTCGGCACCTAGAATTGTTTTCTCATATTTTGTCTTCCTATTATTTGTAAGGTACTGCGTTTTTGTTCTAGTGAGGAGAATCTCCACAGAATGAGGTACATATACCCTCACAGGAAATCCCATCACAATTCCTTCACTCTGTTCCAAACTCACACTTGTAGCTGCTACTGCTTTCAAACAACCTGGTAAAGCTTTTACAACTGGATACAAATCAGCTGAGAAATATGCAATTGGTTTCCTCAGTTTCCAATGTCTCTGAATTAATACTGACAATGCACATCCTTCTCGCTCACTGCAATACAGCTCAAACTCTTTTTCATAATCAGGCATTCCTAAAGTTGGAGCTTCACACAAACTTGTTTTAGCTGTTTAAATGCTTCCATTTCAGCCTTGTTCAGTACGATAGGGTCTCTGATGTCTGCTTTTGTTAGTCTCTGCAAGGTTTTGCTATTAGTGAGAATCCACTATTCCACTGTCTGCAATAACCCACCATTCCCAAAAGCATTCTGACTTGTCTTTGTGTTTTTTGTGACTGCATTCCTTGTATCATTTTGATTCTTTCTGCAGTGACTTGCCTAGTTCCCTTAGCAATCTTATGACCTAAGTATTGCACTTCTTTCTGACAAAATTGTAATTTTGATGGAGACACTTTATGCCCCTCTTCTGACAAATGATTCAGTAATGCAATCGTATCTGACACGCATTCATCTTTTGTCTTTGATGCCACCAACAGGTCATCAATGTATTCAACTAATACAGATTCTCTAGGCATGTTCAGGCTTTCCAATGACTTCTTTAACAGTTGATTAAAGATGGATGGACTTTCAGTATACCCCTGAGGAATTCGGCACCATGCCAAAATGTGATCATTGAACCGGAACGCAAATATTGGCTGGCTTTCTGGGTGCAATGGAACCGTAAAGAACGCATTACACAGATCAATCACGGTATACTATTCTGCATCATGTGGAATTTGATATAGAATCACTACGGGATTTGGTACAATTGGACAACATGGGACAACGATCTTATTAATCTTTCTAAGATCCTGCACAATTCTAAACGTTCAGTTAGGCTTTTTCAACCCCATTATCGGTGAGTTACAAGGACTCTTCCTATCTTTCTTAAAATGCCTTGTTCATTTGTTCAATCATTTTGTTTATTACTGGTGTTATTCCTTTAATTACTTCTGCTGTCATTTTATATTGGGGAATATTTGGGTAACTTACTCCTTTTACAGAAATTTTCACAGGATCTACATCTTTCATAAACTCAATATCTTCTCCCGTAAAATTCCATACTTGCTCTGTTACTGCTTCTTTCAATTCAACAGGTATCTTTTCTCGATCAAACATGGGAAACAATTAATTATTTTCTGATTCTATCATTGCCATAGTCATTTTATACAAACTATCTTCATCTGGGATTTGGAGCTCTATGCCATCAGGTGAACAATATATGGCACAGCTAATTTTTAAAGAGAATGTCCCTACCTAACAGGTTAACTTGACTACTATCACACACCACAAATCGAAGCATGTCTTTGAAATTTCCAATTTCTACTTCAACTGGTTTTGTTAAGGAGGTTTGAATCTGTCTATTAGCTACACATACAACTTGGATTTTCTCTCCCAAGAGAGGAAGATTTTGAACTTCCACTGATCTAACAGTAAACGGGTAGCACCAGTGTCCACTAGGAAAGTTACTTTTACATCATTCACTTTTCCATTCACAAACGGACCGGACTGATCTACCTCGAGAGTGGCTCCAAGCACACACTCTTCTTCCTCTCTCAGGCACCGTCAGCAGCTATCATCCGACTCACTTCCGCCATCCTCTTGTAACCAATACTGTGGACTCACATTCACTCTGGGTGATCGATTTACCTGTTCACCACCGCTGAATCCTGTCTCTGCACTATATCTCTGTAGATTTACACTGTGTGGTAGTGGCGGTTGTGGCACCTGACTTTGCTGAGTAACTACCTGCTGCTGTTGTGGTGGTTGTTGAATTACCTCATTCTGCACCTGCGGATTCAATGATGTATTTTCGTAATTAACTTTTGGTGGACATTTACACTCGTTATTCCAATGCCCATCCTGCCGCAATTATGACAAGGATATTTTTCCTTAAGCTCCTCTGTGTTCCCTACTAATTTAGGTTTATTGAAACTTCCCTTCACTTTTCCCTGATTCCCATCTGCATTTTTGTTCTCCATTTGTGCCACCTGATGTTCTGCTACTTTCACTTGTGCCCACATGGCTTTTTCTTTGAGCTTTCTCTGCTTAACTTCGATCTCATCACTACAATATTTTGCATGTCTCAATACCTCATCCACGGAACATGACTGCCATCCCATCAAATTATGCTTAATCATGTCTCCTATTTCTGGTCTTAATCCAAACACAAATCTATACAAAAAATAACTCATATCTTTTTGCATTTAGTTCCTCATATCCGCTATACTGCTTAAATACTAACAACAATCTCTCATAAAAAGCATGTACACATTTTTTCGGTTCTTGCAAAGTCCTGTCAATCATTACCCAATCCGTCTCTTTTGGTGGAATTTTATTTTTCAAAAACACTATTACTTGTTCATATTTCCTCATCACTTCAGGCGAAGGAGCACCTGTCACTTTGTCTCTAGGATATTCAGTTTTTTGGCCAATTCACTGTTATTTTGTACTCAGATCATAAGTCTACTGGTACTACTATGTCAAATAATCTGTCTAGATCTTCCCATAGTACCTTTGAAACCTTTACAAAATGATCCACCTGTTGATACCATTCTTCTTTTTTTTCTCTTAATCTGGGGAAATCATTAGTAAATGATAATATATCTTGTCTAGTTCAGGGAACATGTACATATCCTCCTCCAGGTATTTCTCTCATAGGAAATTCGTTTACTACTGTCTCTTTTTCTCTCACAGGGAATGCTAATGTAGATTTATCACTGTCTTCTTTTTTCTTTGCCCATTTTGCTTTCCATTTATTCACGTCTCCCCATCTTCTTAATAAAACAATTAGCTCTTTTATTTGGGTTAATCTTCCTGCAGTATTCATATTTTCAATATCTTTTTCTTTAAAATCTACTCTGTAAGATTTCTGTAATGTTCTATTCTTCGCAAAATCTACATCTAATTCACTTGCTAATCCTTCCAATTGATCATGTATAGATTTTGTTTTCCATGTTATACTTTTATTCATAAACATTAATTCATCATTTTGATATGTTTTTAGTCTGTCAGTTCCAATCGTTCCAATAATTAAATCTTCAATGTCAACCTTTAGTCTAGCCACATCTAATGCTTTAGGTTCATGTACTTTTAATTTCAGTGTTTTAAGCCAATCACTTAATTCTTGTTCTGTTGGCCCTACTGGGTTTTGTGTTAAATCTATTTTCTCTACATTTCTCTTGTGTTTCCGAATCAGATTCTGCTCCGGTTGGAAACTTATATGGTAGGCTCTGATTAAAAGTCAAGTCGGGCAGTGCAATATTATTTGTTCGCTTAATTTCAGACAAATCTGGATGCATCTTTTCCCTTACTTTTTTCAAACTCTCGTTTAAAGGAATCGTCAAAGTTGGTTCTTTTATATTCTGGATTTCTAACACTGGGATTACAGGGCCTATTGTTACCGGGACGGTTACAGCTTCTATATTTTTAGCAAGTTCCTGTATCTTTTCAGTTAATTCATTTGTAGAACGTATATATTCAGAAGTACTTGGGTGTTCTTCTGTTTGTCTTTCTATTCTTGCCATACTTTTTCTGTTTTCATCATTTTGTTTAGGAATGCCGGTAAGTCTAGTTTCTATCACTGGTTTGTTTGAATCATATCTCATTTCTACTCTTTCTGGAAGGTCTCTAAAATTTGAAAATCGTTTTGGGGTTTTAGCAAATCTATCCTCTATTGGTGGAGTATTTGGAGTGGTCCATATAGAACCTGGTTAATATGGCGGTGGTCTCCTATTTAATATCTCCTCCAGCACCGTATCCTCTGATTCACCATCTCCATAATTTTTCCTTCCTGATTCCATATTATTCTTTTTCTCTGTGCATTTTCGCACTTCTCTTTCGTCTACCAATCTAACCGGATACATTCCATCACACATATCAGCATTTCTCCATCTTCGCATTCTACTCTCATGTGTTTCTCCCCATAATCCTCGTAATCTACCTCTTGGTCCTCGATGATTTTCCAACATTTCTCGCTCTAACTCATGCATCTCCCCATTCTGCTAATGCCTCAAATTGAGTCCGTCTAGGTCTTGGCTCAAGCATCATCATCTTTTCTCTTAAATTTCGTAAAACTGCCAGTTAAAGGATCCTATTTCTGGAAATGCTAACACACCATCATTTCTAGTATATCTAGCCCAATTCTCTAGCCAAATGCACGTATGATAGCCATATTTCGTCATCATGTAAGAAGCAGGCGTTTTTGGCGGAGGAAGTAGATTTCCTTCTCTTGTCACTATTGCCTTGTCTTACTTGAATATATTTTTCAGTCTCTTAAACCATGAAGGTTTCTCCTTTTCTTCTCCGTAATAAAACTCAATTTTACTGATAATTTCATTATTTCATTCAATAATTTTATACAACTGAATCGGTTAGTAACTACATAAAACAACTCAATTCGTCTGTTTTGCTAAACCAAAGTGATAGTTTTTTCAATCGCACAAGTATTCTGTATTTCCAGTAGACAGCGCTTACCTCTTCTCTACCACAGAAATCTAAACTCGCCCATAAAGCAGCGCTTTCCTCTACCTTTATCCTTCTCTCAAGCTCGGGTTAAGCTCTACTACTCTCTCAGCAGTAAGTTTTAAATCAGGATACACAATGACCCCTGTACTTGAAGGCTAAGATTTTATAGACTGATAGACTGTCCTCGCTATGCATTTATCCTTTCACACGTAAAGTCCCTAAACTTGTGATATACGACGATACCACTACTTTTTGAAACAGATCATGCGATGTGCGACTTCACTTGCCACACTTCCTCTGCCTGCAGACAGAGTAACTAGCTTCCCACACTTTCTGGAAGCCTTTTAAGACTACATATAACGTAATACAAACTCAACAGATGTTAGTCATAATTCTGTACATCAAATCCTGTATACATCACTTTATACATTATCCTAGCTAATTCTATAGCAACCACTACTCTGCTACCAAGTTAATTACTGACACAGCGCTACTCCGGAAATATTTTCTAAACTTTATCACCTTTTCCTTGAAGTTTCAAATCACACATTTTACTCATCAATGGGGACCATAACACTGCGAGTCACTCATCTACACTCTTTTCTCTCTACTTCATGGATCGGTAAAATTCAAAGGAGAGCTGCTGGATCATAGCAGAGTGCTAAACATTTATAATATGTACACCTGCAGTTTAAATTGTTTACCATAGTTTTATCAAAGAGACGATTTATTCAGACACACCACCATTGATTGTCAATGGACCTGCTAGTAAAAATTAGGCTAAGGATGAACAAGACCAGCTTAATTTTTCATTTATCTAATTTTTATTCAAAGAAAATCTTCGAGCATGACCTTTATTTATTCACTTGTAAATTAGTTTAATTTAAATAGATTTTAAGGAAAGAAAGAAATTTAGCTTATACATTTATTCAGTTTTAATTCAAATTTGAGAAATAAACATGTTATTATTGAGGTTATATGACATAAATATTAGCAAAATACATAATAGTTACCTAAGTTCACCTCCCTATCTCCAGCTATTAACCTCATCTAAAGACTCCATATTCATTCAAGCAAAGTTTAAGTTCAGGAAAATATCAAAGTTCTTACGCCTCAGGAAAATTCAGCATTCCGGCAGCATGTCAGGATACACAGATGGAAATCGAAGAAGAGAGTTTTTTCTTAAGTCCGGACATACTCTTTTATACCCTTTTTCTCTACCTAATCTATCTAAATTCTGAAACATTTAGGGTCTTCAACAGTTCTGATTGGTTAGTCCAAGGGGTGGATGAGCATAACCTCATCATCTTATTGTTTTATTTCCGCATGATCATCTCAATTAAAATGTTCTTTGTTCACAACATATCCGCTTCATTCTTGTCTTTTAAATGGCAATATTTGTCTGCATTCTCACGCTTTCCCATCACAGACGTCCATTTTGTTGGCACTCAGCTGGACTTTCAGGGCACACTGTCCTTGAACCATTCCGCTCAGGCACAAACAGCTTATACTTGACTCGCAGCTTTTTCTATCACGCACATGCGTACTGCATCTCAATCTCGGAGTTATGAAAACGTCCATTTTGTTCTAGGCCTCAAAGACCAGAATGGGCAATATTATAGAAACAAACACAAGTAAATGTTAATTGTTGAATTTTAACCCTTCTGTTTACCTCCCCCTTGCTGAGATATCCCTGTTACTTTGTTACCTAGCAAATAAAGCAACACATATGCGTGTTTTTCTCACCTGTCTTCATGTTTTTGCCACAAATAGACAAACAAAAAGCATATTCATGCCGCTTTTGGTTAGTTTAAAGCTTCTGCCTTAGTTTTGAACGAGACAACATCACTTAGTTAGTCGAGTATAGTTTGCAACACTTAGCAAATTAGTTTTCCCACGTGTAATTGTGTGTGTATTCTATTCTACATTGGTTAGTTTTCAAAACCACACGATTAATTCATGTTATTGTTATGGACAAGTGACTTCACGAGGGGTATACAAAATTTAGTTTTTCCATCTCGCTCCATCAGTAGCAATATGTAACAAAATAGAAAATGAAAACATTTCTGAAAGACCCATAATACCAACTGATGGAGGGCCATCAAATAGTGTTGATCACTAAAGCGCTCTGAAGGCACTTTGAACCAATGATGGATACAAATCTAGTTCAATAATCTTCTTCTTGTCCTTCCTATTAAAATTGTATTTTAGCTGTTTGAAGAAGCTTTAAGTTGTCACTGACTTAACTTGCCAAACATAATGTAAAACCTTGCATAAGAATCACTTGTTTGGAGCAGGAAGGTTTGTATTGGTGTTTGGGAGCTTGTAAGCAAGTGAGTAGGAGACTTAGGTGGGGTAAATGTCCATTGGTTGAATGTCACATTGCCTCCGGACTGAAGTACCGAAAATTATATACCACCTCCCAATTATAGTTATATTCACAACCAATCCCATTCCCATTACCAATAATCAGTCAGTTGGCAGTGTAGAAGGTCCAAGCATTTATTAGAACAAACAAACTCTGCCAGAGGAGCTCCTTGCAACCTAACCCCCGAGGTCCGCCAAGAAGACTGCTGGCACACTGTCAGAACATCACATATATACAGTTGCAGTTGCAGAAACATGGCCCAACATGGAAAAATACAAGCTGGTACAGTTTGGTACAGAAAGGAAAGGCCATATATGGCTCACAAAACACTCTTGGTTTAGCTCATCCCAGATTAGCAAGGTCGAACGGGTGACTCCCTTCTGCCAGCTTGGAGACAGTCCGCCCCGCACCCATCCTGGAATGTGCTTATCGGGCCTTCTCCTGCTACCTACAACCTTGACAGGCCTAACGAGCTGAAACAGCAATTCTGCAACAGTTGGGTTATTTCTCAGGAGAACGATTTTAGCAAAGGGAATGAATGGGGTCTGTTAATGTAAGGCTTCGAGCGAGGCCACAAAATGGCGCCGGTCAAGTCAAGTAAGTGTAAAATGCGAAGAGTGATGCAAACGAGAATTCTAAAATACAACAAATGGATTTATGCTAATGTTTGCGTACATATGCTAAAACATTTAGATACATCATGCTAATCTTTGAGATATCGATTATAGGTACTGTATAATTGAAAATCGATGCCAGTTCCTCAGGACGAAATAGCAAAGACACCCAGCTAGGAGTGAACTTTTCTCTGACTTACTAGCAGAAGCTGTGTAGCTTGGTGAGCTTGGTGTACCCAGGTGTCGCTTGCACAGACAGTCCACACATCATGCTGCAAGGCACATCAAACTGTGCAGAGTCACGGGTGAGCATGAGTGAGACGAATAGGGACTATCGTATCATGCAAACTGAAATTTTACCTCCTGGCAAACCAGTTACATGGGGGTTGCTCAGTTTCAAGACTTTGATTTTATTTTTTTAGAGTTGTTTTACTGAACGTTTTTGAAAAGGCAGCCTGACGAACATAGTGAATTTTGAAAAACAAGAAAGTAACAAGACATACCTTGAACTGATTCCAGATTAGCTTGTAGTGTTATGAGACTGTGTGACAGGACCCTTGTGGTTCTAGGCGGGCTCAACAGAAGAATTAAGTAACTTGCTGGCAGGTGTTAAGGTATGGCTATTAATGGTTATGATGTAATGAGAGTGTGCAGTGTGTGATCGTATGCTGAGGAATAAAGATGTCTGTTATAGAGCTCTTTGTGTGGGGTATTCATTTGCATGCTCCCGGGCTGGAGAGGACGCTCCATCTGGGGATGAGTAAAGGATACGTGTCTCAAAGAAACAAGACTGCTCTCCCTGACAGTTTGCAATGCTATGGCAAACTGCTTGTGCATGCCACGTGCACCACAAGTCAAAGCAAAGCAGTGTGAAGTTGGGGTAGGTTGAGTCGAGGCTCCACTCCAGCCCAGACACAGCCGTTCAAAAAGCTGAAAGCCCGACAGAAGAGCGCATTAAAAAAAGCCACCAGAATACATTACTATGCCTGAAAGAAGAAATACTGTGTTGAGCCATAACCCAGAGCCACCATCCATACAAAGCAAATGCAAAGGCTGTGATAACCATGTATCAAAATACAAACTTACTTACCAGCTCGAACGAGGGAAGTGCCAGGTGTGACGACCCAGTCCCTGGTGAGAGGCGATCCATGCAAGGTGGCAAGTGGCAACTAGAGCAACGAAAGCCATCGGATTATTGAATTTTTCCAATGGCTGCAGAAGGGAGCGCGAAGTGTGATGCAGCTGCGTACCTAAAACCACCACCGCCATTCAACACCGCCAAGAAACAGAATATTGGCATCAGGTGTACTTTTTTTCCTTCTTGTACTTAAATCGCTGACTGAGGCAATAAGCAGGTAATCCCTGCTATTACACAAATATCAGGCATTACAACACCAGCAGGGATCTCAAAAATACTTCTGGCTACAAAGTAAATTTGAATAGGAGTGAAGCTCTCTCATTGTCCAGGGGTACAACAAAGCAGCTATTTTGGGCTATAATTTTCAATAGAATGTCAACTACCTGAAGTGTCTAGGTATTCATATCAACACAGGTTTAGAACATATGATTCAAGATAACTTTGATCTGCTTATTGCCAAAATTAAGTCAGAGTATGATAAATGGTCCCATCTTAACCAGTCCTTTGGGGGTAGAGTACAGGCAGTGAAAATGATTATAGTGCCCTGTTTCAGTAATGTTATAGGTATGTTGCCTTTGACAGTTAAAATATCAATATTGCAAGATATCGACAAAGGTATTAAAACCTTTATTTTGGGATCTTTGAGACATAGACTTAAAATCTCAAAACTGATTGCTCACAGACGATATGGGGGCCTTAGTTTATCATGCATTGAGCATTACTATACAGCCCTCCATTTATCTCAATTGGTTTATCTTTGGCTCAGAGATTATGATCCCCCACTATGGGTTCTCATTGAAAGACAAACTGTACTGGCAATTTCAGGTTTTCAAATGTTTTACACTCATAAATCATCTGATTTACAAACTTCCAACCCTACTATTCAATCTATGCTTAGGATTTGTATAGATGCCCATAATCTCCTTAAGAGTAACCCACGATTACATGGAAAGGCCCCCATATGGAATAAAGCTGATATTAAAATAGGTAAACAGACTATTTCCTGTGATATATTGGAGAGAGCAGGTATAATGTTGGATCACTTACTCACATTAGAAGATGAGCTTAATACCTTTGAAATGCTTCAGATAGAACTTCAACTCCCTATCTTTCAAAAGGGGAAATACTTACAACCAAACAAGCCCTTTTTAGTAGACTAGGACCATATTCGTGGATAGTTGAGGATTCCCCAGTGTGCTTACAATACTCAATAATTTGGGGGAAATTCAAAGGTGCAGTCACTGGATTTTATAATCTCACAGTGCATAAATTACACTCATGCTCATTACTAGCACAACTTCACGTCAAATGGCATGGGTTAATTACTGTAGTTTATTCCTATGAGGAATGGGCGGATGTTGTTATGAACATGGTTAATGTAATCAGAGAGGCCAGAATGAAATTTATTCTCTTCAAAATTCGTCATAACTGGTAGTGGTCACCATAAAAACTCAAGACAGCAGGTTTACTACACCAATCTACCTGCTGGAGGTGCCCACAGGAGGACTGCAATATACTACATATTGTATTCCGCTGTCCAATTTTGAAGGAATATTGTCTTCCAACTGCCTTTCTACACAGAGCTATACACGTGTCAATTCCTTTAACAGAAAAATGAGTTCTATTGCATGATGTTACTGATATCCCAAATCGAACAAACCATACAAGATGACTGATAGCTATTGCACTCACTGTAGGAATATTTTGTATATTTAGACATTGGATACTACCACAATGTCCTACACATGATGAATGGCTTATTGAAGTGGCATCATATGAAAAACTTGCAGGACAATGTTGGAATTTTTCATCCAAATTTGGAACCCCTTTCGAGCTAATACATATTCTATTTCTGGTATTATTTCTGATATTATTTCAGATTTTTCCTTCTAATTAGAAACTACAATAAGGGAATCACTTCCTTTTCCATCTCCTTATTAATTCATTATCATTATTTGTATTCATGCTGTTGCTGTTATCATTGGGATTGTTCATGCTTTAGCCATTAACACTGTTATGTGTATTAGGACTTACTGTTCGATTCGATTCATAAAACTTTATTCGATTCAACAACAGTATCATAAAAGTATACACAAAAATGTTTTTTTATATAAAACACATTAGACACCATTACATAAATTAAAAACCATCTTATTAGCATTTTCATATAATTCGGACATGCAGATTTCCCAAATAACCAATTATAAAAACTTTTTGTAAAGATAAAAACAGCCAATAATACAATACTTATACTGGTCAGTTACCATCCTACCATATATCAGGATAACATTTCCAAGTCCCATAAATCTAATAATGCAACAATGCAAGAAGGAGGACAACCCCAGTTTTTCAATAACGTTTTCTTATATTAAGTGACAATCTAATAAAATTGAGGATAGCACTCCACACCACATCTGCGGACAATGATAGCAAATGCTCATAGCCCTCCTTGTAAGTGCATTGTTGAAGATCCAATAAAACAGGTTTGATAAACCTGGTTCTCGGCCATTAACACTGTTATGTGTATTAGGACTTACTGTTCATCTATTGGAAATTGTTGAGTTAGTAGGAATATCTCCACTTGAAATATATTTGTATAATATTATTGCTACTATCCTCTAACTATCTATAACATATGGTTTACTTCATAGTGTATACTATCTACGTCATCTCCTTCCTTATCCACCGTTCCTATTTCTTCCTTTCCAGGTTTTATGAGTATCTCAGATATTGTATCATTTGATATCTGCTAATGAGAAATAATGTTACCTCTTTTGTTTAGGACTTTAAGGTCATGCCAAACTGCCCTAGTGACCATTATCCTCCCACTGCTTCTCTTAATACAAAGCCTAAGATGGGGCACACTGAGGAATCTCAGTTACAATACAATCCTAATAAAGGAATTAGACTGAAATGGATCAGGTAGACCCATCAAAATTTGAGCAAGATATCATCTTAAGAAATGATAATTTAATAGGTGGGTGCCTGAGGCTAGACTCTACCTCGGTTGAAATGGTAAGGGATTTTGAGCTGCTCTGTACCAACATTGCTCAGAGGTTGGTTAGGAACATCCTTCAAAAGCAATCCCTAGAGACGCGCTGGTTCAACACTGAATGCTCTAAAGCTCATAAAGAAATTGAAAAGTGCCCAGTACCCCACTCCTCGTGATAGTGAGCTAATTAAAATCATGAGGAGTAAATACAAAAAGGTAATAGAATGCAAGAAGAATTAAGAAGGATGTCGTGGGAGGACCTGGGAAACAGCACGCTCTCTTAAAGATGCGAAAAGATTTTGGGAAACTATTAATCACCTAATGTTCACCAAAGATGCAAGACTGATGGACTTATTGATCATGAGTAAGGCATGGGAAGCACATTTTTCCAATATCTTTAACCCTTCACATAAGAAGTTTGTGAAGGATTCAAAGGAAACCCCCTTTGATCTAACTGTAGCCCCACAACATAGTTTGTCCATCACAGTCCAAGAGGTAGAGGTGGCTTTAGCTCGGGGCATTTGTTTGAAAGACCCTGGTCCAGATGGGGGGGCCCCTCGATCTTTTAAGAGAAACCCCAATCTGTGGGCAACACTTTTAACAAATACTTTTAAAGCAGCTATTATTGGCCTATTGCCTGGGTCATTGAAAGAGTCGACTGTGGTCCCTGTTTTTAAAAAGGGCGATAGAAGTGATCCAGCATGTTGTAGGCCTATATCATCGATTGATACAACAGCAAAGGTATTGGGTAGGGTCCTTCTTGTATATTTTGAAAAGTGGGCATCCACCAAAGCTGTCTTGACAAATACGCAATATGGTTTTAGGAGGGGCTGGGTACAACTGGGCTGTGTCTTAACTTGTCCCTATGTGTCAGCAAGCACATGAGGTGCATGAAGAGCTCTATTCAATTGGCCTTCATGGACTTATCTAGTGGCTTTGATACTTTTAATCAGGACAAACTGTGGGCTGTGATGGAAAACATGGGTGTTTAAAAAGCACTAGTAACCCTTCTGAGTAGGCTCCATACAAACACAACAGTCACCATACGATATGGCAGTAAGGGGGGAAAACCCACCCAATTATCCCCAAGGATGTATTTTAGCCCTGTTTCTGTTTTTAATTTATACACATGGGCTGGAAGCTTTCTTATTTAAAAGGCAGCGTGACTACCCCAAAATTAGTAATACATCTGTTCCCCTGCTTTCATATGCAGACGATACAGTATTATCGGCAAGGACAGCCATGAGCTTGCAGAAATCCCTTGATGCGTTTACTGATTGTATGACATCCCTTGATTTAAAAGTAAATTTTATTAAATCATACACATGGTATGTGGCCCAAAGACCACAAAAACCAAAACTTTGATTGTCCAGGGAAAGAAGATGGAAAAAGTTAATAATTTCTTGTATCTGGGTAATTTATTCAATATTCAGATGAAGTGGAAACAACTTTTAACCACTAGAGCACAACAGACAAGCAGGGCTGTGGATGGGTTGTTTCAGTTTGCTTGGAATGGAATTCCTTCACCGGCATAAACCGGTGAAGGAATTATTAACTCTTTACCAAATCTAAATGCCTTCCTGTTGCCACATATGGGGCCGGGGTCTGGGGGTACAATAGAAGCCTGCCCATGGAGTCTGTGTGTAGGATACAGCGGGGTTCCACTGTAATCTCTCAATAGGAAAAAATGCATTTCCTAGAGACCCCTCACCCACCAGGGTTGCCCATTGGTGGCATGGTTCATCTTTGGGATCATCCCAATCCTCTACGGATTGAGGGGTGCTACAACTTGGTGATTACTCAGGGGCACTTATTGGTATGTTCAATAATAATGAAAGTAAGGGGGGGAGTGGAAAATTGGAGTTCAAAATACCTGACTAGTTGGACCAATATTTTATTCCCGACCCTAGTCGGTAAGGTTAAAATAAGGGGTTTTGACTGAAGACACAGACTTTAATGAGTTTGGTTGTTTCAGTAATAAGCAGTCAACATGTTTCGAGCCGTTCCCCTATTGGCTCTTCCTCAGGACTAAACAGGAACCTAGTACCGAAAGTACAGCTCCTCTATATCCACTAATAAGGAAACACTAGGTCACATGCATGTTGCATGCTCTTAATATACATACGGTTACAATTTATTCATCCTGTATCTGAAATAACAAAAGAAAATCATTTAAAAACACTGGCTCATCAGCCTAGCTGAAAAAAAACCAATTGCATTTGAAAACCATTAATATGTGACACCTCTATCATGTGGGAGCTCAATAAAGCAAAACAAGTGATCACTCCTTGCGTGTAAAAACTTGTTGCTTCACTCAGTGGTTGTGATAAAATCTCACCTGTGAGGTGAGGCTTCGTGAAACAAAACAAGACAACACATTAAACATGTAATAAATTGTATATCCAATTTTACATACTTTAAAAGACACTATGCTATAGCGTCAGGGTCTTTTCCAGGCGCGAGGTACATGTAGTAAAAGGGAAGGATTGGGCATGGCAAGTAGTTGCACTTGCCAGGTTGACATGGCAGTTTAAAACTGCTCTCACTGACAGTGGCAGTGGCAGGCCTGAGACAGGGTTACTCATGTGGGTGGCACAACCAGTGGTGCAGGCCCACCAGTAGAATCGGATTTACAGGCCCTGGGCACGCATAGTTCATTTTACTAGGGTTTTACCAGTAAATCAAATATGCCAATCATGGATAACCAATCATAATCACAATTTACACAGGAAGCATTTGCACTTTAGCACTGATCAGAAGGTAAAGTGCCCAGAGTACACAACCCAGCAAAAATGAAGTCTAACATACAGTCAAAAATGCAGGAGGTATAAGCAAAAAGACTGGGGAGACCACGCCATGGGTGCCAGGTCTAACACTAATGTTGACAAAAACATGCTTATTCTCAAAGACATCATTTCAACTCAATTGTGGAGGAAGAATGTCCCACATTTTGCTGACGATGTTTAATTTCAAAAGTTCAAAAATGAACATGATGAACCATCCGTTATCAGGGAAGGTATTATATTGAAAGGCTCGAGAATTTTCATACCAGAGAGCCTAAGACGACAAGTCATTGAAAGAGCCCATGAGGGACATTGTGGATTTGTAGGCACCAAAAGAGCCCTAAGGGACCGAGTCTGGTTCCCACACATAGATGAATGAGTGGAGCGGGAACAAAAAGAGTGCCATTGATTCAACTGCCTTTCCCCCAGAGTGACGCAGTATCCATTGAAAATGTCTGACATTCTTGCACATGCTTGGAAAAGAGTTGCAGTTGATTTTCGTGGGCCCTTAGGAAATGGGCATCATCTCATTGTCATTGATGAGTATTCACACGTTTTTACTTTAGTAGTAGGGGAGCTATCATCAACAAAGCATGACGAGGTCATCGATCGGCTGGATTACATCTTTAAAGCATGGGGTATACCTGCCGTTCTCAAATCTAACAATGGCCTGCAGTTCAATAGCAAAGAAATCAAGGAGTTTCTAGTCAGACAAAATGTCACGCATCAAAAGAGTTTATCCCAGTGGCCGAGCCAATGGTGTTGTGGTACGATTCAAGGGTAACTCAACGAGCCTCGATGGAAGGAATTGAGTTAATCAAGGCGCAGTGTCAAGCCCTCCATGCGTATCATTCAACTACTCCACTCCACAACATCTAAGAGTCCTGCTACCTTGCAATTTGGGGAAGCCATTGGAACTAAACTGCCGAAGTGGCAGTAGACCGATCCTTGAGTGCTGAAAAGATAAGTGTCACAGACACTTCAAAAAAGTGAAAGTGAAAACATAAGCCGATCAGCGTCAACGAGCTCAAGAATAGTCTTCGATGAAGGTGATTGGGTCCTGATCAAGCAGAAACTAAAGGGGAAAAAAGACTCCATTTGCTATCAATGCTATGAAGGTTGTGATGTGTAAAGGACACCTGGTGACAGCACATCGTCCTGGAAAGTTCATATCCTGGGACTCGTCACAGGTTAAGCACCTACCCAGACGTTCATCAGCTCCTGGAATCATGAATGAGGCGACCCTGCCTAACAGTCCAGATCAAACACCAGAACCTGTGCCACTGGTGCACATTGAGTGTGTATCTCAACAGTCTTATACCACTCGATCTGGCCGACTAGTGACAGCGCCTCGACGACTTATTGAGGAAGTCTAATGTGACTGTTGTTTGTACTTTTTATTTAACAAAGGGGAGATGTAGTGTCGTGAGACTGTGAACTAGGACTCTTGGGGTTCTAGGAGGACTCAACAGAGTCATTACTTAGCTTGCTGGGAGGTGTTAAGGTGTGACTATTAACTGTTATGACGTATTGAGAGTGTAGTGCATGACCGGATCCTGGGGAATAAAGACATCTGTTACAGAGCTCCGTCTGTGGCGCATTCATTAGCATGCTCCCGGGCTGGGGAGATGCTACAAACTTCATCCCATTTTATGCAAACCAAAAGTTAAATGCACAGATTGAGCACCACACATGGTCAGGATGGCTTCTTTTGCAATGTTTATGTTGTGTGAGTTTGGCCCAAGGGCATTAGAGAGCTTTACATGAGCACTAGGTTATATTATGAAAAGTCTTATTAATGTTTTTTTTTTTTTATTATTCATTGGGATAGTAATGTGATTTGCCCAAGATCATGGGATAGTGAGCAGACGCAGTTCCAAAGCTTTGTGGCTGCTTTTTTAACAGTCTTCTTTTCTCCTTGGCTATCCGCTAGAGGGTACCACCAATCATGTGAGCTGGCTTCCATGTCCACTCCCCTGTATTCATGGTGGGTAGCAGTTGAATTGTTCCTACCTCAATTTGCATCTGGTGGACTAGGTCTATTTGCATAGAGCTCGTAACCCTCGACAACAACCTCTTGCCAATTACAGAAAACATACAGCAGCAGCAGGAGCTAAATGCCATTACAGGCTTGAGACTCAGTCACCGCTCGATTTATTGGTCTGGCATATTGCAAATGACTTCAGGTTGAGCTTGAGGTAATTTTAAATTTGTTGGACATTTAAGTTCAGATGCGCTGGCAAGTGCATATATGCGTTACTTTAACCCCTGATGCGTGACAAATGGCCGGCCAGGCAGACTGCTGTAATGGTCTCCTGGCTCAACTGCCTCAGCATGTTCGTTCACCCTTATACAAGGTCTAACTACATCACACACCACCTTTTCCCCAGATAAAGACCCACCTCTTTTTTCCTAATTCAGTCTGGTCGGTTTCCCGAGTTTTTTAAAAAGGAAGATTTAATGGTGCCGGAATGAAACACCTACATGGAACAGCTCCCCTCTATCTTTTGCACACGCTCTCCTGCTGTACACTTTCTCAGAAAGGGCACTCTCTTCCGACCAAAAAGTAGAAACCTAAACAGCATTGTATCCTACCTAGATTCTGACTCCTCACACTTCCAGTCCCCTACGCAGGTGCTCGCTTGGAAACAAGCTGGACGCTGTGATGTCCTTTCATCTCTTCATACCATACGTTTGAGAACCTTTTCTTGAGTGTGAGAACCATGACAGCAAATGGCCACTGTCCTGTCAAGAACTATTACAGACCAACTGTGCATACTATGTTATTTTTACAATGTTTCATCCATCAACTGTGTTTGTATACCAGGGTTGGACTGGGACAGAAAATAGGTCCAGGTACCAAAATATAAGTGGCCCCCCATTAGTGAATGCGACAGCTAAGAAGGTGTCCCATACTCTACACATGCGGGCAGTTTTGAATTTGTAAAGACAAGCTATATATGTGTTTTGCAAGATATGGGCGACTCGATGAATTTGTGTTTGCTACAGTGCTTATACTTGGGAAAACAACCATCTGCAATGCAATAGGTCCCGCATTACTGAAAGTGTGAGCTATTGGCATTGCAAATAATAATGTTTGTTAGATTATTTGTTTTATATATCCGAGCAGTAGCATAAGCAAGGGTGCAGTACGTCACGTGGGTAATAGAGGTCCCTTTACAACTCCACAGGGACACCTAGTAACAGCCTGTGGCCTGCACCTTTTTCTTGCTTCGTAGATTTTATGTTATTTCTTATGCTACTGCTGGGATATATATATATATATATTTTTTTTTAACTAACAAAGATTATCATTTGCAACGCCAATAGCTCAAACTTTTAGTAAAGTGAGACCTATTGCATTGCAAATGCTTGTTAAGAGGGCAGCTTGCTGATAGCTGGATGCTTGTGTCCCTGTCAGTGGATTTGCTGTCCTCGGTGTGCTAGAATGCTTTGCTATACAGTTAGTTCAACAAGAAGCTTTTACAGCACGACATGAATGGGCACTGATGCAACGATGAAGAAAAGCCTCCACCCCTCCCTAATAAGGGCAGGCCGGCCGGGCAAAGCAAACTTCACATATGCGGCTGCCCATGACCCCCGCAGGGGGCCACCTCAGAGGGCAGCCCCCTTAGATCCATTTGGGCATTTCCCCACCCCCACTCACTACTGCGGGACTCCAGGATGAGTCCTCTTAAAGGGCTCTCCAGACACGTCATGTCCGGGGCGCCTTGGGGTGGGGAGGGTATTTAGGCCCCCCCCCCTCCATTTTAGGTCCTCTTTGTTGCCTGGCACGCCGGGGGGGAGGGCTAAATACCCTCCCCACCCCACGGCACTCTGACATGACGTGTCTGGTGTGCCCTGTAAGGGGACTCCTCCTGGAGTCCCGCAGTACTGAGCGGGACACAGTGGCACTGTGGGTGCTTGAGCCGGGCGGGAGACCTGACTTCATGGCAGGGATCCACCTGTCCTGAGCGTTCACCCCATTCCCACAGCTGGAGCCCACAGAACGAGCTCAAGGTCAGCCCCAGGATCCAGCATGCCGCCTCCACCCTTCACCAACAGGCCTTCTACCCCTACGACCATCAACAGCTCGGGATCCCTCGAGTCCCAAGATCACCACCGTGAGTGCAACAGAACCCTGAAGGCCTGGCTGAACGACGGCGAGAAGATCATGCTCTGTTAATATGTAATATATAGTTGTACAACCCTAATTGCTTCTTAAAATTTAATCATGAGTGGATTTGCAACTTGTATATATTTAACTCCAACCACTAGTATCTGTAGTAGCCTTTTGTACTTACTACCATTCTTATGTGAGTTTAGAGTTTATCTTTTTGAATATTTTATATTATTAATGTATTCTGAAGTCTTTATGTAATGTAACAGGTACTATTGTAAAGAGCTCTGACACCTTCGGGTAAGGTTTGCGCTATATAAAAACTCATAAATAAATAGGAAGTGCAAATGCCTAGAATTCCTTGTAAATGGTAAGAAACAAACAGTGTCATTGGTAGACTGCTCCAAAAAGTAAAACATGCAAGGAGATCTCATAATAGGAAATGTGGAAAATAACACTTAATCAATAAAACTAAACACTGTATTGTAACAGTGCCCCTTAACAGACCTGAGCTATAATACGTAGATTGCAAGATGAATAAAAAAAATAACTCTTTAGAACAATCATGGATAAACGTGAAATATAAACTGTAATTTACGGGTGCTCCTTACGCAAAACCAGAAATTATGTATTGGAGCGCTAACGAATAAGGAGCCAGAAAATAAAAGTGACGCAGAAGTGAACAAATTGCAAGTAGCAGGCGGGATTACACTCAGTACCAGTGATTATAGCAGGTCTTGCAGACAGCGCATGTACGCTCTTCCTTGACCCAAATACTGCACACTGGGCCATAAAACAGGCCCACAAACAGCCAAAAACAAGCATTTACAATGTAATGGTTTCGCCTTTGGAAAAGTTAGAAATGTTGGCATTGTAAACGACAAAATTTGTATTTATGTGTTGGTTTTGAAAACAGATAAATAAATGGCATTGTCATTTACATTGCCATTAGCTTAATCTCTCGCAAATGTGAGACCTATTGTACCCTACGGACAAGCTCAGCAGACAGCAATTACTACCGCACACACACACCCAGAGCCACACACACACACCCAGAGCCAGCCACACACACACATCCAGAGCCACACACACAGAGCCACACACACACACACACACCCAGAGCCACACACACACCCAGAGCCACACACACACACCCAGAGCCACACACACACACACACACCCAGAGCCACACACACACACCCAGAGCTACATACACACCCAGAGCCACACACACACACACACACACAGAGTCACACACACACACCCAGAGCCACACACACAAACACACAGAGCCACACACCCACCCAGAGCCGCAAACACCCACCCAGAGCCACACACACCCACCCAGAGCCACACACACACACCCAGAGCCACACCCACCACCCAGAGCCAACAACACCCACCCAGAGCCACACACACCCACCCAGAGCCACACACACACTCAGGAGAGCAAGCACAGCCAGGGGGCAGGGAAGCAAGCACAGCGAGGGGGCAGGGAAGCAAGCAGTGATAAACAGCCCCTACAGCCTGTCTAGCGTTTTCCATTACAGTTTGCTCGGGCGGCGCGAGATTTGTTTCTTACTTCATCATGATTGGCTGCAGCTGGAGCTCGTGTGTTTCTGGTTTGTTACTTGCTCTGTGATTGGTGGGTGTGGCCGGTGCTGCATGCCGGCCGCTCAAGAATAATGGCAGAGGTCGGCCGGAGGTTGTTGTGGGTCCCGGCACCTTGGAACCAAGTTGTCTGCGTGAAGGGGCCCCGGGAACACCACAGGGGAGTATTAGGGTTGAACAAGGTGCCGCCCGGGAACTGGGGCGGAGTCTTATGCAAAGACGTGTCAGTGGCCAATGAGGTAGGGCAGAAGGAGAATCTTTTATTGGGGTTGCTAACAGAATTTCAAGAGCTGCAGTCTGGGGCCGCCAACCTGGAAAAAGATCACTCTTCATCTAGTCTGGATGTAAAGTCATTAGGGCAGGAAACAGGATGTATGGGAGAATGGGTTGAGGGAGCGGCCCGTAAGCACCAGCAAGTGGCACTGAGCCTTAAAGTAGGGGGAAGTGGCCCAAGACATTGGAAAGGGCAGGAGGGAGTCATTGGTAAGCAAGATGCTCTGAGGGTACTCTATTTGGAACTTCTTAGTTGTGCGGCCTCAACCGATCACTGGCCTTTGTCATCCTCACTTCCAAGCTCCAGCACAGCCAGAATGAAGCGCATGATCGGCGACTCCACAGAGACGGTTGTGGGCGCTGCTGTCCACCCAACACACCTGACAGTTGCTTTCAGGGAGTGTACCATTGCGCCCTTCACGGGTTACGGGCTTTCAGCATGCACCAGGGGGCGGCTCTCTGCTGTCGGCCACCAGAACTCTTTCACCAGGGTCTACTCTACGACTAACAGAGCTGGAAGGAACAATGGCTCCCCGAAGCCACCGCTCTTCCGCAGCCCGACCTCCTACTACGATATCCTTGTTGTCCCCGGCTCAGCCACTCAGTCCCAGATCAAGACAGCCTACTACCGCCAGTCGTTCCGCTACCACCCGGACCGCAACAATGGCGACGAGGCAGCAGCGCAGTGCTTCACCGAGATTAGCGAGGCCTACCTCATACTGGGCAGTGTCACCCTGCGCAAGAAGTACGACCGAGGAATACTAAGCCAAGAGGATGTGCGGGCGGCGGAGAAACCAAAGGGGAAGGTGGATGGATGTCCCACGCCCAAGAGGACAGAGAGCACGTCCTCGTCCCGCATCACTCCCACCAAGCCAATCTTCGACTTCGACGAGTTCTACCGAGTCCACTACGGCGAGCAGCTTGAACGGGAGCGGCACATGAAAAGGAAAAGCGAGGAGCTACAAAGGCAAAACGAGACACGCAAAGACGTAAAACAAACAGGGAGACGACATAAGACGGGGTACACGTACAAACAGGGAGATGACATGAGACGGGGTACATGTACAAAGGGAAAAGATACTGTGGAAAGTTAAACATGTAGGATACGGGGCATGTAGAGACGACAGCAACGAGACACGCAAAGACGTAAAACAAATAGGGAGACAACATGAGACGGGGTACACGTACAAACAGGGAGACGACATGAGACGGGGTAAACGTACAAAGGGAAAAGAAACTTATAAACAAAATGCTGCTTACCTGATCGCAAATAGAAACAACTTCCTGGCAACTTAAATCTCGCAGCCCACTCCGGCAAAAAACACTTCGAAAAAGACCAAAACATCACGGGGAAAAAAAAAACATCCGCCCACCGCCGTATGACGTTTTAAAAGGGGCGGAGAGGGAAAAAAGTCGCCGGAACGCCCACGAATCGCCTGGGACAATGACTGACATATCTCTCTTCCAATGGCTAGCCTCCATTTATGGAGCTAGCCAATGGAAGAGAGAGGCGGGAAGCCACATACTGCTTCTCAAAAGATTTCGCCTGCGCGAACGCTGCTGCGCAGCGGACGCCATGCGAAACCTAAAAAGTGATCCCAGCACTTGGACTCCAGGCTGTTGTGTTGTACGTGACGGTAGTCATGTGTACCCAAGGAGAACTACCAGGCTCAGGTGAGTAGGGCATGGTGTAGCTTTGGCAAAGATGCTTGTGTTGTGACATCCTCTCAAATGCATTCTTGGTTTGTATACCTGCCAACTCACCTGGTGCCACCATGTAACACAGTATCGGCCCCCATCACACGGTCTGCCGCTGAGGAGCTGATATCACATGGTGGCAGGGAAAACAAGCTGAACACCACTCCACTTGTTTTCGGAGGCTTTAACTGCCGACATCCATAAAGTGTTGTGAAAACGCCCCAGGACATTGGCATCAGCCTCAGCCTCAGCAGGGGACTTGGGGGCTGGTGGGGTTCAAAAGTACTTCGCAGGTAATATTTGGCACAAGGCTCTGTCCTCTTCAAGGCCCCACCTCCCTTCTCACACTGTGATATTTTTCTTTAAGTTGGCAGATATGGGTTTGGTAGCTGTATCTGAGGACCCTGAGTCAGGACTGCTATGTCTGTTTCGTTTTTTCTTGTTCTCCTTTCACTAAGAAGTTTCTTTTTTGGACCAGGATCTTAAAAAGGCTTGGAAAGCTGCACCAGTCTGAAGTTTCCAGGCATACTACTGGCAATCAAAGATACACAAGTTGATGGGATGAATGCTTGCAGATAGTCTAAGAAGTGGCAATTTCTCAGGGTAGCATTTTAACCTACTGCTTTTCCTCCACTGTGCTACTCTGGACAGAGGTCCACCCAGCAGTTAATTTATAAAAAAACATAAGGGCAGGGGCTCTGGTCAGGAGGCATCTTGCAGCAGCCCATTTCTTCTGTTAGCACTGCCTAAAACAGAACCAACTACTAACCATGAAAGTGGGAAAGGATGTGTCATAATGACCAGAGGTGCCGACTTCAGAGCTGGAGAAACAGGTTTGAGTCTTGGCTGGCGCAACATTCTGTGATTCTGGGCAAATCAATCTCTCCATAAATTAATGTGTCCATAACTGGTGCTCATAAAAAGTGCGGTGTTGATTACAAAGTGCTGGTGCTTAGCACCGGAAAGCACCGGCTAAAATTAACCAATTGGTCTTCCTAATGCAAATCAGCACTGACTCTGGTCTTCTTGGAAGCAGTCCATCCTCAGTAGTGGTCATGCCACCCTGCAGCCCACTGCTTTTTTATTTGGGAAATTTGAGATTCACACCTTGTGAATCTCACAGACTAAGCTACGCCCCTGCCTAATCTTGTCCTCGCCATCCCCACACTCAACAATGATGATAAATGGCATATTGTGGCATATTACCCTCTGCGTATATACATAACTAGAAATATTTTCAATCAGTAACTGTAGTTAAATGATCTAATCCCGTTTTATTTTATTTTAATTTCTGATTAAAAAAGTGCTTGGAACTTCCAGAGGAAAACTGAATGTAAATACCTCAAGTAATAGGCTTGTGGTGCATATCGCATCGTTTTATCTTCCATTCTGCATTCGTTTCTCCGGCTTAAAGGTGCACCGGAGATATGCATTTTTAAGCATATTCAGAACGCGGGGCGTGAAATTAAATGTTTGACAGAGTGAGAAAAATATACAGAGTTTTTGGAGATGCCGTTTTTTAAAGAGAAAAAATAGTAATGCTCTGCAGATCTGGAGAGTGGGGGGCGCAGCCGCTCGGTGGTGGAGTGACCCCTCTCTCCAGGAATTTGTGGCTCACTGTTCCCTCACCTAATCTGCCCCCTGTATCTGCCGCCTCCATTGAAGTCGCCGGGTTGCTGCCAGGCCGCCTTATAGATAAGAGTAGGGGGAGAGCATTGGAGCTCAGTGGGGCCCCCCGAGCCGCACTCTCAACCAAGGCAACGGGCAGAATGGAACGGATTCCTTACAACATATGTTTTTGCCAGATAAGTAAACAGTGTGTGTCGGAGAGAAGAAAAAAACGTAAAGGAAAGAAGAAGAGGGGGAACAAAGCATTTGCAATTTAATGACATTACAGCTCTCAGCTTAGGGGGCTGGCGCGCTGCGAGGTGAAAAGCAAAGGAAGATGAACGGAGACAGGGGGACAGGGACAGGGAAAAGAACAAAGTTCATCTTTCAGCCTTTGTGCATTTTTTGCATTTTATTGGGGATATACGACCTTTCCCTTGTTTTCCTTTTTCTTTGGCTGGTTTTAAGCTTTTCGGTGCCCACTTGTACCCCTATCTTATTTCGGGTTTACCTTTTCTTCGTTTTTTTGCAGTTTTTGTCTCCGTTGCACAACACTCTTTTTGTTCTGACCTTTCCCTAAGCTAGTGGAGTATTTTCAGGGAAAGCCCGACACGTGTGTCCAACTGTGAGGAGCATAAGAGGCATGAAAAACACGCATTTACAAGTGGGGCCGGTACGTAACGTGTAGGAAAATTAAAAAACTTACCTCCGGGAGTCGGCTCGGAGTAGGGAGCGGGTCGGGTCTGCGTCCTCACAGGGAGAGCCGTCCGGCTGGTGTGACAAAGGATGCCGAAACCCCCCCCCAAAAAAACGCCCACCGCCGCATGACGTGGGCACAAAGCGAAAAATTCTGCGGAACGCCCACGAATCGCCTCGGACATTGACGGACATATCTTTGTTCCAATGGCTACCCTTCATTTATGGAGCTAGCCAATGGAACATCTATTTGGGACAAAGCCCCATACTGGTAAACAAAAGTTTTCGCCTGCGCGAACGCCGCTGCGCAGCGGATCGCCAGGCGAAACCTAAAAAGGCCCACGCACTGACCAGCCATATCAGCCCTTTGGGCACTACCAGATTGCCGTATAGGCCAATCTGTTGTCAACTTCAAATTTTTTTAGTATATTGCCTCCACCACCCTCCTGTATAATACGTTTACAGGCTCTGTATATGTCTACACCATTCCCATACAGCGAGGCACCTTGCAAATGTATTTCTTATTTCGTGCAGCATCTCTGGAAGCTTATGAAACATATGTACTTTCTCCCATCAATTTGCTTTTTTTTTAAAAAAATTATTTTTTATTGATAAAGATAATTAAGGTGTAATTCTATTAAGAACCAATACATATTCAGTTGATAGATTATAGGTATATAAAGTTCCAAATGTGCAATAAATTAGTCAGCAAAGTACAAAAGAAGTAAAAATACATACATTCATATCTCACAGGGAATTCATATTGCTGTTCTAAACACATTAATAAGCTTAAAACACTCATACATAAATTTGTCTTCTATTAATTCTTCCAATTCTTGAGAGGCTCCCAGATATTTCTACCAAATTCTCGCGCTGTCCTCCCCTTAAATTCGTATAGGCATGCCTCTAAATTATGTATACCTAACAATCTGGACAGCCACATTTGAAATGTAGGAGCAACAGTATCCTTCCAACCTGTCGAGATAAGAATTTGTAATACTGCTACTGCTATAAACAATAACACCTGAGTATCTCTCCCCACATTATGTTTATTGTCTGTCCCTGTAATAACCAGAGTAGGGGATAGGTTGATGTTAATACCTAGCAGCCCCTCCAAGAATAAAGTTATTTCACTGCGTATTAAGACCAAGTTGGGACAGTAATAAAACATATGCAATAGATCTGCTGGGCCTGAATTGCATTTGGGGCATTTATCGTCTTCTCTAAGTCCCCACCCATATAATTTTGCTGGGGTATAGTATAAATTAAATAAAGTCTTATAGTGTTGAGACCTTAGATTTGAAGCTCGAAATACTTTCTTACTTAATATTAAGGCAAGGTCTATATCGACATCCGGATCTCCCAATTTTTGTGCCCAAGTGGCTTCAGTTTTTTCCAGATCATCTATGAGGCCAGGCAAAGACAAATTGTAAGCAATTCCTATCTTCTTTCCCCCTTTTTTTAGATATTCAATCAATTGGCTATCTGGGAGTAGTAAAATATTTGGTCTGTAAGCTAATAATGTTTGGGCGATTTGTTCATATAATATCCAGTGACTACCGGGGATCCCATACTTCTTCTGTACCTCGTCAAAGCTAAGAACAGCACCACCTTTCATGACATCGCCCAGAGATATTATCCCATGCTCTCTCCATGCAGTACAGTATGCACTTTGGCCCAGTTGTGGAAATAGATTAGATTTCCAAAGATTTATATTGGTGTTTATTTTGGGGATCTTCATAATGTTGCTGATTGCCTTCCAAGTTCCCCAAACCCCTTCAATGATCTTGTATCTTGCTTTCCTATAATATCTTCGATCTAACTCGCATTGCAGTAGCCCATAAGGCTTCCTCCCCACTAACAGCTCAAAGATAGAGGGGGGGACCTGACTCTCAGTTTGATCTTCAGATGGTAGTGGTTCCGCTTGAACTAATATGTTCATCTGTGTAAGGAGGCATACCAAATGATATAATCTCAGATTCGGCATAGCCAAACCTTCCCTGTCCCAAGGTAATGACATGTTATTAGTTGAACGTCTCACTTTGCCATACTGCCAAACAAAGCTAACAAATGTGGATTCGATTTTCCTCAGCACATTTTCCTCTAACAGTAATGGGATAGCCCTAAACAGATATAAAACTTTGGGGAACATTGTCATTTTTAAAACATTCATTCTACCAATCAAAGATAAGTGTAACACGTCAATTCTTTTCAAGTCCTTTTCAATTTCATTAATAAGGGGAAGATAATTCTCTCCGACCATCTTCTCAACTGCTGCGTTAATTCTGACCCCAAGATATATGGCTGAATTTACAAATCTATAATCAGACTTCACTATATTTTTAGTACATATTATCTGCGTTTTCCCCTCATTTAACCGATAACCTGAGTGAAGACCAAATTCGTTGGCCAGTTGGACCAAAGCTGGTATTGCTTGATGTGGGTCAGATGTAGTTATCGCCAGGTCATCAGCATAGGCAAGCAATTTTATAGTGAAGCCATTAAACACTACAGGGCTAATTTGGCGAGAAACTAAAATTTTTTGAATGAAAGGATCTATATATAGAGAAAATAGGATCGGGGAGCAAGGGCAACCCTGGCGAGTCCCTCTCTTAATCATTATTTTATCCGATTTTTCCCCCATAACCATAACACGAGCCACCGGATCAAGGTACATAGCCTTAATCGCCCTCAGAAAGTTATTACCAAAGCCTCTACCGACCAAAATCCCCCAAAGAAAATCCCATACCACTCGGTCGAAGGCTTTCTCAGCGTCGAGGAGGATCATGGCCATCTCGCCCCCGTAGCACCATGGGCATCAAATAGCGCAATTGCTCTTCTAGTGTGCTCTGTAGTACCTCTACTGGGTATAAACCCATGCTGCCACGGAGAAAAGAGACATCCAATGATCCCTCCCAACCTGCCAGCCCAGATCTTAGAGTATAGCTTAGTGTCTGCGTTAATTAGCAATATCGGTCGGTAAGACCCCGGCAATACCTTTGGTTTCCCCTTCTTGTGGAAGATAACGATGTTAGTATCCTTCCAGGACTCGGGTATTATACCTGACCACAAAATACCATTGAATAGATCCAGTAAAATTGGTGCGATCTCCTTTTCTAAGCATTTATACACCTCGAGGGGGATTCCGTCAGGTCCTGCTGCCTTACCTGAGGCTAGTTCCTGTAAGGCCTTAGTTAATTTTGCCATATCTAGGTCTCTATCAATATCTTCTCTAGTTTGAATGTCTCGGCACGGCCCACCATCTGCATAGCCAGAGTCTAAACCATGCTCATCCATAGAGCCCTCTTCATTATAGAGATTTTGATAAAAATTCTGAAAGACTCTCAAGATGTCATTAGGCTCCGTATACTCCTTATCCTCGTCCTGTATACGTGAGATTAAATTCATAGTCCTCTTTTGTCTTATCTGCAGAGCAAGTGCCTTACCTGCCTGTTCTCCTGTTTCATATCGTCTTGCCTTGGAAACCTGATACTCATTAGTTTCTTTCTGAGTGATTATTTTCTGCAAGTCCGCTTTAAGAACAGTTATTCTTTTTAGACTCTCCCGCCCTTCTCGTCCCTGACCTATGTCCTTAATATGCTGTTCTTCTGCTACCACTAGCAAATCTGTAAGCTTCTCGATTTCTCTCTTATCGTCTTTCCTAATCCTAGCAGAGCAGCTTATCGTTTTTCCTCTTAGAGCGGCCTTAAAAGCATCCCAAACGTTATTCCTAGATGCACTATACCTATTAATATCATAAAACTCCACAGCCCATTTTTTGAGATGTTCAACAAATCTAGGACCCAATAATAATTTTCTCTCAAAAGACCAGCTGGTTCGTTTCCTCTCCATTTTAGGCATATTGTAGTACAAAACTAGAGGATTGTGGTCTGATATTGATTTTGGAAGTTTCTTGATTCGCACCTTATTCAGCTCCGTGGAGGAAATCAAAAAGTAGTCTAATTTAGTATACTTTGAGTTAGGGCAAGAAAAGTAGGTGTAGCCTGGATCTAAAGGTTCCCTTACCGCCCACACATCTTTAAGACCATGTGATTTCATAATGGAATTGAGAGCTGGGAACACTTTAAGTTTCTGCCCAGCATAATCATCTGTTTTGTTCCAGTCTACTGAAATATTTAAATCCCCACAAACCATTAAGGGTGTTGGCCAATTAGCTAGTTCTCCTTCCAAATAGTCAAAGATTTCCGGATCATCCTGGTTTGAACCGTATATCACACATATTGTACAGCCTAGATTAAGTTCAACTATCACCCATCTCCGTGCGCTGTCAGCCTTGAAACGTTTTGCTCCTCCTACCATAGGCTTAGCTAAAATGGCCACTACTCTGATTGTTGACGTTTGAGATGAGCAGGCTAAGATTTCGAGCCCCCTGAATTTCATCACATTTCTTTTTGCCCAAGGAAGGTGGGTCTCCTGTATGCAGAAAATATCAACGTTATTAAACTTAGAAAAATGCTCCACCCTTTGACGTTTTTCTCGAGTCATTCAAGCCGCCTAATTTGGTGAACAAATTGTAATGCTTGACATATTTTTGTATAAAACTTCCATGCTGCATTTTAATGTTAGCAATTTTTACCTTGATACACCTTATTTTTTCTTTTTTTTAGATTTTTCTCCCAACCCCTTACACTCCCTCCCTCATGGTTTCCCCACAGCCCCCACCACCCAATTCACCCGCCTCCCCCCCTTGCCCCCCTCCCTCCCACCTTCTCCCTACACCCCTGCTCCCTAGCTAGTGAGGCGCTCAGACCAAGTCTGTGCGTGTGATGGTCACAGTGAGAGCAGTGAAGCTCGTGATATCATATTATAATGTAACTCGACATTCTGTTGCCCCCTTTTGACATTTTTATATTATTTCTTTCCCCCTTTTTTAAGTAAACACCCCGACTACCAATTCACCTGAACCTTCCTCAAAATTCCCCCAATACTAGAGACAGAGACGTACACCATATATATCTAGAGCTGCTCTACTTCCCATAAGAGTCCAGGTACTCTCTTGCTTTAATCTCAGAGGTAAAGTACATAGTTTGCCCCTCGTTTATGACTTTCAGTTGAGCTGGATTGATTAAATAAGCCTGCATTTTCTTCTGCTGAAATGGATTAATCAGTTGCCTGAGTCTCCAGCGTCTCCCCACTGTTATATGGCAAAAATCCAGGCGTACGAAGAACGAGATCCCATCAACGTTCCTCTTGGCATCCGGTCTTGCCTTCTCCGCAATTGTCTGCCTCAGCACAAAGTTACCCAAGAAGATTAGGATAGCTCTAGGTTTGTCCCCTTCTTTGGTACCTTTTTTGATTTTAAACGGTGTGCGGTGAGCTCTTTGGATTTCTGCTGCCCAGGTCCAATTAGTGAGCTCTGGAAATGCTTGTTCAAATATTTTGATGACATAAGCTCTGGCATCAGATCCTTCCGCCCCTTCGGGAACCCCGAGAACCCGGAGGTTGTTCCGTCTCATCCTATTTTCTAAGTCTTCCAATTTCCATCGAATATCTATGACTTGTGCGTTTTGGGCTTCAACCTTGTTGACTGCGGCTGCTGCTCTCGCCTCCGTAGATACAACTCTATTTTCCAGATTAGTTACCCGATCTTCCAAATTAATACAGGCCTTAGACAACTTTCTAACAGCCCCCTGGATTTTCTTCATGGCTGCTTGGGATTTTCGACTGTCCTGCTGGGCTTCCTCTCTGTGGGCCATGATCTCGCTGTGGATAGTCTCTAATAGCGACATCGGTGCGGCACCTCCCCCGGGGCTCTCCTGCAGGGGCAACGCTGAGGAATGGTCCCAACTGAGCTCATTTTGAGGGAACTCGCGCTTATTTCGTGGTTTGACCACTGTTACGGGCTCGAGATCGCTTTCTGCATCTGGATCTGAGACCGCGTTGGAGCCAAGCTCTTCATCTTCATCGTCCTCTGACCACTCCCCCCACTCCGACACTGAGAAGAAGCATTCACTTGGAACTTTTTCATTTTCTTTCACCTTCTCAGCTTCCCCACTGGCCGCCAAATTCTCCTTAATAGATGAGCCATCATTAGGTCCCTCCTGATCTTCTGCCGTATTGACGCCCTCAACCAGAGCCGCTGGGCTCTTCTGGGAGTCACATATAACTAACCCGGCAATAGAGTCCCCTGGCTCACACATTATAGTGTTACTATTAGTCTCTTTCTCTTTCCCCATAGCCTCATTCTCACATTTGCCAGGAATATCTGGTTTAGGCGGAGGGTCGGGGTCAGGTTCAGACATTAATTCTATAGTGTTCTGGAGGGGGAGAGGATCAATCGAATCAGTTGCATCTGGGAGAATCACATAAATTTGCATTGAGAACTTTGTTGCCTAGCAGGGTCCGGGGTGAACTTTCTGAAATTACAATCATAAATACATCAACCCTAAACCCAAATTAGGAAGAAGGGAAGAGGAGAGGCTAAATGGTGAATGAGAAAATAGAGAAAGAAAGTGCGAGACACATAAATCCAATGGAGGGGAACTGGTAAGGAAAAAAGAAGAAAGGAAAAGTTTTTTTAAACTTGAAGGTTTCGCTGCAATAGATAATGGAAGAAAAAGAAAGCAAGTGGAGTGAGGAAGAAAAGAGGCAAGAGATAGTGGAGACTAAGCAGAAGAAAATGTGAGAAATACGGGGCAACTGCTTCTTCTGGTGTTGTACATAAGAAATGGGAAATACACAGGGCTGGACTGGGAACCAAAAGCAGCCCTGACAAATTTTGTTACACCATACGTCGTAGCAAGTGAGCATGGCAAGCGAGCCCCTCTACTGCATGGGGTGCTTGGGTGGTTCTACTCCCAATGTATCTTTGAAAATAAATTAAATAGGATGAGTATTAAAACCTATTTTTTCAATATAGAACCTTGTTCAATCATTGAGTGGATTAATGGAGATTGGAGCCAGAGCCGCATTGCTCAACGAATGAACAGTTGGATGAGTGAGGAGTGTGTGGATGAATTAATTTAGGAATGCAGGAAATGAATAAAGGCTTTTACTTATCTAGAACAAATGTCCCTAATGCACTGACCAAGGATGGGTGCTTTGGTTTCATTTTAGGTACACCATTAAAACATCATCCTCCCCAAACACTACCAACAAAAAAACATGTGAAACAAGCATATCCCGATGTATTTAATACAGTGCATTGATGTAGCACCTCAAAGAATTAAACTAAAAAAATTAGGCTTTGATCTAAAACGGGAGAAAAAAGAGATTACAATATATTGGCTGAACTGCACACCATGAAATGAGAAAACCATGCAGCTATTCCTGCTTTTACATAAGCCCATTGCATGATCCTAGGCAATTACTTATCTTTCCGGAGCCTCCCCTACCTTCAAAATCACATGACAGCGCCTTGAAATACATCACATGAGGGTGTGCGGGGCAAAAAAAAGAAAACTAACTTTCCTGTTATTCACTAATAGTATAGGAGTCAGAGCAGTGGTGGTGAAAGCATAATTGTTTCCCAGTTTTTGTTTAGAATCTATCCCTTCTAACAACTGCAACTTGAAGGAAACCTGCCTTTTTTGCATGGTCAGCTCGGATTATTCATGTTTGCTGGACCAGCTTTTTGTTTCCTGGACTTAGAACTCTAGAGAACACTAAATAACACTTTACCTTGTTAACCCCCTCTAAACATGTTTGATTTGGCCTATTTCTAATTGGTATATGTAACTTGCCTGTAAGTCTCTAGTATATAATGTAAAACGTGCACCCAGAGCCTGAAAGTGTAATGCCATCTGTGGACAGTAGCATTTACTGTCCCATCCACAAGTGTGACGAAGCAAACATGACTTCAGGCCTACTCTATCTACCCTGACTGCAGCAGTCTGACCTGTTAAAATAACCCCTTTGACAGGTAATACAAAATCTATTTGAAATATTAGTGAGTAATCTATAAGGCTTGCAGTCCACAAGGTAGGGTGCATGGTATTTAAAAGTGGGACACATAGGAAAAACATATTACCATGTCCTTACAGTGACAAGACCAAGAACTCTATTTTCACTGTCGCAGGCCTACCCCTCCTATGCAGAAAACTAGAGTACAGCTTAAAATACTTATACTGTAACTTGGAAAAGGGAACAGCTTGAAAAATAATTAAACCACTATTTTTAATACCTATTAAACATCCAATTGAATTGTGAAGTTGTATTTTTAATGAATATTAGAGAAAAGTTACTTTTAGAAAGTTATCCTATACCTGCCTGAAATGTCAGAAGGCTAATTATTATAAGCCTCAGACATTGCTCAGCCTTGAGTATGTGTGAAAATGTGTTAAATGCTTTCCAGGAGCAAACAAAAGGCAGACCCAAATGGGCAGAGCTGACTCCTCTGAATTCCACAGACTATTCAGAGTGGGGGGGAGGGTCCCTTTTAACACTACTGTATCAAGTCCTGATTGACCGGTCTTTTGAGCCACATGTAACACCTAGGGCACACTTGAAAGGGAAAGGAAAAGATGCCAAGAACATTCTTGTGGAGCCCCTGTCTGGTTGCTGAAGGACCCTGCTTTTGTCCTACCAGAATTCTGTCTCTGGGTTCCTTAAGAGTACAGTACCTGCCTGAAATTAGATTTTAGTATTAGATGTGGAAGGACATTATGATTACCATAGTACACTACACACACAGCCCTCAGAGCCCAAGTTTAGTGTGGGTGCTTCCTGGTCGATGATGTGAAAGGTCATTGTGACTTCTTGGTAATCGGGTTGTATGGGTACTGACATCCGTCCTTGGAGAGGCAAAGAGGTGTGGCTCCCGTATGCATAGATTTTGGTATGTGACGGTACCAGTTGGGGCTTGGGTCGAAGGCGGTTGTACTGTTGAGCCCCCATCACGTTGACTGAGTGTGAGAGGCTGGTCTGGTATATGATGTCCACTAATGTAAGTGGGCACCTTGCACCAGTCCAAACAACCCTTATGGGGATTTAAGAGGTCTCAGACAACCTTAGAAAGCTCTCTAAGTGGTAGCTTTGGAGAGCAGACTTCAGGCTTAGTCCAGAAGGAGTGCAAAGCAGCTTGTTTTACCAGAATGCAATCTTATAGAATAGATTAAATGACAAGAACCATACATAGTATTTATACAATATGTATTTATCATATAATACTCTCTAGAATGTTCAAGTATCTCCAACATGGAGATAAACACAATGCACACAACACTTTAGCAAAGAAACACAGTAAATAGCACAAAATACACAGTGGCCCCAGGGGAGACCCGGCCATATACTAAGAAAGTGATATAAGAACCACGACTCAATTCATGATGGTGTCGAGAGGACGTAGAATTTCTGGGGACCCACAGAACCACCCAATGTAAGTAGATAGGGACCTCACGGAGAGCATGTGCAGTGTGAGAACACTGCGTGCTCCATACAAGTCTATGTGCAAATCGTGGTTGGATTTTTAAAGATTAAGGACCATTCCCAGTGGACCCTGAAGAAACCCTGTGCAAGACAGACGGTTGGAGAGCCACCCCACCTGTGGATACTCGAGTACCCATGTTACCTACACCAGGGAAGCCGGTGCATATTTGTGAAGTGGTGTCGGAAACCGCCATCGAATCCAATGGAGGACTTCAGGAAAGTGCCGCTGCTAGAAGAGGAGAAAGTGTGAGTGAGAATCCAAATGTGGATTCTTGAAGAGGAGTACCTGAAAGCAGAGGGGACAGAGTCTATGTCACTCAGGAGTGACCAGGAGACTTGGAAGACGAATAACCTTTGATGTCGGATGCTTCAGGAAAGATAATGATGACCTTGACTCTGCAGCTGGGAGGACCAGGCGACGCTGAGGAAGACCAGGACCCGGATACAAGCTGTCCTACAAAGGATGTCGAGTGCTGAGGGGTCGTGTCCAGGAAGAGCACCAACAAGCCTTGGCAAAAGCAGCCCACGCAGGAAGTCAAGAAGGTGCAAAGTTGGGACCAACAAGATCAGGGGACTCACCACAAGCAGGGGAGTCAGGGCAGGCTCCAAGCAATCAGGTGAGCCCAAAGGAAACAAAGGTGACCCTCAAATGGACCCACAGGCCGAAGGCACTGGAGCCGGGTGAGGACCTCAAGCAGCTCACCAAAGGACCGTGCCACGGTGCCCACAAGGTGATGTGGCTGAAGATCTTGGTGAAAGAAGTTGCCGGAGGCTGGGGCTACTTGGAGCCCAATGCACTTGTTGTAAATTTGCAAACAAGCTTTTGTACTTGCAAAATAACATGGTGCACAGGAGTTCGGTTATTGCAGCCCTCACGAGAGATACTGGCCTCAAAATTGGTAAGAGGGCAGCTCAGGCCTAGATGGACATGGAAAACTACCACCTGTGTTGTTGAACCCTTAGGAGTCCGCAGGAGCTTGGAATCAGCAGACCGGTCTGCAGTGTTGAGGTGCCTGCCGAATGCAGGGAAGTAATTCCCTTCACTTCAAGGGAGATTCCTTCAAGTGTCTTTGATGCTCCACAGGCCTTGGAGGGCTTCCGTATGAAGCATGGGCACAGACGATGCAACAGACAAGCAGGGAGACGAAGTTGGGCCCTTACGAAGTCCAGATGGTAGAAGTGCAGTGGTTTCTGATCTAAATCTATCCCACGACAAATCTAGGGACCTATACCCATATAACCCCTTAAGTACCCTAGGGAAAGAGGTGGGAAGATTCAGGGGACCCTCCCAGTTGAGGGTCTGGACATGGAGGAGGTTACTCCCATGTCCTTTGTCCAGTTTCACACCAGAGTGGGAGCCAACGGCTCCCAGAACTGGTTTGAACTGGCCTTATTTCTGAAGTTATTTGTTTGAACTGCCCCTTGCACTGTTCTATTTTTAATTAGGAGATTAATCCTTGTTCTAATAAAATGTTGACCATTGTGGGCTTCATCATCCTATTTTAATTCACCATTTCTACTGGTTTTGCACAGCACTTGATTGCTGTTTTGATTAATTATCATGTCACTTATATTCTGTTTTTAGCGAATGTGGGTTTGATCCATTTTATCCTTGTGGGGATGGTAATATATCTCTATGATCAAGAGACATACTATACCGCCATTTGGATGACATAGGGGCATATGTAGGTAATTTCCATTTTGTGATTTTCAAATAGCAATTTTTAAGGAATCGCTATTTGAGAATTTCAAAATGGAATGTAGGTAATAATTCGCAATTTTTTTGCGAATCTCTAACATTCCTTAATTGCGATTCGCAAATTGCGAATCGCAATTAAGGAATGAGTGTCCCATTCATTCCTATGGGCCAAGAGGCCCATAGGAATGAATGGGGATACATTCTCAAATTGCGATTTTCTATGAGAAAATCGCAATTTGAGAATCGCAATTCCAAGGGTGCCAGGGTGTCAAAAGCACACCTATTGCACCCTTGGAATGTGCCTGTAAGTACATGGGGTGCACATACATGCCCTAAGGGCATGTCTGTCCACCACATGGCACTTTGAATTTTTTTTTAAAATGCATTTTGACAGGAAATCGCAAAATACCATCTACTTGAAGTAGGTGGTATTTTGCGATTCCTTAAGCCAAAATCGCAATTTTAAAGGCACCCCTACATAGCATTTAAGGAATTGCAAAATTGTGATTCCTTAAATGCTTGAGCAAAGTAAGGAATCACAATTTTTGCGATTCCTTGTTTTGCTAAGTGGCACCTGCATACCAAAAGGCCATTTGCGAATCGCAAACGCCTACCTACATATGCCCCCAAATGATAAGATTGATCATTAAGATACATTGATGGCAATCCAACTATATGATATTGGATCATACCACGTATCACTCTGTTCACGCACTTTTTTCAAGTTCTGTCGCTTGGGCTTTATTGTGACTTTTGCACCACTTGATCTCTAAGGAATTCAGGTTAAGCCTGCCATAATATTGGCTTCTTGACCCCCGGTTCTTTTTGTGGTTCATATTGTAGGATGTAGGGATGTGAATCAGGGCATGTCTTTAAATTCCCTATGACCCTCTTTCTCTCTGTACTGTTATTGTGTTGAACTGGGCTATGCACAGGGACACCAAATGTGCCCCTCAAGCAGACTTTCAGGCACTGGCAAGCATTCCCAACCGGTCCCAATACACTAAATCGTGTCTGAGAGGTGGTCACACCTCCCTGTGATAGGATGCCTATTGTTCCACCTTCCTCTGCTCAAGCTTGGCTCAGCAGCAGGAGGGCAGAAATGTGTCTCTGGTCGGCAGCAACCATTTTGTGCTGTCTGGGACTAGAAGGTTGGCACTGGTAACACTGATAGCCTAACGGAGGGCTCTTCCAGTGCTTGTAATCATACCTCCCACACCGTTTATGGTGTGGGGGTATGATTCCAACACGTTTGATACCAAAGATGATAGGATTCGTTGCAGCCAATTTCGAGATGGTCATCGCGTAACTACGCTGAGCCTCGCTATATAGTATATGGCTGCTTCACTGACAACCAGTGAGAATGGACTTCGTAGGCTGCAGGGGTGTCCTGCTCATGCAGGGGCACCCTCTCACTTAGAACCAAGCACCCTGCCTTCAGGATTGCAAAGGCCTGCTATAGGGGTTACTTATAGGTTTTAAATACAGTGACCCTTAGATATAGTAAACCTATATATTTAGTAAGAAATTGTAAGCACCAACTTACACAGGCTGCAATGGCAGGTCTGTAGTTCCATTTTGAATGGTCTCTCATGGGTGGCACACATGCTGCAGCCCAATGGAGACCTCTGGGGTACCTCTGCCCTGGGTACATGGGTACCATATACTAGGGACTGACAAGGATACCCCAGTATCCAATCTGGGATGTACCTAAGTACCGAAAAAAACTATTTAGGGAGAAAGCAGGTAGACTGGGGTCTTAATTAGCAGGATCCTAGTCAGACTAGTAAAAATCAGTATCACTTAAGCAAAAAGTGGGGGTAACCATAGATGTAGATCCTACTTTCCTACACTGAGTTTCCAATATTGATGATGGCTTTCACCTCCGATCCTGCCCCTAGGGCGATATATGTCTGTTTTGGCTCCTATCACGTTTCAATTCCCTTCTGAATGAGAAGAGAATGGTCTCTTCTTCATCTTGTTCTGGGGAGGAATCCTTGAGACGACGATTTTGTCTCCCTTGCATTCTAAAGTCATCTTGGTGTGCTAGGTTCGTGAGGGACAATTGGTGGACTGCTTTTGCCAGTGGCCTGTTGTCTTTGTGGCCTTTACTCCGGGTTTTCTTTCTGCAGACTGATGCAAAGTGATTTTGGATGCCGCAGTTGGAGCATGTGCTGGTCCTGAGCTTGACATTAGTTGATGGGGTGTTCTTCTCTGCCACAGTACCTGCACATTGGTCTAGTGTTCGGGAATCTCCACCCTTTGACAGTGTAACTTCAGCTTTTCATTCGAATGACCTTGGCACGCTCTATCTTGATGCTTGCCGATTTGTCTGGGGCCTATGTGAGGGCCTGGTCTATTTTGTTTGACCAGACTGTGAACAAACTGTGTGATCGCGCTAGGATTTGGATGTCTTTGAGGCTGATGTTTGGTTGGCGCAGAATCAGGCCTCGTAAAGTTTTGTTTCTGCATCCTTGGATGATCTGAGCCGGGATTTCTTTGAGTTGGTCATCTTGTGTGCAAGTACTGGCCATCTCACTTAGCCTGGCGTAGAATGCGGCAATATACTCTCCCTCTCGTTGCCGGGCTTGGCGCAGTTTAAACCTTTCAAAGTCTGGGTTTAGCTGGGAGTCCAAGTGGGCGTTGAACGCACTTACGGCTGCATCGTAGTCTGTGGTAAGGCCAGTATTTAGTAAGTGTTTGAATCGTTTATATATTTCTTCTCTGACATGATGGAGGAATAATGACCTCTTGACAGCCCCTTCAGTTTCTCTTGTAACGATAAAGTAGGTCTTGAGTTTCTCGATCCATATCTTCCTTTGTGGGGAAGCAGTCGCTGGGTCAGCTAATTAGCTGAACGGCGGCAGCACCCCTGTGAGGGCATATTGTACTGGTGCCTGGTGTGGAGGCGGGGCTGGGGCTTCATCTACCATGTGGGCTGGATCTTGGGGCCTCACTGAGTGTTCGCGGGTTCTAGTCTTGTTTTGAGAAGGTGGAGAGCATGGCTTGGGGGCTTTTCATGTGGATTCTAATGTTGTGTGTCCCTTTAGTTATGTTTTCCTTTCTGATTGATTTCTTGTTTTTTCCCCCTCTTTTGCAGGGCCACTGCTTGTTTGGTTATTATTGTCTTTAAGGCATATTTTACTTTTTTTTCCATTTTCCTCTCTCCACCAGCATGGAGCTGATTTCTAATGGCCTCCTGTGCCGGTCGGGCCTTGCGCGGCCTTTACTGTGGTCAAGAGTCACCCGGGAGCACGTGCGTTGCTGTGCGAAGGGTGGGGCATGCTCCAGCCTTCTACTGACAGCAGTCTGAACGCTTGTGAAGATATGCAGCCGATTCTGTGGCTTTCGCTCAGCTGAGCGGGAAAGGGTGTCAACGGTTGGTACAGCGTTCTTGGCTCCCAGTCAGTGGGAACGCAGGACATGTGATTCCTCGCGGTCTGTGATCACCACACTTTACGGTCTCAGCGGTACGCGGGCCAATCCTATCCTCATCGCTAGAGGGGCAGGTAAGGTGCAGCCCCGTGTGTGGCCTGCACCGTGATAGGCCCCTGCTTAGAGACCTAACACAAACAACACTCAAAAACTGTGTCTCTGTATTGGAGTGAGACCCCGAGCGGTCTCCTCCATTTTATTTTACTCCTTGTTAGGTTTGCTTTGGTGGGTTACACCAACTCTGTAAGAATGGGAGGGGTGTTATTAGCCAGGTCTAGATAACATAACATAACATGTGTATTTGTAAAGCGCACATTCACCCAGAGGTCTCTTGGCGCTGAATAACAGTTGTTCATTGTTACCCAACTCAATGGTACTCATTTTATTGACCTTAGATGGATGAAAGGTTGAGAGGACCCGCCGGGATTTGAACCTGTGACCATGAGGTTGAACACATGTCTCTGCAATGGATGCATTAGTCCACTGAGCCCTAACAAAAGTAAAGGTAGTTGCAAAAAGAAACTTACAAATTTATTTCCATATAAAACTATATCATTTTTAATGACTTCTCATGTTAAAAATCAATATTTCTGTACATCCACATTACATAAAAATAACCACAAAACACAGATCATACAATTCTTTTAAAATATAGTCACACAGTATTAAAAGAGACAAAAGTGGCAGTCAATACTTTCGAGTCTTTCCCATTGGTCCAGATAAAGAAGATGTCATCTATATATCTGGACCAATAGGAAAAGGATTTAAAAAATGGTGCTATTTCGTTATCAATGAACTTGTTCTCAAAAGAGGACATATAGATGTTTGCTATTGATGGAGCAACCGGTGCACCAATGCTTACTTCCTTAAGCTGGCTGTATAGAAATTCTCCAAATTCAAATGTGTTTTCGGTTAAAACGATAAACAGACAGTCAATAAGAAATTTCTTAGGGCAAACTATGCTGTGCCTATCAATAAACCAATCCTTTGCCTTGATCGCCTCATCTAAAGGGATGTTACTGTATAAGGACTCAATGTCCATTGTGACTAGTATGTCCCTATTAGGTACAAACTCCAGATTCTCAACTATATTGACCATGTGTCCTGTATCTTTGACATATGATTTAATTGTTGGTATATGTGGTCTTAAGTAGTGGTCCACAAATTTGGACAAGGACTCTGTTGGAGTACTGATTGTAGACACGATAGGTCTATAGGGGGATTTTTTGTATTCTATATGTATCTTCGGTAGTCCGTAAATACATGCTGTCTTGTTTTTATTAGTGTTCAAGAATTCATGTTCTTTAATGCTAATGTCTCCATTAGTCAGGGCTTCATTCGTTAGATATTGAATCTTTTTTATGATATTATTTAAGGGATTGAAGTTAATTTTCAAATAGGTGGAGCTGTCGTTTAACATTTTAATCATATTGCCTTCATATTCATCAGAATCAAGTACGACAATACCGCCTCCTTTATCACATCCCTTGATTGTCAATTTATTGTTAAATGATAGTCCTTTCAAAGCTAGTGATTCCTCCTTGCACAAATTATATAGAGGTTTTGGAATGAACCGAAGTGTTCTTTCAAGTTTCTGGAGGACCACCAATTCAAAGGCTGCAACTTCTGGACCCACTTGGTCCAGACCTGGACTAAAGGTAGAGGGTAATGTCAATCCTCTTTGTCTCATTTGTTCATTATTAGTATCATCATGGGCATGAAAAAACTTTTTAAGTCTGATCTTTCTGAAAAACGAGATAATGTCCTTATATAATTCAAAGGTGTTTACATTTGCTTGTGGTACAAATGAAAGACCCTTAGATAACAGAGTTTCACTGTGATTATCAAGTTCTGTAGATGATAAATTGAAAATGGGGATTACATTCCTTGACCCCAGTACTGCCTGTTCCAAGTTTCCCTTATAAATTGGGGCTCCTGCTGGTGATGTTGATGCTGCTGATGTTGTGGCTGATGTTGTTGCTGATTCATCTGAAAATTTCCCATGGTCTGTCCTTGCCCCTGAAAACTCACTCTTGGACGGCCTCAGCGATGCCCTCTGTTGGATAAAAAAGGGCGCTGTTGGGGTCGAGAGACAGCATAGGAATTAAATCCTCCTTCTGGTTCATAATAGTTGCTGTTAGAGCCTTCACCCTCAGAGTCTGATGTATCAGTAAAGTTATTGACTCTCTGTTGGGCATTTCTAGATTCATCTACATAATGATTTCGTTTATAGAAATCTTTACCTAGATAAGGATATGCGGTTTCTTCAGTATAAAATCTTTTATCTTTATTGAGTTTATCTGTTTTCCGTTTATTGAGGTAGCTAGCAAAGGATTCTAGCTCTTTGTTATACTCTTCTATTTTTTTCATTGCCTCTTCTACCCCGTTTAGCTGTTTAAGTTTTTCTTCTAGCTCATCTATTTCAATTTGAATAGCTGCTGCTAGTTCTTTAGATGTTCCAACGATTAAGATCATTAAATCGCGCGAGCATCTATTCGCTATAAAGCTCCATTTCTCCAGAAACGGTCTATGATGTACGAAAAGGCCAGGCACATTCCATACTAGTAGCCCGTTGGGAATGATGCCCAATTTTAAGTAAGATAACATGAACTCACCATGGGCCTCCATCCGAATGAGTTTCTTTTTCAATTCTATAAGTTTCTTACCTTCATCATTACCTCTGGTATTAGAAATGGTGTTACTAGAAGAGGCCGAGGTACCAACCAATGTGGCAAACTCCTCATTGGTAAAACCAAAAGTTTGTAAATTGGCCATGACTAAGGAGACAAGAAGATAAATATTAAGGTGGTAATCACCCTTAAACACAACTGCACAAATATTTAACAATATACTCAAAATAATGAGCACGATGAGAACGGCCCTGCACAGACAAGCTGTGGGAAATATAATGTAATCAACAAGGACCCCCTGATTAGAATTAATAATTTGTGAGACAGGGAAATGAACAATGTGTACGTAATTCAAATAGTCCTAACAAAAGTAAGGGTAGTTGCAAAAAGAAACTTACACATTTATTTCCATATAAAACTATATCATTTTTAATAACTTCTCATGTTAAAAACCAATATTTCTGTACATCCACATTACATCAAAATAAACACAAAACACAGATCATACAATTCTTTTAAAATATAATCACACAGTATTAAAAGAGACAAAAGTGGCAGTCAATACTTTCGACGCGCGTTTCGGCGTCCTAAAAAACGCCTTCTTCAGGAGCCACAAATTATATCTGAAAAACATAATAAGTACACATAAAAATACAATAACTTACATCTATTTAAAAGAGATTTACTTCATTTAACATTAAAACATCATACGAGGCATGATTATTTCAATAAGTCTGAAATAATCATGCCATATGTGTGGTTTCTGTCTACAAAGTGGAGGGGGGGTTGAGGTGTCACGCACGCAGACTCGACAGGGTCCAAAGGCTGGCATTGTGATGACGAGAGAAGGTGACGTCAGACTGCAGAAAGCATGTCAACGTGTTGGTTGAGCAAACTATTCAAGGCGTCCTGGTCTCCGGATCTAAAATATGATAGAGGCCGGGAAGGTCAGACGTCTCATTCTGAAGTTAGGCCTTTGTTGGCACCGGCAACAAGGTTATTATTAGAAGTCCTAAGAAGGCGGGCACAAGTGCGTCTCTGCAGAATTCAGAGTAGGCAACAGTTGACCATAATGTACCTGTTAACCCTCATCTTCACAAATAGGCGGGGGGACATTTAGACAGTATAGGAGGGGCCGTCTGCTTCCGGGATGCTGGTCAGGGGGAGAGTGGACCTTCCATTTCCGGCACGGTGTGTTCCGGCACTGGTTGTTCGTGTATCCGTCTGTCTCTTTCCCTGTACTTTTCTTTTGCCCGTGCCTGCCTGCTAGTGAGTGTCTGTGTGGTGTGCCCTTTCTGTGTTTGCTTTTCTGTCTGCGTCCGTCTGTGTGTGTGTGGTTCTGTCTGTGTGGGTGCATGTGGCTCTGTGTGTTGCTCTGTGTGGGTACAAATGCAATAGGTATCGCATTTACAAGAGATTAAGCTATTGGCATTGTACATGACAATGCCATTTATTTATCTATTTTCAAAACCAACACATAAATAAAAATGTTGTCATTTACAATGCCAATAGCTCAAACTTTTCCAAAGGCAAAACCATTGCATTGTAAATGCTTGTTCATCCATGATTCCTCCCTTTGTCGCTTTTTCCAGATGTTTCTCTTCTTCCCCTTTGAGTCTTTCTCTGAGTCAAAGTCTGGGGATTATTTCTTGCCCCTCCCCATGAACGAGGGCCCCTGCCCTCCGCCCGCACAATGCAGTCCTGTGTGAGGGCGTGGGGAGCCGCAGGTGCTCGCAGCGCAGGTATGCGCGAGCCAGATTATGAATGAATTTGGTCACGTGGTGCAAGGAGTAGGCTCTCGTGGAACGAGGAAACGCGGGCGCACGGGAGCTGCTCGGAGCCTGCCCTGCTCAGTGCAGGCTCACAAGTGTCGAGGAGCGCGTGGCATAGAGACTCGCACGGCAAGGGGGAACCATGTCCAGCATGCTGCCCGCCGAGGACATCGCCCAGGAGCTGAGCTGCCCCATCTGCCACGAGCTCTTCCGCGAGCCCGTGGTGCTGGAGTGCTCGCACGCCTTCTGCCGCGAATGCATCGACCGCTACTGGGCCAGCGTGGACGTCTGCACGTGCCCCATGTGCAAGCGCGAGCACCCCGGAAGGAAGTACACGCCTGTCCGCACGCTGGGCCGCCTGGCCGACACGCACCGCGAGAAGGAGGCGGCCGACGCGGCGGGCAGGCAGCTGCTCTTCTGCGAAGAGGACGAGGCCGTGGTGTCCGGGCATGCCGCCTCCACCCCGGAGCACTGCGGTCACAGCCTCCTGCCGCTGCCGCAGGCCGCCGCGCTCTACAAGGTACGTACATTAATATAGCGCTTCAGCACTCCCCTAAAGCGTCGTTGCACTAAGCTGTGTACGTTTATAGTGTGGTATGCTGCTATTTATTGTGAAGCGCTCTGACACCTTCGGGTAAAGTCCGCGCTATATAAAAACGCATAAAATAAATGAATACATACATTTCGCCCTGCTGTACTATAACTTTGTAATTCTCTGGGTTGAATTATAAGTCTAGCTGTGGCATACCGGGGTATCCTTCGTGACAGTATTTTATATACTTTGATTTAATACGATGTCTTACGTTATGCTGCCTAGTGTTATGTTGTGCAATTTTAAATATATTACGATACATTGCTCACAGTTTATTTCCAATGTCAAACTGTGCCTTTTTACCATATTCTACACATGTCAAACTAAGCCACCTCATGCTGTTCATCTCCTCGCCATACCGTGCTCCTTCCCTCATTTTATTAGTCCGCAGAACCCCCTAACACCACCAGGCGCTATAACTAAACATCAGATTCATTGAATGTTTAAGAACTGATTGTGAATTATAACCTCGTATATTGTCGCGTCCTGATATTTTGCCTCGAAACATACTGACTTTGGTTGTACTGCACTATATAGAGTGTTTCGTTACGTCCTTTCCATGCCAGGGATAGTGCCCTACATACACCCGAATACAGTACAATATCTTTGGTGGGTGTTTAAGCTCCCACACAAGAAAACATGTTACTCTGGGGCGAAAGCAAGCGGGTCTGACTTTTCCTATGAGGGCACAACATAGCTTGCAGGTCTGACGTGGTTTCGAAAGCTCTGGGCGTGAGAAGATAACACACCCCCGCCACATAAAACATGTGTCAGGTGCCGAGACTGCGAGTCCCATCCCGTGGGCAGCAGGTGGAAGAATGTATTGACTCAGCCCCAGGAAAGCAAACGCCCAGCAGCCCTGCATTCCTCCCACTCATGCAGAGCTCATGTTTACTGCGGTGCCAGGACCCTGCCAAGCATGACTCTGGTAACACGTACCATAAACAGTTGTGATCTATGTTTCCTTTATTTTAGCGCAATGTAGCAAACTGAATGTGATTTCCAGATGCAGTGATTCTGCAAGAGCGTTTTATTAGAGCTGTCTATGCTCCCCAGTCAACAGAGCGTCAACTCGAAGCATGCGGAAACAGCCAAACTCTCTAAACCTGGATTGAGCTGTCTTTTGACATGCTGCGGTTTCCTGCCAAGTGGTGATGTAAGTGCATCTTCGCCTCTTGGTACGCCGGTGTTTTCCACTAGCAAATGGGACTTCTCAGTGCTTTCAATGGACCGATACTGTCCAAGTACCGGCACTTTTTTTTATTTTGGGAAGGAAAGTACCTGCACTTCTTAAGAGAGACATAATACTTTTAATTGGAGAGTACCGACACTTCTCAGAAACAAGCATGTACTCTGTTACAGAGTACCTGCACTTCTATTTTTCCATTCCCTGCATGCTGGCGTAGACGCAGAGCCCGAGAGCCCTTTCCACATGGGCCCGGTTTGCACCGCTTCTCCATTGTCACAACATCTAATAGACAACATCAAAGGTGGTCTCAACGAGGGGCTCATGACTGAACCTTTCCGCTTTGGATTGGAAGTACACAAGTAATTTTTTTAAAAGAATTTTTATTTTTGGTATTTATACACATATATGACACAGTGCACCGGGGTATCATTGTGGGGGTGGGCTAAGTTGCCAATGCAAGCGCACTCAGACTAAAATTCAAAAGTACACATATTTAGTCAAACGTATAAAATGTGCACAATTATGCTTGTCGCTTGTTTATACTGCGTGCATCATCTCAAATTCACCAACTAATGGACAACAACAAAGCCAATATGTCTTGCTTTTCAGTTGCATTACCCAAACTTCTGGCTTCACCAGTGCCTTTTGATGATGCTGTTCCGCATTAGCAAAAAATAAACAAAATGCTTGTTTCCTAATGCGAAACTACATCCCAATCTCAAAAACGAATCTGCAGCGTGATCTCATTCAATCTTACATACGTCATTACTCACGCACACATACGCCACGACACAGGAGCAGCTTTTTATTTTTCAAACTTTAACATTCCAAGATTCTGAACACCAGTCTTGGAGTGGTAAATTAAACAAAAGTATGCACGGAAGTACATTTAAGAAAGAGGAACGACCTGGTAGAAAATTGCAGTTTTAGTGCGCACCTATAAGTAATTAAATAAAAAAAGAAGCAATGTGGAGGGGAACAGAGGAATAGGAGCGGGTACCTGGGGGTAGTAAGGCAACGCCACTGAGCAGGGTGAGCAGAGCGAGCAGTGCAGAAGTGGAGGGGGTGGAATAACAGAGTACTTGACAGAGAGATTGTAACTTTTTTTTAAAGTAAAGAAAAAAGCAGAAAGGGGCTGGTTGGGGAGCACTGGATTTGCTGGGAGGGGGAGCAACAAGGAGAGCCTTGGGCGGCGATTTTGAGGGGAAAAGCAGCACAAAAGTAAAAGAGCAACAAAATGCATGCTCTCCAATGGAGTGGTGAAAGGAAAAGAAAAACATTTCCCTGAATGTAAGCATGGAATGATTTAAGTCATCCAGCCAAAAGAATGGTAAAGAAGCAATGCTGTAGGGGGCATGACAAACACAAGAAGAAGGAAAGCCATTGAATAGGAAGCAAGTAAATAGCATTGACAAGAAAGTCAATCATTGATAAGAAATGGGTTGAACCAAAGACCGCCCTAAGTTCTGGTGCTGTATACAGTTGACTTTCAGCAGCAGATAGCTTAAAGCTGTGTGAGGTTAGACCTTAAAAGGAAGTTGATGCATAAATTAAATATTGGATTGGAGAACTCAATTTCAGATAAACCTTATGAAATAGGACAGTCTCCACACTCATTAATAAGGAGGAGGACATGGAGCTCGGAGAGTTTGTCTTCTTGTTTTTTATCCCAGGGTGCATGCAAGAGGCTTTGAAAGAGAATGGTTTTCGGTATCACACCACCTGGGCCCCAGTAGGAGAGTGAGCGCCCCCTTCCTTATCACCTAGGTCATGTCCATAATGTTGTGTGTTTGATAACCACAGCCCCACCCCACCCCCACAGAGGAAGGCCTGAGTGTCTTGGAAGGTAAGCATCAAATCGTGGCAGTTAGAAGACCCAGCTGACTACATCAGAGAACACAATTCCAGAGTACCTAAAGAACCCACCTGCACTTCTCAGCCATTCATTCTGGCATCAATACTACAGGTACTAGAGGATCAAAGTTGAACCCCCATCAACAAATTCGTATTCACCAGCCACCATTGAAGAGATCTAGCGAGGTGCAGTGAATCCAAAGCCATGACTCTGTAGCCCTTTGGATCCAGTTCACAATGGGGCAGATGATGGTGGACAGCCTGAATAAGACCAAATGCTACTTGCATGTCCTAATGTGGACCAGCTAATCGCACCAAGAGGAGAACATGGTAATCCTGTCCACGTGGGGTGTACACTGTATCGGCAGACTTAAACCTGAAGGTCAGGACTCCTGCCTGAAAGTGACCACCTGGAACTGCAGAACAACAGAACCTCTAGTGAACAGGAGGAATGAGTGTGGTGGCTTATAACTAAGGCTCCACATTTTCAGTGTTTACTGATTTAAACAGTTAATTACGAACCAACAGAAAGGAAGGTGTTTCCTGCCTGCATTTATTTTTAAAAGTGGAAAAATACAGAATATTGTGCTTCTTGTGGGTGACTCTCCATGCTGTTTTTTGTGATTTCTAGGACAACGGCTGAGCAGATAGGCAGCTTGGGAAGTTAAAAATAGGTTGAGATTTCCCTAAATGCAGGTGTATGGTAACATATATTTGTATTATAATGCTCATATTTACCTGTAGGTGTAGTGTTTTGCTATATTTGGCTGCTTAATTTGCAAAAATGCGACAGGCAGTAAAGTATGAGTTCATGTTTATCACTTAAATATATGTAGAAATATACAATTTTGTGACTCCATATATCCTCAAAACACAAAATAAATAAGGATAAATACATAAGATGGGCAAAAAAAAAAATATGGATAAATACAGACGGTAATGGTAGAAAAATAAATACCATAAAACTGAGAGTACTTCAAATTGGTGGTAATCTGCAATTCCTTTGAAAAATGCTAAAAATTGATTTTTTTTAAGTGTCATGTTGCGCACACACATGCCCTTAGGGCATGCTTGCGTGACACAAGTGCACACATGCCAATTTCAAGGGTGAATCGCTATTAATGACTCGCAATTGCTTACATTGATGCAATCAATGTAAGGATTTGTGATTCCTTAATAGCGATTTTTGAGGAATCGCTATTAAGAACTCGCAATTCCTTATGCATGCAGGAATCGCTAAATAAATTGCGATTCCTAATTTGCGATTCGCTAATAGGGAATGCCTTCCCATTCATTTCGAAGGGCCAATAGGCCCATAGGAATGAATGGGAAACCACTCACAATTTGCGATTTCCAAAAAGGAAATCGCAAATTGTGCATGCAATTTCAAGGGTGATAGGGGGCCAAAAGGCCACCCTGATTCACCCCACAAACTGGCATGTGTGCACATGTGGCGCACACACATGGCACTTAGAAAAATGCAATTTCTAGCATTTTTCTAAGGACTTGCAGATTACCACCAACTTGATGTTAGTGGTAATTTGCGATTCCTTAATGAGAAGTTGCAATCTCGGAATGCTTCTTGGATTGCATGTAAGGAATCGCAAATTATGATTCCCTAAATGCATTTGCAAAATAGGTAATCACAATTTTGCGATTACCTATTTTGCGATTGGGTTTGGGCTTGATGCATCCCAAATGGCTAATTACCGGTCGCAAAGGGGCCGATTCTGCGAATCTGCCTCTTCGCGACTGGTAATTAGCTTGATGCATCTGTCCCTAAGTCCCTCACTACAAGATCACTTCACAGCTAGAGTTCCTGCATCTAATGGAAGACACACGAAAAATAATGTGTTAGTGGAGAGGTTGCCTACGGTTATTCCCATCTCATATGTGGAGCAGCTAGGAGGAAACATGAATTTTGATTTAGATCAATGAAGTGCCTGCCTCCTGGAACCGGCTTGCCTAATTTCCAAGAAATTATAAATAAGAGGTGCAAAGTGATAATGAGCCTCTGTTTCACTTCCTGTTTCTGTGCAGATGAGCTCATGCCTGAACAGGAGTAACCTTAATGTGAAGGCCTGGTATTTTGGGAATTTGGGACTACATCTGCACCTGATGGGAGTGAGAAAAAGCTGCACGCGAAATACTGAAAATCATAAACCACCATGCAGACACACAGCCCCCATACAACATACTCGCACATTGTCTTTGCCAGGAGTAAATCAAAAACGATTTTCAGGAAGGAAAGGAGCGATACATGAGTGAGCCTGAATGGCCACAAACTGCTGCGTTTGTGGGCGTTCACAAACTCTCTAGGATAACCATGCTTTGAAATTAATGTACCCCCTGAAAACTCCAGTGCATCAGAGACATTTGTTATATATTTTTTTAGGCCTCACTTTGGAGGTCTTTCTTTAAAAAAAAGTGCAGCCTGGTCCGCTATGCAGCCATTGCATGGTGAGCCAGTTTTTGCTCTTATATTTTTTTTTACTAAGGGAGTCGCATTATAGAGATAAGAGACAATTCGTTTCAATTCAATAAACTTTATTCGGCAGATTAAAACACAGCCATAAAAGTACATACAATAAATATTCAGCATAAAACCAAATACATAAGACTAATGTTAAAAAGTCAACCATGCCTCATCCCATATTCAGTCTAGCACACAATACGTTTCCTGAGGTTAATTGTCCCCCCTTATCGAAAAGAGTGACATTAAAAACATGCAAACGGATCTCCCAAAGCAAACAGATCGCTCAGTGTATTTTTATAATTACAGATGTTCTGTGCGAGAAAAATTGGCTTAAGGTAGTAACTCCTAAGATTATAACAAAAACCACTGAACAACATAAAGCGCTGAGTGCATTGTTTGAACAGGCCATCACAGAGATAAGGTCTCTTGTCTGGTGGGCAAGTATTCATTTTAGAATCTAAAATAATCGATTTAGTAAAACCCATGTCCTCTTTAGACCATATGAAGAGCACAAATAATAAAGGTTTTAATAGAATCAGCTCCTCCAGGTATAGCATGTCAGCCTCCTTATGCGCAATCATTGATAAAGCAGAAATAGGTAGGCTTAACAAACGTTTTAGGAAATTATTTCCTCTACCTGAATGGGGTAACTTGGGGTATAACCCCACACCCTGCCCCAAAAGTGGCAGTGGACCCCTTACCCCAGCCTTGTATATAACTATCATCTTCTTTACAGGTCGACTGGCCAGTTTGTGAGAAAAGCTAAAGATTGCTTGACAAATTTTACTCATCTTTGTTCTGACATTTAGGACCTGCTGGGACCAAGTACCGTTGTTATTGAACAAAATACCCAAATAACAGAAAGAATTTACTCTAGTTACCGGTGCATCCCCAATGAAAAATGGTCTACATTTTTGTGCTTTTTTCCCCACTGCCATGGTATAAGTTTTGGTTTTATTAATCACCATCTTCTTGGCTTCCATGAAGGCTCTAAGGACATTCACTAGCTTCTGCAGGCTGATGGGTGTCCGAGATATTAAAACTGTATCATCTGCATATAACAGCATAGGTATGGAACGGCTGGCGACGCTGGGCGCATCGGCCTGCAGAGCCTGAACAACACCAAATACTCCATTAAGAAAGAGTGACATTGGAAGGGGGGGGCAATACACATCCCTGTCTGATTCCTCTCCCAACCCTAAAGGGGGTGGAGCATTCACCATGGGTGCCGTATCGAACTGTGGATGACAAACTCCCATACAGGCTTGTAAGGAAGCAGATGATCACCGAGGAGGTACCAAGGTAAATCAGAGTTGACCAGAGGATGGATTGGTCGACCAAGTCGAACACACTGCTTAAATCTGCAAAGCGAAAATAAAGGGAACCTGGTTTAGCCCTAGTATACTTTCCGATCAGTAGCTTTAGGTTCACACACTGCTCGACTGTTCCCAGACACTTTCTAATGCCAAACTGTACCTCTGATGAAATAGTTACTATGTGCCCATTCCTCTAGTCTCAATAGTAGAAATGTACTGATCAGTTTTACTGATGAGTCTAGGAGGGAAATCAGGCAGTAGCATTTGCGGTCTGATTTATCACCCTTTTAAAAAATGGGTAAAAATATTGAGACCGCCCAGTATAGGGGAATTACACACTCCGCTGCTGCATTAAATACCTGTGTTAATATATTACATCCTTGACGGCTTTAAATGCATAAACAGGAACCACATCAGGGCCTGGTGGCCTTCCCCACCTGCACTTTGTGTAGGGCAAGGAGGACCTCCTCAAGACGAATATTTAAGGAGAGGGATTACTACTTAGTTCCCCCTTATCCATAATTGGACTACTATCGCCCTGATTAGAGAAAATGGCAGAAAAGGGTGTGACTCGTGCTTCACAAGAATCTAAAACTTTATAAATAAATTATAAATAAAGAAGTGAAGCCCTGGGATAAGATCATTTTTAAAAAAAGGGGCATTTACTGTGTCCTAAAAGAACGTAATGTCATTTGTTTTAGCAGCTTGGGGTCAGTTTAGACCAGGCCTCTTCCTGTAACACCTTCTTAGCCTCTAATACCTGCATATACGTTTTATGCTGAAGCTTCATGACTGTATAATCCATGGGGAACGTTGCACGGGCAATTTGAAGAGCTGGGAGGCATGGGTACATGAATGATAATTTTGGTGGGTCCCCGGGGTCATGTGAGGAAGGAATTTATTGTGCAAGTGATCTGGTGGAAAGAAAAAACAACAACATTCCAGGATCCGCTTCAAGACAGTAATCAAACTCTCCTGTATTCCCATTTACTACTTGGTATAGTACTCCGATGGGATCTAATCCTGCCCATTTAATACGCACACCATTCGGTCTAACTGGGGTGATATTAACTATGCGTACAGTGTTTATGGTATTATTAGCCCTAAAGAAAAAGGGTAATACTGGATTGTGATCACTCATAGCTGTAGGAATAGTACTGGAGGTACGATCCAGGCGACAAGCAGAGGTGGAGATCAAGACATGATCAATAATACTATGAACATTTCTAACAATATACGAGGGGGTTAAGTTCCCAACATCTTGTTGTTTACAATCTAGCAGGAGGAGCTGATATTTAGAAATGAATGAGTTCATTGCATGTCCATAATCGTGATGGGGGAAATGTGAGAGGCCAACCCCCTTGGGACTGGAAAAAACACATATCTCCTTCGCTGAGAGGGGGAATGCCAGAGTATAAAAATCACCTGCCCATAACAGAATGAAGTTGGAAAGAATAGGGCGCTGAAAGGCTTCCAATCCCTCATCCAGGGCATGGCTCACTGTGTTACGGGAGGTGTCAAATACATTGTTGTAGAAACTGACTGCCACTAGGTCGAAGTCACCCTTCATTGACTGCCACAAAAGTTGGAAGTGGGGTGTAACTACTGAAAACTTGTTAACAGTAACAGGTAATTTATTAGGAATTAAAATGTATAGCCCCTTTTTCGCATGCCCGGCTGTGGACGGTTCAGCACCCAAGAAAAGATAAGTGAAGCCTTCAACCTGAATTGGTCCACCTACCAGGTTTCTTGTATGCAAGTAATATCAAAGGTAATGCAAAGCCATTCTGGAATATCCAGCTAGGTCTGTAGCCCACACACATTCCAGGTGACAAATGTCTATACGCCTTCATGACCCAATTGGGTAATATGCAAATGGAGGACTACAGAGAGAAACTCAGCAGGGCCACCTCTATGCGCAATAACATTTACAGTTGTCTGGTCAGTAATATCTGTGGCACAAACCTCTGTTTCAGATATACCTAATGCATTAGATTAAGAAGGTTCTACAATTAGGTGAAATAGATTGTCCACGTCTCCCCCCTGACATGAAGAGGGGATAGAAGGAACCCCCCCCCCCTGTGATAGTTAATCATTAACTTGAGGTGAGCTTAAGTCCAGGAATCTATGAGACAAGGCTATAGGGGGAATATGAGAGAAACTCCAACCTGTCGACTGTTAAATATTGGGTTTGTCACTAGGCTGCTATACAGTCCCTCGTAGATGGCGATAGAAAAAGCCTAGTGGAATTAGAGCAGTGTTCTTAGCAAATGGAGCAATTTGCATTGACTTTGGTAAAGACTACTCTCTAGGTTGTTTAAAATTGATAATGATACAATCCCCCTTAAAGACTTTTCCTAAGCAGGCCAATCCACCCCACTCGCCTAGTCATCAAAATTTGGTCAGCCATAGCAAGCAGAAATATATGCCTCAAGTGGAGTCAGTGTATAATTTTGTTCTTTAATAGTTCTGGTGGATCGTTAGTGTCCGGAGTCGAAGGACGGGCATTAACCAAGACTGCCATTTAGGGGCAACAGGCTGATGATAAATTGATAGTTACTGGGTCACAATAATCCTCAATGATGTTACTCTCGGGCAGTCAAATGATGGTGCAGTCGTCTGATTCGAAGACGTGGATGGACAAGGTGGCAGGAGTTATCTACAGTTAATTATCTTAACTGGCGTAGAAATACTAACCATAGGGTTACATTTGGAAGCATGGTTACTATAATTAGAAAGTGGTAACGAAGGGATGACACTTAAAGTGTTACCACTGGTAGCGTCAACTTACTGAAGGATTTGAGGCGACCAGCTGTGCATGATCAGGCGCAGACAGTGACTGAGGTGGATGGGCAACTGGAACATCACTACGCGAGTACTTTAGACTAAGCAAGAGTTCTTCGATTTTTTTCCCTGGCGCTTTGTAATAGTTAGTAGCAGGCTGTGCAGCATCCCCCTAACAATCATAACATTTCTCTTGGAAGGTGGCTAAAACCTCAGCGGAAAGCATATTCGTATTTGCAGAACAGGTAGTGACCTCCAAGACAGGTTGTGAATCATGTAAAGGGAGACCCTATTTTCTCCCCTGTCATGTTTTCCTTAAGGCTGGGGGCGCTCTATCGGCAGCTCTGTCCGAGGGGGGTGTAATTATTAAGTTACTGTCGTGTCCAATGTCAGCAGTCTTATGGGGGACATATGGTGAAGCTTGTGGAAGGTCTGTGGTTGTATCCATGACCACAGTTAAAGTCTGGACGCTTGCTTCAAGGGGCAGCATGGTACCAGGAGCTGGAGCTACGGATTAGCTTCAGTGGCAGATAAGCGTAACTCCACGCTCTATTTCTTTATTCAGAGTACCTACGGCATCCCTAATATAGACATCCAAAGTGTTATCACTAATTTTAGCAGTGGGCTGGAGGCTTGTGTTTAACCATGCTGCAACAGAATAAGGCACTCACTTACAGGCAGGTCACAATGATAGTTTAATACCTTGTTCAGGCTCCTGTAGAATGAGACCAAGAGAGATGGCCCATCCCAGCCTCGCCCAGGTGCCCCTGGGAGACTGCACAAGGCGCTTTTCAGCGCTTCCTTTGAAGGCCCCGCCCCTCCTGGGTTGTCACTGCATGCACCTCTCCTGCTGCATTTTGAGGTAGGGGAAGGGAAGGGATCCTAGTCTAAGGCCTGCCAACTCACACACAGTGCCACCGTGTGACACACGCTATCGACTCCCATCCCCCGGCGAGGAGCCGATATCACACAGTGGCAGGGAAAACGTGCTGGAAACCCCTGTAAGTAGTGGATTTCAGGATCGTTTTCCGAGTCTTTGAGCTGCCAATGTTTATTAAGGGGTATGACAACACCCCAAGACATGGCACCAACCTCATCAAGCTTTTTATGTTGTTTTTGGGGAAGGGGGCTTGGGTGCAGGGTGGGGGCAAAAGTACCTCGTAGCTACTTCCCAGCACGTGGCTACAAGGCCCCTCCCCCTCCACACAGGGTGAGATTTGTGTTCAAGTTAGTAGGTATGGCAATATGCCAGGTCTTTTAAGGAAGATCAAAAAAACAACAACCCAGCCATATGCTAACAGAAGACATGAAACTTTAAAGGCAGGAGCAAGTATTGCTTTTGTAACCAGGCTCCTAGGTATTCTGATGTGAGTTATCAGAAGCCAGTTTTAAATTATAGACCCAGAAAAATGTTAAATTATCATATGAGTTTCCATTTTTAGGTCGAGCCTACAGCATTGCTTTAGCAATGCTTTTTTTGCGAGATTATAGTAAGGCTTTCAAAAGTCTACCCAAACTGCGGATTAGGTACAGTTCATGTGAGCCAGGCACGTGCACATCGCCAGTCACATCACACACCCTTTGTCTGAGCCTCGGCATCAGACTTCAGACTTCAAAGGAATCCGCTCCCCCCCATCAGACATCAAAGAAAGACACTCCCCCCCCCTCTGCCATGCAATGCCAAGAGCTTGTTCCAATTGTGTTCATCCCGTCCGCAACAGCTCCTACCACTGCACACTGTTTCATGTTTATGGGCTCCATTGCCTTTCCCTTGTTGCAGCCTCCAAAGTCCTTGAATTCTCACTACACCCGCTGCTGCAGGTTATGCCGGGTGCCTCACCACATGATTTAGCACAGCGCTCTCTTTCTTCAAAAACCTTTCTTCCCCCATGTCGATCTATTCCCATGTTTTTAATCATTGATTGTCTTTGCCTGCAACGTTTTTATTTTGCACAGTTTTATATAGCACAAATTATAGCTCTTTACATGAGCACCCGTTACGTTGCACAAGGACACATTCATTTTTGGTAGGCAGCACAGGGAGATTAAGTGAATTGCCCAGAATCACACTATGTTGATCCAATGCCGATGCTCGAGCTTGGTTTCCCAAAGTTGGCAGCTCTGGCCATTACGCCGTCATTAAAAATGGCCCTCGCGCTCCCCCAGCACAGAGCTCGCATCGTTTGTTTACCTTCTCTCCAACCGCCCAATCTGTGTTCTGTAACTTTATACCCCCGCCTCCTTTGTGTTGCTTGTTTATTTGTAAGTTTTGCAGTTTGATATAGCACGAAATATAGCACTTTACATGAGCATCTGTTCATAGATTGTTTGCGGACACGGTGCTGAAACCTCCAATCAAAGCCGCGTCACTAAAGCGCTGGCCATCCCACCGCATTGCTGCCCACTGTCTCGCATACCTTGCAATCCGAAGATGGCTCCAAGGGATACAGGATTAGAATGAACTAGGCACCGGAGCCTCCATTCTGCCACCATTGCAAGGACACCGCTTCTGAAAACCTTATCAGGCCACGGGGAAGGAGAGAGCCGGCAGCGCTGACCTTCTGTCCCCGTGTCACATAAGCCGCTCTTTCTCTCTTCTCTAAATTCCTTTGGTTGGGGTTTTGAGGTACACGACTCGTGTGCTTTTTCATTTTTGTTTTGTGCAGTTTTATATAGCACGAATTATAGCGCTTTACATGAGCACCCGTTACGTTGCACAAGGACACATTCATTTTTGGTAGGCAGCACCGGGAGATTAAGTGTATTGTCCAGAATCACACTATGTTGATCCAACGCCAATGCTCGAGCCTGGTTTCCCAAAGTCGGCACCTCTGGCCATTACGCCCTCATTTTGGTTCCCAGCCACATTTAACCCTTTCACTCTCATTTCTATACCCCCTAATGTTAACTTGTGTATAAGAGGTGTCAATTAGGTAGGGAGGAGCTTCAGCACAAAGGGGCCCTGCGGATATATGATGATACAACGCATGTTATTACAACGCATGCTTTTACATCGCATTTTTTACAACGCAAAAACTTTTACAACGCATGTATTTACAACGCATGTTTTTACAACGCAGGTACCTTTACAACGCATACCATTACAACGTAAGTATTGGTAAATATATATTATTTTATAATCGTAAATTAATTGTTAAAAATATAATTTAATGTAATTTAATTTAATTTAATTTCATTTAATTAATTTAATTTAAATTTAATTTAAATTTATTTTTACCCTGTACCCCTGTACCCCAAAAACCCAAAACTGACCCTGAACCCCAAAAATACCCCTTTACCCAAAAACTAAAAACTGACACTGAACCCCAAAAATACCCCTTTACCCAAAAACTAAAAACTGACCCTGAACTCCAAAAATACCCCTTTACCCAAAAACTAAAAACTGACCCTGAACACCAAAAATACCCCTTTACCCAAAAACTAAAAACGGACCCTGAACCCCAAAAATACCCCTTTACCCAAAAACTAAAAACTGACCCTGAACCCCAAAAATACCCCTTTACCCAAAAACTAAAAACTGACACTGAACCCCACAAATACCCCTTTACCCAAAAACTAAAAACTGACCCTGAACCCCAAAAATACCCCTTTACCCAAAAACTAAAAACTGACCCTGAACCCCAAAAATACCCCTTTACCCAAAAACTAAAAACTGACCCTGAACCCCAAAAATACCCCTTTACCCAAAAACTAAAAACTGACCCTGAACCCCACAAATACCCCTTTACCCAAAAACTAAAAACTGACCCTGAACCCCACAAATACCCCTTTACCCAAAAACTAAAAACTGACCCTGAACACCAAAAATATCCCTTTACCCAAAAACTAAAAACTGACCATGAACCCTAAAAATACCCCTTTACCCAAAAACCCCAAACTGACCCTGAACCCTAAAAATACCCCTTTACCCCAAACATATAACATTTAAAATATAATTATATACTTACCAATACTTACGTTGTAATGGTATGCGTTGTAAAGGTACCTGCGTTGTAAAAACATGCGTTGTAAATACATGCGTTGTAAAAGTTTTTGCGTTGTAAAAGTTCCGTTGTAATGGTATGTCGTTGTAAAAGTTGCGTTGTAAGTGATGTCTCCCGGGCCCTGCACATCAGCTGCAGTACCCCTATTCAGCTACAGAGACACAAATACAGCCACTGCTCCAGATACATGAACGAAAACAATACTAGGGAACAATCGTGGGAGTTTCACCTTGGTGGTTCTTTGCTCTATTAAGCTGTTTCTGAGTGCTCAAGTATTTTTAAATCAGTGGACAGAGGTACCACAAGAGTCTGATGTGCAAGTAGTATCTAACTCCTACTTGCTCCCAGGGCTTCACATTTACCCTCATATTGCATTTTGGTGACTAAATCAGACTGGGCACTTCCTCCCTCCCCCAGGTACTATTCAGTCGATTTTGTATCTATGCTCTTGCTCGCACCTTTTACATTAATTCTAAATATCTCCAATCTTGCCGAAAAGGGATCAAAGGAATAATTTCAAAAAGTGTTTTCCCAAGTTCACACAATTTGGCCAAAAACATGATATCTCCTCTCTCTCTACAACCCTCTCTCTCTACACCCCCGTCTCTCTACACCCCTCTCTCTCGGTCTGTCACCCTCACTCTGTCCTATCTATCTGTCTATCTATCTACCTATCTATCTATCTATATCTATCTATCTATCTATCTGTCGCCCTCACTCTATCTGTCGCCCTCACTCTATCTATTGCCCTCACTCTATCTAGCGTCCTCACTCTATCTATCTATCTATCTATCTATCTATCTATCTATCTATCTATCTATCTATCTATCTATCTATCTATCTATCTATCTATCTATCTATCTATCTATCTATCTATCTATCTATCACACTCACTCTATCTATCTATCTATCTATCTATCTATCTATCTATCTATCTATCTATCTATCTATCTATCTATCACCCTCACTCTATCTATCTATCGCCCTCACTCTATCTATCCATCGCTCTCACTCTATCTATCGCCCTCACTCTGTCTATCTATAGCACTCACTATATCTATCACCCTCACTCTACCTATCTATCGCCCTCACTCTATCTCTCTATCGCCCTCACTCTATCTCTCTATCGCCCTTACTCTATCTCTATCGCCCTCACTCTATCTATCTATCGCCCTCACTCTATCTATCTATCACCCTCACTCATTCTATTGCCCTCACCATCTATCTATCTATCTATCTATCTATAGCCCTAACTCTATCTATCTATCGCCCTGACTCTATCTATCTATCACCCTGGCTATATCTATCGCCCTCAATCTATCTATCTATCACCCTCATTCTATCTATCGCCCTCATTCTATCTATCACCCTCACTCTATCTATCTATTGCCCTCACTCTGTCTATCTAGCGTCCTCACTCTATCTATCGATCTATCGATCTATCTATCGATCTATCTATCTATCTATCTATCTATCTATCTATCTATCTATCTATCGCACTCACTCTATCTATCGCCCTCACTCTATCTATCGCCCTCACTCTATCTATCGCCCTCACTCTATCTATCTATTGCCCTCACTCTGTCTATCTAGCGTCCTCACTCTATCTATCTATCTATCTATCTATCTATCTATCTATCTATCTATCTATCTATCTATCTATCTATCTATCTATCGCACTCACTCTATCTATCGCCCTCACTCTATCGCCCTCACTCTATCTATCTATTGCCCTCACTCTGTCTATCTAGCGTCCTCACTCTATCTATCTATCTATCTATCTATCTATCTATCTATCTATCTATCTATCTATCTATCTATCTATCTATCTATCTATCTATCTATCTATCGCACTCACTCTATCTATCGCCCTCATTCTATCTATCACCCTCACTCTATCTATCTATTGCCCTCACTCTGTCTATCTAGCGTCCTCACTCTATCTATCTATCTATCTATCTATCTATCTATCTATCTATCTATCTATCTATCTATCTATCTATCTATCTATCTATCTATCTATCTATCTATCTATCTATCTATCTATCTATCTATCTATCGCCCTCACTCTATCTATCGCCCTCACTCTATCTCTCTATCGCCCTCACTCTATCTCTCTATCGCCCTCACTCTATCTCTCTATTGCCCTCACTCTATCTCTCTATTGCCCTCACTCTACCCATCTCTCTATCGCCCTCAATCTATCTATCTATCACCCTCACTCTACCTATCTCTCTATCGACCTCACTCTACGTATCTCTCTATCGCCCTCAATCTATCTATCTTTCGCCCTCACTCTATCTTTCGCCCTCACTCTATCTATTGCCCTCACTATCTATCTATCTATCTATCGCCCTGACTCTATCTATCTATCACCCTGGCTCTATCTATCGCCCTCAATCTATCTATCTATCACCCTCATTCTATCTATCGCCCTCATTCTATCTATCACCCTCACTCTATCTATCTATTGCCCTCACTCTGTCTATCTAGCGTCCTCACTCTATCTATCTATCTATCTATCTATCTATCTATCTATCGATCTATCTATCGATCTATCTATCTATCTATCTATCTATCTATCTATCTATCTATCTATCGCACTCACTCTATCTATCGCCCTCACTCTATCTATCGCCCTCACTCTATCTATCTATTGCCCTCACTCTGTCTATCTAGCGTCCTCACTCTATCTATCTATCTATCTATCTATCTATCTATCTATCTATCGCACTCACTCTATCTATCGCCCTCATTCTATCTATCACCCTCACTCTATCTATCTATTGCCCTCACTCTGTCTATCTAGCGTCCTCACTCTATCTATCTATCTATCTATCTATCTATCTATCTATCTATCTATCTATCTATCTATCTATCTATCTATCTATCTATCTATCTATCTATCTATCTATCTATCTATCTATCTATCTATCTCTCTCTCTATCGCCCTCACTCTATCTCTCTATCGCCCTCACTCTATCTCTCTATCGCCCTCACTCTATCTCTCTATTGCCCTCACTCTACCTATCTCTCTATCGCCCTCAATCTATCTATCTATCACCCTCACTCTACCTATCTCTCTATCGACCTCACTCTACGTATCTCTCTATCGCCCTCAATCTATCTATCTTTCGCCCTCACTCTATCTTTCGCCCTCACTCTATCTATTGCCCTCACTATCTATCTATCTATCTATCGCCCTGACTCTATCTATCTATCGCCCTGACTCTATCTATCTATCGCCCTGACTCTATCTATCTATCGCCCTCAATCTATCGCCCTCAATCTATCTATCTATTGCCTCATTCTATCTATCTATCACCCTCACTCTATCTATTGCCCTCACTATCTATCTATCTATTGCCCTCACTCTATCTATCGCCCTCACTCTATCTATCTATCGCCCTCAATCTATCTGTCTATCGCCCTCACTCTGTCTATCTATAGCACTCACTCTATCTATCGCCCTCACTCTATCTATCACCCTCACTCTATCTATCACCCTCACTCTACCTATCTCTCTATCACCCTCACTCTATCTCTCTATTGCCCTCACTCTGTCTCTCTATCGCCCTCACTCTGTCTCTCTATCGCCCTCACTCTATCTATCTATCGCCCTCACTCTATCTATCTATCGCTCTCACTCTATCTATCTTTCGCCCTCACTCTATCTTTCGCCCTCACTCTATCTATCGCCCTCATTCTATCTATCTATCATCCCCACTCTATCTATTGCCCTCACTATCTATCTATCTATCTATCTATCGCCCTGACTCTATCTATCTATCGCCCTGACTTTATCTATCTATCGCCCTCAATCTATCTATCTATCGCCCTCAATCTATCTATCTATCGCCCTCATTCTATCTATCTATTGCCTCATTCTATCTATCTATCACCCTCACTCTATCTATTGCCCTCACTATCTATCTATCTATTACCCTCACTCTATCTATCGCCCTCACTCTATCTATCTATCGCCCTCAATCTATCTATCTATCGCCCTCACTCTATCTATCGCCCTCACTCTATCTGTCGCCCTCCCTCTATCTGTCGCCCTCACTCTATCTGTCGCCCTCACTCTATCTATTGCCCTCACTCACTCTATCTATCTCCCTCACTCTATCTATCTCCCTCACTCTATCTATCTCCCTCACTCTATCTATCTCCCTCACTCTATCTTTCACCCTCACTCTATCTTTCACCCTCACTCTATCTATCGCCCGCATTCTATCTATCTATCACCCTCACTCTATCTATTGCCCTCACCATATATCTATCTATCTATCTATCTATAGCCCTAACTCTATCTATCTATCGCCCTGACTCTATCTATCTATCACCCTGACTCTATCTATCTATCTATCGCCCTCATTCTATCTATCGCCCTCATTCTATCTATCACCCTCACTCTCTATCTATCTATCTATCTATCTATCTATCTATCTATCTATCTATCTATCGCACTCACTCTATCTATCGCCCTCACTTTATCTATCTATCGCCCTCACTCTATCTATCTATCGCCCTCACTCTATTTATTGCTCTCTCTCTCTCTCTCTCTCTCTCTCTCTCTCTCTCTCTCTCTCTCTTTATCTATCTCTCTATCTCCCTCACTCTATCTATCTATCTATCTATCACCCTTACTCTATCTATCGCCCTCACTCTATCTCTCTATCTCCCTCACTCTATCTATCTATCGCCCTCACTCTATCTATCTATCACCCTCACTCTATCTATCTATCACCCTCACTCTATCTATCTATCTATCTATCACCCTTACTCTATCAATCGCCCTCACTCTATCTCTCTATCTCCCTCACTCTATCTATCTATCGCCCTCACTCTATCTATCTATCACCCTCACTCTATCTATCTATCACCCTCACTCTATCTATCACCCTTACTCTATCTATCGCCCTCACTCTATCTATCGCCCTCACTCTATCTATCTATCGCCCTCACTCTATTTATTGCTCTATCTATCTATCTATCTATCTATCTATCTATCTATCTATCTATCTATCTATCTATCTATCTATCTATCTATCTATCTCTCTATCTCTCTATCTCTCTATCTATCTCTATCTCTCTATCACCCTCACTCTATCTATCTATCACCCTCACTCTATCTACCTATCACCCTCACTCTCACCCTCACTCTATCTATCTATCTATCTATCTATCACCCTCACTCTATCTATCTATCTATCTATCTATCTATCTATCTATCTATCTATCTATCTATCTATCTATCTATCTATCTATCACCCTCACTCTATCTATCTATCTATCTATCTATCTATCTATCTATCTATCTATCTATCTATCACCCTCACTCTATCTATCTATCGCCCTCACTCTATCTATCTATCGCCTTCACTCTATCTATCTATCGCCTTCACTCTATCTATCTATCGCCCTCACTCTATCTATCGCCCTCACTGTATCTATCTATCGCCCTCACTCTATCTATCTATCGCCCTCACTCTATCTATCTATCGCCCTCACTCTATCTATCTATCGCCCTCAATTATTATTATTATTATTATTTCTGGTATTTGTAGAGCGCGACACTCATTCCATGGGATATCACGGCGCTGTAAAACAAAGGAGACTGCTGAGGGCTGTGCAGGGGAGTTAGTTTTTGGGAAAAGGTGAGTTTTTAATTTTTGGCGGAATTGCAGGTAGTTTATGGTGTGCCTGAGGTCTACCGGTAACTCATTCCACCTTTTGGCAGCCAAGTATGAGAAGGCGCGTCCGCCTGTCCTTGCCTTGTAAATGCGCTTGGATTTGGCCAGAGCCAAGTGATTCGATCTTAGGTTCCTGTTGGGGATATAGAATTCAATTTTCCCTCGGAGGATCGTGGGACCCGTTTTATAAAGAGCTCTGTGCGCGTGGCAGAGTATTTTGAAAGTAGCCCTCTGGCGCATCGGTAGCCAGTGAAGTTTCTTGAGGCATGCGGATGCTGAGTCTCGCTTGCCTTTGTTACAGACTAGTTTAGCCGCCTGATTTTGTAGGACCTGTAGGCGGGAGAACAGTTGTTCGTTCATCCCTTCGAATAGGGCATTGCCAGAATCCAAGCGGCTGACTAAAAGGGCCTGAGTGACTGTACGTCGAAAGTCCAGAGGTATCCAGGGGAAGATTTTTGCCAGGAGTTTGAGTATTGCGAAGCCTTTGCCCCAGAGTGATCGTATATGGTCCTTCATGGACAGGGCGTCGTCCATAATGATACCTAGATTTCTGGCGTGCTGTTTCGGGGTGGGGGCTGACCCTAGTGATGGTGGCCACCACGTGGCGTTCCATGTAAGTTTAGCTCCTCCGAACAGTAGTATCTCCGATTTGCCGGCATTTAGTTTTAAGCAGTGGTTGCGCATCCATTCCGCCATTTCGGAGAGACAGCTATGTAGCTTTTTCTTTGTTGACTCCGACCCTTCATCCATTGTCACCATCAGCTGTGTATCGTCGGCATAGGAACATATGCCGATGCCCCACTTTCTTCCAATGTCAACCAGAGATGAAACATAGACATTAAAGAGAGTGGGGCTCAGCGAGGCCCCCTGTGGGACCCCACAGCCGATGGGATAGGGTTTTGAGTAGAACTGTCCCATGTGCACTGCTTGGGTACGATTGCCGAGGAATGATTTAATCCAGCTAAAAGCTGTGGATTGCACTCCTTTGCTCAGGAGGGTGTTTAGTAGGCAAACGTGTGATACCGTGTCAAACGCCGCTGACAGGTCAAGCAGTATCAGAGCCACGGATCCCCCTTGATCTGTGATGCATCTGACACTGTCCGACACTGCCAGCAACGTTGCCTCGGTGCTATTATTGGCTCTAAAGCCGGTCTGGGAGGGGTCCAGGAGTGAATTGTCTTCCAAATATCGGGACAGTTGTGTGTTAACCAGTTTCTCCAAAGCCTTGGAGAGGTAAGGGAGCTGGGAAATTGGCCTATAGTTCTCCGGATTGGAGATATCGGATCCGGCTTTTTTCAAAAGGGGAGTCACGGATGCGTGTTTCCAGGCTTCTAGAAAGGACGCAGTGGTGAGTGATTGATTAAAAAGTTTGGTGATAAAAGGGCAGAGCGTTGGTGCAATTTTGGAAAACACAAAATGGGGACATGGGTCCGCAGGAGAGCCGGATTTAATTGTCTTCAATACCGATAGTACCTCGTTTTCGGAGAATGGTTGAAAACTAGTTAGACGTGGAGGATTGCCTGCGTCTGATTGGTCATTGCATTTGTCTGGTGTTGGAGAATGCTTGTCAGATATGTTGGCCAAGGTAGGGGTGTTTGAGGGGGCGAAGGTAGAGTAAATTTTGTTGATTTTATCAGCAAAGAAAGTGCTGATGCGTTCACAGGCCTCGGTGGAGGGGGTGAGGGTTTGTGAGGTGCTGGACGGGTTACTGAGCTCCTTTACTATTTTGAACAATTCTTTTGCGGAATTGTGGTTTTCATGGATTCGTTGAGTGAAGTATACTTTTTTTGCGTCTCGGATGGCTAGGATATACTGTTTCCACTTGGTGACATAGTTTGCTCTGGTTTCCGAGTCTTTTGTTTGTCTCCATCGATGTTCGTTTTTTTGGCATTCCTTTTTAAGGCTCTTGAGGAGAGGGGTATACCATTTTTCCCTAGTAGTTGTTTTTTTCCTTGATTCCCGCAGGGGGGCTATTTTGTCTAGCGTTTGGCGAATTCCGGTGTCAAGAAGAGTGACATTGCTGCAGATGGAGGAGTCCTCCCGCAAGGTGACCTCTGTCTCAAGAAAGTAGTTTTGAAAATTAGAGTCATTGATTAGTCTCCAGGCTCTATTGGTAATAAAGGGGGTGGATCTGGGCTTCGCGGGTTTACCAAGGAGTTTAAATGAGAAGGATAGCATGGAATGGTCGGACCAAGACAGGGGGAGGATTTCCTTTATAGTGGTTGACTCAATATTAGTGAAAAGAAGATCCAGGGTATGCCCTGCTGAGTGCGTGGGGCCCTCAACCCACTGTTTAAGTTGTAGAATTTCCATGTCATATTTCAACTGGGAAGATCCAGGGGCATTAGTATTTTCGTAATGGACGTTGAAGTCACCGACGACCATGTAATTTTTATGTTTTAAACAAAATGGTAGCAGTTGGTTCAGTAGTTTGGCGCCTACACTGGCTTGTTGCCCTGGGGGGTTGTAGACAACTGCGCCGGCTAGTACGGTAAGGCCCTCAAGGAGAATTTTAAATGGTAATATCTCGTGTTCAGGGTAGATAGTTGTCGTTTCTGAGAGACATGTTAGGTGGTCTCTGAAAATCACAGCGACTCCACCTCCTTTTTTTTTGCCTTGTCTGTTTTGCGTAATTATTTTATATTCAGGTGGAAGGGCATTGGCAAGATCTGGAGCGCTGGCATCCGATAGCCAGGTTTCGGTGATAAAAACCAGGTCAGGGGTCCTAGATGTCAACATGTCCCAGATATCCAGTGCATGTTTAGGTAGAGATCTAGCATTAAGGTATAGGCATTTCAAGTCCAGCTGATTGTTAGTGGAGATTGTGTAGTGATCAGTTGGGGATTGGCCCATGCTTGACCATCGACAAGAGCGACAGGAGATAGGTCCATAGGGTAGGCCAGGGCCGGTCTGGATACATGGGTGAGATCTAACACCTGTGGTGTCTTTGTTGAGGGCTAGTAGTTTACTACGTGTATAACAGATGGGTTTAGACATGGACGAGTTGGAGCCAGTAGGGGGTATAGCCCCTAGTCCCGGTCGGTCGCGGACGGGCGCAGACGGGCTTGCCTTAGGCGCGCCTTCGGCGCGCAAACGTCGCGCCCGCTGCGCTCGCCCACTGCGCTACCGAGGATTACACATAATTTATGTTGCTCTGAGGTTGTGGATCGGGGGGCGTTGCCTGAAAGGGGCGTGGCCTGCGCTCGTGGCGGGAGGGCGCGAGGGGGAGAATGCGTGTGGCGTCAGCGCTGGCTCTGCTGCGTACACGACTGATCTACCCGGTGAGTGAGATTGAAACAAGTAATCTGTGACAATTAAATTTTTAAAAATGCAGGTAATCTGTGACACAAAATATTATGAAACAAGCTGCCTTACTCCCGGCTTCCGCCTCAGGAGTCAATTCTTAGTTTTGCTCGGTGCCCTGACACGGCGCCTTTTTATGCGCAAGTGTTTGGGGGCGTGGCCTGAAAGGGGCGTGGCCTGCGCTCGTAGCGGGAGGGCCCTCACTCTATCTATCTATTGCCCTCACTCTATCTATCTATCTCCCTCACTCTATCTATCTCCCTCACTCTATCTTTCACCCTCACTCTATCTATCTATTGCCCTCATTCTATCTATCTATCGCCTGCATTCTATCTATCTATCACCCTCACTCTATCTATCTATCTATCTATCGCCCTGACTCTATCTATCTATCGCCCTGACTCAATCTATCTATCGCCCTCAATCTATCTATCTATCACCCTCATTCTATCTATCGCCCTCATTCTATCTATCGCCCTCATTCTATCTATCACCCTCACTCTATCTATCTATCGCACTCCCTCTATCTATCTATCTATCGCCCTCACTCTATCTATCGCCCTCACTCTATCTATCGCCCTCACTCTATCTATCTATCGCCCTCACTCTATCTATCTATCGCCCTCACTCTATCTATCTATCGCCCTCACTCTATCTATCTATCGCCCTCACTCTATCTATCTATCGCCCTCATTCTATCTATCTATCTATCGCCCTCATTCTATCTATCTATCTATCGCCCTCACTCTATCTATTGCCCTCACTCTATCTATTGCCCTCACTCTATCTATCGCCCTCATTCTATCTATCTCTCTCCCTCACTCTATCTATCGCCCTCACTCTATCTATCTATCTATCACCCTCAATCCATCTATTTATTGCCCTCACTATCTATCTATCCATCTATCTATCGCCCTCACTCTATCTGTCGCCCTCACTATCTGTCGCCCTCACTCTATCTATCTATTGCCCTCACTCTATCTATCTCCCTCACTCTATCTATCTCCCTCACTCTATCTTTCGCCCTCACTCTATCTTTCGCCCTCACTCTATCTATCTATCACCGTCACTCTCTCTATTGCCCTCACTCTCTCTATCTATCGCCCTCACTCTATCGCCCTCACTCTATCGCCCTCACTTTATCTATCTATTGCCCTCATTCTATCTATCTATCTATCTATCTATCTATCTATCTATCTATCTATCTATCTATCTATCTATCTATCTATCTATTGCCTTCACTCTATCTGTTGCCCTCACTCTATCTGTTGCCCTCACTCTATCTGCTGCCCTCACTCTCTCTATCTCCCTCACTCTATCTGTTGCCCTCACTCTCTCTATCTCCCTCACTCTCTCTATCTATCGCCCTCACTCTCTCTATCGCCCTCACTCTCTCTATCTATCGCCCTCACTCTCTCTATCTATCGCCCTCACTCTCTCTATCTATCGCCCTCACTATATCTATCTATTGCCCTCTCTATCTATCTATCTGTCTATCTGTCTGTCTGTCTATCGCCCTCACTCTATCTATCACCCTCACTCTATCTATCACCCTCACTCTATCTATCACCCTCACTCTATCTATCACCCTCACTCTATCTATCACCCTCACTCTATCTATCGCCCTCACTCTATCGCCATCACTCTATCTATCGCCCTCACTCTATCTATCGCCCTCACTCTATCTATCACCCTCACTCTATCTATCGCCCTCACTCTATCTATAGCCCTCACTCTGTCCTTCGCCCTCACTCTGTCCATCGCCCTCACTCTGTCCTTCGCCCTCACTCTGTCCTTCGCCCTCACTCTGTCCATCGCCCTCACTCTATCTATCGCCTTCACTCTATCTATCGCCCTCACTCTATCGCCCTCACTCACTCTATCTATCACACTCACTCTATCTATCGCATCACCACAGCCTCACTCAGCACCACCACAGCATCACTCGGGGGCACCACAACATCACGATGTGCTACCACAGCATCACTGAACGCCACAGCATCACTCAGTGCCACCACAGCATCAATCTGTGCAACCGTTCAACAACAACTGGTTCAAATATGTGCTCTCAATGTTTCAAGCTTTATTACAAATGTCACAAAAAGATGTTAATATTTCACTTCTGTTCTTGGATTTTCGTCACAATAAAATACACTGAACATAATCTTCACAAAAGTTATTTACAAAAGTTTAAGCTATTGCCATTATAAATTAAAATAACTTTTTTTTGAGTATTAATTATTTTAAAAAAAGCCATTGTTATTTGTAATATCAATACATCTAAGTCACGTAAATACAACACATATTGCATTACAAATGCTATAGGTGTCACATTTGCGAAAGTTAATACTATTGGCTTTGTAAATGACAAAGCTATTAATTTAGCTATTTTCAAACCCAACACATAACACCTGGTGTCAGTGCCAATACCTCAGAAGCCACGGAGGAGACAGGACTCAGGAGGGGAGTGTGATGAAAATGTCATGAATACCGAAGGCATAGGTGAATTACTCTTTGTGTATGGTTTGCGTAAAGTGTAAATAATATACGAGTATGCATGTGATAGTTGAAACAAGTATGTTCCCAGCCCATGACGCAATGCAGTCAGAACTGTGCATTGTGGCAAATTACATTTTCTCAGTTGCTTTTAAGTCCTCATTCCACTGTCAGTTTGTTACCTACGTTGTACGTGAACGTAGTTCCTTCCTCGGAGAGACTGTTATTTTGCTGATGGCCTTCGTAGTTTCTGAGAGACTGAGCATTTGGCACAGCAATTTAGGGTGTAATCATAATACTCGTAAGACTAGATTGGCACGTTAAATAATGCTTCCATGTTTTCTCTACATGTTTCGGGTCACAGGCTGTGTCAATTGGCTAACATAGTTAATAGACTTAATCCATTCTGTTGAAAGAGGGGGGTCTGGGGATACCATTTTCTATAAATTTCTCTTCTTGCTAAGAGTATCAACCTAGTCTCTCCTGGGTCTTATTAAACAATACAGTTAATGTTGGATCTCTCCAAATACGATGAAAGTACAGCTTCTCTTGTTTTCACAACCAAATATTTCACCTCAGATTTTACTTACTTCTCAGGAGCCCGCTTGTTTAAGGGGATGAATACGTTTATCTTTCAAGTATTATGGGAAGAACAATCCATGGGAGAATCAAGTTTTTTAAGCTGTTGATCCTGCCCAACTGACTTTCTTATTTAATACCCTTCCTTTAACATTTCCAAAGGATCAAATTAATAAGATACAAGGCAAAGTGAGTAGTTTTATTGGGTCATCTAAGCCAGTCTTAAAAAAAAATAAGAATTAAAAAATGGGTGGCCTGGCACTACCTACTGTTATGCCTTACATTTTGAGAACATTCTTCGGATGTTAGCAACTCAGCTTGATAATTAATTTATAGGGAAAGTATATGCTGCTATTATGAATGATTTAGGTCAGATTTTTTTTTATATGGGATCCATAATGTTATAAGAAGGTTGCGCTAAAAATGGCTTCAGGCTCAAATTATGGTGGTAACTGAGAAAAACCTCCGGCATCTGCTATTAAACACACACACACACACCTCCAAATTGGTATTTCCCTGGGCCACCAGAGGTTTTTCAGTTTTAACACTTTGCCACCTGTATCAACTCAATTTAATACATTACCATGATCCAACTCTACACATTAATACAACTAGTTGTTTGGTGTATAGTGCAATAGAAGCAAGACTTGAGTTAATGTCTCTTCAGAGCCCTTGTCGCATGAGTGTTCACTAGAGGAAGAGGTGTTGATGCAGTGACTCTGCGGTTCATAAACATCTCAACCATCAGTAGCAGACCCAAGTCCTGAAGTGAAGTCCATGAGTTGAGATAGGTCACGTACCCGCTATCATCACACAGTGAAACGCAGTCAGTATATTGTTTTGCAATGGCCACTAACTCTGCCAGGAGTCCAAGGGAGAAGAATGTTAATCAGCATCTGCTCTGTTTTGGAAATAATAGTTTTCATTTTAAATACTTTATTTCGGCCAAAGGCCAAAAAGGTTCATAGTAATACAATCATTCATAATGCAATCTAAAACACATCTAACCGTATATTATATAGTCTCAATAAAAAAAGTCAGGAGTTTCGAACAAAATTATTTAAAACAATATAAACTGGTCACCATGACATTCCATTGTTACCACCCCAGTAAGTTTTAAAATGAGATAAAAACTTCTTGTGATACAGTAAAAGGGAGAACTGACTAGATATTATATACAAATCAAAGATAATTTCGCAGTCATAAGTGTATTGATCCTTGGTGCATCACGGCTTTATCCCCGCTTTTTTCCTTATCATTCCCACTATAAACAAGTATCTGGATAAGGCAAATATGACGTGTGGTTCAGTGCTAGTTGTCAATACCCTCAGTGCCTCTTGGTACTTTCAAAATCCCATTGTTTGCATAAAGTATTTAAAATGCAAATAATAGTTGCATAGAGAGAAGCCACAGCTCAGTAATCTAAACTGCATTGGTCACTGTGTAAGTGAAGAAGCACGTGCCTGTATAGGGACAGGTTGCCACATGGGGGTGCAGATGCAGAGAATGTATGAAGGAATAAAGTTCATAGTGTAGGCAGTGGCCAGGGTGACAGCAGGTCCCCTCCATCATGCACACATATGTCTGTAGGTTTATCTCACAAAAAGGTAGTGCATGAGTTGGCCAGTGAAAATTTCGAATGATTGGGCAACACTGATCTAGCATGAGACCTATTGCATGTTTCACCTGCCCATGGACTGTTCAGTGGAGTCATAGGCAGTGCATATGAACGTCCTACCGCTATTACTGGAAACAAGCATTAACACTGTGCCACTCTCCAGAGCATTCACATAGCAGATACAACAGAAGAGTACTCATATTAAACCATGGGAGTTGATGTAGGTCTGATGCAATGGCCACGTACGATTTGATGATATTGGTATTCACCCTAAAGATTGCATGGGGGACCCAGTGCAGGTGAACTTCAAGACTACCCTAATTGTGGAACTTCTTCAGGGTCGACTAAATCACCTGGCAACTCCATCAGGTCAAATTAAGGCCCCTCCCTTGGGTATATCTACATGCCTCTCCCTTCCCTGAGGTCCACAATGGACGTGTTTAGGACTGACAGCAGGCACGGCCACCCTGGTAACACAATTGCTAAAATCTCTGTTAGAAATCCTTCTGAATATCCATCATCATTAGATGCCCAAGACTGACAGTGCCTGAGCCAGGTATCTGGTGATGCCGAACCCTTTGCGATCACAAATGCCTACTGGGAACCCTTTGGCACTGCCTCAATCATTGTTCCCAGGCTAGTTCCTTTCAAGGACATTTTGTGCCATCATGTAGTGTCCTCCCCCTCCAAGTCTCTGGAACCCAGTGCATTTGGAATCGCCTCACACATGGGTGGCCATCAATGTGCACAAGTTTCTGAGGCACCAGCTACAACAAGCCCAGCTTCTCCATAGGGGACATACTCCAATACTACAGCCCTGCCTGCCCTGTTGGATCAGTCTCCACCACCTTCTAACCCAAGGTCACAACAAAAAACCTGGAATATACTTTAATGGAATATTACGTGTCTCAACTCTTAGCTGGTAGATCCAGACTTGGGGACATTTATTGACATATTTCATATTTGTATGTTCCAGGAAACATGCTATGTTGAGCCAGTTCATAGTTCAGGGTTTAGCATGTATTTTGTCCAGTAACCTCAGGTGGCAGGAGTCGTCTAGCAGGTGGTTTAATTATGATGATCAAAAATTTGCTCATGAGGCTTGGAATACATTTGCAAGATATTATTGAGCTGTCTCTTGCGGGGAGTGGGTCTTCTTGCTATGTCTTTAATGCTTACAGCAGGCCAAATGGGGCCAATACGCCATCCAATACACTGTATGTTTTAAAAAATGTGATAGGCATTTCCCCACAAAATGATAGCATAATCTCCAGCGACAATTTTAATGTTACCTCAAACTAAGAGAAGAAGAGGATGCAGTTTGGGTGTTCCTCAGTTAGACTTGGACCCTGTCACAAGATGTTCTGTTGCTGCCGACCAGTTGACGAGCGTATCTCTCAACCTTGGCCTTAGGGCCTGCAGTGGCAGGTCCCTTTTGGATCGTAGTGGTGCTCACACTTTTATGGGAGCATTGCAAAAGAGTCTCATTGACTGCCTATTCCTGTTACTACCGATGTGCTAATCTCTTAAAGACATGGTGGTTGTAGAGCATCATGACAGCGACCACAACGCCCACTATTAATCTCTTAGTGGAGTTGGGTCTACTGCTCCTCAGAGTGGTATCCCGAATCCCGAACTGTTCCAACAGTTTCGAATAATAAGCGGGCCATAAAATGAGAGGTTGTTTGCAAGGACACAAATGTGCTGGCAAAGATTTATGACCAGGTGGCTGACACTTTAGATGCATTGACCAATAGTGGGATGCAAACCCCTAATCCTGACTCTTGTAATTTACCATGGAAATCTTTTTAGGACCCTTAAAGCCTCACTTAGTAAAGATGCCCACAAGCCCCCTACTGTACAGTCTCGCTGTGCATGGTTTAATACAAGTTATAGGAAATCAAGACATTCTCTCATTCAGCTGGTGGTAGGCAAGATATTGTAAGCTCCAAGAGGGACTATAAAGAGGCACTTCGCCAGGCTAAAATAGACTGGGATCGAGAGATGTTAGAGTATTTGGTTGTAGTTGCACGGGCAGGGGATGCCAAATCACTTTGAGGAATAGTGGCCCATGGCAAGCGAAATTCTACTCCTAGTGTCAATTACACTCTCCAACCATAGACCTGGGTCGACCATTTTCAAAAAACCTATGCAGCTAAGCCCGACTTTGAGAGCAGACAGTCATTTAACAACTTGCCTCCTCTCCCAGGAGAAGGTCATCCTCTGACTTTCCAGCACAAAAACATACTGGTGTCGCTCCTGACACATAAAGCGAGTGGCCCCAATTCCATCCCTGGGAAACTCTGTACGTCAGAACCTGTGATCTGCGCTTCCTATTTCCAGCTGCTGTTCTGTTCTATTATAGCAGTGATTTGATCCATGGTTCCTGGCAGACAGCTAAGATCGTCCCAGTTTACAAAAAAAGCTGTAAAGGTATCCAGGGAACTATATATCCATCAGCCTTATTGATAAATCCCAGAATATTTTTTCGCGTCTAATTCTGGGACAGTTGCTTGTTTGGCTAAAGACAGTTCCATTCTCTCTGAAATGCATGCGGGGTTTAGGAAAAGAGTCACTACGGTGGAAAAAATCCTCAGTTTCTGTGCTCTCTATTGAAAAACGGTAACGCTTGACAAGGGCCACTTTTATGTGGTCTTTGTCGACCTGAGAACAGCCTTTGACTCCATTCCTAGGGCTAAGCTTTGGGAAGTTTTGAAAAAGATTGGTGTTCTTGCAAATATTTTGTCCATTCATATCAGATTGCATGGAAAAAATACTGCCAGAGTTAGGTATAGCAAGATTGATGAGCTCCCAGATCCCTTCAACATTGAAACTGGTGTCCAGCAGAGTTGTGTGCTGACCCCAACACTGTTTACCCACTATATAAATGATCTAGCTCACACACTTTATTTTCCTAGTAATGACACACCTAAACATGGCCTCCATAAAATTGTGATGCTGCTTTTTGCAGATGGCACCCCTTTTTTTGAAGGTGGGGAGTTTTACATAGTGGGAACTAGACTTGAAGGTATTGGTGCGCTTTACATGGGCACCGGTTGCGTTACAGATGAACACATTCATTTTTTTGTTAGGTACGGGGATATTATGTGATTTGCCCAAAATCTCAGGATGTTGAGCATCCCTGCTGAGACTCGAACCCGGTTTCCCAGGTCTGAGGTCGACTGATCTAGCCATTACCCATGCGTGGCCTGCAGGAAATACTTGATCGCTTCTTAATTTTTTTGCGGCGACTGGGGCCTTAAGCTCAATATTAGTGAAACAAAATGTATGGCATTTAACCCTTATAAATCTGTCGGAGCAAACATCATGGTGCAGGATGTTGCCTGCAAACAAATGCAGGAGCGTGTGTATTTGGGGGTCTGTTAATTCACAAAATGAGCTGGTCCATGCATATTAGAAAATGCTCACTACAGCTCCAACAAGAACCTGGTGCTGTAACTAAATTGCATAAGATTGCTCATGCCTGTTCCCTTGAACCAGTTTTGGGGATATATAATCTTAAAGCAGAGTACAACTATGTATGGTGTAGAACTGTGGGAACATGCTAAGACTGATGACCTCAGTAAAACCGAAAACAGGTTTGTGAGGGTCATTCTTAATCTCCTAACAGAGTGTCCTGTGCCACTCCCAACTTTTGGATTTGGATATTGTCCCAATATGTACTGGCATAGACTCAATAGACGAACTAGAATCCTACAGTCGCGATTAGGGCAGTCTTAAAATCCCCTAGCTGTGAGAAGATCGCCTGGTTTGCCTATAACAAATGTACGCTATATGAAATAGGCTTGCCTTTTCTGTGGGTCACACCAGATATAGCAAAATGAGTACCTCGCTCCCTGGTTAAAGAACAATTAAAGGAGCATTTGTGCCTGAGGGAACTGAAATGTGTCAAAGCGGGGAGCCTAACTGACCTTTTTTTAGACATTGAGTTTACTCCTGCTTATGAATCTTTCTTTGATATCCTGCCAGGTTCCATTTCCATTGCAACTTTTTTTTTTTTTATTAAGGTATGGGGTATTACTGTTGAATAGTTTCTGTATGAGATGGGGTGCAAAGTATTGCAGCTCGAACAAGTGCCCCTTGTTTGACTTAGCGGAAGAAACTCTTCATTACTTCGCCTTTTTCTGTCTTTCATATGACAGGCCATACAAACGATTGCTTAAGCCAGTATGCAAACTCTTCGGTTTTCGCCACTATGTGCCTGCATTATGCACTGTACGCTTTGACGTGAGAGAGGTAATTGTCGTTGAAATGACGGGCGTTTTGCATGCTGCTTGGCTCATCCACACTCGTAGTGCCAAAGCTCTGAAGCAGTTATCCCTCAAAAGCACACTTTCCTCTATTTGATCTGTATCTGCGCTGAATGCTGTTTTTACCCTTGTTGAGGTTTCCCTTCCTTGCTTTTTATCATGTACTCTATTGACTGACACTGATGCTCTGCATGGGACTGCTGGTATTTATTGCTTTTAACCTACTGCTTTTTTTTTTAACTTGTCGTATTGTGTTTTATGGATTATTTTATCCGAAATAAACATGTGATGATGATGAGATTAATTGCTAACCGTTTTCCAGTGCAAATGCCAATATTGGTAATTTTATTTCATACAGTGCTCATTGTTTCATTTGTTGACTACAATGTCAGATGCTAGAATAATGCTTGTTTTTAGGGCTCGCCTGCTGATGCGCTTCTGCGCATCGCTGGCGAAGCTCTATTACGGCTTATCCAGTGTTGATCCACCACTGGCGATTTCTTCAAGTGCATGTGCTTTTTAGGTCATTGCGCAAGCGCAAGCCCTAAAAAGCGCGTGCACAATGCCACCAGCCCCCTGCCTGCCTGCCTCGCATTACCAGATCAAAGGCAGCCCAGCCCCCCTCCCACAAGCTTCTCAGCGTGTGCTCTGCCTCAGGCCTGCATTTCTCCTCCCCTCGGGCAAACAGATAGCCGCAATAACACCCTCCCTGCTCAGCTTTTTTTTCTCAATTTCTCCCCGTCTACACTTCCCATTAGGAGCCCTTCCTCCCCCCAGATAATCTATCTCCATAAGAGATAAGCAGCTCTTCCACCATCTCAAACCCGTATTAGTGCTCCTCACTATGCATGTTTTTACTTAGAAAATCAGCACAATGCAGCAGTGTGACATCAAGCCAGGTTCATCGACATCACTGCAAAAGTAAAGTTTTTATTCCCCATTTCCTCTTCAAGAAAGTGACTGCGCATCAGCCTCTACGGATCAGAAAGCGGAGCCCCTCCACTGACCGGGCTGCGAGTCAAATGGCCATGTTTCACAAATTATGGTTTTCGTGGTCTTATTCTGGAGTAGCCCTGTTGGCAAGAGAGGAAAGAGCAAGGCTCTGACAGTCAGTCCTCCTCTGCTTCATAGTATGCCGCGCCACTATAGTAAGTTGAACAAGGGATATTATTTGACAGAAAGAGGCAACCTGCATCTATTCACGGAAATACATTGAGCAGTCTACATTTTTATTTTTTAAAGCTACATACAATGCACCATAACTATTCTAGGTCTACAAATGGAAATACATAACAAGCAATATTTTTATTTATTTTTTAAGAGGTGCATACTTAAAAAAATGATTACAAAAATGAAACATCAACTAGTAATTAAAAAACCTAGCAATTAAGATATGCCACGTCAAATAATAACTTTTGTCGCCAATTAATTATCAGTGTCTGGAATGGATATGGTCACACCCTCACTCACCCTCAACCCCTCACCCTCACTCACCCTCAACCCCTCACCCACACCCTCACTCACCCTCAACACCTCACCCTCAACCCCTCCCTCATGCTCACCCACCCTCACCCTCACTCACCCTCAACACCTCACCCTCACTCACCCTCAACCCCTCACCCTCACTCACCCTCAACCCCTCACCCTCACCCTCACTCACCCTCAACCCCTCACCCTCACTCACCCTCAACCCCTCACCCTCACTCACCCTCAACCCCTCACCCTCAACCCCTCACTCACCCTCACTCTCACTCATCCTCTATCACCCTCAACCTCTCACCCTCACTCACCCTCAACCCCTCACCCTCACTCACCCTCAACCCCTCACCCTCAACCCCTCACTCACCCTCACTCTCACTCATCCTCTATCACCCTCAACCCCTCACCCTCAACCTCTCACCCTCACTCACCCTCACGCTCACCCTCACGCTCACCCACCCTCACCCTCAACACCTCACCCTCACTCACCCTCAACCCCTCACCCTCACTCACCCTCAACCCCTCACCCTCAACCCCTCACTCACCCTCACTCTCACTCATCCTCTATCACCCTCAACCCCTCACCCTCAACCTCTCACCCTCACTCACCCTCAACCCCTCACCCTCACTCACCCTCAACCCCTCACCCTCACTCACCCTCAACCCCTCACCCTCACTCACCCTCAGCCCCTCACCCTCAACCCCTCACCCTCACTCACCCTCACCCTCACCCTCACCCTCACTCACCCACAACCCCTCACCCTCACTCACCCTCACTCACCCACCCTCAACACCTCACCCTCACCCTCACTCACCCTCACTCACCCTCAACACCTCACCCTCACTCACCCTCAACCCCTCACCCTCACCCACCCTCACTCACCCTCAACCCCTCACCCTCAACCCCTCACCCTCAACCCCTCACCCACACCCTCACTCACCCTCAACACCTCACCCTCAACCCCTCCCTCACGCTCACCCACCCTCACCCTCACTCACCCTCAACACCTCACCCTCACTCACCCTCAACCCCTCACCCTCACTCACCCTCAACCCCTCACCCTCACTCACCCTCAACCCCTCACCCTCACCCTCACTCACCCTCAACCCCTCACCCTCACTCACCCTCAACTCCTCACCCTCAACACCTCACTCACCCTCACGCTCACCCTCATGCTCACCCACCCTCACCCTCAACACCTCACCCTCACTCACCCTCAACCCCTCACCCTCACTCACCCTCAACCCCTCACCCTCAACCCCTCACTCACCCTCACTCTCACTCATCCTCTATCACCCTCAACCCCTCACCCTCACTCACCCTCAACCTCTCACCCTCACTCACCCTCAACCCCTCACCCTCACTCACCCTCACTCACCCTCAGCCCCTCACCCTCAACCCCTCACCCTCACTCACCCTCACCCTCACTCACCCTCAACCCCTCACCCTCACTCACCCTCACCCTCACCCTCACCCTCACCCTCACTCACCCTCAACCCCTCACCCTCACTCACCCTCACCCACCCTCACTCACCCTCAACACCTCACCCTCACCCTCACTCACCCTCACTCACCCTCAACACCTCACCCTCACTCACCCTCAACCCCTCACCCTCACCCACCCTCACTCACCCTCACTCACCCTCAACCCCTCACCCCCTCACCCTCACTCACCCTCACCCACCCTCACTCACCCTCAACCCCTCACCCTCACTCACCCTCACTCACCCACCCTCACTCACCCTCAACACCTCACCCTTACCCTCACTCACCCTCACTCACCCTCAACACCTCACCCTCACTCACCCTCAAACTCAACATACATACATACATACATACATACCCTCACTCACCCTCACTCACCCTCAACCACTCACCCTCACTCACCCTCAACCCCTCACCCTCACTCACCCTCACTCACCCTCAACACCTCACCCTCACCCTCACTCACCCTCACTCACCCGCACTCACCCTCACTCACCCTCACCCTCACTCACCCTCACCCTCACTCACCCTCACTCACCCTCAACCACTCACCCTCACTCACCCTCACCCTCACTCACCCTCACTTGCCCTCAACCCCTCACCCTCACTCACCCTCAACCCCTCACCCTCACCCTCACTCACCCTCAACCCCTCACTCACCCTCACTCTCACTCATCCTCACTCACCCTCAACCCCTCACCCTCACTCACCCTCACCCACCCTCAACCCCTCACCCTAACTCACCCTCACCCTCACTCACCCTCAACCCCTCACCCTCACTCACCCTCAACCCCTCACCCTCACTCACCCTCAACCCCTCACCCTCACTCACCCTCACTCACACTCACTCACCCTCACTCACCCTCACTCACCCTCACTCACCCTCACTCACCCTCACTCACCCTCACTCACCCTCACCCTCACTCACCCTCACTCACCCTCACCCTCACTCACCCTCACTCACCCTCACTCACCCTCACTCACCCTCAACCCCTCATCCTCACTCACCCTCACCCTCACTCACCCTCAACCCCTCACCCTCACTCACCCTCAACCCCTCACCCTCACTCACCCTCAACCCCTCACCCTCACCCTCACTCAACCTCAACCCCTCACCCTCAATACCTCACCCTCACCCTACCTCAACCCCTCACCCTCAATACCTCACCCTCACTCACCCTCACCCTCACTCACCTTCAACCCCTCACCCTCACTCACCCTCAACCCCTCACCCTCACTCACCCTCAACCCCTCACCCACACCCTCACTCGCCCTCACTCGCCCTCACTCGCCCTCACTCGCCCTCACACGCCCTCACTCACCCTCACTCACCCTCACCCTCACTCACCCTCACCCTCACTCACCCTCACTCACCCTCACTCACCCTCACCCTCACTCACCCTTAACACCTCACCCTCACTCACCCTCAATGCCTCACCCTCACTCACCCTCAACACCTCACCCTCAACCCCTCACTCACCCTCACTCTAACTCACCCTCACTCACCCTCAACACCTCACCCTCACTCACCCTCACCCACCCTCAACCCCTCACCCTAACTCACCCTCACCCTCACTCACCCTCAACCCCTCACCCTCACTCACCCTCAACCCCTCACCCTCTCTCACCCTCAACCCCTCATCCTCACCCTCACTCACCCTCACTCACACTCACCCTCACTCACCCTCACCCTCACTCACCCTCACCCTCACTCACCCTCAACCTCACTCACCCTCAACCTCACTCACCCTCACCCACCCTCAACCCCTCGTCCTCACTCACCCTCACCCTCACTCACCCTCACTCACCCTCACTCACCCTCAACCCCTCATCCTCACTCACCCTCAACCCCTCACCCTCACTCACCCTCAACCCCTCATCCTCACCCTCACTCACCCTCACTCACATTCACCCTCACCCTCACTCACCCTCACTCACCCTCACCCTCACTCACCCTCACTCACCCTCACCCTCACCCTCACTCACCCTCACTCACATTCACCCTCACCCTCACTCACCCTCACTTACCCTCACCCTCACCCTCACTCACCCTCACCCTCACCCTCACTCACCCTCACCCTCACCCTCACTCACCCTCACCCTCACTCACCCTCAACCCCTCATCCTCACTCACCCTTATCCTCACTCACCCTCAACCCCTCACCCTCACTCACCCTCAACACCTCACCCTCACCCACCCTCACCCTCACTCACCCTCAACCCCTCACCCTCAACCCCTCACCCTCAATCCCTCACCCTCAACCCCTCACCCTCAATCCCTCACCCTCACTCACCCTCACTCACCCTCAACCCCTCACCCTCACTCACCCTCAACCCCTCACCCTCACCATCACTCACCCTCACTCACCCTCACTCACCCTCACTCACCCTCACTCACCCTCACTCACCCTCACTCACCCTCACTCACCCTCACTCACCCTCACTCACCCTCACTCACCCTCACCCTCACTCACCCTCACTCACCCTCACTCACCCTCACTCACTCACCCTCACTCACTCACCCTCACTCACCCTCACTCACTCACCCTCACTCACCCTCACTCACTCACCCTCACTCACTCACCCTCACTCACTCACCCTCACTCACTCACCCTCACTCACCCTCACTCACTCACTCACCCTCACTCGCCCTCACTCACTCACCCTCACTCACTCACCCTCACTCACTCACCCTCACTCACCCTCACTCACCCTCACTCACTCACCCTCACTCACCCTCACTCACCCTCACTCACCCTCACTCACCCTCACTCACCCTCACTCACCCTCACTCACCCTCACTCACCCTCACTCACCCTCAACCCCTCACCCTCACTCACCCTCACTCACCCTCAACCCCTCAGCCTCACCCTCACCCTCACTCACCCTCAACACCTCACCCTCACTCACCCTCACCCTCACTCTCAACCCCTCACCCTCACTCACCCTCACCCTCTCTCACCCTCAACACCTCACCCTCACTCACCCTCAACCCCTCACCCTCACTCACCCTCAACCCCTCACCCTCAACCCCTCACTCACCCTCACTCTCACTCACCCTCACCCTCTCTCACCCTCAACACCTCGCCCTCACTCACCCTCAACCCCTCACCCTCACTCACCCTCAACCCCTCACCCTCAACCCCTCACTCACCCTCACTCTCACTCACCCTCACTCAACCTCAACCCCTCAGCCTCACCCTCACCCTCACCCACCCTCAACACCTCACCTCACCCTCACTCACCCTCAACCCCTCACCCTCCCTCACCCTCAACCCCTCACCCTCCCTCACCCTCAACCCCTCACCCTCGACCCCTCCCCCTTAACCCCTCACCCTCACTCAGCCTCACTCACCCTCAACACCTCACCCTCACTCACCCTCAACACCTCACCCTCACTCACCCTCAACACCTCACCCTCAACCCCTCACCCTCACCCTCACTCACCCTCACAACACATATTGTGTTACAATAGATGTCACATTTGCAAAAGATAAAACTATTGGCATTGTAAATAACAAAGCTATTAATTCGCTATTTTCAAAACAAGCACATAAATAAAAAATGTGTCCTTTACAATACCAATAGCTCAAACTTTCCTAATGCAAGACCTATTGCATTGCTGTGCTTCTCTCCCCTGCTGCACTCTCCTGCTCTCTAGAGATGTGGCCTAACGACAAGAGCTGCCATCTAAGTCACGTAAATACAAAATATGTTGCATTCCAAATGCTATAGGTGTCACATTCGCAAAAGTTATAACTATTGGCATTGTAAATGACAAAGCCATCAATTTAGCAATTTTAAAAACCAACAAATAAATAACATATGTCATTTACAATACCAATAACTCCAACTTTTCTAATGCGAGACCTATTGCATTTCCAATGCTTGTTTTCTCTGCATTTGTTGGAGTAAGTTAAATACATGTAATTCATAGATCAAATGATTATAAGTGATCTGTATCTTTATACTGTTGTCCATTTATCATGCCAAAAATAATTTTGGGTGACTTCATTCTTCCTGACACATCATTCAAGGCGTCCACCATAATTCTGTATTGTGTGCATTTACCAGCAGTTAGGGTGTGGCCATTTTAGCTGGTCACGGCCAGTGCAGGTAAGAGCGGGTAGGGGGGAGTCGATATGCGACGATGAGAGAGAATAAAATAAAAAAAATGAAAAACACCTTGTGCTCGCCGCAATGCTGAGTCGGCAATGCGGAGAGTTCAAGGTAAGTGTGTTTTCTTTTTTTATTCTCCCTCATCGTTGTATGTCGACTCCACACCGCCTCACCGCTCTTACCTGCACTGGCCGCCGTTTGGCTGGTCGGGAAGCATTGTAGGCTTCTTTTTATAGTTTGAATTTATTTTGTACTTTGGTTGGCCTACTGCAAAGTTTGTACTTTTTCCTTCTCAGTTCTGCACTTTCTGAAAACGTAGTATCTTGCATTTTGTGTGCATGCCAAAATCTTTTTATTTAGCTTTTGTGTTGCTAATATCTGTGCATTTTTCTAACGGATTTGGAACTCAAACAAATGCTAGCATTATGTGGTGGGCCATTTTGCATTTTGTCGTGCTTTACAGCATTGTGAATTTCAAGGTCTCTTAACTCAACATCAGAAAGAAATATACCTTTAATGACTGTACACATTTGACATTGTGTCAACTGCTAGAACATCACATGCAACATGTTCTTTTTACCCATGTTACCCTTATTTAAAAAGTTTTATATTGCGCAAACAAGATCCCAAGGGATATCAGAGCGCTTTGCAATAGGACGGAAGAAAGGACATAAATACACAATTGTCAACTAATAGGGGTAATCCAGGAAAATTGCACCATGGGGGGCGGGGGGGGGGGGTAATACAAAAAACCCCAGCTATAAACAGGCAATGAAGGGGGTCACAGTCTGCGGTAAAGAGGAGCAGTAACAAATGATGGTACAACAGACGTAGGAAACTGTGTCTTCGAGCAGATGAGCCTAGCCCAATTAGGATATGAATTTATTCATAAGGAATCTTTTCGCTTGCAATTTGAGTGCCGTAGTTGAGGAGATTCTGCGTACGTCCGGTGGAAGAGAGTTCCATATCTTTGAGGCAGCGCCGGAAAAGGCTCTGAGACAAGTTCTCTTTTTGCTGAAGATGAGTGGTTTCAAAAGGCAAGTATTGGCACTTCTTGAGGCTCTTGCACCACAAGATAGCTCAAGTTTTGCGCAAGGTACCTAGGAGTATTGAAGTGAAGTACTTTGGGCGTCAGAACCGCAATCTTTTACTGAATTTGTGCTTCGTAGGGCAACCACTTAAGAGATTTTAGGACTGGGGACATGTGCTCATTTCGTTTGGTACCTGTAACCAGTTTAGCCGCTGTGCTCAGTGATGCCCTTAGTGGAGCCAGGGTGTATTTGGGAAAGCCACCGTGGGTAGCTCGGCCGTAGTCAAGCCTCGACAAGACAAGCCTTTGGACCACCTGCTTGAAATCATTTTGCATAAGGAAAAGTTTGATATTTCTGGGTGTCCTCATCATGTGGTTTGCTCCCTTACACACCTTGCTGATCCGATTTTTCATATTTAGGTGCTTGTCCATGGTGACTCCAAGCAATTTGGCTGAATCTCTGAAGAGAGGGGTGCAATTGAAGGCAGTGAGGTGACTCAACCAAATGCTAATCTTGGGGATGTGGCTGGGAGGGAAGATGAGCAGGAATTCCGTTTTGGTGGTGTTGAGCAGGAGATGGTTCTCAGTTAACCAGTTTTGAGTAGACTTTAGGGTAGTGTTGAGGGAGATGATGTTTTCCGGTGAAGAGATTTTCGAAAGAGTTGCGTATTGTCCGCATACATGTGGAAAAGAATGTTAGTGGAGTTTAATGAGTTAGCTAAAGGTTCCAAGAACAGGTTGAAGAGGATAGGAGATAGGGCGGACCTTTGGGGAACCCCCATGGGAACTGGAGAGGGCTGGGAGAGAGAGTGATTTGCCTTGACTCTTTGAGATCTGTGGTGAAGGAATGACAAAACTAATAACCAAATTAGAAATAAGTAATTGATATAATTTGAGAGGAAATGGGTTTCTCTGTGACAAGCGAAACAGGTAAGAATTTGAGCTACCCCATACCTTCATATTTCCTGCACTAAACAGAGCAGTCTTTTTCCTTTAATTTCAGGACAAGATGACTGCCAACTTAGTGGTTCTTGATTGTCGCATGCAGAGATTAAGGAATGCAAGGCAGCAGGAGGATGAGCAAGTTTCAGAAATACAGGTAAGTGGTACAGAGACAACTTCTCTATTACAATTTATGGTTTTGTATTTTTTTTAATAAAAACACTTTGGAGCCCCTTATTACCCACAATAGTGAAGTAGTGTGGCTCACCGGTTAGAGGCGGCAGACCCGAGAGCAGAGGATGGCCCGGGACCAGGGTTCGATTCCCGGCGCGGCAGGTTTCTGGACCAGGGTCAGCGGACTCGATAATTCTCTCGCCTCAGTGCCCACTCTGATCAGCGATCACACTCGGCAACTCTGGGCATTAGCTTGCCTCATCTTCACTAACGGCCCCACCAGACCGCCGGGGATGCCTGGTCTCACCCTGGAGATACCCATTAGGGACCATCTCTCAGGGAAGCCAGGAAGGGTTTCGCAGCGGTCGAAGCGCCTTGGGACCCTACGGGTAAGTAGTGCGCTATATAAATGCCTATACATTTACATTTACATTCACAAGGTTTTCTAATTGGAAGTAAGGCCCTTTGGCAAGGCACTGTTCCCTGTCCCAGTATTTTATAGCAACATATATATAAATATTTACTTTCCCTAAGTGATTCGCTAAAGTGCTTGCCTAAATGGGTAGCATGCTTTAACAGGGTAGGGTGTTTGGTTGTAAATGTCATGAGTGAGCACCATCAAGATTCAGTTATGTTATGGTATTCAGTGCTTAGCAGTGTGATAGACGAAGAAGTGCGAGACAGTTGCATAGTTTGTTTTTCAGTAAGCTGGCAGCTCTGCAGGTCCCTTTGTGATATTTCTTATGTTCATAGACCACTTAGCTGGTTAGTGTACTGGACTTTCAATTCAGGGGTATTTTCTTAAAAGATTGTGGTCCCAACCAGGCATAGATTAAAGGGGGAAATAGTGGAGTTATGTGTTGGGGTGGACTTTGTTAATGTTATCCCATATTTGATTCTGATTGTGAGATATCAAATGTGGCCGTATTATGTAGCTAGTTGGGACCTGCAGTGGTGGACTATAATAGAATCCTCTGTTGGCCAGTAGCATGTGGTAGTTCTTTTCCACACCTGATCAGATGGTAATGGGTGGTTTATTGCTGTGGACTCTTATAGTACTGCAAGATGAATATGATCCTTAGCAGTTTTATCTTATGTGAGTGTAAGAGCACCAAACAGTAAAGGGGAATTATTAAGCAGCCTGTATGAATTACAGTTGACTGTCTGACTGTTGAATGTTATGGTATTGGTTTTAGTGTGGCTTACATAATATATTGTAATTGCATTTATATAGCAATTACTACCCCTGAGGAGGCATTATTGTGCTTTACGCTCTGTAGCATGCTGCTGCGGATCCTGGATATGGTTTGTGGTTATTGGGATACGTCTTGCACTCTACAGTAATCCCTTCTAACTGGTAGATTACATTAGTAGGATATAGGTGTGATCTTTAACGTGAGAGGGGGCTATGTGAATTCATGCATTGGTTGGCGGCATTAAAAGATGTGCTACAGGAGATTCGGTATGGTTAGCTTGCAGGGGTATGACTTTTAAAGGAGAGGTTGTGGCCTTTGAAATGACGTGTGGGCAATTTGCTGGGAAACAAGAAGAAAGATTTAGTTCAGCATCCATGTGACTTAGAGTAGACTGTGCTCAGAGAGAGAGCATGCAGAGGATGGAAAGGAAGGAGACAGTCATTTCAAATAAAAAGGAATAATAATAATAATAATAATAAAATGACATTTGTAACGCGCTCAGCTTACCCGGGGGCATCCCGGCGCAACAGACCAGAAGGAGAGACTCAACTAATCACTCCTGTGGAAACAGATAGGTCTTAAGAAGTTTCCTGAATATTAGGATCTTGGGCTCTGAGCGAATCTTGAGGGGCAAAGAGTTCCAAAGAGTCGCCACCTGTACAGAGAAACGCCTGCCCCCAGAACGAGCTCTCCTTACTCTCGCTGACTGCAGAAGATGTTTTTGGTCCGAGCGCAACAGGCGTGGGGGCTTATAAGGACGGGCCATGTTAGAAAGGATGGGGGGGCCTTTGCCATGCAGAATTCTGTGGGCCGTGCACAGCGCCTTAAATTTCACCCGCTCCTTCACGGGAATGCCGACATTTAGAATTTTTTAGATCAAGGTCAGTTTTCATGAAGTGTTTTTAGAAATATAATAGAGGCTTCCTTAGATAGCATGCAAAACTGTAGGAGGAAACAACATTATTTGCATGTGTTACCATACCACTGTACCCCATGAGAACCCCAACTTGCACACATCACTATCACTCACTTGGTAAATACAGTTAAAGATGGCTTTATTTTCTCATAAAATCTGATGTAAGGAAACCGCAAAAACAGGAATGTTGTATTTTAAACGTTTATGCTAGAGATGCTCCTCCCTTTTCCCTGAAAAATCAGGGTGGGATAAAGGAGAACAGGGTCTGTTTTAGTGAATTTGTGTAAGGCTATGCTTCCAAGGACAGGTAGCACTGGGGCTGTCTCCAGTCTGGAGCACCCATAATATAGGCACAATGAAGTGTGAGATTTTACACCTGGCTGTGATTCAGCCTTCCTGCAACAGCAATCAGACTCCCAAAAAGTTGTGTGTAGAAACTGCCTCACCTGAGGAATAGAAACTTCAGTCCTACCCTTCACAGTTCCCATCTACCAAACCTGCAGTGCTCAAGGAGAGCAGGTAATCAGCAGTCTTTCCCTAAGGAGGCTCTAATTACATTTTCAAGGGGAGCCGGTCTCCCTTTCTTCCCACTCCAGCACATCGTCTCCACTCTCGAGCCATAGGGATGCGGGTTAATAACGTACAGTACTCGAACTTTGGGTCAACTGGAATAGTTTCTGTCATCTTGCAGCAGTGGGCTTGCCTTGGCTGACGGTGTACAATGGCAGCATGTCGTGACTCATAATTTGTTGACAGTGAACAGACCTCCTCATATTTTATTTTTTTCCAGCATAGGTCCAGAAATTCTGGGTCCACAAAAGACTTTCAGAATATTGTCACAAGCAATATCTCCATACAATGAGTCTAAATGAAATAATTTATGTACGTATTGACTATCCTGAAAACCTGGAATCTATCAACCCCCCCTCAACGTATGGTGGACATACATATCCTGTTGATGCCACCTAGCATAGGTCAGTCCAGGAACTGAATCTCTTCTCTACTCAAATATGCACAGGAACCATATTCTGTGTGTCAAACTACTTTGTGTGGCACTGTATGGGTGTGAGTTTCATTCCCACCATCATATACGAGGGGGATACCTCTCAGTAGGATACGGTTCTCCCCTGGCCTTCCAGAACTGGTCTCAGTTAACACTGCATACAGAATACATACAGGGAAGACACATGTCACTTTCACCCAAAGGACTTTGCTCATAATGGTGGGTTATGGGTCAGGGGTTAGATGGCAACTGCATCTTCAGCTAATAATAATCACATTTGGTACTGAGCCTGATCTTTCTCGTCGCCCCTGTGCCTTTCCTAGACTAGAGTATCTCCATGACTTAGAAACAGTTAACAGTATTGTAGGAAAATGGGCTCTGACCCATTTAAATCCCTGGATCTTTGCTTTTTGGACTAGCAGGTTTTTGGAATTTTGCAATGACTGGGTCTCACTTACTGGGTCTCAATCACTGTACGCTCTGTTGTTTGGGACTGGGCGTGCTGGCCGCCAGTGTCTGCCTTTAAACTAGGGTCTGCTGCTGCTCAGCTGGGGTAGAAGTCCCCGGGTTGGATGCACATGAACACATGCATGTGCAATCACGTGTAGACTGAGCAAGTGGAACTGCCATCCAGGTCAGCCCAGTATTTGCTAACAGGTAGCCTGTCACAGAAAGGACCCTTCATGGATTAGTGCTGACCCATGCTCAGGCCTTGTAATGTGAGTGGGCATTCACAGTTTTCGTTTGTGGTGCTTTATTGAAACGTGTCTGTGCTTCACTGTTGTACAGTATGGGTTGAATGTGCACTAAAGTACAATTCTGCAGTAGTTAGGCCTAGTGACCAAGGTGACACATAAATCTTCTGGTAAACAAGGATCACAAGTGTGGATTTAATGTTAATTTTTTGAAATCTCCACACCTTCTGGCTCATGAAGATGTATCATATTTCTGTGACTCAGCTCCTAATTAGAGTTTGCCTTTTGTTCATCCCCTGGGCCAAGTTAAATACTCTGCTGCCCAGCAGGAGGATCAAAGTTAACAGTGAGTCATTACATGTAGTAATGAATGTCATTTTAAAACTGCACCGTCCTTAAATGGTTTTAATAATGCCACATTGGTTTACTGTAACATAATGCTGCTTTTATCATTAAGGTAGCACACTGACCAAGCCAGTAAGCCTGATTTTTTATAACTATACCCCTTTATATTGTGTCTAGAAAATTCTATACTATGGGTTTAGGGTTCAGGAGTTCCTATAGGTATTTACACTTGCCAACTTGTGTGTACTTGCAGTTTGATGCATAGTATTGAGTATTGTGTACATTATTAAGTATTTTATTATAAATAAGTGCTCTGTCTGGACACTGCTCTATTGGGTATTATGTCTTGTCTGCCTGCAGTCTGGAATACTAGCCCACTGGCCATGGACTGCTCTTCCTTTCAACCCAGAGAGAGTCAAGTGCTACAGCAAGCTACTTGGTGCAGACTCATTACTCTTGAAAAACTCACTTCCTTCCCAACTAACAGCCCACTTTCTCATAGACATTTTCCAAGGTGAAACAGTGCAGGGCTTTGGATCTACATTGAAAGCATCAACCCAAACTCCCCCACTCTAGGGGACAACTACATTAACAGACTAACAAGACCCCTGAACTAGGATCCTATCCTGTCCACAATCGGATTTCCTCTGCAAATAGGGGCTATCACACATGGTATGTCACAGCTCTGAGCTTGAACACATCTAACAGATGATTGAACATATCTGCCCACTTATTGTCCCACTCAGACATACAAGGCACTGGGTCACCATTGCTTCGAGGTCCCTCCAGACTTCAAAGTGGTATGGGACCAGAATTCCCCAAGGGAATATCTGCCAGAGTATAGGCAAATGGCCAACTTTCCTACTATTGGGCTTCCAACTAGGTGCTATCTCAATCTTGTGGAGTCCATTTCAGAAGACCTACCTAGAGGCGTTCGCCCATGTAGGTGTGAAGCATCATATATGTGCACCCATTCACTGGCCAACCGTACTCTAACACTGAGGTCTCCAACCCTTTTCAGTAATAAGAGCTGTTTATCTTCATTGAGGATCACCCCGAGCTACTGTTAATATTAGAGTTGTAATAGTGACCACATCAGGCAAAATTACATTAGTGGCCACCATTTATAAGATTAACAGCACTGAACCACTGGGAGCACAATGCATGGTTGCCATCAGTAATTAAAAAATGCTTTGTTAATGTGGGTAATGTATAACAGCCATAGCTGCAATGTCCCTGCACTAAGTTAATATTAATAGTAATAAGTCTCCCCAATGTCATATGATGTATTACTCAAATATCTGCATTAAATCTATTTTGGAAATTCACAGATTTTAATCCAAACAACATCAGCTCATGAGTTCTGAAAATACACACATTTTCATCTCAAATACACACTTTTCAGTATTGATATACATATATTAATTCAACCAAGCAAAAGCGTCTAATTTAGTGGGCGGGGCTGCATATGTGATCCAGTCACTATACTCATTATCTAGTCACTGTACTTGTGAGAAGACTCACTCTGTAGGGAGGGACCGCTGCGTTTTCAACATTCCTCCTCTGAAGTTGCTTTGCTTTATATAAAAAATAAAACTAAGCAAGTGTGTACCCTACGTGATTACCTGAAACATGCTAGTTCCCTCTTCTCAATAGTGGAAGGCAAGGATGAAGGTGGGTCTTCTCTGTTTATGTGTGAGACATGATTAGACCTCCTCTGTGGTGGCATCTACACACTGCCAAGATGAAATAAGTTCCCCATTGTCATGTACACTAGGAGAAGGTTGTCAGATAACTATTAATTTCTAATTTTTCACAGTTTAACGATTTGTATACTTAGAAGATCTTTGGTCTCTTATGTTTATGTGATTCTCTTGATTTTTGCTCTGATATGTAGAGCCCATACACTTTTCAGACTTCAATAAATACTCCTAACAGAATGGATAACTTACAATCTGAAAACAAGGGAACAGTATGAACAGCAAGAGTGTGACGGATTTACAGTTAAAAGAAGCATTGACAAGGCCAATAGGTATGGCGTTTGTATAGTGCATGCGCACAGAGGAACAAAACATACAAGGCAAGCTACAAAGACAAACGCATCTACAGAAACCTAGTCGCATAGACTGACAGAAATAAATGCCCCCCATGCATAAAGACTTAAAAAGTTGCAGACATCCAAGCAAGCATAACAAAAAGCTGTTGTAAAAGTATCAAGGAACAATAAGATCAACATCAGAGGCAAATGGGGTGATACGCTGCAAGGAAACATGAGTCACCTGATTAGGTTGAATTTGCTTTGTAAAACAATATGATCACTATGTATTGCCATGCAATCTATACTAAGCTTATCAGCAGCTGGTCACAGAAAAGGGTAGTGGAATTTAAGTTAATATGTAATGTTAATGTTTCTTTTCATGATGTTTTCTATCATCAGCAAGCATGGAAAAAATAATCTCCACTTTTGCCTGTAAATCTTTTATAAATGATGTGCAAAGCATTGTGCCTAATGGAGAACCTTGTGGGGCTACACTGTCTCTCATGACAGTCAAATGTCTTTGTAATATCGCTGGTGCTTATTACAAGCTGTGAAGAGGTTCGGCCCAAATTGAGATGTTATGTTATTAAAAAGGAAAAGGGCACATAATGTGAGAAAACCTTGTGTTATTCAGTGCACAAATATTGACTGCCTTGGTTATTCCACAGTATTTTATGGAAAATTCATTATGTTGTGGTAATATCACACCCAGTAATTAGCATATCATGTGTATGGGTAATTCTGAATGTGGTGTTACTGCTTCGGTAACGAGTCTCTGTGTATATAATAACCGAGGAAAGACCGAATCTAGCACTCTATCTGATGTTGTGGATCCAATTATTTTTACCCCAAAAATCACGGTAATTGTTTTTGTACATATTTAGCACTTGTGCTTTCACTTTCCATTTTGAAAAGATCAGCTGACTCCTGAATTATATGTCTGGTGACTGTGACCAGCTGATATTCATAGCGAATTAAACTCTAAAACAATGTGACTCTACAAACAAAACATCTATCCTATCTCTCTTACATAATTATTATCCCTCAATAAAACCTAAGGGCTAAAGAGCCAGAATGAAACACATGCCAGCCAACTTTGGAATGAATGAAAACAAATTCTAATTGTCAAGCACAAAAATAATGAATGTGATTATTAGATTAAAGGGAACTGAGTACACAACATTAGAGAGAGTACCTCCGATTTTTCACATTGTTGAACCCACTGAATGTTGATCCAGTCCAAGAGAAAACAATGGAAATAATGCTACCATTTAAACCTACTCTACCATGCATATCCACGACGAGGTTGCTTTGCTCAAGATCTCTGATTTTCAAATAGAGCATATATAGTATGAAGCCTATTTCTTGGATATGGTTTTGGAGCCTTCTCACCCATTGTTCCCTCTTCCTCAACACAGGCCCAGTATTTAGTCCTGGAGGAGCACATCCGCCAGGAGTTTGCCGTGCTGTACCGTTGGCTCCAGGAGCGGGAGATGTCCATGACCAGGGAGCTGAAAAGAGAGAAGGAGTTGCTGCTTGAGGTCATCCGTTCCAATGACAGGACCTTGAAGGAGGGAATTCAGGCAGCAGAGGAGAAGGCTGAACAGATCCGCTGCCACCTAGAGAAACAGGAGCCCACCGACTTCCTCAGGGTTAGTAGAGTCTCCTGATGACACTATAGACAAAACCAGGAGCTTCTCTGAACTCCCTCTGTGTTCGCCCCATTAGTGAAGAAGCCTCTTAGGGCCATCTGGTTAGCAATGCTTCGTCCCCCTTCATGTCGTCATTCTTCTTAGAGTTGAACTAGGATGTGGGGGGGGGGGCATGCGGGGATCTTAGGACTGGTGAGTATAGCTGTGCAATGACATGGCAGGACTTGAGCCCTGTGATCGAAGATGGCCAGTTTCAAGTAACACAACTGACCCTATGGCTGCACATTTGCTTTATCTCACATGTAGAATTCCAGGTTCCCAGCAGATGCACATTTCTGGCAACAGCAGATGTAATTGATCTCTCAAGGCAGTCAGTCACTGATGTTTTGCTTTTTCTTACAGGATATGAACTCGTTCATTACAAAGTAAGTGTCACTTTCCCCTTTTTTGTGCACCTCGAACTGCTGAATATCCTCAATGCAAGATTGACCTACAGAGAGGGAGGAGGATATCAAGGGAAACCGCTTCAAGAGTGTGGGATAGTGCATGAAATAGGAGGAGGGTGGTGGAAAGTGATAGAAGAGTCAGAGAAAATGGGGAGAGTGGCAAATGAAAACACTTAAAATTTAGGTGATGAGTTACATTTAATGGGACCAAAAACATATTGAAAGGGAGATGAGATGGCAAGGAAGGGAGAGGAACAAGAACATGGTAGAAATGAAGAATGGCGCAAAGAGGTAATGCAGAGGTAGGTAGGTTGGTTGAAGTAAGAGAACTAAAAGCTAGGGGAGGCATAAAAACATTTGAAGCGGAGCATGTTGTAGAATATTGATCTACTGGGAGGGTTTGAGGTATTCCAGAATTGGTCAGGCGCGCAACCAAGTAACCGCAAAGTATTATACTGCTATGGAGTATCGAAATCCAGGCAAAAGGGCGGGCGGTAATCCCTCGTAACCGCTCAAGGTTGGATCACGAAAATCCACACAAATTGCACAAAAACAACAAAACCCCTGCACTGGATAAACAACAATAATGTCTGGGTGACTTCGAGTTTCAGTAGCATAAGTCAAATGTGCACATCGAAAATTTTCAAAGTCAATAGACTGCAAAGTGCTGAAAAAGGAATTTCAATGAAGTAAAGTTCTTGGTATAAAACACCGGTTTATTGTTCCTCTTGTACTGGCCAACACGTGTTTCATCGCAGGGAAACAGACTGCGAATCTTCAGGGCCTCTTAAACGAAAGAACCGGAAATGGTGTTGTGGCCAACGCCCGAAAAGGCGAAATGTAGAGGATGGACTTTACTCGCGTAGTTTGATGGTTCCTTAATGTAGTGGTAAGGAGGCCATAACCGGGAGGAGAAGATATTGAAGCAGTAGCGCTCAAGTTAAGGTAGACAGGCGGATGCACCTGACTGAATGTGTTCCCCCTCCTGTAGTTCCCGGCGCCGTTTTTCAAAGACGGTCTTTGAAAAACGGCGCCGGGAACTACAGGAGGGGGAACACATTCTGTCAGGTGCATCCGCCTGTCTACCTTAACTTGAGCGCTACTGCTTCAATATCTTCTCCTCCCGGTTATGGCCTCCTTACCACTACATTAAGGAACCATCAAACTACGCGAGTAAAGTCCATCCTCTACATTTCGCCTTTTCGGGCGTTGGCCACAACACCATTTCCGGTTCTTTCGTTTAAGAGGCCCTGAAGATTCGCAGTCTGTTTCCCTGCGATGAAACACGTGTTGGCCAGTACAAGAGGAACAATAAACCGGTGTTTTATACCAAGAACTTTACTTCATTGAAATTCCTTTTTCAGCACTTTGCAGTCTATTGACTTTGAAAATTTTCGATGTGCACATTTGACTTATGCTACTGAAACTCGAAGTCACCCAGACATTATTGTTGTTTATCCAGTGCAGGGGTTTTGTTGTTTTTGTGCATGTTGTAGAATATGTAATGGTGATGGGAAATAATAAGCACGATAAAGGGAACTGTTGTGGGAGGAAAGAGAGGAATCTTATTTAATGATGAGGGGTAGAGGTGGAGAAGGCCGTTTCAAAGGGCTATCTGTATCAGATATAGACCCTAAGATGAGGGCAAGGTAGCACTGACATGGGCCAGTGGTTGGGCAGTTTAAGACTCCATTGAAAATTATAAGTCAAGCCTTAAAGTAAGTCCCGGAGACTGTGCTGGATTAAAGAGGGTCGAACATGGATGTGCCTCATGATGAAAGAGTTTCACATTGAATCATATGGATGCAAAATGTGAAGAATGTAAATCTCTCTTGTGCAAGATTTTGATGAGGTTTTCCCCAGCTTTGAGGGAGCAGCGCTTATTCACAGCTTGGTGCATCTTATTCAGTAATGATTACTGACATTTGCTTGCAGGTACTTTAATGAGGAGAGCAAAGATCCAACTCTGAGTCCTGATGTCAGTGTTGCTGCAGGAGACCTCTGCCTGGGTCGTTTCAGGGGCCCATTCCAGTATGCCGTGTGGAAGGAGATGAAGAACATCGTGCAGCCAGGTGAGTGTCACTACTGAGAGCACTCTGCCCACCGATCAAGCAGGAGTTTTGAAAAATATGAAAATATATATCTTGTTACAGACATTTTGGGGTAAACCCTTATTTCAAATTTAAAAAGCGATTATTGTTTTTTGTCTGGTCATTTCCTTTGCCTGTGGTTTGTACCATGCTTATTTAGAAACCAGAGGTAAATGCTTGCACTACGGCTTGAAGAGTGTTGGCATCAGCTCCTTTTTTCTGACCTCAATGATTGGTGGCTTCAGCTGCTCGTTTCTGACTTCAGTGACTCTGACTCTGCTCACTGTATGCTTTGAGATCTATTTAATTGACTATGTGTTTGTGTTGCATTTCCAGTTCCGTCACCAGTGACATTTGATCCAAAGACCTCTCACCCCAGACTCATCCTCTCCAAAGACTTGACCAGCATGATCGTGGGGGACCCAGAGGAAGAGGTGCAGGAGCATCCGCTCCGCTTCAGCAAAAGTGGCTGTGTTCTCGGCTCCATGGACATCTCTTCTGGAAGGCACTACTGGGAGGTGGCAGTGGCCAACAAGACCAGCTGGGATATTGGCGTGGCCAAGGTCTCTGTTGACAGGAAGAAGATCATCAAGCTGAAGCCTGAAAATGGCTACTGGGCAATCTGGTTGCGAAATGGGCATGAATACAAGGCTCTAGATACCCCTTCCAAGAACCTTAGCCTAAAAGGGCAACCCCAGAAGATTGGGGTGTATCTGGACTATGAAGCTGGACAGCTTTCCTTTTACAATGCCGACGACATGTCTCATATCTATACCTTCAAGGACACCTTCACTGAAGTCCTCTACCCCATGTTTGGTCCAGGTGTCAACGATGGGACATACAGCGAACCAGTGCAAATCCTCCATCTGAAACTATAATCCTCCTGTCAAAGTACATATAGTGTAGTCTAGAGAGATGGACATGCATAACCTCTGAAACTCTGTTAAAGAATACAACACAGATGATGGTCTCACGTCAAAGTGGTGAGAATCCTTGATCCAAACCCTCAGCTAGATTGGTCTGAAAGCTGGGCACAGGAATGCATGACAACACCATGTAAGGCTACAGCCCACTATCTAGGGAGAACTGCTTGGGAAGAGATGAATAATGAAAGAAATCGGGATCCAGTGAAAGTCACCCTGCTACCTACCTAGATAGCTGTGCACAAGAAAAACTGGGAAGTAAACCTACTTGGGCCTATGAAAACTTCTTCATAGAACATTATTCTAGAAGCCTATCCCTCAAGTTCGATCTGTTCAGGAAAGTTATAGAATAATAAGATGTACACAATGCCAGTGAGACTCTTTCGAGAAATGCACAGTACCAATGAGACTCTTCACTCTAGACTGCAGACCTACTTTCGAATCAGTTTTGCATAGGAAGGACAGAGATAGAATCATACAAAAAAGACTGTGAATTTCAGCCAGGTTATATTGAAATCTACAATTAATATTTGAGCAAAATTTACCATGTGACGAAATTCAATGGGGATTATTCACATTTTTTTAATCCGAAAGAAAAACAAACTGGTTTTTACTAGACTTAGGTCAGTGAGTCAGTGATTCAAAGGGCTAGTGAACGTCCTATATACTGAATCAAAGACCTGCGACGGGTGGATCAAGGAACTCAGTTCACAGAATAATGAGAGCAGACAGACTATCAAGGACTAAACTGGTACAATTCATGCAAAGCAGCTAATTCAATCAATATATGTTTACGTTTAAAGATAAATGGAACTATTAAAGCACAAACACACCTCGACAAAATGATTACACCACAGAGAATTACAAACGTCCTGATTCTAAAATGATCCTCTCCATCCTGATGAGACATGAGATAAAAACACATTCTATATGAAGGACTGATCACTTCCAAGCCATGTTACTTCTGTGTCTAACAGATGAAGTCAAGAACCTCCCCATTGCACTTCAAATCAGTTTAATAGGTAACATGTTTAAATACAAAAACTGTGACCCATAAGCTGCAAAACTAAATGTGAATCCCAGATTATAACATTTTCCCCAGAGGTGACAATACCTTCTTGTTTACACTAATATTTTTAAGGTATTATGAACATTATTTTGAGATATATTTATGTTGCATTTAACTATATAGAGGGCATATCATTAACTAAAATTCAAAGTTTGTTTTTCATGTGATGAATGCCTTCTTAACACACCGCTGTAAATATAAACTACAATAGCAAAGTGGGTGGCTTTATGCTCACTGGTGGCTTCTGAAAAACCTTGTTGGTTAGAAGTTTGAATCACAGCAAGACTACCTCAGCCGTCCAATGTTCCACGAATGGTACAGTTATTGTCATGAGAGTGGGTAATAGTAACATCTTTTAATTCGTTCATTATTAGAAGCTGTAGAAGGATGATGCAGAGGTCCGCAAAGAAAAATATGATTGCCACAGATAACTAGTAGAGGGTGCGGAGAGCTGGGTTGATGTGGTACAATGGCTGCAGTTGAATGAGAAGTCTTGCTGCAATATTTTTTATTAGGTGACTTCAGAGTTTTAGATGAGGTTTTGAGGTAGACATATTTTGCATCCTCTTTTGGAAGCTGTGACTAAATGATCTCATAGGAAGCAAAAAAATATAATTCCTTGAGTAAATGTTTTTAAGCAAATAAATATCAATCATTTGAAATTATGTGTCTTTTGTGCTATAATCCATGTTGCCTTTTTTAAAGAAGTTTTATAAAGTTCCCAGTTACCAAAGAAAGGCATCCTGGTGCTTAGCGTTAAGCAACATCCCGAGTTTGACCAAAAGCTAGCTGTCAGATCAAAAGAACCAAGTTTCCAGGCTTTAGTCAAGAAACAGTGATTAACAGTGGTCTCATTTGAAAGCCAGTGAAGACACCTGTGATTTTCAGAAACATGGGTCCTCTCCAGTTTGTTATGGTGGTATTTGGGGACAGATAAAGTGCAATACAGTAGTTCTGACGTGAGCCACAATCATGCAAATCACTTGGAAATGCATCATTGATGAAAGTAAAGGAAGAACTTTGCTGAAAAGCGTAAGCTGAAAAAACAACTGTCAGACAATTTGGCTATTTGAATGTAGCAAGAGAGTTCATTGTTGAAGATAAATCCAAGGTTGCACACAGAAGATACAAGAAGAAAAGCAGTCCCCAAAGAGGGCACCATTCTCTGGACCATATTGAAGTTTTCTCGTGTCTAGTTTAGGTGAATTCCTTTTCTTCCAGGATGGCACAGGAATGAGACACGGTTGAAAATTCTGTTGTGCTTGATGGCAATTTACATCTAATCTGATCATTAACTGTGTATCAACTTTATTAGATGTAAACTGTCAAAATACACAAAGCATAGGGCTTAAATCTGACTCCGGTGGGACACCAGAAGAAAGCTTATGAGAAGATGTTATAGAGGGATGGAAAAATGTTTGTACTCATTCAGGTAGAAAAGATTGAACCCTACCAAAGGATTTATTACAGATACCTATCTCACACAGCCTATCCAGTATGACTGCAGGGAACACTGTGTCAAAAGCCGTGGACAACTCAAGTGTCTTGCTTGGTTTGGTGTATTGCACCTATCCCCCTCTCCCATCCAGCATTGTCCAGAGATAATTCATCACTGCCACAAAAGCTATTTCTGACATTGAAAATTCACAAAAATGAAAATGTATTCTTTTCCTTTTTAAAAGCCCCTCTTCAGATTAGGCAGCAGCAGCATGAGAGGGTCTTCTGCAGTCACATCATAACAGATTTGACTGACATGTATAATTTGCCAGGATACTTCAGATGGAAGCCTTGGAAGACAAGTGTGTATTCATTACTCCCATTTGTATCCTACTGAGAGTCTTTGACTGAAAGTAAAATAGGAAATTATGTCACTTTTCAGGTGGTTTGGTTGGTGTCTAAGAAGAAGATATTCCGATCTGACAAAGCAAGGGCATTTGCTTATTCCAAACATAAAAGCACAGGGCAGGGGTCAAGAGCTTGGTGGACAAGTAAAGGACAGATGAGTGGAGAAGTGTGGCTCACTGGTTAGAGGAGGCAGACCTGGAAGCAGAGGTCAGCCCTGGACCAGGGTTCAATTCCCGGCTCAGCGGGGTCTTGAGTCCTAAAAAATGTCCATGGACTCTACAATTCTTGCTCCGGTGCCTACTCGATTCACACTCTGCGACTCTGGGCAATAGCTTGCTTAATCTCCACAACGGCCCCTCGCGGCGGGATGCCTGGCTTTCACCTTGCGGATACCCTGCCGGGGGTATCTCACAGGGGAATACCAGGACGGGTTCCCTAAGCAAGCGCTTAGAAACCGCTCGGTGATTTGCGCTATATAAATTCCTGTACATTTACATTTACATTTACATATTCAGAACGAACCTTCCTTGAGAATTCTCGGACAATGTAAGTAGACTCTGACAACCGTGTTGCTTTGAGGTTGAGGTCGAAGTCCAAGGTGATTTCAGTGAAGGTGCAAGTAAGGTTCAATGGCTTTTGCATTGTAATGGTTGACAGGCGAGGACTTCTGTTCTTCTGACATTTAGTTTCAGGTGGTTGCTTGTCCTTGGATGATGGAGTTGAGGTGGCATCTAAATGTATTGCAACCAGTTTCTGATTGATTCAGGTTCCATTTTCAGCAGAATTTAAGATGTACACAATATTAAAACAGTCTGGGCAAAGGATTCAGTGAGATATGACAAAGGACTGAGGTAAATGTTATAGAAGATTAGTGCAATTACTGATCTCTATGATGGACTAAGGTTCAGTAGAGGAGGGGATTTGGTGAAATACATAGGCAAGATGAGGTGTGTATGGCACAAGAGCAAGGAATTAATCTAGTCAAAGGTCACATCTCAAATTCCAAATCACGGAGGTATAGTAGGAGGGTTGAGTGATCAACCGAATTGGAAACAACTAAGTTATCAAGAGGTGTGAGAACATCTGCTCCATTCCATTCTGTTTGTACCTTGAGGGCATCAGAAGTGGTGATTATGGTAGAGTCTATCCGAAACTGAGGGTGAAATCCAAATCCTAAACTCAGTGTCAGCAATATGTTCCTAGGCCTCAGTGTGCTCATTGAATTTTGTGAATGCTGCTCTTCAATCCACGGTCCCAGTAATGTCTATTTGCCATTAGTCTGTAATGTCTAGTTTGTAGTGATCAAGTGTGGACATCTTTAGGAGTGACAAATATAGTGAGCAGAGACAGATTTGGCAGGGCTCGCAAGTGGGTTGTGGAGTTCAGACAGGAATTTGAAGATTTTCTTTCAAGGACAGTCCTAGTTAGTGAAATGCTTCATATTTATGATCGATGGTATGTAGAATTTGAGTTGTGGATGTACAATAAAATAGTCTCTGTGCTAGCTCTGTGTTTTCAATTAGATTCTCTGCGGTGGTCCTTTGGTTTAAGCAAGGAGTTTTCTTTAAGAAACCTACTTGAGCCTCGGTGGTCAGAAAAAGTTTTGGGGGTGCTACTGAAGAGTCAAACACATCTGCGATCCAGTCTCTGGAAGAGGAAACTACATCTCAAAATGTTGTTAAAGCTTGCAATGTTATGGTAAATGACTCCAAAAGATATTTCATGCTGAAGCAGCTCAAATTGTTGTAGCAGAGGACAGGTGTATTCTTGGCCATAGTCTTTCTGGAAGATATTTGGAGAGAGAGAAGGGGTTGGTGTGATGATCAGTGCAGAGGATTAGGTAAATGAGATGTGCTTCTATAGTTTTATGGTTGAAGATCATGGCATCCAAGTATATCTACCAGAATGTGTAGCGATGTCCATGAATGTTGAAGGTCAAGAGCTTTGTGAGAGGGTAGGTTTGATCCAGAAGGCCTAACCAGCTATTAAAACGCAGAGGATGGTGAGTGATGAGGATCATATAATGCAATAATGTCACAAACTAAATCAGGGAAGGCAGCGTTGGAACAGAGAGGGATGGTCAGTTAGTAAGAAAGAGAGTAAAAATACAGGGAGTCATTGCTTTTTTTGAGGAGGGATTTGACTTTCAGGATAGAGGTTGCACTGAAAATAGTAAACAATCACATGTCCTTTTAGAAGACTGCAAGCCCTTCATGAAAATAAGTTATTCTATGAACCTGAAGATCATGTCTGTTGTCTGAGGATTTTACACACACATTTAGCACTGATTTAGGCAGAGGTTAGGCAATGGTAAGGTTGGGTTTAGGAGTAGTCGATGGTGGATAATCTTGGGTTGAGTGTGAGGGTGAGGGTGAAGGCTACCTTGTTGTGAAGGTTCTAATGGACCTTCTGGAGATCAAGAATTGCCATTTTAAATTGTGAAGAACGGTCTGTTTCCAGTACATCCCTGTACAGATTAGGGTAGTATGGCCCCCTATGCCTGTCCATTGCTGTTCTGATATTTTCTAGGGAGCAGTCCTCACAATAATTAAAACCATTATGATAGATGATTGAAGCAGTCAATTTAAGTAGAATTACTTGGGCGCGTGCTAATATATATCTCCAGCAGTTGATGGAGAAATATAGAAGACACATTGGGAAATTGACAGAACTAAATGAAGAATAGGAACAACTTTAACATTTTCTAAAAACTGCCCACTACTTCATTGAATTTACTACAAAGGGAGGAAGGTATATTTTTTGGACTCATACATATATCCAGTTGGGAAGGAGCTGCACAAGGACCTCTGTTAGGGGTTCCGATAAAAACAGTATTATACATATGTTGCAGGGATTCTGCTCGGGAACAGAACTATGATTGGGACCATAGAACATCAATATGTAGGGACTGAGGCACGTTACCAAATCAGTACCTAGGGCCTGAATCAGACTAGCTTATAGTGCCTCCCTTGCCCCCCTAACCTTCCTAGAGACAAGTGATTTGGCACCCCAGAACACAACACTCCCAGCCCTCTCACTCATTCATGTCCACAATAAATAGAAAAGAGACACAAAGGAAGCTTACAATATTGATATAAAATATTGTGCTCTATCTAATATGCAATCACTGTGCCACAATTAGAAAACATTTTCAAGTCGGTAATGTCATTAGCATGATTAGAAGATCATATACAATAAAAAGACCGGCCATGTTACCTGACAGATTTGCCTAAACCCACCCACCACTATATAAGCAAAGTGTTTATAGATCTCTGGGATTAGGGGCAAACCCCATACCTTACCATACATAGATGGCTGTTCTACATCTCAGCTGGCGCAGCTCTATCGTCTCAGGACCATTGCACTGCCTGCAAGCCTCCGCTCTGTCTGTTTTCAAAACGACAAGTTCCGGTTTATATGATAAAACTTGAGTTCAAAAACAGCAGCTGGGGTTCTCTAGTATGTCTAGGTGCTTGTGGCAGACCTCAGAGAATAACAAGAGGAATGTTGTTTGACCTTACATAAGACTGTTTCGACTAAATCCCAGGAAAAGAACAAAATACGAAAACGTGCTGTCTATGGGAGAAAATAAAATTTTGCACAAATAAAGTGTAATATTTTGGAAACGTGCAAATCAATTGCGGCCTATAATGTGCAAAGTTAGGCTAACATAAGGAAAATAGCAATGGGCCTCTTAGAGACCTTATAACATTTGCAACTAGATTTCACCCCAACTGCTTAAGGAAAACAATCTATTGATATAACGTGTATTAGTAAAGCACACATTCAAACAAGGGTATCTTGCCGCTGAATAACAGATTTTTATTGTTACCCAACTTAATGGTATTCATTTTATTGACTTAAAAAGAATGAAAGGCTGAGTGGACACACCGGATTTGAACGTTTGATCATGAGATCGAATTCAGGCCCCTACAGTGGCTGCATTAGTCTACTAAGCCACTAGATATTGTTTGAGCATCCGATGAATAAAATATGATGAATGAATCTTTTTTTAAATGCGAAAGGTAGATGTAACTGACAACTGTAAAATAAGTAGTTATTCAGGTACCACAGTAAAGAAGGCAACATAACATATTGAAAAGCTCACCCATGAAGAACCATTAACAACAAAGAAAGTGGAAGACAATACAAATCCATATTTGCTGTACGGACATCAAGCTCAAGAGATAGTTAAAATATTAAAAGAAACAATGGAATATTCTTGAAAATTATGAAACCTATCCAGTATATATTAACAGACCACTCCCAGTACACAGTATACACAAAAAGAAATATATCTGTATAGTATATTCAGAGGAAATTAATGTCAAACAAACCGTACCATGTGTACTACACCTTTCAGCTTATCTTCTTTCTTTTAGTCAGTCAGTCAAAATAACTTTCTTTCGCCGATACAATACCGGCATAAAAAGTATTCTACAGACATAATTTCATCAATAATTATAAAAAATACATCATATACAAGTTATGATAATATGTATCTAAGCCAACCTAAAAAGGCAACAATAATAATGGTAAATTGTAAAACAGTCATAGACTAAAAACAGTGATTCATACATATATACAAGGTTTTAAACAAGCCAGCGCCATTAATTGCATCTTTAAATATCAGTTTAGGAATTTAGTCTCCTCCTGCTTTGAGCTGATAAAAAAAAAACAAGGCCAAGCAGAAACACACCAAAGGTTCCGGTAATGACTGAAGGTAATATAGGGCTGGACGGCATTGTCTGAAGTTCAATTTTGCATGAGGGGGAGAATATGTCCATTTCTTTCATTAGTATACAGTTTACAAAAGAATAGAAAATGCAGGTCATTGCGAGTGGATCGCATGTCACAAGGACAGAAAAGGAGTGTAGCGATTTGCGTAAGTTTTTGACGGATGTCCTAGCAAAAGAGGAATATAGTTTAGGCGAAATCTCAATAATATATATCTTGTTCTTTTAGCATTTTAGCAGTATGGGCCATACTAGTCCGCCCACAAGTAGCAGCGAGATTGAATGAAAAAATATTTCATTTGATACTGAACTCAGTGGTTTTCCATACATTTAGTAAATGTCATTTTGTTTTTGTATTACTAGAATTAAATACATCTATTTGGTAGACTTTAGGTGAATCCTCAGAACTATCAATCAATCAATCAAAGACATTTATAGAGCGCACTACTTAACCGTAGGGTCTCAAGGCGCTTGGGGGGGGGGGGGGGGGCGCTACTGCTCGAACAGCCAGGTCTTGAGCTTCTTCCTGAAGGAGAGGTGGTCTTGTAAAAGGGTAGCTAGACAACCAGTGACCAAAGACCCTTTTGTGTTGCCCGGCGGTGTCGCCTCTATTACCCACAAAATATTAATCAATGAAGAAGCAGGCGCTGGAGACTGAAGGGCAGGAAACGAGGGTTTATTCTCTCCGGAGGAGAACACATCAATTCGGACAGCAAGTATCGTCACGAGGTGCTCTAACCGCATCTCTGAGGCCTGGCCTCTTATACACAGGTTTTATTGCTTTATTACATGAAACACATATTTGTCAATACTTTGATGTACGGAAAGGCATCCTAGGAATCCCCGCTTCAAGCCCGTTCCCACACATTTACAGTGGAAGTCCCCGCCCCGGTCACAACAGGTGATGATTATCGCGCAGCTGGGCATTCCGCCGATTCACGGAATGCGTGGAGCTTGATCGGATCTCATAGGGTGGGGGCTTTGATCAAATCGAGGGTCCTTAATGGGGGAAGCTTCCTACTGTACGGGGGTGTGATAAGCAGTATCCGCAGGGCCAGGTGGCGGCCTGGGAACAAGGGAGACAAACGGGCACACAGGAAATGGGGGTTTGTATCAAAGGACTTGGGACCATGAAAGGGATGAAGGGAGGTGTCGCACTGGGAACAGGATGGGATTCCGAGGCAGAGTTGCGCTGAAGAGAGGTTTATGACCCGTGGCGTATGTGAGCGAGGGGGGTTGTCAGCATGCGGGGGATGCCTGCGGGGCTAAGAGAGGGTGAGAGACGCGCTGGCTATCAGCGAGGGGCAGAGGGGCCATGGTGCTCAAAATGGCTGCCGCTTACGTGCAAGGCATGTGAAAGCGGGAGTGATCAGTGCGTGGGGGTGCTTGTGTGGGTGAAGAGCCGTGCTGGGGGTCAGGGATGGGCAGAGGGTGGTTCTGGTCAAGGCAGCTAAAGTGGAAGGGGTGTGCGACAAAGAGTGTGGCATCGGGGCAAAGGGAAGATGGCGCAGATAATGTTCACCAAACCGTATTAATTTTCCACAGTCCTCCCTTTAACATTTCTAAGACATCTTGCTGGCCTATTTCCTATCTAGGTCTACTGTGGTGGTCATAAGTAAGGAAGTGATAACCCAGGTGAAGGAACTGTACATAAATATCACATTTTTAAATCTTTTCATCTTAGTGGGCGGGTTCCTCGTTAAGCTTTGTTGCAGGAAGGTCATAGTAATGCAATATCAGACAAAAATTATGTTGCGAGAGCGTTGGGTACAGATCATAGAGGCTTATAGTCATTCGGAATAGGAACTGATAGGTTACCACGTAAGTAAGTTCTTTTTGTACTCGGTTGGAGCATAGTCAATTCAATGGTGGTTGGGAGAGAAATGAGGCATAGTAAAAACAATAATCAGGGTTCCCAGTGTCTTATGGTCGTGGACCATTATTAGTGAGTTCTCAGCATTCTTTGTCGTCTTCTGTTGGTACTGTTGAGCACCTGTATTACAATTCGTTCTTTAGTAGGAATGTCCATGTGGGTTGAGCCGTTGGAGGTCTGCGGGCAGGAGAGTGTCTTTGTTTTGTTTCGCCAGACCTCGTGGGAGAAATGCGTTACGATTTTGAAGCAGGTGCATTTTCTTCCATAATCCAGAGTGTGGTCATTAGAAGGAGACAGAAAAGGATTGTGGTGAAGGGTGCAATTGTCTTTGAGTTGTGAAGTCTGTCTGTTCTTGGGTTTCTGTGGTGGGTATTTCCTGTTGCTTCCATCATCTTCAAGGCGCTCGGTACCGGGCAGAACCACATACTTCGTTTAGCTTCTCTTTGGGGTGACCCTTGGTGGTGTTTTAGGTCACCGTTCTGAGATTTAACACAGTTCGTGGTCTACTTAGTCGGGGTTCCCTCCCTTTTGACGCAGGAAATACCCTTCTCTGGATGGCACGGTAGGATTTAGAGGATGTTGAAAGTTCAGGTGGAGGGAGGGGGGTGTGCGAGTAGTCCTTATGGTAGGTCGGAGGAGGAGGGGATGGAGCAGGGCCAGATCGGGAACAGACCAGGGGGACGGAAAATTTAGACAGGCGGGTCCATAACCAGGTTCAGAGAGCGGGGACTTCTCGGCACATGTCGATCATATAGCAGGGGCCTCAGGTCAGCCCTTTCCTTTCATTCTGTCAGAAACAGTGCCTCGTCCTGCGACTCCTTACTGCTGCGGTCTCGCCTTGGCCAATGTCGTTGATGTTCCACGATTTGCAGTCAGGCCGCGTGCTCCCACATCCGGTCTCTTTCTCCTCCGACAGTAGTTCCTTTAAATGAGTTTGAAAAGACAGTCTTTAGAGATTTTGCAGAGGAAGGTAATCACATAAATCTATTTCTCTCCCAACATTAAGCAACTGGGTAAGCATCCGTTACATTGAGGTCTCGCAGCCAACGTATAAATAATTGATGATAGGTTTGCTGGGTTCCCTACAGCTTTCCTACGTTATTATTTCTTTGGCTTTTTGTTGGTATTACATTCATTGTCGTGGTACGAGGTCTGATACCTATTCGTTGCATTATAGTCACATCAGTTCTTCTGGCAGAGGCCCACTTTCCTAGTACGAGTCTTACGAAGCTATGCCGTTCTTCAGGGCGTTGTATTTTACGGAAAAAGTGCAACGTGCTATTTACCACGGTCTGAGGGATGAACATAGGCTAAACGATTTTCCATTATATCAATACATCCTATCTTTCGGCTAAACATTTTACTTTCAACAGGGTTTACTTGCAACAAGTTCTTTCATTTTTGACTTAATTCTAAGTTCGCAAACATCATTCTAAATTCTACATAGTTTCTTACAACCTGGCTACTTCATTAAAAAAACACGGACTTGCGATGACTGTTCAACCCATCCTTGGGGTGAGCGGGGTCTAATGGAAAACAACTAGGAATATAGCGAACTGGGGCAAGGGACATTTTTTTCAAACTCTCGTCCCGGGCAGCTGATACAAAACTGGGGGCATTCTGGGAAAACGGGGATGTCTCGATCACTTTTACTGTTTGGGCGTTGAGATAATTTCGGGACATGGAAGGTCGTGTTTACCAGAGATATTTTATCATGGATGCCACTGACAAGTAGTTCCCTCAAAATGGGTCGGATTAGAGAACCTTAGTCGTCTTACCTGTCCCTTTCTTTTCGGCCAATCTAGGTTTCATCAATATTTAGCAGAAAAGGAGAGGTAGTAACGTGGTATCGATGCAATTTTTATTTAAGACAAATTTGTGCAAATACTTGTGGTATTTGGAGCCAATCAGGTGGTGCACCAGGGGTAGTGGTTCGCCAATTAGGTGCCAGTTGCTAGGAAGAGTGAAAGAGTGGAGGAGAGAGAGAGAGAGAGAGAGAGATAGAGAGAGAGACAGATAGAGAGGGAGAGAGAGATCAACAATAGGCTAAATAGTACACGTGTGACATGGGGAGTGGCCATGTACTATTTAGGCTATTTAGTGCATTACCCAATATGAGACATTTTGGGTTTGTGTTAGAATGTAGAAAGCATGCAGTTTGGGACGGAAGAGCATTAGGGCGGGTACATAAGGACATGCATTGAGTTGGGTGTCTTTAGGTGCCATCTTGCGGCGTAGGTCCGCTTCATGTATCGGACATGGCGTGGCTCCAGATCTTTACTATACCCTAGTCGTGATTCCAATGTAACCTGTAGAGGGAGAAAAAGGAAGAAAGGGAGGGGGAACAACATTCGAGCATATCAAAGGTACGGGCACGAAAGTTCTTTACTTACCACATACTCGTCTTGTCTCCTCGGGATATAATCCCTAGGGTCTTGGTTTCTGAAGTCAAGGGGGCGGGCAGTGTGATAGGTTGTTCATGGGGGGTTCGAGGGTGGCATTATAGATCGTGTGTAGGGAAACGCTAAAAAGAAATCAGAGGCGCCTAGCGCGAGGTACCTGGTTTGTAGATGTAACTAGCCATCGGGATCCTTAAATCATTCCCAAAGCTGTGGTGTTCTAAGGCATATCAGTTCTTCGGTCAACCCTGTCCCTTAGTACCTTCGAGCACCATACCTTTATAACATTCTATCATTCACACCGCTTTACTTTACCCATTCTCAGAAGTCGAGGTCCTTCTTCATGCGTTAGTTCCTGAGCCTAGTCGCATATTTGGAGGCAGCATATCATACCTTAGATTCGATCATCAATCCAGGGCCGAACAACCATTTTCTAATAACCTTGAAAAGAGAGCAAAACGGTTGCGCACAGAATGGCCCTCCCGCCGATTCCCATATTTACAAATGTACGTGATACCTGTTCATAGTTTGGAAAACCTTTATTTGCATAATTGTTCAGTAAGTAAATATGCGAATGCAATCGTATTTGGCCGGACACGGCGATGGCTGAAGCACATACAGTAGGGGGGGGGCTATTTTGTAGCATTTGAAAACATTGAAAAACGTCTACTTAGTTATTTGCAAGAAACTAAAAACATCTATTAATAATTGAGGGATCAGAGGGTATTTACTTCATAGATTGAAACACCGTCAGACTAATTGCAATCACATTTCTTAGATGTATACCGTAGGCGTGCGTCACAAGCTACGTTATGTATCGGTTACAATAAATATCATAATAAATCGTACATTGAAATCAACATTTTAACGGGATCCTTTCAAATGTTCGCCAAGTGAACCCTCCTCCCTTTTTCGTCAAGCGTACAAAGGTTCACATACATAACTCAGAACATCAAGTCTTGTTAGTCAAAGAACACCACGAGGTGTCCGTAAGTTCCTATTGATACCGGCGCCATTTTGGGCGATGCCAGGTTGGTTGCACCAGAATCCCTTTCGGCAGTTCAAAAACCTGTGCTAACAGAGGGGCTGGTAATGTGGACCGTCAATCAAAAGGGGAGGGAGGTAGAATCTTCCCTACCAGGTCACGTTGAGGTTCAGCCGGAACTTACTCGAATTCGTTAGCCCACAATGTTCCCGGATGGTTCAGACTGAAGCTGGTGCTGACACGAGAGCACCACCATCTTGTGGCTATGTCGTGGTCGTTTCATTCGTGATCAAGGCAGTTGTTCCCCACCGGAAGCCTGTAGGGGCCGAGGGCTTCTGGGACTCTGGTAGAATCTTCAAAGCTGTGGGGATGTTGTCGGAGGTGGGGGCTCGTGCCCAGGCGGGCAAGCGCCCGAGTTGAAATACCGGACAAAGTTACTCCAGCGGCCTAGACCCGCCTTCCAGGGGGCCCAGACGCCATTTTGAGACCCTGCAGCAGCCGCCCTTCGTCGCGTCTTCAAGAGTGGAAGAGACTTCTTTGGGGCGAAAAAAATGGAACACCGTGCCGTTGAAGCAGGACATTTGGCTCAGGGCGTTAGGGTGCAGCGGTGGCGCCTCCACCGAGGGAGGCTCGTTCACGCCGCCTCCCTCTCCCAGTGCACCCCACGCCGTCCCTTTGAATCAGGGGTGCACATGATGACCACCCTACACCCCTGACTCCGCGAGTACTCTGGAGGACCATTGTATGTCCGGTGCTGCACAAGTATGCCCGTCGGACATTGTATGTTCTGTGCTGCGAAAATAGGTCCGTCGGACATTGTACGTTCTGTGTTACGCAAATAGATCCGTCGGACATTGTACGTTCTGTGTTGCGCAGGTATATCCGTGGCCCGGCTGGAGGATTTCGGCGCCGGGCCGGGGCTGGGAAACCTCCTACCTGTGGAGGTGGGAGAGGCTCGTCCGCGTCGCCTCTCCCTCCCAGTCCCCCTGCACCAGTTCAGCGGAGGAATTTGCGATGGCCGGACCAGGATATACGAGGGAGGGGGTCATCTGCATCCGCCCCCTCCCTACTCATGGCCCGGGGGCCGCCGCCCCAGGAAGGAGAGAATGGGAGGACCACTTCATGCCGGGCCCGTGGAGCCTCCTGTACATCCTCGCCGGCGACCTCTTTGGTCTATGGCTGTCGGCAGGCCCCGCCCCGCATGTGCTGTGTGTTTCACCTTCCGGATGGGCGGGACCGTTGACCTGTTACATTTTGGGAACTTCCGGGGTGAGCGTAATATGTTTTGTATTGCTCCTATTAGTACAGTTTTACTTAAAAGAATGTTTTACTAGTTTTTCTATTTATCGTTGGTCGTGTGTTATCTTTACCGTAATTAAATCTTAAATTATATAACAGAGATTTGGCTTCCTTGAGTCCTTTTTCTAATGGGGCGTTGTCTACGCAGGCCTGTAATTGCTTTTGTTTTTCAGAGTGGGGGGGGGTAGAGAGTAATCAGTCCCAGAACTCAAACATGTCGTTGAAATTGGTCTGACGAAATCTATGCCATCGGGCATAATCAAACGTTGTAGTTCTATCTGTCTTGTCCGTGTTAGTCTGATTCGTCTTTGTCTCGCGCCCTTTCCCTTTCTGCCGGCCTGTTATTTCTGTCGGCCCTCCGCTCTTACCTATGTTCCGTAGAGTCGGGCATTGGGCTTTCCAGTGCCCGAGTCTTTTACAAAAAGCACATTGGTTTTGCCTTAAGTCTGTTCGTCCTGCGCGTAGTGTCGGGGGGTTACTTTCAGGTCGTTGTGTCTCGGGGTTGTCCTGTCGGTACGTCCCTTTACACTGTTCCCTTTTTGTGTCTAATCCTCGGAACTGTGTCATCGCTGCCCCTTCCTTTGGCCTACCAGACGCTCGGAAGGTCGTCTGTCGCATTTCTTTACCTACTCTGACTTCGTCTCTTTCCTTTCGTCGCATTGCTTCTTTGCGCCACATACCGAGACTGTCGAGCATAATAGGCGTGGTCTTGCTACTACGAAGGGCTATTTCTAACGTCTCTATTTTGTCAAGATCGAAGGATCCTACCAGTGGCCACTGTTTCTCTTGATTTGCTTTGGTATACTTGTGCCATAGCTTGCTATAGGCTATGGTAATTAATCCATACTTTGTGAACATTTCTTTATTAGGGGTGCCTTCCAGCGGAGCTAGATGGTCCACCTCTAATAAACGGTCCGGGCTGAACCAGCTATCAATCAGTGGGGAGAAGACAGGCATGACGGGTCACAATGGGGACAATAGTCAGCACTACCTATCTTATCACTGTGTGCAAAGACTAGACAGAATATTTCTATTCTACGTTGTTTGCAGGCAGTGAATACCTCAAGAACCAATATCAATCAACAAAAATGGTCAATGGGGAGAATAAGTAGGCCCGCAAAGGTCTGCGTTACCTACCCTTTCACTATCTACAAAGAGGGAACCTATTCTTTCCTGTTTGTAGACAGAGAATCTCCAGAAAAACGATCCGTAACAGTTAATCAATGGGGAGGGGCAATTGATCAGTGAGGGAGAAAGATAGGCACGATGGGTGCGTTACCTATCCTTCACTGTTTGCAAGGGGAGAGCCGGTTGTTTCTCCGTTTGCCGACAGCGAATCTCCAAATAAATTAACAAAGAGTAATACTAGTATTTTTTTCAATCAATCAAACAATTTCTTAATTCGTCGTGTCTACACGACCTTACCCGGACCGCATGGACAGTTTCTTGTCTTCCGAATCCAGCGCCCGATCGTCCTCTTTTCTTCGTAATCCTCGCGGCACTCCTGATGGTTCCCAGTCAGGACCGTAGATCACTCGAGAGAGGTCTGTTAGGAACCAGTGAAGTTCGGATGATCGGCTGTCAGACGAGGGTCTATCGGACAGGGTACCTTCCGATCGTTGCAGTCGTTCACTCTGTCGTCAGGACCTCTCCCACTGGATCCACGAGTCGCTGATGGGCCCCACGCTTGGGACGCCAATTGTAAAAGGGTAGCTAGACAACCAGTGACCAAAGACCCTTTTGTGTTGCCCGGCGGTGTCGCCTCTATTACCCACAAAATATTAATCAATGAAGAAGCAGGCGCTGGAGACTGAAAGGCAGGAAACAAGTGTTTATTCTCTCCGGAGGAGAACACATCAATTCGGACAGCAAGTATCGTCACGAGGTGCTCTAACCGCATCTCTGAGGCCTGGCCTCTTATACACAGGTTTTATTGCTTTATTACATGAAACACATATTTGTCAATACTTTGATGTACGGAAAGGCATCCTAGGAATCCCCGCTTCAAGCCCGTTCCCACACATTTACAGTGGAAGTCCCCGCCCCGGTCACAACAGGTGATGATTATCGCGCAGCTGGGCATTCCGCCGATTCACGGAATGCGTGGAGCTTGATCGGATCTCATAGGGTGGGGGCTTTGATCAAATCGAGGGTCCTTAATGGGGGAAGCTTCCTACTGTACGGGAGTGTGATAAGCAGTATCCGCAGGGCCAGGTGGCGGCCTGGGAACAAGGGAGACAAACGGGCCCACAGGAAAAGGGGGTTTGTATCAAAGGACTTGGGACCATGAAAGGGATGAAGGGAGGTGTCGCACTGGGAACAGGATGGGATTCCGAGGCCGAGTTGCGCTGAAGAGAGGTTTATGACCCGTGGCGTATGTGAGCGAGGGGGGTTGTCAGCATGCGGGGGATGCCTGCGGGGCTAAGAGAGGGTGAGAGACGCGCAGGCTATCAGCGAGGGGCAGAGGGGCCATGGTGCTCAAAATGGCTGCCGCTTACGTGCAAGGCATGTGAAAGCGGGAGTGATCAGTGCGTGGGGGTGCTTGTGTGGGTGAAGAGCCGTGCTGGGGGTCAGGGATGGGCAGAGGGTGGTTCTGGTCAAGGCAGCTAAAGTGGAGGGGGTGTGCGACAAAGAGTGTGGCATCGGGGCAAAGGGAAGATGGCGCAGATAATGTTCACCAAACCGTATTAATTTTCCACAGTCTTGGGTCAAGCGCAGGTCGGTCGGGAGGGAGTTCCAGGTCTTGGCGGCCAGGTAGGAGAAGGACCTTCCTCCTGATGTCGCTCTTCGGATGTGGGGGACGGCGGCGAGGGCGTGGCTGGCTGATCGGAGGTGGCGTTTGGGAGCGTAGAAGTTGATTCGTTTGTTGAGGTAGCTCGGGCCTTGATCGTGTAGGGCTTTGTGTGCGTGGGTGAGGAGACGGAAGGGGATTCTTTTGTTGACGGGGAGCCAATGCAGGTCTCTCAGATGTCCGGAGATGTGGCTGTTTCGTGGGATGTCGAGGATGAGTCTGGCTGAGGCGTTCTGGATCCGCTGGAGTCTCTTCTGGAGCTTGGCGGTGGTACCGGCGTAGAGGGCGTTGCCGTAGTCCAGTCGGCTGGTGACGAGGGCCTGGGTGACAGTCTTCCTGGTCTCCGTGGGGATCCACCAGAAGATCTTCCGTAGCATGCGCAGGATGTTGAAGCACGACGAGGAGACGGCGTTGACTTGTCTGGTCATGAGAGGGAGGAGTCCAGGATGAAGCCCAGGTTGCGTGCGTGGTCCGTCGGTTTGGGTGCGGTGCCCAGGGCGGGGGGCCACCAGGAGTCGTCCCAGGCGGAGGGCGAGGAGCCCAGGATGAGGACCTCCGTCTTGTCTGAGTTCAGTTTCAGGCGGCTGGTCGTCATCCACTCGGCTACATCTTTCATCCCTTCGTGCAGGTTGGCTCTGGCTGCGGCGGGGTCGTTGGTCAGGGAGAGGATCAGCTGGGTGTCGTCGGCGTAGGAGATTATGTTGAGGTTGTGTTGGCGTGCGATGGCCGCGAGGGGGCTCATGTAGACGTTGAAGAGGGTGGGGCTCAGCGAGGATCCTTGAGGGACGCCGCAGATGACTTCGGTGGCCTCTGACTTGTACGGTGGTAGGCGGACTCTCTGTGTTCTTCCGTCGAGGAAGGAGACGATCCATTCCAGGGCCTTCTCCTGGATTCCGACGTTGCTGAGGCGCTGCACTAGGGTGCGGTGGCAGACAGTGTTGAATGCCGCGGAGAGGTCTAGGAGGATGAGGGCCGCAGTTTCTCCGTTGTCCATCAGGGCCCGGATGTCGTCGGTGGCGGCGATGAGGGCGGTCTCGGTGCTGTGGTTGGCTCGGAAGCCAGACTATCTAGGCTTGATATAGTGAGAAAACTATAAAAAAAACACTCCTAAGTTACGCCTGTCTTACTGAGGTGACATCACCAAATTTCACCTTCAGAGAGAGAAGCGGTGGTGGCAGAAATAGGGCTTGATGTGGGAAAATCTTTTGATTTTATAACCTCGGCCTATAATTTTGAAATATAGAGGAGGGTGGGGGTTGAAAATTCAAACTCTTATATGAATCACCAATTGCAAATGTCTTGAGAAATATTTGTCGTCTTCACGTTTTACTAATGTATGGAACTCATCAGGAGTGTCTGTTTCCATGGGGCGCCTGGCCGACACCCTGCCTTAGAGAGCCCTAGGGCTAAATTTAATTGTTGGTGGGTGCCTTTTTCTCTGCCAAGGTTACCAAGTAAATTACTCTGTTGCCCTGACGGAGATGCCTCCTGCCAAATTTAGAAATGACCACCAAACTGGCAGTTATTTCTGTCACGGCGTTTCCTGTCAATGCTTTTTGCAGTTTGGTCAGGGCTCCACTACAAGATGGGGCCTTCCACCAAACTCTTTTCTTTTTTTTCCCAAAAAGAAAGTCCAAAAGCAGGGTTTTATTTTTTAAAATAAAAAAGATAATGCCCCACTCGTCATAGGAGCCATCTCCCATGGCGAGGGGGGCATTTTGTTTTTTTACAGGCCATTACCACCAGGAGTTTGCCTGGTGGTGCCGGACAGTGAAAAACTGCTATATGTCTGCCCATCCTAATTGGATGGATGACATATAGCCATCGCCGGACTGGGAACCAAAACCGGCCCTGGCAAAGTGCCCCCCCCCCCAGGGGGATGGGCGTGAAACCGCGCTCTTTGCCGGGCCGGTTTTCGGCCGATTTTGTCATAGGCCCTGTAACAAAAAAACGGCCCCCATGGGCCCAAAACCGGCCCCCACCCTTGCGGTGCACCGGGGTTGCCCGGTGCCCGCAACGGCCAGTCCGGGCCTGCATATAGCCAATTCTCCAATGGCCCTTACTCCATCTGGCTATCTGAGAAGTTTAACTATGGTGGGGACTGACTTGTCACTGCTGTGGCTAAACTATGATCCGCATATAAATCGGGTGAGCAGGTCACTATGTTGGCCGGAGCTGAACACCGCCGCCATTGTGACGGAGTTCCCTCTTTGCCAACATATAAATTATGTCCTCAATCTCCCTATAATCAGTTATAGCTAGAAAATCCAGTAAATTGTACTGCAGTTTGGTGTTAAATGGAATGCCCAAGATCTAAAGCTGTAAGCTCTCTTCTGGGATTGCTGATACAGCCAGTCAGATAATGAAAGACCACTGACCTGCTCCGTCATCTGCTGAAGTAATGGATCCCAATGCTTAAAACCTGTTTCTTGTAACTAAAGGCTAACTTATGAGTGCCGTGAGCTAGGGCGCTGGGAAACAAAGTGACCACAGTTAGGTTGTGCCATTCAGTTTCTGTGGGTGAGAGGCCAATTAAGGCATCTTGCTCGAGGAGAGACATGTGTATCAACTGCTTTATTTCACTGAACAGTGACAGCTTGAAGCTAGCTGGGTTGAAGTATGATGTGGCCTGGGTGACCTCTTGTGAGCAGTAGAGTGCAGGTTTGAATACAGTAGATGGCGACAGCTGGTAACTAGATTGAATAGATGCTGCTGGGACCAGTAACAAGCACAGAGGAAAATCACAGCTGGCTGAAAACCAATGAGATCTGTCTCGGAGTTTGCCTAAAACAGTTTCAGAGGTGCAGGGGCAACAATCACAACATTTTGTAAGCATCAACAGGGCTCCAAAGTTGAGTCCAATACTGCATAATACTGAGCCCTCAATCATTGCAAATCTAGGCCTGAAATAATAAAAAGAGGACTTCAGGGAAAGCAGTCTCAAGATGCTGTAAAGCAACTTCACGGAACAGTATCATGTCAGCATGGGCAAAAGTGAAGCTGAAGTCAAAAAGTACATTTATAATACTCTCCTGGAACCTCAAACTTTAGTTTCCAATATTTTAAATACACCACTAGCAACACATCACAATGACAAAATGCTCAGTATGTCATAGGCATTATATTAATGTTGACCCAACATACCAGTTATAAAATCCTGTCACTGCAAATGGGGTGGGTGGGGAGTATCAGATTCAAAATACACTGTGATACCCCTGGGATGGAGATGCAGTGTGTAGCACAATCACTGCAGGAAAAAAAACTACTAGAGATTTGTGGGAAAAACAACAGTTGAGCCAATATGCCACAAGGCAAGTCGTGAGGTTAGTAGGACCCGCGCACAAACACTCCCATTTGTACATGTTCACGTTTAAAGTTGAGTGGGCTAAAGAACGGTGATGGATTAAACCAAGATCTGTTGACCTTTTTGTACCGCTCTGTTTGCCAATAAGGTGGCAGGGTATGCTCAGACATGAGTCCCTTGCTCACTTTGCCACTGGATTCAAGCAAGCCTGACTGAATACGGCTGTAATGCCAGAAACCGGTCTAGGAAGCTTGTTTCCGGTCCAGGGAAGGCATGCCTTGGCAGTTCGGGCTGGACTGTTCCCATGAGGCACAGTGTCAGACTGATTTGCATATGGCCATGTCTGAACTGGGGTGGCAGAGTGGGCTAAAGAACGGTGATGGATTAAACCCAGATCTTTTGACTGGGTGTGAGTGTTTGATTGGTTCAGATGCTCCGTCCATCACCACCCCCTTTTGTACTGCTTTGTATCATCGACGAGCACGTCTCCGCTCCCTCCGTCGACGAGGACTTCTGTTGTCGCTTCTACGACGACGACTTCCACTTCTTCATCTATGATGCCGACCACGATCCTGTCGTCGGCGACATTGCCATCGACGTTAGTGGCAGTGTAGGTGAGGCCCCTGTCGTCTACGGTGCCTTTGACTTCATCAACAGCGTCTGCTAAGCAGAAGAAGTATTCGTCGACGAAAGGTGCATCTTCATCGACGGTGGCTTCGGGACAGCGTAGATGCTGCATCCATGGATTTGGTTCCATTGAAGTCTACGCCGACAGTCGGCCTTCTTGGACACTTTAATGCCAATCCAATCAACTCCTCATCTCCCAGCAGAGCTGTTTTCATTTGATGCTTCTGAGGGTGATTCGGAGGAGGATGATAGATTTCGGGCTGCTCGCAGTTCCTCCGAACCTTTACTAAAATGTCAGGATTTTGTTGACGATGAAGACTATGAAGATTATTCTGAGCAGGCCGGCCAACCAGCGCCAGAGCTTCCCATGGGGCAAATGCCCATGCCTCTTATTTCCAATCTTCAATTTATCCTGGATGACTATTACCGTTGTTTTCCAACCTCAGTCTAGACCTCTCATGAATGCCAAGCACCTCTTCCGCCTCCGCTCATTGCGGAGCCACTTCCAACACCTTCTAAAACAGCGTCAAAGTTTCAGCAAATCTGAAAGCTCAATTTTTTAAAAGTTTATTTGATTTGTATTATACACCTGCTCGCATGTTAAAATGGAGAAGCGGTTCTGATGGTAAATGCTCTCGTTGTCAAGCTGATAATGCAGACAGTGTACATATCTTTTTTTCTTGCTCTACATTAGGAAGATTTATTCAGGATATTGAAAACTTCTTGTCCTTAATCCTTAAGGTTAATTTAAAGATCACCCCCTCTATGATGATGTTAGGGAAGATCCCTAATGATAGTAGAACTAATGAATTTTATCGTTTTCGATATTTTATTTTCTTCACAATGACTGTCGCTCGGCTTTGTATTGCCACAGAGTGGCTTCAAGAAAAGCCTCCACTATTCCAACAGTGGCAAGCACGGCTGTATAAACTTTATAAGTTAGAGTGGAGTCTTTTTTCGCTCTCCGCATCAAGACGGAGAAAGAAATTGGGTTTGAAAATTTGGGGGACTTTTTCAGAGTTCTATGAGGCTTGAAAAAAAAAAAAAAAAAAAAAAAAGGAAATCACGTGTTCCTTCGGTTAATGTCATATTATTCGTTTTTTCTGTTTCTGTTAAATGCCCTTATGTATTATTAAGTGTATCTTGTGATATATATATATGTCGGTAGGAACTATTTGATCATTGTTTTTTGTCGTGTGTCAATAAAAATATATATAAAAAAAAGTTTCAATGCAGGACACTCCACAGGTCATTGATGATGAGGATGATGACAGAGAAGCGGGTGAACTGGATGATAGATCCCTCCTCACGGAATGGGACAGTTCTCAAATTCAAACACCGTCTGTCACCACTCCAGCTCCTCTTGATTCTCCACCGGTTGATATCGGCGGACTCCATTATCTGATGGAAAGAGCAGCAAAAACATTTCACCTCCCTATGGTAACTAGAGATGAGGATTGTCTCTTGTATAACTTCAAGGATCAGCCGCAGAAACAAGTTTGCGCTATTCCAATAATAGACTTTATTTGGCAAAAGGGTCTCAAGCTAATGCAAAACCCTAATTCCATTCTAGCTGTTTTACCACGACTGGATAAGAAATAGAAAGCCCCAGCAAATTCACCTGCTTGTCTTATTGCACTGCCGAAGCCTGATTCCATTATTACGCAGGCAGCACAACGTCGTGCCCGAAATCCTTCATCTCCACTCTCGGCTCCTCTGGACCGGGAGGGACGACGCTTTGATGCTATTGGCAAAAAGTTCTCCACTATGGCGGCCTCTACAGTCCGAGCAGCCAATTCGTTGGCAATCCTTGGCCGTTATGATAGACAAATGTGGTCGGACATTGCTCCCCGCATTGACTTGATTCCAGAACCTTCTAAGGCAGAAGCGCAGAGAATTCTTCAGGAAGGGGAAAGGATTTCCTCAGAAATTATTGATTGTGCTGTGGATGTATCTTCCACTGGCAGGAGCGGCAGTCCTCCGGCGGCAGGGCTGGTTAAAGGCTACCTCGTTCCGTCAGGAGGTGCAGATGAAAATATTGGACATGCCTTATGACGGTGAATCACTGTTTGGTCAACATATTGATGATGCCCTTCAGACGATCAAAAAGGACACCAACACTGCTCATGCTTTGGGCACTCTTCAGTTAAAAAACAGCCCTTTCGGGGTGCGAGGGGTTGTTGCTCCTCCTCTTCCTTTTCGAGGAGGTTCTGCCAATACCGGCAATACAACTCTTTTTCAAATCAACAACGTTACTCCTCCCAGATCCAATAGACGTACAGACAACCGCCAGCGGCCTCTTACAAGCAGTATAGAGGAAAATCCTCTTACAGAGGCAGAGATTCATCAAAAAACAATGACTTGTTCCATTTACCACCCTCCATACCGCCAACACACATAAAGGTTGGAGGTCGAATCTCCTGTTTCTACTCCAAATGGTCAGAAATTACTACAGATCGATGTGTTTTGGATATTGTACACAGGGGGCACGCTTTAGAGTTTGTAAAAATCCCTCCCAATTCTCCGCCCAGAGGCCCTCTGCCTGCTCATCTGAAGGAACTTTTGGGTCAACTTGCAATCTTGTTGAGAAAGGGCGCGATTGAAGTGGTTCCAAAAACTGCAGAGGTTTCTATTCAAGGTTCTTCCATATACAGAAAAAGTCGGGGGAATCGCGTCTTATTCTGGACCTACGCTCCCTAAACAAATACCTAAAAAAACAGACATTTCAAATGTTGTTCCTTGAGGAGGTGCTTCAATTACTATTCCAGAACAAATACATGACCACACTGGACCTTCAAGACGCCCATTTTCATGTCCCAATTCTTCTCAGGCACAGAAAATTCCTCTGATTCCGAGTGGCTGGGAGAAATTTCCAATTCAAGGTCCTTCCATTTGGCCTCCGTTCTGCGCCTAGAGTGTTTACCAAGGTCCTGGCACCAGGGTCAGCATATTTTCATCTACAAGGCGTACAAATTGTTCCCTATCTAGACGACAATCGTTCGAACTGACGTCTCGACACACTCTGATCTGCAGGTCCACCTTCCAGTCTCTAGGCCTTACATTCAACCTGGAAAAGTGCCATTTTGTTCCCACTCAACTCAGGACGTTCTTGGGGGGCCATAATCGACACCAAACTGTCAAAAGCCTTAGTGTCCCTCAACGACTTTGCACCTTGGCAACCTCCCTTCGATCAAGAAGGTCCGTGTCTGTTCGGCAGTTGAAGACTTTGCTAGGGATGTTGTCCTCTTGCATTCCCCTAGTCCCTCACTGCCCCCTGAAAATGAGACCCATTCAGGAGGAACTCGACAAGCAATGGACTCAAATTTCAGGATCATTCAACGATGTGGTCAAAGTCACATCTCAAATGGAAACAGCTCAATTATGGTGGACCCTAGAATCGAACGTATCAGCAGGCTGTCCATTTCTGGTGGACATTTCAAATTTCACACTCACAACAGACGCATCCCTCAAAGGGTGGGCTGCTCACCTTCAGGTCCTCACAGTCAAAGGAAGATGGTATTACCACCAAAGGAACTGGCATATCAACCTTCTGGAGTTATTAGCCATATTTCTGGCGCTAAAGGCTTTTCACGCCATCATTCAGGGAGCTTCGATGTTGATCCGAACGGACAACACAATATGCATGCACTATATAAAGAAACAGGGGGGCACACAGTCCGTTTTGCTATCCCTTCAGGCACAACAAATCTGGGATTGGGTGATCCAGCATCAGATCACTCTGACCGCAGTGCATGTTCCGGGAACATTCAACATCCTAGCAGACTCTCTGAGCAGATCAACCTCATCCAATCATGAGTGGGAATTACATCAACCCACACTGGATCACATTTTTCGACTCTGGGGTCCCCCGAATCTGGATCTGTTCGCAACCAATCTGAACGGCAAATGCCCATTTTAAGCAAGTTGGCTTCACCAACCAGAGTCGTGCGGGAATGCTATTTTGATGAACTGGTCAAAAATATATGCTTGGAGGAGGAGCTACGCGAGCATCCGCGTGGGCCGCGTGAGCACAGAGCTCCCCGGACCTTCGCCACTCTTCGCAACTTATCCTGACAACATCCTGAATTCTTGGACGGATCATTGAAGATGAACCTTGGCTGACTCCATAACTCTTCTCAGATTTCAATTCGGACTCGGGAAACCGAAATTACATCGATTTGAACTTTTGAGGCCCACCCTGCGGCGAGCCAGAGACTTGGCGAACTGTGAAGCCGGGGCGAAGTTGAATAACAACGGCAGTGGGGTTTTCCCCAGTAGCCCTACTCCAACTTTCGGTTTCGTTTCTGGGTCCTGGCATGGTCTGATTGCGAGAAGGTTCCGCTCAGTCGGGGATCTGTCCAGCCTGTACTCAGTGTAAGTGAGACTTCACCATCTACGCCGATTGGGTCAAGCTGTGTCTTTGTCTCGGCCGCACGAGCCAGTTTTTCTAGACTGTTGGTGCCCTGCCCACAGGCGGACTTTTTCACTAGGTCTCGCGGGCCCCTACGGGGCGCATCTCCCAGCATGGCAGCCAGGGGTGAAGCCGAGAAACAGAAGACTAAGACGCCCCTTCGTGGGGGACCGGTCCAATCCAACGTTATGGACCGGTATTATCAACCCAAAGGATCCCCTGGAGTCGCCAGCCGTACCCCGGAAGACGCCAAGGAGGACTCAACCGCCCCTACTGATCTGTCCCTGCAGGACATCATGGGCGCCATTACCAACATGAAGGAGACCATCGGCCAGCAGTACGAGGCTCTTGCTCAGAAAATCGACACGGTTGCCATTGATGTCACCCTGATCAGAGCCGATTTGTCCAAGAACAACGAGAAGGTGAAGTCGTTGGATCTGAAGACTTCCAGCCTCACGGCCGATGTGTCGGAACTTCAGACCGAACTTGGCAAGTTGAAATCAGCTAATGACCAGATGTCCCATCGGCTGGGGGATTTTGAGAATAGGGCTAGACGCAATAACATTCGCGTCATAAGTATTCCGGAGAATCCCGAGGCTCACTCGACTGACCTCCTGGTTGAAGATCTTGTCCTGAACCATCTTGCCCCTGCTGGACTGAGCAAGTTCTTTGAAGTGGAGCGTGCCCATCGCGTTCCGGGTGGAAAGGCTAAACCGGGCGCTCCTCCGAGGCCTATCATCGCCAAACTTTTCCATTTCAGGGATCGGGATGCAATCCTGCAGGCGTCGAGAGTGAGCGGCCCGGTAAAATTTGAGAATTCCACAGTTAACTTTTACCCGGACTTTACTCAGCTCGTCCAGAGACAAAGGATGGGTTTTCAGGGAGTTAAGCGACGTCTCCGGGACTTAGGATTGAAGTGCGCGATGCTTTTCCCTACCAGGCTTCATGTGGAGTACAGGAACTGACATTCTTTTTTGACCGGCCGGAGAACGTGAGTGACTGGCTGGATTCCCTGCCTGGCTGGAACGACCGGACTGAGCACCCTGGTGGTGCCGAGGGTGGTGAGCCTGTACAGAAGTGATATTTCGGCCCTGATCTCCGAATACTAGACTTTGCTTAACTGGGCTCTATTTATTTTGTACATTATGTTTCACTGATGTTCCCTTCTGGGTGGCGGGAGGGACGGGCCTCTTTCCTCCTCCAGGGTCTTTTTGTAGAGTGGGAAATGTTAGGGCGACAGGCACACACATGTTGGGGTGGCTTTTTAGTCTACTGCAGGGGTGCAGGGAGGGGGGGGGAGTTGTAACGGGTGTTGGTTGGGGGGTGGGGTGGGGTGTTTGTGACTGTGTTTTTTTTCTTTTCTTTTTTTCTCAAGGCGCCGTATTGGTTTCTTCTATACTTCAAATGTCCTGCTCTTTGTGGGGTTCTTCTTGCATCACTTGCGGGGATGGGGGGTAGTGGGTTGAGGTTAATATCTTGGAATGTCAATGGATTGGGTGATCGCATAAAACGGGGTGTGGTATTGCAGTATCTGCGTCGCTTGTCTCCTGATGTGGTACTTTTGCAGGAGACGCATTTGGTGGGAAATATGTGTCATGCTATGAATAGATGGGGTTATCGACTGGTCGCACACTCCGGGCTCACCACTGGTTCCAGAGGGGTGGGTATTCTTTTTCGGTCTTCTCTCCCTCTAGAGATTGATGACGTAATCCTCGATGACAGAGGGCGTTATGCCGCCCTCACTGGTAGGTGGGAGGGTAAGACTCTTTCATTGCTCATTGTATACGTTCCCCCGGGTCTCCAGACCTCTACCTTCTCAGATGTTGGCCGTGTGATGCGGGAGCTCCTTGATAGCATTCTCCCTATGGATGGGGATTTTAATTCTGTGTTCTCTGGCACTATGGATCGTCACCCCCCCAGGGATCTCCCTAATTCCCAGTCATGGCTCAGTGGGTTCTTGGATACCTTTGGTCTGGTAGACTGCTGGAGGTTAATGCATCCGACACAGAGTCAGTACACCTTTCACTCTGGGGCTCATGGGAGTCTCTCCAGACTTGATTACATCCTTGTGCCCGCTGCCCAGTCTTCCTCTGTTCGGGAGATTAGACACCTGGCCCGGGGCATCTCGGATCATTCTCCACTGTGGCTATGCATGGACACTGGGGTGAACGCCGCGGGGCGGATCGCCCCTATCAACCCCTGGTACCTGCGTAATCCCAAGACCCGTAGTGGTCTAATAAAGTCCCTAGACCACTATTTCCTGGAGAATGAGGGGTCTGTTTTGTCCTCTGTGTCCCTGTGGGAAGCTTTTAAGACTGTGATTCGTGGACAGGCCCTATCTTTAATAGATGAAACTAAGAAAGCTAGGAATCAGGAGGTGGTGAGTCTTGAGGCTGAAATATTGGACTTGGAGGCTGACCTAGACTCTGGCGTTACCCATGACAGACTCCACACCCTTGGCCTGAAGCAGCTTGACTGTAAATCCCTTGTCACAGATGCTGCCAAGACGATGTACACTGAGCAGCAGGGTAGACTGTATGATGTTGGGGATTAGGCGGGTAAATTGATTGCGTGGCTTGACAAGAAGGAGAGAGCGAATCGTGTTGTCCCTGTGATTCAGACTTTAGATGGTGAGAGTGTGACTGACCTGAGTGAGATTGTGGAGTGTTTTGCAGATTATTTTCGTGCTGTGTACTCCCCGGTGTCTGATAGAGATGAGGACGACTCCCATTCATTGCTGCGGGACATCGCCCCGCCCTGCCTTTCTGAAGTGGATCGAGAGTACATGGAGGCTCCGTTGTCTGTAGACGAGATTGCGACCGCAATTCGTTCTCTCCGTTCGGGCAAGGCTATGGGCCCGAACGGCCTGCCTATTGAGCTGTACAAACTGCGCCCGGATAAGGTTGCACTATATCTTCGCGATATGTTTAGGGAATTCCGTGACCTTGGCACCCTCCCTTGTGACCAGCGTTTGGCAACGATTGTGGTAATTCCCAAGGAGGCAAGCCTCGGGATCGCTGTGCATCATACAGGCCCATCTCCCTGTTGAATGCTGAGCCTAAGGTTCTTGCCAAGGTTCTCGCTAATCGTCTGCTTACGGTGATTTGTGATCTGATCCATCCGGATCAATCCGGTTTTATTCCACATCGGAACACTGCTCTCAACTTGCGGCGCCTACTTGGTGTTCTCGCGAGGGCGGGGTCTCTTCCGGAACTGGCCATCTTGGCTTCCTTGGACGCCACGATGGCCTTTGATAAGATAGAATGGCCTTATCTCTGGGCCGCCCTCGCGAAATTTGGTTTTGGTTCGGAGTTTGTCGGGTGGGTGAAACTTTTATATTCGGAACCGCTGGCTCAGGTGGTTGTCAACGGTCGAGTGTCCAGGTCCTTCACTCTCGGGAGGGGTACTAGACAGGGGTGCCCGCTGCCCCCCCTGCTCTTTGCCCTTGCTTTAGAGCCTCTTGCAGCCTGGCTCCGATGGGAGCCGTCAATAAAGGGCATTCAGTGGGCCCCCGATTTTGACCTTACCTCCCCTCGTAAATCCCTTAACGTCCTGTTTGACGTTCTTACCTCGTTCGGCAAGAATTGTGGCTTGATCATAAATTGATCTAAATCTTGTGTATATGTCATCTCAGGCGGCCTTCCGCCATTACCAAGTAGATTTCCCATTCAGATCTCTCAGTCCGGCTTCAAATATTTGGGGATTTTTATATCGCTAGATCCAGCGGCCCGCTATGAGCACAATCTCCTTCCTTCCTCTCGGAAGGTTGAAACTAGACGTGGTTCGGTGGCGTAGATTGCCGTTGTCGCCGCTCAGCCGCACCGCACTCTTTAAAATGATGTCTTTGCCCCGGTTTTTATACGCACTCCAGAATTCGTTCGACGTCATTCCGGCAAGCTACTTTCGGGAGGTGGAGGGCTTACAGCGGCGGCTTGTTTGGGACGGCCGCGCACGTATTGCTCTTGCAAAGCTAACTCTCCCCTGGTATGACGGGGGCATGGCGCTCCCGGATATCAGGAGGTATTATTGCGCCTCCCAGTTGTCCGCAATCAACCACGCCATGTATGCACCCAGCCCAAATCCGGCTTTCGAGATGGATAAGCATCAGTTGCCGGGCGGTAACTACAACAGGGCGCTCTATTCTCGGACAGCGGGGAGGAATCTGACGGGACCCACCAAGATTGCTGAGCGTGTGTGGAAGGATGCAAATGCGGCCATGGGATGGAATGATCGATTGACACGAGCGACCCCTTTGTATGCGTCGGACAGACTTGGATGCCTCTGGACAACGAAAGGTTTTGAGAAGTGGGATATGATTGGTATAAGTAGGGTGAGTGACCTTTGGGTGAAAGGCGCGGTTAAGACCTTTGAGGTACTCCAGAATGAGTATGAGTTGAGTGATAGAGAGTTTTTCAGGTATGCACAGGTCCGCCATGCCGGTCTTCGCTGCCGATGCTAATGTTCCTGAGTCCTCCCCACTTGATGACCATATTCTTGATGGTCATCTGCCCGATGGTACAATTTCTTTGATTTATAAGAAGCTAATCAACAATCGGGCAGATCTCCTTGTGCGTCTCAGGGAGGCCTGGACTGGAGACGGGTAGGAGTTGGATGACGAAGACTGGCAGTCAGCACTGTCTTCCCCGAAAGAGGTCGCCATTCCCACCCGTCTCCGTCTCGTCCAACTCAAAATTCTTCATCGGGTGTATGTTACTGGTCCTCGTTTGGTTGCCATGGGTTTCTCCTCGGATGGGTTATGCAAGCGTGGGTGTGGTTTGAGTGCTACTTTCCTCCATATCATCTGGGAATTCCGGCAGGTGGCTGCGTATTGGACTCGTGTGCATGCTGTAATGGAGTGTGTCACCGGGGTCGCTCTGCTGCCTGAGGCTCGGAGATGCTTGTTGAATGTGTAGGAGCCAAATGATTACAATGTCGCTCAGGCCCGGTGGGCGGCCCTTGGGAACATGATCGCAAAGAGGGATATTGCGCAGCTGTGGGGTTCCCAACGGCCACCCACCGTGTCAGTATGGAAGAAGAATATGGACTGGTTGGCTAGGGGCAGGCCTGGGGCGTGGAATAGAATCTGGGGTCAATGTAACGCTTTTCGAGGGAACATCTGTACACCCCCGTTTGATGACAATCCAGACATTTCTCTATCCCCCCTGATCCTGAAATTCCTGGAAGAATTTACTCTTTTCCTGATTGCCTGACTTCCCCACTGACTCCCCCCCCTGGCTATCTGCATTGCTTACCTGGTTATCTATCCTGTATTGAGGGTCCACCCCATTGGAGCACGACTTGGTTCATAATGCTCTCCGCCTTGAGATTTGTTTTCTTTTTGTTCTTCTAAAAAATAAAATAGCTATATCCTGATTCCATCCTGAGTTGCTGAGAATTGTATCCTGTATTTTGCCGGACCTCCAGGGGTTCGATCGCTGCCTTATGCTGTTTAATGACTGCTTTTTATGCTCTAGCGGCCAGCCCCTGTGGTTTTAGGCCCATAATTGTAAATATATTTGCATTGCACAATAAAGTTTTTCAACAAAAAAAAATTATATATATATATATATATATATATATATATATATATATATATATATATATATATATATATATATATATATATATATATGACTCTCAAATCCTTCCAAGCTCCTAGAAGAACAGACAGCACTCGAGGGTGGAGTTTCAACACGCTAGTTTTTATTCAGCGAGGGGGTGCACACAGACGCGTTTTGGCATTCTGCCTTCGTCAGTGTGTGATGCACTGTGTTTTTTCCCAACATAGTTTTAAACATTATCAACTCACTCCCACATTCACTAAGGCATAGACTTAGAAAGGGGACTCGCACCATACACCGAATGGCGGCGGCCATCTTACAATGTTTGTTATGAATAACACCAATTCACATTGACCCAAAGATGAAACGGACAATCAAGCCCACTGATGGGCAACAGCCATATTCTATGCATGGTATATGTCTCATATTAATCCTGAGATGGACAGAAAAAATCTAGCCGTGGATCGGCTAATGTCCCCTTATGAAATAAGTAGTCAAAATGCATGTAATCCAAATGTGAAACTTATAGCTCAATAACATTTCAGTTAAAGTTCCTCATAGCTAGAGTGTGGGGTTTCTATAGTGAGAGGAATCACGTATGGCAGCAAAAGGTCCATTAGATTAGTTATAATCTAAAAATCACATATCAATATCAAGATCAATCTCTCAAGAGATTGTGATGAAAAACAAAACAAAACAAAAGGTACAGTGGAAAAATAAACTGAGAGAATCTCTTTCAATGAGCCCATAAAAATATCCAGCTAGGTAATCTTCTGTTTCAGAACTCACATCATATTCCGAATTCATATCAAGAAGTTTTTTTAAAGAAATAAAACAAGTATTTTAAATCATTTGGCATTGAAAGGTCTCTCACAAGAATATCTTCGTATGACACAGGTCAAACATACTTCTAGAGCTTTTGTATACAGTGGTGTATAGTTCACATATAGAAGATAGCACTCAAATAGTTCTAATTCCAGTTATTTCAAATAAGCTGTCTTCATGAATCAATATGCACCTGTTGTTATTTTCGAATCATTTAGACTTATTTCCCCAGATGAACGGCCATCTCCTCCCCACTATTCAGACCTTTAGGGTGTTTAGTTGTAAGATCTATAATATATCTGGATTCAAGTCTCCTTAATCTGCGTAGGCGATCACCGCCACGTGTATTAGGAGGTACAACATCCAGGCCAAAATATTGGAGCTTGCTCCGATCTCGGTTATGGGCCTCTGCAAAGTGGCGAGCCACTGGATATGCCTGATCCACTTTGTCGATGGCTCTCATATGCTCGAGTATTCTGAGCTTGATCTCCTTAATCGTGCTCCCAATGTAGCGTAAGCCACAGGGGCACTGTAAACAGTAGACGGCATATTGCGTACTGCAGGTAATGAATTTGTTGATATTAATTTTCCTGCCAGTATCGGTTATGGTATATATGCTTACGCTTTTCTGCCATTTCCTCTGGTCCCCAGGGTGTTGCGGAAAATGAGGAGGGAGCCATGACACATTCTTCTAATGGCTCCCAGGTGGCCTTGACAGATACGGTTTACAGAACTCCTCCTCCTATCGCAGTGCGACCCCATTCTGCTCCACCCACTTCCGGATCTTCTTACAATGGTGTTCCATCCCGATCCGCCATCTCTTCTTTTAGCAGCCTGGAAGCTGAGCACTATGAGTTTACCACCTTAAACATTCCTTCAGACTGCAGGGAAGTTCTTGGTATGGCTAAAGCAGTCTCCACTGCAAAAACCTACAAACTCAAATGGAAGCGGTTCTGTCTTTGGTGTGAATTAGCTAATGTACACCCTGTGCATTCTACATCAGACCAACGTTTGCCTTTCTTTTTACATCTAGCAAAATCAGGCCTTTCACATTCTACCCTTAACGTTTTTCTGGCAGAAATTTCAAGGTTTCGGTAGGATGGCTCCACCTCTATTTACTCCTCCAGAGTAATTCAGCAGTTCTTCAATGGCCTATTTCGGATGTTTCCTCCAATTCGTCGTCCTCCGCCTCCTTGGAATTTAAACGTTGTATTGGCACAACTCATGAAAGCTCAATTTGAGCCTATCCATAAACTTGATCTCACATTATTTTCTTGGGAAACTACGCTGCTGTTGGCTCTCACTTCGTCTCGTAGAGTCAGTGACATTCAGGCGTTTACCACAAAACCACCTTTTCTTCAATTCAACAAGGATTCTGTCGTGCTCCGCACCAATCCGGCCTTTATCCCCAAAGTTCCATCTGACTTCCATCTTAATGGGCCGGTCATTTTTAATAATTTTTTCCCCCAATCCTCAAACAGCAGCGGAAAGGACACTTCATTCTTTAGATGTCAAGAGATATCTAAAATGTTATCTTCAAAAAACATCTACTATCCGTAATGCTGATCAACTTTTTGTAGCCTACAGAAGGATGCATAAGGGGCATCCTGTTACAAAACAGATGATTGCACGCTGGATATCTTCTGCCATTGCCTTTTGCCATCGGCAAGCTGGGGGGCCACTTGCTGCAACTGTTCGAGCGCATTCTACCAGATCTGCTTCATCTTCTACTGCGCTATTTGCTGGTGTCCCTCTTCAGCACATCTGCAGAGCTGCAACATGGTCCAGCATACATACCTTTACAAAAGACTACTGTCTGGATGCTGCTGATAATGCTGATACAGCCATGGGGCAGGCAGTCCTACGTAATCTCTTTAAATAAGGTGAGCCTCTGTTGCTTCCCTCCTCATGTCTGCAAGGTACTGTTTTTTCTATGCTATATTTGTGTTTATCGTACTATGTTTTACGATTATATATAGTTTTCCTTGCATAATTTTGGTATCGCTGCTAACTACTCTTATTCAAGCATGTGAATCTATGAAAGACATCCCTATTCTGGAGAAGAACAAAAGTTACTTACCTGTAAACTGTGGGTCTCCAGTATTGGTGTCTTTCATAGATTCACATGCGACCCACCCTCCTCCCCTCAGAGGCTCTCCTCCCCTACTGACTCTGTCACCCTTGTGCTACGAAAATCTGAGGGCCTGAGCCTCTGAGGAGAACATTATAGAAGGTGCTGACGCCTGATTGGCTGGAGTTTGGACTACTTACAATGACCTGGATATGTTAATAAAGTGACAAATGCTTCTTCCATTAAGCTGTATGTTTCAATGCTACTCTGTTTTTTTCTTACCTATACTATGGTTAGGTTATTGCTATATTGCTATGTTATGTACCGTGGGACTCCCACTTCAATGACAGGGAATATTCAAGCATGTGAATCCATGAAAGACACCAATACTGGAGAACCACAGTTTACAGGTAAGTAACTTTTGTTCTATTGACGCGTGTTTCCCAAATGCACAGTCTTACTGAATTAGTAAAATCATACGACAAGTACAGCCAGAAGTGTGGGATGAACACATTTATGCTGCCATCTTTTAATCATCCAAGGAGGCTAGACAATCTGCTGCAGAATGTCCATTGGCAGCCAATTAATTTGCATTCAATGAATTTGCCTTAGTCGATATGCTGAAGGCAGTAGGTTCAGTTCGTGTGTCAGATTGAAACGTGGCATTGTCACCCCATTAAGGACTGACCTCAGAAAGGTGTTCAGGAGAGTCACAGATGTTCAGAGGGTATCAAGCCAGCACGACATGTCACCAAACTGAAATAACAGGTGACTCACTGCTTAGTGCCATGATCACCCTGGCCTCTGCTACTATTCATCATAGAAATGGGACACTTTTCCATAGCATAGATGGTACAATGCAACCACCCAGAGGGTTTTGACGCAAACTCCTATCTACTAACCATGGAAAACAGGGATTTGCACCAAACATTGACACCTCCTCAAGGAAGGCCTAACGTTAGAGAAAAGTATTATTTTTTTCTCAAAATATTTCTATCTTTGCATTTCTACTGTACAGTACACATGCAAAGTTATTCAAGTGCTAAAACATGTCAAAGCATAGCTTGTTGACCTGTGTTTTGTCTAGTAAAAAACTGCTTGACATCACACACACCCTTGCACAATTATGCAAGGGTGTGTGCATTGGTGCAAGGCAGCCTAAAGTGCACCTGCACAGGGAGAGAGCAAAACTAATGAGATTTTATGCAAATCCCTATCTACTAACCATTTTAGGCAGAGTTTCTCAAAAAACGTAGGCCTCCAATAGGAAGGTGTAACAGATGAGATGTTTTAATTTCTTCGTGCTCTTAAAACTTTGCATGTGTGCTGCCCTTTACTGCACTCGCACAAAGTCTGAATAGTAACAAAGCATCGTTTTTGCTCTGGAAGGGTACCTTTTCTTGTACAAAACCTATGTTTGACAGAGTGCATGTGTCCTTGCACTAGGGTGTGTGTGGGGACGCATATCGGCCTAAAGTGCCAAAGCGATAGGTTGAGAAAAACAGCACCATTTCTAGATAGGGCTGTGTTTCACTTTGCCTTTGAAGCAAAACAGTCCAACTTTGATTGCTGTGCTGCATTGCATGAAAAGTTTGTAAATTTGGACAAGACTGGTGTCTCACCACACCACTGCCACCTTTAGAATGGACTCCCACACCATACTACCCTAATACATGCGAACTAATTATCTTACACACCATTTCTTTGTTGGTTGTTTTTAATGCGAGGGAACAGAGATGCTTAAGTTACAGTCACTGCAATGTGAAGCAATCTTTCAAACACGGCAACGGCAAGAACCACAAGACCTGTGGCAACTGTAACTGTAAATAGCTGCTATATACTTTATGAGCGGCTATACTTAAGGCTGTGACGATGAATCTCTGGAAAACTAATAAAAACAGTTTTGACAAAAAAGTTTGTTCATTTGGCCCACATACTTTACCTACTTATGCCATCTAGAGACTGGATGTGGAAATGTGCGAGAAAGCATCTCAGAACCATAATAAGCGGCAACGACAAATGCTTTCGAATATTTAAAACGATGTTGCAAGCTCTAGTAATGCAGAGCACATGAGTTAAAAAAAGTATTTCCCACACCGATAATCTGTTTTAGCCTACTACTGCTGTCCTGATCTAGATGGGTGAGGAGGCATGTGCTCCTGCCATCTGTCTTGTAACCTTGGTGGTAGGGAAGGTTATACTGTGGTGACCTGTGTCACTGCAGCTTGCACCACCCATTGCTGCCAAAACAAATACTTACCATCTCTCTAACCTGCAAGTATGACAGTTCAGATTATTCCAGGTCGCTAAAGGAATGGCTGGGTAGGCAGGTATTAGCCATTTTTATGTATATTGTATTCATAAACAACAGTTGTTCTGCTCATCTCTAAATTAGATGAGCAGCCCCACCATGTGGCTGACTGTCCTAAGTGTGGTGTTGACAATTAAGTGTCAGTGATGAACACCGGAAACCACTGGCTCGAATTAAACACTGGTTTAGACCTGCCTTCTACACCTTCCACCTCTTTCTGCTGTTGGCTTCATGGCGAAGGCCGGGAGTTGTTGCAGCAAACTGGGGTGGCATAGTTCGGGATGGACTGTTCCCATGAGGAACAGGGTTAAGACTGATTTGCATACGGCGGTTCCAAACTGAGGTGGCATAGTCAGCAAAAGAACAATGAATTAAACCCAGATCTGAGACTGAGGGTGAGTGGCTGAAAGGATACAGCACTCCGTCCATCATCTTGTTGTGTTTGCTATGTTTGCCCTAAGTGGCCATGAGTATGCCCAGACATGAGTCCCTTGCTCATTGTGCCACTGGAGTCAAGCGAGCCTGGCATATGAGGGGTAATACCCCGAAACCGGTACCAGGATGCTTGTTTCCGGTCCAGGGAGGGCCTGGCTTGGCAGTTCAGGCTGGACGGTTCCCATGAGGAACAGAGTTAACACTGATTTGCATATGGCTGGGTCCAAACTGGGGTGGCATAGTGAGCAATGGATTGATGGATTAAACCCTGATCTGTGAGTGGTTGAAAGGTTTCAGCAATCCGTCCATCATCTTGTTGTGTTTCCTATGTTTGCTCTAAGTGGCCAAGGGTATGCCCAGAAGTGGGTCCCTTGCTCACTGCCAGTGGATTCAAGCTAGCCTGGCATAATAGGGGTAATACCATGATACCAGTCCCAGAATGCTTGTTTCCGGTCCAGGGAGGACCTGGCTTGGCAGTTTGGGCTGGACTGTTACCATGAGGTACAGGGTTAAGACTGATTTACATATGGCTGGGTCCAAACTAGGGTGGCATAGTGAGCAAAACGATAATGGATTAAACCCAGATCTGTGACTGGAGATGAGTGGCTGAAATGATTCAGCACTCCGTCCATCATCTTGTTATGTTGGCTATGTTCGCCCTAAGTGGCCAAGGGTATGCCCAGATGTGGGTTCCTTGCTCACTGTGGCACTGGACTCAAACTAGCCTGGCTGATGGGGGCCAATACCCTGAAACCGGTTCCAGGATGCTTGGTTCCGGTCCAGGGAGGACCTTGCTTGGCAGTTTGGGCTGGACTGTTACCATGAGGTACAGGGTTAAGACTGATTTACATATGGCTGAGTCAAATCTGGGTTGGTTTAGTAATCAAAAGAACAATGGATTAAACCCAGATCTGTGACTGGGGCTGAGTGGCTGAAAAGTTTCAGCACTCCGTCTATCATCTTGTTGTGTTTGCTATGTTCGCACTAAGTGGCCAAGTGAATGCCCAGAAATGGGTCCTATTCTCACGGTACCACTGGATTCAAGCTAGCCTGGCTGATGTGGGCCGTTAGCCCAAAACCGGTTCCAGGATGCTTGTTTCTGGTCTAGGGAGGACCTGGCTTGGCAGTTCGGGCTTGACTGTTCCCATGAGTAACAGGGTTAAGACTGATTTGCATATGGCTGGGCTCAAACTGAGGTGGCATAGTGAGCAAAATAATGATTGATTAAACCGAGATCTGTGACTGGGGGTGAGTGGCTGAAACTTTCTGCACTCCATCTATCATCTTGTTGTGTTTGCAAATGAATCACATGCACACAAGGTGGTCTGAACGCTCTCTCTTGAGGGTCCCGGTCAGAGCCTCTTTGTTGTACAGTGACATTCTTCCAGAACTTTGCAAATACTCGGACTCAGGAGAGAACTCAGACTGGACCCACTTGCTTTTCCCTTTACTTGTGTTGGCGAGTCTTTGCATGCGTAACATTACATTCCTTGGATAACACAAATTAAAGTCAATAAAACATCTTAAAACAGATGATACCTTCACTCAGTCTCATAGTCTGTACTTCTGGAAGGCATGGGATGTTCTCACAAGTGGCGAAGGAATTACTTCCTCTGGGATCAGGCCTCCATCCCGAAGTAATGATAAATTGAAACCGCAACAAACTCCTGAATTGGAAGAGATAAGATCTCCTGCGGAGGACACGCTGCCAACTGGGGCTTAACCCAGTACTGCAGGATGCAACAAAGTCAGTGTGGTTGTGTCCCATGATCTCAAATCACTGAGTTGCTTGGTCTCTCGCGTGACAATTGGGGAGACCCAGGGTGTAGACCCTTCCACCTGTTCGATGATAACAACGTATTCAAGCTTTCCTAATTCTTCTTCCACCTTGGGCTAAAAATGTAAGGCAATGAAGAAATGACGCAGAGGTGCTGTCTGTATGACTTTTTATACGTGCAGCTTCACTATCTATCTTTCAGACAGCCAATTCTACTGAACCGGTTTTGGTATTCTTTTATCAGACTGTCCAGTCTGTTTGCATGGACACTTTATGGTGGTTGTATGAGATGTAGGGGCATATTTACATGAAAGTAACACAGCGTGGCACCACAAGCCATTTGACTGTGCCCCGCTGCGTCACTTTCAAAGCACAGGTATGCTTCATATTTACAACAATATGTCGCATCCCTGTTCTTCCCCTGCGCTGGAGCTCAATTGGCTGCCATGCGCCAACACAGGCACCCGTGTGCCATGGTGCAAGGGTGTCTGCGTTTTAGGTGAGATTGTTTTTGTGCCGGAAGGGACACTTTCCTGCACTAAAAACAATCACAAGGTGTTTTCCTCTTTCTATGTGTGCTGCAGAATGCAGCATGCATAGAAAGAGGAAAACATGAGAAGAAATATAAGTATTTCTCCTTGTTGCACCTCCTTACGCCTTCCCTGGGGAGGTGTAGAATTCTGATGCATTCCAAGGATTACAAAATGTTGTAAATCTGGCAATACGGCACTATCCGTGGATGTTTCACAGAAGAACACCCACACCAACACCCATGGCACGCCCCTTTCCGGCAAAGTACTGTGTGAAAAGGGGCTATATTTACAATGCTATGAAAAGCCACGCAGGGTGACTTTACATGGCCTTGAAAATATGGAGCACCACACTGCGCTGCATCAAAAAAAGTGACAGGCTGGAGACGCAAGCGGCTTGTAAATCTGCCTGTAATTTCTCCACTATCTGGCGACAGAGCAGCAGTAATGTTAGCCTTGGCTTGAATAGTATTACCCTGGGAGATATTCATTGATGTTCATGAATACTCCGACCAGTGGGTGGTATGGGCTATCCATGCCCATATGCAAATACATGGACTTTTGTGGGCCTTCGTGTGGGTCGATGAATTAGTAAATTATAAAAAAAAAACGACTTGCTCATCACATTGATGGATGCTCCACTGTCAATGGTGAAATAAGCAAACAGAATGTCTGGGGGGGTTATTTGATTAGAGTTGTGATAAACCTTGAACCATTAATTCCAAAGTTTTCAAGCTTTATTTCTCATATTTTTGATATTTCAACAAAGTCATTCATAAATCAATAAAGCATGTCTTTTCAAAGAAATCGCACAATTCAAAAACGTTTCAGGGAAGCAGAGGCCAGTCTGGAGAAACCAGACCAGCATTGTAAATTCAAAGGTTCATCGCCAAGATGGCCACTAGCCAACGGGCAAGTGACCGGGCAGACGCGTCGAGCAGGAAAATGCTGAAGGGCCCCACGTGGAACTCGTGGAGTGTGCAGGGCTGATCTTTGGTGCAGATGATGCTCGGGCTGGGGCTTCTCAATCCCCAATTCACAGCTTCGAGGATGCCTCAGGAGCTGCACGGTAAGCAGGTCGATGACTTTTCAAGAGGGCCGGTCCCATGTCTCGCGTCGCCTCCACGGGTCTCAGCTTTGCTGGGGCTGTGGATCCGGCTGAAAGAAGTCTGGAAGTCCGGTTCTTGTCAGGCTCTGTGCTCGGGCTCCGGCGGGAGCGTCGACAAAGCAAGTCGTTGATCGCTTGATGGTGCCTGCTTGTGCAGGGTGGTCACTCCTTGACCACAAGGGAGATCCTTCAGTCGTCTTCTTGCAAAGTAGATCGTTGAAGGTCCAGAGTTTCGCTTCAGAGTTTCAGTCAGGATAAATCAAAAGTCTTCGGACTCAGCTCCTACCTATATACCAAATCTAGGGGCTGGATTACCTGCTAGGTCCCTCCTATGGGTGAGACCAGGGAAGGGGGTGGTTACACCCCTTTCCCTTTGTCCAGTTTCGCCCCAGAGCTGGGGCTGGAGTGCCCCAGCACCGGTTTGAACTGGACTATGCATGGGACACCTTGTGTGCCCCAGGCAGTGTCTCCTTTCTTTCAGCCCTCCCTGCCCTAATACACAAGAGCCTGTCTGGGATGGTGCTAGTACCTCCCAAGACAGGAAACCTATTGTCCAAGCCTCCCTCGCTGGAAGGACTCCCAGCAGCAGGAGGTCAGACTTGTGTCTGTGGCAGCAGCATCCATTATGTGATGCTGAGGCTCTGGTTAACTTTAACCTGGATTAGTAGGAACAACATGTCTTCTCCCTCTAGAAGGGTGGAATGCTACCCCCGTCACCAGAACTGGTGAGGGGGAAGTATTCCAAAACATATGAAACCTTACTCGACATGTTTTGATAAAGCCAAACCAGAGTTAGCATTTAACTGCGAGGTTCATAATGCACTTAAGAGTATATGGTATGGCAATATCCTAGAGCAGCTATAAGGACATGGTTCCGATAGCTGCAGACAGGCTCAGCTCATGCTAGAGCACCATCTCACATGAAACCAAGCACTCCACCTCCAGGATTGTTAAGGCCTGCCATAGGAGTGACTTATAGGTACATATGTGTCTAGATATAAGGTTAGATATAAGAATACTATATCTAAGCAAGGGGTGATTACACGACCTTGCCCCAGCTGCGTGATCTGCCAGTTGTGTCAATGTGAGTGGCCAGCCAGGGGTGGCATAATACATGCTGCAGCCCCTGGTAGGCCTTGGGTGCACCTATGCCCTGGGTACCCTATAGTACAGTATACAGGGGCTCATAAGGTGACCCAGTATTCAATTGGTAATGCACCTAAAGTACATTGTAGTGAATTTAGAGAGAGATCAGCAGGGCTGTGGGTCTGATTAGCAGGTCCACAGCCATATTAAGTCGAAAACCAGTGAAGCAAAAAGTGGGGTGACCATAGGAAAGAAGACCCTACTCTCCCACAGCTACTCTGCTTCCAAACCGGCAGCAATGAGGCCATTGCAAAACTGTTTCCTTTAATACAACCTGAAAGGGGAACTGAGAGGTCAGGCGCCTCCAGGCATTGTGGGACATGAAGTCCATGTTTGTTCAGACTGTTGCCTTTTAGAGTTTTGTGACTTCAGACAACTCGTTGAGGCCGTGCAGTGCTGTGTTGAATTTCATAATTAAGAATTCCTTCCTCTGTGCCAGTAATACTTCCGGATCACCGCCTCTTTGGTTGTTCTTAATTATCAATGATAATACAGTCCATGTAAAATCATCAAATCTGTGGTTTAGAGTTGTAAAATGTTCAACCATTGGGGCAGTGAGGATCTTATTTTTCAATCGTGAACGATGTTACACAATACGATTTCGCACTTCTTGGGATGTTTTTCCAATATATATCTTTTTACACAGACATGTCACAGCATAGACCACATTTTTGGATTTGCAATTTGTAAATTTATTGTGCCGCCAGTGTCTTTGGCCGTCAGTGAAGGTGCATTCTTCTGTGGTTTGAATTACAAACTGAACATGTTCCACATGTATGGTGCCCTTGCACAGGTGGAAGATTTAACATAGTGCAAAGCATCGCTGGTTTTCTTTGTTGGCCTGCTGTGTTTGCAACTTGTTGACCGATACTCCTGTTTTTTTTAAGAGCGAAGAGTGGTGGCCCGATGTTGGGAATGGTTTCATGAATAAAATGCCTGTTGTTATGCATAATTTTCTTCACAGGTTGTGTGTAGGGACCAAACGTGGAAACACAAACAATGCGGTCAGTCTGTGGTCTGCTTTTCATAGTTAACAAATCTTCTCTGGAGGTGAACCATGCCCTTTTAAGAGAATGTTTTAACAGTTTCTTGGGATATCCCCTTTCCAAGACGAGTGCTTCTGCATGTAACTCATAGTTTTCCTTTCCAGAACAAATACGTCTTATGCGTAAAACTTGCCTAAATGGCAAATTGTTTTTAAGGTTTCTGGGATGGAAGCTACTGAAGTGTAGGGCATTATTTTTGTCCATGGGATTTGTATGTAATGTGGTAATCAAACCACTGCGAGAAGTTTTCACACTCGCATCCAAAAATGAAAGACTGTGTTTGCTGTATTCAAGGATGAATTTAATATATGACTGCGGTCATTAAGCATGTGTGGAACTCTGGTAAGATGTTTTCGGGCCCCTCCCACAGGCACCAAATATCATCAATATACCTGTACAACTGTTTTAAGTGTGCACTGTATGGATTGTTGTGTACACAAATCGATCTTCATATTTCGCCATATACAGGATTGCCAGCTCAGGCGCAAAAGGACAGCCCATGGCTACGCCTTTGACTTGGATAAAAAGTTCATTGTCAAATTTAAAGGAGTTTCTCCTCAGTGAGAGAGATGCCAATTGGAGAATGAATTCCGTCTGCACCCGATAGGGTTTGGGTCGTGCTTCTAGGAATACTTCCATCGGATCAAGGCCATCTTGTTGGGGAATCTGTGTGTATAATGATGACACAAAAATTGTGACTGAAAGGTTGGTATCCGGATCAAAAGGAAAACCTTCGATCTTGTTCATAAAATCCATGGTATCGCGTAGGTAAGATGGGACTTCCTGCAATAATGGTTTTAAGAATACGTCTAAGGGCTTGGACAGCGGTTCCAAAATGGAATCACACCCAGAAACAATTGGGCGGCCCGGTGGATTAGTTGAGTCCTTGTGTACCCTTGAGTAAAGTATGGGCGCCCTGGCATGTTTATTTGTTAGATATTCAGCCTCTCTTGGTCCTAATATGTGGTGCTCCATACCTTCAGTGACTGCATTCGCAATTTCTTGTGAGATCTCATTTGAAGGTTCCTGCGTAATCCTCTGGTACCATAGGGGATTCTGTACATGGTTTTTTCCTTCCTCTAAATATGCTTGCCGGGACCAGTGATCCTCCGCCCCACCCTTATCCGCTGGTTTTATAACTGCTATTTGTTGCTCCTTAAGTGCAGCTATAACTGTCAATGGTGGCAGTTACAGGTTGCTCTTTCCAGGATCTTGGTGGGGCCTCTTTATTAGTCTGGTGAAATCCTTCCGGACCTTTGCAAATACACACACTTTTTTCTACAAGAAAGTACAGCAGCGTGGTACTGCAAGCCCTTTGCTGTACCACGCTGAAGCACTTTCAAAGCACAGGGATGTGTCATATTGCCAACAATATGATGCATCTCTGTGCATTCCCCTGCGCTGGTGCACAATTGGCTTCCATGCACCACACAGGCACCCTTGCGCCATGGTGCAAGGGTGCCTGCGCTGCGGGGAGATTGTTTTTGTGCAGAAGGGACATCTTCCTGCACAAAAACCATCACAAGAAGTGATTTCCTCTTCCTATGTGTGCTTCAGAATGCAGCACACATAGAAAGAGGCAAAACGAGGAGAAAGGTAAACATTTCACCTTGTTGTGGCTCGCTACGCCTCCACTGGGGTGGCGTTGCATTCTGACGCATTTCCAGGTTCGCAAATTCTTGTAAATATGGAAATAGGGCAGAATACATGGGTGTTGTGTGGGAACACCCACAGCAAGACCCATGTTACGCCCCTTTCATGCAAAGTGTTGAGTGAGAAGGGGCCATATTTACAAGGACACGAAAAGCCACACAGGGTGGCTTTTCGTATCCTTGTAAATATGGGGCAGCAGGTTGCACCAACGGTGCTTCCGAAAAAAAACACACCACAAGGCGCTTGTAAATACGGCCCACAGAGTCTACGGGGGAGACCTCAGTATAAACCTACTTCCTTTTCCATTAGCAGCGTTGGCCAGGCTACGCATGCTCAGAAACGACATTCTTTATCACACCCACAACAGACTGGTGGAGACTGGATTTGCTGATTGAGTCCTTGACTGACTAAAATAATTTCTGGAGGGCAAATCAAAGGGCATTTTTAAACCAACTCTTTACATCCCATCCACACCAACTCAACTTTGGAGTGCAGCAGGATCAATTTTGTCTTTCTTTCCTTTAACTTCTCCCACCTGACCAAACAACTTCATGTCAGCTGGCAAACTTTTACATATACGATAATGACACGAGGCTGGTTTCAGGCTTGTCCATTAAGTAGGCAGGTATCCAGAACTGATACATCTTGGCAGGCGGCATCTTCATCTCACGATGCTGGAGGTCAACATTCTTTCATAATATCATCTGTACAGAAACAGAGCTGCTCCTCACCTCTGAAGGAATATGGGAGAAGGTTGCCTGGCCACTGAACATGGGCCCCCTCCTACCTCAAAACAATCAGTACGAAATTTAAGTATTGATAGTCAGATTTCCAATTAATCGGAAAACATCTGCTTGTTGCACTTAAAAGGTCACGCTGTCATTTCCCCGCTTTTCCTGAACTAGCATCTGCATAGCGCCCAGAGGAGAATTTAAAAGCAATCTTTCCCGGGCTGATGAGACCCCTTACCGCCAGCCTCCCGCCGCCCTGCTGTTTCCTACCTTCTGACAGCGGGGCCGCCGAGTGGAGTGAGGCGAGGGGCTGCCTACAACTCCCGGCAGCCCTCGAGGTCTCCAGCCCCACCGTCACAACTCGGCGCCAGGAGGCGCATAAAGGTGCTCATTGTTGCAGCGAGCGGTGTCACGCTGTCATTTCCCAGCTTTTCCTGAACTAGCATCTGCATAGCGCCCAGAGGAGAATTTAAAAGCAACCTTTCCCGGGCTGTTGAGACCCCTTACCGCCAGCCTCCCGCCGCCCTGCTGTTTCCTACCTTCTGACAGCGGGGCCGCCGAGTGGAGTGAGGCGAGGGGCTGCCTACAACTCCCGGAAGCCCTCGAGGTCTCCAGCCCCACCGTCACAACTCGGCGCCAGGAGGCGCATAAAGGTGCTCATTGTTCCCTCTTGCGGGACGCTGGGCGAAGCCTGGGCCAAGGGTGGGCCCGTCCTAGCCCGTCACAGACCGGAGAAGACTGGGCTGGGCCCACCCCCCTAACATCTGTTATCAGGTAATCTCCAAACAAAGATTTAACACGCTCTTCGGGGAGGGATCGTATAGTATTTAGCTCTTATCACCACGAGTAAACCGTCATCAGTCACTCACCTGGTTAAACCCCACACGATGACTACAAGGGGCTCCAGAAGCAAAACACTCAAAAACATGGCGACCTCCGCAGGCCCCATAGATCAATTCATTACCAGGGTGAACCAAACTATAGACCAAACTGTAATGTTGATCGACCGACGTGTCTCTTACGAACTAGAGCAAGCAAGACGCTCTTCAATGGGTCTGTTGGCATAGGCACGAACACCAAACATACAATCACAAAATGTCACAACGTCGGAAACAAACGCCGACATCTACGTAATTCCGAATACAGTTGACCTCTCAGTATCTTCACAATTGTCCGATTCACAATTGTCACAGGGCCTTGAGCAAACCCCCGATATTTTTGCAAGTCTCCAGTTACCTCAAAATGACCTCATACAGAGCGAAATAAGAGGGATAAGGGAAGGAGCAATCTCGAAACATCCAACTCTCAAAGAAATACATTCAGGAAATCATGCAAAAATAGAAGCAGTGACTTCTGCATCCAACTTACATCCTAATCTCCGCGCGTCAAATAAAAACCAAAGTCAGAATAATATCAAACCTACAGTAGTCACAGAATCTAACAGCAATATCAATACTGACGTACTTACAATCGAAGATCATAACGACGGAGTTAATTCCAACCAAACCCACCAAGGAAAATCAGCTCCACCTCCAGCAAGAAATCTGAACAATGATAAGACACAATCCTCCCTATTAAAAGAAATAGAGGAAATAGTTAAATACCAGTTACTACCCATCCAAAAAAGCCTAGAGCTCATAGAGAAGCAAGTAGCGATATTAACTGCTACCTCAAAAAAAATCCACAAATTCAAGACTTCAAGACCTTTCAATTTTGGCTGGGCCTAAAGCTTTAGTTGGTAATGCAAAGCCTACTAACAATCCAAAACAATAAGTTAATAACACGGCTATAACAAATACCCCAATCGTAAAAACAGGTCTTCCAGCGAAAAACTCAAATAATCCAACTCCTTTAACAAAAACTAAGCCCCCTCAAGAACACCCTAAAACAGCTTCAGGTACACAAAACCAACCACCAGCAAGTGCTCCATCAGCAAAAGTTCCCCCAGCAAATGTTTCACCCAGACCATCTGCATCTACAGCTTCCCAGCCCGACCAGACACCAGACACAAAGGCACAATAACAAACCAGAACGACCAAAAAAAAGATGGTCCAAACCAGCAAACCTCCCACCGGAGGCAGCTCCCTTTGTAGTTATTTTAACAGGGGTCCTAGAACTAAGCAACGACACAGATGAACCAACCTGGTCCCTGCTAAACAAAACCCGTTATTGGCTGAACATTAATAGACCTAATCACCCCAATAACATCACCAGAATCACCACGGTCAGAAGGGTTTCATGGATAGGCCATCAACCAAAAACCATCCCTGGTGACTGTATAATAGTCAACCTTGAAAATCCCAGTGCTGTGGATTATATATGCTCTTGGGACTCAATGGAAAGTAGTGGAGGAATAAATGTAAAACGCTTATCTTTTTTCTACCCCCGACAAGGTCATCGTGCTGAGGACCCTAACTGGCCGTCAAACTGGTCTTGGAATCAGTCTGATTACGGGCAGAGAAGTTGGAACCAGGGTGACTGGGGTTACGGAAATAACCAAAGGAGCAGGTTCCAGGGAGAATGGGGGTATGACCAAAAAGACCGGGATGACTGGAATACCTATGGCAGGAGGGCACAGCAACCACCACACAGGGAACCATGGGCTGGAATACCAACTTTCAATAGCTACAGTTGTTTAGAGATGGTAGATTGACCATCACCACAGATCTAAAATAAGATTCCTTTGTCGAAAAACAGAGTCTCACTAAACAACTTAGCTAGCCACCTCATAAGTAAGACACCTAATAATGATCACCTTGTGTCAAAAACCAGGACACACGATTCAACAGTGATGACAAAAACTCAAATTAAGGTAAACATGACACAAGAGTCACAACGTCCTCTCAAGGCTCATATGAGACCCTCGACACTGTCACAAACAGCCCAAAAGGTGCAGGCAAACGCCCCAAACATGACATCTGAATTACAACCCATCCAACTTGAAGAAATCACTGTTCAGAACATGCCATCTGCTGCAACTCTAGAAAATCTCGATAAGAGGGTGCTATTCTGGAATCTTGCAGGACTAGCAACCAAACACTCAGAAAAAAGTTTCCTTGAACTGATCGAATCGAACGATGTAATTTGTCTCCAGGAGACATGGCTTAACAACCCAATCCATCTACTGGGATACAAAACATTCTTTTCCCAAGCAATAAGATCGAATTCAGGGAGAAGCAAAGGAGGCCTAACAGCATATATTTCCAACCTCTGGCCATGTCACGAAATAACTCCTACAATACTACATCAGAACTTTCAGATCATCAATCTCCAAGGAATCAAGAGGTCTATCCCATCATAAATTTCTACAACAACATGAGCCCGATGGAGCTGATCAAGGCCTTAAACAAAATTTCTAACCAGACCAATGACCTCAAAACAAAGTACGCCAAGGTCTCCCACACAATAATCTGGGGAGGAGACTTCAATCTCCACTTATGCAACAAAAGTAACACTTCCATCTATGGGATCACAGACGAATATGGAAACTGTCTAACTCATTTTTCCCACACTATTGAAGGCAATAATATGCAGGCCATTATGTCCGAACTAGACATAGGGTTTGCCAACATGATAAAAACCCCCATAACCCAATTTACTCCTACTTTTCACGGAAGAGGTCTTGAAACTTTAATTGATTATATACTAATATCCACTAATAAAGCCACACGCATTAAGACCTTTGAGGTGCTCAAAAACGCACTCAGCGATCATTTCCCACTAAGATTGACCTATCAAGAACCGACACACCAAAAGAAAATAGACAAGGCCTATTTTGGTATGCTCAATCAGGAAGCATTAACACTGGATAGATTAAATGGCTATACCCTCAAATGGAGCAAAATAGATCAGGAAGCCATCAATACATGAATAATTAAAACATGTAGAAATGAAATAGACAAGTGCCTAGATCCTTCGACATCCTCAACAGAGATCATGACTAACTATAAAGAGATCGTGAAAAACATAAGAAATGAATTAACCAAGCCCTACAAACATAATAAGACAATAAGAAAGGGATGGTTCGACACAGAATGCACAAAAGCTTATTCCGACTTAAAGAGGGCCTTAACCAAAAAAGAAAGAAACAGACAAGAGGTAATCAACTTAAGAAAGATTTATACGCTAGCAATCAGGAAAAGAAAAAAGGACCTAAAAGCTAACCTCTGGATCCAATTACTAAAAAGCAGCACTTTAAAAGACAGCACAGCTTTCTGGCAGATAGTTAAAAAACGCTTTTTAACAGAAAACAATGACGACCCTTCCCTGGATGTAGCCATAAACGCACAGGACTGGGTGCAACATTTCTCAGGGGTATTCGGTGAGGTCTACAGACTCAACCTCCCAGGATTCCCTTCTGCCGGTGAAATATCCAATAGCCATTCATTTTACAATCAATGAAACGATAAAAGCTATAAAGACGGCCAAAACAGGCAAAGCACCAGGACCAGACTCGGTCCCAATGGACCTCTACAAACTTTTAGCTGATCTCTGGTCCCCTCTCCTTACTAAAGTATTAAACGCGGCAAAAGACACTAATCTCCCCGATTCCTGGTCCACCTCGATACTCGTCCCCATCTTTAAGAAGGGTAACAGAGAAAGCCCCTCCTGTTATCGTCCCATCTCCCTCCTGGACTCGATCGGAAAAATGGCAGGGCGCATACTTCTTGATCGACTCCAGGAGTGGTCGAAATAACATGGTGTACTCTCAGACCTACAATACGGGTTTAGGGCAGGGCTGAGTACAGTGGACCAAGTCCTAAACTTAACATTACTGGCCGGAAAATACGTAAACGCAAAAAGATCTTGTCTACATATGGTTTACGTTGACCTCACAGCAGCTCGACTGTGTGGAACACTCAAACCTTTGGACAATAATGCTGCAAATGGGGGTTGAATCACCAATAGTCGACTTTCTCCGCGAACTATATACAGGAGCCACGGGAAAGGTCAGATTCGGGACAGGTGGACAATTGACAGACAGTTTTCCTATACAGAAGGGGGTCAGACAAGGGTGCGTGCTGGCCCCTTTCTTATTTACGCTCTACACTAACGGCCTCGAGATAGCAATGTTAAAGGATGTAAAAGATCTCCCAGAAGCCAGCACTACTATACGCCGACGACGCAGTAATTCTCGCCCGAACTCCAGTCCAACTTCAACGGGCTTTAAATAACTATTGCTCTTTTATGACCAGTTTGAACTTAAAAGTCAATATCAAGAAAACATATGTGATGCATGCGGGTACCAAGGGGTAAAAAGTAAAGAAAATATATGTGGATAACTTACCCCTTGAAAGAACAAACACGTACCCCTACCTAGGCATCACTATTGACGAGGCATTCAACTGGAAGGAAGCAGTCAACTCCCGAAAACTGTCCCTTATAAGAACAATTGGTGCATTAAAAGCCTTTTCTCTTCGCCTCGGCAAAAGACCCCCGACCGAGATGATCAAGATATATAATGCCAAATGCATAAGTACAGCCACCTTCGGAGCAGGGGTTTGGGGAACGACAAACGTTGAACAATTACAAAAAGTAGAAAACTCTTTTTTTAAATTTCTATTGGCTGTCCCAAGAAGTACAACCACATACGGATGTCACCTCGAACACGGGGTGGACTATATCTCTGACATCATCAAAATCCAACCGATCATGTTATGGCGCAGAATATGGGCAACGGATGAGTGTCAGCTCACAAAATCAATAATTCAGGACTGTCTGAAATTAGACAACATGATAAAGATAAAATGGTTGGCCTACGTGAAATCATTTTTTACAGACATTTGTTTTCCGAGATTTTTTGACGACCCTTTGTCAGTAACAGATATATCGAAAAAAGAACTAAAAACAATCTGTATGTCGCATCTATCTCAACTACGGATGCTGAGTGAAATAGGGAAGCCACCAGTCCAGCATTGCCTACTAATTCAGCTGGTCCCTACCATCCAACCGTACTTGCAGTATGATCTAACACAATACGAAAAATTCCTCCTTACTCGTTTTAGGTTTAATTTATATCACTATTTGGTTTTGTTTCCTAAACAGAATGATTGGACACATAATATCTCAGTGTGTCCCTGTGATTTAGTGTCTCCACAGTCCACAATCCATGTTTTCTTTTTTTGCAAATTTTATACACCATTACGCAGGCGGTGGATAATACCAGTATTAAAAGTTCTAAAAATTCGCAGATGTTGCCCTGCCTACCTGGCACTACAATTTCTGGAAAATAACCTGATGACAAAATCGGTTGTACAGTATCTTAAATTATGTATTAGGCATCGAATGAACTTATGAACTCTGATGGAGTATTCTTCTTGATATAAGACAGACTTCTAAAAATATGCTTTTAAAGTACTGTTTGATACAGAATGAATGTGATTTTTTAATATTTATTGTGTTTTTTATGTACTTTTATGGCTTTCAAAATACGGAAACCGAATAAAGATGATTTGATTTGATTTGAAAAGTCCACAAAAAAGAGATCCCCTTAGCTCTGGTGGCAGGCTTTTGAGAAAACTTTGGGCCATGTTACTTTTTCTTTTACAAATTAAGCACTGTCGTCTTTACTTCCTTACAAATTTGATAAACATCCTGGTCCAATCATATCTCCACTATGAAAATGCAGTATTTCAGATAGCACCCATATAAAAACTGCATCCTCTACTGTCCAGAATTCCTCAGCAAGACTGCTCAGCAGCCTCTTGACGAAAGCATAGTACGCCAGTTCTCAGTTTTTCACTGGCTTCAAAAACATATAGTGGCATATTTACATGTCCCTATAGCCACAGGAACGTCACTTTTAATCGATGTTCCTGGGGCGATAGGGGCTTCACCATATTCACAAGGTGGCGTTAAGCCACTTAACATGGCTTAACGCCGCCTTATGAATAAGTCGCCATTTCACGCTATACTTAGTCTGAAAGAGGTGGGCAATGGGTATTGGGCTGGGCATTCCGCTGCAACACCCATTGATTTTGACACTGCCCCATATCTACAATGGTGGCATAAATATGGGACAGAGCAAAAATTTAGACCAGGGAAAACCTGGTGTTAAACAGACGAAACGAGGAGAAATGCTTTATTTCTCCTAGTTTTTGCTGTTTCTATGTGTGCTTCATTGTGCAGCACACACAGAAACAGCAAAACACCATGTATGATTGTTTATGTGCAGGAAGGTGTCCCTTCCTGCACATAAACAATCAACCTAAAAATAATGAGATGCAACTTCTGTGTGTGTTGCTTGAGCAAATCGCCATTTATGATTGTGTATGTGCAGGAAGGGACACCTATCTGCACATAAACAATAATTTCCCACAACGCAGGCACCCTTGCACTATGGTGTAAGGGTGCCTGCATTGGCAGCTAAATTTAGCGCCAGCGCAGGAAGAAACAAAGGGCTGCACCATATTGTTGTAAATATGGTGCAACCCTTCATTTCTAAAGTGACGGAGCGCAATGTTCTACAGCATTCCCATTCAGCCCGTGCATACATAGCCACATCACCTTGCTGCCTTTCACACTTTGGCACTAGGCATGTTTCTGTTAAGCCTATCCACTATTGAGGCCTTGCTCTTCTTGCAGCTCTTATCAAGCCCTTACTTACTGCTAAGGAGGGAATGATCTCAAAGTGCAGGAGGCTATGATGATAAACTCGGTCCGCGGTATCTATACTTGCTCCTGCCATATGAAGGCATCATGTCTCGCTGCACTTTGCTCTTTCCCTCTAGTATTTTAATCAACTTCCTTATTCCGCGGATCTTTATGTTTTACGTTTTTCTAATATGTTTGTAAATTGTTGACCATGTTTCGGTAAATAATATGTTTTAACTAATTTTATTTTGTATGGCATAGACTGGCTGCGTTTTTGTTAAGGTTTTAATTAACTGAACAATAAATGATACATTCATTCACAGCTACATCATGTCATTACATCATCTCTCCGTGCCATACACCAACATTCTATTACATCAGTTTCTTTCAGCATTCCAGACACCAGCTCAGATATACAGGGAATGGAAAAACACAAGATACTATACATAAAGATCTTCTTTTAACGCCATAACAATGTTCCATAGGGCCAGTTACACTAGTGTGCTAGAATTATGGGCGAAGACGTTTAAGTGGCAAGTAGCGAGCAGCTTGCAGCCTATCAACATCTCTTGCACATCCCGATGTCTAGAATATCATCTTATCATGACACTGCTTTTGGCACCAAAATATCATTTTCTTCACTAAGCTCTGCAATCTTACCAAAAGCAGTTACTTTTCAGGGAACGGCTCTAAGTCTTTCGATTTAGCCAAGAGATTTGTACCACTTGTTCTTTCAGTCTTCCAATTTTACACCTTTCAGTTTGTTGATAGTTATGGCTGTGTGTTGCTCGAATGCGACATGACACACCTATAGATGTGAGCTAAATAAAAATGAACCGAATAACATAATGGGGTGCGGGGGCTCAGGGTGCAATCAGTTGGGAGTTCATAGTGTAAGGGTGAGTTCATGGTGCAAGGGTGAGTGTAGGGTGCTCAATTTTCTTACACACTGTAAGAAATTGGGTTATTGGTTGAGAGGGGTGTAAAACCCTTCTCAAGTAATAACCACAATCCTTGTCAGGGCGAACCACAAAAAAGTCATTAAATCAACCTATGCTTAACCCTCTGGTGGCTTGGCAAAAAGCAGTCAGGCTTAGCTTAGAGACACTAAGTTAAATATTTCTGCAGCACTCAAACAGTAATAAAGAGAAAATACAACACAAGATATGTCCCACACCAATTTAGAACAATAGAGTAAAATTGAAATGATACAAAAATTAATTACTTCCAATCAGTGAACGAGAGTTATGAATTTTTAAAGTTTTAAGTGAGAAATAGCACCTGAAGATCAAAGTGCCAACCGCAGGTATCTGGGCGCGTGAGACCAGCACAAAGTCAAAAGTTAACGCCCACCACGATGGAGCACAGTTCGGATACACAAGATGGATTGGGCCAGGTCTCGGCTCATCTTTGGGCTTAGATGAAATTCTGCACAAACATCCAGGAGAAGGTAGAGTCCTGCGGGGCAATGCAGCAGGCTGTGTTTGGCCGAGGAGTCGTCTCATCGCCAATGAGTGCTGGACGAAGTCTCAGTGAAGTCGTCAACAATGGCCGGAAAAAGCTCAGAGAGGGTGTAGCTGGATTTCCAGGCCGAGAAGGTTGTTGTCGTCAAGGGGGAGCCTGTTGACGTTGAGCCGGTGTAGCTTTGTACCTTTGGACAAAGACAACTTTTCTGAAAGTCAAAAAGCTCCACAACGATGAAGCTGTAGCCAAAAAGGGCATCACAAGGCCAAATATCATCGCTTAGAGGTCTGCTAAACACGTTTTGCGGCTGTGGCAGTCCTCTGGGGTACAAAGCAGTCCATCTGATGCCCTCAGCAGTTCCAAAAGTATACTGAAGAATTGGTCTGAGGGTCCAATGTTTATACCTGTGCCAGCCTTTGACGTGGGTAAACCTGTAGGCTACCCCCACAACTGGAGCTGGAAAGCTCCTTCATACTCCTGCCAAGGATCCAAGAAGCCTAGTGGGATAAAAAAGACTAGTATTCAGTTTATTTGTGTGGGCTGGAGGCAGCCTGTATTAAAGTGCAAGTGCACTAGAAGCCGCTCCATTCCACCCATCAGGGCAAGATGGATCATCCTACCTACACCTAAGCTCTTTGTCTTGCTGTTGGGGAGGAATACACTGCACCTAATAATAGGGTTGTGTGCCCAGGACACTAGAAGCAGGCACCAAAAGGTTGGGACATGAAAATGCCAGCTTTTTAATAGCGGCATTTGCAGAATTGTGACTTAAAACACTTCCAAATGGGCCACCTGAGGCCTGCTTGTATACTTGCCTTCCTCTTGTGGTGGCGGCTCATCTGGGGTGAGACTCGTGCCCCCAGCATCCACTTTGCAAAACCAGGAGGGGCCTGTGGCTGACGCTTCAAAAGCCCTGAGGGACTCCTGCAGCGCGGCACACTTTAAAGCACGCCACCCAAGGCGGGCAACGTTAATTTACCTTCCGCTTGTGGTGAAGGCCCTGCTGGGGTGGGACTTGTTTCCTCAGCATCCACTCTGCTACCACAGGAGGGGCCTGGTGCTGACGCTTCAAAAGCACAGAGGGACTCCAGCAGCGCGGGACAGCCTGGGCAAGGCCTGGGCCAAGGGCAGGCCGGTCAGCGGCCGACCGAGGCTGGGCTGGGTCCACCCTCATTTGAATTTGAGATTACGGCCCTGGACCTAAGTTACCAGATCTGGTAAAACCGTTTTCATATTCAATAATTTCTATGATTCAGTTTTGATTAACAAGACGACACTAGAATGGGCAAGCGGAAACTAGGCCATGTGCATGGAGAGAAAGACATGAAACCAGTAGAACCGATGAACGCCATCACAAATCATCTTTCCAATGCCATGGGCCTTTTGAATATTGAAATCATTAATTCTGAGGCAAGGCTAGCTGCGTAAAGTCCGCCCTACAAAGCGCTATGGAGGACGCTGGTGATGAGATTTTTACATTAGACCCCAACTGCATGTAACAGAATAACAAAAAATAAACCAAATAAGCCCGTCCAGGCTCCCTGTGTTTCCATTACCCTCGATATCAGGGTAGAGGAGTTGGCCTAACGGCAAGGGCGGACATCCTTGAATCTGGGAACTGGGTTCGAGTCTCAGCAACGACGCTGAACATCCTGTGATTCTGGGCATATCACTTAATGTCCCCTTGCCTAAAAAAATAAATTAATGTGTCCTCATGGAACGTAACTGGTGCTATGTAATGCGAACTGATACCTGATTCGGGTCAAGTTTGCGCTATATATATCTCTGTAAAAAAAAAAAAAACAATTGATCTCTGAAGAATCTCGAAATAGTGAGCAACCGTCTCACCCCCGTGAAGAAGTGCCGCCAGCCTTTGGCCCCGCCGGCCCTCGGATAAAGGAAAGGGTGATCGACTACTTGGGCAATCGGGAATAGTAGAACTTCTAAGCATGTCACAAAGACAAAATTCCAACATCTCTGAAATCTTCAGAAATTACATTAAAGAAGTTATATATTAAGAAGGAGAACTTTAGAATGAAATTAAAGAAATAAAGGAAAGGATCTACACATTGGTGAAATCCAAATTTTCTTTGACCAAGAGGCCAGAACAATCCCATGTCGTTTCTATTGAAGTGGTCGCTTTAATCTCCACTAGCCCTCATTTGTCCCTCATTCCTTGCCCTACGACTCAGAAACCACCTCCTGCACCTCCTGAGAGAGTTTCCATTTTGGGCACTGCAGCCTACGTAAACATATTTTGCACCTTCCACCAGAGGCCGCCCCATATTTTATTGTATTAAGAAACGTTCCTAAATTATAACAACACTCATCTGAGTCATAGAGTGGTCTGAAAAACAAGGTGGTACATTGGTTGACCAAAATGATTTGGGACAGAAACTTTTTATTCCAAGAAGTGATTATGGCGAGAAGGGTCGAATGGATATGCGCTCCCAGAAACATTGGTTAGGATGATTGTATTCTTGTGAATTTCCATTCTCCCATGGTCGTTAAATCCCTCCTTTTTGGTCTAAATTGTAGGTACCACCTTAAGGGGAACACATAGGGTTATTATGGTTGAACCCCTTGGTTTCTGTCATAAACCTGACTTGTTCCATAATATGCAAACAGGTTTTGATCAGCTGCGCCCTCCATCTAATCTTTGTACTTATTTGCCGGATTTAATGCCCAAATATCAGTCCCAACATCCATAGATTTGCACCCCTCTCTAATTGTGATGAACAGGATTGACTCCAAGGGCCTGTTGAGTTTAAATCAATCAATTCTGTGCATATAGAGCGGAACCATGCCACAACAAAAGGTTTGGTGCCACCTAGTAATAATAATGATAGTTCTAACCTAGTAGTTAGGTGTTGGAACATCGCGGGCTTTAAGAATAAACTAGGGAACATAGAATCGTTGTATAACATTAAATCATCTCACTTGGCCAGCTTGCAAGAAAGACGGGCGATGGAGGATTTCCACATAGAAGGCTATTCCACTATCTTAACCCCGGCCACTCCTTCTGATGCTGGATGGGCTAAGAGGTGTTTAGCCTTATTAATATCTATAACCGCCCTATAGAAATTGAATAGGTTTTATTCCAGCTCACCCTACTTTCAGATATTTCATTTACAGACTGATGAACATTTGAATAGTGTCCTAGTTAATCATTAGAATAATATTTTTGATAATACTTGATTTAGGATTATTATTGACCTTGGTAGGGAGTTGGAATCCTTTATGAGGTATATTAAGGACGATTACATTCTTGTTTGGGTAGGGAATTTTAATATTGGTAAATGTGATAAGTCAGTGCCCAAAATCTGTGGCTATTTAAAAGACAATGGGGACGTGTTGCCACACTTTCCCCATAATATACATGGAAGGCAATTAATGAAATCATGTTTACATTTAATTTAGAGATGTTAAAACACCATTATGAGTTAGGGGAGTCCTAAAATAACCACCTTCCAAGGGAATGACCATAGCTCCATCATTGACCATATTCTAGTTTCTAAAAATGGGATGCGTTTGGTGCTAACTTTTGAGGTCACCCTGCGTTCTTTTAGAGTCCACCATCCTTTGTTACCAGTTTTGAATATGAAAACCTCCTGCACTAATGGCCTGCAACTTGTGAATCACAGACACTCAGGGTAACAATGATAGTAGCTTAGATGGTCGAATGTGAACGGTGCGACCCTGAGGGAAAATCTAATTGATTTGAACACATGTAGTGACTGGAGCATTTGCCCATGCTTAATTATAGATGCTTTCTGTAACATAATGTAAGAAGTAACAGGCAAGTTGAGACCTGTGAATAGAAGCATTGATAAAAAGAATCATGGGTTGTTTGACCATAATTTCTCTGCTGCAAACAGGAACTTGAGGAAAGCCCTGCACGATATACAGAGGGACGAGAATAAAGGAGCTGCTTATAAACAAGCCCTGGTAAATAGGAGAAGAGAGATGAAAGATAGGGCCTGGGCCAGCTTAGTACATGCTGCTGACACCATCCTTTTTTGGAAAGCTATAAACCAGCCATTTTGAAAGAATTAGAAGATCCTAGATTTGAGGCTCTCATACAACAGGAGGACTTGATAAAACATTATGGAGGGAAATTTAACCCTGATGACCTTGATATAGAACCGCCTTCCTCAGCAGTATACTCAATGGAGTCTGTACACCTATTAGTTTAGAAGAGGTAATTATTGCTAATGCAAAGGCTCCTGGCCTTTATGGGGTACCAATAGACATCTTTAGGTCACATGTTAGATTATGGGCCCCAATTTTACCTCAAGTGTGTAATGCTGCAGTGAGAGGTTTCCTCCCTGTTACTTGGACTGAAAGTATCATTGTTCCAATTTTTAAAAAGAGTGATAGGGGAGACCCCAGATGTTAACACCCAATATCCCAATGAGTCAACGTATATCTCCTTGTTAGTAAATATACTGTAGCAAAAAAAGGACATATACACCTATAGTTTGCAGATTTAAGTAGCGCATTTGAACGAGTGAACCATGCCAAACTATGAAAAATACTGATAAAGATGGGTGCCCCTATTAGGATCATCATATTCCTGTCACAATTGTAGGCCCACTTTACACCAGAGTACGTTATTGGCCAAAGAGGGCATGTACTTCACACTTTATGATTTCACGCCAGATACGACAGAGGTGTGTTCTCACTCCCCTGTTCTCATTATACATAAGGGATGGATGAGACATTGCAAAAAGGGAAGGCTGATGCACTCATGGTTAATAATCCTCCAACGCCAATCCTCTTCTATGCTGATGATCCGGTTCTGATCTCTAGAACTGCCAATGGGCTTCAGCTTTTGAATGACACTTTTTTCTCATATATGGAAGATAAAGATCAGAAAATTAACCTTAAGAAAACATTTACCTCGATGTGTTGGAAAGGGAAAGGGAGGGTTAAAAAAGGTTACACCATATTATGGGCGAGGCTTTGGCAGAATGTCCCAATTTTTCATATTTTGGAATACAATTTGCTAGCTGTGATGATTGGGGGACAAAGCTAAAAGCGGAAAAATTGAAATTTTTAGATGTATAGAAGTCCTTTTTAGATTCTCCGCTAAAATAGAAAACAAGCCTATCAGCGAATCACTTACTTTGCATAAAAACAAATGTCTCCCCAATGTTAGCTATTGGGCCCATTGTAGGGTTGGGAAAATTGTGCCGTCCTAAAGACTACAAAGAGCCTCTTTTTAGATGGACTTTTGGTGGTCTCACAGTCAACCTCCGCTTACATTTGTATATAAGGAACTGGCACTTCCTTTTTTAGAGGATGCTATATAGATTAGCTCTGTTTTATTTTGGCATAGTTTATGGGGCAAAATTGGTACAAAGTTTACAAAAGAACTAAAATTATATTGTTTAACTCTCAGACACAGAGAGAGGATTACATGGTTGATCTATATCAAAATTCTCCTAAAAATGGTGGCTAACAATATTAGTATTGAGGATCCTGCCAGTATTTTGCGTTATAGCACGCAGGAATTAAATGCCAATCTAATGGGGAAGAGTATTAAGCTCTCCATTCTCAGTTATTGCTCAGACCCCATAAAAGAAAGATTTCAAAATGATTTATTAACTGTGCAGTATATGCAACACAGATTCTACCTCACAAGATTTGACTAGGCAGTTTGCACTTTAATGATGCTTTTCCAAAAATGGGGTCATGGTCACAGACACTTTCTAAATACCTATGTGATGGTAAATCTAATCAATAAACTATGCACCTTATTCTGTTTTCCACATTTTATGAGGATATAAGAAAGTGATTTTTAAGACTTACATCTAATACTAGAAACTGTATTTAAACCAAGAAACCTTCAAATACATGTGTACACAAAGTAACATGAATATATGTTACACAGTCACAGTCTCCACTTTTATCATAACTACCATCTGTAGAAGGAAACGTCTTTCACACTGAAGTATTAACATACGCGGCTGGGCTACGACATGCTCTTGTAATGAAGTGATATATTCTAACTAGCTTTTAAGAGGCACAAGATGTGAACACTGTTGAGATGCTTTTTAAGGTTTTTATGTACAGTTTAACAATATTTGTATCTGATGAATCCCTTTTTAAACCTTTTTTGATATATTGTGAAATGGAATTAAGTGCATCTTAATGTATTTTATCTTGTTCATTCTTGTGACTCTTTTATGGATTTTTTTATCCAAATAAAGATTTATTAAGATAATGACTTAAAATCAGACTTTACCATTAATGAGAATGTTAAATGACCATTCATTTGAGACCAAGCATGACTTTTCTACCTGTTCCCAATCAAAATTTAGTACTTACTAAATGTACTAAGGTAACCCATTCTGACCCTATGCAAGAGGTAGTCTTACAATAGTGTAAACTAATTTAGATGTTTTTTTTACAACCAGGACATGTAAAACTTAAAAACAGCTGTCCTACTTTTTATACTTTTTTAATTTAATGCACCCTGCCCTATGGGCTGTTTATGGCCTACTTTAGGGATGACTTATATGTATTAAACAGGAAGGCCTGGAAAAAGGTTAATTTTGCCAGGTCCAATTGGTAGTTTAAAACTGAACTACAGACTGGAATGGCAGGTCGGAGACATGTTTTAAAGGGCTATTTCAGTTGGTGACAAAATGAGTGCTGTAGAACCACTATTAGGATTTAAATTACAGGCCCTGTGTACATGTACTCCCAGTTTACTAAGGACGTAAAAGTACATTAAATGTGCTAATTGAGTGTAAGACAATGTTATCATGTTTCAAGGAGAGAGCACAAGCACTTTAGCACTGGTTAGCAGTGATAAAGTACACATAGTTCTATGGTCAACAAAAACTAAATTTAGCAAACAGGATACGAGAAGGCAAAAAGTTTGGGGAAGACCACACCAAGGATGTCAAGTCTAACACACTCAGAACATGTACAGCAAACACTGAAGCACTGTATGTTTCCACCACATACAGACAAAATGAATCACCTGGGCATCAGCAGTGCATGTTCCTTTCCACACAACAGATATAATGCAAGCTGCAACAGGGAAAAGTCCATCTACAGCCTACCCCCATATGCACACAATAGATGCAACATGGGCATAAGGAATGCAAACACCCCTCACACATTTACACCATGGACATCATCACAGCAAGCTTCTCTTACACACACACTATACCAAGTAAAACATTGCCATCAGCAATGCAAGAATCCTTCACAAACACAGAGGTCAAGTACGTCAAAGCCTTCAGTAGTGCAATCTTACCTGGCACATAACAAATAGATACCACAAAGGCATCATTAGTGTGAGCTGCTTTCACACACACTGAAAATATGCCCAATCAGCAGTGGATGCATTCATCACATAGACACAGAATTTCCAAAGGAGCATCGGCAAACAAGCATTCCTGCATGCACAGTAGAGGTACCTCAATGCCATCAGTGCATGCTTATCTTTGACACACAGAACCGTCTCCAGAATGGCATCAGTGGTGCATTCCTTTAATACATGGACAGAAGCAGTGCATTCCCTACCCCTTTTCCCCATTTACACACACAAACAGAACAAATACAAGGGCATCAGCAGTACAAGTTTCCCTGACAGACACAGTAAACAGGTAGCACATGTGTATCAGGATTGAAGAAGACTTCCCTCACATTCAAAGTCAGCATGTACAAAAAAGCTTCTGTCATGCACTCAGAACAGTTACTATATAGGATCAGAAGTGCACTTCCCTTTTACACAGAGGACGTGCCACAGTACAGCAACAGTCCATCTTTTCTTACACACAGAGAACAATTATGCATAGACAACAGCAGAGAACATTTCTCTTATACATTCTCTCACAGAAACACATGCATACAGTCACACAGTAGAAGTATATCAGAAGCGCAAATTTCTTACACATACACACCATGCATGCACTAGCAATTAAACCTCAAACACAGACACATACCCACACAGAGAACATGTATTGCACAGGTAGCACAAGGACAAGCTTCCTTAACTCACACACACACACTTGCAAACAGAATAGATGGTACAAGGGCATCAGAATAGATGGTACAAGGGCATCAGAATCGTAGTTATCATCATGTACAAAGAACTGGTACCACACTGGAATTAAGAATTTAAGTTTCTCATGCACACACAGAACAGGTGCAACCTGGGCACCAGTGCAAGCCTCCCTTACATAGAGAGAATAGGTCTCACACAGGCAGAAGTTTCACCAGCTTCCCACATAAGCACAAAACAGTAAGAACATGGACATCAATAGAGTAAGCTCCCCCAGTTATACAAATGCAATGTCACATGGTCATCAGGACTACATGTATCCCTCACACAAACAAGAAGATGTACCACCTGGGCTACAGCATAGTTATAGTTAGGACCTAGTTTCCATAGGAAAAGCGTTTTCTTTTTTTGCCAATATCTTTGGCGCTGTTTGACGAATCTTCGTGAACTTTTCCAAATTAATGACTAGCTCAGGTCAGCTCCTGTCTTGAAAGTTTGGGGGTGATTCGTCAAGCGAGGGCCCAGAAAAAAGGGGGGTCCCAAAACGTGATTTACCCATGTTAATTTCCATAGGAAACTTTAGACAAAGTTACAGCCCGAACTTCTGAACAGAATTACACTTAATTTGGCAAAAAGGTAGGTCTTGGTCTAGAAAGCGTGCTTTTTTAAAAATGGTGTAAATCTGTTCTGTAGTTTCTGAGAAATTTAAAAAATAAAAATATCCATATCGGAGCACCGAGAAGGATTCACGACTTCTCCCGAGCACGAGCTTCATTCTTATTGGCTGCTAACACTCCAAACCAGAATGTGTTGGCAGCCATCTTGTGACTCGGTAACTGAGTCACAAGAAAACAGTTAAAAAAACATTACAAAACAAGAAAAGGGGGCAGGGTAGAAACACCCGGACCCCTAGCCCTGCGCAGTGGGGCCGGACCCCCAGGCACCCCCCCCCAAAATTTAAAAAACAAAAATAGGCAGAATTCACAGTGGGTGCGCATATCCTGCCAAATAGATTTTAAAAAACGAAGCAGGGCTCCCGCGCTTCGTTTCTTTGAGACCCTGGGTGGGCCAGGTGCCGGGGACAATGGGGAAATTATATGTGGGGGCCCGTGGGGGCCCCCACTGCCCCGGGGATCACCAAACCCTTGGGGCTTTAAAAAAAATGTGTGGGGGGACTCTAACCCCCCCATGCTGCCCCAGGGACCGCCACGTCCCCTGGCCTTTACTAGATTTGAGGCAGGGGGCCTCATGGGCCCCGCAATCCCCGGGGACCGCCACCTTCCTGGGGCTTACATTAATTATAGAAGGGGCCTTGCAGGTCCCCCAAGCCCTGGGGACCACCACCTCCCCGGGGCTTCCTTCATTAATTAGGGGTGCCTCGCGCCCCCCCTGGGGCTATGCAAATGTAAGCCCTTGATGGCCCTGGGGACCGCCATACCCCCAGGGCGGGATACTTCGATGTCCCAGGATGCCCACCCCTAAGACATTGCTGTTTGCTATGGCAGAGAGGGAGTATGGCTCCCTCCCTGCCATAGCAAACACTGCTTTCCTTCTTGGAAGCAAAAGCTGGAAACTTGCTCTTGCTTCCAAGAAGCAAAGCAGAATTGCTTATGGACAAGGGGAGCTGTATGTCCAAAGCAATGGTGGCTCCTGCAGGAGGCAGGAAGCTGGCAGGGACCATGGGGGAATTGGGGCTCCCCCCCACAATCCCCAATGGTGAGGCCAGGCCCCGGGTTGATGAGGTCCCCAAGGTCAGAAGTGGCCTGAGAGGGGGGCCATGCAGCCCCCCCCCTTTCATTTTTTTTTTTAAAACAGAAGGTTGGGCCTGGAGTATGGGGTCCCCAGGCCACAATCGGCCTGAGGAGGTGGGCCCCGCTGCCCCCTCCCAATTTTTTTTATTTAAACAGGGCTGGCCAAGCCTCTGGGGTCCCCGGAGCATAATTGGCCTCAGTAGGGGGACCACGCAGCCCCCTACAAAAAAAATAAAAAGTAAAGGCTTGCCAGGCCCCGGGGGATGGGGTCCCCAGTGCCAGAAGTGGCCCAGGGAAGGGTGGCCATGCGGCCCTCCTCCGGAATATTATTATATTTTTTTTAAACAAGGCAATGCCTTGGGGGATGAAGTCCCCAAGGCCGATAAAGGCCTCATGAGGGGGCGGCACGGCCCCCCTTCAAAAAGGAAAAGGCTGGCCATTTCCTATGAAATGGGGTCCCGAGGGCCACAGAAAATAGTAAAAGAAGAGGGACCAAACAGCCCCCCCTTCTAACAAAACAAAAAAGAAGAAAAGTCAGCATCTTACCAGAGGCTCCACCCCCTTCCAGCACCATTCCATGGCATGTTCTAAGCTGGAGGATTAAGTCCCCTTGAACCCTGAGGGTCCCTGGGGGCCAACTAGCCCACCAGGTACCACCAGTAAGCCCCACACAGTGGGAGTGCTGAGAGGTGGTTCGAGTCCACGCCCCTTTTTACACCACTCTGTAAACGCGCCACTTGGCGGACTGCTGGTGGGGCGCTGAGGTCCTCTTTTGTTCTGAGGACCTCATCGCCCTCCTGATACCTCCGTTAAGTCCTACGCAGTGGAATTCCTGAGTGCTGGTCAGAGTCCCAGCACTCTTTCTCTGCATATAATAGGTTTCGCATTTGCGAGAGTTAAAGCTATTGGCATTGAAAATATAAACTTTTTTACTAATGTTTTTTGGAGTGGAGTGGAGTGGATGTACGTTGTGTGTAATGGAAATATGTGGTATGTTGCGCAGTGAAATTATGTGGATAGAAAGTATGTGGTATTTAGTGTATAGGAATTATGTAGAGTGGGATTATGTGTTATGGAGAGTAAGTTTGTGGTATGGTAGTCTGTGTTGTGGAATGGTAACCTCAGGTTTAGTCTTCCTTACTTCCATAGAAGCTCAACTATGAACTCAGTGAGACAAAAAAAGAAGGCATCACTGAGGAGCACTTGTGGACCTAATCAGAGGTATGAGGAGGGCCACAGGACTTATGCGACTGTTTGGCTGCACAGACTTTCGCACAATTATACATTTTCTGCTTTAGCCACATAATCCATCATCTGCTCTCTAATCTGCAGATTTGAACAAAAAAAGCCTTGTTTCTAGCTCAACCAGCTCAAACGTTAGAAAAATGAAGCGATAAGTGTTACAGCATGATGGAAGGCCCTTTGCAAACCTAGAATGGTCACCTGTTACGTATTGCTAAATGTGGGTGTTAAATTGATACTAATGGTGTGCAAGCCACTCTTGCTTCTTTCGGCGCCTCTCTTGTCTCTTTCTGCATTTCTGTTGCTTCTTTCTACACATTTATTTCTTTTTCTGCACTTCTCTTGCCTCTTTCTGCACATCTCTTCTACTTTCTGTACTTCTCCTGCCTCTTCCTGCACCTCTGTTGCCTCTTTCTTCACCTCACTTGTTTTTTTCTGTACCTCTCTTGACTGTTTCTATACCCCTCTTCCCCCTTTCTGCATGACTGTTGCTTCTTTCTGCACTTCTTTTGCCTCTTCCTCTTGCCTCTTCCCTCTTTCTGCACTTCTGTTGCTTCTTTCAGCACTTATCTAGCTTCTTTCTGCACCTCACTTGCTTCTTTCTGCACCTCTCTTGCCTCTTTCTGCAGTTCTCTTGCCTCCTTCTGCACCTCCCTTGCCTCTTTCTGCAACTCATTTGTCTCTTTATGCATTTCTCTTGCCTCCTTCTGCACCTCTGTTGCCTTTCAACACATCTCTTGCCTGTTTCTGCACATCTCTTGCCTCTTTCTGCACCTCTCTTGCCTCTTTCTGCACCTCACTTGCTTCTTTATGCACCCTGTTTGCCTGTTTCTGCCCCTCTTCCCTCTTTATGCAACTCTCTTGCCTCTTTCTACACCTCTCTTCCCTCTTTCTGCAACACCCTTGCCTCTTTCTGTACCTCTGTTGCTTCTTTCTGCAACTCCCTTGTCTCTTTCTGCACCCTTCATGTCTCTTTCAGCACCTCTGTTGCTTCTTTCTGCAGTTCTCTTCCTTCTTCCTGCACCCCTCTGGCCTCTTTCTGTACCCCTCTTGCCTCTTTTTTGTACCTCTCTTATCCCTTTCTGTAACTCTCTTGCCTCTTTCTGGACCTCTGTTGGTTCTTTATGCACTGCTCTTGCTTCTTTCTGCACCTCTGTTTCAAATTTCTGCACCCCTCTTGCCTTTTCTGCAACCCTCTTCCCTCTTTCTGCAACTCTCTTGCCTCAGTCTACTCACCTGTTCCTTTTTTCTGCATCCCTTTTGCCTGTTTCTGCAGTTCACTCACCTCCTTCTGCACCGCACTTGCCTCTTTTTGCACCTTTGTTGCTTCTTTTGCACTGCTCTTGCTTCTTTCTGCACCTCTATTGCTCCTCTTGCCTCTTTCTGTACCCCTCTTACCTGTCCTTTCGTTCATCTTTCTGCATCTCACTTGCCTCTTTCTTCACTTATCTTGCTTCTTTTTACACCTCTGTTGCTTCTTTCAGCAAATCTCTTGCCTCTTTCTATACTTCTATTGCCAGTTTCTGCACCTCTCTTGCCTCTTTCTGTACCTCACTTGCTTCCTTCTCCACCCCTCTTACCTCTTTGTGCACCCCTCTCCCTTCTTTGTGCATTTCGCTTGCCTTTTTTGTATACCTCTCTTCCCTCTGTCTTCACCACTCATGCCTCTTTCAGCACCTCTGTTGCTTCTTTTTGCACTTCTCTTCCTTCTTTCTGCACACCTCATGCCTCTTTGTGCACCCTTCTTCCCTTTTCCTGCATGTTTCTTGTTTTTTTCTGCACTGCTCTTGCCTCTTTCTGCACCCCTCTTGCCTCCCTCTATACCTCTGTTGTTTCTTACTGCACCTCCCTTGCAAATTTCGGCATCTGACTTGCCTCATTCTCTTCCTTCTGCACCTCTCTTGCCTCTTTCTGCACTTCTCTTGCCTCTTTCTGTGCTTCTCGAGCCTCTTTCTATATCCCTCTTGCCTCTTTCTGCACCTCACTTGCCAATTTCTGATCTTCACTTGCCTCTTTCTGAACCTCACTCTCTTCTTTCTGTACCTCTCTTGCCTCTTTCTGCTCATCCCTTGCTTCTTTCTGCATCTATTGCCTGTTTCTGCACCCTTCTTGTCTCTTTCAGCACCTCTGTTGCTTCTCTCGGCACTTTTATTCCTTATTTCTGCAACCCTCTTGCCTCTTTCTTGCCTATTTGTTCACCTCTCCTACCTCTTTCTGCACCCCTCTTGCTGCCCCTCTGTTGGTTCTTTATGCACTGCTCTTGCTTTTATCTGTACCTCTTTTGAAAATGTCTGTATCCCTCGTGCTTCTTTCTGTACCTCTCTTGCTTTTTTCATCACCCCTCTTGCCTTTTTTGCACCCCTCCTCCCTCTTTCTGCACCTCTCTTGCCTCTTTCTGCACCTCTCTTAATTCTTCCTGCACCCTTGTGGTCTCTTTCTGCACTTGTCTTCCCTCTTTCTGTATCTCTATTGCTTATTTCTGCACTTCTCTTGCTTCTTTCTGCACCTCTCTCGCTTCTTTATGCACCCTTCTTCCCTTTTTGCATCCTTCTTGTCTCTTTCTGCAGTTTTCTTACCATTTTCTGCAACTCGCTTGCTTCTTTCTGCATCTCACTTGCCTCTTTCTGCACTTCTCTTGCTTCTTTCTACAACCCTGTTGCTTTTTTCAGCAATTCTCATGCCTCTTTCTGCGCTTCCTTGCTTGTTTCTGTGCCTCTCTTGCCTCTTTCTGCACCTCACTTGCTTCTTTCTGCACCCCTATTGACTCTTTCTGCACCTCTCTTGATTCTTTCTACAACCCTGTTGCTTCTTTCAGCAATTATCTTGCCTCTTTCTGCGCTTCCATGCTTGTTTTTGTGCCTCCCTTGCCTGTTTATGTACCTCTCTTGCCTCATTCTGTACCTCTGTCGCTTCTTTCTGCACTTCTCTTGCCGCTTTCTATACCCTGTGCACCTCAATCAGCACCTCTGTTGGTTCTTTCTGCACTGCTGTTGCTTCTTTCTGCACCTCTTTTGCAAAGTCCTGCTCCGTCATGCCTCTTTCTGCACCACCCTTCCCTATTTCTCTACCTCTCTCACTTTTCTGCACTTCTCTTGCTTCTTTCTGCACTGCTCTTGCTTCTTTCTACACCTCTCTTGCAAATGTCTGTACCCCTGTTCCCTCTTTCTGTACATTTCTTGCCTGTTTCTGCACCTCTCCTGACTCTTTCGGTACTTCTGTTGCTTCTTTCGGCACTTCTCTTGCCTCTTTCTGTACCCCTCTTGCCTCTTTAAGCACCTCTGTTGCTTTTTTCTGGACTTCTCTAGCTTCTTTCTGTACCCCTCTTGCCTCTTTCTGCACCTCTTTTGCCTCTTTCTGCACCTGTTCCCTCTTTCTGCACATTTCCTGCCTGTTTCTGCACCTCTCTTGCCTCTTTCTGTACCTGTTGCTTCTTTCTGCACTTCTCTTGCCTCTTTTAGTACCACTCTTGCCTCTATCTGCACCTTTGTTGGTTCATTCTACTCTTGCTTCTTTCTGCACCTCTGTTACAAATGCATGCATCCCTCTTGCCTCGTTCTGTACCCCTTTTCCCTCTTTCTGCACCTCTCTTGCCTCTATCTGCACACATGTTCTCTCTTTCTTCACCCCTTTTGCATGTTTCTGCAACTCTCTTGCCTCTTTCTGTAGTTCTAATGCCTCCTTCTGCACCTCTGTTACTTCTTTCTGTACATGTCTTGCCTCTTACTGCACCCCTCTAGCCTCTTTCTGCACCCCTCTAGCCTCTTTCTGCACCCCTGTTGCTTCTGTGGCTTAGTGGACAAAAGAACAATGGATTTAACCCAGATCTTTTGACTGGGGGAGAATATTTGGATAGTCAGCATTCCGTCCATCATTTGTTTGCTATAACAATTTTTGCCCTAAGTGGGATGGGTATGCCCAGACGTGGGTTCCTTGCTGACTGTGCCACTCAATTTAAACTAGCCTGGCTGAAGAAGGGCGACATACCCTGAAACCGGTCCCAGGATGCTTTTTTCCAGTCCAGGCCGAACCTGGCCTGGCTGTTCGGTCTGGACTGTTCCCATGGGGCACAGGTTCAAGACTGATTTAAATATGGCTGGGTCCAAACTGGGGTGGTGTAGTGGGCAAAAGAACAATAGATTTAACCCCGATCTTTTGCCTGGGGGATAATGTTTGCATTGTCAGCATTCCGTCCCTCATTTGTTTGCTATAACATTTTTCGCCCTAAGTGGGGTGGTATGCCCAGACGTGGGTCTCTTGCTCACTGTGCCACTGGATTCAAGCTAGCCTGGCTGACGAAGGGTGACATAACCTGAAACCGGTCCCAGGATGCTTGTTTCCGGCCCAGGGTGGACCTGGCCTGGCAGTTCAGCCTGGACTGTTCACATGGGGCACAGGGTCAAGACTGATTTGCATATGGGTGGGTCCAAACTGGGTTGGCGTAGTGGGCAAAAGAACGATGGATTTAACCCAGATCTTTTGACTGGGGGAAAATGTTTGCATTGTCAGCATTCCGTCCATCATTTGTTTGCTATAACGATTTTCACCCTAAGTGGGATGGGTATGCCCAGACGTGGGTCCCTTGCTCACTAGCCTGGTTGAAGAAGGGTGACATACCCTCAAACCGATCCGAGGATGCTTGTTTCTGGTCCAGGGCGGACCTGGCCTGGCAGTTCGGTCTAGACTGTTCCCATGGGGCACAGGGTCAAGACTGATTTGCATATGGCTGGGTCCAAACTAAGGTGGCGTAGTGGGCAAAAGAACTATTAATTTAACCCAGATCTTTTGACTGGGGGAGAATGTTTGCATTGCCAGCATTCCGTCCATCATTTGTTTGCTATAACTATTATGTACTATGGCCTTACAGGGGGAGTCATGCCAATCACAGGGGTACCCCAACACATAGTGTGCCCTAGTGTTTGTAGGTGTTTTCACTGTATTCAAAGTGTCTTTCAGCATAGCCAGATAAAATCGGCCATTATAGTTAGTTGAGCTAAGTATAACTTGTGCCACCGCAATGCACTGTGATGACATCAAATATTACATCACTCATGACATGGTCAGTGACATCACTGATGACATCTCAAATGACACCACTGATCACATCATCAACCTAAACCCCTGATGCACCTCCTCACAGCCTAATATAACCTTTGATACACCCACTCTAAAATAGACTGTCATTCTCAAAACCATAGACACACCTATACCAGTTACTACATACCCACTCACTGATTCCTAAGTCTACACACATATCCACTCACTCACCCATACAGTCACTCATACATGCAGTCACTCATCAATACAGCCACTATCATATGCAATCATACACCTATACAGACAGTTACACATCGCAAGTTATACTTAGCTCAATTCCTATAATGGCCGAATTTCTCTGGTTTTCTACGAGTAAAATGTCCAACTAACTCTAACTTCACTGAAACCTGTGGTTATTTTCAGTGAATTTCTATGGTTTTTAAAATGCTAATTTCCAACTATAACGTCCCTGAAACCTATGTTTTTTTCAGTGAATATATATATATATACTAGCTGTACCCGGCCACGCGTTACTGTCGCTCAGTCTGGTTAAATGGAAGAGAAAGAAAAGAGCAAGCGCACGTTTCTAATATGTTTAATTTCACAATGCTTGTGCGTATACAATATGTTTTTGTGACTATTGTCTGTATGCGTCTCTTGTAGTTGTTGCGCAGAATGCAAATCGATAGGGTCTGTTCCGCCTTTCGATTAAAAACACACGCGTATTGTACACGCGCTTATTCGAAACCAACTTTGTGTATATATTAACACACGCTAATGTTGCAAAGTGAACCAACTCCTCCCCCCTTCCTCCACCCACTTCCCGGTCTGCCATCCTGACACCAACTGTCCATCCTAATATATGTAGAGTATTATCTCCATGCATCCTTTCTTAATGTTGCAAAGTGAACCAACTCCTTCCCCCTCCATCCACCCACTTCCTGGTCTGCCATCCTGACACCAACTGTCCATCCTAATATATAAAGACTGTTGTCTCTATGAGTCCATTGTATTTGTTGCACAGCTACCAAAAAGATAGGGTCTGTTCGGCCTTTCGATTAAAAACACGCGCGTATTGGACACGCGTGTATCCGAATCCAACGTTGTGTATATATAAACACGTGCTAATGTTGCAAAGTGAACAACTACTCCCCCCTCACTCCAACCACTTTCCGGTCTGCCATACTGACACCAACTTTTCATCCTAATATATGTAGATTATTGTCTCTATGCGTCCATTGTAGTTGTTGCGCAGCAACCTAATCGATAGGGTCTGTTCGGCCTTTCGATTAAAAAAATGCGCGTATTGGACACGCGCGTATTCGAACCCAACGTTGTGTATATATAAACACGCGCTTGATCGAATCCAACGTTGTGCCAAAATTTCAAAGCAACCGGTGAAGAACTTTCAGAGATTTAAGATTTTGAACAAAGAACATTGACATTTTTATGTGTCTGTTCGGGCTTTTGATTAAAAACACGCGCGTATTCGACACGTGCATATTCGAATCCAACATTGTGTCAAAATTTCAAAGCAATCGTTGAAGAACTTTCGGAGATTTACGACTGCGCAACTAAATCGATAGGGTCTGTTCGGCCTTTCGATTAAAATACGCGTGTATTGGACAGGCACGTATTCGAATCCAACGTTGTGTATATATAAACACGCGCTTAATCGAATCCAACGTTGTGTCAAATTTTCAAAGCTATCGGTGAAGAACTTTCAGAGATTTAAGATTTTGAACAAACGAACTTTGACATTTTTATGTGTCTGTTCGAGCTTTCGATTAAAAACATGCGCGTATTGGACACGTGCGTATTCGAATCCAACGTTGTGTATATAAAAACATGCGCGTATTCAAATCCAATGTTATGTCAACATTTTAAAGCAATCGGTGAAGAACTTTCGAAAATTTAAGATTTTGAACAAATGAACATTGACATTTTTATGTGTCTGTTCGGGCTTTCGATTTAAAACGCACATATTCAACACGCTCGTTTTCAAATCCAACGTTGTGTATATAAAAACATGCGCGTATCCGAATCCAACGTTGTGTCAAAATTTCAAAGCAATCGGTGAAGAACTTTCGGAGATTTACGATTTTGAACAAACGAACATTTACATTTTTATTTATATAGATATATATCAGTGACAAAACCTCAGCCACTCAGCTCTTGTACCCAGAGCTTGCAGGGGACTTTTTCACAACTGTAAAACTGTTCAGATTATCACTGGAAATACATTCATATGTGTACATCAGACCAGCAGGAAGTCAGCACTTACACTGAGTGAGTGAAAATAGGGGGGAGTAAAGAATTCTACCCTTCTAGAAAGTCCCACATCAGCAAAAGGGAGACAACCTTGCCAAGATGCATACCGAGATGCTGCAAAGGCCAGCACTGGCGGATCCTAGTTAAGGCTAAGCGGATGATCAAGCAGTGGGTACTCACCTTGAATTTCCGAAGAAACATTAGAAAGCATGAAGTGGGGGCACATAAAGATTTTTTTTTCCTGTCAATCCTCAGTGTCCCAATTTATTTAGTTAGGACACAAGTTGATCCACCATGTTCTTGAGCTAAACATTTGTCACCTGATGACTCAGGGATCAAAAATGGAGACAAGTACTTGGCTTAAGTGGAGGGTAATGCGGTTTCTGCTGTAACTGTCTGCAGTAGTTTGAGTACTCACACAATGTGAGGCCAGAAAGATATTCATTAGTAAGTAGACCTTCTAAGAGTTTAACTGCCACAAACCATAGGACGGTAACTTGAGTGACACAATGCATCACAATATGATAGGTAGTCACATAGCCTTTCTCATGAGCATCTTTGACATGACCATAGAAGAAAATCGCAGTCAGCTAACATGTTAATCTGGAAGCTGGAATGTTACACATCCAAGAGATCTCCACAGTGCGTGTTTCCCAACTGAAAAGGCTACTGCTACTGGCACTTGGGCTAAAGAATGTGGAAGAAGCCCATTAGAAACCGATATAGCCTCCATCAAAATGAATAAAGCTTGGCCCATATAACAGATAGGGTGCACTGCCCAGGTCTGTGCTGCGATGCACATGTAACTGAGTGCATCAGGAATAAACCAGGTCAGTGCATCCTATCACAGTGAATGTGTGGTTTGCAGTGCAGGCGTAAACCGATGCCTGCACTGAAAACAGCACAGGTAGCGAAAGGGAAGCCAGCTGTTTGAAGTAGCCTGTCTACATCTCACTGTGCAAGCCAGAATCTTAAAGGGAGCAGGGCATGCATGGCCGGTCTCTGGAACCTCCTTTACCCACTTTCAAGGGGCGATCGGGGTTACGGGGGCCTCGACTGCACCACCTCACAGTGGAGCTCAGTCTGTCTCCTGACCGCTCATTTGCCACTGTAATATGGTGCAGGACAAAGGCAACTGATTCCTCATTTGCAAGAGCTGCGCCATATGGGCCATCGAGGATCTGTTTGCCACCACCCTTTGCCAGACTGCACAACAAATAACGGGTCTCCACGTGCAAAGGTTATCTGAAGGCACAAGCCTGAAGATAAACATTGAATCTGGACATGGCTGAAGTTGACTGGGGCCTGATCACACGCAGACCTGCTGAGTGAAGCATGCAGTGAAGTATAAATCATTCAACTTAAGAATCGTTACTGCCATTCCAGGACCAACGTGCATTTGCAATAGGTCTCACATTTATGAGAATTTGAGCTATTGGCATTGTAAATGACAATGCCTTTTATTAAATGTGTTTTTTTTAAACAGATAAATAAAAGGCATTGTCATTTACAAGGCTAATTGCTTAAACTCTCGAAATTGCAAGAACCTTTGCATTGCAAATGCGTGCTATAAAAAAAAGTGTTAGGACAGAGCGTGCTCTGCAACAGCAGGTAGGACAAAGCTATTGGTGAAAATAGTGCTTGGAGGCTGTAATTAAAGCCTACCGAGCAACAACACAAGTAACAGGGGGTGTCGCCATGGGAGGTTACCAAATGAGACACGGTGGTACCAAGGAGGGACTACTAAGCCTTTTGACCAATGAGCAGCCACAGTTTATAGCGGACAATGATACAAGCCAATGAAAAATGTGGACGGAGAGTGGGTGGAGCTTTAAGTCCCTACCTCAATACAGCATGCCTCGCTGAGTAGCGCATGCTCTGCCTAGGCTCGACCTAAAAAACACTGCAGAAGCCATGTTGAAGGCAGGAAGGGGCTCGAAAGAACTACAGTTTACAGAATGTCTAGAGCAATTACTGCAAGGAGGAAGGCTATTGTGTGACACTGCTATATTCAATGGACCTGTTAGCCGACATAACATCTGAAGGAAACGGCCTATCTTCTGAATGAAATTAAGGCAAATGTTTCTAGAATGGCTGCTAAACTTTATTGCACTGGAGGTATGAAACTCCTCTGAAGGCATCAAATCATGGCAAGAGGACCGGGCACTGCAGGGTCACTCTGTCACCGGTGTTATAGATGAAAAACCCCGGAACCAAGACCACAAAGGGACAGGATGAGTAGAAGGGGCATACTTAAAGAGCCCTTTGTGGTGCCCCGGAAAGGTGACATTCATGTGAAATCCAAGCTAATAAAATGAAGGTGTTGATCAGTACAAAAAAAAATTAGACACTAGTTCACACTCAGCAGTGAGTTGAATAAGATCCCGGAGCATAATCTTGGTAGGCAGCTCAAGAGGTTGGATTGAGACCCAAACACCCTAAAGGAGCTGTTTGGATGTCACTACATCAACATCATCATCATACAAGAGGAAAAGACGCCCCAACCCCACCCCAAGAGACAGGGTAGAGCGCTTAGTTTTCTCCTTTTGATAATGAAAGAGAATCAGCTTGGTTGCAATGCACACTGTGCTTCCCTCATCTTTACACCCTTTTTAATCCCGTCTAGACAGTGCAAGGGCTGTCTCTACAAGACATTTTGTTCCCAGTTAGTGGGATATAACTGATACAGCCCGCCCATAGGCTTACCATTTGCTATCTGCAATGTTGCTCTCATATCCTTTGGTCCAGTTGGCACGCATGATGCTTCTTCTTGTGTTTTGCCCTCCCCTAGAGCATCGACCAAGCACTTGTGTCCATCCACTGCTCCTATTTTTAAGCTACTTTTTGGTGCTTAAGCACTCCATGAGTGCTTGTGTTTTCAGTCGCTTCTTTCTCCTTGTTCATGTTGCTTCTCATCTCCTCTCACCCACCCCCATCCTGTTCCTTCAATCCCCTCTCACCCCTTGCCCCTTTCTGTTTAATCTTTAAAAACCCTCCCTCCCAAACCCCGTTGCTCGTGTTCAGCTTTTTTTTTGTTTTTTGTTGGCCCTACTCCCCTGCACGTCTCATCCACAAGCAGATTCACATCCCTCTAAGACGGACTCACACATTTGTGTGCTTTAAATAGAAAGTAGTACTTTGCACGTCTTTAACACTAATGTGAGTGTGGGCTATGCTGACCCTAAGGTAGCCTTGCTTCCCGTATTTCAGTAGAGCGGTGATGTCATGCTACTTTCCACAGCCTCCTCCAGCCAGCTGCCGAGGATTGAAGGAGGAGCTGCTTCCAACACTTGATTCCAGCAGCCATTTGTTCTTCTGCATTTCATGGAAGACCCGAGACACAAAAGTGCAAATACAGGAGCCAGCAAACATGGGGACAATAAGGGTTAACAGATATAGGTCTGTAAAATATCTTTGTTTTATTTTGATGCCCCCTTTTCCGGTTTGTTGCTTTTTTCTTTCCCACTCATGTTCCTTCTTTTCTTACTATTTTTCCCTGACTTTATTTATTTGGTTACACAACTGGTTCAAGTTCACCAATAGTAAGCAGGCTCACCATCCGCACACAGGCGCTTATATACAAGCGATTTGCGCCACCCGCACGTCACTTTTCCCATGTTAAAAATGATGTAAAAGTGGCGCCAGGGGCTTGTAAATAAGCCCCACAGAGTTCAACTTCATGGATCCATGAGGGAGTAGTTAATATAGGTCAGCATTATTTTCTTTGCAGTCAGATGCTTGTAGTCCTCACTTTATGACTGAATAAAGAAAGAAATACAGGTTCCAGAATGCAAAGAAAAAAAACTGAATTGGATGGACTACTCCAGCAGAGACAGATCTGTTCTCCGCCCCTTCCTCTGTTAACCTGCCAGAACAGTTCCAGCAGCTCAGGAGCCCCAAATTGGGCCAATAAGCAATTACATTAGCAGGAAAGAAAGGTACATGAACTGCCAGGGGAACATCCTACTCGTGTGCTTTAAGCATGGGAGTACTTTGCATTTTTCATACCTTTTTACAATGTTAATGAGAGAGTGCTTTACTTGGACTATACCCCCCTACTGTCCTGTTGTCTATGTTGCGTCTTTCTTCCCATCCACTACCCTGTTGTTGTGTGCGTTGCCCCTGCTCCCCACCACCATAGGACAAACGACCATCGGCAAAGCCAATATGGCTCCCAATACAAGAGCTAGTGGCTTTGTCAATTACTTTCAGCCATGTTGTAAAGCAGCATGGCTGAGAGTCACAGAAAAAAGAGCTATGCCACTGCTATACAACATGACTAAAAGACATTGACAAAGCAAATAGTCCTCGCATTGGCAAGACTGATTGGCTTTGTCAATGCTTGTTTCAAGTCTTGTCCATCAGCTTGTAGCTCCTGTTCAGCCCCACCCACTTCCTCCACCTTCTAATCCTCCCTTTTTACTTTCAATGGCATACACCCTTTTACATTGTGGCTGGATTGTTCACTAAGGCGAGATAATATTTTACTTTGTGTTTAATAGTAACAGAAGACTTGTGATATATGCAGTGGTTAACTTGACAATTCCATTTAAAATTCAACACTATTCATAATAAACGCTATTGCAAACTCTATTGAAAAGTGACATGCAAGAGAATGAGCCTTGTTACGCCCTTTAGCTCTGTAATCTTTCAGTAGGAATGCAGCACTTCAAAGAAAAAGTCCTTGGAGAATAAGAAATGGTCACTTGCAGCCCAAGTCAGGCTTTGTAGGAATCTTCGTTGAGACTCGTAGACGCTAGAATAATTCACCACTGCCTGCGAGAACCCCACAGCACTTCTCATAGACTGTTCAATGAAGTGTAAAGACGGGGTGCCACTGCCCATAAAAGCTGCACCCCTTAGGAGCCTATCAGAGGCAATTATTTTTCCTAAGCATGGCTCGTTGAGATCCAAATAGAGCATCTCATGCCTGCATGGCAGCATCTGAAGTGCAAGAAAGAGTGGAAGTATAAAATAGCAAGGAAAAAATGTACCTTGATAGGCCTATTTTGAGAACTGTGAAAAACATACTGGGCCTTATTATGAAGACCTTACGCTGCCGTTGCGTCCCTTTAGTGACACTGCAGCGGCGTAATCAATGTGCCATACTGCACCCTATTTACAAAGTGAAACACCTAGGCAGATGCGTCACTTTGTAAATGTATGAGCTACATTATACCTGTGTCAGGTATAATATATGCCGGGTGGGCGTTCCCACGTAAAAAAAAGGCTTGTAGAAGTGGAACAGTGAAATCTGAGATTTCACAGTGCCACTTCTACGACTTGACTGCGTCAAATCCTTATGCCTACTTCAAGCTGGAGTTAAGAGTAACGCAGGGCCTTTCACATGGGACTCGCCTCATTTGTAATGACACATTGCTGGAGTTGTGTCAAGTTACCGGCATGCTCCAGCAATGCGTCATTACAGCACCACCAGTTACGTCAGGATTCCTGCCGTATCTGGTCAATCCTTGCAACAAGGAGCACCATAGTGTAAATACAGAACATCCATGGTGTCGCAAGGAGGGCACAAAGAAAAGTGTTGCATCACTGTTTTTCAACAGCGATGCAACACTTTTCATAAATGAGGCCCAGTGTAGTTTTTTAAATTCCAGGAGCTTCTTTTACCACTGATGCATTTACTGGCTGTTGTCTAAGAGTCAGTTCTTTGCTTTACAAAAATTGTAGGTTGTTTGATGTGTCCTAGTGCCCAACCACGCCCAGCATAGATAGTTTATAACTTTAATGAAGATGTCTACAAAGCAGAACTTGGACTACAAGTACGTAACCTTTTCTACTGCTACTGATTTTCATAACCCTAAAATAGTGAGCTAACTGAAGTCAAAATGAGACTGAACGAAAAAAATGCAGCATCCATGACAGACTACTCTTAGTGAGAAAATTATTTGTCACTGGAACAGGGTTCAAAGTGCTTCTTGACCTATCTTTGCATCAGTCATAGTCTAGGCAGTAGTGTCTAGTAAATGTATGCCTACTTTGCAGATGTCCACAATTAGAATATTTCTAAGCCATGCTGTTGCAACTGCTTTTTCCCTGGCACAGTAAGCTTTAAGCTTACCTAGAAGGGGCTTGTGAGTTATTTGATAGCACGCGGTAATGCAAGCAACCATCCAACTCACAATAGATATCTTGGAGGTTGCAAAACCTGGTCTAAGAAGGCCATAATTTAAAATGTTGATTCGATTATCTGAGACAGAAACAAAGGACCCTTTTGATGTCTAACGAATGACGAGAGTGCTCTGCTAGCATGGAAGGATTCGGAAAGGGTAGCCTAACTGTTTGATTAATATGGAAATCAGAAACGACCTTTGGAAGGAAATAGGGATGCGCTCTAATAACCGCTCTGTTACTGTTGAATACTGTGTAGGGGCTCTACAGATCAGAATGCCTGTATCTCGCTCACTCTCTGAGTGGAGGTGATGTCCAGGGAAGAACCACATCCCGTCAGAGATGCATCTGAGAGTATTGCTTTGAAAGGCCTCTCTTTCTGGAAGGGAACTCCTTGCAGCAGAGTCTGACTGTTGCACACCATGCTAGAGAAAATGTTTTGATGCAGTGGTTAGAAATTATTTGTCTTTTATTCGTTCTTCTTTTGATATCGATGAGAGAGATTGGTCTTGCTTTTGGGTTGGTGGTCACCCACAGCAGACGGCATTTGTCCTGAACAGAGGACACATTCTCTGTTGTGGAAGTTGATTTCTGGAGATTGATTTGAAGGCCTAACTTGAAAGGTAGATTGGATGTCAGAAGGAAATCATGTTACCCTTTCCACCGACTGCTGGCTTTTAGCAGCCAATCGTTCAAGTAGGAATAGAAGGGATATTCCCTTTTTGCTTAGATGTGCTGCAATGACTGCCATACATTTTTGAAAATGTTGAGGAACACAATTTCTGGCTGAATGGCAGAATTGTATGTTGGCAATAGCTCTGTCCTACCACGAATCTTAAATGTTTTCTGTGCTCAGGTACTATAGATATTTGATAATATGCGTTTTGGCCTTTTTTTTTATACCAGAAAATATCTGGAGTAAGTTCTTTGTCCTTTCTGTTGATGTGGTAGCAGCTCGATTCCATGTTTAGTCAGCAGAAAACACATTTTGTTCCACAGAATGGGCGTTTGGTCCTTTGATGAGGCTGTGGAAGAACTGGCCCTGAAACGTAGAAAGTATCCATGAAATACAATATCTAGCACCCATTCATCCTTTGCAATTGCTATCCTTTTCTTGATGCAAAGAATCAGTTTCCCCGCTGGAAAGGGAAACGGTGGGGGGTTTACCGGGGTGTTATGGTTTGTCTACTGAAGAATGCCTCCTTCAGGGAGTTGCTTGTTACAATGTTGTTTTGGAATTAGAATGTCATTCCCTGATGTGGGGATCTCTCATGCATAGTTTACTAAGGCATTAACTGCAGCAATGAGAGTGCAAAAGATCTCAACATTTCTGGTTTATCATGGCTTGTTCCGAACGGCCTGTGACATCCAATGTTTAATATTACTGGGGCTAGCAAACTCAACAGTGGTTCGTCACACTGGTATGTTCAATTGTCACTTGACAATTGAACATATAGTGAGACGAACCACTGTTGACCATCTCGATTTTTCTCTGATGCAGAACCCTAGTCTCGACGAGTCGAACACTGAAGCGAACACTGCCTACATCACAACACTGGGTCATGACATCAATGTGAAAGATGCAATTGTATACAACCCCCATGCCCTCCCTCCAGCAGAGTAGAACACAAAGATCAGTATCAGGGACATGGTAGTAACTATGAAGGCAGCTTTCCAATGGCCAGGTTTCTTACAGTCCAAAGACCATCGACACCTACATTATCAAACTGACCCATAGTGACTGTCCATAGCAGATCTGTTAGTCCCAAATCTTTTCAATCAGGGAGTCCTGCATCAGTCCTCATCATGGAAAATGGATATAGTAAATACAATGCATCAGTCAAATACTACCTCTTTGCCCTAAGATACCCTACCAAGACATGTTACACTATAGATAGTATAATAGTGTTGTACTCCGTGGGATGTTAAGAATCAAAATGCATCCACACTGTAAAGAGGGTGAACGATAGATCAAACCGAGATATGCATGGCAGCCTTTAGTATGTTATGTTTGTTGCTTATTTGTATAGCTCTTTCCGTCACTCTATGGTGGCTTCAAAGTACTAAACGGGAAATGCTTGTGGCACTGAAAAAGAAATCCCTTGTGTCATGTCATAGGACTACCTAGGTGGGTCTGTAGGTCCAAATGAAAACTAAATGCCCTTCGCAACTGTCCTTGTAGTGGGATCTACTCACTTACAAGGTCCAGCACTCCAAAAGTGCAGTTGAGTCAAACCAAGGGATTGTGAATGCCCGATATAGGGCTGCCCTAACCCAAGCCGATACTGCCACAACCAGCTTTCTCTCAACTTCAGGTTCGGCCTCTAGAACAATCATGTTCACAATCGTTAAGAGAATTACAGAGCACAACCACTTATATGTCTTTTGTCTGACTTAGTAGTTATTATGGTTTTAATAGACCCAAATTCAGATATAATGTACGTAACAATTTGTAAAAAAAAAACAAATATCAGTAGCAAACTTGACAGAACATTTGAAAGTCCTTATGAGTCTTGATGTAGTTGACTCCAAGAGCGGACAGCTGCCACGTGTTTTGTCGTTTGATACGACTTTTTCAAGGCTCGTGAATAACTCTACAACAGTGGCTGGAAATATTTTTTAGAGAGACCCTGTGAAATTGTCTCGAACTCCTTAGTACACTCAGATTGTTCTAATGTCACCAACGTTCCTTCTAAGGTGCTTTTGAAGTAAGAGTTTTCTGCATAAGTAGTGGTTCAAAAATCCGTATTCTGTTACACTTGAAGTTTAAATTTGATATTAACCGAGTTGTCATATGTTCGACACTTGTAATCGAAGTTTCTAAACGCTGAGACGTCAGGTGCATCATCTGGTATGGACTCGATGTGTGTTATATCATGTTCGAGTTATGATAAATTCAAGAAACGTAGTTATGCTTCAAAAAGTCAAATTATTCTGTGAAGAAAAAACAAGATTATCTTTAACATACTCCGCACATCACGTCTCCAAGGAATGGCGTCCTGGACTGTTCCCATGAGGCACAGGGTCAAGACTGATTTGCATATGGCTGGGTCCAAACTGTGGAGGCGTAGTGGGCAAAAGAACGATGGATTTAACCCTGATATTTTGACTGGGGGAGAATGTTTGCATTGTCAGCAATCCGTCCATCATTTGTTTGCTGTAACACTTTTCTTCCCATAGGAAAGCATTGCTGCGTAAGGACATATATAAATGAACTCTATAATTACCTGTAAAAATCAATATTTTAAAAAGTACTTACTTGAAAAAGAAGTTCTTGGTATCAAAATTTACATACAAACGAGTTCTTTTTATAAAATGGTCTCTGCTTTATTCTAGAGTGTGTGTCTCCCATTTATTGTCTCTGAGAGCACTACCCTCTGATAAGCCAAAACCTAATTCTGCACTCCTCAGTGGTGAGTCCAAAGCCCTCAATCAAGGTATCTTTCATGAGGTTCTAGGACTCAGCATCTGCCTCATTCTGGGTCAGGAACCTACCCCCTGCACTTTCCTGAAAACAGCTCCGAGAGTACAGAACCCCAATGATTTTGGCCGAGTCTCCTTATCTTACAGGCCCTCTAAAAGGTTGTAAACCACTTAGTGATATCATTAGCCTCTACATATTTGGAGGCAATCCCTTTGGGGATCTTAGGATCAAAAGCATCTTCTTTCTCCCTATTTAAACTGTTGTTACCACCAGAGATGGGTAATAGGCCAATCTCAAGCTTTCTCTTTTTCTATGAATAATATCTTAGCTTCTATAGCTATTGTCCCAGCTAGTTTCTGAATATCTGCATTTTCTCATCAACTTCATCTGGTGTACTACCGGAGGTACTCCCAGTAAGGGTGCGGTCAGCTGTGGAACCTGAAAACCCCTCATCTTCACTGACATTTCCATCTTGTGACCCATTAGGCGTTTCTTTCATTGCCATTGCTCTATCATGCTTAGCAAGCAGGTTCTGGGAGTGAGCCTTGTTAGGTTTAGACCCTGTGGCAAGGCTCCAGGCTTTTCAGAGATCCTTAAGTTGGGCCAACTTACGTTTCTTGCAGGGACCAAGGTTGAGGACCTGGCTAGTACATTCTACCTCTGACATGGTATTAGATCAGATGGGACCTTTTTAGAAAGTTATAAAAAAATCTACCAGACTATATTTTTACAGGCCTAACTGTCTAGGATACTTTTAAAGCTCTAATACAATTGGACTGGTAAACTTAACCAAGGCCCTAGAAGTTCAAGTTTAGAAATTTGGAAAAATCGACAAAAATTGGAAAAAATATTTTTGTAACTAACGTCAATTCATGGAGTCACCTTTTGACCAAGTGGTATCAGCAAATGCAAAGTCCTGTATCCCACCAATGTAGGAAGCTGACTCTTTATGAAGTTGAACAAAATGAGGTACGCTGTGTAAAGAGTCCAGGCAAACCTTATTGGTTTGCAGAGGCAAAAATGATAATACTAAGGGCCATATGTATCAAAACCGGAATTTGCGATTCTCAAATTGCGATTTTTTGTGAATCGCAAAACCAGATATAAATTCGCAGAAAATGTATGAGAATACCTAAATTGCGATTCCGAAATTGCTAATAAGGAATGCAAATCTGCTAATCGGAAATTCAGGTGCAGCTTGATGACATCACAACTAGGAAGTGTGACTGCCATGCTGTACCTGATTGCCAGAAGCAGAGTGAGAGGCTGGGAGGAGAGCTGAGACACTTGTGCACTGCTTCTGAGTGAGGAGACATGGACACACAGGACAAGCAGCAGGTGGAGAATGCCAGAAAAAAAAAACAGAAGTTCAGTGAAAGGGAGCAGGAGGTGCTCATACAAGAAATGGTGGTGAGCCATGAGCTCCTGTTTGGCAAGCAATCACTGCGTGTGCCAGAGGCACGAAAAAGGAAAATCAGGGCAGAAATACAGGAGAAGGTTAACTCCATCCACGTGACCCACCGCAGCGTAGAAGACATCAGGAATCGGTGGTATGATATGCGCCAGAGATCCAAAGAAAAGGTGGCTACAAGCCTGGCTGAGGCAAGAAAGACCGGTGGTGGGATGTCCACTGCTACTGATTCCATGCCTTTGGAGGAGTTGGTTGAGGGCACCCTGGTGCCGGAGAGTGTGAGTGGCGTGGCTGACCTGGACAGCTCTGAACCCCAAAACACCAGACAAGGTAAGAAGCATGCTATCACTCCCCTGATACATCACCCACACACTCAGGAAAGACCCAGGCACCAAACATGAATGCAACTCCAGTGCAGGCACACCCAGCAATGCATTATGGGAGATGTAGTCACATGCACCAAACAGTGGTGCAGTGACACCCAGCAAGGTACAATCAGAATGTGTGTATTAGGAAAGGCAAAATACAGACAGATAGGACCCATGTAACTTCAAAATGTAACATTTATTGCATAACCAATGCGAGGCAGGACACCAAATTAATGTGTGCATTTACATTCACAGCACCACCAGAATCACAGGAACCTATGGCAGGAGGGGAGGATGCATCCCACACTGAAGAACAGTCAGGGCAAGAGGAGCAGGAGGAAGGCAGTCCAGTAATCCCGGTGACATGCAGACGGCACCTCGTAGTACCAACACTGCCACCACTGGTGGTAGATTCACTGGACACAAGCGTGGAGGATCAGCAAGTCCACGGTCAGCATGCCTCACTTCACACAGCACAGTCCCCTGCCCGTCACACTCCAGGAATGTCATCCAGGCGCAGGGCACGGGCGTCCACCAGCACAGCTGCCGTACGCGAAGGCCCAGTCTTTGCAGGGCTTGAAGGCAACATGCTAGAGGTACAGCACTTGAAAGCAGAGGCAATACAATCAATACAGCACCAAATGAGGGAGGGCTTAATTGCCATGACGGGTGCCCTGGAGGCACTGTGCACAGAGATGCGGAGAGACCGTGCAGCCAGGCGCAGGGAGAGACAGCGCCTCCACACTTGCCTGGATATGTAGACAAAGGCTGTAAACGGGCTGTCCGCTGCCACATCAGTGCTAGCAAGTCGCTTTGTCAGCATGAGATGGCACCCTGCTGCCAGGATGTAGCCAGGGGGCTGGTGCAAGTCACATGTGCTGTGGACCAGCTGCGGGCAGTAGCCACTGGTGGCACAGGACCCCTCAGCACACTGGAGGATGATGGGCAATCTAGCAGGAGCAGCATCACTCCACCCATCCCACAGGACAGACGTCGTAGTGCGCATCAGGGGAGAGCAGCCAATGCCTCAGGGGAGGGCAGTGGGCACCCTGAGCGAGGGGCAACAAGCTGTGCACGCAGGCAGTAAAGCACAAGTTACTTACCTTCGGTAACAATATATCTGTAAGAAACAGTAGTTAGTAAACTTTTGTGTAGCAGTACCCCTGCGCGTCGGTAGTCGTCGTCTGCGGCTCCGCGTCCGTAGTCGGCATCGGGATGATGTCGCCGGAGTACTTAGACGCCGCCCTCGTGCGCTGGCGTCAGTTCTTATACACCGCTTTTCTCCCCAGAAACGCAGAGCCATGATAAAAACCAACACTGGTGCCATGAAACTAGGGCCCTGAAAGGGATGACCTTAACCCTAGATATCTGATTCGGAGGATGGGTAGGGCGGTAAGGAATCTAATACTAACTACTGTTTCTTACAGATATATCGTTACCGAAGGTAAGTAACTTGTGCATCTGAAAGAAACAGGTTAGTATTAGATTCCTTACCTTAGAATAGATACCCCAGCAATACCAACCAGGGTGGTGGGTCTGCGAACCAATAATCACACCAGAAAGTCCTGGAGGACGGAACGGCCAAAAAAGCCATCCCTCCGGACTTGGCTTTCCAGGCAGTAGTGCCTTGCGAACGTGTGCAGCGAAGCCCACATAGCCGCCTGACAGATGTCCGGCAAGGGGACTCCCCGGCCCAGGGCAGTACTAGTCGCCGTGGCCCGAGTGGAATGGGCTCTCAGCCCAACAGGAGGCTCCTTTTTAGCCAAAGAGTAGCATTCCTTGATGCACAACACGACCCACCGAGAGATGGTCCGCTTGTGCACTGCCCGACCTTTCTTAGCGCCCACGTAACCAACAAAGAGTTGGTCATCCACCCAGAACTGGCATGTGCGATCCATATAGAATGAGAGCGCACGTTTTGGGTCCAGACGGTGGAGCCGCTCTTCCTCTTTAGAGGGATGCGGAGGCGGAAAGAAGATGGGCAAGGTGATGGACTGCCCGATGTGGAAGGCTGTGACTACCTTGGGCAGGAAAGAGGGTCTTGTCCGCAACCCAACCTTGTCCCGATGGACGAAAGGAAAGGAGGCTTGGAGGAAAGAGCCTGGAGCTCTCTCACTCTCCTGACAGAGGTGATGGCAACCAGGAAAGAAGTCTTAAGCGTAAGAAGACGGAGAGGACAGTTATGAAGTGGCTCGAAGGGAGCGCACATCAAAAAAATAAGTACAGGTTCAAGTCCCACTGAGGCATCACGAAAGGAACAGGGGGAAACATATGAGTGATGCCCTTTAAGAATCTGTTAACAACCGGGGACTTGAACAAAGAAGGCTGATCAGGTAGCCTTAAGAAGGCGGAAAGGGCAGAAAGATAGCCCTTGATGGTGCCCAGAGCAGAGCCCTACTGGGCTCGGGAAAAAAAGAAGGAAGAGGAGAATATCAGAAAGAGGGGCAGAAAGGGGATCCACAGACTTTGCTGTGCACCATGCCACAAACTTGTTCCACCAGCAGGCGTATACCGACTTTGTGGAGGGACGCCTGGCTGCCAGAATTACATCACAAACTTCAGGAGGCAAGTCAAATGGCCTCAACTGTCGCCGCTCAATCTCCAATCATGGAGGTGGAGACTGGACAGGTTCGGGTGGAGGACTGTCCCCTGCTGCTGCGACAGAAGGTCCTCCTGAAGAGGCAGACGAATCGGGGGATCGACAGACATACTGAGTAGCTCGGTATATCAGTATCTTCGTGCCCAGTCCAGAGCCACAAGTATAACTTGGGCCCGGTCGCGCCTGATCATTTTCAGCAATCTGGGCAGAAGTGGTTTAGGCGGAAAGGCATACAACAGACCGCAGCTCCACTCGCGACGAAAAGCGTCTCCGAGCGAGTGCCCCCTTGGAAATTCCTACGCGCAGAACTGATGACATTGCGCGTTCTCTTCTGTGGCGAATAGATCTAACCAAGGCTCTCCCCACTGCTGAAAGAGACCTTGCGCCACGTCCGAGTTCAGACGCCATTCGTGATCCACCATGCACGGATGGCTGAGTTCGTCCGCCCTGGCGTTCAGGGAACCTGCCAGGTGTTGAACCACCAGGGTCACGCCCTGATGTTCCAGCCACTGCCAGAGGCGCAGAGCCTCCTGGCATAGGGTCCACATCCCCACCCCGCCCTGTTTGTTGCAGTACCACATGGCGGTGGTGTTGTCCGTGAACACCTGCACTACACTCTCCTGGACAGAGGGGAGGAATGCCTTCAGTGCAAGCCGGATCGCCCGCAGCTCCAGAAGGTTGATGTGGAGCCGGGACTCCACCGGAGACCAGAGACCTCTGATCTCCACCTCTCCCATGTGGCCTCCCCAGCCCTGGAGGGACGCGCCCGTCACAACTATGTGCTCCGGTTAGGGTAGGGAGAGGGATCTGCCGCTGACCCAATCGCGGTCCGTGTGCCACCACTGCAACTGCCCTCCGAGATCAAGACATGGTCGGACAGGTTGCCCTGATGCTGGGCCCACTGAAACTTCAGGTCCCACTGCAGAGCCCGCATCCGCCACCTGGCGTGATGCACCAGATGGATGCAGGAGGCCATCAGCCCCAGAAGCCGCAGCGTCAACCTGACTGAGACTCGGGATAACGGCTGAAACATCAGAATCAGAGCCTGAATATTCCGAACTCGCTGTTCGGGAGGGGAAACCCGAAACTGCGCTGAGTCCAGAACCGCTCCGATGAAGAGGAGCTTCTGAGAGGGACACAGGTGTGACTTTGGCACATTGATGGAGAACCCCAGCAGGTGGAGGTCAGCCGTAGTCTGGAGGTGGCTGACGACTGTCTGGGGCAAGCCCGCCTTCAACAACCAGTCGTCGAGGTAGGGGAAGACTGAAACCCCTAACCTGCACAGATGAGCTGCGACCACCGCCATCACTTTCGTGAACACCCGTGGGGCGCTGGTAAGGCCAAAGGGGAGCACGGTAAACTGAAAGTGCTTGTGGCCTACCGTGAACCGCAGGTAACGTTGGTGGGCCGGCAGGACGGGGATATGAAAATAAGCGCCCAGGAACGAGCTCTATGGCCCCCTTGGCCAAGAGGGCCGTAGCTTCCTCTCGTAGAAATGTCAAGTGATCCCCTGACATGTGGTGGTATCGCGGTGGGATGGCTGGAGGGGTCGCCTCGAAGGGGAGGGAGTAGCCCCTTCGGACGATTTGCAGCACCCACCTGTCCGATGTGACAGTGCGCCAGTGGAGGTGGTGATGGCGAACCCTGCCCCCCACAGGCGTCACATGGGCCTGAAAGCTCAGACTAGGAGGGTTTTGAGGCGGATGCTGCAGGGGAGGGTGTGGACTGGCCTCGCCGTTGTCCCTTGACCTCCGCCACGGCAGTTTCGACGTCCGCCACCGTGCTGGACGGTAGTCTGTGGCCTGTGGCTGGCAGGACGTGTGGGGGTGCCCCTTCCTTGGCCATGAAAGGAGTGAAAAACAGCTGTTTGCTGGCGTGGGGCCTAGAGGCCCAAGGACTTGTCAGTAGCCCTGGAGTCCTTAAAGCGCTCAAGCGCATGGCCTGCCTTGTCGCCAAAGAGGCGACGGCCATCAAACGGTATGTCCATAAGGGTGTTCTGGACATCAGCCGAAAAGTTGGTGGACCTCAACCAGGCATGGCGACGAATCGCCACCGTTGTTGCCATCACTCTGCCCAGTGAGTCTGTGGTATCCGGTCCACACCGGATGGAGTACCGTGCTGCATCTCGACCCTCCGCAAGGGCTTGGGTGAGTTTAGTCTGGACCTCCGCCGGACATTGTGGCAGCACGTCCGCGACTGTATCCCACAAAGAGTGGGTATAACGGCCCAAGAGGCACGCGGTGTTGACTGACCGCAACCCTAAGCTCAGGGAGGAGAATACCTTTTTTCCGTATTGCTCGTACCTTTTAGATTCCCAATCGGGGGGAGCCGTCGGGAATGCGGTCTGGGAGTTAGAGGCCTGGATGACCAGGCTCTCGGGGTGGGATGGGTAGACAGGAAGCAAGGGTCGCCCGGAGCCGGGCAGTGGCGTCTGGCCACGTTCCTATCTACAGGCTGACCTGCAGCGGGCTTGGACCAAGTGCCCAGAAGAACGTCAGACAAGGCCTCATAAAACGGCAGCAGAAGCTCGGCCGAGCTTGCCTGCGGTTTAAGGACCTCAGTGAGGAGGTTAGTCCTCACGGCCGCGACGGGGAGCTCCAGGTCCAAGGCCTTGGCCGCCTGCGTCAGTACCACACTATAGGTAGCCCCCTCCTCCGTAGCCATGGTAGGAGGGGAGACAAGACCAGTGTCCGGCGAGGTGTCCAGACCACTGGCCTCCCCAAGCTCACCTGTCCAGTCCTGATAAGACTGGCACTCCTGTGCCAAAAGGTCCTCAGACACCTCCCAATCCCCCTCGCCACCCATCTCCTGAGACTCAGGACCAAAAGATGGGGCCGGGTCATAGAAGTAGAAATCTCCCATTGGTGTCGAAAGCGGCGCCGAGCGGCACCGTTACGGCACCGGACCCGAATTGAGGGAGGGATCGGGGACGGCGCCGCTCTGAGGCGGCGCCGGGGGAGCCACCCTGGGGGCCGGAGCCGGCGAGGTCGACCGGCGACGACCCGGATCCGGACCCGGATCCTGTGGGGGCCTGCGGCGCCGGGACCGAAGTCACCGGCGGCAGCGGGACCAAAGCATCCGACCCGCTGGGACCCCCAATGGGGGCCGCTGGGCCCGAAGGCACCGCGGAGCCTGACGGAGGAGTGAGCGACCTCATGGCCATGAGGAAGGCCTCGATCTCCTCCTGTGTCGCGTTCTGCCCAGGGACTGACGGGTATGAAGCAGGCCGTGACGCCCGCGGCTCTGGTGGAGCCGTGAAGGCGGTGTCGCCCGAACCCCCGGCCGCGTCACGCGAGTGTCGGGGGGAGTCGGAAGAGCGATGACATCTCTTCGACTTCTTGTGCTTTCCTGAGGACTTTAAGCCCGAAGACCGAGGTCGACTCCCGGAGCTATGGTGGCTCCAACCCCACGACCGGTCCCTCTACCTCCTCGCGGACCGGGACCTCGAGCGGCGCGGGACCGACTACCGGAGCTCGAGTCGCTTGCGGGACCGCTCCCGCCTAGCTTTAGACGACAGTGCTCGACAGTCGGAGCAGGGCTCGTCGTCGTGGTCGAGGCCCAGGCAATGAAGACACTGGCGGTGGGGGTCGGTAACTGACATCAGGCGGTCGCAGTCGGCGCAGTGTTTAAACCAGGCCATCCCTACCGGCGGAGTCGTTAGACTTCGAAAAGGATCAAAAATGATCGAAAAAGTTTAGTCAAAGATTGACTAAGGGGTACCACTTTTTCCGGATCTGAGCTTGCTGGCGTAGAAAAAAGAAGAAGAACTGACGTCAGCGCGCGAGGGCGGCATCTAAGTACTCCGGCGACGTCATCCCGGCGCCAACGACGGACGCGGAGCCACAGATGATGCCTACCGACGCGCAGGGGTACTGCTACGCAAAAGTTTCCGGATCCAGTCTGACGCCTGGGGATATTCTAAGGAAAGGAATCTAATACTAACCCGGTTCTTTCAGATGAAGCATGAGATGGTACACTGCTGCCAGGATGTAGCCAGGGGCCTGGTGCAAGTCACATGTGCGGTGGACCAGCTGCGGCCAGCAGCCACTGGTGGCACATGACCCTTCAGCTCACTGGAGGATGATGGGCAATTAGCAGGAGCAGCATCACTCCACCCATCCCACAGGACAGACGTCGTAGTGTGTTCAGGGGAGAGCAGCCGATGCCTCAAAGGAGGGCAGTGGGCACCCTGAGCGAGGGGCAACAAGCTGTGCACGCAGACGGTGAAGAGCCATGAGTGGCACATGGCAATTTGTAAGGTAACCCATTGCACTCTGACGCATGTTTGTGAAAAAGACTTTGACTGTGTATTGAACATGTGCAAGAAATTTGTACTCACATAGTGTGCACGTCAGGCTGTGTGACGGAAACTTTCCTGCACCGAAGGAAATAAAAACACAGTTTTGCACCAATCTGTAGCATTGTGTCATCATTACTCACCTAGAAATAGTTCTGTGTGATCTCGTCTTGCCTCCACTAGAGTGCCTATCCTGTTGGCGATGTTGTGTACCATGGCACACACGACCACGATTTTGCAACATGTCTCGGGCTGTACTGTAGTGCTCCTCCACTCTCATGCAGGCAGCAAAAACGGCTCTTGAGTATTCCAAATGTCCTCTCAATGGAATAGCAGGTGGCTGTGTGGGCACTGTTGTACCTCCGCTCCCCAGCGGTGGCTGGATTCAGGTACGGACTCAGGATGAAGTCACGGACAGCATACACACAGTCACCTGCAGGGTGAGAAGAATCAGGTTAAACACTGTCCTGCCACTGCTGTGCTTTACTGGTGTGTCCTTGTGACTAAAGCATTTACCTAGTAGGTAACCCTCACCAAACTCCCAAATTGTGAGTCGTCGGTGAATACCACTGTGTCGAAAGATGAATGAGTCGTGGGTGCTGCCTGGGTATTTCGCAACTATGTCAGTGAAGATATGTTTGGCATTGCACACAACCTGTATGTTCAGGGAAAGGTAAGACTTGCGATTCCTGAACACATACTCATTCTGTGAGGGGGGAATTAGCGACATGGGTCCCATCTATATAGCCAATTACGTGGGGGAATTGTGCCATCTGGTAGAACTCCTGCTTGGTCTGATCTAGTGCCTGTTGTGTGCTGGGGAATTTGATGTGGTGGTGCAGCCTCTGTACCATTGCATCAAGGAACGCGTGGAAGAAGCGCGACAGTGCACTTTCAGAGACCCCTCCTGCAGTGGCTATCGCCCCCTGAAAACTCCCTGATGCCAGTAAATGCAGTGAGCACAAGACCTGTACATGGGTGGGGATGGTGTGTGTCCTGCGTGAGGGGTGTTCTAGTATGGGTTTGAGCTCTGCTATTAGGTCGAGGATGCGGTCTTCTACCAGCCTGTAGTTCACATGGATCTCCTCCACAGTCCGCTGGAATAGAGTAATGTGAAGATCCTTTCCTGGCGTCTCTTTCTCTGTGCAGCAACTCTGATTCACAGCCTCCTGGCTATCACATACAGGCCTGCCATTGTGAAAAAGCCCTGTGGCATTGTGGGCCGCTTTAAATAGGTTGCACCTGGTTACCATCTGCTCAGACTTGGTGGTAATTGCGATTAGCAAAATTGCAAATTTCGTGAAATCGCAAATTGCGATTTTTTCATGTATCTCATTTTGCGAATTCGCAATTGGAGAACTCCTTAATTGCAATTTTCGCAATTGGCGTGTAGCAGATTGCAAGTCCACAAAAATATTCGCAGAATCTATACCTCCCAAAATTGCCAATCGCTAATTTTGCGCTCAGGATGGCTCTTATACATAGGGATGCTCTGTTTTGCGATCGCAAACACAATTTTCTTGCGATTCACAGTGTTTGCGATCACAAAACAGCTTCATACATATGCCCTAAATGCTCTCTTTTATGGTAGTGTGGGCGAGCAGTTCAGGGATACTCACAAAACTTCGAGTCAGATCCTGGGTAGATTTTGTTGAGTTCTCTGTCAAAACACCACGTGGCCGGATAAGAAGGTAACAAGATGCAAGACTATGATGGACTTTATAATCTTATTATGAAAAAGCATCTGTTCAGTAACAGTGTTTCTGAAAAGTTGCATTAGTACTTGGGGAACCTAGGTCCAGTCCCTCCCCAAGAACTGGGAAAGAGGGCTGAACACTGGGTCAAGACTAGCGTGAGAAAATTACAAAAAACAATTTGATGGACAGAATGTAGATCAATGTCTTACATTCACCCCAGTACAAGGATCTGGGCCTAAATCCATCGTTTTTTGCACTCCACAACACCCTGGGTCAGATAATGGCTTTATGCAAATCAGCTCTGACCCTGTGCCCCATGGGAACAGTCCAGTCCGAACTACAACAGCCATATCTTTCCCAGACCGGAATCAAGCATCCGAGGACCGGACCGGTTTCGAGGTAACACCTCTCATCAGCCCGGCTAGCTTGAATCCAGTGGTGTGGAGGCTCTGGGACCCACGTCAAGACTAGCGTGCCCAAGAAGTCTCATGAATGAGGTGGCCAAAAGAAAGGGGTTGCTAACTCCCCTCCGCATCGCCCTCCCCCAAGAAAAAAAGTGGGCAACCGGATGGAAAAAACAAAGTCTTCTAAAGGCCCCCAAATACTTGTTGAGGTGGGTGGGACATGAGTCAATACACAGACCAACGGTGGTTACCAGGGTACGAAACTGGATCCCAGGAAGGCTTGGTGCATGAATCGCAAAGCCAATGGGCACTGAACTGGCTTCCAAATAGGCTTCCTCTAGTGCACCCCCAGTTAAAACTGGGGTGGTGAGTCTCCAGGTCCAGGGATCCTTGGTGTGCCCTGGCCAGGTTAGGGAGCACACAAACTACTTTAGTCTAAGAGGGTGGGGTGGATGTAGCTGGCCCAGTAATCTCAGGAATACAGACAACAGCCTCATTAATGGAATTAGTGCGGAAGCATTGAGAGAGATACAGGTGCAAGTGTCACCATGGTGACTGAAAAACTGATAATCTTCACAACAATACCTTACTGGACAAACTTATTCAGTCACCAACGCTGATAATGTGACCAAGGTTCATTCCATGGCTATGTAGTGGGGAGGAACTATTGGCCAAAAGAAGGTTGTCGTGTCCTCTGCAATTCCTGTTGAATGTTTGCTATGGACTGATCTGGAGTCCTCAGTGTGGGCTGATGTACAACTAACATCCTGCGCAGCCGTGCTGGAATCCTTGAATGGGTGTGCGTAAAAGCCAGAGCACAGAACAAAGTCCAGGGTTAAAAAGAGGTGTTGGAGTCTGGAATAAGGGCTTAACCCTTCAAGAAGACTGGGAAGCCTGCTTCTAAACAGCCATAAGCTCAGGCCCCCTCTCCTCAGGGAGAAGACCTGTCAGCCTGAAAGGGAACTGAGCCGCAGAAGGTCCAGCTACGGCGTGCCCTCAATGGATACGTATATGCAAAAATTGCCGTGCTGTTCCTAAGAGAACAAGGGAAGATTAATACAGTGATGCAAATGTGAATGGAAGGGCAGCTCGAGGTTAACCCTGGGAATCCATTTTGTTGGATTTAATGCCCTCACACACCCTTTCAGGTGTCATGCTTCATCATTTGGGCCTGCTCCTCGTTGGGTCGGCGGTGCAATACCATACGGGCAACACCTCATAGAGGGGCTCTTTGGCGAAGATCTTTTTCCAACAGCCATATGGATGAAGTGCGGGTATGGGACCAGAATAAAGGGTAGGAACTCCTGTATACTGAGGCCAGAAAGCCCAAACCCGGTGCCATTAGGATAGTGGTTGTGCCTCAGCTGTACAGCAAGTTTTTACTCTCATTGGCCCATGACATCCCCCTAGCTGGGCATCTCGGCCAGAGAAGAACTTTGAGTAGATTAGTCACCCACTTCGACTGGCCAAGCATGCCCCAGAAGGTTAAGAAGTTTTTAGACTCCTGTGTTACCTGCCAAGCCAGTGGCAAAGCAGGTAACCACCCAAAAGCCCCATTAATTCCACTTCCAGTGGTTGGGGTTCCTTTTGAAAGGGTAGGGGTTGATGTTGTTGGCCCCCTGAACCCTTCATCAGAATCAGGGAACAGATTCATACTGGTGGTAGTAGATCACTCCACCAGGTATCCTGAAGCTAAACACCTTAGGACCGTCACTGTTCCTGCAGTTGCCAGAGCCCACTTTTACAAAATTGATTTCCCCAAGGAGGTGGTGTCAGACAGAGCTAGCAACTTCATGTCCGGCTACCTAAAGGCCATGTAGGATGAATGTGGTGTGATGTGCAAGTCTACTACCCCATATCATCCACAAACCAATGGTTTAGTCGAGATTCAACAAAACTATGAAAAGTATGATCATAGGACTCCCTGAAAATCTTCATAGGAGATGGGATGTCCTTTTGCCATGCCTGCTTTTCACTTACAGAGAAGTACCTCAGAAGGGAGTAGGGTTCAGTCCCTTTGAACTTCTATTTGGGCATCCTGTAAGGGGGAATATGTGACGATACAACACAATCAAAATGATCGCGGTACGTTACATTGCAGTTTTTACAACTCAAGTCGTTACAACGACTTGCGCTGGAGGGCACTGGACTTAGGAGTAGTATGATTTACTCTTCCAACACCAGTCTATGTACAGTAGGGAGGTGTTGGAATTGTAAATCATACTATTCCTTAGGTTAGAGCACCATTCAGCGCAAGTCGTTGTAATGACTTGCGTTGTAATAACTGCGATGTAAAGGCATTGCGATGCAATGCCCACGTGGTAATGGATGTTTTCCATAAGGGGACCACTGCATCTGGTTACGGAAGGCTGGGAAAGCCCTCTCAAAGAGCACAAACAGGACATTGTGGACTATGTGCTTGGCCTACATTAAAGGATGGCAGTAAAGAATTCAAAAACCTTGAGGAAGGCCAAGAGCTCCAGAAACATTGGTATGACCAAAATGTTGCACTGGTGGAATTCCAACCAGGGCAGATGGTATGGGTCTTTGAGTCTGTGACACCTAGGGTCTTTCAGGACAAGTGGAGCGGTCCCTACCCTATCCTTGAAAGGAAAGGTGAGGTCACCTACCTGGTAGACCTAGGCACTAGCAGAAGCCCTCATAGGGTCATCCATGTCAACCACCTTTCTATGACAGGGCTGATGTGACTATGCTCATGGTGATTGATCAGGGAGCAGAGAGTCAACCTCTCCTACAACCCAAAAGATTAGGCAGCCTTCTTAGACACCCTCCCTGCCCAACAGCAAGCTCCAGGAGCAGTATGCGGAGCTCTTCTCCCTAACCCCTGGTCAGACTACCTGGTGTAGCCATAATATGGACACTGGAGACAATACACCTGTCAAAAACAAAATACATAGAACATCTGATCCACTTAAGGAGAGCATCAGAGCTAAAGTCAGCAAGATGCTGGAATTGGAGTCACTGAACCCTCTGAGAGCTCCTGGGCCAGCCTAGTTGTTAGTCCGGAAACCTCATTCCAAGGGTAGAAAACCAGAGCTGAAGTAGTGTGGACTACAGGGGCCTCAATGCAGTAACCAAGATGGATGCACACCCAATTCGTAGAGCTGATGAGCTAATTGACAGGTTGGAGGCAGCCAAATTTCTTAGTACCTTTGATTTTACATCTGGGTACTGGCAAATCAGTTTTACCCCAGGAGCAAAAGAAAAGTCAGCAGTCTCAACCATACATGGGCATTATCAATTCACTGGTATGCCGTCTTTGGAATAAAGAATGCCCCTGCCACCATCCAGAGGCTGGTGAATAAAGTCCTTGCTGGGTTGGAAACTTTTGGTGCAGCATATCTGGACAATATTGCTGTCAATAGTTCCACTTGGCAGGATCACCTAATCCAACTTGTGAAAGTCCTGAAGGCTTTGCAAGCTGCCGTCCTCACTATCAAGGCAATCAAGTGGCAGATAGGGCAGGGCATAGTTGTATACATGGGCCACTTTGTAGGGGGAGGCCCAGTTCAACCTTTACAGCCCAAAATCCAGACAATTATGGCCTGGGAATCTCCGACAACAACTTAGACTCAAATCAGGGCATTACTTGGCTTGACCGGGTACTACAGGAGGTTTGTGAAGAGGTATGGCACCCCTTCTAGTACTTACCTCCAAGGAGAGGCTAAAGAAGATAAACTGGACAGAGCTACCAAAAGGCTTTTGACACCCCGAAAGAAGCAAAGTGCTCAGCGCCCATTCTTAAAGCTCCAGATTATTCAAAGCAGTTCATAGTGCAGACTGATGCCTCTGAACATGGGATTTGAGCAGTTCTTTCCCAGACCAATGATGATGGCCATGACTTGCCTGCTGATTTCATTAACAGGAGGTTACTCCATAGAGAGCAGCATTGGAGTGCAATTGAGAGGAAAGACTTTGCTGTGGTTTCGTCCCTGAAGAAGCGGAGACCATATCGGTTTGGTACTCACCTTCTTGTCCAAACCGATTACCATCCTTGATGCAGATGAAGGGTGAAAATCTCCAACTGCTGAGGTGGTCCATCTCCCTGCAGGGTAAGGACTTTACAATGGAGCACAGACCTGGGACTGACCATGCCAATGCAGATGGCCTTTCCAGATTTTTCCACTGAGTTGATGAAGCCTCTATTGGCAAAGGATAGTCTCATTCTCTTTCATTTGGGGGGTGGTGGGAATGTAAGAGTTTGCCACTTTTTGACATGTTCACTCCCACTATTTTCATGGTACCTGATGCAATTTGACAGAAGTGCACTGGGTTCCTGCTATTCAGGTCCTCAGTGCCAGATCTCTTTCACAAAAAAACTGTACGATTGTGCCCCCAATTGGCAATACCTTCAGTACCCACTGTAAGTCCCTAGTAAATGGTACCCCTGGTACTTAGGCCAAGGAGGCTAAAGTGGGTCCCCAAGGGCAGCAGCATTTATTGAGCCATCCTTAGGAACCCCTCATCACTATTATGCAGACTGCCATTTCAGGCTGCATGAAAACCTACTGCCTACTAGTGTGCTGGCTGACTAGTTTAGACCAGCTTGCCACCACAGACAGGTGTCTGACCTCCTGCAGTTGAGAGATCGAACTCTGTGAGGGCAGACACAATGCCTGCTCCGGCCGGAGGTGTTGCCACCTACTCCAAGCAGGATGGTTGAGAAATCAGCACATCAAAGCAGGAGGCTTCAAAAGACTCTGCCGCCTTTGAAATGTGACCCAAGGCTTCCCCACCAAAGGAGAAATGCCACCCCCTGCCCTGGGACCATATGGCACCAGAACAGGCTGAAACTTAGCTAGTCAGGAGGTGTGTTCCCCCATCCGACTAGTTCCACCCTAAGGGGGGCTACCTGAAGTGAACAGAGAACTTGGAATTCCACCATCTTGGGTTTGGTGGAATTAGGTTCATTAGGTCAGGGTTATGCTCACTTCTAACAGGTAGCGGTCATACAGAGGGTGTAGACACACTAAAGGTAAGGAGCCCAATGCCTACTACCAGTCACTCGCCTAAACGACCCTAAATTGAGTATTTAGGAGACACACCTGATGCCACTAACTCAGATTCAACGATCCAAAAGAAGAGCCGGGAGACGAGAACTGACGACTGCTGCATGTGTCAGTCTCAACAATCGTGACGGAGTGACTCGTCCTGCAGCTGAGCAACTACCATGAATGCCGGTAGACTGCAAGCCCTTTCCAAATTGCTAGCAACCTCTCTTGGAGTAGAGAAGCTACTCCCCTGCAGTCCGCAGAAACCGAAGAAGCAAAGTCTAGTTCACAGAGTTGCCGCTTCCCAGCCAGAACAACACAGAAGGCCCCCAGGAATGTGTTGAAGGTCAGATTTGTCAATCCACCGAGTAAGAGTACACCAGGACTCACCAGAGCGGCATAGGACCAATACCCGGGGTCCGTATCCCTTGCAACCACCAAGGCCTGTTTAAGTCCTGTCGGGACTCTAATAGCACCGAGAATATGGAGCTGTTAAGGGACATCAGCACTGCAGAGACAAACTTAAAGAGCGGCCTAGCAGTCCTGAGTTTTGCACCCTCAAACGGCGAGGCTGACAACCGCAAGGCCCTAGGAAGCAGAGAGGCCAGCCAAACCTTCTACTCAGCACCCGAGAGCCCAGCCCGGGTGCCTACGAACTGGCTGTACCCCCATGGTCCCAGGATCCTTGTGACCTGAGCTCCCCGTTAGGAGCTCCCAGACTTGTCCCAAGTCATCCTCTGCAGCCTGTGTCTAGATAGACCCGCTTCTTTTCACTGGCGTGGTGCACAAAGTTACCAACCCGACCAGAACCTCTGCCCTGTGTTGTCCCAGATAAGGTAATGAGTAACTGCTGGCGGTACTTTGGACCTTGCTTCCCTACCACCCAGAAGCCAACCGTAAATAACTGTATGTAACATATGCCTTTTCTCCCATAGGGAAGCATTGCTGCCTAAAGACGCATATAAGTGAACTGTTTGCTTGCCTATAAAAATCAATTTTTAAAAAAGTACTTACTTGATAACTAAGTTCTTGGTATCAAAATGTACATATAAATAAGTTATTTTTCCAAATTGGTCTCAGATTTATTCTCGAGTTGTGTGTTTTATTTATCGACTCTGTGTGTACAACAAATGCTTAGCCCTACTCTCTGATAAGCAGAAATTGCTAATGCACACTACCAAAAAAGAGAGCATTTAGTATTCTCATTTTTCCTCTGTAAACAAATAAAGGTTGCCTGGACTCTGCACAGTGTACCTCGTTTTGGTCCACTATATAAAGAGCCCGTTTCCTACAGTGTCTAAAGTCATTAATCCTGTTACTGTCCGGTTACAGCTCTCTCTGGCATGGAAAATGCAGGATTGTTATGCATTACCTGTAATACCCTTTTCCTGTTTAAACTTTCTAATGTGAATATAGAACAGGAAGACCAACATGAGGAACACTGCTTCATAGACTCGGAATAACAGCAAAGACATTTATACACCATTTGGCTGGCTTGCCTACGAGCCTGATCGTTACTCCTGGATTCATGAAACAGGTTTACTTGCTGACATACTGTGGGCTGACATTACTGACAGCACCCTATCAAACTGGGAACTAGCAGTGTGACCCGAAGAGCAATTCCTTCTGTGCTTGCCCTTCAACCTTCAGTGGCAATTTTGTTATCGGAACACATACTGAGTTGCCGTTTGGAGCGCTGGACCAGAGGCATGAGGGTGTGCAAGAAAGTGGATGCTGGGTACTTTTGGCTGGAACATTCCAGAACCTAGAACCCACCTCTCTAGCACCCTATCTTTTAAGCTCATGCAAACACGTTCATGAGAGCCAGTAAGGAGTGATCAGACTTCGTGATCCAATTCACGTGCTGACACCTGATCTATCCCAACCGCAAGCGATCAGATCATGAGTTATGGTAGAAACTTGTAGAAGGCTCTTCTTCATAGTGAGGGGATTTTCCCCACAATCACCTCGCCACTGTGCAACTTCCAGGACATCCTGTACCAGATTCTGATCTTGGTGCTGGAAATCCTGTTTGGAACTTTCTGCCGATAGCCACCTTACACCAGACTCTTCAACCTCATGTCTGATTTCATTTACGTCGAACAGTTTCCAGAATCTATTTGTTACAATACCTTGGTGATTTCCCCACCTGAGGCCACTACCAACACAGGCCATTTACTGGAGTTATTTTCTGCCACCGCCAAGCAACACCTTTTTATTTTCCCCACCCATCTCCAAGATTGTGCCTGCAACTCTCCTATTTCCAGTTCTTGCTCTCTTTCTAAGACTTTTTAAAAACATAATCTATACTGTCCTGTTCCTTCTCCCATTCATGGGCCTTAGAATTGAACACTATCTCATGACTCTACATGTGTCTACTGCTCATCATTGCAAATCTGCACCCACAACATTTTAAGTACCTCACTATTTGTAGACTTGACTGGTGGTGTGGTGTTTGATTAATTCCCATGTAGACTGACTGTTGCTGCTACTTCAGGTGAAGTGCAGAATCTGCCAGGGACCTCACTTCTCATGCCCCCAACACCATCCTGTAGGAGTATTAATTACAATAAGTAATCAGCATGACACAACTTCAATTCAACTGTATTTCCAAGACCCGGTTGTCCCCCATCGTATTGAAAATTTAAACGGATATCTAGTTTGATGTTGCTCACCTTTCTATCTGAAGATATTGCAAGGTCAAGGGACCTTCTGAGGTTCTATTTGATGGCACAAGGGAAATAAATTACATGTATGGAGCTTATTCAACACCGCACAGGCTATTTGTCTTTTTCTGGCCTATTCCAAATGATCCAACCAGTTGGTTTATGCAAACCATAAAAGATATAAGTGACATAAAGTGACAGTAAAGGCTGGTTGAACTATACAGAACCACAAACCGTATTTGAAGAAAAAAGCCACAGCACATTCATCAGCCTCTGCATACACACAGTCGAGGCATTTGCTTCCTTTTTCTTCAAAACTTAACTTTTCTTCTACAGGTGCAGCTGACCCGGATTTCCTAAAGGTAGATTTCATTTGCCAACAATCATTGGTGTACATTTTAGAGTTGGCTGATAGAGGTGCTGAACCATATTGTTTTGGGACCATTATCTTCCCTTCTCATAAATACAAAGAGGTGTCTTATAGTGAAGTCTTACACTTAAACTCTTAGGTTTTCATGTAGCATTAACAAATGGTATCTGTGGCTACTTTAAACACACTAAGACACAGGTAGGTAATGGGATTTGCCCAGGATCGCAGAATTTATTCAAGTGGAGAATTTAAGAATTTTCTCACCAGTCGCTTCAAAACGAAAGCAGCCTGTTTTATTACAAATGATGAGGAGCGCAACTGGACACTTGAGTCTCCTTGTCAGTGCAGATATCATATAGAGGAGGAGGAGGGCAAGTGTGCTGGGTGTGTGCTGCAAGTGTTTCCCACCACCCTATGTCCCTCACATTCCTCTCCTTCAGTGCATGCAATGCTTTCAAGGATTACACATGAACATGATACTTTAACCAATCAAGCTGGAAAAATCATTTGTACTCTAGCTTAATGCCACGGCACACATGCCCCCCCCCCTTCCTCCCGTTAAGGTGCAAAAACACTTGTTGAGCTTGGGAAAGGCAGGTTGGGAGGAACCGGTTAAAAAAACAATTAAAATAAGGCTGAAGGTGCCAAACTTGATAGAGGGCATTCCAAAGCCTGGGGACAAGGGTGAGTGGTACAATTTCCTTTTACATTGATTTCTTATAAATAGAAGTAAAAAATACATACAAAATTAATATATACATGTAAGAGCCATGTGTGTCTTGTTCGGAGAGGCACTGGTTTCCAGGTAGTGCTTCAAAGGAAATGTTAAGACTCTAGAACTGGACAAAGTGGAAAAAGCCACCAATTTTCAAGACCTAGTCCCATGCACTTCCACTGACTCAAGCCAGGTTGGTACAGGAAGTACTAGAACTAAATATTCAATTAGACTCCGTGGTCCTGGATGCCAGGATGGAATAGCAGCAGGTGGAAACTTGCTGGTTTATGTTCAGCCATGATCATTATTTGTCCAGAAGCTCAGAAGTCCATGGGAATCCTCCACACTATATCACCAGCTGTAAGCAGTTGCACTGTATGCAGAAAGGGCTATGGTGTCATCTCGCCATCTGACCTTTCCTTGTGGTCAAGCATCATGCATGTCCGGAATGTCGGAGAGGATCATCGGCGAGCCAAGCTGCAACTCTTCCTGAAGCGATTCCATGTCAGCAGGGTTCATTCTGTGCACCTCCAACCAGTCAGCGAGCAGTGAGGCTGACAGAGGAGCAGAGTCTACTTGGCTATGGAGAGCATGAGACAAAAATATGAAGATTAGTACTTCACACTTAGCTCGCATTTTATTTAGCTTTTTGAAACTGTCTTAAGGTCCTTGAGAGAGCAGAAGCAAGAGAGAGAGCGAGCAGAAGCAAGAGAGAGAGAGAGAGCAGAAGCAAGAGAGAGAGAGAGAGAGAGAGCAGAAGCGAGAGAGAGAGAGCAGAAGCAAGAGAGAGAGAGCAGAAGCGAGAGAGAGAGAGCAGAAGCAAGAGAGAGAGAGCAGAAGCAAGAGAGAGAGAGAGAGAGAGAGAGAGAGAGAGAGAGAGAGAGAGATAGAGATACCTTGTGCTAAAGCAGCCAGGAAGAACACTAAATGCCATCCATCAAGCTCATTATATGTTTTACCAGGAGGTCCAGAAAGAACAGGTGTGGAAGACAATGCTAGTTAGTGGAAAGGAGTGGACCAATACAGTGCTGGGGAGAAAGGGGATATTGTTATGGGGCGAGAAGGGGGTGATACTAGTTTGGAGAGAAGAGTATTAGTTACAATAGGTTATTTGGAGTGAAGGCTCAGAGGGCTATGTGGTTGAGAGACAGTAGTTTGAGGGGAATGATTTCTAGAAGAGAACCTTATCGAAAAATATAGCATGTACGTTACTACTCCATAGATCATGTTCAAAACAAGTACAGCATCAAGTTGCATGACTGGTGTATACCATAGAAGAGGTATCACTATATAAACACCTGTTACAACTGAATCTTTTTCCCAACTCATGTTGTGGATTCTCCCTCAGGCTAGTCTTGCTGCTGCTGCCACCTCTAGGTCTAAGAATATTCTCTCTGAACATGCAAAAGTTGGTGCCGTGCGAGTGTATTACAGCTCCTTAATGATCCTCTCGTCCAGTGTAAATGATTAAGCTATTTGAGGCACCCCACAAAGGACTTAAGGCTGAAAATATTTCACCATATAGATGAGCTAATCTACTATGGACTATTTCAAATCCACTTTCTTGCTGAGGGCTCCACAAGTTGACACCATGTAATTGTGTCAACTTGGCTATTTTCTTTAGCCCAATAAAGTTTCTTTGACTGGCTGTCGCCCATACCAAATATGACACTAAAACTGGGCAATCCTCCAAAAGTGGTAAACAGTATCTGGAAAAGCATCAGATGAGAACGTCGGAGACAAAATGAATGCTCCTGGTGAGGCCTTCAGGGATGAACATCATACTCCACAAGTGGTCTTATGCACAGTTGCCCAGAATAGACCTTAAAAGTCGCTCAGGCCCAAGCCACTCTAACGCATGACCGCATGTCCCATGCCTGCCCCACTTAATACCACTTGCAGCTACTGCCCTGCACCATGGCCTACCTCTCACGACTCTCCCCAACCATCTCAAATGACTGGTTCAAGAACTCTTCCAGGTCAAAGCCCACGCCATAGCCTGCGCCACTGCCTTTAGGTGTGACTGAAAAGACAGGGGGCAGGATATCCTCTACCTGTAAGAAAGAGAACAAACAGCGTCACTTTACGGCACACAAGCTTCAGCAAAGGCAATCCCATACACAGAAACAGTGTATAGAAAAAAGAAATACTGAAGCTATAAACAGGGCAAATGAGAATAACAGACATTAAGGTTATAAAAAAAACTATTTGCATAATAGACAACAGATACATTTGTTTACATGATTAAATATATTTTACAGCGTGTCACACAGAGCACGGGAATTGTTTCAGAGCATATGTTGTCCATAGTACTGGTAGACGTGCGAGGTGTTCTGATGCACAAGTTACTACTTGTGTAACGATATATCTGTAAGAGACATTAGTTAGTGATAGATTCCTTACCTTAGAATATCCCCAGGCGTCAGACTGGATCCGGAAACTTTTGCGTAGCAGTACCCTTGCACGTCGGTAGACGTCGTCTGCGGCTCCGTGTCCGTCGTCGGCGCCGTGATGACGTCGTCGGAGTACTTAGACGCCGCCTCCGCGTGCTGACGTCAGTTCTTAGCCACAGCTTTTCCGCGCCAGAAGCGCAGAGCCATGACAAAAACCAACACTGGTGCCAAGAAACTAGGGCCCTGAAAGGGGATGACCTTAACCCTAGATATCGGTTCGCAGAACGGGGAGGATGGGTGGGTCGGTAAGGAATCTATCACTAACTAATGTCTCTTACAGATATATCGTTACACAAGTAGTAACTTGTGCATCTGAAAGAGACACGTTAGTGATAGATTCCTTACCTTAGAATAGATACCCCAGCAATACCATCCCCGTGGTGGTGGGTCTGCGAACCAATAATCACACCAGAAAATCCTGGAGGACGGAACGGCCAAAGTAGCCGTCCCTCCGGACCTGACTGTCCAGGCAATAGTGTCTTGCAAACGTGTGCAGCGAGGCCCACGTAGCTGCCTGGCAAATGTCTTGCAAGGGCACACCTCGGCCCAAGGCAGTAGTAGTGGCCGTGGCTCGAGTGGAATGAGCCCTCAGCCCAACAGGGGGTTCCTTCTTAGCCAAGGAGTAACACGTCTGGATGCACAAGATAATCCACCTGGAGATGGTCCGCTTGTGCACCGCTTTCCCTTTCTTAGCGCCCGCGTACCCAACAAAGAGTTGATCATCCACCCTGAACTGTTGTGTGCGATTCAGATAAAATGAGAGCGCACGTTTTGGGTCCAGACGGTGGAGCCTCTCCTCCTCTCTCGAAGGATGCGGAGGCGGAAAGAAGGTGGGCAACGTGATGGATTGCCCAATGTGGAAGGCTGTGACTACCTTGGGTAGGAAGGAGGGCCTTGTCCGTAATACAACTTTGTCGGGATGGACTGAAAGGAAAGGAGGCTTACAAGACAGAGCCTGGAGCTCACTCACTCTCCTGGCAGAGGTGATGGCTACCAGGAAGGCAGTCTTCAAAGAAAGAAGGCGAGAGGACAGTTGTGAAGTGGCTCAAAGGGAGCGCACATCAGAAACGTTAGAACCAGGTTCAAGTCCCACTGAGGCATCACGAAGGGAACAGGAGGAAAGGTATGAGTGATGCCCTTCAGGAATCGATTAACGATAGGGGACTTGAACAAAGAAGGTTGGTCAGGCAGCCTCAGAAAGGCTGACAGAGCTGAAATATAGCCCTTGACAGTGCCCAGAGCAGAGCCCTGCTGGGCAAGAGAGAGAAGAAAGAGGAGAACCTCAGAAAGAGGGGCATTGAGGGGATCCACAGCCTTTGCTGTGCACCATGCCACAAATCTGTTCCACCTGCAGGCGTATACCGACTTTGTGGAGGGACGCCTGGCTGCCAGAATGATGTTGCAAACTTCAGGAGGCAAGTCAAATGGCCTCAACTGTCGCCGCTCAATCTCCAAGCATGGAGGTGGAGACTGGACAGGTTCGGGTGGAGGACGGTCCCCTGCTGCTGCGACAGAAGGTCCTCCTGAAGAGGCAGACGAACCGGGGGATCAACTGACATACTGAGTAGCTCGGGATACCAGTACCTTCGTGCCCAGTCCGGAGCCACAAGAATGACTTGTGCCCGGTCGCGCTTGATCTTCTTCAGCACTCTGGGCAGAAGTGGTATAGGCGGAAAGGCGTACAACAGACCGCAGCTCCACTCGCGACGAAAAGCGTCTCCGAGCGAGTGCCGCCTTGGAAATTCCAACGCGCAGAACTGATGACATTGCGCGTTCTCTTCGGTGGCGAATAGATCTAACCAAGGCTCTCCTCATCGCAGAAAGAGGCCTTGCGCCACGTCCGAGTTCAGACGCCATTCGTGATCCATCGAGCAATGATGGCTGAGTTCGTCCGCCCTGGCGTTCAGAGAACCTGCCAGGCGTTGAACCATCAGAGTCACGCCCTGATGTTCCAGCCACTGCCAGAGACGCAGAGCCTCCTGGCAAAGGGTCCACGACCCCACTCCGCCCTGTTTGTTGCAGTACCACATGGCGGTGGTGTTGTCCGTGAACACTTGCACTGCACTCCCTCGGACAGACGGGAGGAATGCCTTCAGTGCCAGACGAATCGCCCGCAGCTCCAACAGATTGATATGGAGCCGGGACTCTGCCGGAGACCAGAGTCCTCTGATCTCCGCCTCTCCCAAGTGGCCTCCCCAGCCCTGGAGGGACGCGTCTGTCACAACTACGTGCTCCGGTTGGGGAAGGGAGAGGGATCTGCCGTTGACCCAATCGCGGTCCGTGAGCCACCACTGCAGCTGTCTCGCAGTGCCCTTCGAGATCAGGACATGGTCGGACATGTTGCCCTGATGCTGGGCCCACTGAAACTTCAGGTCCCACTGCAGAGCCCGCATCCGCCACCGTGCGTGATGCACCAGAAGGATGCAGGAGGCCATCAGCCCCAGAAGCCGCAGCGTCAACCTGACCGAAACTCGGGATAAAGGCCCGAAGATCGGAATCAGAGTCTGTATATCCCGAACCCGCTGTTCGGGCGGGTAAACCCGAAACTGCGCTGAGTCGAGAACCGCTCCGATGAAAAGGAGCTTCTGAGAGGGGCACAGGTGTGACTTTGGCACATTGATGGAAAATCCCAGCAGGTGCAGGAGATCCGCCGTAGTCTGGAGGTGGCCGACGACTGTCTGGGGCGAGCCCGCCTTCAACAACCAGTCGTCTAGGTAGGGGAAGACTGACACCCCTAACCTGCGCAGATGAGCTGCGACCACCGCCTTCACCTTCGTGAACACCTGTGGGGCGCTGGTAAGGCCGAAGGGGAGCACGGTAAACTGAAAGTGCTCGTGGCCTACCGTGAACCGCAGGTAACGCTGGTGGGCCGGCATAACGGGGATGTGGAAATACGCATCCTGCAAGTCCAACGCTACCATCCAGTCTCCTGGGTCTAGGGCAGCCAAGACCTGAGCCAGTGTCAGCATTTTGAACTTCTCCTTCCGGAGGAAGCCGTTGACGTTCCTCAGATCCAAGATAGGGCGTAGGCCCCCTTTGCCCTTCTTGGGTACCAGGAAGTAGCGGGAGTAGCAACCACGTCCTACTTCTGGCCCAGGAACGCGATCGATGGCCCCCTTGGCCAAGAGGGCCGAAACTTCCTCCTGCAGGAGCCGCAAGTGATCCCCCGATACGCGGTGGTGTTGCAGTGGCATGGCTTGAGGGGTTGTCTCGAAGGGGACGGAGTAGCCCCTTCGGACGATCTGAAGCACCCACCTGCCCGAAGTGACAGTGCGCCAGTGAGAGTGGTGATGGCGAACCCTGCCTCCCACTGGCGTCACATGGGCCGAAAAGCACGGACTAGGAGGGTTTAGAGGTGGATGCCGCGGGGGCAGGTGTGGACTGACTCCGCCTGTTTCCCCGACCGCCTCCACGGCGGTTTCCACGGCCGCCGCCGCGCTGGACGACAGTTTGCGGCGAGTGGCTGGCGGCGCGTGTGGGGACGCCCCTTCCTTGGCCACGAAAGGAGTGAAAGGCACCCGGTTGCTGGCGCGGGCCGAGAGGCCCAAGGACTTGGCCGTAGCCCTGGAGTCCTTAAAGCGCTCAACCGCGTGGTCTGCCTTGTCGCCAAAGAGGCGACGGCCATCGAACGGCATGTCCATAAGCGTGTTTTGGACGTCTGCCGAAAAATTGGCGGATCTCAGCCAGGCGTGGCGTCGTACCGCCACCGTCGTAGCCATCGCTCTGCCCAGCGAGTCAGTAGTATCCAGCCCACACTTGATTGAATACTTGGCTGCGTCCCGGCCCTCCACAAGGGCTTAGCCGAGTTTGGCCCGTACCTCCAACGGGCACTCTGGCAGCACTTCCGCCACCGTCTCCCACAGAGAGTGGGTGTAGCAGCCCAAGAGGCATGCGGTGTTGGAAGACCGCAGTCCCAAACTAAGGGACGAGAAGATCTTCTTGCCATAGTTCTCGTACCTCTTGGATTCCCTGTCCGGCGGGGCCGGCGGGAATGCGGTCTGGGAATTAGAGGCCTGGATGACCAGACTCTCGGGGGTGGGGTGGGAGGACAGGAAACATGGGTTGCCCGGAGCCGGGCGGTGGCGTCTGGCCACGTTCCTATCTACGGGCGAACCCGTAGCGGGCCTGGACCAAGTGCCCAAAAGAACGTCCTTCAAGGCCTCATTAAACGGCAGCAGAGGCTCCATGGAGCATGACTGCGGCTTAAGGACCTCAGTGAGGAGGTTAGTTCTCACGGCCGCGACGGGGAGCTCAAGGCCCAAGGCCTTGGCAGCCCTCGTCAACACCACACCATAGGTAGCTCCCTCCTCCGAAGCCACGGTAGGAGGAGAGACAAATCCAGTGTCTGGAGAGGTGTCCAGGCCACTGGCCTCCCCAAGGTCTCCTGCCCAGTCCATGTTAAGACAGGCACTTCCTGGCCAGAGGACCCTCAGACCCCTCCCAATCCTCCTCATCCCTCATCTCCTGAGATTCAGGGTCGTAAGTGTATGAGGCCGGTTCGTAGAAGCTAAAATCTCCAAACGGCGTCGAGATCGGCGTCGTCCCGACGTCGGAACCGAATGAAAGGAGGCATCGGGGACGGCGCCGCCCGAGGACGGCGCCGGAGGGGGCACCACACGGACCGACGCCGGGGGGGTCGTAAGGTCCACCAGTGACGATCCATCGCCCGAGGAGGGTCCAGCGGCATCCTGCGGGCCCGAAGGCGCCGGGGCCGCTGTACCCTGCGGCACCGGGCCCGAGGGCACCGGCGGTGTCGGGATCGTGGGGTCCTGCGGCGCCGGGCCGAAGCACCCGACGGCGTCGGGGGTCGAAGCCCCCGACCCACTAGGGCCCCCAGACGGGTTCACTGGGCCCGAAGGCGCTGAGGAACCCGTCGGAGGAGAAAGGGACCTCATGGCCATGAGGAAATGCTCAATCTCCTCCGGCGTCGCGTTCAGCCCAGGGACCGGAGGGTATGGAGCCGGACGTGGCGCCCGCGACTCCCGAGGAGCCGCGTGGGCGGCGTCACCCGAACACCCGGCCGCATCGCGCGAGCGTCGGGGGAGTCAGAAGAGCGATGATGTCTCTTCGACTTCTTATGCTTCTTACCTGACGACTTGGACCCGGAGGAGTGGTGCCGACTCCCAGAGCTGTGACGGCTCCGTCCCCGCGACCTGTCCCTCGACCTCCCGTGGACCGGGACCTCACACGACGCGGGGCCGACTGCCGGAGTTCGAGTCGCCTGCGGGACCGCTCCCGCCTGGCCTTCCTCGAAAGGGCCCGACAGTCGGGGCAAGTCTCGTCGTCATGGTCGACGCTCAAACACGTCAGGCACAGGCGGTGGGGATCCGTCACCGACATGGTACGGTCGCACTCGTCGCAATGCTTGAATCCGGGCATCCCTACAGGCACCGTCGGAGTCGTACAGACTTCTAAATGGATCAAAAGATCACCAAAACTTAGTCAAAAAGTGACTAGGGAATTGCTCTTGCCAGATCTGCGCTGGCTGGCACGGAAAAAAGAAGAACTGACGTCAGCACGCGGCGGCGGCGTCTAAGTACTCCGACAATGTCATCACGGCCCCCACGACGCCGACGACGGACGCGGAGCCGCAGACGACGCCTACCTACGCGCAAGGGTACTGCTACGCAAAAGTTTCGGGATCCAGTCTGAAGCCTGGGGATATTCTAAGGTAAGGAATCTATCACTAACGTGTCTCTTTCAGATCACTTTTTACGGAATGGAATGCTGAGGTCTTGTAAGTAAAGTTTGGGAGCGGAGCAAATTGTGGGCTGATTTCAGAGGGACATCACTTCAGGAAGAAGCTGGAGGTCCCATTCTTTGGCTGTATTGAAATAAAGATGATTAGCACTACACAAAGTGTGATTACAACATTTCCGTGCCTTGGTGACGAGCAGTGCACAACCCACGAATTGCCATGGTGAATGGCAGTTTGAGAGGAACCCCCATTGCTGCCAGTTAAGTCTAATGATTTGCCCAGCACTGCCTTGAAACGGAAAGTGTATGTCTGTTCTATGTACTCTAAAATTCTCTTGAAATTTCCTTGGAAATTGGCATATTTTGAGCACAAAAGTAAACTTGGCTTTTATCATTGACAGCTGGTGAAGTATTGGTCACAAAGGAGCTGTGCACAGGTGCAACATATCATCAATGAACTGCCTTCCTGGAACTTCAAAAGCTTTGTGCTGGCCTTAGACAAGTCTGTTTGGTCACAAGCTCAACTGTAACTCAACAACAAATGGAATTGAAAGTCGCTGAAATAAAAGTGCCGCCCACCCTTGAAAAAGGCTAACATACATTCATGCAGATTATTATCGAATGTAAGCGAGCTGTGTTACATCAAATAAATACCTGTTCAGTGGGCAGCCTGATATGTTGAGACTACAGCTTACTTGGAATTGCTCTAGTTGCTGATCAGGAAGCAACTGTATTAATGTGACTGAAGGTCCTACACTACTTGGCTGGATAAGGCGTGATTATTATTAACAAGAGTACCGAATTTCAATTCGTTGTAGCACTGGTAATACCTTAAGCTTAAGGGAACATTTATTGTATTACTGGGGTAGATACACTTCTTGGAGTTTCTAGAATTAATGTATTATATGTCAGCAATTCCCAGATCAACCTGGGGAGTGCTATGTCGACAGAAAAATGTGTTTACAACCTGCACAGACCTTTCTATCTATACGTGGAGAACTCAAACTACTGCGGTTTGATTGTAAAAACTACTTTTTAAACTACATGAAGAGGTTTTAGATTCAGGGGAAAAAGAAAATAATTTGATTACACTCCTTCAGACCCAAAGGTTTGAGGATGTACAACTGAATTCAAAAGCCGGTAGAGAGGATACTCTAGGTGAAACCAATTTTTACTTAGATGCATGTGCTGACCTCGACACTTACTATGCTCCGAAACTGAATTTGCCATTATTAGGCACAGCTTTGTCCAAGAGCAAAAATACAGCCTTGAGCCCATTGATAGGTATGTAGCAAGTTTACACGATCTTTTAATGTCTTGTAAATTGAGCATATGATGTGACTAACGTACTAGAGGTCAGACTGTCATGAAAGCAAGTTGTACACGAATACAAGATTTATGTTCATGAACCACTGAAATACATTATGGCAATAGTGAAATTCCCCCACCCCTAACGTTTACCCACACAGTTGAAGGAATGGCAAAATTCAGACAATGACACAAGAGATCAATGATCCGGATACAATCTTAGACTTCTTTTATAAACCACTTCCAGACGGCTTGGACTCTGAAGTTCGGGGAATTTTGTGCACTCCGTTTGCTGCAAAAATCTGAAGTGACAAGGAGCGTTTTTTTTTCTCTGAAGTGGCTCACCAAGGTTAAGTTGGCAAGCGCTCGCATTAGGTCGCGACTACTCGTATTGAGAAACCTACAGCTCACATTGAGGATGCTGCTGCTCAAGTACAACATCTACTCGAGCGGCAGAATGAAGCAGCACCCTCTTTCTGCGCTGATTTATAGTGCGGGACAAACTCCTGGGGCTAAAAATCAGTGCGAGCACTACTACATGCCATACTCCACTGCTCGCGGAACTCAGCAGAGCGCAACAGAGCTTTTGCATTATTTCGCGCAGCAGAATTCCGCTCAGGCTTAGAACTGGCTAACACGAAATTGATCTGGTGCCAACACGAGCTTAAATGCAGGGGGAATGATCTGGAGGCAGCTAACATGAAGTATAAAGAAACTGCTAAACTTTATGAAAAAAGATCACATTAGAAAAAAAAGGTACTTCTCAGATATAATCAGAAACTCGCCTAATATTTCTAAAGGACCATTTGGAGTCATAGATGAATTCAACTGCCACAATCATAATTAGCTCCTTCTCTACATATGTTAGACTTGTGTAATCAGATAGTGCCATACTTTCAGAAAATTATTTCAAAGATTCAGAATGAGAGGTTAGCCGCACCCTGAATAGATCATTAGGTCACTAATGACAAGGAAGTGAATTGAGTGGATAAGTGAGAAGAAGAATTCCTCTCTTCTGGCAGAGTCGGGACCATCTCTTCAACAACACTCACAGAGACTATTTAATGTGCACCCATCATGCTGACGAATAGCAGAGTTCCTACTTCCTGGAAACAAGCTGTTAGACCATTAAAGAAAAAACAAAGTAAAGTTACAACTTATCCACCAGTGTGCCCATATTAGTAAAATACATAGGAAGAGGGTTTCCCACAAAATTGCTCCAGCACTTGAAATTGACAACGTCAAGGTCCTAGGGGGGATACTTTATGGTGCAGAGCTGTGGGGGTATAGGCAATGTAACCTCCCTCACCGTTTCCTAAAATCACTGGTAGATTTCCCCTCTAGCTCCACTTTGATGCCCTTGTATATGGACCTTGCTCACAGACAGCTGGTACACAAGTTGAATTATAAACTCTTAATGTTCTGGTACAGGCTATGGACAGTGAGAGAACTTGAAACCTATCGAGAGGCTTTGTCTGACCGTCTGAAATTCCCTAGGGCCACATCGATCAGGTGGTTCACTTCTCTAAGGGAACTACTGGAGAGGCTGGGGATGGAGGCATTCTGGTCCAAACCAGAAAGCATGCTTCGAATTCCAAGGGCAAAGTTAAAAGAAATCTATTGGGAACTGACACGTGGGAAGGAGTTGTAAAACCTGCGACTAATCTGACTAATGATTTCTTGAATTTTGAACCTGTCCCCTGTTTTGAGTCCCAACACTGATGAAACAGTTCCCCCCCTTGGCTCGCAAGCTTTTCTTACATTTCCGTTGTAAGACTTTACCCAACAGACTGTTCAAAGTGGTGCCGTAGTGCTTTTATGGACGATCTGTGCCCTGCGTGTCAGGCCTGTCCGTAATCTATTGTTAATTTACTTTTCTTCTGTCCTCATTATTCCTCTCTGAGGAAAAAATGGATTCTCCCGCTATGTAGACTTGCAGGCCTGGGCCATTATCTAGAGGTGATGAGAATCTTGTGTACGGACACTCAAAGAGCAATGGTTTTTGGCCTCTCAAGATTTTGGTTTGCATGTGGATTGGGCGTGGGAAATCATTAGCATGAAGCACTTCTTTCTTCTCAGTGTTGTTGTGCCTTGTATTTTGCACAATTATTTTACTGAACTGTTTTTTTTAAACATATTTATCTGACAATGTTTTTATATATCTGTTTTATACGTGTGCTGTGTACCTTTTGTAGATCTGTGTGATCAAAATAAAGTTATCATGAAAAAAACAAATCTCAACATTAAGCTCCTGAGTAATTAGACCCATTTTGCTTTGTGGTTTCTTGGAAAAGCTAGTGAGAAATGGGCATGCCTCCAACTGCTGAAGTTTGTTGAAGACCATAAATTCTTGGATTGGCACCAGGCAGGTTTTAGACCCAAGTAAAATACAGGGATTGTGGTGGTATTCACCCATGATGACCTTAGGAGAGCAGTGGATAATGGAGAGGTCGATGCACTTGTTCTTCTCAACTTCTCCCCTGCTTTTGACACCATCATCCACATGATTCTAATTTCTGGATTAAACTGCTAATTGTGGCACAGCATTAAACTGATCCAGTCTTTTCTCATCAAAAAAAGTAAAACTGTGGCAAGTGCAGATTTCTGTGCCAAGCCTAGAACACTTAATTATGGTGTGCCTCACTTCCCACATATCTATCTGTACCGTTTGGCACAGGCACCTCAGGACATGTGGCTTAATTCAATATGTATATAGACGATACACAGTTTGTGTTCATATTAAAGAAATCCACAAGTGAGGCCTTTTCTAGCGGTCAGGACTTTGTTAATGCTCTGCTTCACACAAGATGGTGGGTGTCCACGAATGATCAAACATTAAATTCAATTAAAACGGAACTTTTGTTAATCTCCAATAGTTCAAACAGTTTGAATTTACTTCACTGCCCCACCGCACACAATATGGGAATGTACCCCACCCCAGCAAATTCAGTGAGAAATTTAGGGATCATCATTGATTCTGATCTTAAATGAAAAGTCAAGTAGCAAGCAAAGCCAAAACGTGTTTTTGGCAGTTAAAATGTTTTTTTTAAATCTACTTCCTTTCCTACAGGAGACTCTCTATTCTCTAGTCATAACTATAATGAAACAATCTGATAGGATTGTGGAAATGACATATACTTAACGTCATCCAAAGCTCTGATAGAACTACAACTGTTAAAAATTTGACAGCAAGTCTGATTTGTAAATAATCAAATAAAGCCCATACGTTGCCAGTTTTATGCAGCAACACTGGCTACAGATTTAAGATAGAATTATTGTTAAAGCTGCCATTCTAATATCAAATACATCATGCCCTATATTTGGGCTGACCCATATTTTTGGCTAATACATTTCAATGGCATGGAATTTCTGATCCAGTCAATACCTGGTCAAGACTCTGAGAACCAGAGTAGCTAGGGTGGGTACAGAGCCTTCTCGGTGGCAGCTGCCAGAATAAGGAACACATTTCCTTCGGCCCTTCGATCAGAACCCAACCTACTCAAACTTAAAAAGCAACTTAAAACTTTTCTATTTAATTTCTGTATCGTAGCATTCTTTGTGCAGTTAACATAGTTTAGCATAGGGCCGAGATACCCTGGTGGCAGAATGCTATATAAATACATGCTGATATATGCCAAATTAGCAGACATATGTGCCAAAGCAATACAAGTTCATGGTGCCAACACTGAAAAAGACGTAGTTGGGTATGTGAAATGAGGAAAAAAATACTGATAAACACAGAAATATCACAGTAAAAGCTGAAGAAACAAATGGAGGGAAATTCTACAGGCGCAGGCCAGCAGTGGTAGTCACTTGGCATATGATAAGAACGGTATCTTGGAGAGAAAATAAGTATACTATAAAGTGCATAGAGAGTAAAGTTATTCCATCAAAAGTGGCAACGAAACGCCAGTACTGAACGTTGAATACAAATTCATTATGAACATGAAGGGGAAAGGAAAACGTAGGAAACCAGTGTGTAGAAAGAAAACAGGTGAGGTAGAAATTAATATAATGCTATGCCTAATTCCCCCCGAGCACTCAAATGTACTATGAATTGTATCTATTAAAGTTAAACAATCAAAATTACACAGTCACAAAGTATATCAGTCCATATATAGATCCAATATGCCAGATCCTCGTGTTCTTGAAACAGGTTTATTTTTCCACGTTCACTTCCAAAATGCAGCCATAGTCTTTTCCAAATTCACAAATATATACAGCAGCCAACACGTGTTTCGTCGTGCTGGGTAAAGCACATAGACTTTGTCAGGGCTGATCAACATTCCCCCTCGGTAGCCCGCTACCGAGGGGGAATGTTGATAGACACGACCCGACAAGAAAAGTATATGGTTTACGAATTTTACTGACTAGGAATTGAATTTTGTGAAGCGACTGAGATTATAGTCCCTTCTACCTGAAGACATTGGGTGAGAAGCAACGTTAATATTGGATAATTGGAACACAATATACACGGCGGTGGACCGAAATATTATGGATTATATATTGGTACGATCCGGTGGCTGAATAGAGGTTACAATATAGAGGAGTGTGAGATCAGCCCTGACGAAGTCTATGTGCTTTACCCAGCACGACGAAACACGTGTTGGCTGCTGTATATATTTGTGAATTTGGAAAAGACTATGGCTGCATTTTGGAAGTGAATGTGGAAAAATAAACCCGTTTCAAGAACACGAGGATCTGGCATATTGGATCTATATATGGACTGATATACTTTGTGACTGTGCCATTTTGATTGTTTAACTTTAATAGATACAATTCATAATACATTTGAGTGCTCGGGGGGGGAAATTAGGCATTGTATTGAGATCCGCCTAGGTGGGTCACATCGGGGTGTGTATGGTAGCCGCACCCTCTCCTCTGGTAGCACCATTATAATAGGATTCCTTTTTATGACCTTCCCCGAAATTTTGCGGAGCGCCCTACTGCTGTTGACTACCAACTTTCAGTAGATTATATTGATGTAATGCTAATTTGAAGATACTGTTTTCCCATGGATATTAATTTAGAAGGGTATAGCAAAACAACATTGTTTCAAGATTAAGACAAGGGTATCAAGAAGGAACTTGTATATAGCCAAGAAGGGCTCTCTGGTTTTGGGGTGGACGGATCAAAAAAACGTTTGACAGTAGAATTAATAAAATATAAGGTTATTTAGAAAAATCTGAAAAAGTAATGCAAGAGTTGAGCCACCATCACGTGAGGTGAGCTCATTGGTAACTCAGGGGCAAGTCTGGATACAAGCGCTGCAAAAGTGTATTCTACACTACACACATCGCCAACTATCTCACCAAAAAGACAAATTAGATTTCCTTCTTGTATTGAGTAATGTAAAGCCTTCACACCAGACGCCATGTTTTAATTTTATTTGAACACTATGTTTGGCCTACCTGAGCACGTTGGTAGGCAAAACCCATGAATTACAGATTGTCTTCAGCTATATTCAAATACAGTACCTGCCACTTGTTTGCCTTCTATTACATCAGAGGGAAATGCCAAATGTGCAAAGCTCTCTTGCACAAAGTTGATCAAATATTATTCAAAAGCTCAAGCACTTCATAATTTTGCAGCTGTGGTTAGGAAAGCTACACATCGATACAAATTGCGTGCACATAAGGAATGTGAAGACCAAATTGAGATCGCAATGAGGCATGAAAAATGGCTTCGGGGAAACATGAAAGTTAGAGTAGACCTTGCAGAAAACCAATCACAACGTGATATTTGAAAAGAAAAGGCTGATTGAGCAAACATAAAAAGTTTGAAATAGTCAACCTGTAACCTTAATTGTATCTGCTACATGCAAGGCCTTGCTGGGCCAACAACAACATTACATCAGACAGTTTGGCCTGCAGACTGTCAAGATGATGAAATCAACAGAAGAGCACAAACTTCTCCCATCGTCCAGCATAAATGCATCTTGTTGGGGATGCTAGAAGCTAGACGTACAGGGGTAACATTCACTACCTCAGGCAGCAATTCGAAGGAGGCCACATGTTGCCGCTCAGGTTCCACACATGGGAGTGTAGGCTACTGAGATTCAGGTGCAGAATCCTTCTTTGTTGTTGAGACGCATCCTTCTGAAGAGGTAGCTAGCCCAGAAGGCGAACGCTCATGTTTAATATCCCTGGGTACCACACTCTCCTGGCCCAATTCGGGGTTATCAAGATGACCTGGGACTGGTCAGTCCAGACTTTTCTCAGAACTCAAGGTTGAATAGGTAATGCAGAAACGCATAGAGAAAACCCATGTTCCATTGCAGGTGGAATGCATGCCCCTGTAAGGTTCCAGCTAAAAACTGCTGCGCACAGCCATTTTAGTACTGCATATTGTCAGGAAGATCTGCAGCTATCTAAAACAAAATTAAATGCCTTTTGGAACAGGGTACATGACCACACACTGTTCGGCTTATTGCAGTACCACATGGCAGTGATGTTTGTTCATGAGGATCTACACCACCGCCCCTCTCTGATGGTTGGCAGGAAACCTTTCAGGGCCAACCATGCTACCAAAGCTCCAAACAATTGATGTGTAGCTGGTGCTCGGCTAGAGGCATGTGATATCAGTCTCTCGCAGATGATACCCCAGCCACTGCACCCCACAAAATCCAACACCGATGTGTCGGTCACCACCATAAATTGTGAAATCTGGGTGGGAAGGATGAGTGAGTGGATAGAAGTCTGGTTGGCAATTGACTTCCACCACCGTATGTCCTGAGCGATCTCCTTTGAGATCCAGATTAAGTTGGACTGGCTGTCCTGGTGCTGGGTACAATGAAAAGAGAGGTTCTGCTGTAGGGCCTGCACGTGCCAGCTGGTGCATGGGACAAGATGGATGCACATGGAAGTGTTCCCAACCCCATGTGAACCCCCGGTAACAACTATGGGACTGTCGGACTAATACATGAAAATATGCATTCTGCAAGTCCATGGACACCAGCCAGTCTCCAGGATCCAGTGCAGAGAATCTGCACCAGAGTGAGTATTTTGAACTTACTTGTCCTTTCTCATAAAAACATTCTATGATGAAGTCCAGTATTGGGCAGAGGCCTCCAACGTCCTTGGACACAAAGTTGTAGTGAGAGTATCATCCCTCGCCCGTCTCCAAGTCCGGCACCAGTTCAATGAAACCCTTGGCCAAATGAAGGTTGACTTTCTGTATTAGGATTGAAATATGTTCTGCTAAAAATTGTCTTGCTGTGGGGGAATATGAGGAAGGATGAACTGAAGAGTAAGGAACAGCACTTTTGAACATCTGTCTGAAGTGATGGATTTCCAGCCGGGAAGGAAATCCTGTCAACCATTGACGGACTGTGGGTTTGCAAGGGTAAATCAAAGCAGCTTGGGGGTAGCTGCAGCAGGAGAGGAGGCGGTAGATGAATGCTGTCCCTGTTGATGAGACTGATTTTGGACATTACCACAGTCTGTTTCAAAAAGTTTGGGTTGGTAGTCGCAACAGATGATAAGGTTTACATTGTCCGTATGCCAATCCTCTGCAGTAGCCCTTAAACTTTTTATAAGGTTGGTGGAATGGGTGGACCTGCGACAGTAATCTAAGATCATCCAGTGAAGTGGCTATCTTGGAATCATCCAAGCGCTGAATCATACTTTTCTCCAAAGAGCCTAGAGCCATCGATGGACACGTCAAGAGGGAAGCATGGATTCCCCCTTCAGAATCCAGCTGCTTGTATCAATCAATGTGTACCATCTAAGGACTATATTGGTGGAAGTAATGGGATTTTGCGGTTCTTGAAAAGAAAGCCAAAGACATAAAAGGGTCCCCAGTCTTGTAAGAACAAACTCCTTTCAGTAATACCAAGAAGGGGAAACTATATAACTAATGGTTTAGCATTACACAGTACAATTATTCAATTTTTTAACATTGCTATTATGTGAGATCATGTGAATACGCTTCAGTGGAATTGAGGAAGAATAAGGTGGGAGGATTTCGTATCAGTCTGGTGGTTGGAGCAAAAAACAAATGGGGGTGAGGAACTGACTTAAAAGGGTTTTAGGTGGATTAAGCGGGAGAGTGTGAGGGGAGGAAGCTGCATTGGTGCTGTGGGAGGAAGCTGCATCGGTCCTGGGGGAAGAAGCTGAGGGAAACAAAAATGAACAGTACCTTTGTATAGCGTGCCTTGAGATGTAATGTACTTTAAGTGAGAGCTCCTCAGCAGTGGCGGCCGGCATGGCTCGTGGGCGGCACGGCGGGAGGGCATGAATAACAAAAAAGTAAATAAACAAAAATGTTTTACTCCTTTTGCAGCTGGGTCCTGCATCTCTGCTCCTGTTCTCCTCAGGGAACAGGAAGCACAGCCAGGTCCCACTGACTAATCACAACGCTGTAATGCAGCATTGTGATTGATTTTGAGCATCCTGGTTCGATGCTCAACCAGGGAATGGGGGCCTGTGCATGTTCTCCATGCAGGTTGTAATGCAGCCTGCAAGGAGATTAGAGAAAGTGGGCATGACGGGCCGTCCACACAATCATTGCACACTTATAAGTGGGTAAACCACTCCTCCCCTGCCCTGTTCAGAGAGCACAGCAGCCTGCCCACAAAGCAGCACAAACATTAAATAACAACGTAAAAGTTATCATTTTATGTTTCTACTTCGCACTGCTTGAAAGCAGTAGGGTGACGCTCGTCCGCCATAGTGGAGGAGCCGCCACTGCTCCTCAGTTCATCTCTTACAAGGTCAACTATTTTTTATCATAGGCCTCTATTTGATAATTTACCCTGTACGTGCCGATATTCCCCACGCCAATGAAGGAATGCCCTCTGAAGATAGCAATGATGCTACATGTGCACCAGTGCTAGCAGTAGCACATAAGCGCTGCACAAGTGTCTGCAGCCTCTTCTTTTTCATGTCACCATGTTTTGCATTTTAGAAAGCCAATCATCTAAGGTTGAGGCACTAGGAAATTTAAATTGGCACAGAATACAAAACTGCTGCTGCTAGCGACACAGGAGTTAATTGTCTTCATTGAGAGATAAATGGTTTGTTAAAAGACTAAGACCAACCTGCACTGGCTCACAGTTGGATATTTTTAAATATTCAGGATGCAGGGATTGTGACTGGTTATCTCGCTAAAGCTTTGAACCCACACACATGTGGGGTAGATCGCTAGATTCAAAGGATAGTATAGGCTGCTGTTTTGTCTGAGACCTCCTAAGCCATTGTGGAGGATGAGGCCCAGTGGTGCTTGAGAAGTGCCTGAGACTATAAACTAATACACTGGGTCCCATACCCCAACTAACCCAAAGAAGTACACTCAGCTAACGTAGGCAGCCCATTCACCACCAGATGTTTCTCTGGCGAGTCTGGCAGGCCGATGACGAAACATGATACACAGGGCGGTGTGGGAGGCCTTGCCTTACAGTTTTGTGTTCTCCCTTTACATACTGAGACAATTCTGGTCCCCCACACTTGGAACATTTTCCTTTGGCGGGCACCTTATGGAGTCTGAATAGACTGGTTCTCTGCCTAGCCTTCTGTCAAGTAAGTGGTACAGTAGGTTGTGTTTCCATTGCTGATCTGGTTTTAAATGATAGTCCCTGCATAAGTCCTGGAACAAATTCCGTTTTCTTTCCAGTACTAATTAATTCATGTATAACTACATTGGTCTAAGCTTCCCATCTAAAGCAGCGACTGCCTTTTTGTAGGCTGTCGTTGTTCAGGAGGAGAGCCAAAGCATTCTGACTGAGTTAAATTTCAGTTTTTGCTGCATGGTCTACCATTTAGGGTAGACTGAAGGATCAAGTCTTCCATTCAATGTTTACATGTTTTGCTTTGAAGGGATTTCAAGGTTATTTTGGTTACCCAATGGTGGTTGTTCGGTCTCAAGTGACAATGAGACATCTACATCCAGAGTACAGAACATTATTATTTGAGAACGCTGAAAGGCCAAGCAGTAGGACACCTTATGAGGGATATTTAGTCCAGCAGTCATGGTCTCAGCGGGCAATTTATAGGCTTCTAAACTTGATTTAATTGATTCCCAGATGAATGTTGACATGTTCCCGTCATGGCCGCCGGGTAGGAGCTCCTCGTCGGAGCTCCGAGTGCTTGGGATTCCAATTTTGGATTTAATCCCTGTTAGCACTCAGTATCCCGGGTATCCGTAGTTACGCAACTGAATGTAACTACAACAGACAACTCAAGTAACTGGAACATATTCTTAACGGCGCGGGAGAGGACCTTATCGCCCCCGCCTTCACCGGACACCGGGCTGCTACTGTCCATCGCAGGAGCCTAGAACGGACGTCTGACGGCCTAGAGCTTGCAGGGGCGCTGACCGGAGCCAGCAGATGAGACCAGATTGGGACCAGAGACACCCGGGATCGAGACATCCGCTGTGAGCCTGCTGGGGCGCTGACCGGAGCCGGCAGGAGATACGAGTCTGGGACCAGAGACGCCCCTGGTGAGAGATTACAAGCGAGTTGCCTGGAGCTTGCAGGGGCGCTGACCGGAGCCAGCAGATGAGACCAGATTGGGACCAGAGACACCCGGGATCGAGACATCCGCTGTGAGCCTGCTGGGGCGCTGACCGGAGCCGGCAGGAGATACGAGTCTGGGACCAGAGACGCCCCTGGTGAGGGATTACAAGCGAGTTGCCCTCTCACTGCGCGGCGGTTCTGTCCGGGCTCATGCGGCACCCATAGGAGAGTGGGCGCACAGGCTCGGTGGGGTCGAATGAGCTGACTTCAACGGACGGCGGGAACCGGCTGATGGGGCGCTGACCGGAGCCAGCAGAGGATACCTGTCCGCTGACTGGGAGCAGTGACGCCCCCCGTGAGGATCTGCGAGGGAGCTGGAGACACACGACATCGCCTAGCGAGACGGGAGGGGCTGCAGCTTAGGAGCTCTGGCCGATTTGCGGGCAACAGCGAGGTTCCTTCGGCGGACATGACTCCTGGTGCCGCCCCTCTCATGCTGCTGCAAGGGCCCTAGGAGCGGACCTGCGGAGCAGACTTGCGGACCTACAGCCTTCTTGCGGTGCTGGCGGGGACCGAGGATCGGGCATGGGGGCTAGCATGCAGCCTGCCAGTAATTCACCGCATTTTACTTCACCTCTTGACTAGACCCTGGATGCCTGCAAAGTGTGATATCGGCAATACTGCACTCTAAACTCTAAGGCGCCACTGAGCTGAAAATAACCATAAGGTACTTTATTTACTCCACTCATCTCACATTTTTAAACCGCCAGGGCAGGGGTCACTAACTGAAACCATAAATCTCTGTCTGTACCTCCAGAGGCCCACGAGGCTCCTCGGCATATCTCCTCCACACAGGTCCAAAGCAAGAACAACAAACAGAGGACTACGATTCCCCTTCTTGGCGGCCATTTTAGTCTGATCTCTCTCAGTGGCGGCCATCATGGACTAGTCACTCTCACTATTGGAGCAAGAGCTGAGAACCAGACACATAGTCTAAGTTCTACTACCGCGCACCTTACTTAGCCTGTATCGACACGCTCTTGTGATAGTGTCTGCCTTTTATTGCAGCATTTTTACATCTATGTGTTTTTATGCAATTGTTCTTTACCTGTAATGCACCGACTGCTACAACATATATTCTTGGATGCTCACAGTGTACAACTATTTGTTTTTTTATGTACTGGTCCTATAACCTGTTGTTATGTAATTGTTTTTACCTGTAACGCACCGACTGCTTCCTCATATATTCCTGGGTGCTCACAGTTTACAATTATTTGGTCTTACGTATTGGTCCTATAACCTGTTTTTATGTAATTGTCTTACCTGTAATGCACCGATTGCTACCTCATATATTTTAGGTGCTCATAGTCTACAACTATCTGTTTTTATGTATTGGTATTATAACGTGTAATGAACCGACTGCTACCTCATATTTACCTATGGGTGCGCATTAGTGTCACCTGGTACACGTAACTCCTGTACTGCAACATTTGCTACCGCATATATCTTTTGTTTGCGCTCTAATGTCACCTGCGATTCATGTAACTTACTGTGGCATTTGTATTTTGCTCCAGTATACTGACAGCACCATACATCTACTTGTATTCGGTACATTTAGGCAAACTGCACCCGTTTTAATTTTTAATTCTTAACCTCCTGTAATGCACCGATGACTCAAATCACCGCCATTCCCTTCACCCCGGACTCCACTACCCTCACCCGCAACCCCACCCCCTCCCCACGCACCAATCCTCAGAACTACACACATTCCATTAACACTCATTTCGCCCCTGACATCACAGCTCCCACCCACACTGCTCTCACACACAACCCCACCCCTTCCCCTCCTACCAACTCTCAGACCTCCACACATACCATTAACACCCTTCTTTCCCCTGACACCACAGCTCCCACCCACTCCCCTCTCTCCCCTGACATAACCCTCAACACCAACCTTTCCCGTTCGACCAACCCTCGGATCTCCACACATACCATTAACACTCCTCTCTCCCCTGACATCACAGCTCCCACCCACACTCCTCTCTCCCCTGACAGCACCCTCAACTCTGCCCCTACCAACCTTCGGACCTCCACACACCCCATAAAGACTCCTCGCTCCCCTGACATCACAGCTCCCACCCACACTCCTCTCTCCCCTGACATCACAGCTCCCACCCACAACCTAGCTCAGCTCCGGAACGACACACACAACGACAATTCCCACCTGTTATCCCCTCCCATCCTCAGTCCCCACTACCCTCTGACTAGATACGTAGAGCACACTTCCGCTCCCTACTTAACTCCCCCACCTCTCAACAGGTCCACTATCAATCCCACTCCCCCCCCCCCCTCTCAGTCCTCACTACCATTACTGCACCTCCACCTCCTCTAACTTACACCCAGCCTCCACCTTGCTCTCTCCGCCTTCCACCAACCCCCTCTCTACCTCATCCACACCGCCCCCGCCCAAACTCTCTCCCCTCCCTAACTCCGTCCCGTACATGGACACTGACACAATGGAGCCCTGCACTAACACCAGCCTTCCCCCCCTCCTGCTCGCTAATTCACAGGTCAGTCATGCACCTCTGATCCCCGCCCCCACCTCCATCGCATACCCCACGCTGGACAAGATCATGGCCACCCTCATCCAGGTCAAAGAAGAACTGAACATCATCAAAGAACTTCTCTCCACAAACCCCATACAACTCTCACCCAACTCAACCCAACCCACCAAGTAGTTCAAGTGTACTAATTACACTTGAACCACTACTGCGGACTCTTAAAGAATATGCACAGACCTTACTCCCTGTGTGACCTCTTTGTTTATGTGTATTATCTTCATTTTTGATCTACATCGTTTTGTGCTGTTAGCTTTACTGACTTAGCTGTTTGATTAGGATCATGTACTCTCTCTATGTAAAGCGCTCTGATATCTGCAAAGATCTTGTTCGCGCTATATAAAACTTTCAAAATAAATGGCTGACAAGTAATGGCTCAAATATGGTAGTGTAGCAAGCCAAAAAGAATAATAAAACAAGGTGCCACGTCACTTTGATTATTTAGATGTGTTTCCAAAAAGAGAGCTAGAGATAAGGCCATCATTCAGAGTTATTGTTAGTCTGCGTCATATGTGGGTTTATAGTATCTTCAACCATTTGTTTTAGACCTCCATCCACATATATGCCTAGGTATTTGAGGTTTTCAGGGGTCCATCTGAGGGATGACTTTTCTATAACTCCAATATTTAGCACTGCAGCTAGAACAGTGCATGTAGGTGAGAGCCAAAAAACGGCGCTAAACTTTCGGGTTTCCAGTTCCATCCCTGTAAATAGCAGATATCATTTTACAAGTTATTTATCCGCAAAGCTGTTTGTTGAAATTGCCATGAGTAAACACAATTCTCAACAACCATCTGTGGATTCAGCTGAGAGGAAAGCGGCCAGCTGTATATATATTTGTATACTAATCACCCTAACAGGGTCTCGCGGCGCTGAAGGTACTATGTAATGAACCCCCCCATCCATTTCTATAGGGAGACTTTTTTTTTAAAGAAGTGACTGGCATATAATGGGAATTTACATTTAGATATATTCTGTGATACTATATTGAAAACAGCAAATTGGATGCAAGTGAGCGATGCTCCAAACCACTTTGCAAACAGAGATAGATCAAGGTGGAATACAGCAGTGAGATTGGCAAAAGGGCAGTACTAAATAGTAGTTTTATCGACGGAGGGGGATGGAGGGCTTGTGTGCAATACTTGTGTATATTTATATATCTTTCTACTACAATGCCCTTTTGTTTACATTTGAGAGTAAAACATTTTGTTTCGGGATTAAAGAGAAAAACATTTTGTTGCGGGATTAACAAGCAACGTTTTTTGACTGGTGGCCACTCATCATGGTTACGCGGTTGCAGCAGGGCCAGTTTTTGCACCGCAACGCACCTTTAAGCAGGAGTGCAAGGCCAAAACAGGGACAGTGCGCCCTATTAAAATGACAATGGAGCTCTCAAGGCACTCACGAACTCAAGCTGCTCTGGGGCAGCGCATTCAGTGAAATATTGAGCGGCAGCTTTAAAGGCACTCTGTGTTTCTTTGTGCAAGCAGCAACCCGATTACACGTTGAAGAAAGGTTAGAGGTCTACCTGCAGTGAGTGACTGGGTTACCCTCATTTGCGTGGGGCCATACCCCCATGCCAACAAGGGAATGCCCTCTGAAGATAGCGCAGGCGCACATGTAGCGTCAGCGCTATCAGCACAAGTGTCTGCGGCCTCTTCTTTATTATAGTGCCCAAAAAGCAGGCGCAGACGCTTGTTGCACTCCTGGGGCACTATGTGTAATTCGGCCTTAAATGCCCATATGTAATTAAAACACATGGCATCAGGACAGAATAAGCTCTACCTTAGATCACAGAAACATTACAAAACAAACATTGGCAAAGGCAATCGGTTCTGCCTATGCAAGACCTATTGACGCAGTCAATGTTTTTGAAAGATGTTGCACAGCAGCGTTGATGGCATCATGGCGTTTTTTTGTTTACTTTAAGCCATACTACACAGCAGTCCGCGCTGCTGTGCAACATCTCTAAAAAACATTAACAACGCCAATAGGTCTTGCATGGGCGAAATCTATTGACTTTGCCAGTGTTTTTTTTAATTTACAAGAGATTTTGAAAGTGCTCTGCAGGGGAAATATAATAAGTACAAGAGATTTCACAAGTGCTGTGTAGGCAAAACCTAATGAAGAACCACTGCTTCGACGATTGGTTTACCAAATAAATTCTTTAACGTAGCTGCAATTAAATGTGACCAGCAGAGTGCAGACTTGAGCCATTTCCTTCTACTAAATCTATTCATAAGGTACAGTTCATTGAAATTTGCCAGAAGAGTATGTTCAATGCTGAGGCAGTTTTGTAGGGCTGGGCTGATTGGCTAGCCGTCTTGGGCCAACCAAACAGTCATGAGCACTTTGATGTTCTACATCCAGTCTGCATTACAGCTTGGGTGGAGATCATGCCCAGGCTCCCTTCCCCATCCGAGTGCCCAACCACAGAGGCTTTGTGATTGGCTTAGGGCAGTGGTTCCCAAACTGTGCGACGTTGCTCTCCGGGGAGCTGTCAAACCTAGCCAAGGGAGCCGCGCACCAAGCACTTTAATGCATTTAATGTTGATGGGTCTTTTGCCTTCAGTTAAACTAATTAGATTTAAAAGCATGGTGTTGAAGATTTGTAAGTCACATGCCTAAAGCTGTAAACGTAGTGCTTAGTTGATGGCATGTCGAAGGAGATGACCTTCATATTTCACTGGATCCCCACGTTATAACACTCCCAAAGTAAGCGGAAGATGCCAGATTAATTTTGTCAGACTCGTTAATAGTTTAGTTTTTTTCCAAATGCATTTTACACCAATGTAAGTTATCTGGAAAGTACAGTTGTCCTGTCTATTAAGTATTATTAAGTATTGAAATTTGTACTTGAATCATAGGTACTTCCAGTACATATTTCTTTCAGTACAAACACATTTCCAGACAGGCCTGCTCTCTCCTTGAGCACAGGTAAGTAAAACACCATATAAGGTATAATGCCAACATTTGAAAGCAAGAAATAGGGACGTTTAAAAAAATATATATCATAAAAAAAAATAATCAGAGGAACTTATCTTAATTACATTGATTTGGAGGCAATTTTAGGGAAGAGACAGCAAAAATAAAGATGAATATGGTTTAATAAATTGTGAGTCGCCCTGCTGAGACAGGTGTGTTGGCACTTATGACATGGTAGAAATGGAAGTGTATGCAAATATTCTTCAAGCGCAGAAGCACTTTAGCAATGGGGCCTACATGCAAATTGGTGTTATCTAGCACTGTATGTGGGATAAAAAAAGTTTGAGAGGGTGCTCTAAAAAAAAGGCATGGGCAAAGAAGTGTAACTAGGAATATTTTATTAGAGGTTCCGCCCTTGTAATACGAAACACCCTGCGTATATGATTAGAATATCTTCATCTGCTTCATCCCAATTATTTTCAGGGAGGAAAATGCAAGTACTCCTGAGGCCGGGCTTACATCCAATCCCACCCTCCAAAAGTAGTAACAGTGGCCAATGGCTCAAGGGAGCCTGCGGGTCGATATACTTTGGGAATAGTTTGATTAGGGGAGCCTGGGTGCTTCCTGCTTGCAGAGAAGTCAGAAAGAGGATGGAAGAGAGGCGGCGGCCGGCCGGTATGTACGTGTCCTTTTATTTTTATTTTTACCCCTGTCCCACTACTGCTTCACCGGAGCAGCTGCCACAGAGTATTTGTATGTTTATTTTAAAGCATTCCGCACTTTACGGAACGCACTGCACAGGCTGATTAAAGAGCATGAGATGCCGATATAGCAAAAAAAAGCTGCGAGCAACACCTGCCTTAAGTTAAGAATAAATCACTTGTAAAGCAGATGGTGACAGTCTGTTTTACAGTTTCCTAGAATACACAGCCGCCATCCATCCAAACCACAGACACAGATGCAGATGAATACTTTGTGACGGTTCCTCGTCACCATTGAAATCTAATTCAATCCAGTAGTAACAGCTTTTTTTCCACAGCATATTCTGATTCACCACCAACGTATTTTTAGTGGCACAATGGGTCTACAAACTACAGAACCATGTGCGTTGGGCTGTGGCTAAAATCTGTTGAATGTTGACTTAGTGCTGACAATGGCAAGCATGCATGGGGGCTGGTGTAAGCAGCAATGCAGGGGAGGGGTTTTGGTTGCAAGCAACAACGCGGAAGGGGTGCGAGAGAGGAGGAGAGACAGTTGGAAAACCTGCCACTCTTAACACCTTCGCTGCTAGGTGTTTTCCCCTCCTGTGCTGAAGAATGAAGGATGTCAGTGTTTCATGACGAGCTCAGCTCGTCATCAGCACAGCTCAACCGTGCATCATGACGAGCTGAGCTCGTCATGAGCATGGAAAGGGTTAAAGAGTGCTAGAAAGGTGCTAACATTTAAAAAGTGCCTCGAGAAGGACACTGGCCGCCAACCAGAAACTGCACTTGGTTCATGCTCCAGGAAACAGCAGAAAGTCAGGAAGAGGAAAGAGGAAGTAAAATCTGCTGAGCAGTGAAAAGCAAGAAAATAAAAGTGATCACAAAGCAACAAATTGTAAGAGTTTTTTAAAAAACTTACAAGAGATTTCGCAAGCCCTGTGTTTATTAAAAAGGAGAGCATAGGCGAAACTTAAAAAGTCGCAAATATTCAAACAAAGAAGCTGAAAAACAACAAAAGATTCAAACCAAGGCAGCATATCAGAATAATAAGCCTGTTGATGAAGTTTAAGAACAGAGGATGTAGTGTTTCCTGTGAATGTTTTCAGGGTCTATGGAAAATCCATCAGCTCATGCCCAAAGAATGCTATTCAAACTTTTAAGCGCCATTGTTAATTCAACCAATGGATGGAAGGAGTATAGAGAGAAAATTAACCTTTCAAATACACCAAGGTGTAAAAGTGACATAAACCAGAAGGTGATGCTGTAGGCACCTCTCAGTAGCTATCAAGAAGAATGTAAAACAATCAAAATTTGTCAATCAAAAACATCTAAAGCTGCCACAGTTAATAAAACCAAATACAATTTATGATAATAAAATGCCCTAAACATGAAGCGAAGGCAAGTAGAAGTTGAGGTAGTAGGAGTAGGGGACTGCACTGTGTCCATCCTCCCCCACACAAAGAAATGTTACTATGAACAGAATGAGAGGGCTCTTACCTGAGACTTTGACAGTTGCTGGGTCACTAAGTGGATATCTGGACTGCTGACACTGGGGTTTTTCTGGGAGGTGATTGATGCAGTTGGCTGTTGGGCGAGACCCTCCAGTTGGGAGAGTATACCAGGGTGAGAATTGGCACTGGGTGGGCATAGAGGTGTGGCATTGAGGCTTTGCGATGGTTCCAAGCTGGCCTTCTGTAGATCAGGGTTCTGGAGGAAGGCTGATTGATCTGAAATATGTGGGTCTTTTTCGTCTGTAAGAGAGACTTTGGGGGCATAGGTGCTCAGGCTGAAGACCCCTGCTGCCTGCAGCGCTGCAACTGGGATGGTTACAGCAGCAGTGCCAGTGCCTTGAGGTACAACTATGCAGTTCTTAGCAGCGTGCGTACTTTCCTTGGCATGCAGAATTGGCTGTGGCAATCGGGCAGCAGGAGGACCATTCATAGGCCAGTCTTTGGCACACTGGTTAGCTGGCGCTGCCTGGTTCACATTTGTCCAGGAATTAAGAGTAGTGGCCCTGAAATCCGGGGGAAACATCGGCCCACAACTGTACTTCACACTAGCATCAGCAGAAACCTGGTTGGATGTTGGTAGGCACTGTGGTTTGGGAGGCAACATCTTGTGGCACTGCGTGGGAGGGGCAACTGTCAAGGGGAATGCTACAGGTTGTGCAGGGAAATAGTGGACCACATTAGTGCTGGAACTGGGGACTGCTTGTACCAAGGTTGCTGGCAAGGACCCCAAAACTGGGGGGCGGATCACCTCCTTATCTGGCACAACAGAGACTAGAGAGATGCCCTGAGTGCCTGTGACTATCTTCTCTGCAAAACCCACGAAGCGCACCGGTGGCTCCTGGACCTTGCCTGGTGGTTGCAGGCCATTAGCCATGCCACTTAGGCGCAAGATCTCCTTCAGACAGGAGCCATTTTCCAAGGTGGGGGCGGTCTGGGATTTGCACTTGGATGCACCTAGCCCTGCTGGAGCACCACTGGCCGCTGCAGGCTTACGGTTGGATGTTGCAGTGTGGTTCTGGTCAATCATTTTGCTCCAACGCTCTAGCAGGTTCTTGTCATTTTCACTTAGCATCAGGCCCCCAAAACCAGTCGCTGATCGCAGCTCTTTCCGCTCCTTCTCCTTCCGTTTCCTCTCCCGCTCTTTGGCCCGCTCGTGTCGTCTCTTCCGTTTTTCCTCACGCTCCCGCTGCCGCTCCTGGGCAGTCACTGGTTTCTTAAGATCCTGTGGTTCTGGGAGGGCACTAACAGAATCTAGACAGAAAAAGAAAGATTAGGGATTACTGGGATTCAAAGTAACAAGACAAAATATCATCATACATAAAACAGCGAGGCAAGATGGCAATAGGCGAGGAGATAAAATGCCACACCTTTTAAATCCTTGGTCTACCTCAGATTAATACGTTTGTATTATTGCTTTATTCTAAGCAAAACAAATGATGCATGGCTTACAAGGAGAGGTCTGCTTAGATCAATTGTTCAGTTTTGAATATGTTTGCAGGGCAGATGCCTAAATAAAATATATTTTTTTTTTTAATGTACTATAATGTACTGAAATATCTTAATTAGCAATTCATTATGTGCTTTTAGCGTACATTCTGCAATTTCATCTTTTACTATAAATTACAATGACCCAACTCAAAAGCAATATTATAAAGGCAGATATTTACAAGCAATGGTCTCTCTGAATCCTGAAGCTAAAGACGCTGTCACCAGTTTTATTATTAGACAGAACAGAGGAATCTGTGAATTTAAATTTGCTTAATTTAGCTAAAGACCTTTCAGAGTAACATGTATGATGCATTTGAGGAAATGAAGGGTGCACATTTGAGTTTATATGGAACTGCTGATTTCAAATAGTTGGAAATTCACCTCCAGAGCACATCAACTGTCGCTATCCCCTTCAGTGTTTCTAAACTTTTTAACCCCTTCCATGCTCATGACGAACCCCAGCCGTCATGCACTACGGTGCTCGTGTGCTGATGACGGCTGGGGTTCGTCATGGCCCGCCCCTGTTCGTGCTGTTTACAGCACAGCAGGGGAATCGCAGCCACATCGAAGGGGTTAAAGCTGGGAGAAACACTCTAGTCATACAAAAATAAAGTTAATTAAGTTACAAATTTCCTCATAGATCGGAGTCCATTTAGCTGGAAAACTAGACTTAAAGAGACCATTCAAAGATACCACATTAAAATTGTACCAGGTTATTCCAAATATCTTGGCCCTTATAGTCATTAACAAAAGTATCTGGGCATATTACAGAACCCCCAACAGATGTGCCAGTAGGCCATCAGTTACTGTGAGACTTTTACCTCCAATTAATTATATTCTGGGTTAATGAAAAAACCTGAACATACATATTAGTAACTATAAATGGATTCAAGCTTTTATACATGTCATAGGTCTACTCCATCCCAAGGCAAATAGCGACCATCACAAAAGATGATAAAAATAGGATCATTTGCTGTCCATTAAGCATGGCCCGCTTTTAAATGACTTGGTAGTCTTTCAAAATAAATAAATCCATGAAATGAATGACAACCGAATATGTAAGTCTCCTGAAAAGGAGCAGGGCATGACTACCTAACACATGTATGTGTGTGGTTATTTGTATAGTGTGAACCTAGGGATGAACAGGGGCAAAGCAAACATTCAGTCAACAATTGAAAGGAAAGGTAGCTGGTTATTGGATTGTCACTACATTGTGAAGTACCGTTCTTAAAAGAGTAAAAGAGGCAGGGCTTCAACTCTTTACTATACTAGAGGAGTGCTGGAGCTGTCCTAATGGATACAGGGATGTTGTTCCAGATCCTGGGTGCTGTAGTGTTGTTTGATCATGTGCAGTGGGACCCTTGTGGTCCTCAGCGGGCTCCTTACAAAATTACATAATCAGTTCGGAGTTATCTGGGTGTGGTTAATAAAGTTTATGATGTAGTGTGTTCAGTTAAAGGTTGCATGTGGAAGAATAAAGACGTGCGTTACAGAGCTCCTTGTGTGGCATGGTTATTTGCATGCTCCAGAGCTGGGGAGGACGCGACAAATGGCAACGAGTAGGAGTACATGCCCCAAAGGAAAAAAACTGCTCTCCCTGAGAGTTTGCCAAGGTCCAGAAGACTGATTGTGAGTGCCACATGCATCCCAAGAAGCAGTTAACGGTTGGCAAATGTGGAGTCAAAGCACTGCTCTAGCTCTTACAAGGCCCTCGAAGAAGGCGAAGGTCCTACTGGTAAGGCTCAAAGAAGACATACTGCGCCAGAGCCTAACACCATCGTCCATACAAAGCAGAAACAGTAAAGGCAGCGACAGCCAGGTACGAAGAAGCGCTAAAGGCAGCGACAGCCAAGTGCAAGAAAGCACTACAGGCAGAGACAAGCAGGGGCAAAGAATCACTAAAGGCAGCGACAATCAGGTATGATGCCCAAAGTTGAGCAGTAATGAACATGTGCATGACACAAAACCTTTACTCAGTTAGGAAAAAAGATGGCACCGTACAACATCAGCCAGCCTAGTAGTGACTACCCAGATGTAAGCACACAACGAAGGCTTACAGAAGGTGCAGGTCCAAGTGACGAGCGACTGACGTCAGGACAGCATATGCTATCAACGTCAGTAAGTCCCAATACAGGTTATGATGCTGTGGTGTTTCTGAAATCGCCACTCGACATTCCAAAGAAACAAAATATTGGCACTAGATAGACTCGCAAACATTTTACCACTGGCCAAAAGGTGAGGTCCGTGATGTGACCGACAACTGCAATAATGCTAGCGAGGTGCGGTCGGGCTGAGAAGGGCATTGGCGGTAATGTGGGTATAGGAAAGCAAAGCATATACATCTAGTTGCCCAATTGCACAGTGCACAACCCAAAAAACCTGGGATTATTCCCGGCTTCCTCTATTTACCAAACTGCGTGACCCCTTATGTTTTTTACCATCTTGTGTTGAGGCTAAGGTTACGCTTGTGGAGCTTGCGTAGCTGGGGCGTGCTTTGTTCCTACCTTTCCTGGCATGCATCCGCTCCCTTTTTAGGTTGAGCTGGAGAAAGCAATGCGAAGCATTGAGTCCAGCTCGACAACTAATGTTGCCAGCCTCCTGGGAATCTGAGATTCCATCAGATAATATATACCTAATGGAAATGAGCTGGTGATGAGGACATTCACCAATGGTGAACCAACAACAAGTGTACTGGAAGATCTGATAGTAAAAGGTAAGAGAACAAACATAAACCCGATAACTGAAAACTGGGTTTAGGAGGAACATTAATATCAATGTCAGCAAATCAGCAGTTTTAGTATTTAGCAACAAAGTGAAAAGTAGTCTAATAAACAATACTTCAGTGGAGAAGCAACCAAAATATTGTTACTAAGAGATATGGATCACTGTAAATGGCTCTGTTGATGAGCAATGGGCATATTTGAAAGCAAAGTTTGCTTTGCTTTCATTTTTGCATACGCGCAATTACGCTGTGTGATGTTATGCATGGGTATGTGATAATGCATGGAATGCTGAAGTTTCTTTACTGGGCGTAGCCTTGCAGTTAAGTACAATCGGAGGGAGAATGTAGCAGTAACCGGACTGTGGGTGTAACCTAGGAGCCTAACATGAAAAAACAGAACAACTCTCCTATCCGAAAGGCTGCATATTCCTGTGTGAAGACCCTCCCCTCCAAAAAACACAAACATTCTGCTAAGGCTAGAAAACACGGAGGTGTCAGCATATGCTGGGAGGTCTCAGCATCTCCTCATGAGTAACTGTGGGCACGGATACTTGTTATGATGTGTGTGAAGCACTAATGAGGAACCTACACGAATGAGAGAGCAGTAGTGAGACTAACAAGCAGTGAGACAGCATGCCAACTTTCTGCCTTGCTCCTATGATCTAATAAACCACATAAAGGACTATGATTTCCATTTGCGAAGAGCACTTTCCTCCTGGTTGCAAAAACAAAACACAGAGACCGTGTCATCTATCAGAAAGGTACCCATTCCGATGGCAAGCAAACATTTCTATGACACCGTACCGAGATTATAAATTAACTGGCAGCCCGTCCCGACCTTGTCTGGGATCAATCAGGCTTCAGGGCCCCCACCTGCCCCGTGAGCGCACCCGCGGCTGCTTCACCTACCTCTGCCGCCGCTCCTCCCCGCCTGTCCGCCGCTCCTCACTGCCTGTCCGCTGCTTCTCACCGCTCCTCCCCGCCTGTCCGCCGGTCCTCACCGCCTGTCCGCTGCTCCTCACTGCCTATCCTCCGCTCCTCACCGCCTGTCGTCCGCTGCTCCTCACCGCTCCTGTCCGCCGATCCTCACCGCTCCTGTCTGCCGCTCCTCAACGCTCCTGTCCGCCGCTCCTCACCTCTCCTGTCCGCTGCTCCTCACAGCTCCTGTCCGCCGCTCCTCACAGCTCCTGTCCGCCGCACGTCACGCCTGTCCGCTGCTCCTCACTGCCTGTCTTCCGCTGCTCGTCACCGCTCCTCCCCGCCTGTCCGCCGCTCCTCCCCGCACTGATGTCTGCCGCTCCTCCTCGCGCTCGTGTACGCTGCGCCTCCCTGCGCTCCTGATGTCAGCACGCAGGTCGCGGCCGGCGCTATTTCCAAGGGACTACTTTTTTTATCTTAAATTTTTTTATTAACTTATTTTTTTTATTTTATATAGCCTATGTTCATCTGCAGACCCTGAGAATTACAATGATGAATCGGGTGTTTGCATTGGTGCTGTGGTTCCCGAGTTTACCCGCCTCAAAGGTTACCAGTTCTTACTTTATAATAGTAGTATAGATTACATTACTTGTCACCCCTGCTCTGCTTAAGCAGGAGGTTTGTTTCAAGGCGCTACTCTGTCACACATTTTGCAGCTCTTTGTGACACTTCTGCCAAGATTCTCCATGGCTAGCTGCTCCCACATTGACTTGCAATGAGCACCTAGGATGCAGTCAGGCAAGGAAAACAAGTAGACAGTTAGTAGGCTGTTTAATGCCAAACCCTGCCCCGGGCAGGACAGTAAGGGAGGCTTCCTGGAGAGACTGGCTGTACGAAGAACAAATTGTGAATCACATAACTGAGCTGCGAAACAGTAGTCGTTGACAGAGTGCCTCAGAGGGAACTGTCGTGAAGACAAAGAAACTTTTGACTACTTTGCTGAGGAAGATAAAACAATGTTGCATGGATTCACGTGATAATGGGAACAACCTATAAAAGTGGAAATGCGGAGGCGTACGGGCACACACTAGGAGAGAAAGGGCGTTTTAATATATCTGTGCTCCCTTTCCTACGTTTACTCAAATTGCTGGAATAAACAACGAAGAAAACAAAAGGCGAAATACTCGAGACACAGAGTGTAACCAAAGGTTGAAAAGGCACGGGATCAACATGCACGAACACAACCTGTGAAAGTGGTCTCGGGAAAGGGACCTGACAGAAACAATGCAGTTTAAACATGTGGGACAGAACATGACATTTCAACATCAAAGACCAGACAGGATAAGTAACGGCCGTGGGCCGTGAAAGCGATAGTGATCCCGGGGGAAGCACGAGAGTGGTGCGCGCGCAGCATTAATCCCGCCATATGGGGCCTCTGCTCAAGCACGTGCCCGCGCACATGCACTGCAAGCTGTAGCATTTTTTGAAGCCTTTACTTAAAGTCTCGCCAGACCAGCGCAAGCGCTGGATCAGGCGAGACCTAAAAACAAAGTGGATACCAATTACTTCATGAAAACTAAAAATGTACTGTGATCAGCACGGCATAAGCACCACACCCAAAGTTCCACATCTCACAGGTAGGTATCAGTAAAGGCAAAGCTTGCATTCATTTAGAAGGTGGTTTCATCAATGAAAACAAGATTATCAAAATATATAGCCTCCCCTGCAAGATTAAATATTAGTTTACCCATAAAGTAAACACAGATTAGCTTAGTGCTATTTAAGAGCATGTTACTAATAAAATAAACACATGGTAATTTTATTTTAAAGAAGTCCAATAAACCAACCACAACGCCTCTCTTTAAATCATACTAAGAGAACAAACGTAATAAACATGGCAAAAGAACAATTTTGACGTTATTTCAAGGATACACAAATCGGATTTTTACATTAAAGGCGAACTATAAAAACATGCTACATTTGCAAAAATAACTAAATAGGAAAAAGAATTGTTCATTACCGACACAAGTGGTTAATGTGAACAAACAAAATCATCACCACATTAATTTACATAGTGCAGCGCAAAGTGACAGTGTTTTAAACAAGCACTGGCAAAGCCAATAAATGTGCCTTTATAATGCGATGAGCAAGTTTTGAGGTTTGCCAATGCTGGTTTATATTAAGTATTGTTTAAAAAAAGAAATACTAGGAAACAGCAAACACATATCTTACAGTACCTTGAAACTGAACATTGAATTAAATATTTCCAATCCTTATAAACAGCATGGTTTGTTAGTCAAATAAATTCCACACAGGAAACTCACCAGAATTAATAAACACTGGCAAAACCAATAGGATTTGCCTGTGTATTTTTATTTTCATTAAGATGTATAGTATTGGTTTGGTATGCTATGGTATAGTATGGCATAGCACAGTATAGTATAGTATGGTATGGTATGGTTTGCCATGCCATACAGTATGGACTGTCATTGCATAATATGGTATGGTTAGAGAATAGGTGCATTTTTCACGCTGGTATTGGAAATATAAATATATGCAACCTGTGCAGTTACATTGCACATCTGTGACAACGGGGATCCTGGGGCACCAAGGCAGTCAGGGGTCAATGGGCTCCAATTGCATCAATTGGAGTTGTACTCCACTCACGTCTTAGGGCAACGGTACTACTGGATCCCCAACTGGATAACCAAGTACTCCTCTCCAAAACTGGACTCTCTCAGGTTAGCAAGACAGAGCAGTCTAAGGTTTGCTGAAGGAGGGGAGGTTAGTTAAACATTCAGAATTCAGTTTACACCGTAATACCAGCTAATAAGATCAATGTACTTTATACAAGAAAATAACTTTAATACACACACACACAAAATTATTCTACAAATAAAACTAGAATACACAGCGAAAACCAGAAGTATCTACCACCCTTTAGGCCAGAGTTCTGACCACAAACAGTAATGTAGCGCCTAGACACTAAGCACTATAAAAACATAGTTAATACTGCATTAAACAGGTCACGTTGCACAGCGTTACCCTTCAAAGCTATAGCAATAGTACCAATGCTCGTATTACGGTATTCGGGTTTCAGCAGTTGATATGAAGTCAAATGTGCCTAGTTAAGCTACTGTCCCACTGCCCAAAGCAACAGAAGTGCTCACCTTTTTTGGCGATGACACTGCTCTGGGTTTGCCAGAAGTCTGGATAGGGGTGCCTGGTGACTTGGCACAGACTGGAGTCCCACTAGTCAAGTGTCAGTCTACCCTCATACCCGCAGGTGACGCAAAAGAGGTGGGGTTCTGTACCACATGGCCAACTGGTCACCGTCTGGATGTTGTAATAGCAGGGCACCGATGAGGACGGTGCTACGAGCTACTAGTACAGGACAAGCAAGGGCAAAGCTAGAGAGTATGCAAATTCTGAGGCAGGAAGCAAGTGTTCAAACGGTAAGTTCTTCAACAGGGTACTCTTCCCCAGCTATTCATGGTAACTTGAACCACCCACACGCCCTCACAGCACTGGGGAGGGGTCAGGGGCGAAGCAGTCTCATCATGGAGCTTCCCAGTCTCCCTTGGTGTTGAGGGGCAGCAAGTTTCTTTATCTTGAACAGCTTTATTGCTTGGGCCATAAATTACAAAATCTTTACAGTCGGCTCCCTTTAATGTTCTCCCAGGCCCCACGAGACTATTTTCAGTCAGAACTGCGAAATTAGTGGTGTTTCCTCAAAATTATTTAATGCACCAAATTGCTTGGTTTGTGTTTGGTACTCTGGGCCTTCTGTGCTTTGTGAGAAAGCAGCCTGGATTTGCTCTGTCATGGGCAGGGCATGTCCTGGAAATGGTGTGTTGTGTAAGAGTACAGGAAGAAATGAATCCTCACAAAACACAGTGATGTGGTAACATTAATGCAGGCCTTTGCCTTATGGCTGATGTGCTCCAACAAGGTTTGATCCGAGTTGTAAAGAAAAGGGGGGGGGGCGTAGGGGGTTTACTGGACATCGACACTTGTAGCAACTGTATATATAGCATTGCAGGTTGCCTCCAAGGACACGTAGTTAATTAATCTGAATAGGACGAAAAACAGATAGTGGGAGGCCTGGCTAATACTCGTTACTCTAATGAGGGCTAATCTAAGTGACCTTGAACAAACAGCAAGGCTTCCCAATACAATGACCGGAATCCTCTGGAACGGTTTGGGCGTATACCACAGCGTGGCCAGCTTCTTTCATAACTAGCAGCTGGTTTCAATGATGGACTCCCAGAATCGGTTTAGTAATTTTACGATAAGCAGGGTTAAGAGGCGATGCTACCTTGTTAATGCTATGCATGGCTGCCTCTGTAGCCTGCTCGGGTGAAGTGAGGCACATTCCACATATTATCTATGTTATAATATTACAGAGATATGGCAGGCAGCTGTGAGGTACTCCCAATGCACCGTCTTTGAAATATTTGATACGGTTATTGATTTCCGTTCAAATTGCATGTTGACAAAACAAGTACTTGGGGTTTTCAATAGAGTGAAATCCGCATAACAGGAGCTCGGCCACAGAGTACCAAAAATATTTAAATTCTAAAGATAATGAAGGGAAGATACATTACCAGAATGCTACCTTTAAAACAGAAAGTGTAAGTATATCTAGGATGAGGGCGAAGTGGGCTACAAATCCTGGCACATATGTGTTGTCAAAAGGTGTTGCCCCCTCAACCCACTACCATGCCAAACTGGTCTCATATGTCTTCTTAAACCCTACACGAAGACCGCGGTGCAAGGTAGTAAAGCATACAGCTCTTCCACGGCGCATCTCTTTAACTAGAATTTAGAGTTATACTTGCTAGCAGTATAGACCTTAATGTCCCCAAAAATAACACAGTACATGATTTAAAAAAAAAATTACGTTCTATATAGTGCAAACTAGAACCAAGGGAATCGGAGCGCTTTACATCGCCACCAGTTACATTACACACGGCTTTGTGGGGAGATTAAGTGATTTGCCCAGAATGACAGGTTGTTGAGCCAACTCCAGAACTCGAACCTGGTTTCACAGTTTCAAAGTCAGAAGCTCCAGTCGCAATGCCACATCCTCTATGGATCCACAACGTCAACAGAGAGCATCTCAATGAATACTAAAATTATAAATATCTAAGTTGTGAACAGCTCATGAACTACTTCAGCAACAGCTGAGGCTACCAGTCCTTACAATACATTGACTTATGTCATCAAGGCTCTATTGGAGGAACTTTAACAATCAAAAGGTAAGCATTTTGCAGCCATTGCTGATGCTTTTTTTAGATTAAAAGTCATCTAAAGCAGCTTGTGAGAGTAGGTGGGGGAATCTAGGAGGGTTTTGCAGGACAACGACTAAGGGAGGCATGTGGGTAGGGAGGAGAAAGCAACAAGAGGAGATCAGGTCCAGGCGGAAGCAATGGCACGGGCGGGGGCAAAAGAGACGGCCTGCAAACACACACATTCCCTCTTATGGGTGCGAATGTGAACTTTTATTATTTTATCTCTCTACGCCCAAATAAATCTGAAGTAGGACCAACCGTGTGATTGTGTATCAAAGGGCAGCATGTGGACTTGTATTTTTCTATCATGTATCGAATGCATCTTGTCTTGCTCAAACTTTGTGATACTCATCATGAATAAGACCTATGCATTTTATCCGAGGCCTGTACAATGACATTTCATGACTGTTGAAATGCAACAAGCAGCAAGCCTTGCTCAATAGACAGCACTTGAGATTTTCCATAGCATGCAATAAGACACTATTTACGGATGATACATCTGCTCATTGGTTTCTATATTACTCAATCATGGAAGTACCAAAGGTCCGAAAAATAAAGGGACATGGGCTACCATTGTGGAATTGCTTTTCATGCAGTATTAACACCTTTTGATTGTACTGTATGTGTGTGTGTGTGTATCTATACTACTATTATAAAGTAAGAACTGGGAACCTTTGAGGCGGGTAAACTCGGGAACCACAGAACCAATGCAAACACCGATTCATCATTGTACTTCTCAGGGTCTGCAGATGGACATAGGCTATATAAAATGTAAAAAAAATACGTTAATGAAAAAAAAAATTTTAAATAAAAAAAGTAGTCCCTTGGAAATAGCGCCGGCCGCGACCTGCGTGCTGACATCAGGAGAGCAGGGAGGCGCAGCGTACACGAGCGCAAGGAGGAGGGGCAGACATGAGCGCGGGGAGGAGAGGCGGACAGGCGGGGAGGAGCGGTGAGGAGCAGCGGAGGACAGGCGGTGAGGAGCAGCAGACATGCGGTGACGAGCGGCAGACAGGCGGTGAGGAGTGGCGGACAGGAGCGGTGAGGAGCGGCGGACAGGAGCGGTGAGGAGCGGCGGACAGGAGCGGCAGACAGGATCGGTGAGGAGCGGCTGACAGGAGCGGTGAGGAGCAGCGGACGACAGGCGGTGAGGAGCGGAGGACAGGCAGTGAGGAGCAGCAGACAGGCGGTGAGGACCGGCGGACAGGCAGGGAGGAGCGGTGAGAAGCAGCGGACAGGCAGTGAGGAGCGGCGGACAGGCGGGGAGGAGCGGTGGCAGAGGTAGGTGAAGCAGCCGCGGGTGCGCTCACGGGGCAGGCGGGGGCCCTGAAGCCTGATTGCTCCCGGACAAGGTCGGGACGGGCTGCTGGTGAATATATATAACAATGCTCCGTTGCCACTTAGCCCAAACGGTGCACTGCAGGCAGGTGCGGGTTGTGGTGGAGGCCCACCGCTAAGTATTAACGCTCCTGTCCTCGATTCTGTCGAATAAATCACCGCACTCACTAGGGGGGTTACCACCAAACTTTATTCGGCAGTCTAGAAAAAAAAACTTTTCGGCGTAAAGCCTTCCTCTGTGTTTACGATACATTCAGAGTAGCATGTAAATAAAGCATTTGTTCAGGGGCATAGTGGACGCCTTTTTGTAGTAACATACAGAAATCAGGTTACACATTGAAACCTATTGTCCATTCGTATAAATACGAATACTGCACAAATTTTCTAGGCAAAATTCCTTTGAAACAGTCCAGATGATTAATTTCAAAAATCATATTGGCCACATATAGGCATCGTGTTTCAACTTATGTAGTACAGGCTCTGGAGTGGATCATCTCGTTCCTCGTCGGAAGAACCCAGAGAGTCCGCCTCCCCCATACAGGTCAAGGCCACCAAGGTCATCTGAGGCGTACCACAAGGTTCCTCACTCAGCCCCACCCGCTTCAACGTCTACATGAGCCCCCTCGCAGCCATCGTACGCCAACACAACCTCAACATCATCTCCTACGCCGACGACACCCAGCTGATCCTCTCCCTCACCAACGACCCCGCCACCGCCAGAACCAGCCTTCACGATGGGATGAAAGACGTCGCCGAGTGGATGAAGAACAGCCACCTGAAACTGAACTCAGACAAGACGGAAGTCCTCATCCTGGGATCATCGCCCTCCGCCTGGGACGACTCCGGGTGGCCCCCTGCCCTGGGCACCACCCCCAAACCAACGGACCACGCACAAAACCTGGGCTTCATCCTGGACTCCTCCCTCTCGATGACCAGACAATCAACATCATATCATCATTGTGCTTCAACACCCTGCATGCTCCTTAAGATCTTCTGCTGGATCCCCACCGAAACCAGGAAGACAGTCACCCAGGCACTCGTCGCCAGCCGACTGGACTACGGGAACACCATCTACGCGGGAACCACGGCCAAACTACAGAAAAGACTCCAGCCCATACAGAACGCCTCCGCGCGACTCATCCTGGACATCCCTCGCCACAGCCACATCTCGTCCCACCTGAGAGACCTGCACTGGCTCCCCGTCAACAAGAGGATCACGTTCAGACTCCTCACCCACGCACACAAGGCTCTCCACGACATGGGCCCGAAGTACCGCAACAGCCGCCTCACCTTCTACACACCCACCCCCCAGCTACGATCGGCCAGCCTCGCTCTAGCTGGCGTACCACGCGTTCGTAGAGCCACCGCTGGAGGAAGATCCTTCTCCCACCTGGCAGCCAAGACATGGAACTCCCTCCCCACCCACCTACGGCTGACCCAGGACCACCTCTCCTTCAGGAAGCAACTCAAGACCTGGCTTTTCCAGCAGTAACGGACCCCTCCCCCCAGCACCTTGAGACCCTACCGGGTGAGTAGCGCGCCTTACAAATTGTTGATTGATTGATTGATCTCGCCGTGGATCGGCTGGTATCCGGAGCACTGAATTTTCACGGAGCACCGCCGCTACTGCTGGAGCACTTGAATATCACCAGAAAGAGCAACGCGGATAGTGGATTTATCCTACCCGGACGGGTCAAGGAAGATCGAGACGCGTATCTTGGGGAATCGTGCACTTCTTCAATTTACAACTTGTACGGCAGAATACTAGCGGCAAGGCGAAGGGGTGCGTGGGGGCTGAACACTCGAAAATTTGGCAGCGCAGAGACCGTTTAAACCTCACGCAGTGAAGCGGCAAAGGACATGTTAAAGTCACAAGGCATAGAAGCGCAATACAAACTACCGGTATCCACACAACCACATGGTAAAATGAATGACATTTTGCAAAAATTGGAAAGACTGCATGGACGTGAAGTAAGAAAGTGGTGGAAAGCCACCAGTCTCCAAAGTTACATAGAGGAAGACAGAGTCCCAAGAGGTCTAAGGGTATACACTGTGCCCTAAGAAAATCCGGATCCGCAATTCCTCACAGATTGGGCAGAACATACAGAGTCGTACTGCCATTGTACATTGGGTATACTTGTTAAGTACACGTGGAGTGACCGTGAGAAGGCATTGGAGGAGATTAAAAAACCGAAGGAGGATGATAAGGGTCATGTGGAGGAGCTTAAAGGGCAAATGAAGGCTAGATTGCTGAAATAAGAGAAAAAGATAAAAACCAAGAAACAAGAGAAATTCATCAGAGATGAGAACAATTATTTACAAGGGAGAGTCCTCACATTTGCACGGAAACTTGATGCCCCGAGAAAGGAATGTAATCAGAGATCAAAACAAATGGTGGCTCAAAGGGTGGAAACCTCCTAATCAGATTTGACAGAAAACGAGTCAAGTGACGATAATACAGTAAGAACAAGTGGAAGGAAGAGAATCCCTTTTCACGACGAATTTCAAATCACTCGCCAGTCATGGCTACGGGGAGGGAAGAACAAGAACATGCCCCCAGAAAAGGACGGAGAAGGACCCGGAGAGCAGGAGGGGGTAGGAAGAGGAAGAGGAAAGAGCCCAGCATGGGCCAACCGCAGCAAGAAGAGATTCAACAAGCGGCAATAGAAGCTACAAATCTCACTGTGGTTAATTTAACGGACAAATCCCTCACAGAAGCAGAAACCAAAGTACTGAGCCTAGGACTTACATTTTGCCCCACCAGCCACCTTGAATATACACAAACTAGGATTGATCTCTTTAATTTTACCCGAAAATTAAAGCTACATAAATACTTCAAATAAAGATCACATTTGAAGAATTCAAACAAAAAAGCATTGAATCGAATGACAGCCACAGATGCATTATTGGTGAAGGATCTCCCGGCAGTAGAACTTCTGGAAAATCTGAAATTGGAAGGAGAAGCAACAATGACTGCTTGTAACACCATAGAAGAAAGAGCAATCCAAGTAGGCATAGAGCAGGACAGAGAAGAGAGTCTGTTTAAACCTGTATAAATTTTCAATCATCAAATGCCATCAGATGCCATTGATGTATTCACAGAGGCCATGGTGAACGACCTGCTGAAGTTTAGATCCAACAATAAGAGGAGGAGTGTGAAAAGTAATATCAGTATGATGGAAAGAAAGGCTTTGCAAAACCTTATGAAAGGCAGGACAATAATCATAAAACCCTCTGACAAGGGTGGAAACGTCGTCGTCCAGACTCGACAAAACTATTGGACAGAAGCACAAAGCCAACTCTCGGATGTACAATATTATGAAAAGACAACAAGGGAAGACTATCAAAAGAGTATCAAACTGAACTGATAGGCAGGTGGTATGAGTATTCCATGTTGGGGACAGAAGAAAATGTATTTCTTCGTAGCAATAACTCGGTGGTCCTCGCATTCTACCACATTCCGAAACTACATAAAACAGCCTAAGTCCACCTGGAAGGTCTATAGTTTCTTCAGTCAACAGTTTAACGGAACACCTATCCACCTTTATAGATCATTTCCTTTTGTTGAACAGCTGGATTCGTATACCAAAGACAAGAAAGACTTTTTAAATAAACTATCCAAATTGACCTGGGATTCTAGCTATTTACTAATGGTGCTAGATATCACGAGCCTCTATACATGTATAGATCACCAGGAAGGCTTGAAGGCTGTACAATTGTACCTAGAGAAATACCAGTTGCGGTATGCAAAGCATAACCTAATGCTTCTTGAGTGTGTGGAATTCTGCCTCAGGAACAATATTTTTTTATTTGAGGATCAGTTTTTTAGACAGACCTCTGGAACGGCGATGGGCACCTGCTTCGCCCCCAGCTATGCGAACTTGTTAGTTGGCTGGTGAGAGGAGCGGGTCCCCAGAACCGTGTAGGGTATTGAGTGCGGCAGTGTAGTGCAGTGGAACAGATAGATTGATGATTTATTCATTGTTTGGCAGGGAACGATGGAGTCAGCTCACAAATACATCAATATTCTGAACAATAATGATTTGAACGTATGCTTCTCGGGTATGGTAAGTCCAGTGGCAGTAGACTATCTGGACCGGAGGGTATTTGTGGAAAATAACAGCATACACACATCGCTCTTCTGCAAGTCTACAGCTGGCAATTCTGTTTTATTTGCCAGCAGCAACCACCCACCATCGCTTATCCAAAGCATCCCGTATGGAGAGTTGCAGAGGTTAAAAAGGAATAGTACAAGAGATCAGGACTTTGAGGTGGCTGCCTCAGAGAGCATTGCAAGATTTAGTGTAAGGGGCTATGACTCTAAACTATTGATGAAGACACTGCACAAAGTGAGGCGTATACCTAGGGATAAACTCCTATTCGAGCATCAAAAAGAAGGAACGATCAGAGGGGATAATAAAGGAAAATTCAGAATGATTACCCCTTATTCTTCTGAGGCTAACCACCTTAAAAAGATGCTCAGAAAAAACTGGCATATCCTCAAAACTGATAGCGTTATCAGGTACGATATTCCAGCACAACCCCTGGTCACATTCAGTAAGGCTAGGTCTATAAAGGATATGCTAGTTAGAAGCCATTTAGAGACAGTACAACCACGAACAAATACACTGAAAGAAATGAGGGGTTTCTTTCCTTGCAGTAGACGCAAGGCTTGCACCAATAGTAAGAGAACTTTGACATATACACTACCCGACACAGGCAAAGTAAAAGAAATTAACAAGTTTATAACATGCAGTACCACAAATGCCGTATATTGCCTAGTATGCCCTTGCGGGATGAAATATATAGGCAGCACCATTAATCAACTAAAAATAGGGATTTTAGAACATCTAAGAGCGATAGATAAAGTAGATCTTGCATACCCTGTGGCGCGACACTTTGCTGAATTTCACCATAAGGATAGGAACAAATTACAGTATTTTGGGTTGGATTTTGTTCCTATAAATCCACGTGGAGGGGATAGACTACGTAAACTCAGACACCTAGAGTCAAGGTATATCATAGATCTTCTTACTAAGTTTCCTAGGGGAATGAATTCTGGAGAGGAATTAGGAGTTCATCTGGGTTCTAAAATGTATTGTATTGTAGAGAATATCAAGCAATGAAAATATCAGATTTCATTATGAAACGTTGGGATACTTATTGAACTATGTAATAGGATTGTGATTATTTTTGTTCTTTTGAATTGTAAAAAATTATATAAATAATAATAATAATTTTATAGCATGTCCATTATGAGGTTTTTTGATGATGCATTATACAACAATGAGTCAGTGGTGCATGAATTCGGAATAATTAGAAGGGATACCAGTGGATCCACGGCGAGATATAGTCACTATACTGCATAAGTTGAAACACGATGCCTATATGTGGCCAATATGATTTTTGATTTGTAATTAATCATCTGGATTGTTTCAAGGAATTTTGCCTAGAAAATATGTGCAGAAATCGGATTTATACGAATGAACAATAGGTTTCAATGTGTAACCTGATTTCTGTATGTTACTACAAAATGGCATCCACACAAGCTAATGGACAATGGTCCCTTCTTTGTTTCTATGCACCTGAACCAATGCTTTATTTACATGCTACTCTGAATGTATCGTAAACACAGAGGAAGGCTTTACGCCGAAACGTTTGTTTTCTAGACTGACGAATAAAGTTTGGTGGAGCGCCTCCCGTGAGTGCGGTGATTTCTTCAACAGAATCGAGGAAGTCTTTAAGCATAGGACTAGCACAGTGCTGTCCTTGCCAAGCTGTAAAATGACAAAAGCCATTTATCACTCCAGGCACAGTATTACAGCTTTATTTGCTGTAGAAATGGCAATAGACTTTGTCCTTTTCTATCTCTGCGTGGAAAGCACCGTGCTAATCCTATGCTTAAAGACTGATAGAAAAACAGACATTCGAGGTGAGCAGATCTAGAGTGTCGCTGGTGTTGAGAGTGCTCCAACAGGAGCAGCTTTCCACCTAAACTGGAGAACAACCCAGAGTTCTCTCCTTTTTTGCATAATCTATGCGTCACTCTATGCCTGAAAGGGTTTTGTTTTGACTTATACTGGGTGCTCCCTTGTGTCAGGACAAAGCTATACCTCTCTGAAGAGCTCTAATTAGAGCGAAACACTGTCTCAGGGGTTGCTTTTACTAATTTCAGGTTGGCTTGAGTTGTTATTTTACCAATTCAAAGCTGTAATACTGTGCCTGGAGGGATAAATGGCTTTTGTCATTTTACAGCTCGGCAAGGACAGCACTGTGCTAGTCCTATGCTTAAAGACTTTGCTGTAGAAATGGCAAAATACTTTTTCCTTTTCTATCTCGGTGTGGAAAGCACCGTGCTAATCCTATGCTTAAAGACTTTGATAGAAAAACAGACTTTTGAGGTGAGCAGATCTAGAGTGTCGCATAACTTCTATTTTTGGGAACTCTTATCTCCAAATTTCTGGTGGTCAACTGTCTCTGTGTCACGGAAATAAACCTTTATCTAGGTGCATGATCTGATGGCTTTGTGATTTATTATATTTAGGCTTCTACACTACCAGTGAAAAGAAAAAAAAAATTAAGTACAGAAGCGTACGGCCAGTGGAAGTACACTAGCAGGAAGCTGTACTGGATTCGTGTTCCATGGAAAGGACAATATTGGGCGAGAAAGTGGAAGCTGAAGGCACTGACCAATGAAAAGCAAGGAAATTAGAAAGATATCGAAGCCAACTAATGGTAAGAAATGGTAAGTAACGGGTGGGATCTAAGCCCTTTTTACAAGTTACTCGCAAGCGACAGCGGATCTGCTGTCTCAGGTAAGCCCTCAAAAGCCTGTCACATGCGATCAAACTTAAAACTAACTAAGAGGACTAATTGCAGGTACCGAAAAGAAAACAGCAGCTACTAAGGCCATTAATGTGGAAAAGTGACAAGAAAATGTTTTAGAGGCCTAATTTACATTCCACAAAACTCTGAATTAAAACTGGCCATATAGTTCCAAGAAAGACAGCAGCTTGTCACAAACTGAAATTGAAAGAAATCTAACGAAGACTACACATTGCTGGATACTCGCGAAGGGCAGCCTTAAATGAAAAGTCCCTTTCCCAACCCGATGTTCTGCATCTCCAGTTGTTGAATCATTCAACCAAGATTATAACCTTCTAGGTGTTCTCTCTCCTAACTGCAAGTATGGCATGTTCATGCACCACGATTTCCGAGCCCCAGGCCAATACACTCAGTCACTGGAGGCACCCTGGAAAAAACTGCATGTTTGGAATTAATCAACTTCCCCAAATTGGGTATCTCGTTTGAAAGTAGTTGTCTTTTCTGTTGTCCGCTTGTCCAGAAGACCCGCCATGACGCTTACCTAATTGCGCACACATCCGGGTTGAAACGTTGACGTACTTACTGGTGCAAGTCCATTAGGTCTTCTGGTCCCAAGACTTATTAAGCCTTCCTTGCTTGTACCGGAGACACTTTATTTATAACAGAATTGGACGGACGCCATTATTACCCTTTGTATATTGTGTGCATATTTGTTTGTTGTCATATCACTTATGTACAAATGACCCTTATCCAATTATGTAACCTTGTCACTCTAACCACTCAATTTTATGTTACTCATGTCATTTGATGATTTTTTTAAACTGACAGCCATATAAGAATATATGATCTATAGAACAAGTAAAAATGGACCTTGCTGCCAAAATCATTTAGAATATCCATTCAGATTGTTCTCACATGATTAAGACTTCTTGACCTTAAAAGCAATTACCTTACCCTTAACCACTGTTGGTTGTTATATACATACCCAGGTTCTGAGGGACACATGGTCACCCCATTGCTTTTTACCATATAGTTATCTGCAGCAGCCTAGGCAGCAGATCTAGAGGCATACAGAGGGTAAGCATCTCTTTTACAGAAGTAAGTGCTGAAGCCCACCCCTCCCCTGAGCTATAAATGCGGATGCTGAATTTGCATGCCCAGGCCTGGGATTTAATGCAACATGTATAACACAGGAGATGAAAACAAACCCTTCTCAATGAAGTCCGCTCTTAGATCTAACCCCCGTAAAAATATACCTGTTGCTGTGCTTTTACAGATGACCCAGGAGAGTAGTGGGGAGAAACAACAAGAACACCAGGCTGTGGGAAGGGGGGCAGGGGCTTTTGCGGAAGAAGCAACACTTGGGTGAGAGAGCAATAAAACATGTCCATGCTGAAAGACAAAAACAAAAAGCAGTTACCTGAAGTGGACCATTGACGTATACACGACAACCGATCAAAAGTATGGTAAATAAACTATGCTTCAGGGGAGTAAAACCCATACAAGATGAAGGAAAGCCATCAAATAAGAAGCAAGCAAATGAGACTATCAAGAAAATTACCCAATGGAAAACAATGGGCTGGCCCAAAGCCCGCTGTAAGTATTGGTATTGGCCACAATAGGTCGTCGGCACCACACAGCTAAGAGCTGTCTGTAGGCAACACCAAAAAATATATATTTTGAATGAACTTTAATCAAACTGACATCTTCTAATGTTATGTCTTAGTCTGGATTTTAGTAAGCTCATCCGAACTAAAGAAATTTAGTCCAGCAAGGGCAGTAGAGTGTAGGAAGCAGTGTTTTTGAAAAGGGTTAAATTGCTCCTTTTAAAGAATACAATATTTTACATTAATTCTTATTCCTCCTTGTTGAGATGTCATCTACGTTGCGAGTTGGGACCTTGATGGGTGGATTGAGGGAGGGGGGGGGGGGGGTCGGTTTCATGACGACAAGTGGCCAATGGGTCTTCTCGCTGTAGAGTACTCCAGGGTTTTTGTCATTTCCCCAATTATGTTTAGACTACAGTTTGAGTCATGTGAGTGGATCTCATCTTAATCTGGTGACCCTAATGTGAGTGGCAGTCTTCTTTTTTTTGTGAGCTGTAACAGCTGAATCCAAATTACCGGCTGCACCGGATGCAGAGCTCCTGTCGCTGGATACACTCAATGGCAGTGCTCTGTGACAAGGGTAAATCTCTTGTTTTTTTGCTCAAAAGTTGCGATTTACACAGCATAGTGAAAGTTGGACAGTAGGCATCATTTGAGGCTTGGAGAACTAGACAAAATAGCTCAGAGGTTAACTCTGTTGAAAGAATCATCAAAACTCCATGCAAGCCAACAAACAATTGACACAATGATACAAATGGAACTACCGGCACTTAAAAAATACCCCAGATGAGCGCATCGGAATCACTACTCAGCAATTTTTCAGGCAAGGCCTTAATGCTCCAGATGATCCCTTTAGAACAGGATCCAACACTACAGATGATGACTTACACTGTACAGTGACCACACACTTTCTTTTCTGCTTGTTACATCTCTTCTGTTGCATGGCATGTAATGGCAGCTCACACATTCAATGATATGGCATCCACTGATGACTTTTTACACAACTAGTTTGTCGGTAGACAAAAAAGTAAAAAGTACATAAAGAGATCTTCAAAAAAGAAGGTAAGGTAAGGAACTAAGTGGAAAGCAACGAATATTGAGGTGGGTGCGGCAGAGTGTGGGAAATCGGAAGGCTTGACAGCAGAGAAACAAAAGGAGATGGAAGAAAACAAGCCTTCCATGGCATCAGGATGTGTTATCGGTTCATCATGCTGTTGAGCTTATTCTTAACCCTTCTTCTTTCTCCTCATGGAAGATTTCTTCAGTGTCACCTGCGTATACATTTGCTTCTGCATCAGGATGTTAAAATACTTTTTTGCCATTAGGATTTTAAGCATACCACGTGGAAATAAGTCAGTAAATGTCATTACTTGGCGTTCATGTAAATAGTAAATAAATTACAAATTTACAGTAGAGCAGTTATTAATCTTTCTGACTGGAAAGAGCACTGGCAAGCTTCATGAGAAGAGCTTTTCAGAAACGGAGTATCAAGAAGATGGTTTGAGTAGCATACAAGAAGGCAGCTTGTTGCAGAAAGCTGCTCACGGAGCGTGTCTAGGTATGTTCGCAATCTGGATCACACTGGGGTTTGAGGTCACTCAACCAGTGGATATAAGAGGAGTGGGGCAATAACAAGACTGTAGAGTCCTGTTCTGGGCAAAGATTTTAAACTTGGGCTTCTTCATGTGTTAAGCAGATATGGAGTAGTAGGAACGGAGTTTAGATAACGTTTATGAATTGCTATTTCCAAGATTGTGTTTTTTTCAGGGATCTCTGCCTGTGGTTCCCAATTCAAGATGAAATTGGGTCTTTTCCTATGATGTTAATTCCTGCTTGAATCATATATAAAGAGGCATTTACATGTGATGGATGCGTTGCAAAGCATTTATTACCTTATTTCTCATCACATTCATCTCAACATTGCTACCAATTTTGTCCCTGATATTTGGTCCTCAAAGTTGATTTTCCTTTGGATGTTTTGTCTGGCACTTTCCTCTTCCATGGTGTCAGGAGGAGTGAGATGTCTGACTATTCAGGTCTGCAATAATTTTCTTCTTCAATCATGAACTCCATGATTGTCAGAGAGATCTTTTGGCCTAGGTGGCCTTTTCATCATAACGGGGACCCTCTGAAGGAAACACTGGTTATCATCCAGGAGAACCATCCTGTTCAGGGTGACACCTCGACTACTGGGAGGAGTCACACTTTCCATAGAAATTCAAGAAGAAAACATAAGATACCTTCTCAGTGATCAGACTGACAATTTGAGTCTCAATCTTTTTTGTACTGAACTGTGGTGTTGTGTTCAAAGTAAGCTAAAATGGGCAGAACCTAAGAGAGAGGAAATAGTTGGCGGAGGACAATGGAGAAGAGACTGTAACTTAGGTCAATCAGAGATTTTCTGCAGGTCATATTCCAGGTGAAAAGCCCATTTCAGAACAAAAGTGGTTTAACTCATCACATCTTGGAATAGGTGGATAGCAGAAAACACATTATCTTCGGATGATCATAGACAGATACAGCACTTGGGAGATTTATTGCCTCTGCCAGTTTTGTGATTAGGAACTTCAAGGCACTGTTTTTTTAGTGAGAAAAAATCTTGCCAGCACTCATCAATAAAAGTGTAAGAAATGGAATACTCTTCTTTGCAGCAAGATTTTGTTTGGCTACTCTTTAGCAAGCAAGTTTGTTTGGACCCATCACACAGCTTGCTTCAAACAAAGCTGATTGGCTCGACATGGGATTCAAAGGAGCATTTTCCATAACTACCTCTAATTGTATGGCAAGCGAATGAGCTTCAGGAAACAAGCCCTTCACCTTTACCCAACACACACGGTTCAAGTCAAGTTCAAATGTTGAAATTTCAGGGATTTGATGGCCAATATCCTCTGGATTGTTTGCAAACGTTAAAATCCCTGCAGACACTGCATCAGCTATTTTCCAGGCAGCTAGGATAGAGTTCCTATCTGTCCAGGACGAAAATGTAAGCCTAGAGAATTTGAAATGTAATTTTTTTTTCATATTCACAGCTTTGCTAACTGTGCCACAAACTATAATCTTGGTACTGGATTTGTTGATTGGGTTGCCTAAGTCACCGAAGACAGATTCTGTGGCACATACCAAGTGCTGCAGCTCTCAGGTAACTGTGCAAGGACGATGGCATCATTAGTTTATAGCACAATAGATAGTTTTCATTTGGCGACTATGGAATCATCAGTACAAATATTCAGAAGTTCTGGCAGATCGATAACTTTCAAGGGTACAGGCTCCTTAAATAATCAGTCATCAATGTTTCTGTCCTGTATTCAACTAATCATTCTTTCTTTTGAATCCAATCTATGCCCCTGCTGAACCTATACACAAGGGAAAGGTAGACACTGCATTAGTAATCCACATTTCAGCAACTTACCTTTGTTCCTGTTTCTCATGGCAGATTTCCGCAACAGGTCAATAAGAGCCTCCTTTGTATCATTTGAGATGGCACCTTCCCTCTTGGGTGCGACTTCTACCTCAGCCTTAACAGGAGCATCTGCCAGCTTCTTCCCAGCATCTTCGTTTGACTCGCAGGTATCGCTATCAACACCTGCAGTTAGGTCAATGATCTCATTCTGGGTTTGGGCTGTTGGAGAGTTTAAGGCAAAATCCATCCGATCACCCACCGAACTAGCACTTGGCATGTCCTCATCGCAGCAAGAGACGGATGCCAAACCAACGGCCAGGACAGTGGTCGGGTCCCGGGAAAGGGCGACTCCATCACCTGGAGTGAAATGTCCCAGTATTACACTATCACTGGCAAGCTCTTCGTAAGCAATGACATCAGTTCCCGCTGGCCTCAGAGACGGCTTGAAGCTGATCTGCCGACGAATTCCCTCCCTTTTGTCATGGAAGTCATTGATCTCATTCACAATGGACTCCTTAATCTGCTCTTTGGTCAACACTTGCTTGTCGAAGTCAAAATCAAAGGCAGGTACACAGTTGGGCTCGTCATCTGGGTCATGGTATTTGGATAGGAATGGGTGACGCAGGGCCTCAAGCACAGAAATTCGCTCTCGGGGATCAAAGCGCAGCATCTTCTGCATTAGGTCTAGAGCCTTCCGGTCTCCTCCTGGATACAGGCTCTCTAGTGGGACGGGCTGCCGCACAGGCAGGCTTTGAATGTACGCCCTTACCCGGTCTGCACCGATGGCGCGGATGACCTGGCTGGATGGGGTACCCAGTACAGTCATTATCAGCTGCAACTGATGGATGTAGTTCTTGCCAGGGAATAGCTGCTTCCGGCCCAGCATCTCAGCAAAAATGCAGCCTACGGACCACATGTCAATAGCCTGTGTATACTCGTGCAGCGACAGCATTAGCTCAGGAGCACGGTACCAGCGTGTAGCCACATACTCAGTCATGAAGTACTTGTACTCATCGGGCTTGGTGCACAAGCCTCGGGCCATGCCGAAGTCGCCCACTTTCAACTCACAATTTTCATTGATCAGCAGGTTACTGGGTTTCAAATCACGATGAATGACATTGGCTGAGTGGATGTACTTGAGGCCTCGTAGGAGCTGGTACAGGAAGTAGCGCACATGCTCAAGTGTCAGTGGCTGCGAGGAGTGAATAATCTGGTGCAGGTCACTCTCCATGAGATCCAGAACCACGTAGCTATAGACAAAGACAACAGAAGTGGAGTCAGGACCAAGATACTCTACTATTCCTGGCTAACAAATCATTAATCTACTATACAACTGGGCTGTTCATGCTTTCCTTTCTACTTTCACATTTACACTTTGTGACAGATACTTAGCACTATTCTTTCATTCATGCCTTTCATTCATTCTTGCCATTCATGCTTGGACTTGCCATTCCAGCACTTAGCAGTCAACAGACTATGGGGAAGCTTTCACTGTGGGATGTGCTGCCAATGAAGGTGCCCCGAAAGCGCTTATAATTTCCTTCTAGTTGTTGAAGTACCTTTTGAGATTTATCCTAGGCTTTCTTCATCAGAACCTACTGCAGGCTTGCCTTTGCTTAATAGCTCACATCTCAGAAACTGCTCTGAAGTAGATTTGTTCACAGATAACTACGAGAAGGCATGTGAGGTTTGGCACCTTTATTTCTAGTGTTAAAGCCATCACCTGTGGTATTTTGCAAGGGTCATGCCTTTTACCCAGCTGCTCTTCAAATGTGTTGCACAGGGGCGATAGATACTGTGTAGCATTAGTTAAGCTTCTGCTCCACTGAAAACCTGTTTTTGTTTGCTTAGAAACGTTTTGCAGTTTCACAACTATGCATACAACGTTCTAATCAAACAGCATAAGTCCCAAACTTTCAGCATGCAGATCCCCCCGGGACAGGAGGAATAACTAATGGCCTGTTAAATATGTTTTCATATTTTAACTCAGATAGGAAAATATAATCGCCACTACACTTCAGCATAAACTGAACATGGAACTTACAACAAGTTTTGCAATGAACTAGAACTTTGCCTACAGGAGTGCCTTGGTTTCATTTTATGTAATTAATTTGACTAACTCAACAAAAATAGAAAGTTCCCATTTCTCGGTTGTGTGGCCAGCATTTGACCAGGAAAGTATTGGAGCGCCCTTCTTTCTACAGCTATAAAAGGTAAGACTCAACCAGATTCTGTTGTTTCTCCCATCATGGCCTCCATTCCATTATTCACTTCTTTGTTCAGAATATGCTCATTGTTCTGGCATGGTGCTTAAATACATTGAAGGTTACCACACAATGAGAGATCTGTTACCCAAAGCGCCAATTTAGGCAACTCTTGGCCTTTCACCAGCAAAGGAAGGCTATTCACAAATTTTGGCAACGGGATTCTATCATGTCAAGCAAGGGATACAACGGAAGACCTAGGCGGCAGACATCGATAAAGACCTCAGTCAAAGATATTAGCATTAGCAATCCCAGTTTCATGATATATTTTTTTGCATTTCCGTCAGTATTTATCCATATTTATTTGGGCAAATTTTATCTATGTTTAGCCATATTTATTTTGGATTTTGTTAAAAAAGGAAGCTGAAACTAGTATCTTTCCATGTCTATTGAACCATTAAATGTAGACTCATATTGAAATGCCTGGCAGGTTACTATGCTATGAATACAAATATATCATGAATCAATAATCTTGCGGGAAAATATCCACATTTTAGTATCATGCTTGTGCTCATTGATGGCCATTTAGGCCTCATTGGATACATTCTCTCCCTTTTTAACTCCCTTACTAATTTCTCACAAAGTAATCCAATTTCCATTTTTATCTACAGTTTAAAATAATCATAGGCAGCAAAATAAATGGTTTTCGGTCTGTATTTATCTGTAAAAATCAGTAAAGAAAGAAAACTGGGACCCTTAGTTACAATACATAAATTTGTCATTTTGCCAGGCTACCCCAGACATCTACCAGGAACTCTTTCCCCAGCTATCTGATACTCTATGCCAGCTCCACAGAAACGTGCTCTGAGACTAACAGACTGCCCCTTGTTGGCCACAATCTTATACCTTCAGCTTACCTCACTCTGTACCACTTTGTCACAACTTTTATTTTCAGAGGGTAATTAAATACTGGTAATCTTCACAATGAATCTCTTTTTAAGTTTAGATTCCATTGTCTAACATTATTGTTTCAAGATCTTTGAATTTTAGGTAAGAATAAAACACACACAAACCCTTTGCACCCCCATTCCAAAACCCCACCCTGCAGCACTATCCCTCCTGCTTCTTGTTTACAGTATTGCAGTCCAGATTTGTAAAAGAGATGGACTGACACTCAGGCAACTATTATATCTATGTGCATATGTTAGACAAACTTGTATATAGGATTCAGTAATGGAAAGCCTTGACTGTTATGGTGAGAACTCTAAGGAAATGCAGCTTGCATTACTACAATAGTTTCAATATAAAACTGTACATGCATGTTTACAAAATGTAAAAATTTGAACCTAGAAAGAATGCTCCTGAATGCTACCAGAATACACGTTTATACTTGGAGAAGCGTGAATGATGATGGTTTGCTTGGGAAAAAAAATGTAGACAAATAAATAAACACATTGGAAGCACCATTTAGTAAAACATGTTTGATATATATATATATATATATATATATATATATTCATGCTCCTGTTTGACCAACAAACGGAACCGCTCACAAGAACAGGTGGGTCTCACAACATCTTGCCGGTCCCTTTATTGCCAATACATCAGCATACACTTGTGGATAATCTTGCGCCCTACGCGTTTCTGGGATCCTTCCCCTTGATCACAGGCATACTGATGCAGTTCAATTAAACAGTGTCACATGGAATTTATATGTCACGCCCTCTGATGGGCTTCCTGGGACTTGTAGTTCTGCATTAACAGTTATTGTAATGTTCGTAGCTCCAATGAGCCTCCCTCCGTGTTGCCAGTAAGTTGAAATTCATACCTGAATTCTGCCTTGCTTCTCGTGTATCTCAAAGCAGCAGTCCACTTGTTATTAGTGGCAGTGCGGTTCCCCGAACTTGGATAGGCCGGTAATATTCACGCTCACGTTTGTCCAACAAACTAAACCGCACACCAGAACAGGCGGGTCTCACAACATTTTGCAGGTCCCTTTATTGTCAATACATCAGCATACACTTGTGGATAATCTTGCGTCCTGCGCGTTTCGGGGATCCTTCCCCTTGATCACGGGCATATTGATGCAGTTCAATTAAACAGTGTCACATGGAATTTATAGGTCACGCCCTCTGATGGGCTTCCTGGGACTTGTAGTTCTGCATTGACAGTTATTGTTTTGTTCGTAGCTCCAATGAGCCTCCCTCCGTGTTGCCAGCAAGTTGAAATTCATACCTGAACTCTGCCTCGTTTCTCGTGTATCTCAAAGCAGGAGTCCACTTGTTATTAGTGGCAGTGCGGTTCCCCGACCTTGGACAGGCCGGTAAAAACATTACAATAACTGTTAATGCAGAACTACGAGTTCCAGGAAGCCCATCGGAGGGCGTGGCATATAAATTCAATGTGACACTGTTTAATATAGAAATGGCAAAAGACTTTGTCCTTTTCTATCTCTGCGTGGATGGCACTGTGCTAATCCTATGCTTAAAGACTTTGATAGAAAACCAGTTTTTTGAGGTGAGCAGATTTAGAGTGTCGCTGGTGTTGAGAGTGCTCTAACAGGAGCTGCTTTCCACCTAAACTTGAGAACTACCCAGAGTTCTCTCCTTCTTTTTTGCATAGTTTATGCGTCACTCTATGCCTGAAAGGGTTTTGTTTTGACTTAATACAGGGTGCTCCCTTGTGTCTGGACAAAGCTATACGTCTCTGAAGAGCTCTAATTAGAGCGAAACACTGTGTCAGGGGTTGCTTTTACTCATTTCAGGCTGGCTTGAGTTGGTAGTTTACCAATTCAAAGCTGTAATATTGTGCCTGGAGTCATAAATGCCTTTTGTCATTTTACAGCTCGGCAAGGACAGCACTGTACTACTCCAATGCTTAAAGACTTGGCTGTATAAATGGCAAAAGACTTTGTCATTTTCTATCTCGGCGTGGATAGCACTGTGCTAATCCTATGCTTAAAAACTTTGATAGAAAAACAGACATTTGAGGTGAGCAGATTTAGAGTGTCGCTGGTGTTGAGAGTGCTCTAACAGGAGCTGCTTTCCACCTAAACTTGAGAACTACCCAGAGTTCTCTCCTTTTTTGCATAATTTATGCGTCACTCTATGCCTGAAAGGGTTTTGTTTTGACTTAATACTGGGTGCTCCCTTGTGCCTGGACAAAGCTATACCACTCAGTTTCGATCTGATGCTGAGGATCCCACGCGTACGCTACGCCGTTTTTCATGAAAACATTTGAACCTTGAGATTGACTACAAGGACATTACCTGTTTGAATATAACTACAGGCAAGATTTGGCGGTCCTTCAAGGCTATGAATTTTTGACATTGAACACTCTCCATCAGGTTGAACTGCAGCCTTCATCATTCATAGCTTTTTCCTTTATTTCACTATAAGGGTCATCCGCATTGCATTAAAATTCACTGTCCTGATGATGGTCTTTGGATATTACCTGTGAGACCGAAACGTCGACATACCAGTCCAAGTCTTCATTCTATTTTTGACTTTCTATTTTATTTCTAAAAGAAGTCCATTTTATACATATTTGTTCTAGACTGGATTGTTTCTTATGTACCAATGGATTGTTTTGTCTTTTCCACGTACCTAAGATTTACATGCAATTAGTTTTGACTATGTACCCTTACATTTGAATGCAAAAAATATAAATAATAATTTTTCTTTGAAAAACATATTTGTCCGTGTTGCTTTACATCGTTTTCTCAAAATTCATTTGGTGAATAATACCACATTAAGTGTTGATAATTATCTCAACTGTTCGACCTCTATGGGGCTAGTGTGGTAGTTTCTATAGAGTCCTGAAACAGATAATAACACAATAAGAGCAGTATCTGATTCATTCAGTTGCCAAGTCTCAATAATATAGACTGTGTCACACTGCATAATTTGCACTTCTAAAAAAATCCCTTGCTGGCATTTTCCCTCGAAACTCTACTCATTTCAGGCTGGCTTGAGTTGGTATTTTACCAATTCAAAGTTGTAATATTGTGCCTGGAGTGATAAATGCCTTTTGTCATTTTACAGCTCGGCAAGGACAGCACTGTTCTAGTCCTATGCTTAAAGACTTGGCTGTATAAATGGCAAAAGACTTTGACATTTTCTATCTCAGCGTGGATAGCACTGTGCTAATCCTATGCTTAAAAACTTTAACAGGAGCTGCTTTCCACCTAAACTTGAGAACTACCCAGAGTTCTCTCCTTCTTTTTTGCATAATTTATGTGTCACTCTATGCCTGAAAGGGTTTTGTTTTGACATACATACATACACACAATTATTATATTGTTTTAAGTTTCACAATGAAGAATCATTGTAAAATTATTATGAGCAACATAAAAATAAATCAGGTACCCAATTCCTAAAGAAAGACAGAAAATAACACCCACGGGTATATGCCCTCGCATTGATGCATATTTAAGACATTACTTTTTCTTTCAGAATACTCCTGGAAATTGCATTCCTACCAAATATTTGTGAATTCCATTTTCACATGAACAAATATGCTCCTGAATGCCTTAAAAGAATCCAAACCCTACTATTATACGAGGCCTGGAGTAATAAGAGAGGTTATTATCAAATAGACTGTGAATCGAGTTATAATTTGTCACCTCACTGCATGGCACCAATAAGGGACAAGAGTTTTTTTTTTTTTTTTTAAAGTAAGCGTAGATTTTTGAAGCACAAGTAGATATTTTGTATCATTCCAGACCCGGGATTCTACAGAGTCCACCTGTACTTACCATTCCCACACAGCACATCTCTCAGCATTATTCACTTATGTCGACATTGTTCCCACACACAGTGTCAGCTTTCAATTCTCTCACATTTGTCCCTGGATTTCTTATATTTCCCTCACGTCAATATAGTTTACTCGTGTGTAGTCTTCCTTTGTTCTCTCAGAGGCATAGATTTCTCTCATTCTTTTCAGCTTGTCTCTTCCCTTGAGCCCTCTTTTGTCATTCTCACCTCACTTTCTCATAATTTGAGTCCCCAGAGGTTTCTCAGCTGCGTCCCACTAGCAGGCCTGTCTTTCCTCACTGTTCTTGAATGGCCAGTCTCTCCACATCTTGTCCTCACATGCAGTGCCTCCTCAGTGTTCCTTCAAAGTTTAGCTTCCCTCCACCACTGCCTATGGATCCATCGGCCACAGCTAGTGTCAGTCTCTCAATCCCATTCCCTCGCAGCGCTTTATTCCACCCATCATGTGCTCTGCAAACATTTCATCAAATCCCAGCATTCCTTCATAGAAAGTCCCCTTCCATTGTTGCCTCGCAGCTCATCGATCCCTATTATTCACACGTGGTATCACTGAACACAATAGGTTCACAGCCAGACTGCAGTATTTTAACGTAGTCTAATTTGTCTTTTCCTTTTGTTCTATCAGAACATCTCTCTTAGCCATTCGTAATTTAATACAGTCAGTCTTTCGCCTGCGTTCTTTCATAGTCAGAATCCCCCCAGTTTCTTCACATTCCATCTCCTCTCCACTGACCTGGAAGCATTCTTCCATGGTTTCCTCACCTCCCTTCTCAGTCGGTTCTACCGACATTCGCCCACCATCCCACAATCCTTCAGTGACAGTCTCTCGCCTGACTCACAAGTTCAAGTAAGCTTCCATGGCCCACCATTATGACTTACACGGATTTAAAGTCTGCATAGGGCACTGATGGTTTCAGGATGTCTTTAATTGCAATGATGTTGTCATGTTTGAAGTGCTTGAGAATCTTCAGCTCCCGCAGAGTGCGTTTGGCATTTGTCACCACATCAAAAGCATTTGGGATCTTCTTTATAGCAACTTGCTGGCCTGAGGTGTGGGGAAGAGGAAACACAAATACACAGCATTCATTAGGAGAACATATTTAGTCAGTGAAAAACAGGAGGTGCTACTTTCTTGGACCTATAGGACCTGTGTATCACTTGCTAACTATATTTTACACAGCCCAAAAGCTCAGCTGTCTTGAGGCTTGACGTTATGAAAACTATGTAACATGACTGACAGCTGGCTGAGATCCACGTCTGTATGATTTGCATATTGTAAAGGGACAGTTCTGCTGATTCAGGTAAGATTGTGTAAAATCTATGTGACAGGATTGACAGCCCTTGTGTGTATGGAACAAGCCATTGGGAGATGTGTAAACTGAATAAAAGCTAGATTGACGGGTACAGAGTCTGTACGGTCCGCGCAACCTGAGAAGCTGTTTTACTGTCTGGAGCCTCAAGAGCTTGGGTGTATCAGCGGCGGCTGGTCCATAGTGGCAGCTGGGCAGCGCCCCACTAAGCAATCACAAAGAGAAACTGCTCACTGAATAGAACAGTAAAGCAAGAATGCAAGCAGACTATCGCCTGTTTACATTTCCGACCTGTGCTGGCAGCAGCTTCACGAGTGAAAGTGCGCATGAGTCAACAGACGCACAGCGCACGCAGATGAGAGCAGCAGGAGTCCAGAACTGGACTCCGACTGTACATCTGCGAGAAGGGCGCTTTTGTTTTTCAGCTCCCCACTCCATTGGCATTACATTAAGTATGCTGCGCATGCCTAGTGTAGTGGAGGAGTCTGAGGATAGGATCCTGCTCGGGCGGTGACGTAGAGTCGCCCTATGCCCTGTCCTATGCCAGGATACAGCCTAGTAGCCGCCCCCAGTCTTCTGATTTGCCAGTCCACTTCAAACAAAAGAGCAGGGAGAAGTTAATTCCACTGACGTCTTGTGGGTGATGATACGCGGGACCGGAGCAGGAGATGCCTAGTAAGTTTATTTATATGTAATCATTAAATGAAATGCCTTCCCTATCCCCCACCCCCACCACCTTTCCCAACCGCCTAAGTCACCCAGTTAGACGTCACTTTGCAATCTGGTACTTGTAGTTTAAGTTTTGTTTTTCCTATGACAAATTGAAGTTTCGGTAGTAGATATTGATAAACATACATTCCCTCCATTGGAAACCTGCTCTGCACCGTCTGATTAGAGCTTTCAGTGAGGCGATATGACCGAGTACTCGAAAGGTCTCGCGCCTGCATCACCCCCCACCCGGTCACCACATGTACCAGCCCTCATGCACATATATTCCACATCTTCATCCGGGAAAGGGGTGTCACTCGATGTACTAAGGCCATGATTTACCAAAAGTCGGGCAGCACAGATATGCGTCAAAATCTGCGGGGCCTCGAGACACCAGACATAGCAACAAGAATCTGACATCCAGCCAGGGCCTTGTACTGCACGGTCATCAGTGCAAGCAGTGCAAAGTTTATCTGAGGAAAACACGTATTTCCTAATGTGTGCGCAGATGTTGGGACTCACTCCCAGATTTGGAAATGGGTTAGATATTTCAGAAATACCTGAGTTTGTTTTATTGCCGCCAGTTCCAGGCAGGGAAAGGTCTATAAAATGCGCCAGAAATGAGGGAGGAATAAAGGGTGCTACATAGCTGGGGGGCAACGGCTCTCAATGGTAATGTTAATGTCATTTGGTATTTGTATAGTGCTCAAGTCACAACGACGAGACACCTAGCGCTTACACCGTGTTCTGCAGCTGTTCAGACCACAGCTTGCACGAGTGGATAAAGGAGTATTTTTGGTGGAGGGTCTCTAATGTGGATGTTGTAGTCCCATTATAATTTATGGCGCTGAAATGAGAGTTCTCATGAGTGGAAAGCGTGCAGTGTGAAAATAGTAAGTTATGACCTTAGCACAACTGGTATCAGAGTAGTGGAGCGCGCAAAAGCCTATGGGAGGCCGGGCGTGCTAGAATGGAGGGCGCCCTCCGTGAAAAGAGAGTGTCCTGATGGGTGAGAGATCAACACCTCATTAACCCAAGGTGAAGTCCCTCCTAGCTGGAAGGAAGCGGTCGTTAAAGGACTTCTTAAAAAACCTTCACTAGACCCTGAGGATCTATCAAACTATAGACCCATCTCTCTCCTTCCTTGGATTGGTAAGGTCACTGAGAAACTTGTAAATAAAAAACTGTCACAGTTCCTGGAAACCAACCATCTCCTCAAGAACTCCCAGACGGGCTTCCGACCAAGTCAAGGCACTGACACGCTCTCCTTGCAGCAGTGGAGAAGGCCAGAGACATTCTCGATACAGGAGGATCAGTGGCAGTGGTCCTCCTGGACCTGAGTGCGGCCTTCGATACTGTCAGCCACCAGGTCTTAACCCAACGCCTGGAAAACATCGGAGTGAAAGACAAGGCTCTGAAATGGCTTTCATCCTTTCTCTGCCAGCGCTCCTTCCAAGTCTGGGAAGGTGACAGCCGCTCCCCTGCCATCCCCCTCCGGTGTGGTGTGCCACAGGGCTCGTCACTGAGCCCCACGTTATTTAACGTGTACATGGCCCCACTGGAGGAGAGGGTCTCCCCATTCGGAGTCACTATCATCAGCTATGCTGACGATACACAGCTGGTGGTAACTCTATCTCACCCCAAGCAAGAGCCCTCCAACCTTCATGACTGTCTCTCCAATATACAGCAATGGATGAACGACTCAGCCCTGAAATTAAATGGGTCAAAAACAGAGATTCTGCTCCTAGGTCAAAAAACGCTAGATCTACCCCCGAACATCTGGCCCGCCTGTCTTGGTGAACCTCCTGCCCACAAGACAGAGGTCAAGAGTTTGGGAATATGGTTAGAGAAAGATCTTACCTTCAGAACGCAGGCAAGGAAGACGGCCGGCGTTTGTTTCGGCCTGTTAAGATCATGTAGGAAGGTGCTTCCCCTACTCCCTTTCAATTCCCGGAAACAGTTGATCCAAGGCCTGATTGTGTCCAGGCTGGACTACAGTAACGCCATTTATTTGGGAGCCCCTGAAACCACCCTCCAGACACTACAGAAAATCCAGAATGCCGCTGCCCGGATGCTCACGAACACCCCGGCCAGAACATCTGCAAAACCCGCATTGAAAAAACTGCACTGGCTACCGATCAGGGAAAGAGTGGTATTCAAGGCCCTCTGCCTGGCTCACAAAGTGCTCCACAACGAAGGCCCACCAATTCTCAAAAACTGTATCACCCCCTATAGACCTACTAGAGCGCTCCGATCGGACCATGAAAACCTCATTGTGGTACCCAGGGTGAAAACCCGTTCAGGAGGTCGCCGGTTTTCGGTTCACACAGCGAAGCAATGGAACGCGCTCCCTCTGAAACTAAGAACAGAACCGAATCTCCTCCGTTTTAGGAAATCGCTCAAAACCCTCCTCTTTCCATAAACCCTTCTTATTTTTCCGCACCCCCTCCCATCAGGATTACGAGGTATAGCGCTGGGATACTCATGGGTGACTACACGCTCTATAAAAACCTTAAATAAATAAATAAATAAGAGGGAGCCCGGGATGTAAAAGTTAATCCCTGCAACTAGTGCAGCAAGGTAGGCGGTGGCGTCACTGATGCAGGAGTATCCGAAGAGGCGCATGCATGAGGGGTGGAGTGGTGTGGATGAAAGCACGGGGTGCCTGCTGTCTATACAGGGCAGTCTGACACTACACCTGTCACTGAGGCAGGCAGCAAGACCTCCCTCCTGCACCACAGAGCAGCTGAACGCCCGGCACTGCCTTCCAAGAAACCCTCGAATGTGGCAGCGGCATGTCGGCTATGAGTCTGAAGGGCAGATAGTAAGGGATGCCGAGGTGAGGGCGTGTGAGAGGGAGGAGCAAGAGAGAGAGAAAGAAAGAGAAGCAGAGAGAGTGAGAGCAAAGAGAGAGAGTGTGTGTACGAGCAAAGCGAGAGTTAAAGGGAGAGAGCGAATGCAGGCTTCAGAAAATGAAGGGAGCTGAACAGAGGAGCGCGAGAAGGTTGAGAAAGAGACATCATATTAGATCGCACTAAGGGTGTGGAGGAGAGACATGTGTCTGGACATGTTACATTCCTACCTTAGTCACGTTCGAAAACAATGGAAGTAAAATATTAGCCGTTTTTTGGCATTTACTTGACAAGTGAGAATGTGCTCTTCCACTTTATTCAGTTCCTCCACATACAAATGTTTCCATTTTTACGCCACAGGAATGTAAATAAACAATGTGGCTGATTTAGTAATACTTTTTCAGCAGGGTTAGTTGTCCTTCAGTCACAACACTCGTGAAAACAGAGTTGATGACACAGCATTCCGGTCACAAATACTAGCAAGAAATTTAAACAATTGCAAGGTCTACCCCAGGCATCCCTACTTGTCCAGACCAGTTCTGCAGCAGCAGCAGGGACGTGGGGTACTGTTATTATGTTTACTGTGGTGGATTATGCATTGTGGAATGGGGTAGTCCGTCATCTTTCATATTTTCCATCTGTTTTTCCCCCCAACATCTCCTGCTTTCAACCCGTTCGTTGCCTTAAACATTTTGTACTTGCTCCTACTTTTTACGTCCTCAGAGTGGTTGGTATAATGATCGGTCATGCAAGAGTTTAGCTTGTTTTGCTCATTAAATTGTGCCAGGCGAAGTAACGCTGCTTTTTCACATCAGATTGAAGCCATTAAGACTGGCGTCTGAGTTGGCTGAAACAGATGTATTATCTGAATTAACCCGTAACCTTCTCAGAGATTTTGCGGCTACATTGTCTGTTCAGACTCTGATTATATTCGCCATCTCTGTGTTTCTTCTATTTTACCTGCAATAACATGTGATCATCAGTAGAAGGTATAAATGCAGCTGACATGAGAGATAATAATTGAACATAAACTGTACAATAGCCGACAGTAATATCCATGCTCCATCGAGCTGTGTAGTTTATAGTTGGCAGCATAACTTATATTGCAGATTTTAAAAACGTGGTGAGAAATCATTCATGATGTGCTTTGTTGCCCTATAAGATCAGCTATAACGTATGCATTCTGACGTGTCGCATTGATGTCCTCTTATGTAATGCTATATTAATTGTGTCACTTCACATAGACAAATGCGCAGATTCAGAAACCGGAGCAAACTTGGCTAGAAAAATTCCAATGCATTTTACATTCATTGTTTCAGTATTATAGGGTATGTGTTTTATTTCCATGAATAACAATGGCGGAATTGCCTAACTATTTTTTCATTTTCAAATCTCCCAAAAATGTTGCTTCTTTCTAAAAGCAACATGGCATGTAGATGGCGTGTTAGTCTGCATGGATATAGCTGTTACACTTCGTGGAATAGTGCATTTTGGTTTAAACTGATTTTTGCTGGACGCAGGTTGTCTTTGACGGTAATGTCTTTTGTTGAGGAGTGGGCACAGGGAGCCAGTGTCCTGGGCACTTTGCCTATTAAACGTGTTTCTTTACTGACTTCAGCTTCGCTACGTCACTTCTTAACCCAGCCGGGACACACATTACAAAAGGAACACGCTGCACAAGGGGCCTGGGAGGGTTGTCCTTGAGGTGTGGGTGGTCTGTCTTACTGGCAGCTAATTCAGCGCCTCGAGGCGCACAGGTAGGGTGGAAGCACATCCAATTTAGGTGAAGAAACTCACACCATTTAATATTGTGAGGAAATAAGGGTATGTCCTGTGCACTTTGTGTATTAGAGTCAGCCTCCCTCGTTTTATTGTGCAGTGCTTGGTGATTAGCGGTGCAATTTGAACAGTGCATATGTAGCAACATTCAAAATTTTCTTGTGCTGAGAAACAGTATATTGGGTGGAATATTAGATTGTTGCAGTAATCTACTTTACAAGCAGTGTGTTAATCAGAACATTAGCAGTGTGGACGGGTAATGCTCTTGGGGTTATTTCTTCTGTTAAGTAGCTGTATCAACTCATGGTGAGAACCCCCTCAAACCCCCCTTAGGTTGTACGAGCTTGCTCGCTCGCCGCAGAGCAGTACGACAATGTTACGCCTCACCACTTTCAAATGTAACCAGCCGCCACTGTGTGTGCACAAAGGATGTCTCCATCTCCTCACCTGTTGATCTACGCCGGGCGGAAGACACTACACCGTAGGCTCCGGTGCCTATAGTCTCGATGATTTCATACTCATCCCCGACATCGAAAGTTATGTCAAAGGAACGAGCCTTGAGCAGGGCCAGGTTCTTGGCCACGGTAGAGGAACGGTGGGCCTGATCCCCACCACCCCCCTCCTCCTCGTCCTCACCCTTACTCGGCTCTGCCATGATTCCTGCGTGAGAAAAAAAATGCAAACATAATCAAAAGGGTCTTAATACAGTTTGAAAGAGTTCATAAAAATGGACATGTTTATAAAAAATAGTACAATACACCCTCTTTTCTAGATCAAAAGACAGGGCTGCCTATCAGTGATTCTCCGGGGGTCAGTCATGTGCTAAGGTGCAAGCACACAACGTTAACCACTGGCCTCTTTATAGTTATTCCAGTCTATCCATTCATTTGTTTAATACCTGCAAGAAAATGCTCTCCTTGTATAGATTACATTAGGAAATCACACGGTTGCCCTTAGTTTCATTTCAATGATAAGTGAAAACTCAGACCACAAACAGGTCAAACAACATTATTTAAAATTAACATCAAATCTGGACATTTACTTTTGAGTAATAATGTGTTATCTGGATAGACACCATCATGACTTGTACTGTTGTAGTACAAAATTAATAAAAAAAGTTTTAAAAAAAAATCAGGGATAATTAAAATATCAGCTGAATGGAAAACTGACATCGAATAGAGAGTTGACCTTGTTTTAAAGGTCATCTAGTACTTCAAAAACGGTCAGTTAAAATTAAGGACAGGGGTATTAGCTTTGCCAACATGCTCATTGCCCAAAGAGACAGTGTGAAGATGGCTGAAGCGTTGGCGGCATATGTATACGTAATGCCAATATGATTCAATGTTGTACAGTGTGTTTACTCAGCCAGACTGCATGCAAGCATGCATGTCTCAGTCGGTAAGAGATTCAGTGCCTAAGAGGAATGCTCCGTTGAACTTTCGTCCCCTCAGATCGGTTGCCAATCTCTTTTTGGAGAACACCTTCTTGCCAAGAAGCAGTGGTATCAGGGATGCGATTCTGATCGTTTTTTCCCTTTCTTTTATTGGATTTCTAACATTTTACTATTATTCTTAGACGTAACCGGAATCAAGACTTTGATATATTATTAGCAAGAAATGTTGCTGTTTTTGAACTTTCCATGACCAGATATTGCTAGCAGAACAATGAGCTTTTTTAAGGCTGGCTATAGTTACCCTAGTTTAAAAAGCCTTCTGCAGTAATGTTTCAGGGAAATCATTTTATAAGGCAGTCCACTTTTAATTGTTGGAAAATCAATGCATTATTTGCCGATAATGTATTGATGTTGTCTTGTATTTGTTTTTATCTAGCTCGCAATACTAAATACACTTGACAGTTGGCAGCATTTACACTGCAAGTGGTTGTCTGTATCTGCTGTTTGCAGGAGACAGACAACTGAACTGGTTCCCAAACAAGGCTGTGCCAATTGGAACACAGCAGCAGCCTCCAGAACATCCAGGTTGCGGAATCAAAGTGTAGGTGAGTATGGACCCATTCTGCCCAATACAGCTAATGCCTGTAGAGCCAAAAGATTGCATGCAGCTGTCCTTAGTCTGCATCCATAAGTAACATCTACTTAATCATCTGAGAGACATTAGATGATGAAAGACCTTATCTTCCAAAATCAAGTTTTATTTCTATTTCATATTCCACAGTGCTCTATTGCTTTACAGTTAGGTTTGCGCTCTAGAAGTGCTTATAAATATAAGGTGGGCATTCTCTAAATAAATAAATAAATGTCATGACGTTCACCAGAAATCAGACATAACAGAAAAAGGGGCCAAGCATTTGCAAAACCAACAGGTCTCAATGTTACAATGCGAGTACCAAGCTGTTGGCTTTGCCAGCATTTGTCTATAATGAATTGTTTCAAAAAAACTAAAAGAAAACAACATTCCAAAATACTGATGGAAAGGCAAGTCATAACCCAGGCCTCGAAAGATCTGAAGAATTTTGCAAGATCTGCTGGTCTAGTGACTTGAGTAGTCTACTCGACCTACCTGTAATGTGCTTGACCCATATACGTGCCTCAAATTGTGCAATCCAAGACAAAAAATGTATTTCTCTGAATCCCCTTTTTCTTAATGATCACATAAGAAAGCCCCTTCAAATATGGTAGGTCAGCATGTCTGCTCTACAAAAACTAAATTTTGATTTCGATAAACTAAACTTTTACTCCATGCATAATAAAAATACTAGCCCACATATTAAGTAGGGTACACATGGCCCCTGACTCGACTCAGTTCACTAATACATTGTCGTCAGGTTAAAGGCTTGAAAATATCTCAGTTCATATTAAAAACTCTCACTTTTAAGAAATATATTACTAAAGCATGAAGTGATAGCGTACTGTCATTTACAGAGATTTTCCATTGAAATGGCCACAAACTTTCCCAATGACTTGCAGTTTTACTGGTAAAACTACATAGGGTACAAACAATAATGTGTGGAAATCGGGTTTCAGCAAATATTTATCATTTGCACATCATCAAATAACGTGTTCTAATTTGTTTAGATCTTATCAAAATATTTGTTTCCATCTCACTTCAGAACTGCAAAAAAAACACTTTCCTTCATTTGTAAAATATTTAAATACCGGGTGCCCCGCTTCATTGCCAGACAGTTCATTTTACAAAATCCTCTAACATTACAGCCAGAGATAAAAAAAAAGTAAAAACTAGTCTTCAGGATAAAATAACCAGCAATTTGTAAGAAGACATAAGCTTACATTTGACCTCCGTCTTTGAACGCACAGAAAATGTGACAAGATAACAAAAAGAATTAAAGGCATCTTTATTGCTCATCCACCTTCTGAATGAACAGAACACCTTTTCTTTGCCAGCACCAGCTCACTAATCAGACCGGGCCAGTACACACTAAAAATAGCTCGCCCTGATAAAATCTAACTTGCCATAGCAAGTGAGCGGGTAGATTCCGAGGCCTGTATCTTAAAACTGTACACTGAATTAAATATTTTCAATCTTTACAAATATGATGGTTTATTTTCAAATACTTTTCACTAAGGTAACTCTGAACATATTTTAAAAAGAATAAGGAAATGTCAGAACTTACAGGAAAATGCCTACCAAGGCCTAATTTACTTTTACCAGGATTCAGCCATTTGGTCTTCTACAGTAGAAGGAGAAGCATCATGCTAACTATACCTTCTGCTTCAGACGCCAACCGAGGGAGTGCAGCAAACTGCCTTTTGTTCAGCAAATTGAACCTTTGTGTGCCAAATCTTGTGCTTTGGTGCAATATGAGTAATGTAGGGGAAAAAACAACCCTTCAAGTCTGCTCTTCAGCCAAAAATAAGATCCCGGTTGCGGTGCTTGTACAGACAATCTGAGAGATGTGAGGAGCAAGACAGCGCGGGTGGAGCAGGAGGTAGGTATTTGAGGGGGTTTAACAGCACATGGGGGAGAGAGCTAGTATACACATACCCTCTGATGGAGTGCTCAATGACTATCTTGCTGCGCATCTGAAATTGGCAGCACAGTGGAGATATATACGTTGAGGTACTATAGATATCGGAAAGATGGATGTCCCCTCAGGAGAAACAATACTGAATTTGACACTTAACCCATTTTGAGAAATTAACGTTTACTCTGAGGGGCTGTCAGCACGCTCCAGTATGCGTGGCCCAGAGGACATATAAACAGCTGCCATGCGCATGTGAGCTTCCAATAACTGCTAGATTAGTGCTTCCACACAAGCATAACTGGGTGGTCTGCATGACTGTGAGAGGAGGAGAATGGTAACACTCGGGAAGCTGTTCCAGAACTATAAGATAAGAGATTTTCAGGACTTTGCGAATATGAGCTCCCTGCACAGCAATTTCCATTATATGGGAGATAGTGGCATAAGTAGGGACCAGATGGAAGGGTGGACTTTTAGATCCCAAATTGCATGACCACTTAAAGGAAATATTTTTGTTCTATAAATATTTTATTAAAGCCCAGACTAAATATGACCTAAATGGATTGCGAGATCAATGGGTTAAAATATGGGAATAGCACTGACTGATGGAGAAGGGGTAACACCTTAAAGTGTACATCTCGCACTTCCAGGAAACCTAGGTTTAAATGAATCCAGTATTATTACCACAAAGTGCATAAAACCCCTAAAAGAATAAATGTCATGGGCGTCCGTATAGTACATTTAAGGCGCAAAGAGTCTAGCTAGGAATGTCATCCTCTCCTTTGAGTCTTAAGCGCCACACCCAACGTCCATCACTCGTGATCCCAGCTCCTAGTTATACCAACTCTCCGATCCAAAAGAGAGATGGTATTTTTAATTATTTAAAGGGCGGACCGAATGGGTAGTTATAATTCATAACATTGAGCGAATGATTACGTGAATGTGAAGTGCTGAATAATACTTCCAATGAGGTAGACATCTGCACTGTTTTCCAATTATTTTGCTTAAAATAGGTTAATTGTCTGCTACTTACAAGGACCATCCGTGATTTCAGTCTAATCCGTGATTTCAGTCTAATGCCTGTCTCCCGTTGTTTAACCTTTCCGTGGACGTCATTAATTCCCAATGTTAGTAGTTCCGGCTCGCATAACAACCAATCATAGGCCACAAAACATTGTTCGTCGTCTTGGACTCGGAGGTGCAGCATATGTGTAAGGTGGCATGGGGTTGGAGCATTGGGGACACCTTAGCCAATCCTAATACGCCGCAGAGAAATTCAAACTGCCGATTGGCTGCGGATTCCGCACATCTCTGTGTCAGAGCCATCCTACTTCAAATAGTCGGCGGGTGCAGCCTAGACAGTTGGTATCAGGCTGTGGTAGCCTGTTTCGGGCTTGGTAGTGTATTGTGACCTGTGGGCTGTTGCCACCTGACATTCTGCATCGGAGAGGAGGCTGGGCGAGGTGGGCCCAAGGGGCGCCGATATTCTAAGGGGTGCACGACTTTGTGCATTAAGGCAGTGCCAACAGCAGCACCCCTGTCATCTTGCTCGTGTCGCTGCGTTCTCGTTTTTGTCTAGTTTGCCCGTCCAAAGCATTTTAATCCTTCGTTATCATACCATGGGAAGTGTTTAACTCCATATTGCCCTCTTCCTTGCCTTCACCACTCACGACTGACACACACCAACAAAACCATTATCAGCGTGAAGGCAGCTAAGCTAAGAGGTCTGCAGAAGTTTTTATTTATTTAATGCATTTTTATATAGCGCGGACGTTTCCCAAATATGTCAGAGTGCTTTACAACAGAGCCAAGTACGTTAGAAACAGACCAGAAACAAGAAAAGGTTAATTAAAACAATAGATGGCAGTCACACAAAAAACACAATGGGATGAAGATAGCACAGGCATAGATTACAAATTTACAAGAATGAAAGAACTTCCTTGAGGGACATGAAAAGGGGTGTATTACTTCTGGAAGTGCCTTTGGAAGAGAAGAGATTTGAGGTCGGATTTGAAGGTCCAGGTATGAATGAGCTGAGTTTTATAAAGCGCACATAGCTGCCCTGAGGCGTCTAAGCGCTATGAATTGCCAACTGAGGTTTGGATTGCTGTGGAGAAAGTGATCTACCCAACTACTGATTGGTGAACAAAAGCGTTTTCAGCTGTTTGCGGAAATAATTAAGATCGGGGTTGGACCTTAGATGCTGGGGGAGAGCATTCCACAGCTTGGCCACGTTATAAGAAAAGGAGCGGCCTCCCGATCTTGATTTCTTTATTTTTGGGACGATAGCCAAGTTGGCATCGGTTGAACGCAGCTGTCTGACCGGATGATACTGTGTAATGAGAGGGAAATTGATAACTGGGCCTGAAGACCAAAAGGCCTGATGTGCAATACAGAGTGATTTAAAATTGAATCTATCCCTGACGGGGAGCCAGTGCAGTCTCCTTAGTTCGGATTTTACTGAGGACCTGCAGGGGATTTGTAAAAGAGTCCGAGCGGCACAGTTTTGTATCACCTGTAGCTTGCGCAGAGTGAAATCAGGGGCTCCCAGGTATAGAGCGTTCCCGAAGTCTAGACGTGATTGGATCAGACCCAGAACCACGATCTTTCTAGCCTCGAAAGGGAGTAGAGGGAGGATCTTTCTGATGGCTGAGGATGCCGAAACAGATGGCAGACAGTTTTATAGCCTGCTGGTCAAATGACAAGGACCTATCCAGCCAGATACCAAGGCTCTTAATGGTATCTTTAGGTGCCGGGGCAGGTCCTAGGCAGGAAGGCCAGAGCGTGTCAATGGAGGATGGTGCGTGCCGGCCTAAGAGCATGAGCTCAGTCTTGTCTTCGTTGAGTTTGAGACAAGACTTGGTCATCCATCTCTTGACCGTCTCCAGACAGCCTGCAAGCTCCGCACCTGCTGCGAGGCCCCCTTCCCGCGCCAGAGAGACCACCAGCTGAGTATCGTCCGCGTAGGTAATGATCTTGATACAATACGGCCGGACGATCTCAGCCAGTGGCCTCATATAGACGTTAAATAACGTCGGGCTCAACGATGATCCCTGCGGGACTCCACATCCTAGCGGCTTGCTGGTAGAGATGACATTGCCCTCGTAAACCTGAAAGGATCTATCATTCAGGTAGGACCTAAACCACTCCAAGGCTTTGCCAGATATTCCGGTGTCCAGGAGACGCTGCAGGAGAATGTCGTATTTAATGGTGTCAAATGCAGCGCTCAGATCGAGGAGGATGACTGCCACCGATCCTCCCCGATCTAAGATCCTCCTGGACTCCTCTGTGACAGCTAGTAGTGCAGTTTCGGTCCCATGTTTGGGCCGAAAGCCTGTCTGGGAGGGGTCAAGCAACTGGTTTTGTTCCAGAAAGGTTGTCAATAAACCGTTTATATATTTCTCCAAGATTTTAGCTTCCCAGGGCAGCAAGGAGATAGGGCGAAAGTTGTTCGGATTCTTGGTGTCCAGATTGGGTTTTTTGACAAGGGCTCTCACCATGGCCTGTTTCCAGGCCACTGGGACTGTGCTGGTAAAAATTGAGGTATTAAGCACTGCTAGCAGTGTAGGGAGGATGGTCTGTATAGCAGAGACTAGAATATGTGGTGGAGCTGGGTTCCTAGGTGAGCCTGACTTCACCTGACGCATGATGGAGGTGTGTTGATCCGCATCCATCTGGGGAAATTCCTCCAACACAGGGGGATGGTTGGGTATATTTTCTTGTTGGGGACACAACGGTGTGCCCTTCAATCTAGTCTGCTCGAGAGATGAAAGAAAAACTCGTCCAGATCATCACAACGGAGCTGAGGATTTTCGTAAGTAAGTGGGGGCGTTGGGAGTTTAATGAGACTTTTCACAATCCCATAAATCTCCTTGGGACTGGAGCTGGCCTCAGTGATTTTGTGTGAATAATATAGGGCTTGCGCGCTCTTCATGTCCACTTTGTATGCTCTGATAGCCTCTCTATGAATGATTTTGTCTGCTTCAGCATATCGTAGCCGCCATTTGCTATCTAGTCTCTTGCATTGCTGCTTTTTGACCAGGAACCTCTCCGCGATTTTCTCTGCAGTAGATTTATTCAGGCATGCATTGGTTATAGATATTACATTTAGCACTTAGATCAGATTGCACCCCCTCGCCACCATGCTGATCAATTCTGCTTCCAAGAGACTACGTTTTTGAATTAATTCTTTAAACTGTCTCTGACCACGCTTTTGTTTATCCAGACTGAACCTCAGGGTATCCCCTCTTACAGCAGCCTTGAAGGTATCCCAAAGCATCCCTTACTAGTATTAAAATATCCTGTGATCCAGCCCTTCATGTGGTTCACATATTCTAGGTCAGACAAAAGAGCCCTCTCGAAGGTCCATTTTCTCACCACCCTTCTTAATCCATCAGGAGGGATTTCAAATATAATAGGGTTGTGGTCAGTCATTGCTCTGGAAAGAGTTCAACCTGTGCCCCCTTGACCAAAACCGGTGATGCCAAAAAATAATCCAGCCTGAAAAACCTGCCATGGGGGACTGAATAATAAGTGTATCCATGCTCAGGAGCTTTCAGAGTGGGCCAGACATCGATTAAACCAATATCTCTCAAATTGTTTTTTAAAGATCCAGAAGTTTGTGATTTACTCCCAACACAGCAAGCTATACTATCTCCAAGATCCTCTCTAGACCCATTTAAATTTAGGTCTCCACAGACTATATATGGTGCAGGCCAAGAAGGTAGTTTAATAGCAAAAATAAATAAATAGGCTTTTCCCAAATATGTCAGAGTGCTTTACAACAGAGCCAAGTACGTTAGAAACAGACCAGAAACAAGAAAAGGTTAATTAAAACAATAGATGGCAGTCACACAAAAAACACAATGGGATGAAGATAGCACTGGCATAGATTACAAATTTACAAGAATGAAAGAACTTCCTTGAGGGACATGAAAAGGGGTGTATTACTTCTGGAAGTGCCTTTGGAAGAGAAGAGATTTGAGGTCGGATTTGAAGGTCCAGGTATGAATGAGCTGAGTTTTATAAAGCGCACATAGCTGCCCTGAGGCGTCTAAGCGCTATGAATTGCCAACTGAGGTTTGGATTGCTGTGGAGAAAGTGATCTACCCAACTACTGATTGGTGAACAAAGCGTTTTCAGCTGTTTGCGGAAATAATTAAGATCAGGGTTGGACCTTAGATGCTGGGGGAGAGCATTCCACAGCTTGGCCACGTTATAAGAAAAGGAGCGGCCTCCCGATCTTGATTTCTTTATTTTTGGGACGATAGCCAAGTTGGCATCGGTTGAACGCAGCTGTCTGACCGGATGATACTGTGTAATGAGAGGGAAATTGATAACTGGGCCTGAAGACCAAAAGGCCTGATGTGCAATACAGAGTGATTTAAAATTGAATCTATCCCTGACGGGGAGCCAGTGCAGTCTCCTTAGTTCGGATTTTACTGAGGACCTGCAGGGGATTTGTAAAAGAGTCCGAGCGGCACAGTTTTGTATCACCTGTAGCTTGCGCAGAGTGAAATCAGGGGCTCCCAGGTATAGAGCGTTCCCGAAGTCTAGACGTGATTGGATCAGAACCAGAACCACGATCTTTCTAGCCTCGAAAGGGAGTAGAGGGAGGATCTTTCTGATGGCTGAGGATGCCGAAACAGATGGCAGACAGTTTTATAGCCTGCTGGTCAAATGACAAGGACCTATCCAGCCAGATACCAAGGCTCTTAATGGTATCTTTAGGTGCCGGGGCAGGTCCAAGGCAGGAAGGCCAGAGCGTGTCAATGGAGGATGGTGCGTGCCGGCCTAAGAGCATGAGCTCAGTCTTGTCTTCGTTGAGTTTGAGACAAGACTTGGTCATCCATCTCTTGACCGTCTCCAGACAGCCTGCAAGCTCCGCACCTGCTGCGAGGCCCCCTTCCCGCGCCAGAGAGACCACCAGCTGAGTATCGTCCGCGTAGGTAATGATCTTGATACAATACGGCCGGACGATCTCAGCCAGTGGCCTCATATAGACGTTAAATAACGTCGGGCTCAACGATGATCCCTGCGGGACTCCACATCCTAGCGGCTTGCTGGTAGAGATGACATTGCCCTCGTAAACCTGAAAGGATCTATTATTCAGGTAGGACCTAAACCACTCCAAGGCTTTGCCAGATATTCCGGTGTCCAGGAGACGCTGCAGGAGAATGTCGTAATTAATGGTGTCAAATGCAGCGCTCAGATCGAGGAGGATGACTGCCACCGATCCTCCCAGATCTAAGATCCTCCTGGACTCCTCTGTGACAGCTAGTAGTGCAGTTTCGGTCCCATGTTTGGGCCGAAAGCCTGTCTGGGAGGGGTCAAGCAACTGGTTTTGTTCCAGAAAGGTTGTCAATAAACCGTTTATATATTTCTCCAAGATTTTAGCTTCCCAGGGCAGCAAGGAGATAGGGCGAAAGTTGTTCGGATTCTTGGTGTCCAGATTGGGTTTTTTGACAAGGGCTCTCACCATGGCCTGTTTCCAGGCCACTGGGACTGTGCTGGTAAAAATCGAGGTATTAAGCACTGCTAGCAGGGTAGGGAGGATGGTCTGTATAGCAGAGACTAGAATATGTGGTGGAGCTGGGTTCCTAGGTGAGCCTGACTTCACCTGACGCATGATGGAGGTGTGTTGATCCGCATCCATCTGGGGAATTTCCTCCAACACAGGGGGATGGTTGGGTATATTTTCTTGTTGGGGACACAACGGTGTGCCCTTCAATCTAGTCTGCTCGAGAGATGAAAGAAAAACTCGTCCAGATCATCACAACGGAGCTGAGGATTTTCGTAAGTAAGTGGGGGCGTTGGGAGTTTAATGAGACTTTTCACAATCCCATAAATCTCCTTGGGACTGGAGCTGGCCTCAGTGATTTTGTGTGAATAATATAGGGCTTGCGCGCTCTTCATGTCCACTTTGTATGCTCTGATAGCCTCTCTATGAATGATTTTGTCTGCTTCAGCATATCGTAGCTGCCATTTGCTATCTAGTCTCTTGCATTGCTGCTTTTTGACCAGGAACCTCTCCGCGATTTTCTCTGCAGTAGATTTATTCAGGCATGCATTGGTTATAGATATTACATTTAGCACTTAGATCAGATTGCACCCCCTCGCCACCATGCTGATCAATTCTGCTTCCAAGAGACTACGTTTTTGAATTAATTCTTTAAACTGTCTCTGACCACGCTTTTGTTTATCCAGACTGAACCTCAGGGTATCCCCTCTTACAGCAGCCTTGAAGGTATCCCAAAGCATCCCTTACTAGTATTAAAATATCCTGTGATCCAGCCCTTCATGTGGTTCACATATTCTAGGTCAGACAAAAGAGCCCTCTCGAAGGTCCATTTTCTCACCACCCTTCTTAATCCATCAGGAGGGATTTCAAATATAATAGGGTTGTGGTCAGTCATTGCTCTGGAAAGAGTTCAACCTGTGCCCCCTTGACCAAAACCGGTGATGCCAAAAAATAATCCAGCCTGAAAAACTTGCCATGGGGGACTGAATAATAAGTGTATCCATGCTCAGGAGCTTTCAGAGTGGGCCAGACATCGATTAAACCAATATCTCTCAAATTGTTTTTTAAAGATCCAGAAGTTTGTGATTTACTCCCAACACAGCAAGCTATACTATCTCCAAGATCCTCTCTAGACCCATTTAAATTTAGGTCTCCACAGACTATATATGGTGCAGGCCAAGAAGGTAGTTTAATAGCAAAAATAAATAAATAGGCCAGGGTCTTTTAAGACTGGGGCGTAAATTGAGCATAGTGTAAAGGAACCGTTGCCTCCTTTATACTCCATTATTACCCATCTGCCATGCTTGTATACTGCATTTCGACCAGGTGTAACAATATTTCATTTAACTAAGATGGCTACCCCCTTAGACCTGACATCCTAGGTTGTATGGCATGCTGCCTTCAGCCCTGTAGAGTTCAAAATAACACAATCACCCTGGGGATAAAGAAAAAAAGAAGAGAAAACTCAACCCCCCCCAGAGAAGCCAAGAGCCGCTGACCCTCCTTACTCCTTCCTCCATGAAACGTCCCCTACTCTAATACATGTGGCCCGAAATACACATTTCCAAACAGTGCAAAAGAGAGACCCCCAGTATTCAGCACAGCTCAAAGCTTCCTAGAAGAAACACCAATAAGCTATGCATTACTTCTATCTGCCAGAGCCTGCCCAAGATAGCCTCTGGCTTGCATTTCAGAAGTAAAGAATTTTACAGTCCCTCTAACTATTGTTTTCAATCTGGCTGGTGCCAGCAAAAAGGCCTCAAAGCCGGATTCCTGGTAAGGTTTGATAACCTGCCACAGGCGCCACCTGTGATGTACCGTTATATGGCAGAAGTCAGGGTGTACGAAAAAGGAGGACTCTCTGTATTTCCTTCTTGCCTCCTTGCTAGCCGTCTAAAAAATGGCTCGATGCAGCAGGAAATTACCAAAAACAAATAAAATAGCCCTTGGCTGCCTTTGATCTCTGCTGGCCTGTGTAAACTTGTAGCGAGTTAATGTTAACCGGTGGACCCTTTGAGCTTCTAACTCCCAGTTCCATCCTGCAAGTTCGGGAAAGGTATCCCTGAGGAGATCTAGCATAAAGGATCGGATTTCGTCTCCTTCCAGGCCTTCCTCAATCCTAATAAAACGAAGATTGTTCCTTCTCTGGCTATTTTCCAAGTCCTCCAATTTCCATAGAACATCTGTCAGTTGGGCATTTTGAGACTAAGTCTGCTCTCTCACTGTTGCCAACTCAGTCTCCACAACAGTTGTTCTCACCTCTATGCTGTTAAGCCGCTCGCCAATCTCAGAGCAAGCTTTTCCCACCTTCTGAACTGCACCTTCCAGTTTTTTGTGTAGTCTGCTTGTTTTTTTTAACCATACGCACAAGTCTCAGCACGGTGCTTGTTGATCGACTCCAGGATCAGGACCAAGGAGGGATTTATAGTTGCTGCCCCCACGGCTTGTGGTACAAACAAAGCAGACTTTGTCTGGGCAGGCGTTGTCTCTGACATCCTAAGTATTTCTGTGTAGGAATAGTACCATTTCAGCCCTGTACTGATGGTGTGTTTCTCCCCGTTCTTTCGCGAGTCTGTGTTGCCCTTGGAGCTCTTCTGGTGCCTTTGGCATTTAAGGGCTGTCTCAGGCGCTTCAAGTGTACTGAAGCCCGATGTTGAAGAACTGCCCCCGGCCTCACTGAGACCAGAATTAGAGTCTTCAGAGCAAGAGCCATCTGTGAGCAAAAAAAAGTATCAGCCCCATTGGATGTAAGGTCCGCCGCTGCCAGGCCATTATTCTCTCTATTGTAATACGGATCGCTCATCTCTCCTCCAGGAGCTACCGGTTGATGATCATACATATCCCTGCACTCTTTGCCTAGGACCCCTGGATCATCGCTCCGGGGAAACTAACCACCTCTCCCTGTTCACCTATCGCCCTTTGTAAGGGCTACCCTGATGCACATGAAAAAGAACCCCTGTCAACTGCCACCTCAGTCTCTTCCAGTAGCACCAGAGGCACCCAAGACTGGTCATCCGATACATCCGGGCCGCACTCTGGCCCAGCTTGTCAAATTCCAGCTCCTTGGCAATTTCCTGTGGGGTTGGCCCCCCCCCCACTGCGTCCTTAATCCTGAAAAAGTTAGTAATTGTTGGTTGAGGTGGAACATGACTATCTTTACTAGCGCCAGAAACCTCCTTCTCAGGAGCCTGAAGCGCCCCCGGTTTTTTAGCTAAAACCTGGGTACGATCTGGCAAATTTTTTCTTCTCCCTGCACCCATACTTTCCAGCTGATTTTTTGCAGTGCGAAAATCTATCAGCTTACCTGCACTCTCCTAGATGTCTCCTGGCTTGACCCCAGCGCCTGTGCAGCAGTCAGTGCCGAAGAAGACATTGTATCCCCCTTATCTTTAGGTTGTTTGACAGGTTTAGGAGCCATAATACGCAGTACAGAGGAATATGACCCAAAGTAAGAGCCTGACGCTGAATCTGAAACTGATCCGGAGATTCTTCTGGCAAGGCCCACCCACCTACTCTGGACGCCATAGCATAACCAAGTCAGCTGCTCCAAAAGAGCCATCAGCGCACAACACTTCCCCTTAAGACATCCGCAGTGCTGAGCTCGATCACCATGCTGCGCCGGGGTGCCGACACCAAGCCGATCCGCACTCCCATACCAAGACTGGGAGGCAACTCTCTGCTGTCAAACAGCCAGGTATGCCAAACAGGCAGGAGAGGGTAAAGGGAGCTAGGTTAGATGCTCAGCCACGATTAACCTACGTGGTCACCATTGTAGTGGAATCTCACAATAAAGATGCGGAACTCACGAGCAAGTTGTGAGATAAGATTTATTGTAATCAACGAGCTTGAGGAAGCAGAAAAGGAAACGACTGCAAAGAGTCGATAAGTAGGAAGCCTCACAGGTGGTGGTGACGTAACTTAAATAACTCCACAACATTCCAAGTGACATAGAGAGGGAAACCAATGAACGAAAAGCGCGAGAGGCACGCTAAGATAAACTAGACCTACAACATCTCCCTTTCTGACAAGGATATTAATTTACTACATAGTCATTGAATGCCTTGGGAATTTGGATATTCTGCCATATCTTGTGCAAGTGCCCTCCCAACCACTGTGACAGTCTGCAACATCACCACTTACTCCAGTTGGAGTGGAAAACTCTCTTCTGGGAACAAAATCAACATGTGCTTGTTCGCCCTCCGCCATGTCATTACACATCTCACTATCTGTGCCATCAGATGTATCTTTACCTGACTCTCTAACACAGAGGTCTTCAAACTTTTTTGATGCCGAGACCCCCTTGTAAATCCTTTTTAGGCGTAAGGACCCCCTTACGACAAACTTTTCTAGAAACTGGTACTCCTCATCACCAACTTTTGACAACCATAAATGCGCCTGTTAGACCTCATCACATCCATCCATCATTCATCCACCCACACTTTCACACATCCATCCATCCACCCTTTCATCCTTCCATCCATACATCTATCCTTCATCCATCCACCCTTTCATCCTTCCATCCATCCATACATCCATCCTTTACCCATCCACCCATCATTCATCCGCCCACCTTTTCACACATCCATCCATCATTCATCCATGCAACCTTTTATCCATTCATACATCCATCCACTCATCACATACATCCATCCTTCATCCATCCACCCTTTCATCCTCCCATCCATACATCCATCCTTCATCCATCCACCCTTTCATCCTCCCATCCATACATCCCTCCTTCATCCATCCACCCTTTCATCCATCCATCCACCCATCATTCATCCCCCACCTTTTCACACATCCATCCATGCATCATTCATCCATGCAACCTTTTATCCATCAATACATCCATCCACCCTTTCATCCATCCATCCTTCATCCGTCCACCCTTTCATCCTTCCATCCATACATCTATCCTTCACCAACCTATCCTTCGTTCATCCAGCCTTTCATCCTTCCATCCATACATCCATCATTCCTCCATCCACCCTTCCATCCATCCATTCACCCATCATTCATCCGCCCATCTTTTTACACATCATCCATCCATCATTCATCCATGCAACCTTTTATCCATCCATCCATCCTTCATCCATCTACCCTTTCATCCTTCCATCCATCCACACTTTCATCCATCCATCCACCTTTTCACACATCCATCCATCCTTCAGCCTTACATCCATCCATCCACCCATCATTCATCCACCCACCTTTTCTGTGCCTCTCTCATGGGGGGGGGGGGAGGGGTATCAGTATCTCTCTGCGTCTTCTTCCTTCTTCTTTCCCGCTCATGGGCGGGTAGCTCTGTGCCTCCCTGCTGGGGGAGGGGGACGTGTGTCACGGGACCCACAGCTCCGGGCGCGCAACATCCATCTTACTCAAAGGGCTACACTACAGCCTGCTCCCCCAGCCCCCCCCCAGCTCGTGTGTGTGTGTGTGAGCCTGGCTGAAACAGCTTCAGGGACACACACAGCCACACCCGAGTACTTGACACGTCTTTAAAAGACCTTTTACTTCTTATTGAGGCGTTGATGTTTTTCACACCTCGGTGTGAATTAGGCCTCCGCTGTGAGCACCCTCGATCGGCCCTATGCCAGGAACTGCACTCTGCAGAATCTGCGACCCCCTTCCCAGGACTCCACGACCCCACTGGGGGTCGCGCCCCACAGATTGAAGACCTCTGCTCTAACATCTCTGTCATAATTGCCCTTGAACTGAGGAAAACAAATGTTTCTTTTATACACAGATAAATCATTGACAACTTCACCTGAATACGTATTGAGCCATGAAAATTCATTCTCAAATCTTGCTCTGTCACTTTTACCCTCAAAACCACAACTCAACTTGATCTCTCTTCAATTTTACAGCATCACTCTTATTCCGCCACACCGCTTGCTTGAGGTAAATGGCACTATCAGACACTTCAACAATTTCTTCTGGGTGAAAATATTTGGAAATACCTTTGAGTTGTGTATTGGGTTTTTTGATAATAATTCATAATACAATTCGAAAACATTGTCTTTGTCATTAGAATTTTTGCAAATATCAGGTGTGCACCACATTTCAATTGGCCATGGGTTGCCTATAAGTGGATCGACAGATAGTCATGAAGATGAGACCCCAAATCATCAATCATATTCAATATCCTTCCCAACCACTTCTAATTACAGGCTTTCAATGTCTGGTTGTGATCTCCTCTATGAGCATGGTCAACGTGTTTTGGCCTGACTCCTTGTGGATTCCTCAGAACTCAACACAATCAAGGGTCTAAATTTTATCAACAAAACAGTGAACAAAATAATTGTATGAATTTGATCCTCAAAAATGAATATTGTATAACAATGCATGTCAAAGATGACCTAGTGAATTGATGCAATGACACCGCAAATGCCACCACCTCAAGTCACACAACAACCTCACCAAACTGTTACAGTGGAATTAAACTAAATGTGTAAATATCAGCCAGAGGAGAAAAAAATGCCTGTGGACCAAGGCAAAATAAATAGGCTCAGAACACTTAAACATGCATTAAGTGGAAGAAACTCGACATCACCAGGTAGATTGTGCTACTAATTAGGATCCATCACCAAGTGAACCTAAAAACAGCCTCCATCGCACTAGTAGATAAGTGCTTACTGCAAATCACAACTGTTGCATAAGCAAGGGGGCCACCAGATATGAGATATACTGTCAGTCATGCATCCTACATACCAAAAGCATACATCGGAAAATCGAATAGGTCACATTACCAATCTTAAAAATTCTCTGACATTTGCTGTTATGACTATGAGAGCTACAAAACAGGGGTCACAACTTAGCGGGTTGCCTTGTTTGCCCAATATAGAACTTATTACATGGGCATGAAATAAAAAACATTTCTTGTGTTGCATTTTGTGGTAACTGATTTGAAAAGGGGGAGAGACTCCCTGTTGGTAGCCTCAGGAGGAGTTGCCTGTGATCTAGGGGATGCTTTCCCAAACTGAAAACTTTTTTTTTAATAACAGCTTTGTTTCTTTTATGGAACTTGTGCTCTTCTCTGTCTTTGTAGGTAAGTTGCAGGAGGTCGCAAATTGCAACCTGCCTACTTAATATTCATTAGAAAGATCATTCTGCAACTCCCTGTGAATTGTGATTTTGCTCACCAACCTAATAGTACATAGGACTAGAGCAACAAGGAAAAGCCAAATGAAATTGATGGAAAATACATCCAGAGGGAGAAATGAGAGATAACACAGCACGACATAAGGGTAGAAAATTTAACCTATGGTGATGAGGGTAAGAAATGATGTAGATTAGAAAAACGAAAAAAAGGTTAAACTAGAGGGAAATGGTTACCAAAAAGCCTGCCTCCATTGTAATGATGAGTGAAAGAATTCAACGATGCAGCAGAATAAAACATAAAAGAATGAATACCTTCAAGAGGAAGACTTGAATTGATCCCTCTCAAGGACTTAAATTAATGTCCAATTACGTTTTTACAAAACTACAAAAAACATTTCTCAAGAGTAGTCCAAGATGATTTTTTTTAATATATATACATACATATATGTTCTATATAGAGATCAACCTCAGCACTCTGACCTGTTCAGTAATCTATTCGTGGAAAATTATCCTAATCTATAATACTCAATTTAAACAAGGAGCAATAAATAGTTTGTAGTTCAATTTAATGTATATGGGATACACAAACTCGGCAATGTACTCAATACGTTTGGTTAAAAAAAGAATGCAATGACACAGTATTACAAAGGTGAAGGGCTTAATACAGTAAACCTCCTGTAGAGCGGTGGATCGGCAGCCGACACGTGATTCGTTACATAGTAACTTTTTCAAGGCTTAAAAAAACAATCCAGAAAGTTAGCTCGAATGTCGTAGACAAACAGGGTCTTCTTGTAAGGTTGACCGAGTCCTATTCAGTCACTGCGTCGATGTAGTCCTAATGATAACTGCACCACACAAATTTAGTGGGTCGAATATTTGTCAATCCTTTATAAGGGTATAGTGGCCCTTACGATTTGGATGGCTTATTTTGATAAAGTATGACACAATGTAGCCTCTAAAAGAGGAAACCAATTAGAGAAATCTTTGTTTCGATTCTTCGAATCTGTACGTGCGAACTTGCTATTAGATTGAAAGGTTCATTTTAATACCTCATAGACCAAAGAAAGCCCAGAGAATTTTGAGGGACCAAAGGGCTGTGATATGCCCCGTAGGCTGTAGAGTTCACTGCGTGTAAAAGCCATCCAGAAAGATTCATCCAATGGATGAATCTTTCGGGACAGCTTTTACACATGGCAAGTACAGCAAAGTTCTCAAGTACAGATTCAAAGAATTGAAACAAAGATTTCTCTAATTGCTTTCCTCGTTTAGAGGCTACACTGGGTCATTTTTTATAAAAGCAAGCCGTCCGAATCGCAAGGGGCCACTATACCCTTATAGTGGATTGACAAATAATCGACCCACTGAATTTCTGTCACCGGGTCGCATGGATCTAAACATGGGGAAACAGTATGTGTATAAGTAGCCTGCTTCTACCGCACCCAAATTAACAAGCTTACAAACAAATTACTGTTGGCAAATCTGACTTTTATTATTTGAGCGATTCGTCTTGGTTTAGTCCAAGCTACAGGAAAAAGCTAGCCGTCTGCACCGGAACGTCTCTAAACCGTGGATCACGTGACACAGCTGCAACGGCACTGCGTTTAAGTGTGTCAATGAAATGAGCACAGAGGAAAGACTTAAAAAGGAAACTAGAGAAGTTAAGAACATCAGCTATGAGGCTGTGCTGTTCTTATACGTGATAGCACTGCATTTAAATACCTCAATTGTGTGGGTGCCGAAGAAAGACTCTAAAGGGGTGCTAAAGAGATTAATTGCAATACCGCTGTAGTGTAGTTCCTATATTCCCAATAGGCTCTGCGCATTGGAATAACATAAACAGCAGTGTAGACGTAGAACTGAGGTCATCTAGGTCTCTACTGACTATGTTAGACTTAATTAGTTTTGCCAGCTCGCTCAGAGGTCACTAGAAACTTTCTCGAATGTTCAGGAAAGGGTTAACCGTCCTGATTTAGACAAGAAGGGATTAGTTTCTGACAACCGCATAAACATGACAACTTTGCTCCCTCAGAATAAAGTGTGTATCTCTAGAGTCGTGTGAAAACAATAGACAGCTATTTCACTCAGTCAATCGTGCATGCTTAATTTCACCAGATTGCAGAGAAATAGAGAGACGGACGTTTTCAATAAAAGGTGTTATTTTATTGAGCAGTCTTCTTTCTCATGTAAGAGAAATGAATTGCCACAATTGCAATACTTATTATAAAGTAAAGTGAGTACAGTAAAAGTAGTATTATGAAATAATACTGTAGAATCATTGATATGGTTTCTTAGCCATATGATACTTTAAAATGGATAAAATATATACATACATAAAAACATTGACTAACGAACTCAACTGGTGCCTCTAAGATACACCTACCCCGGTGCACCTGATCTAAGCCTAATACGAGGGAAGGAGTAAGTAAGTTGCAGTTTAAGTTAGGTTAGGTTCTTGCCAAGTATCGTAATCAAGAATTCTCTCTAAGGTTTTAATCAGCTCCGTACCTTGGTTATAGAATGAAGGAGGTCTTGTATCTCGCTTCTCAGGACTCGATCTCCCAGCAACCCGCGAGGGTGACTTGGGAACACCGGAGCTGGATTTTCTCGGCTGGAGAAAAAGACAGCGTCTCTCTCAGTGGGTCGAAGGGAGGGGCGTTTAACTTTGGCTCTGGCAACAGCTGGGCTCTCGGGCAAGTAGAACGTCGCTCTGCTCCCCACCACCGTGTGTTTGTTTAAGGCAACGTTGGTATATTTATACCTGAAAGGTGCAGGGTTTGACGTAAGGTTGGACATAAGACGTCACTAAGAACTAACAGTTCTTTCTGGACTCCAGGAGTTCTTGTGCAAATCAAAGCAAAAGCAGGGGGAATTCCCGGGCTGCTGGAGGCTTGGTTTGTTTAAAGAATGTGTTGTGCTTTCTAGGAGTCTATGGGAGTAGCCTTGCCGTGTTTTGGACTGCATGGGCTATTACTAAATATGGATATGATTCTTATGCCTTTATAAGGATACTATTTGTTATAACCACATAAGGGCATGAATCGGGAATATCGAATTAGGGTCCTAGATAGAAATACAACACCCACTCTACGTATTAACCCCTTCGATGCTCATGACGAGCTCAGCTCGTCATGAGGCACGGTTGAGCTGTGTGAACAATGGTAAATCGGGGAATGCAGCACAGGAGGAAAATATCTCTAGCAGCCAAGGTGTTAATGTCCATCATTACTAAAAAATAAGCAATATTAAACATACGATGCATGTGTGTTTTCCAACCCACCCCAAAATACATAATTGCATTTGAAATGGTGTATGGTTTATACACGAAAATGAGTATTGGTACTGTACGTTTTTTTCAAGCAAGGTTATCATTCAGTTAAATGCATATATATCAGCTTAATGAATTGCGAAAATTACACATGAAATGGCTCTGTATACAGAAGAGAAGGTCGAGACCATTTCATGTTAGGTAAAAAAATGTTTATTCCCTTCGGGAGGTAAATAAGCACAAGTTCAGACACTCACTTCACTCAGTCAAGATCTCTCACTCAATTGTATATTATCAAACTATTTGGGAAATACTCAACAATGGAAAAACCAGTTATCATAAAAATGTACAATTTTATTTTGCATACAATATAAATATAAATCAATATACACTTTCATTAAAACCTTACACAATACATTTAAAAAAACCCACCTAATGTGGATAAGGAGAAATATGGACCAAAACAGTAAACTTTGTCTTGGTATTGTTAATTTGGACACTTTGTGGTCAACATTGGGAAGTTTTTCATTTCTTATACCCAACTACTAGCTGACAACTCCAAATGTAACCCTTCTTTAATGCGTCGACGCGTTTCGGAAGCCCTTGATGATTTTGGCCTCCTTCTTCAGGAAAGTGTTTATAAATTTCTCCACATTCAATCTTTCACCTAATATATATAAAATATCACTATTACTAAACATTTCTTAAGTAAAACTTTTACACTATGTATAGACAATTTTAGACTGAAAACAATCTGCTTTTTATGTGCTATCATATACAAAAACCCATCAAGCCCATTGCTATATATTCTCAATCAGTACCGTCACAGTTATGCAAACATTTGTTGTCCTGTTGATTGGCTCATTTTTTTGACATTGCGTTAATATAAAGCCAGCCCTACACAAAACCAAAAGCTATGTTTATTTTCATATGTCTCCTAGAGACCGCTGGTCATGACAACAATATGATGACATTTAATCTGAATGTACCTAGTTTTAAAAAAAAAAGTTGTTAAAAAGATCCATTATTAAAAGTGTTTTTTCCTTTTAATTTGAGCATTTCCCAACTTAGTAGTAACCTTACATTTCATCATACAGACAACACTCTTACACCATTCAATGCTGAATCATCAAGTTTAGACATAACTCACCTATGCTAATGCATCTGGGTGAATAGAAAATATATCCGGATTGTATCTTATTTGGGGTTGTGTTCTTCGTAACTTTTGATCTCCCAAACTGTTGATAGGTATAAATAAATGAATGCAACCTATTAGTACTCCATACTGGTTGGACAATTAAACGCCTCTTTCAATTAACTACAGTCATCTGTTATTACCTGAGAAAGGCTGTTATTGGCTTAGAACGCGGTGTTTCATAACACTTTATTTGTGTCTTTATTAGGATACCCTCGTTCTGCTCCTATTTAGGAAAAATAAATGTATTTTGTTGAAACCTATTATCAGTACGAGCTAACCTGATTTCGTCTCGCCTCACAATACAAGATAATTACATTGTTGCTCTTTTCTGTCTTGTATACGTTCAGGTCCCTTATGTTTTGTTTGCGTTACAATTTTCGCCTTATTATTCTAAAAGAGAAATAGTAACTGTTTTACTCTTGTTTGTATTTATGCTGGCGGATGAAAAATTATAAATTCATACGAACTCTCACCTGTTAGAGGGGACTCTTATTCCGTAATAAAACTGTTGCATCCGGGTATTTTAATGCTCACGGCTGCAAGTTCCTAAAATACAAAAAGAACAAGTTTTCTTAAATTATTCTTGGGTTTCTTGCTTAAACGAAACATCATTACCAACAATATCCGCTTCCCGACTTTGTTACAAGGGTTAAATGCGGCCCCTAGGGTTGCGTGATTAACAACACGAATCTAGTTCGCGGTACATCAGATTACAAACGTACCTCGTCTCGTCGCCTGGCAGGTTTTCCCGGGATGTTTCTCTCGCGTCTGTGCGATCGCCTTTTAGATTTAAAAAACAAACATGTTTCCCGCGCACACTTGTTTTAAAGGCGCCTCGCGCTTACGTCATCACGTGCTCGACCCGTTGCCTCTACGCTTTTTTGCTTTGAACAAACCTTTATTGGTACGTGCACAACCATGGCTCTTAATTTGTTTACCATGTAGATAATCACTTATTTTTTTACGTATCTTTTTATATTTGACCACGTTTAATGAATTCATCTTTCAATTTACCAATTCGGTACACCTATAGTATTTAAGTTTAAAAATGACTAATTTATTTATGTATCGTAATCTTATATTTTCGGAAATTAGGACAATTTTATAGATTTAATCTTACTTAGGTCGTTACTATTCTCGACCATATATACATCACAGGTCAAGGATCACACAGATAAAGTATGAAGTGTTGTATTATTTCGCTTATTTATACCGAAATGGACAGAATACCACATTGTCAATGTTGACAAAAGTGTACATGGACTGAATTCTTAACATTGTTTTGAGTTTATACCGTCTATATTTAGTTTCAGGCTCCTGACAACTTTTTTTATTCATTTTTATTCTAGGATATCAATTTCATTATTTCAACATTCATATTATCAGAATGGTTCCCCCAATGTAAGGGGCAGCTTATAACTATTTTTAACCTATGTCTAATATGTGCAAAAAGCTTGATGATTCCCTATTTATAAAGGTTTTATTAAAATGGACATAATTTTAGGCATTTGGTGTTAATCCCATGGTGTTACTAATTTAAACTACAATTCTCATCCAGTCTTCCTTTGTGTTTAAGCCTTTATTAACTGTATCTAGGGTGGAAATGTACCATTGCTCACGGTTTCTGCGTTTAGTTTCCACATTACCACCTCTTTTAGAGACAGTGATCTTTTCTGCCACAAACCACGAAAATTCTGTGTGTTTGTGTTTCAGTTTCGTAAAATGCTCCACCATTGGGGCATTCTCTTTTCCTGTTTTGAGAGCAGATCGATGTTCCAATAGGCGTAATCTTATCTCTCTACCTGTTTCGCCAATATATGCTAATCCACATGGGCACAGAAGAATATATATTAAATTGCTGCTTCTACAATTACTCATAGTTTTCGGTGTTATTGTGTAATTATTGTAGGTTAGTGTTTTTCCAACAATCCAATTGTCGCATATAGAGCAGTTACTGCATTTATAATTGCCCACCGCTCTAGTGCCATCCATGGTTGTCTGTTTAATATAATTTGCCTCTCTGTATGTATGCACTAAATTTTGGCGAATACTTTCATTGCGCCTGAAGGCAAAAATTGGTCTCGGGATTTTTTCTTCTTTCCCATCATTTAGGATATTCCAACTGGACTGAATGACATTTTTTAATTTATTACTGATGTTGGAGAATTGACTCACAAACACCAGTTTTGAGTCTGTCACAGATTGTTTTTTTTGGCTTGTCTCAGGGTATATCATACTCTCCCTATTTTAAAATCTCGCCCTTTTACTCAAGTTTTTTATTAGTTTCTTAGGATATCCTCTATCCTTTTGTTTTTCTGTCAATTTTTCAGCGTGTTTAAGATAATCGCACATATTGGAACAATTCCTCCTCAATCGGAGGAATTGGCCAAAAGGTACATTATCCCGTTGGGACCGAGGAAGATAACTGCTATAGTGTAGCAGTGTGTTTTTGTCGGTGGATTTGGTGTACAATTCCACCTCCAATGTTCCCTCTCTATTCTTAATGGTAATGTCTAGGAAGTTAACTGAGTTGCTATCATATACTGCAGTGAATTTGAGATTACTGTCTCCCATGTTTAACCACTCCAAAAATTCTTCAAGGTTTTCTGTCTGACCTTCCCAAATGAAGAAAATATCGTCAATGAAGCGACGCCACAACTTGATGTTTTCGTAGAAGGGCGCCGCTTCATTGAAGATATGTCTCTCCTCAAACTCAGCGACATAAAGACATGTTAGGCTCAGCACACAGGTTGCTCCCATGCTGGTACCTTTTCGTTGAAGGAACAACTCCTCTTTGAACAAAAACATGTTATTATTTAACACCAAGCTGATACACTGAATGATGAAGTGTTTGCTAGCTCCTCCAGGCGACGAGACAAGGTACGTTTGCAATCTGATGTACCGTGAACTAGATTCGTGTTGTTAATCACGCAACCCTAGGGGCCGCATTTAACCCTTGTAACAAAGTCGGGAAGCGGAGTTAGTTAAAAACGTTTTGGATAGAACTGCACGCTTTATAAATTGACTACCGTGGCAGTAACTTTAACGGAGATAATGAAATAAACTCTACTAGACCGAGATTTAGACCGGTGATTTTAATAAAAGTGTACACACTTGTTTAAATAATGATTTTTAGTTTAAGCAATAAACCCAAGAATAATTTAGGAAAACCTGTTCTTTTTGTATTTTAGGAACTTGCAGCCGTGAGCATTAAAATACCCGGATGCAACAGTTTTATTACGGAATAAGAGTCCCCTCTAACAGGTGAGAGTTCGTATAAATTTATAATATTTCATCCGCCAGCATAAATACAAACAAGAGTAAAACAGCTACTATTTCTCTTTTAGAATAATAAGGCGAAAATTGTAACGCAAACAAAACATAAGGGACCTGAACGTATACAAGACAGAAAAGAGCAACAAGGTAATTATCTTGTATCGTGAGGCGAGACGAAATCAGGTTAGCTCATACTGATAATAAGTTTCAACAAAATACATTTATTTTTCCTAAATAGGAGCAGAACGAGGGTATCCTAATAAAGACACAAATAAAGTGTTATGAAATACCGCGTTCTAAGCCGATAACAGCCCTTCTCAGGTAATAACAGATGACTGTAGTTAATTGAAAGAGGCGTTTAATTGTCCAACCAGTATGGAGTACTAATAGGTTGCATTCATTTATTTATACCTATCAACAGTTTGGGAGATCAAAAGTTACGAAGAACACGACCCCAAATAAGGCATTGAATTGTGTAAGAGTGTTGTCTGTATGATGAAATGTAAGGTTACTACTAAGTTGGGATATGCTCGAATTAAAAGGAAAAAACACTTTTAATGATGGATCTTTTTAACAACTTTTTTTTTTTAAACTAGGTACATTCAGATTAAATGTCATCATATTGTTGTCATGACCATCGGTCTCTAGGAGACATATGAAAATAAACATAGCTTTTGGGTTTGTGTAGGGCTGGCTTTATATTAACGCAATGTCAAAAAAATGAGCCAATCAACAGGACAACAAATGTTTGCATAACTGTGACGGTACTGATTGAGAATATATAGCAATGGACTTGATAGGTTTTTGTATATGATAGCACATAAAAAGCAGATTGTTTTCAGTCTAAAACTGTCTATACATAGTATAAAAGTTTTACTTAAGAAATGTTTACTAATAGTGATATTTTATATATATTAGGTGAAAGATTGAATGTGGAGAAATTTATAAACACTGTCCTGAAGAAGGAGGCCAAAATCATCAAGGGCTTCCGAAACGCGTTGACGCATTAAAAATGGGTTACATTTGGAGTTGTCAGCTAGTAGTTGGGTATAAAAAATGAAAAACTTCCCAATGTTGACCACAAAGTGTCCAAATTAACAATACCAAGACAAAGTTTACTGTTTTGGTCCATATTTCTCCTTATCCACATTAGGTGTTTTTTTTAAATGTATTGTGTAAGGTTTTAATGAAAGTGTATATTGATTTATATTTATATTGTATGCAAAATAAAATTGTACATTTTTATGATAACTGGTTTTTCCATTGTTGAGTATTTCCCAAATAGTTTGATAATATACAATTGAGTGAGAGATCTTGACTGAGTGAAGTGAGTGTCTGAACTTGTGCTTATTTACCTCCCAAAGGGAATAAACATTTTTTTTACCTAACAGTATTTTGGAGCTCTATTTCCCTCCGGTTCAGACTGAGCCCCTCTCTTTGGTTTTAGACTATTGAGTACAGCCATTTGGCTGGAGAGCCTTCTCCATTGATCACTGTTCAGTGATTTGAATAAATAAAATAATAGTTTGATAATATGGATCCATTCAAAACATTTGGGTTCACTGAAGACCAATTTAATAAAATCATTGGGTCCTCCGCGAACAATACTAATAAGATCATGGTCCTGACTGGGTATAACGATAAGTGGGGCAATGTCCTTAATCTTAAGAAAAAATCTGTACGAACAGAACTCCATGCGGAGTTCTTGGTACAATATGCTAGGTCAGGTTTAATACCCATTGGCCTCCAGGTTCGTAATGAACCCGGTCTATTTACAGATAATAAGAAATGTTTAGATATCTGGATGCAGATCGCCACAAGATGTAGTAGAGATTGGATCCTACTAATTATCGAAACTGCACAGGAGAGAGTGGTCATAGAAAGAAAAGAGATAGAACAATTAGAGCTTGCTCTCCTTGAGATGTCGGCAGTGGATGATGCAAAAAAACGCCTTGAGGACCTAAACTCAGAAATAGATGGATATAAAGATTACTTGATAAATAAAAAAACAATAAAATTGAAAAACATTCTCAATAAATTCAGTCTAGAAATGGTCTACCCCTATACAAATAAGGACTACTTCCAGCAACCGATAGAGGAGAGAAACTTAGAACTGAGACCCATTTATAATAGGGGCAATAAGAAAGGTGTTACCTTTTCGGAAACTATTTTTAATGTGAACAAGGGAACCCAAAAGATACCTTTGGACCATGGGTAATATGCTATTAAAGAAAACAAGGGTCCTCAGGGAATTCAATAAATAAACAAATAAACTTATAGACCACAATCAATACTATAGTTCAGCTTCCTAGCCCAGCCGGGCGAGGAATGTTTAATTTAGACTTAGAAGAAATTAGTTAACCTTAAGAGGGTCACATACAAACATTTAGATAGGGCACAATCCTGTACCTATCCCAAGAATTAGAAAGACCATAGGGTAAAGAAAGTGAGTGAATCAGAAGGAAATTTTCTTACAGGCAAAAGAAAGTTTTTGGAGCCAACTGTCGCTTGCAAATTAATAATCAATCACAGCAAGTTTCGACATACAGTGCATACAGATTATATACAAATTAATTTCATGCAACACTGTTTTAAGCATCAACGTTTCGATCCCCTGGCTCCTAATGAACCGGGATCATCATCAGGACTGTATTAATCACTGCCTGTTTCCATTACGGACGCCTGTTGAAGTAAAGGGGAGGAAAATGAGAGAACAGCATGAGGCATCCGCCTGAAAAAATGACATAGAAAACATTTGTGGTAGCGAGGTCAATCTGTGGCTTACTGGCCACTCCTGGTCAGAAACAATATCTTTGTTCATAGTTGTGTTTGAACTGTGTGAGATAATTCCATGCAAGTGGGGGCCAACTCAGGGCTCCGTGGGAGTAGCGTCACATCAATATATATAAACAATTGTTCCTTGAGCGGGTGAGTGAAAGAATTGGGTAACCAAAAATCGGCGCGGTGAATTGGTGAACTATCAGTGAATCAGGTAGCAAGACAATGCGACGATAGGCTAGTGAACGGCGCACGGATTGAGCAGAGGATCAACATTGTGATTTGTGCACCCGGTCATTGTCAATTTAACTTCCGGGGGTTGTGAGCAAAGTGACGAATTAATGAGGCATTGAGTGGTGGCGCATTGTGTACAACGGATATTGAGCGTCGTTGCGGCAGACGGAAAATTGAAGTGATAACATGCGTGCCGGTTTCGTACTGGCCATTGCGGGGTGCTATTATTCATGCCCGGTTGGCGATGGCTGTTTACATAGCCATGAATAACACTAACCTGCCAGGTCTCTATGATGGTCTTGGACAGGCGCAGTAGGGTAATAGGGGTACTACCAATGGCCCAGGAATGGAAGTGCCAGGAACCAGAAAATACATTGTGAGGGATAAAAACTGGGTCTGGTGTGCGTGCCCATACCGAGTACCGGGGCAGAACCTTTACCTTGTCACGAGCAATTTGGTTGAAAGGTCAGTAGTATCACGGGTCTTCCTTGGTATGGGAGCTCGGTAGTGGGAGTACGTTGCTCCTTGGAGATTGAAGCCGCTTTAGTATGGCGGTTTCAAAGGCTGGATTAAAAGGAGAAGGAAAAAATAAGGTGCGGGATTACGGCTAGGTTCGTCAACATTGGCCATATTTATCCAGTTTTTTAAGGGACAGGGACAGGAACAGACTAATTTGCATACAGCCAGGTTCTGAAACTGGGATGGTGCAGTGAGCTAAAAAACGGTGTTGGATCTAGCCCTGATCTCTTGACTGGGTGAGAGCTTTCTGCTTAATTCAGAGACTCTGTTCCTCACCACCCCTTGTTGTAAATACGTAATGGAAACAGGCAGTGATTAATACAGTCCTGATGATGATCCCTGTTCATTAGGAGCCAGGGGATCGAAACGTTGACGCTTAAAACAGTGTTGCATGAAATTAATTTGTATATTATTTCTGTATACACTGTATGTCGAAACTTGCTGTGATTGATTATTAATTTGCAAGCGACAGTTGGCTCCAAAAACTTTCTTTTGCCTGTAAGAAAATTTCCTTCTGATTCACTCACTTTCTTTACCCTATGGTCTTTCTAATTCTTGGGATAGGTACAGGATTGTGCCCTATCTAAATGTTTGTATGTGACCCTCTTAAGGTCAACTAATTTCTTCTAAGTCTAAATTAATCATTCCTCGCCCGCTGGGCTAGGAAGCTGAACTATAGTACTGATTGTGGTCTATAACTTTATTTGTTTATTTATTGAATTCCCTGAGGACCCTTGTTCTCTTTAATACCTTTTCGGAAACATCAGGGTCCAGTAGTGAAGAAGAAGGCTCTACCACTGAAAATATAGGACATCATAGTGGATTAAATGGAGGACACTCCTCTTCCTCTCCTTTTTTAGAGACCGCCAAAAGAGGGGAGGAAGACCGTATCAATACAGGGGACAGTTCCAGAGGAACCAACAGCAGGAATATCAAGGTGGTCACAGAATGAACTACCAACAACACAACCAGGGCCCTCAGGATTATCCCAACACAAGGAGTCAGCGGTATCGCCGTTAGACCTTGGTGACACACAAAAATTCCATATCATTAACCTTTCTAGTTATCCCCTTAATAAAATAGAATTAGAAGTATTAGAAAAAGGGTTTACTTTTGCTCCCACTGCTAATGTCAACAAGTGTAACTTAGAGAAAGATCTCAAAGCCTTTTTTAGAAAAATTAGATTGAGGGAATTCTTTCAAGATAAGGAGTATAATCCAGGAATGAATCGGTCTGGGCTCAGACAAAAGTCAGTCTTTACACCCACTATCTCACAAGTGAGTAAAAATGTAGAAATTTTTGAGAAAGCAGTTGAATCCAAGGTTAGACAGATAATAGAGCATGCTCATCCTGACACTAATAATATGTCTAAGGAACATAGGAAAGCCATGTTAGATTTAAAAAACAACTTACAATTAACCATCAAACCGGCCGATAAAGGCGGAGGAGTGGCCATATTTAATACAGCAGACTATGATGCCAGAATGTTACAATTGTTGGAGATTAAAGAACATTATCAAAAGGTCTCATTTTCCAAATTAGACTCTCTAAATAGGGAGGTCATGCAGATAACACAGGGAGCTTTAGAAAATGGATGGATCTGCAAAGCTGAATATGACTTTTTAAACAACAGAGACGCCAGAACACCGGCGATATACGGCCTCCCAAAAATACATAAAAATGTAAATGACCCTCCTATGAGACCTATAGTGATTTGCATTGGCTCACGCCTTGAACCACTCAGTCAATATGCCGATACTTTTCTAAAACCTCTCGTCACTCAGCAGAAATCATATGTACGAGATTCAGCGCATATCATTTCTATGATAGAAGGACTGCCATACAATCCCAACAACCAAATCTTGGTGACCCTCGATATAGAGGCGTTATACACCAATATACCACAAGATAACACCATTGTGGTTATTGGTGATATCCTGGAAAATACAGACCTTTGAGGAGCTAGCAAGCACTTTATCATTCAGTGTATCAGCTTGGTGTTAAAGAATAACATGTTTTTGTTCAAAGAGGAGTTGTTCCTTCAACAAAAAGGTACCAGCATGGGAGCAACCTGTGCGCCGAGCCTAGCATGTCTATATGTCGCTGAGTTTGAGGAGAGACATATCTTCAATGAAGCGGCGCCCTTCTACGAAAACATCAAGTTGTGGCGTCGCTTCATTGACGATATTTTCTTCATTTGGGAAGGTCAGACAGAAAACCTTGAAGAATTTGTGGAGTGGTTAAACATGGGGGACAGTAATCTCAAATTCACTGCAGTATATGATAGCAACTCAGTTAACTTCCTAGACATTACCATTAAGAATAGAGAGGGAACATTGAAGGTGGAATTGTACACCAAATCCACCGACAAAAACACACTGCTACACTATAGCAGTTATCATCCTCGGTCCCAACGGGATAATGTACCTTTTGGCCAATTCCTCCGATTGAGGAGGAATTGTTCCAATATGTGCGATTATCTTAAACACGCTGAAAAATTGACAGAAAAACTAAAGGATAGAGGATATCCTAAGAAACTAATAAAAAACTTGTGTAAAAGGGCGAGATTTTACAATAGGGAGAGTATGATATACCCTGAGACAAGCCAAAAAAACAATCTGTGACAGACTCAAAACTGGTGTTTGTGAGTCAATTCTCCAACATCAGTAATAAATTAAAAAATGTCATTCAGTCCAGTTGGAATATCCTAAATGATGGGAAAGAAGAAAAAATCCAGAGACCAATTTTTGCCTTCAGGCGCAATGAAAGTATTCGCCAAAATTTAGTGCATACATACAGAGAGGCAAATTATATTAAACAGACAACCAGGGATGGCACTAGAGCGGTGGGCAATTATAAATGCAGTAACTACTCTATATGCGACAATTGTATTGTTGGAAAAACACTAACCTACAATAATTACACAATAACACCGAAAACTATGAGTAATTGTAGAAGCAGCAATTTAATATATATTCTTCTGTGCCCATGTGGATTAGCATATATTGGCGAAACAGGTAAAGAGATAAGATTACGCCTATTGGAACATCGATCTGCTCTCAAAACAGGAAAAGAGAATGCCCCAATGGTGGAGCATTTTGCGAAACTGAAACACAAACACACGGAATTTTCGTGGTTTGTGGCAGAAAAGATCACTGTCTCCAAAAGAGGGGGTAATGTGGAAACTAAACGCAGAAACCGTGAGCAATGGTACATTTCCACCCTAGATACAGTTAATAAAGGTTTAAACACAAAGGAAGACTGGATGAGAATTGTAGTTTAAATTAGTAACACCATGGGATTAACACCAAATGCCTAAAATAATGTACATTTTAATAAAAACTTTATAAATAGTGAATCATCAAGCTTTTTGCACATATTAGACATGGGTTAAAAATAGTTATAAGCTGCCCTTTACATTGGGGGAACCATTCTGATAATATGAATGTTGAAATAATGGAAATGATATCCTAGAATAAAAATAAATAAAAAAAAGTTGTCAGGAGCCTGAAACTAAATATAGACAGTATAAACTCAAAACAATGTTAAGAATTCGGTCCATGTACACTTTTGTCAACATTGACAATGTGGTATTCTGCCCATTTCGGTATAAATAAGCGAAATAAAACAACACTTCATACTTTATCTGTGTGATCCTTGACCTGTGATGTATATATGGTCGAGAATAGTAATGACCTAAGTAAGATTAAAATCTATAAAATTTTCCTAATTTCCGAAAATATAGGATTACGATACATAAATAAATTAGTCATTTTTAAACTTAAATACTATAGGTGTACCAAATTGGTAAATTGAAAGATGAAATTCATTAAACGTGGTCAAATATAAATTGATACGTAAAAAAATAAGTGATTATCTACATGGTAAACAAATTAAGAGCCATGGTTGGGCACGTACCAATAAAGGTTTGTTCAAATCAAAAAAGCGTAGAGACAACGGGTCGAGCACTTGATGACGTAAGCGCGAGGCGCCCTTAAAACATGTGTGCGCGGGAAACATGTTTGTTTTTAAATCTAAAAGGCGATCGCACAGACGCGAGAGAAACATCCCGGGTAAACCTGCCAGGCGACGAGACGAGGTACGTTTGTAATCTGATGTACCGTGAACTAGATTCGTGTTGTTAATCACGCAACCCTAGGGGCCGCATTTAACCCTTGTAACAAAGTCGGGAAGCGGAGTTAGTTAAAAACATTTTGAATAAAACTGCACGCTTTATAAATTGACTACCGTGGCAGTAACTTTAACGGAGATAATGAAATAAACTCTACTAGACCGAGATTTAGACCAGTGATTTTAATGAAAGTGTACACACTTGTTTAAATAATGATGTTTAGTTTAAGCAAGAAACCCAAGAATAATTTAGGAAAACTTGTTCTTTTTGTATTTTAGGAACTTGCAGCCATGAGCATTAAAATACCCGGATGCAACAGTTTTATTACGGAATAAGAGTCCCCTCTAACAGGTGAGAGTTCGTATGAATTTAAAATATTTCATCCGCCAGCATAAATACAAACAAGAGTAAAACAGTTACTATTTCTCTTTTAGAATAATAAGGCGAAAATTGTAACGCAAACAAAACATAAGGGACCTGAACGTATACAAGACAGAAAAGAGCAACAAGGTAATTATCTTGTATCATGAGGCGAGACGAAATCAGGTTAGCTCGTACTGATAATAGGTTTCAACAAAATACATTTATTTTTCCTAAATAGGAGCAGAACGAGGGTATCCTAATAAAGACACAAATAAAGTGTTATGAAATACCGCGTTCTAAGCCGATAACAGCCTTTCTCAGGTAATAACAGATGTCTGTAGTTAATTGAAAGAGGCGTTTAATTGTCCAACCAGTATGGAGTACTAATAGGTTGCATTTATTGATGTATACCTATCAACAGTTTGGGAGATCAAAAGTTACGAAGAACACGACCCCAAATAAGATACAATCCGTATATATTTTCTATTCACCCAGATGCATTAGCATAGGTGAGTTATGTCTAAACTTGATGATTCAGCATTGAATGGTGTAAGAGTGTTGTCTGTATGATGAAATGTAAGGTTACTACTAAGTTGGGAAATGCTCGTATTAAAAGGAAAAAACACTTTTGATGATGGATCTTTTTAACAACTTTTTTTAAAAACTAGGTACATTCAGATTAAATGTAATCATATTGTTTTCATGACCAGCGGTCTCAAGGAGACATATGAAAATTAACATAGCTTTTGGTTTTGTGTAGGGCTGGCTTTATATTAACGCAATGTCAAAAAAATGAGCCAATCAACAGGACAACAAATGTTTGCATAACTGTGATGGTACTGATTGAGAAAATATAGCAATGGGCTTGATAGGTTTTTGTATATGATAGCACATAAAAAGCAGATTGTTTTCAGTCTAAAACTGTCTATACATAGTGTAAAAGTTTTACTTAAGAAAAGTTTACTAATAGTGATATTTTATATATATTAGGTGAAAGATTGAATGTGGAGAAATTTATAAACACTGTCCTGAAGAAGGAGGCCAAAATCATCAAGGGCTTCCGAAACGCGTCGACGCATTAAAGAAGGGTTACATTTGGAGTTGTCAGCTAGTAGTTGGGTATAAGAAATGAAAAACTTCCCAATGTTGACCACAAAGTGTCCAAATTAACAATACCAAGACAAAGTTTACTGTTTTGGTCCATATTTCTCCTTATCCACATTAGGTGGTTTTTTAAAAATGTATTGTGTAAGGTTTTAATGAAAGTGTATATTGATTTATCTTTATATTGTATGCAAAATAAAATTGTACATTTTTATGATAACTGGTTATTCCATTGTTGAGTATTTCCCAAATAGTTTGATAATATACAATTGAGTGAGAGATCTTGACTGAGTGAAGTGAGTGTCTGAACTTGTGCTTATTTACCTCCCGAAGGGAATAAACATTTTTTTTACCTAACAGTATTTTGGAGCTCTATTTCCCTCCGGGTCAGACTGAGCCCCTCTCTTTGGTTCGAGACCATTTCATCACATATTTATATGATAATGTACATGTGCTAGAGGCTGAGGTAAAATATTGTCTCTAATGTCTCTAAAAATAGAAGCTCTGTTCTCTAAGAATAGGTCTACTTTAAGCAAAGTACCATGTGCTGGAAAAAATGGTAAATATTTTTGATTTGAAAGAAAATGAATTTCGCTTTCAGGGGAAAAAATAGTTCCAAATGTTTTCAGTTGCTTTGTTTAACAGAACTGAAGGCCAAATTCAGAGTTCAGGGAACGCTGTGTGCTTGTTGTTTTTAAAAGTTATTCTCGTTGTTCAGGGGAGAACATCATATCAGACAGGCTTGCAAAAAAAAAATTGGTCTACAACATCAGGTGAAAATTCAACCAAGTTTGAAAATACTGTAACTGTGCAGTTCTGTGCGTGATTGCCATCATCGATGTTTGGATCAGCAATGCTCACAGAAGGTTGTACCTGTTTGGTGCTGCTTTCCTCTCATACTTCACCGCCACCTACTCGTAATGGTGGAGTCTCAAAGAATGCCGTCATCAGAATAGGTAGCCGCTGGGGACAACACGTTGCATGAGTCGTTACTGGACAAGGCAAAGTATCTTGGCCATCGCATTACGTGTCAAGGTGTGTTTCCAAAAAAAGAATTAGTTGACACCATTGATAAAGTTAAGGATCCCGTTAACAAGGATGAATTACTTTCATTTCTTGGTAGGGTAGAATTTTATGGGAAGTTCATAACGAACTTTGCAGACAAATCATTTAATCTAAGAAAATTGACAGCAAAAAATGTCACGTATGAATGGTCGTCTGACTGCAAGAAAGAGTTTGAATGTATTAAGAATGACTTAAAAAAAGCTCCTTCTCTTCATGCTTTTGTGCCTGGTCTTCCTACTTATATGTTTACTGATGCGAGTGAAAAGGGTCTTGGTTCTGTTCTTCTTCCAAAGAAGGAGGGAAAATAAGTTTTGATTTGTTGTTCTTCTAGGTGTCTCAGAGGGTCTGAATTCAATTATTCTGTAATTGAAAGAGAGTCTTTGGCTATTTATTGAGCTCTAAGGAAATTAAAGAATTTGATTTGGGTTACTAAGGTGATTGTGTTTTCAGACCATAAGCCTTTGAAGGAAGTGTTCTTAAAGAAAGGATTGGATTCTATTTCTTCAAGATTTAGGAGATGGATTATTTATTTACAGGAATTTGATTTTGAAGTACAATATATTCCGGGTGTGGTGATTTCTGTTATTAATTCTTTGAAGGGAAATGTGCGTTTGAATAAACCCTGGTCACTTGTGGCTGATGAACTCTCTATCACGGATGGTATGCTGACTCGAGGCACTAAATTAGTTCCTCCTTTGGGTATTCGAATTTTTTTTTTATCTCATGTTCATAGTGGTCATTTGGGTATAGTAAAAACAAAGGAGATGATACGTTTGCAGTTTTGGTGGCCAAATATGGATTTAGAAGTAGAGAGGTTAGTCAGGGATTGTGTTGAATGTTGTGCGAGTGACAAGATTTTAAAAACTAGACAGATATCTATGGTGTGTAGAGCCTTGCCCAGTTATCCTTTGGATGAAGTCGCTATTGATATTTTAGGTCCACTTAGTGGTGTGTCTGATACTCCGTATTTGATTGTTCTTATTGATTTGTATTCCAGATGGATTGAGGTGACTGCGGTTAGAGACATTACCTCTAGCTCTGTCGTTAAGTTTTTGGAAGATATATTTAAAAGGGAGAGTTTTCCTAATAGTTTATTGTCCGATAATGGTCCTCAGTTTTGTTCTGGTTTGTTTTCTGATTTTTTGAAAAAATGTGGTGTTGTACACAAAAGATGTTCCTTATATCATCCTGAGACCAATTGTACTGTTGAGAGGGTGAACAAAACACTCAAAGAGTCTATACAATTGGCTAGGTCAAACGGTTTGAACTTCAAGAAAGGATAAATGCCTACCGTTTTTCTCCTCATTCCACTACTGGAAGATCTCCTTTTGAGTTGTTCAAGGGTAGGATACCCAATACTTTGTGGTGTCCTGGTCGGATGAAACTGAATAAAGGTTTGTTTGATAATAGCATAGGTGAATGGAGAGAAAGGGAGTTGAATAAACAGATGTTGAGAAAGGTTTATTTTGATGAAAAGAAGTGTGTACGTTTTCAAGAGATTAACGTGGGTGATCTTTTTAAAATAAAAGCACCTGTGGGATGCAAGTTGTGGTCTAAATATACAAATGTAAGACCAGTCATTAAGGTTTTCAAGAATGCTATTAAAACACAAGATGGGAGGATATGGAATAAGAGTTGTGTTGTGCTTGTTAAATCTAATACTTTTGTTTCTGATTTGTCTAATGATAATGATTCGTTCAATGCCATCAATTTCTCTGCAGCTGACCCTTCCACCTCTTGTACTCCCCGTAAGAGGAGCATGAGGTTATGTAGTGCTCCTATGTGCATGAAAGATTATGTTTAATTGTTCCCTTATCTTTTCTTTTTATTTGTGTTTTGTTGGGAAGGAAGATGTGTGATGTTATGCTTCTCTCATTATTTTCCACTGTTTCTTTAAATTACACGTCTATTGATTCTATGTGAACTTTCTGTATTCGAGAATGTTGATTAGATTTGAGTCAGTTAACTCTGAGCGTTTGTGGCTGAGGTTTTAATAAACCTACGCTTAAGTCTATTTGTTTCCAGCTTGGTTATTTTCTTATTGAAGAACACCACAATATCCATTGGTACTGCTGATGGTGGTGTAAGACAGACATCCAACACGCATTCTTCTGCGCATAGCAGACATCGGAGCACAGGTAAAATGCAATCCTGCCAGATTGGTCTGAATGAAAGAAACCAAGTTGTACTCAGATCTCTTACCCGGGCTAATCGGAGGACCTTAGTGATACGGTCTCGATATCGTATTGCTAGGATCGTTTCTTCCATCGTTGCCGGAGTCTTGTCTGTGGATTGGCTTGCCATATCTGAGCAGAAGGAACAAAAATAAAATTCCTGCTACGAGTCCCAAAATTAAAGGTAGGCCGCCAAAGACAGAATGGACAAAATTCGGGAAGATGCCCAGAACTGTTTCAAATGGTGTTAACAGTCCTGAAATAATTGTCTTAAATACATGTGGGATGCCACTGGTATCAGACATGTTTAAAATTTGGCTTAACATTTCTACGAAATGCATGGGGCAATTTGTCGATAAAAGGGTATGTGTCTCTGACATTGTCCTTGCAACATGCAGATCATACGTTTCTTTGGACGAGGTCAGCGGCACAATAGTCTGTAAAAGAATAGGCTACATTCTGCTTAAAGTACCAATTTGAATACAAGAGATATTCACATAAGGCCATATTGACGCCTCCATGTCTGGATTGCTGTTTGGATACAATACTTGCATACAGCAAACGACCCTGGAAGTAACGGTTACGAGATAGCATTCTCCTGGCACCATTCCACAACAGCTGTGGTCATTTATTAAAACGTAGCTACCGTTGGAAAGCTGTCTGAAGAATGGTTCTACTTGTGTTGCAGGAGTGCCTTGCAGGTGACATGAAAGGTTATTTGAAGACCCTTCACAGGCTCCATGCAAGTTAATACCTTGACACAGAAGTGTACCGCTTAGTGATTTTTTTTACAATTATTGCCACTAAGGAATACCTCCTTTTTCCCTTCACTATAACATTTGTGTGTGTAAGGTAAATCCCAGGTTGATGTGATGTATCCTTTACCCAACCTTTCATACTGGCCTGCTGGTATATATTCTTGGCAATATTTAAACTGGAAAGTTGTTATCGGAATTGTAATTGTTCCGTGTATTATCCATTCAATGACAGGTCTCTCTGACATTGTCAATGGTAATCTCTCAAGTTTTCAAGTTTTTCAATGCTCAGAATCGTATAGTCTGCTCCTTTTTGTGCCAAACTGATTTGTTTATCAGTAAGGTTAAAGATAGAAAATAATGACGTTATGTTGATTAGACTCCATGGCACGTAGCCTGAACGTAGGTTTTGCAACGTCCAGCCTAGCTGTACAATAGAACGCAATTGGGACTGACCTTGTTGTAACATTTGCAAGTCTTGCTCTATTATATCAAAGGCAGATGATGCAATACTGTCCAGTGAATATATTCTGGAAGACAGAGTCGTTAACCCATTGTCCACTACAGAAAGTGATTTTTCCAAATTTATACGATCAATTTCTCGTATTTCTTTTGCTGTTTCAATTTGCATTACTTTCCAAGCTTCGTTGTATGCAGCTTATATACCGGCCGCTATGAAACGTTTTTGACGCTGTTTGCGATTTCCCAGTATGAAATCTTGCAAGTCAGCACATTCTTTAAGTAAAGTCAAGTGTTGCTTAATTTCAGCCAGTGTGGATTTCTGTAGCCACTCAAGGCATAATTTGCCTACACTGTATGTTGTAACTATCTCTGGATGTTGTCTCTGGGAATATCTTGGGTCTGGCCTGGTCAGTTTGAACCCCTGTCTTTTGTTCAGGAATCTATCTTGACAGTTATTTGAGTCTGTGGGCCAGATCAAACATTTTTTCCAATCAGGATTTGTCCTGTTTTGGTGAAAAATATGGGATACGTCTATTTCCACAACCGTAGTACTATTACTATCAGGTATGGGCTTCGGAATAGACGGTTTATTTAAGTCTTTTATCTTAGCTAAACCAAGACAACTAGTTTGTTGAATGGTATCATTCAGGAATATTATTTGTTCTGGGATCACGCAGGCTCTAAATAATGATTCTAGACCTTGTACCTGCCAGTCTTTTGTTCCCCAGATGGTTTTTGTTTCAATGTTATTTTTCCAAAATTCAAAACCAAATGTAGACATTTTGTCATAAAACTTTTCAGAATAAATCAATTTAGTATTTGTCAACATTGTTTTCATTCCTGTCTTATTTAACGTTTCAAAATAAAACGTTTCTGGATCACTGTTGTTAAACCCTGAGAAGTATGGAAATTTCTCATAAAATGTCTTCGAACTTCCTTTTGGTGGAGTTGGACAATGTTCCCATTGATTATAAGTAAAAACATTTCTAGGTTGTGCAGATTTATGCAAATAGTGATGACCATAGTGATTGTAACAGTATAATTCTTCATAATTTGATGAACCCCTTAAATAATCATGTTCTGTAAATTTAGCTGACATTACTAAATCTGACATCATAATATTAATATTTTCAAAGTCCCAATCATCAGAAAAAGAACTTGGTATCACAAAATCACTTAAGGAAACCTTAAACTGGTGTGGATACTTCAAGAGCTCAATCAGGCCATAAATTTCATAGTCAGTTATGTCCCATGCTATACCCGCAGGTATTGGATTGGCTGTGATGTTTACTGATGATAGTTCTCTTTTCTCGATGTGAGAGGATCTGTGAGACTTTAGGACCAAGTTGATGTTCTGACTTGCTGTGTCCATTGTACTATATTTTCCATCAATGAATTCACCCAAGCATTAAACCATGATGAGCCAAAGCAGGAGGAAAAGTACACCTAACACAGTCCAAAATTCAATCCATGGTGAAATCAGATATGTTTCTTTTAGTTGGTGAAAAAGCTCGGTTAATTTTTCTTTGAAAGTTTTTGTTGCTGTCTTGTCTCCATGTTCACTTGGATCATCGGAAAAGTCATCAAAGTTGATAAAATAGCCAGATGCAGTTCTGTCAATTGGTGGAATTGCTTCCGGATTTCCATTGATCTTTGCATTTTCTTTGTTACATTTGTACAGTCTGAGGCTACATCGTTGTAGATTGGTGTATCATCAGGAATTGTTGCAATTTGGGTTTCAAGAGGCACAAGTTCCATGGCTTTGTTGCATAGTCCTTTTTTATTTACTGCAGGTTTATCGAATGTGATTAGTCTTTCAGTTTGAACCTCTTGGATTGTAGCAAAGTTTGGTCTTCTGCTATTTCTTGCTAATCCACTGGGCCTGCTATTTATTATCGGCCACATGTTTGTGGTTTCACCAGGTCGATGGAAACAATTCTGTTTTCCTTTTTACCAGCAAGTGGCGGTAGTACTACTGATCTTGTTCCGCTGAAGGCTAAGACAGTTCTGCTTTTCAGTAAGAAGGCCCACATTCCTTCTTCACCGCGATCTTTTCTCTGACCAGATCCCCTATCTTTGGAATCCAGACAGGTCTTGCTGGGACAGGTGGTTCTTCAGTGGTTGTTGGCTTAAACTTTATGTTACTTAGACTTTTTCTTGTTTCATTCAAGTCCTGTAAAACAGCCAAACGATCTTTGATATCAAAAGTTTTTTCTTCTACCACTGAAGTTTGACGATCCAGATCCTGGATAATCATTCTAGTACCAAACAAAAGTTCATACGGACTGATACCTCCTAGAGAATTTCTTGGCATGTTATTAAGACTACGTTGGACACTTATTAGATGTTTGACCCACCCATCACCCGAACCTAATACCCTTGCTGTTATAGATTGCTTATTGTCACGTTTTTTTCTTTTCATTACCGCATTCCCCTCAGGATGGAAGGGAGACGAGTACCGCAATGCAATGCCCATGCTGGTCATGGCCTCTTTGTAAGCTTGAGAGCTAAACGCAGGACCCTGGTCAGAATGTAGCATGCCAATTGCGTATGTGCCGATAAAGACTCGTAAATCTTTTATAACAGTTCTGGCGTCAGCCGAACGCTGGGGCCACATCCAAATGAATCTCGTGCAGGAATCCACTGCGACCATGATATATTTATAGTTGCCATCACTTTGTAAGGGACCACAGTGGTCCATGTAAACACACGCAAATGGTTTATCTGAGATTAGAAGGGGCGTCTGCTCTGGTCGTTTCACCGTTGATACTTTCATTCTTTGGCATATTTCACATTCTAAAACATAGTTCTTAGTTTGTTTTCTCATGCGTGGCCACCAATATCTCTGTTTTAATAACGCTGTTGTGGCGGAAATACCAGCATGAGCAGAAGCTAGCCCTTTGTGTGCCGCTAAAATAAGTCCTAATCTGTGTTCCATGTTTGGAATTGACCTATCCCCCACTCCAGGGATTCGAGCAAATGGAACATTATTTGCATCAGTTATGTATGAACATTTTACTGGAAAGCCTTTCGGGAGTGTTTTTTTATCATCTTTACTGAAGCAATGACAGCTTGCATTATATCGCTGTCTATTTTTGTTTTTGACCGGGCAATAGCAGCTATGGAAGCCGTTTGCACAGCTGCCTTCGCGGCTTCATCAGCCAATGAATTCCCCGCAACGTGAACGCCATCACATTGATGACTCAGTGTATGTATCATGTGAGTCTTTTGAAGTTCTTTCTGTAAAAGAACTACTTGTTCCCAAAGCGTTTTATGCTTGATTGTGCCACCTTTTGCATCTTTGAAGCCGTTTTGAATCTAGTTCTGCAAGTATTCATTGTAAGATTGAACGCAGTAATATGAATCACACACTATTAGTGTGGGGAATTCGTGATCGGTATTTTCAAGCGCCATTTTAAATGCCAGAACTTCAGCTCGCTGAGTTGTACAATCTCCTAGAGATTGGGTTTTAGTGACCAGTGGTCTAAATTTTCCTTCGTGCCAATGACCTTTAACGATCGCGCACACAGCACTATATGCTTGTTTACCCCCAACTGCGGGTTGTGCTGATTCGTCTGTATATATTATACAGCCGTAATGTTCCAGAGGCAGGATTTCGGTCGGCAGAGGACATTCGTATTCATATTGGAGAAATTCCTGTGTATTTAAATTAGGATCGAATTTGTATACTACGTCTGTTGCAGCAAGAGAATTAACCCACTGTATCCATCTTGGATGTAGAGCTTTAGCATTCGGAATGCTTGCCCTTGTTACTGCTTCTAGGGCAGGTACTGGTGTAACGATTATTATTCGTTTACCTTGTGCCAGGGCTCTTTCTTTTGCTACAGCAGTTTGAACTGCTGTCAGAATTTTTTCAGTAGAACTGAATTTCATTTCAGCTTGAGTGTACAAATGTGATTTGTAAGCTATAGTTACCGTTTCTCCCTCATTAGAGGTCAGGTTTGTGAATCTGCATCTTCCTGGGATGACTCGGATTGCAAGGTTGCGTACGTTTTCGCGGGTTTGGAGTTTTGTTTTAGCTAACATGTCTGTTTGTAATGATCTTAAAATTGCTGTGTGTTTCTGAGTCCAATGTATTGGTTTGAAATCAGGTTTTATTAATTCATAGAGAGGTTTAGTCCTCTCTGCATAATTTAGAATGTATGTTCTACCGAAATTCAGGAAGCCTAGTGTTGATTGTAAATTTGTCAGCGTTTTTGGTGCTTGGAGTACTGCACACTTCTCTAGGAAGTTGTCTGCCAGGCTTTGCCTTCACTTGATAATTCATATCCAAAAAAAGGACTGTTAGATGGGCAATTCTTGACTTTTTAAAGTTGAATTTGTAACCCTCTGATGCGAACCCAAGAATTATGGTGTTCACTCTTTTTAAGTGAGTCTCCAGGTCATCGTCTGTAAGATAGATGTCATTGACATATGATAATGCCTCACCATCATATATTTGTAGTAATTCTGTTACCCTTGCTGAGAATAATCCTGGGCTATTCTTGAATCCCTGTGGGAGTTGGCAAAATGGTTTTTGCGACCCCAATATTGAGAAAGCGGTCAAATACCGCTTTCAGGTGCAATGTTTTGACAGAAGAATCCATTAGAGATATCTAATGTCGTTTTATATTTTTTGCGCACAATGTTGTTCATTAGTGCTGCACTGTGAGAGTTTTGTACTGCAAAAGTTTGCAGCAGGAGTTTAAATGTCTGTAGTCCAAAACTAGGGGATATGAATCATCTGGCTTGGAGACAGGAAACAAAGGATTGCTCATTTGTGAGGTGCATGTTTCAATCACCCCTTGATATTCAAGTTGATCTAAGATCTCCCTGACTTGCTTTTTAGCTTCTTGTTTAACTGGGCACTGCCTTTGTGCAGTAGGTTGATTTTTTAACTGGATTTTGTGGTGAGGAGAGTCCTCATTCCATCCTACATGATTTTTGTATAATGCAGGGGCTTGGGCCACTGCCCATTTTCTTGCGAATGTGTATTTTTTATGAATTGGAACATGATTTGAGAAGGCAGGCATAATCATTTCTTCGCCATGAGGGCACTCCCTGACAAACTCTGGTGGCCAATCTTTTTCAGCTAACAGGATGTCATAGCCTTTAGAAAGATTCTCCCAAAAGAGACTTTTTATTTTCCTAGTTTTATCTCCCTCTATACGTAATGTTATTTCATATAGTTTATGGGGCACGCTAACTCGTGTGCCTGCAGTTTCCACCTGAAAGTATTCATTCGTGTCCACTGTCTCCAGAAGATTCATCAGGATCTTGCGAGCTATGGTCACTTCTGCTGCACTGTCTAGCATTGTCTGGGCCCACTCTCCGTTTTTCAGTTGGGTCCTCAGAATCCTCGGCATGTTTAATTTTAATACTTGCTACCTTCTTTCTGGGAAATTGTTAGTTTTTTACTTTGATGAGCAGGTTCTTTGTCTTTGGACTTGACGTGTTCTTCCTTGTGTTCTGACCGTCCTCTTCTTTCCGATTTCTGTGAGGAAGTCTTAAAAGAGCGAGAGGGACGTTTATCAATATCTTGATATCTATCAGGTTTCCTCAATTTATTCCTGTCTCTTTTCTCAGAGGGTTCCCTTTGGGGAGACTTGCCTCCTCGGCCAGGAGATCTTTCTCTCCGTTGAGGAGACCTTCCTCTGGACTGGAATCGTTTTTCCTTGGGAGTAGATTGTTTATTACCATCCCAACTCTTTTTTGAAGTATTTAGATTATTTTTAATAAATGTTTTTTCAGGATTTTCAGTTAATTGGGGTTTTATTGGTTTCCCACCCAAACTATTTCATCCTAGCTCTTCATAGGATTTTTCTATGATTCTGGCAAGTTCAAATGGTTGGTCTGTTATATCTGTCTCCTTCAATTTCTGGAGGTATTTTATATCGTCCCTTGCCAATTGAACTAATTCTCTATATGCCTTTGTTAATTCTTTTAGTTTAACCAGAAGTTCTTCGCTCGACATTGTTTCAAGGTCTGGGTGTGTTGTGTAGCTGGCTAGAACCGACCACATGGCTCCTGGTCTACCTAGTGGACCGTGCCTGGTGATGTGATTTTGATGTTTTAGGGCGCCATTAAACCAGAGCAGGTGCTCTTGGTAAGTTAGTGGGATTTCAACGTCCTAGAAAGGAGTGTATACATCCGGAGGTTACTCTATTTTGAAAGAGTGGAAATCTTTTGTCACAGCGTGTGCTGCTGGAAAATGTATGCATGAATAGAATACCTCTATCTGCCGACATTCATGTGCCTCTATCACGAATATGACCGTACCACCTTTTGGTAATAGTCCATTCTCTATAAGTTTAAGAGTTATAGTTCTTATATTGACCGGAATGATTATAGCACCCGGGTCATTTTCTTGGATGGTTGTGTCATCCGCTAAGAGTCGAGCTGCTAATGCTTCTCTATCTCTTTCTTCTTCACTTTCCCCCATTTTACTGAAAGAAAGTTTTTTGTTGCAGATCAAGGTTCAAGGAAACAAAGATTAGGTGCACAATATTTTGGAACACTGTATCCTTCAACGTTGACTAAACCAAAAACTAATACATAGGATTATCATCCTACTAGGTTCCGGAGGATATTAACCTTTCACCCACTCCAGGCGTCTATTGGAGTTTTTATGGGAGAAAGGGGTCTGTGTGAAAAGCACGACTGAGTTACTCTAGTGTCTTGCGTTAGATTATCGCCTTACCAAACGTTGGGCGCCATGTAGTGTAGTTCCTATATTCCCAATAGTCTCTGCGCATTGGAATAACATAAACAGCAGTGTAGACGTAGGACTGAGGTCATCTAGGTCTCTACTGACTATGTTAGACCTAATTAGTTTTGCCAGCTAGCTTAGAGGTCACTAGAAACTTTCTCGAATGTTCAGGAAAGGGTTAACCGCCCTGATTTAGACAAGAAGGGATTAGTTTCTGACAACCGCATAAGCATGACAACTTTGCTCCCTCAGAATAAAGAGTGTATCTCTAGAGTCGTGTGAAAAAAATAGACAGCTATTTCACTCAGTCAATCATGCATGCTTAATTTCACCAGAGTGCAGAGAAATAGAGAGGCAGGCGTTTTCAATAAAAGGTGTTATTTCATTGAGCAGTCTTCTTTCTCATGCAAGAGAAATGAATTGCCACAATTGCAATACTTATTATAAAGTAAAGTGCGTAAAGTAAAAGTAGTATTATGAAACAATACTGTAAAAGCATTGATATGGTTTCTTAGCCATATGATACTTTAAAATGGATAAAATATATACATACATAAAAACATTGACTAACGAACTCAACTGGTGCTTCTAAGATACGCCTACCCCGGTGTACCTGACCTAAGCCTAATACGTGGGAAGGAGTAAGTAAGTTGCAGTTTTAAGTTAGGCTAGGTTCCTGCCAAGTAGCGGAATCAAGAATTCTCTCTAAGGTTTTAATCAGCTCCGTACCTTAGTTATAGAATGAAGGAGGTCTTGTATCTCGCTTCTCAGGACTTGATCTCCCAGCAACCCGCGAGGGTGACTTGGGAACACCGGAGCTGGATTTTCTCGGCTGGAGAAAAACACAGCGTCTCTCTCAGTGCGTCGAAGGGAGGGGCATTTTCCTTTGGCTCTGGCAACAGCTGGGCTCTCGGGCAAGTAGAACGTCGCTCTGCTCCCCACCACCGTGTGTTTGTTTAAGGCAACGTTGGTATATTTATACCTGAAAGTTGCCGGGTAAGACCTAAGGTTGGACATAAGACGTCACTAAGAACTAAGAGCTCTTTCCGGACTCCAGGAGTTCTTGTGCAAATCAAAACAAAAGCAGGGGGAATTTCCGGGCTGCTGGAGGCTTGGTTTGTTGAAAGAACGTGTTGTGCTTTCTAGGAGTCTATGGGAGTAGCCTTGTCGTGTTTTGGACTGCATGGGCTATTACTAAATATGGATATGATTCTTATGCCTTTATAAGGATACTATTTGTTATAACCACATAAGGGCATGAATCTGGAATATCGAATTAGGGTCCTAGATAGAAATACAACACTGCAACAGCAATGGAAGATTTGTTATTCTTATTACGGACAACAAAAATAAAACTAATAATGAATAAAAGATAAAAATATATCGAAAAAAAGAAAATTGAAAATTTAAACACCGATATACCTATCACCTTGTGGCTCAATACTCCCTCCTTTTCCTCACATTCTATGTAATAATTACGCAGAAGAACACATATCCATTGCATATCCAGTAAATGTATATTCAACATGCAAGGTATACTGGAGACAACAATCATCTAAAGGACATGAAAAGTAACTCATTGCTAGTAGAATAATATTGCTAATGTATATTGAACATGCAAAGCATACTGGGGAAAACAACCATCAATTGGACATAAAATAACACATTGCTAGCTGAATAGCAGTTTAGCCCCATTTAGTGCCAGTCTTTTCCCATGGGTATACACAAAGTATGGCTAATATGTAAACAACAGACCAATATTCAGGACTTTATGGCTATAAGGGAACAAGACCCTATATGTATGTCAATCTCACTTTCTACTTCACAATGTCTGTTGTACAATTAGACATGTGACAGAAATGTATGTCACAGCAAAATGTAGATAGACATGTGAAAGAAATGTATGTCGCAGCAAGGTGTTATAAGTTATTGTAATAAGCTATTGTAATAAAGCCCATATTTCATCTCGATCATTCAAACCTGAAATGGCTGTATGGTATATTTCAATTAGCCTTGCTTCCAGTCTATTCAATTTTGCCTGTGTAGTGTCATTGTCCATATTTTTTACTACGATCAAAACAGACCACTGTATTTCATTTTCAGAATGACCAAACTCTTGGAAATGATGGACTAGGGGGGCCCCCTGGAAATTACATTTTACCCTTGACTTGTGTTGCAAAATGCGATTGTTTACTGTCTGGATTGTCTGCTCAATATAAAACTTATTGCATGGGCACTTCAAACAATAAATTACATTTTTTTGTATTGCAGTTGGAAAATGATTTTTGTACATGTTGTTGATCATTAATTATAACTTGTTTGGAATCTACTGTCATCTGGCATGCCAAACAATTTAGGCATCTGAAATGGCCCACAACTGGTGGTAAGCCCAACATTCCTCTAAGATCTTTCTTTGGGAATTGAGTTGGTCGGGCTGCTTTCACAAGTTGTTGACGCACATTTTTTTCCTTTTCAGAAGGCGAATAGGGGTTTAGGAATCTTTAGGTGGCTTACCATTCTCCAATTATTTAAAATGATCTTTTTGATTTTATTTGCCTTTGGATTGTATGTAAGCAGGGAGGTAAGGGGTGAAGCCTCAGGATGTTGTTTTGGGATGAGTAACTCTTCCCTCTGTGTATACCAAGCTCTTTTTAAAGCATTCTTAACCAGTTTCCCTGGGTACCCTCGATTCAATAGTTTGTTTTTTAGTGTCTCAGCATTTGTGAAATAATCCTCTTTATTGGTGCAGTTTCTTCTAATTCTAAGAAACTGCCCATAAGTCAAATTTTCCTTAAAGTTTCTATGGTGTCCACTGGAAAAATGTAATAGGGTGTTCCTATTTGTCGGTTTAGTATACCGATTAACTTCTAGTACACCACTTTTATGTTGTATCCAGATGTCCAGGAAATGTATTTTTTCTCTGTCACTGGACACCTTAAAATTGCAACTCTGCTGCCCTCATTTTAAGCCAATCGTGAAAAGCAGTCAAGGTGGAGTTGTCGCCTTCCCAAATCATGAAGATGTCATCTATATAGCAACACCAATACGCAATATGTGTCTTAAAAGGGTTGGTGTTGCTATATATCCAATGTTTTTCAAATTCATTCATGACAAGGTTGGCTATTTCAAGCGATTCCCTTTACCTGTAGGTAAAGGGAGACTTTGAAGTTGAAGAAATTGTTTTTGAGGCATATCGTAGCTAGAGCTACTATAAATTCTGTGGGTACCTGATGTGGTTGTTCTCGCTGGTCTAGTGTATTTCTCAATACTAGTAATGCTTCATCCTGCTGTATGTTTGTATAAAGAGATTCAATATCAACAGATACTAAGAATTGTTTATCAATTTCATCTGGTAAATCTTCCAACTTTGATATCAAATCCATGGTATCCCTTACGTATGATTTTGTTTTTTTAACAAATGGAATCAAGAAAGTATTCATGTATTTTGCCAGTGGCTTTAACAAGGAACCAAATGGCGAAATAATCGGCCTCAGGGGAGGGGGGGTAATCAATGTTCCTATGTGTTTTCGGCAATACATATATATTTAGTGTTCTGTATTGATCTACATTCAGAAAGTCAAATTCATTTTTGCATATCCAACCTTCTTCTAAGGCTTCGGTTGTGAGATGTAATATTTGGGCTCTCAACTTAGTGGTGGGATTGGTGTCTAATGGTCTATAATGGAGAGGGTTGGACAGTTGTTTCATAACTTCTTGGTCATAGTTTTCATTATCCCAAAGGACAATCCCACCCCCTTTATCCGCCGGCTTAATAACTATGGCTGGACTATTAGACAAATTCTTGAGAGCCATAAGTTCAGTTTTGGTACAGTTTGTATTGTAAAAAATCCTTTTCTCATTAAGGGCATCTATTTCTCGTAATATTTGGTCTTCGAAAGCCAACATTTCTGTTGGCATAAGGGAACTTTATGGGCAAAAAAGTAATTTATTTATTAATCCACTTATATTACTTTGTTCTTCAAAATTCTTATCCCAAAAATATGTTTTCAATCTGATTTTCCTCAGAAATCGTAATACTTCTGTTGTTGTATCCACTGAATCGTGCAATGTTGTAGGGACAAACGAAAGACCCTTATAAAGCAAACCCATTTCAACCTCTGATGATGTATATTTTGACAGGTTATACACCGGAATACAATCAACTTTATAGACGTTCCTTTATTTAATTTTAACGTCTGTATACCCTCCTCCGTGTTCTGAAAAAAACGGGATCTTGGTTTTGATATTGATTCGGGTTCTGATTCTGACCTCTCAATATTCCTCCCCCCCCACCCCCCTCTGTTCCTGCCTTTGCCTAAAAAAGGTTGAGCTCTAGGGTATGGGAAAAAGGGTTGCTAATTATTATATGCTCCTTGATCTGAATCTGAAGAGGAATCAGAGAAAGTTATATACTTTCGATGGGAGCGTCCTCTATATTGAAGGTTCAGTGAACTCGGATTGTTGTTCAAGTATAAATCTTCCTTAAGAAAGGGGTATGCTTGCTCTGTATTAAAGTTTTGTATGTCCCTCGAGACCTTTGTTATTTTTTAGTTGGTGGTATGGATTTTTACTGATTAATATTACCGTTATTTCTTTACATAATTTGCTTGATTTATTTCACTATGCTTGATTCTAATTGTGAGTTTACTGTGCTGAAAATGAAATATTAGTTTAAATGTATCAATTTGTATTCTTTCCTGAACTGCATTATTTCATAGCTGACTACAATAGTCTTTTCTTGTTACCTTTAAAATGTTGATCTATCTGTTCTGCATGTGAATCATTTTGTATAACTAATGACATTCTTTCAGTGTTCACTGTGGAGTGAATTGGAGAGAACCTGAACCCAGCATAGACCTCGTTGTTTCCAACAATGTTATATTCCTTTAGTTGACTAACCTGTAAAATGGAAAGAAGCAGTCATTTCCCATGACATGCATGGGAAAACATCTTGAAGTATCGAAAGTCTTAAACATTGTAATTGAATGATCACCCACATGATGAGCTGAGCATTATGGCATGACGGCTTGTCACTTGCCAGAGCACTCTATTTTTCTATTTTGTGCGGAGAATGGCTTTTGGAACTTCTGCTTTTTCTATGATTCAAGAACTGTCCTCTTGGTTTTTACTTTTGGACTACCTATGCTGCTGCTGCACTTAGCTGACTGACTCGAATTCTTCTTTGCTGACCACTTGTTTTTCTATGCCCCTTATTTTTGACCTTTGCTAATGATTTTGCCTGCTGAACTTTCTTGGACTTTCTGGTGGGCAACCAGATTTTGCCCCTTAGCCCTTTAGTTCATGCTTAAGGACTGACCCCTAGAGGACTCTAAACTTGATCCTTTTTGCCCTTACTTAGACCTTCTGAATGCTTTTAAAGAACAATCCAATATTTTACTCTTGATGGTGGAAGGAATATGTAACTTCTGTTTGATGTCCGTTTGTTCTATAAAGAAACCATCCTCTGCCTTTGATGGTTGAAACGAGTCTGTAACTTTAAAACTGATGTGAGTCTTGTAAACCATCCTTCTGCTTTTCCAATGGTTGTAGCAATCTGTATTCTGAATTCTCTGATAACCATCCTCTTTTGGATTTGAAACATTTGCCTAAATGTGTAAATGTATACTACATGCCGTAAGCTTCTTGGCTGAAATGCTCAACATGTTAATTATATGCATTGATTTTGGGACATTAATAAAAAAAACTGTCTAAATTGCCTGGGTATGTTATTGTGTCTTGATGTTCTTTTTTGTAAACTGTGCCATCTAATATTGATTCTAGATGTGTAACAGAGAGAGTCTTAGACTGTTTTCAGAAGACCAATTTCTGCTTTTTTTATGCTCAGTTGCTACTGCAGAACTACTAGTGTGTATAATTCTGGTTAGACTGAACTTCTTCAGGCAGTTGGGTCTGCCCACTGCAATATTTTATTTGTATAGTTTGATCCTAAGAGTGGTATATTTGAAACTGATCTCAAACTTGGTAGTTGGCTGCCAATTAATGGACCCCATTGTGTGGCCAAAGGAGATTTTGGATACCCTAATTTCCACCCCTCCTATCGGCGAAGAAAGATTCATCAGAGGACCATCACCTCCGAGTTAAGCACAGTGATGAGAGTTTTTTAACCTTAGAGGGCCCAGTATGGTTTGAGTATCTAGTAGAGAGGATAAAAACACTTTCGCAGGATCATAGGTCAATTTGAAAAGAGACTAATAATGTATTATACCGTAGCTATATTTTGGCGTCTTTCTTGTACATTTTCTTGAAATTGTCCCCAGATCCTCCCTCTTTCAGTTTTGGCGAAGTCAGTTTGTGCTATGCAACTCAGATCTTAAGTTTCTTTTCTGCCTTTTTTCAAATCCACAAGACGCCATAAGAGCATAGCATGTCCTTCTGTTGCCTCATCTTTGTGTCCTGGTCGGACTCCAATGCTGTGTTGAGCAACAGCTCCATGTTAGCACATCATACAGCAGCGGCTTGTCTCATGGCAGAGTGGCAGGGAGGTGTTTGGGGTGCGGAGGGGACGGATGGCAAAGTAAACAATAAAAAAGAAAATAAGTTACCTTCTCCTCACTGATCGTCGCTCAGCAATTCTTCTCCTTCATAGTGTGTACTTGCAGTGGACAATCTCAGTGCTTCTCTCATGCTGGCTTGGTTTCCTCTCCAAAAGGGACTCGGAGCCTACTGCCGTTCTCTCCATCCAGCAGTGCAGCTCGGGTTGGGGAGATGTCTATTTGCATAATGATTCTGCTGTCCTAAGACGACCAGTCAAACTGTCTTGCGCAGTGACAGCAGTGCTGCCCACCACTCCCCTTCCATACCTGTCAATCGATGGCGCCGCCCCCAAAAGACTCGGCTCCGTCCAGAGGAAAAATAAAATGATAATAATACTGTATCATTATCATTTTATTTTTCCTTTTCCTCAGCTGGCCAACGGGGGGGTGTCGCTCCTCCGCCATAGCGGAGGAGCCACAGCTCGCATCATATTTGTGCCAGCATGAGAATGATGACCAGCCTTACCCAAGACTTTCTCACAACTGAACCACTTTCTTGTTATGTCTAGTGAACAGCAAGCTTGACACAGGAGGAGGCAGCCTTTTTAAAAAAATTTTATTAACTCATTCAGTCTAACCCATTGAATTAATCAATCCATCATATATTTATAAAGTACAGCAAATTGCCCATGTAGGTCTCAAGTCACTGGAGATGGTAACTGCTTCATGGTGACCTGTTCAATCAAAAACAGCCAGGTCTTGAGTCCTTTCCTAAATTCCCCGAGCAATGAGGCGGTCCTGAGGTGTAGGGGAAGGTTGTTCCAAGCTTTGGCCGCTAGGAGTGAGAAGGATCGTCCTCCACTGTTGTTTCGGCTGATCTCGGGTGTGTCTGCAAGAAGGAGGAAGATGGATCATGGGTGTCTTGCCGGTTGGTAGAAGGTCATGCGTTTGTGGATGTATGCTGGTCCTTCTTTGTACAGAGCTTTGTATGCGTGGGTCAACATCCTGAACTGGCATCTCTTCTGGATCGGGAGCCAATGCAGCTTCTTGCAGTGCAGTGTGATGTGGGTCCCTCTGGGGAGTTGGAGGAGGAATATTGCCTCTGAGTTTTGTATTTTCTGTGGTCTCTACAGGAGACGTGGTGATTCCTACGTAGAGTGTGTTCTGGTAGTGCAGCTCCGTGGTGACAAGGGCCTGCACTATAATACTGTTATGTTCCATATAGGTACCCCAATAAAGGCCCAGGTTGTCACCTACCCTTTCACCTATATCCTTCCCTACCATTACACTACATAAAGGTTCTTAGTACTGACCTTTTACCTAGTTTTGGTAATAGAAAAAGTTTGTATGGATTGCGATTCTTTTTGTTATCACTCTCTGTTATTAAATATTGAGCAATGTTATGTTAGTATGATTAAATGTTATAATTGATTTACATGTCATTTTTATTAAATAGAATGATCTTGTGTGAAAAGTAAAAAAAAGACTGTTTTAGTTTTGGACTTTTTTGGACTTTTAGAACGTTGTCATTTTCTTGTCCTAACCATTTGGTATCTGCTGCCTGGGTCCCTTGACTAGGTGTAGCTGGCAACTGTTCTCTGTGTATTGCTCACAGACAGTGAAGCAAAGAGCCATAGGAGTTGTCACCTACCACACTTGAACGTGACAAAGGCTTTGCCTAAACACACTCACAAAGGGTTTGACACTAGTCACAATCTGGGGCCAGGGCAGGAAGGCAGGAAATTCCAAACACCTCTAAGATGTAAATCTCCAGAATCTCTCCTACTTCAAAGTGGGCACCAGGTACAAATATTGACTCAACTCTCAATTCACTTCTGGACCTGTGGAAGACTCAGGAGTACTGCTGTGCTTCTCTGCAAGAAGGACTGCTACTCTGCTGCCCTGCTGCCTGAGTGGCAGAACTGAATCTGCATCTTGAACCCAGGACCACCAGAGGAGCTCCAAGGACTATTTGGCTGGCCTCCTGATCAGAAGCGTCAAGGACATAAAAGGCTCCAAACTTTTGAACCCAGCACCTGGACTCTACTTGCTGTGAGTCTTGTCCTTCAAATGGTGCCCCCCCCTCCCAGTCCTGGACCCTTGTAAGTTGGCCTGAAGGTGCTCTTCCAGCCTAGACTTTGGTACTGTGAGCAGAACTGACGCAGAGACAAGCATCTCCTTGCAACCGCATCAGAACAGCCGCAAAGTGACGCATCTGTCACTTCAGACTTCACATCGCAGCCCGCAGTCTCATCAGAACCGCTGCTGTGCAATGGATGCATCCTTGACACAGTCGTTCATATCACAAGCCCCTGATCAAGGTCACCTTTGGCGACAACACAGGACTCCGAATCACAGCCCGCAGCTTCTCCAGAACCACCAGACCGAAAGGCATCTTCAAAGCAGGCCCTAACATCCCAAGCCCTTCACAAAATCGGAATTTGCACTTGTGAGGGATTTACTCAAGATAAATCTCACCTTAGGGTAGTGTAATGTTACATTGGTGTACCTCCTACCACACGGTGGGAAATGGGCATAATCAGGTGCAGAAGGCCTGGAAAGTTAATGAGTATTCACAGACTCACAACCTGAAGAGAGCATTTAGTAAATGGGAAAATTAAAATTATAATTTAGGCACATATCATGGAATGGCAGAGGTATGAATGACCACGATTGCAGACTGACTCACCCTACCCAGCCCAACATCTAAAGGTCACATTCTCACTTACACAGGTTAATTTTTGTAAATATTTTCTGTTTGAAATTCAAATATGTGTCATTATCTCCCAAACCAGGACGTACAACATAGCACCAGGCACTCTACCCCAGCTTCCTTAACTGTTAGTTAGTTAGTTGATATTCCCTAAGCTCAACAAAAAGTGTTTGCTTGGACAACCCTTTAGATTAGGATTTCATGATTAAGGCATAGATAGCGAAACAGCTATTGCGATCGCAATTACGGCTCCCGCAATTCATCAAGAAAAAAAACAGTAAACTGCGAATTGGCAAACATAAATTCACAGAATCAATGTGGAACCCCCTTAGCGAATCTGTAACAGCGATTTTCCACTTATTCTGCGAATTATTTTGTGAATTCGCAAATAAATCGCAAAATCAATTCATCAAACATCGCAAATTGCGAAAAAAAACAAAATCGCTAAATGCGAGTCGCAATTTAAGGAGAAGTCAAACCAGGTGGTAACCATGAAGTTCAATTGGGGAAAAAAAATTCTAACAAGAAACAGGGGCGGGGTAAAACAAACACACTTAAGGAGACACAGTAGGAGCATGAGGACATTCACAATGCCAGGTCTATACATCGTGGCAAGGCGGCTGAGGCTCCAGGCTGCAGCCCGGAACTAACGCAGGCTCCAGGAGCGCATCTTCAGGCTGCGGATAACACTCCTGGGCCAGACTGAAGAGGAGATCTACTCCAAATACAGGCTGAATGGTGCAATGATAACTAAGCTCATCCGAGACCTTGACCCCCTGATGCAGCACCCAACAAGGAGGACCAATGCCGTGCCCTCCCATGTCCCTGTCCTGTGCTGCCTGCACCTCCTGGCCTCCGGAAGCTTCCAGGGGATAGTTGCATATTCAGGGGGAATCTCCCAGAGCACACTGTCACGCTGCCTACGGAGTTTCCTGGATGCCATGCTGAGCCGGATACACCACTACATATCCTTCCCAAGCACCCAACAGGACTTAAACCAAACAAAGCTTGACTTCTATAACACCGCGCAATTCCCCCATGTAATTGGCTGCATTGACTGTACCCACATCCACATCTGCCCACCCGCTGAGACAGAATACATGTACCGGAACTGCAAGTCCTACCACTCACTAAACATCCAGATGGTCTGCAATGCAAAGACATTCATCACCGACACAGTGGCCCAATACCCGGGGAGCACGCATGATTTGTTCATCTTCAGGCACAGTGGCATACACACCTGCTTGGCCAGGGGTGACTTTGGCGAAGGTTATCTCCTTGGTAAGTACACATGCCCATATACAGTATGTCAAGACCATGTAGCTGCGCATAACAGGCACTGACCCTCTGCTCCCATCCTTCAGGTGACCGTGCCTACAGCCTTCGTGAGTACCTCCTCACCCCATACCTCAACCCTGCAACACCACAGGAACTGCGTTACAATGCTGCGCACATTCACACAAGAAATGTAATTGAGCGGACATTTGGGATGTTAAAGAGCCGATTCCGCATCCTACACAAGACTGGTGGGGCCCTCAAGTACCAGCCTGATGTCTGCTGCCGCATCGTGGCCGTGTGTGCCACACTCCACAATATTGCTACCAAGCGGAGGATGCCTGTGGAGATCTCTGGTAGTGAGTCGGAGGGGGAAAACCGGCCACCTGCACATGTGCATCATGCACGCGGGGAGAATCCTGCAGAAGGACACAGGCACCGCAACAACATTACACTGAACTATTTCTAGTGCACCCATAACCCTCACACAACACTGCACTCATGCATGCCACATGAAATAATTACATGAGTAATATTTGAATTCAAAATAAATTCTCATTCTATTTTTTGAACAAGATCTAGAACGTATTTGTATTTTACAAACAACATAACTGCTGTATTACATCATACAGCCTCTTGAATGCAGAGCAGGCGTGCTTGGTACATCATCATGGCACTGCTGCGAATGTTCAGCCATTCACTGGCGCCTCCTGCCGAACGCACCCTGTCGCCTCTCCGAATCCACGTCGGCAGTGTCTGGCCGTGATGCTGCACTGGGCCTGGTACTGCGGCGCCGTACTCGTGCCACCGGCACAGAGAGGCTGCTCAGGCTGGATGTGCCCTCACTGGCATCATCACCCCCCCTTGCATGGGCATGGCCACACAACTGTTGGTTTTGGATTGCGGTAGTGACCTGCTCCAGGGCCCTTGCAACATCCTGGCTGCATTGCACCATTTGAATTTGCATTGCCAGGGAGCGGCGTGACAGTTGGGATGTTGCATTCCCGATTAGGTGGTTTGACCTGGTATATGCTGATAGCCGGGTCAGTTGCTGGCGGTGGCGGCGGCAGGTGATGTCCTGCTGCAACACCATCAGTTGGCTGTTCTCCTTAACTGCAGCAGTCAACTCCTGCACCCCTTCGGTGAGCTGATTCACATTGCGAGCAGTCTTGTACAGCTGCAGCTGCATGGCTGCCATGTGCTGTGCCTGCTTGCGGTGCACAGCTAGCATCTGGCGTTCGATCCCTAGCACTGGATCTTGGGCCTGTTGCCCCCTCTCTGCTCGTGTGCCCCCGTTGCGCTGCTGCCTCAACCGGCCGCTAGCCTGCGACCGCACAGTGGCTGTGCAGCGTGTCTGCCTCCTGGGTGGTGGTGGGGCCTGTTCCACTGCCATGCGTGACGCATGGGGTGTTTGCAATCCTCCTGTGGCTGCAGGAGTAGCCCTCTCCGCATGTGGAGGTGGTGGTACTGGTGCAGGTGCAGGTGTGTGTGAAGGTCCGGGTTTTGGGGCAGGATGGCTCTCTCCCTCCGTCTCCTCTGGAGTCTCCTCAATGTGGAGTGCCTCACTGTCTGTGGTCTCTGCTTCTGCAGCACCTGTGATGTAAATGGGTGCATGATTATTGATATGAATCTTGCACATGGGATGTTGCAACATGCATGCAGGCTTGCCTTCCCAGACTGGCTTTAGGGATAGGTTTTGCTTGACAGTTCTGGCTGTGTGTGGCTATCAGGGAACTATTGTCATACTATTAAACACAAAAGAGGTCCTAGGGGAAAGTTTATAGACCCTATCTGTTAAGCCCCCTAAACAGAACTGACACCAACAAAAGATCAACAGAGAGTCTAACAAAAGCAAAGTACCTTTACATGCAGAAAAGGAAGTGGTTTTAACTAAAACGAGTTCCCATCAGTCCACCATCGAGACCGCCCTTCATCATTTGGGATCTCTTTAGCAAAATAATTCACAATCAGGGGTGAAAAAACCTGTGTTGGTGCTTAGTTACCATTCACAGGAAAAACCCAGTGTATAATACTGATGTGAGATGCTAATGTGAATAGGATAGCGTTTCTGGTGGTGAACTGAATAGCAGTGCTTAAGAAAAAGTGAAATGTGAGAAAAAGATAAAGAGATCTAAAATTAGGTCGTGATTGGGAAAACAATTTAATAGGCACCCTCACACTCCTAAGTCAATAAAAACAGTGCTAAATAGTGGTTTAACAAATATCCACTATAAAAGGATATAAGGTCGACATGTTTCTGCAGACTAATGAGGTCTAGAGATCCCCTGCTGCTTCCTCAGGACCATTAGAGCTACTGCTAGGATTAAATAAAATAAATCATATCACCTGAAGGTGTATGTATTATCATCCTCTCATCCCAACTGATGAGAAGGAACAGCCCCACCTCACCTGGCGCGAGCTCAGGTAGTGGATGCACCGCACTCTCCGTCGGTACACCGGTCGTCCCTCAAAGCTCATTCGTAGGGTCAGTTGGGATGAGAGGATGATAATACATACACCTTCAGGTGATATGATTTATTTTATTTAATCCTAGCAGTAGCTCTAATGGTCCTGAGGAAGCAGCAGGGGATCTCTAGACCTCATTAGTCTGCAGAAACATGTCGACCTTATATCCTTTTATAGTGGATATTTGTTAAACCACTATTTAGCACTGTTTTTATTGACTTAGGAGTGTGAGGGTGCCTATTAAATTGTTTTCCCAATCACGACCTAATTTTAGATCTCTTTATCTTTTTCTCACATTTCACTTTTTCTTAAGCACTGCTATTCAGTTCACCACCAGAAACGCTATCCTATTCACATTAGCATCTCACATCAGTATTATACACTGGGTTTTTCCTGTGAATGGTAACTAAGCACCAACACAGGTTTTTTCACCCCTGATTGTGAATTATTTTGCTAAAGAGATCCCAAATGATGAAGGGCGGTCTCGATGGTGGACTGATGGGAACTCGTTTTAGTTAAAACCACTTCCTTTTCTGCATGTAAAGGTACTTTGCTTTTGTTAGACTCTCTGTTGATCTTTTGTTGGTGTCAACTATTGTCATACTACATGTCCTACAATGCAATAGTGCGTTTCTGATGTGCAGGGACTGCATTACTGGGGTTGTCAAATGGCTAGCTCGGGGGGCATGGGCATTCTTAGGGGACGGGGGTTGCAGTTGCATGGCTCTTACCTTGTGATTGTTGTGTGGGTCGGGAGGTGTCCAGCCGAGTGACCCCCACGCAGGCTGCAGGGTTGATGGTGTCCTCAACCAGGTCTTCAAGTGGTGTGTTGGCGGCAACTGTGGGGTCTCCTCCTCCCGTGGCATGTTGCTCCCCCAGCCTCTCTGCTATGCGCTCCTTGGCACGCCCTCTGAGGTCATACCACCTCTTCTTCAGGTCATCAATTGACCCCTTGGTCACTCCTACGGAGTTTACCTTCGCCCTGATGCGCAGCCAAAAGCGCCTTTTGTCGGCCTCAGGCACCTTTCTGGATAGCTTCCCAAAAAGCTTATCATAGTCCCTGCTGACTCCCTCAATCAGGAACTCCAGCTACTGTTCTAAAAACTTTATTCACTGGCTCCTGCTGCATGCTGGGACATTCTGGTGTTGGATGTCTGATCTGTTTTGGGGCTGCAGGGTATTTCTTCAAGAGCTCAGGGCTGTGCTTCCGCCTCTCTCCAGCTCTGTGTTCAGAATGAGTAAGGGAACTGCCTACTTCCTGGTTGTGATGTCATCATTGTGCTCAAAATGCGACTTCCCGTTTTTGCGATCTCGCGACCTCTAAATGTAAAGCCTGAATAACTGGAAAATAAAGCTCTTTTCTTCCCATTGTTCAAACCAGACATTCCATGATGCTATACGAATTTTACCCAACGCCATTTACTCTTTTGTACACAAAAATCTAAATAATGACTGTAGTAATCAAAATGATACCATGATAAAGAAACATTTTCAAGCACAAAACCACCCCCACCCCAGAAGCCCCCCCACCCAGCCACCAAACCCTGACACCCACCCAGCTTCGATCCCCTCACACCACCACCCCCAGCTTAGGCAATAGGACCGAAGTCTGTATTGATGGAGGAGCTGGTATGAGTAAACCCCCCCCCCCTAGAGTTGCTGCCAACTTAGCCATGCTGGAGGACTTGCCCTGGGAGAAGTCAAAAACATAATAAAGGCAAGATGTATAAAAAACATATCACCCCTGCAATAGAGCAATGTCCCCACTAGTGATTCAGAAAAAGAGAATAGCTAGAGACTTAAATCCATACAAATTGAGCTTCCTAGACTGAATCCAAAAAGACCTTGGCCAGAATTTCAGACTCGAAAAATTTTGTCTGGCCTTGATAGATAATTTTGAGTTTGGAAGGGAAAAGTAAAAATGCCTGCGCCCCTTTAGATTGAAAAGGGGCAATTAGCTGGCGGAGCTGCCACCTCCGCTCAACCGTGGCTGGGCAAAAATCAGGTCTAACAAAAAATTGGCAACCCTTCCCTGTTCTTTGTCTATCGGGCCTAGCTAGATCATAAATCCTTTCTCTAGCTAAAAAATTCTACAAGCAAATTAAAATAGCATGGGGTCTATTGTCCGTTTGACCAGTTCGATGTTTAGGTTTGAACGGGAACCGATGGGCACGTTGAATTTCTAATTGCCAGTCCCATTCCTTAACCTCTGGAAAAGCCTCCGAGAATAGTTCAGCCACAAACCCTCGAGTATCCGATCCTTCGATACCTCCGGGGACCCCTAGAATTCTTAGATTATTTCTCGGAGCCCTGTTTTAGATGTCCACTAATTTCCACTGGACGTCGTCCCTTTGGGATTGAAGTAAATCTACAGTAGTCTTCTGGGTGGCCATGTCGTCTTCGAGAGTGAAAATCCGAGTTTCAGCTTCAGCTACCCTAGTCGTAATGTGTGCACAGGTTTTAATCACTCTGCGAAAAGAGTTCTGGACCCTTCGTCATGCCCCCTGTGCACGGGCACTTTCATGTCGGGTCCCCTCGCGATGTGCCATTATTGTCTGGTATATGATTGCGAGTGTCATATCCTCCAGAGGTGGGCCTGAGCTGGAATCAAAGCCATTTGTGGCAGAGTCAGGAGGATTACCTTGTAGCCCAGACTGTGCAATAAATATATAATCCCAAACTAGGGAGCCGGTGTTGGAATCTTGAGGTTTTTTTCGGGCCGTGGATAGACCCTTAGATGTACTAGCAGGGTTCAGAACATCATTAGTTCGCCAATCTCCCAGATTTCTATCCTCATCATCAGTCCAATCCTTATCTAATCCATTGTCATCCACCGATGAGCCTTTTGTGCTCTGATAGAAAGAAGAAATTATCTCCATCTGTATTGCCCTCAGTGTTAGTTAATGCACAGGGTGGGGGGGGCTTGCAATACCTCTGTGTGAGGATGATCATTTTGAGGGTCTATAGGGAAAGCCACAGGGTGGGCAACTGCTGCTGTAGATTGTCTGTTAGGAGCAGAGTCCACGCGCGGGAACTACAACTCCCAGCAGCCCACTGGGTTGAGAAGTCGAATCCAGTAAAGGGTCCATGCAAATCGGAATTGTTGTGGCATTACCGCTAAGCACCTCCACCTCAAGTTGCCTGATTGTACCCCCAACAATGCCCCCATCGATATCCTTAGGAAAAACTGTCGAAAATGATAGTAGAGGAGCAGTGTCTGCCTTACCAGTTGTCGCTGTGGAGGCATTGGGGGAAGCGCGATTTCACAACAGCTAGGCTCTGTGGGCTCTGTAATGTTTTGTTTGTGCTGCTGCTGCTTGCCCGGGAATGAAACGTCGATGGTGTCGCTGGGACGGGTGCAAGCCGCTTCTCGAAAGACGCTGCGAAACTAGGATGAAATCTGACAGGCAGAGTCGGTGAGTACAGAGCCAACGGAGCATCAGCGCAGATCAAAATGGTATTATTTCCCGTAGTTTAGATTCTAACGGCCCCACGCTAAGGGATGAGAGAGTCAGCAGGTCATCCGGGCGGGAGAGAACTCTAAGACCAGCTCACACGGCCAGAGAATCGGCCGCCATCTTGCCTCACCTCCCAAATTGAAATTAATATTGCAAGAAAAGATGTTTGACCTCGAGAAAGGAACACTTACTCAAGTGATGTCAGCAAAAATAGATACTATTCTTTAGATGTATCTAACGAATAGTTGTTAAAATTAATTACAATTGAATATGGTTCAATATGTATAAGAGAACGTTTTTACCTCTAGAAATGTTGTTATTTTTAGTGAAAAGGTCTTTACAATTTCTTTTTCTTAACAATTTCTTGTTCTTAACTATTTTGTAGCAGATACGCACTCTCCTAAGCTGTCTTGGGCTCCTGTTTTATACCTAACACATACATGCAATGGCCGAGGTTCCTCTGTCATCGGCATGTACTCTGCTTATGAATGAACATCATTGACATCTATTTAGTATTCAAGATGGAAGGAGTTAGTCTTAGTTCCAGTTAAAAGAAAACATTGAATACTATTAATTAATAGGAATTTCATTAGGGAGAATATTCCTGTAACGAGATAACCCCATTGAAAACACGTTATCAGGTATGCACAAGATGGCTGCCCCATTTAACCACGAGTTAAAACTACTAGTATAGTCCTCTTTCGATCTCCAAACAGGATACAAATGGAGGTCGGGTATGAGACAATCTACTGATGCAGACTCTTTGAGCGAGCGTTTCTCTGGTCAAGCACAGATACGACATGGAACAAATAACTGTGCTTCTTTATTTCCTTAAATTAATCGTATGTGATTATTATAGATTAATTCACTCTTTATATTTCGACGATTTGACTGAATTGCCAGCACATAGCGGCCACTATTCCAAAGAACCCTGCACCTCGACTTTCAGAGTCAGTGCACTTCTCGGCGACTCAATCGTTAAATAAGTAATATTATTGACTCACCATTTAACAGTAGAACCTGTAAGTGACATAATAAATCCCCGGTCATCCTATTATGGGGGTGTCAATTTAATTACTTAACCACAGAATTAATTTAAAGTACAACCTTAAAGGAGCGCCGCAACCTTTGTTCATATACATATCAATAATAAGTATAGACTAATGGACAGTAATGTATGTTAGCCAATTTCTAAGCTTTTTCGTGTAAAATAAGCATGCATACCGAACTCGCTTCCAGTTAATGATTAAATCTCAAAGTATCAGGTACATCGGTACATCTCAACATATATATATAGATACGATGTTGATTTACATGATGAAAAATCTGGAAGTACACCACCTACCACATATCTAATGGTTTGTCAGGAGTATTTCGTGCTGTAAACATAAGAATTCTCATCTGGGTTAAAAGTAGACTCTGATATACTCTTTAATTGATATGCAGGTATCCGGAGTACTTTTTTCGTACGGATTCAAACCGACATTGGCCTTGTTACATCCTAATTGTCCCACTAATAAAAAATGTAAGCAATTTGAAGCTTATTCACAAATGCTAGAAATAGTTTGTCCACTTTTAGAAATTGTAAAACAATTAATTGTTCGATTTTTTAGGACATATTTCTCTCTCTGACTGTGATATGACAAAGGATCTGCTAGTCCTCTCTTTAGTAATTATGAATATGTAAGGCTTTGAACCAAAAACCAGAGACCCTTTAAAGATGATATAAACCTACAGAGGTATTGATATTTACCTTTTAATTTCAGCATTGTGCATGATTTTTAAAGGCGAATTGCGTCTAAAGTCCCAATCTGTCTAAGTTCTTTTGCACACATTGTGAAGTAAGTGACAATGAGTTTTATTCAAGTCTTTTTCTGTCTTGTTTTGGGCGCAAATTTTGGAAGTTGAGAATCCTAAATTGACTATGGGCCTCTCGCTATTTAAATAAGACAATATTCTACTTTCCTTTCACCCGGGTGTAACTCTACAAAGTTTTTTCAAAGAGTACATGGTAATTGCTGTTCTCTCCATATTTTTTTAGGGGTCAACCATTTTTTACTAATAGTCCTGAAGATGGTCTAGTGGACAAAAGCCTATATTACACTAAAACGTCGACAATTACACCTGTTTAGGTTTCGCCTACGCAGCGCGCAAGCGCTGCATAGGAAAAAGACCTTTAAAAATTGATTCAGTTTTGCCCTCAAAAACGTGCACGTATTGCATTGCTTTGAATGACAATGCGTGCACGTTTGGCGATTCCCTTGCGGGTGCGAGCTTTTAAACCATCTGTTTGTAATTAACAGATGGTTCCTGCTCGCTCACGCAAGGGAAACAGGCGCAGGCCCCCTCCTCTCTCCTCATCCCCTGCTGCCTCCTCCTCTTTCAGCGCGAGGCGCGCACCCTTGTTTCTCATGTACCCCGCTCGTTGCACTCTTGTGTATGCACGGGTGATGACCCCTCACAACAAAGTTTCTGCCGAGGCCCGTCTTAACCATGCAATCTGCCTCCTCCCCACCAATCACCCTTCAGATGACAACCCCATCTCTCAGCCCTACCCAGTTATCCCTCTAGATACAACCCTACACTGGACCCTCACCTACCTAACCCTTAACTTCTTCCTCCACCAGTTCTGCCACCTTCCCTCTCACAATGCCCCTCCCTGCCCGCCGAAGGTCCCTGGTGGTCGACGCAGAAGCCAAAGAAACCTCAAAGGAGGAGGCCTTCAAACCGGTAAGAAATGTCACAAGCCAGGTAACAACACAACACAGTGCTCGGAATGTAAGCACACAAGGATTAGGTGTGCACTGCTGCAGACACAGACCACAACGTTAGGTTGTAGCCACAGACCACAAAGTTCTTTGGTGAGGAACGTTGCAAGGCCCAGTTCCACCTACAGAAGGGTTCTCTCCAACACACGACTTTCGATCCAATTGCACAAGTTACACAACTGGACACAAACAAACACAATCTGTGGCATCACACACGCTGACCGGTTTTAGCAGAAGGTTGCATATGCACCAGCTCCTACCAGCACGGTGTGTGACTACTCACAAGTCAAACAAGCATTGGCAATGCCAATAGGTCTGGCTTTTAAGGAACGGATGCTACATTGAAGCGCTGCGTGGGAATATATATATGTATTTGTATGGAAGGAAAGAACTGTAGATTAATACTGCTGTAGGTTAATAGGTCAGGTGACCGTTTCACTGGATTTCAACGTGTGACTTTTGTAGTAGATGAGTAAATATTTGCATATTATAGTGAAGCTGAAACAGTCCTCCGGGCATCAAAGCGCTCTGCAGCCTCAGTATAAAACTCATGTATGCATCAGTGCGTCTGAGCCCTCAGCGCCACACTGGGCAAGTGTTTGTGACCTCTGTACAGTGTGAGTGCAAAGAGCCACTTGTGAACGCCATGTAGGGTATTACAAATGCAGTGGCTGCCCCACCGAAGGATCGCGGAACAAGATCACCTGTACGTTGCGTTTCCAGTGTTACTGGGGCGTCCTTATGAAAGTGCCCACTCGTTGAACCAATGGACACAGAACGGATTCAAACAATACAGGGGCCCTTTTACGTGTGTTAAAAACACAAATGAGTAATTTGGTAGGACCGGAAGCGGGAAGTGGAGAGGGCTGCAAGCAAGCAATGCAGGAAGTCTATTGCTCTATTTTTTAACAAGAATGTTTGAACTCTGTCTGAAGTGTTCCTGTGGGTTGTCTTTTAATGGGTAGGGGCAGGGAGTTCAGAGATAACAGCGTATAAGATGCCTCCTTCTATCTGCCCGATGGGGGCATTCTCACCCGGCCCATACCTAAAGGGGGAAATGTCACGGCTGCTCTCTTTATGGGACGTCATGCCCCTCGTGATCAGCTGACACCTGGATGGATATAAATTGACCCGAGTAGAGGGTGTCAGGGTGGTAAGGTAAAGATGACCATGTGAGTGTACGGTGCAGCCTGCCGGGTGGGCTTTAGGTACAGTTCTGGGGCGCCCGACAGTGCCACAGGTGGTTGTGGGCACCAGTGAACCCGAAGAGGGCATATGGTGATAAAGCCAAAGCCTGTATTAAGCCGAGGAAAGGCAGAGCATGTGTAGGCAAAGGTGCGAATGGACAATTATACAAAATAGGACTTGTGATTACAGGTGACACAGAAGCCACAAACACACATTTACAGCCATACCCAGAGTGCCTCACGCCCCCTCACACCCTCTGTGCCAGCCAGTCTCTGAAGATGCCCCACTGCTTGTTAATAAATGCGACCTCGTGATTTACAGGTGGCACAGAAGACAGGCCACTCGCATGTATAGCCACACACACACTGCTACATACACACCCCTTCTGAAGGGCTGTCTTTCTGTGCCAGCCACTCGCTGGACGGCGTGCTCGTGAAAACGCACTTCTGGCTGTAAATCAGCGTTTAATGCACCCCCCATCCACCCCGTGATCTTAGCTGTTTTTGTAGCATGTATTCTCTAACAGTACACTGCCCCCACCTCCTCTGCAGCCGCCCAACAGTACAGATCCTTCCCTCTCGCTTTTCCTCGGGGTCCTGCTTGCTGGCCAGTAGCGCCTCGAAGGCCTGGAGAAAGGGACGGAATTTCCCCAGCCCAGGAGTTGCAAACTCGGGGGTGGGGTAGAGATACTCCAGCCAATTAGGCATTGGACCTGAGAGATGGGAATTGCTGGAAGGTGGTCCATAGGAATAGTCTGACAAAACCCCACTGAATGAATTAATGTTTTATTTTATTTGTGCGTTAGTTAAAACCATTACAAAATAAGACATATTGAAAAAGAAAGACAGCAGCATTTAGAAATATAAACAAGCATTGGCAAAGCCAATAGGTCTCGTCTTTGAGACCTTATAAGTATTTAGTTATGCAGCACAATATCCTTGGTAAAACAGCATCAAGTGTTGCGTGGCTAAACACTTATAAGGTCCTAAAGGCGAGACCTATTGGCTATGCCAATGCTTGTTTCTTCTTCTATTGTTGTTTAATCATTTAAGTAAAGGTGTTCACAATTGTTACGAGGAAGGACATTCATGTGTAAATAGTTGCAACTTCTGGTTTCATTGTGTCCTATAATGACTTTGTACCCTTTATAAAAATCGTCTTTCTAACAATATAAAACTCTTTTGAATATATATATACACCTGTATCTTTAGTTTATCTGATATCCATTCAAGATTCATACATGTGCAAATAATAGCGAATATGTTTTTTGATTAATAACGTTTATTGATAAGCAAATAGAGATAGCTTGTTATCATTGAATGTTTGAACTGATTTAAGTGTTTCTCTGAGTAAATCCCTTGTTGGCCAATTTACCTGCTAATACTATCTGCCCAAGCCGTCAAGGGTCGATTGGGTTCCCCATTGTTGTTGATATCGTACTTGGTGGAGAGCACATAGAGCATACAAACGTGGAATAACAACGCCAGCCTGGTGAAGCAACATCACCTGTTTTTCAGTGGTGCAAGAAGGTGTGTGAATCCATCCAGCGTCTGCATACATTGCAAAATGTGGTCACAATATAATTAATTTTCTGATGAATATTTTCGTTTTCTGACTTGCATATGTGAAATTAATAATTTAAAAGTTATTTTTAAGTGTTACCGATGACCAATTTATTTTCCATATTTTAAAAAAAATGCTTTTCCCTGTTCAATAAACACTGGAGGATATTAACCAGCAACAGACACCAGCTGTTACGGGCCATTTCCATTGTGGGAATTGCAACATATGTCACCTCACTACTCACACAAAATCATTGATCTTGTCCAATGGACAACGATGGGACCAAAGTTGCCATACAAATTGTAACATGGCAAACGTTATTTATTTAATAACGTGTACATGCAGCCTACAGTATGTTGGCATGACCTCTAGACGCATGACCTCTAGACGCATCAAGCTGAGGATAGGGGAACATCGCAGCAATATCCGCTGCCGTAAATCAACAACCAAGTTGACTGCCCACTTTGTTGAAAAACAACATACCCCGAATGACATGCGTTGGACGATTCTAGAACACCTGGAAGCTGGATCAGAGACCAAGTTGTTTGAAAAAGAGCAACGTTGGATTTATCGTCTAGCCACCAATAAAATCGGGCTCAATGACGATATTTCATGGGGTTCAGTGATGAGGCGCTGATTTAACCAGTTGAGTCCCTTAATATTGTTGGGAATGTCTATTTGGGTCCTGTCGTCCTTACCTATTGAATGTGGCCATTAATATACCATCTGTTTTTCCTTTAACATGGTGGCCATTTCTGTATCTTGATGCACATTTCTCTGGCGAGGGTCTTCTCTGACTATGCAGGGAGAGTTATTAAGCCCAATACATCACTCAAAGCATTACTCCATACCCTGAATGCTGGCGGCTTAGTTAACTCTATAATGTTACAAAATGTAGCCCTCCATTGTTTGGACTAGGATAAACTATTCTCACCATCACGTTGTTCATAGTGTAATTCCCAGTTGGGCAACTATTGTCACTATCACAAATTACTGTTTCCTAAGATAACTTACAATTGTAGATCCGCAATCTACTTTCTTGTGTTCCTGCTTGATAACCTCCTTTTGCAATTTACTAATTTTCAATCAAGGCAGAACGGGGATTCGAACCGCAATCTCTATAGTGAAGTTAAGGGGTTACTGCTCCTTTAAGATTGCATCGCCACGCCTCAGGACGACCGTTCACGCTAGTCACGGGTCCGGAACCATTCAGGATACTAAAAGATCTTGCCCGGAGACTACATTCACCTTCGGGCAGACGGTAATCCTGACTATAGGTTACACGCGGGGAGTCGCGAGTGCAATAGTAAGTAACTTAACCGCCAGACGATCGAGCAGTCTCCTTTTGCTTGACAGTATCGAAGGTAATGGGGGGGGAGGTAACATCCTGTCTTCCTCTTTTCTCTGTTAGATTTTACACCGCGTGAAATTTACCCGCCCCTTCTTAACCCAGGAAGAGGATATTTCTCCCTTTATCTGTGAGTGCTTATGTTCACTACTGAAGCGCTACCAAACCATGAACGACAAAGCGCGTTGTCGCATAGTAACCACACCCTGAGGCCCCTATTGTTGCTCTAAAGTCTCTGCTGTGTATATATATGTTTTAACTGGGCTTAAGTGCATATTTTGTGCGGGCATGCAATTCTCCGCCGTCTGAGGCTTAAGCCCTACAAACGCTGATTAAGTTAATCTACAGTTTGTTAAGAACTTACACCTTTGGTTCCTCTTTTCTAATGCGAACAGTTTGTTTTCTACACAGAAATGAGGCACCCCTCCAAATCAATCCCTGACCAGGAGGGTACTCTATCCTATCACATTAATAGGATCATAGGATACAGATGCGATGTGAAAATGTCACGTTGCCTTAATACATGATTCAATGATAAATTACATGTTGGTTTATGTTATTGTCTTTTTTCCCCCTGTTTTTACAGGTAACTTTGGCTGGTGTGAACCACAGTGTGCGGGCACGGGCAATATCCATGAGTAATATCACTACGATCTTTTCTTTTTCACATTAAGTGCCTCACGGTAGGGTGCACCTTAGCACGTGCATACCACCGAGTGCAATTTGTTAATGGTCCTGACGAATGCTGTGCGTTTCTGCATTTTTTGACAGCAGAAACATGTTGACCTACCATCTTATCTAAGGACACAGGTCTCCTAATTCAGAACCTAGTTTTGTCCGCTCATACACGTTTGTAATCCCAATACAGGTTGGCCCACATAACATTTTTTGTTTGGGTTCCAATCCTGTATTTTTTAATCCTGCACTCACATTTGAATAGCACATTTTGAGTTAAATCACTGTTACACTCACCACCAACCTGCTCCGCTGTAAATCAGGCGTTGTAGCACGCTGGGGGGGCATTCGGCCACCCCAGCGGGACCCAATGATGAAGCATGTCACCAACTAGTGGTGAGTGAGGGTCCTTTTAACCAAGAGGTAGACTTGCCCTTTCAGATATGTGTTAACACATCAGTACACAAGGTTGCTACCTACTGGTTGTCACTATTGGAATTTTCCAGTTTTGAAGTTACCTTAACCGGGTAGGGGCTTCTGTAAAGTCTAACACATTTATACTTTGTTGCATGCTTTTTGCTTCTCCTTTTTCACTGAGTCACTCCTTAGTTGTTTGAGGATATACTGTAGGGGTACAGGAGTGTCTACTCGCGCCCTTTCTCTCTTGTTGATTTTGTCTGGTCCATAGTAATAGTCTGGCAAAGCCCCACTGAATGAATGAATATTTTATTTTATTTGTGCGGTTAGTTAAAACCATTACAAAATAAGACATATTGAAAAAGAAAGAAAGCAGCATTTAGAAATATAAACAAGCATTAGCAAAGCCAATAGGTCTCGCCTTTGGGACCTTATAAGTATTTAGTTATGCAGCACAATATCCTTGGTGCAACAGCATCAAGTGTTGCGTGGCTAAACACTTATAAGGTCCTAAAGGCGAGACCTATTGGCTATGCCAATGCTTGTTTCTTCTTCCATTGTTGTTTAATCATTTAAGTGAAGGTGTTCACAATTGTTACTAGGAAGGACATTCATGTGTAAATAGTTGCAACTTCTGGCTTCATTGTGTCCTATAATGACTTTGTACCCTTTATAAAAATCGTCTTTCTAACAATATAAAACTCTTTTGAATGTATATATATATATACACCTGTATCTTTAGTTTATCTGATATCCATTCAAGATTCATACATGTGCAAATAATAGCGAATATGTTTTTTGATTAATAACGTTTATTGATAGGCAAATAGAAATAGCTTGTTATCATTGAATGTTTGAACTGATTTAAGTGTTTCTCTGAGTAAATCCCTTGTTGGCCAATGTACCTGCTAATACTATCTGCCCAAGCCGTCAAGGGTCGATTGGGTTCCCCATTGTTGTTGATATGGTACTTGGTGGAGAGCCCATAAGCATACAAACGTGCAATAACAACGCCAGCCTGGTGAAGCAACATCACCTGTTTTTCAGTGGTGCAAGAAGGTGTGTGAATCCATCCAGCGTCTGCATACATTGCAAAATGTGGTCACAATATGATTAATTTTCTGATGAATATTTTCGTTTTCTGACTTGCATATGTGAAATTAATAATTTAAAAGTTATTTTTAAGTGTTACCGATGACCAATTTATTTTCCATATTTAAAAGAAAATGCTTTTCCCTGTTCAATAAACACTGGAGGATATTAACCAGCAACAGACACAAGTGGGAGAAACCACTCTTTTCGTATAAAAGAGCTGCAAGTCTGAAAGATTCTCTAGTCCACACGCGCCCAAGGGATCTGTCAACCAATGAACTGGTTGCGACCGTGTTGAATGTGTGGGGCCTACCAGCTGTTACGGGCCATTTCCATTGTGGGAATTGCAACATATGTCACCTCACTACTCACACAAAATCATTGATCTTGTCCAATGGACAACGATGGGACCAACGTTGCCATACAAATTGTAACATGGCAAACGTTATTTATTTAATAACGTGTACATGCAGCCTACAGTATGTTGGCATGACCTCTAGACGCATCAAGCTGAGGATAGGGGAACATCGCAGCAATATCCGGTGCCGTAAATCAACAACCAAGTTGACTGCCCACTTTGTTGAAAAACAACATACCCCGAATGACATGCGTTGGACGATTCTAGAACACCTGGAAGCTGGATCAGAGACCAAGTTGTTTGAAAAAGAGCAACGTTGGATTTATCGTCTAGCCACCAATAAAACCGGGCTCAATTACGATATTTCATGGGGTTCAGTGATGAGGCGCTGATTTAACCAGTTGAGTCCCTTAATATTGTTGGGAATGTCTATTTGGGTCCTGTCGTCCTTACCTATTGAATGTGGCCATTAATGTACCATCTGTTTTTCCTTTAACATGGTGGCCATTTCTGTATGTTGATGCACATTTCTCTGGCGAGGGTCTTCTCTGACTATGCAGGGAGAGTTATTAAGCCCAATACATCACTCAAAGCATTACTCCATACCCTGAATGCTGGCGGCTTAGTTAACTCTATCCTGTTACAAAATGTAGCCCTCCATTGTTTGGACTAGGATAAACTATTCTCACCATCACGTTGTTCATAGTGTAATTCCCAGTTGGGCAACTATTGTCACTATCACAAATTACTGTGTCCTTAGATAACTTACAATTGTAGATCCGCAATCTACTTTCTTGTGTTCCTGCTTGATAACCTCCTTTTGCAATTTACTAATTTTCAATCAAGGCAGAACGGGGATTCGAACCGCAATCCCTATAGTGAAGTTAAGGGGTTACTGCTCCTTTAAGATTGCATCGCCACGCCTCAGGACGACCGTTCACGCTAGTCACGTGTCCGGAACCATTCAGGATACTAAAAGATCTTGCCCGGAGACTACATTCACCTTCGGGCAGACGGTAATCCTGACTATAGGTTACACGCGGGGAGTCGCGAGTGCAATAGTAAGTAACTTAACCGCCAGACGATCGAGCGGTCTCCTTTTGCTTGACAGTATCGAAGGTAATGGAGGGGGAGGTAACATCCTGTCTTCCTCTTTTCTCTGTTAGATTTTACACCGCGTGAAATTTACCCGCCCCGTCTTAACCCAGGAAGAGGATATTTCTCCCTTTATCTGTGAGTGCTTATGTTCACTACTGAAGCGCTACCAAACCATGAACGACAAAGCGCGTTGTCGCATAGTAACCACACCCTGAGGCCCCTATTGTTGCTCTAAAGTCTCTGCTGTGTATATATATGTTTTAACTGGGCTTAAGTGCATATTTTGTGCGGGCATGCAATTCTCCGCCTTCTGAGGCTTAAGCCCTACAAACGCTGATTAAGTTAATCTACAGTTTGTTAAGAACTTACACCTTTGGTTCCTCTTTTCTAATGCGAACAGTTTGTTTGTTTTCTACACAGAAATGAGGCACCCCTCCAAATCAATCCCTGACCAGGAGGGTACTCTATCCTATCACATTAATAGGATCATAGGATACAGATGCGATGTGAAAATGTCATGTTGCCTTAATACATGATTCAATGATGAATTACATGTTGGTTTATGTTATTGTCTTTTTTCCCCCTGTTTTTACAGGTAACTTTGGCTGCTGTGAACCACAGTGTGCCGGCACGGGCAGTATCCATGAGTAATATCACTACGATCTTTTCTTTTTCACATTAAGTGCCTCACGGTAGGGTGCACCTTAGCACGTGCATACCACCGAGTGCAATTTGTTAATGGTCCTGACGAATGCTGTGCCTTTCTGCATTTTTTGACAGCAGAAACATGTTGACCTACCATCTTATCTAAGGACACAGGTCTCCTAATTCAGAACCTAGTTTTGTCCGCTCATACACGTTTTTAATCCCAATACAGGTTGGCCCACATAACATTTTTTGTTTGGGTTCCAATCCTGTATTTTTTAATCCTGCACTCACATTTGAATAGCACATTTTGAGTTAAATCACTGTTACACTCACCACCAACCCGCTCGGCTGTAAATCAGGCGTTGTAGCACGCTGGGGGGGCATTCGGCCACCCCAGCGGGGACCCAATGATGAAACATGTCACCAACTAGTGGTGAGTGAGGGTCCTTTTAACAAAGAGGTAGACTTGCCCTTTCAGATATGTGTTAACACATCAGTACACAAGGTTGCTACCTACTGGTTGTCACTATTGAAATTTTCCAGTTTTGAAGTTACCTTAACCGGGTAGGGGCTTCTGTAAAGTCTAACACATTTATACTTTGTTGCATGCTTTTTGCTTCTCGTTTTTCACTGAGTCACTCCTTAGTTGTTTGAGGATATACTGTAGGGGTACAGGAGTGTCTACTTGCGCCCTTTCTCTCTTGTTGATTTTGTCTGGTCCATAGTAATAGTCTGGCAAAGCCCCACTGAATGAATGAATATTTTATTTTATTTGTGCGGTTAGTTAAAACCATTACAAAATAAGACATATTGAAAAAGAAAGAAAGCAGCAGTTAGAAATATAAACAAGCATTAGCAAAGCCAATAGTTCTCGCCTTTGGGACCTTATAAGTATTTAGTTATGCAGCACAATATCCTTGGTGCAACAGCATCAAGTGTTGCGTGGCTAAACACTTATAAGGTCCTAAAGGCGAGACCTATTGGCTATGCCAATGCTTGTTTCTTCTTCCATTGTTGTTTAATCATTTAAGTAAATGTGTTCACAATTGTTACTAGGAAGGACATTCATGTGTAAATAGTTGCAACTTCTGGTTTCTTTGTGTCCTATAATGACTTTGTACCCTTTATAAAAATCGTCTTTCTAACAATATAAAACTCTTTTGAATGTATATATATATATACACCTGTATCTTTAGTTTATCTGATATCCATTCAAGATTCATACATGTGCAAATAATAGCGAATATGTTTTTTGATTAATAACGTTTATTGATAAGCAAATAGAGATAGCTTGTTATCATTGAATGTTTGAACTGATTTAAGTGTTTCTCTGAGTAAATCCCTTGTTGGCCAATGTTCCTGCTAATACTATCTGCCCAAGCCGTCAAGGGTCGATTGGGTTCCCCATTGTTGTTGATATCGTACTTGGTGGAGAGCCCATAGAGCATACAAACGTGGAATAACAACGCCAGCCTGGTGAAGCAACATCACCTGTTTTTCAGTGGTGCAAGAAGGTGTGTGAATCCATCCAGCGTCTGCATACATTGCAAAATGTGGTCACAATATAATTAATTTCCTGATGTATATTTTCATTTTCTGACTTGCATATGTGAAATTAATAATTTAAAAGTTATTTTTTAGTGTTACCGATGACCAATTTATTGTCCATATTTAAAAAAAATGCTTTTCCCTGTTCAATAAATCACAAGACACGTGCGTCTCTTTGAGCATCTTTTTTTGCAGTTATTTGGGACCGGGACCACGGCCCGAGCAGGACTCTTTCTATACGGGATTTATGCATTAAATCATAAAGTTGAGTGTGCAGACAATGAACGTTTTTAACACCTGATCTCGGAGTTTCACCTGAATTCATTCATTGACAAATTCAGCATGATGAACACGAGGAATGTCTCCTGTTTAATCATCTATGCTCATATCTCACCATAATAGCTTTGTGGACATTTTAACACCCCTGTCGCTGCTGTGAAGAACCCTGCGAGCTGGCTCTTTGTCCTGCAGAGTGGCAGAGGTCCCACTCTGCATCATTTCTACCGTGGCGAGACACAACACCTTTGTACCCACAGGCATACCCACATTTCACGTGCACCTGCGTGCGCACGTAAGCACCAACATCACACTGATGGCGAATCAAGGACTGGCTCATGTTCTGCAAGGATTCACAGCTGACTGACTGCTGCCTGAAACAAAAGCAGTGGCGTAACGAAACTTGTGGGGACCCCCCTGCAAAACACCGGGAGGGGCCCCCCCCCGGCGGCCCGGCCAGCCACCTACCACTTTGCCCCACCACCGAAAAATCTGGCATATTTTGATTTGAAACCTCCAACATTGAAATGAAGTTGTAGTTGTAATTGCATTTATATAGCGCTTACTACCCCCGACGAGGCGTCAAAGCGCTTTTTCGGCCTCTATACAGTCTTTCTCAAAGTTCTAATTAGAAAGTGGGAAACCCTCTTAACATAAAAGGTACCACATTTGTAACAATAATGTCAAAAGGAGATTATTTAATTGAGGTAGTAATCAGAACAATGCCAAGGAGAGATCCTATTGTCTCGGGAACTGCAGCCATCATAACAATGCCAAGGAGCAATCCTATTGTCTCAGGAATGGAAGCAATCAGAACAATGCCAAAGAGCGGTCCTATTGTTTCAGGAATTGCCTAAGGCTGAAGAATAGCTATGAAGGGTCTGAAATAGAATTGAGATTTAAGGCACACAGATTACAGACATGTGCTAGCAACACCATAAATAACACTGCAGGTAGAATAAAAACAAACCATATCAGCAAGTACCTAATGACAATCTATACAAACTGTAGTTGGTAAAGCAAAGGAAAAGTGTAAATACTTTCAAAGTGCACAATAAAGCAATCACCAGGCCAGCAATAAACAAAAATCAAGCATGATTAGTAAAACAATTAACTGTCTTTCTTGCATCAAAATGAAAATACATTCAAAGTGCATGATAAAAACAAGTCCAGCAGTATGCAAAAATGAAGCCAGATTAGTCAAACAATTCCCCGTTTAGTGTGTGCATCAAGGCACATATATTTCAAAGCAACTGGTAAACAATAACAACCACAGCACCATCCAATAATCAAACCAGTTTAACCTAACAATTCTCTTTTTGAAGTGTCAAATATTTCAAAGTAACTAGCAAAACAGTAACAAGAATTGCAGGCAGCAACATACATAAATCAAACCACTTTAGTCAACCAATGACCTTTTGGTCTGTGCTTGTGCATGAAGGTGCAAATATTTCAAAATGACTTGTAAAACAATAACAAGTACAGCAAGCAGCAGCATACATAAATCAAACCTATCTAGTCAAACAAAATCCCCTTTTACGTGAGCACCACCACAGAAACACTTATACAGAGTTAAAATATTCTGCACCTTTGCTTTTATTTTTTTTGCTGAACTTTATGCACAAAATATCTTTTCCATGGACCTAGACGTGCCAGCCCATTTGGTAATTAGGGCCATCATATTCTCAGATGGCACTAGGAACATCTTAAGGATATTAGGGGGCAATTGCCAAACATATTTTGGGGACCCCAGTAAGAACAGTGTTGAATTCATGATCCTATTTCAGCTCTTTCATGCTATCTGTGTGTGAGTCACAAACAGTGCACAAACACACTAGTCCAAATTCTTAATATGTTTATGTGTAATAATCAGGGATAGTGATGCGTGTTTTCAATATTGTAACACAGCAGCCTATTATTGCAAATAATGTCTGTGATGCTCTCCCATTTCTCATATGTGTGAGGTCCTGATTTGATCCAAGTGAAGTAAAGTTGCATTTAAAACAATCTGTTCAAGAATCATTTAATGCCATCAGGCATTAAATGAACAGAACAGAACAGAGCTGGTTTTATCAGGGGGTCGCTGAAAGTCTGGGGCCCTGGGCCGAAGCCCACTTTGCCCATGCCTCAAAAAGTCTCTGGATGGCATTTGACAGTCTTTTTTGGAACTTCCTCCCTCCTCCTTTTCCATGAATTCCCTCACTACCATTCACAAACAATGCACCTCATCTCTCTATAGCACCTTACTGAAAACATTTAATTTTTTTATAGCACTACTCATAGTTTACTCTCACTCAGTTCTGTGATCTGCATGTAACACGTTCTTGGTAGCAGGCACATTAGCCCTCTGCACTGTGTGGGTGACAGGAGTACCCATGTGAGTTCACAGTGAGCTACGCAACAGTGTGAGAGTAGGGTAAGAAGAGTGACAACAGGGTGAGTGAGGTAACCATATGAATTTGGGTGTGGATGTAAGTGCAGAGTGGGATAAAATAATGCATGGTTTTTGATGGGCTTTTTTAAATGAGCTTGCAGACTGAGCAGTGAGGGGGACAGGTGATTTATGTGTGACTTGAGGGCAGGGTAAGTAGTGTGCTCGTGTGAATGCAGGGTGAACAGGAAAGTGCATTGTGAGTGCAGAGTTATCACTGTGGGTGCAGGGTGAGCGGGTGAATGGTGTGAGTGCATTGTGATCAGTGGGAGTGCATTGTGATTGCTTTAAGTGCAGGGATAACGTAAAAGTGAAAGGCAAGAATTAGGAGTGAGTTGTCTGATGCAGGGTGCATTCCCAGACACTTTAAGTAACTCAGCATGTTATTGATGGCGGCGTAGGGATTTCAGATATAAGTTAAACTATTGCTATTATGGCGTTAATCAGGGATCGAGGGTGGAGGAAATAAATAGTATGCTGATCCTGCAACAAACTTCCAGTCTTATGATTAGGGTTGCCAGCTCATTATTTTGATGTCCCAGACGGAGCAAAAATAAGCAGTCACCTAAAGCTTTCAGCACTTATCTGTGCATACTTTGAACAACAAATATAAATAGAAAGCACTTTTAATTGTGTTCTAGGGCTGCCTGAATGATACATGACTGATAATTAAAGTAAAAAAAGACAGAAAAGTCACATTACAAATCAATACATACTTTATTTATAACCCTATTTAGTGTCAAGACAAGGTGTTTCCAGGCTCTTTAACCCCTTCACTGCGGCGGCTATTCCGCCGCAGTGCTAAGGGGGCGGGGCGGCCGCGTAGCGGGCGCATGCTGGTGACGGAACCGCTCCGTCACCAACCGCGGTTGCACAGTGCTCATGACGGAGCGGTTCCGTCCCGGCCCCGCCCGCTCAATGGAACGCTCAGCGCAGGCGCGGAATCCGAGGGGGCCGTGACGGAACCGCTCCGTCATCGGCACAGCGCGACCGACAGATGACAGAGTGGTACCGTCACCAGCAGGGGAGGGGTTAAACACCACATTGCTGGCATTTTTCTTTTGCCAACCTTACTTTATATTCCTTTTCATGGAATGCATTCTCACACTACAGCAGTAAATGTAAATTTCAAATGCAAGGAATAGGTAGAGGTGGGGCCCCGGGGGTACTGGAACCAGAAAAACACTAGGCCTCTGTAACCAGTGTATAAAGGTATGTAAATCTGCAAATGGTCTCTGGCCTCAAGGCAGTTGCGTTCAACCCCCTTGCTGCTGGGCCTGGAAGCTCAGGTCACCTGCACCCACTGCACATGGCACGCACCATTTAATTTATGAGGCAGGACTGTTATGAGGCAACTCACTGATGCAACCAATGCCGGCAAGACAGTGTAGTGCTACCTGTGTGCTACAGCACTGAAGGGGCCCCTGGAGGCTGGAACACGGGGGCTGCTGCGGGAATAGCTGCCAAGGTTTTGGATCGCCATGTGTGACATTCTCATAATTTCAGTGTAATTATGAGTGACATTTAAACGACTATGAGTGACTCTTTCTTGCGAGCAAAATTATGAAACGAAGACAATCAAAACATATAAATATCAGAAATTACACCCATTTGAGCAAGAAGAAACTTGAAGATCTTTAAAACACCAGAAATGGAAGGACACTGAGACATGGAATGGCACAGTATGGCCTCTCATTGTATAGTAGATGGTCATTCGTTGAGCTTGTTGTCTTTCTTTTCCACAGAGGCCGAGTAGCCATTTCCAAGCCATGCCATCCTTGAAGACGCACACCTGCAGGGCATAGAAACTGCACCGCAATACACAGGGCCCAGTGCTGGCAACGTAGAATCACCTTGATACAAACTAACTCCGGTGGCCAAGCATCATTAAAAAACACATACCTAAGCCTCTTGCCGGCAAAGAGAAATCAAAGGTTGTTGCTAACCTCCGGGTTGGAAGTGTGTTTTGTCAAAAGCTATTAGGAGTGTTTTATGACACAGAGCAGCTGGGAACACTGTTTAAGCACATGACATGGCTTGTGGTACACATCATGACCAGTATGGAAACCCCCATGCTGTATGTGGGGGTAAAAGAAGTATTTAAAACACCGCCTGATACTTAATCTCCACATTTCCATGCGCTTTTTTGAAATACAAGTTTGCTGCCTGCTGAAGAGACGTCCCTAAGATTGCCAGTCTTTGCCCACACTGCCCCCCACCCCTGCCAGCAATCAATCAGGAGAGCACCAGGACTCCAATGCTTCTCTGTCCATGTGGGACCCAACCCAACAGGATGTGAAGTAGCCCTAACATGAATAGTTACAACACATAAATCCATCTTAGCTGCGTAAGTGTGACACTGACTCGCGCACGGACAGGCACCATACTGCAGTAGCCTCAGGCTGAGGCAAGAGCTGTTAAGTAATGCCACGGCAAAAACAACCACTATCAGAAGAGACCTGTTTTAAAATATTACCCCCAAGATGCAAACGAAGCAAGGCTGCCAGAAAGCCGGCTGCATTTGCCAACAAGCGCTTGAAACAATGTGCCTAGGTACCTGCGGCATTGCAGCCAAGTATTAAAGATTGCTGATGTGTGACATTTCAATTGGGATTGTAATTGCAGAGCCCACCGAGGCACCAAAGGCATGTATTAGGCACAAGTGGTCTCAAAAGTGTAAGGAAGTCCACATAACAATCTCAACTTTTAAGGTTGTATGAGGCATCGAACATATCCCACCCCTACACGTTCTGTTTTTTCAGAGCGCGAAAAAGCAAAAATCATTGAGAAAGGCCTTTTCCAGAACAGTAAGGGAAGATGTAGAGCTACATCTTGTAAGCCTATCGCTTCGGTGAATCAGGTAAAACATGAGAAATTGTCACAATGCATAGGCCACTATCTATGTATGCTGTAAGGTATGTTTCTTTGGTGACTAAGCGGCCGCCCATTACTTCTAGACTGGAGGCCCATATTATGCTCTCACCTTTGATTATGATTGCGGCTTTGCACCGTTGCGTGGCTGCAATAAATCTAATTTTTTAATCATGATGATTGTGACAATCATCAGTCCTGCCAAGTACCATGCATCAGGCATTAGAGTAACGCACCTTAATGTGGTAGTCCACATCAACGCATTGAAATGCATTATTCACCATCTTTACTAATGGTCTGACCACCTGTGCACGGAGGGTAAAGCAGGGAAATGACTGCAAACATCAAAGCTGCCATTACAGCAGCTAATGATGAAGGCTGGAGCAGCTGAAGCGGGGCTTGCACAGCTGGTTCCTGCGGCAAGGCGACTCTGAACAGGACAGGTACATGATGGAATTTGTGCCCCTATTGGGCCCCGGAGCAGCACACCACCGCCTGCGGCACTGTGTCACAATGTCAGTCACTTTCTGGGGAGCTAGGCACTAGAACCCACTCACTGTCACCCTGGCGAAGTACCCAATGATAGCTACCTCCAGCAGTTGCCAATGTACCTGAGAGTGGCAGTGCAGGGGCAAATCAGGATAATTAAAGGGGAACGCGATTCCTGAAGAGGCCAGAGGTAAGGACGGTTTGCTTCTTTGCAAAGAACTTAAGGCACGCTTTACAGCTTACCACCAGCACTGCACTTCGTTTGTCACAGTGGTCTCAGTTGACAGCATTAGCAACTGAGACCTCACCTTGTGGGCTTCCTCAGTCTGTGACTGCCCTAGTGACGTGGCATGCAGAACGTCCGTGCCAGGGATGGCACCTTCCCTGAATTGCTGCTTTCCAGCAAGGAACTGGCACCAACCCCAGTGTCGGTGACCTTTTGGCGGCTTCACATTCTACCACTGGAGAAACTTGATGAACGATGGTGGGTAGTGTCAATCACATCAAACTTTCTAGCTACTTCCATGCTCTAATGAAGCCTCTGGATCCTGGGCTTTCTCACGTCAGGTGTTATGTTGGCAGACTCTCCCAGACTTTCGTGATGCTGCTTGAAGAGGATCTGGTCAGCATAAGCAGCGGCAGGTAGTATTTATTTAATTAAAATTGATGCCCGCAGCCAGGCCTTGGGAATTGCGGCTGCCTCCCGGTGCTGGCTGAGTTAAATACAGTAAGACTAACATTTGTGTGTGTTCGACCTCCTGCCTGGCATGTGCAGGTTAGCTCCCTTGTATTTCTTGTGCTTTACAACAGTTGCACGATTATCTAAGAGACAGAGTTTATTTGTGTAATTTCTGATATTTATCTATTTCCCTTGTCTTCATTGCTTAATTTTGCTCGTAACAAAGTGTCACGCATAATCATTGGAATTTAAATCATATTTATAAAGAAATTATGAAAATGTCACACACAGCAATCCATCTGAAACCTTGGCAGCTTTGAATCTTCATGAATATAAAATCGTGCTGGTCTGGAGCAATCCTCACGTTCTCCGTTTGCACTTCGCAGAGCAGAACCGAGGCCTATATGACGTTTCAGTTCACTTTTAATCCCGGCCGCCGCCCACCACGCATACCATTCCAGCCCACCCTCTAACATGGACTCCTTGCTCCTCCGATGTGGATGCATGGACAGACTCACCTGCGGGTATAAATAATTAAGTCATGGCCTGCAGGCTGCAGGCTGCGGCCTGCGGCGTACAGCCCCTTTCAGTACTTTCTGGCATCTGTGATGCCTCGGAGCCTCGCCTCACCAGTCACGCTTGTGCGATGCGCCTGATAATGGTCACCAGACCAGCCCCCACCTTAAGGGAGAATACTGCACAGCCGCGGACACGGAGACATCAGCACGCGCTGCACACCAATATGAAGAGGCCACAGCAGGGAGGACCAGGTGTTGGTGCAACGAACGACTGCCATGCACGTAACCATTTTTGATTAGCAAATTCCTGACGATATGTAGTGTTTCTGGCTCCCGGGGCCCAGGAGCTGCGGGCCCCCCCCGCAACGCAGGGGCTGCGGGGGCCTGTGTTACGCCCCTGCTTTAGCACACAGACCAGTATTTTTAAACCAATCCGGGGTGAGAGATTGTGGGTAAATGCTGCCTTTTATTAGCAGCCTAAATAAAGAATGTCAAGTGCTAATATATTTCTTCTAGGTCTATTCTGTAACAGGTGGTCTTAGGTTTCTGGAACGGAAGGGAAGGAGGGCAGCAAGTGATAAACAGGAGGAAGACAGTAAATAAAAATAAATAAAACAAATTACGGTCATGGAAGCGAGAGAGCGGGTCATCCCGGCAGCAAGTGAGAAACATGAGGGTGACAGTAAATAAAAATAAATGAAACAAATTATGGTCATGGAAGCGGGAGAGCGTGTCATCAAGGGTCCGGTTGAAATTCACTGCACACACGACAAAAAAACAAGCATTGGCTGCGTGCAAAAGTGAAAGCAGTACAACACGGCGGGGGAGGGGCGGAGGAGCGTGAAAGCAATCAAGTGAGAGGAAAGACAAATGGCGCCTGATCGGGCGCTGAAAGCTGGTGGTTGCGCATGTGCGCATGAATGCAAGCGCTAGGCCAGCCAAAGCAGCTTGTGGTAGCACTTTTTAAAGCCCCTACGAAATGTCTTGCAGCGCATGCGCTGGCTATAGCGAGACCTAAAAATCTCAAATATTTCCTCATATTCCTTAATTGCAACTCGCAAATTGTGAGCCGCATATAAGGAATCCATTCCCATTCATTCCTATGGGCCAAGAGGCCCATAGGAATAAATGGAAATTGCGTGCCCACAATGGCCAGTACCCAATAGATACTTGCAAATTGCGCACGCAATTTCAACGGTGCAAGGGTTCCAAAAGTACACCCTGTTGCACACCTGAAATGTGCATGTGTGCACATGTGGCACACAAACATGCCCTAAGGGCATGTATGCGTGCTACATGGCACTTTGAAAAAAGCAAGAATGCTTTTTAGGTCTCGGCCTATTTCCATTCCGCAGGAATGGAATAGGACGAGTCTATAGCAGTGAAACCAAGAGTTTCACCATGAGCCCAAAAAAGAGGTTTTTCACGAGTGCATGTGCTCTCGTGCACGAGCTTGCCCGAGCCTTCTGCCTGCCTCCTGCCTTGAAGGCAATCTGCTTCTCCGCCCCCTGCTGTTCCCTCCCACTCACTCACACATCAAAGGCTGCTCACTCAAACACCATATGCCTGCTCCCCACCCCGCCCCCTACCAGACTTCATTGGAATGTGCTACGTGCATTCTCCCCTCCCTTTCAGCCCTTTTAGCCTCTTTCCCAGCTCCCAGCCGGACCCTCCTTTCGTCTATCTCGTTATCTTCTCCACTCTCGCCTCATTTTTTTCTTTATTTTCTCTCCCGGCCTTGTAAATATGCCCCCTCCCCCATGCACTAAATCGCACTTTTCTTTTGATCCACATACTTGTTATCCTATGTGGGGAGTATTTCCATGTCGCGCGTGATGACTACCGCATTGTACAAGATCTTTGCGATGAATGAAGTGAGAGACACCTTTTTTTATTTATTTACTTTGTGTTTATTTATTTATTTTTAGCTGAAAAAAATACTTCTGTCACAAAGTACGTGTCAAGCAAGAGCTACAGCGCATGGAGTGGAACAAACTCCAGCGAAGGGTAGGCCATGCTGGATGCTTTGACACATTTTACCCTGTGGTATTGTTTGTTTGGGGCTGGAACAGCTGCGGAATATGCACAACAGAGCATGTTTGTTCAACGCCCGTGAACAAATGTCAGCGAGCATCTAAGCGTGGGTGCTATATCTTAGAGGCATTAGATATGAAAAGAGGACTGCCCCTGCCTGGACCGTCCTCGCTCTGATAATGTTGATCTCTCATCAGGCCGAAGTGCGGCGGCCTGTCATGGACTGACTCCTAAGCAAATATTTACTATTTCACAATAACAGAAGCTGCAGTACACAGGCGGTTCTGGAAATTACGTTTGATTTCATTTGGTAAAAAAGTGTTTATGGTGAATCAAGCTGATGTAATTTCACCAACCTCGCCTGATTAAGAGTTTTTGTGTGACTTTTATTTTTAATTATGGGTTCTTACTTTATTTAAGTGGATTAGGATGCAGTTTGAATCTTTAACGCAACATTTTATGTACGCCTAAACTCGGACCTATATATGCAAAATTCGTATATATATGGCGTTCAGTTGCTAAAATGCACATGGATAGGGTGATACAGTGTTGCCCTACTTTGTTTTAAACTTCTCGTTCGAGGTAAGTGTTACAGACTGCACCCTTTATTTACAAAGCTTTACCTCGATAACTTTGTTTTCTCCATGTGTACGCTTGTTGTGTTTACCAATTAATTCGAAAGTATATATATTTTTTTCTGGGACGGTCGTTTGAGAACTGCTCCGATGGCTTCTTCATACCAGGTTTCTAATGCAATTCGCAACTGTAGTCGTGCGTTTTGGCTATAGAATTAACACCTTTACAGACAGACTCTGGGCTAGAAAACGTCATTTTTTTCTGCCACCCGGCTTTCTTTCTATTTCGAATTGCGGAGACATGTAAAATGTACAGGAATTGCATTTTAATGAGTGGCTGATTTGCTAGCTTAGAAAAAGAACTGTCCATTTTAGAATGATTACACCGTTCCATGGTATTATAGATGGATGATTTTCCCAACCGATCTATTAAAAAATATTAAGGCTCAAAATTATCTTAACACTAGTGCGATGGACCTACTTATCAACCATGTCTTCTGAGGCAATAGAAAATGCTACCTTCTCTGCCTGCAAAGCGCCTCTTATTATAAATTGTATCTGAAACTATCATCCAACCATATATTCATCCAAGTATACACTTATCAACTATAAACGTATCCATGCATCCATTCACCCACCCATTCACATTTGCATCCATCCATGTGTGCATCCATCCACCATCACCTCCAAATCCACCTCCACATGCACCACCACATCCAACACCACATCCACCACCACATCCACCATCAAATCCACCACCACATCCACCACCACATCCACCACCACATCCACATCCACCGCCACTTCCACCGCCACATCCACCGCCACATCCACCGCCACATCCACAGCCACATCCACCACCACATCCACCACACCCACCACCACATCCACCACACCCACCACCACTACATCCACCACCCCATCCACCACCACCACTGCATCCACCACCACCACCACATCCACCATCACCACATCCACCACTACCACATCCACCGCATCCACCACCACATCCACCACCACATCCACCACCACCACCACCTCCAAATCCACCTCCACATGCACCACCACATCCACCACCACATCCACCGCCACATCCACAGCCACATCCACCACCACATCCACCACACCCACCACCACCACATCCACCACACCCACCACCACCAAATCCACCACACCCACCACCACTACATCCATCACCCCATCCACCACCACCACCACCCCATCCACCACCACCACCCCATCCACCACCACCACTGCATTCACCACCACCACCGCATCCACCACCACATCCACCATCACCACCACATCTACCACCACATCCACCATCACCTACACATCCACCATGACATCCACCGCCACATCCACCACATCCACATCCACCGCATCCACCACCACCACATCCACCACCACATCCACCACCACACCCACCATGACCACATCCACCACCACATCCACCACCACATCCAACACATCCACCACCACTTCCACCACCACCGCATCCACCACCACCACATCCACCACCGCATCCATCACCACCACATCCACCACCACCACCGCATCCACCACCACCACCACATCCACCACCGCATCCACCACCACCACATCCACCACCACATCCACCACCACTTTCACCACATCCACCACCACCACATCCACCACCACCACATCCACCACATCCACCACCACCACATCCACCACCTCCACAACCACCACATCCACCACCACCACCACATCCACCCCCACATCCACCACCATCACCACCACATCCACCATCACCACCACCACCACATCCACCACCACCATATCCCCCAGATCCACCACCACCACATATATATATATATATATATATATATATATGTGTGTGTCTGTGTGTGTGGCTCTGTGTGTGTGTAGGTGCAAATGCAATGTTCTTGGATTTTCGTCACAATAAAATACACTGAACATAATCTTCACAAAAGTTATTTACAAACGTTTAAGCTATTGCCATTATAAATTACAATAACTTTTATTTAAGTATTAATTATTTACAAAATTCAAAACCATTGTTATTTGTAATATCAATACATCTAAGTCACGTAAATACAACACACATTGCATTACAAATGCTATAGGTGCTATTAATTTTGCTATTTTCAAAACCAACACATAAATAAAACAAGCGCTGGCGTTGCCAATAGGTCTCGCAGTAGGAAAGTTGGAGCTATTGGTTTTGTAAATGACAAAGCCCTTTATGTTTTTAAAATGAAAACAAAAATAAAAGGCATTGTTATTTGCAATTGTAATAGCTCCAACTTTCCTACTGCGAGACCTATTGGCAACGCCAGTGCTTGTTTTAAAGAAGTCGCACATTACCACCAACTGTAAATTGGTGGTCATTTGTGATTTCTTATGCCAAATTTGCACAACTTAGGTGCTTTCTACATCGCTGTGAGAGTTCCGAGTCCGAACCCTCACCGGACCAACCCAATATGGCCGCCACGGAGGAGCAGTCCGGAAGCGCTGTTAGCGGCCCAGTGTTGACACCACAACCAGGTGCGGAGACGGGAGAAAAGCACGAAACGCTGGGACTTCGGTGTTCAGCGAAGGAGATGTGAGGAGAGGAGCGTGGACTTGTGGACCAGCACGGACTTCGAGAGGAGGAGGAGCTGAGACCCAGCACGGGAGCGGCGCAGGAGAGACGCGACGTCGGACCTGAGGAAGCAGAGCCGGAGGGACACGGAGGTGGACCCGAACCAGGGAAAGGAGACAGCTCTAGGAGCACCACGCCAGGGACTAAGCTTCTCCCCGACGGTGAGGAGGCAAGGTCTCCCTTCACCATGGCCCAGGAGGGTCGTGGAAGCAGGCAAATGCAACCTGCATGTTCGGGGTTGATTCGGGGGCTGTGGAGACGCGTCACACATCACTGAGGGCACTACAATGTTTCCCCACCACTAGGCACATCACGATAGTGGTTTTGGTGACGGTGCATGACCCCTCCCCATTCCCTGTATAATCAGTAGGACCAAAAGCCTGAGCCTTGTTTTGGTTTTAATTTCTATTTTCTTTCTGGGTCCCCACACTGGCCGGGGGAAAGATGGCGTGAAGAGAGGCCCCCTGGAAGCTCACTCTGGAAGAACTGTAGAAGCTTGTCAGCGTTTTTTTTGTTGTTGTTCATCAAGAGACTGGCTAAAGTGCTTAAAGAGGCTGGCTAAGAACTGGATAAGCCTAAATAGAATAAAGAGTATACCCATACCATCCTTAAGTCTGGGACTGAATACTTTAGAACAGGTGGTAGATAGACTATTAAGGGTGTTAAGAGTACCCCGACCACAATCGCATTTAAGGAATCGCAATTTGCGATTCCTTAAATGCAATCGCAAAATAGGGAATCACAAATTTTGCGATTCTCTAATTTGCAGTGCCCTTTTGGGATGATACATCCCAAAAGTCCTTTTCCCGTTCGCAAATGGGACGATTCTGAGAATCGGCCAGTTTGCAAACGGGAAAAGGGCTTGATACATGTGCCTCAATATTTTTTGAACTGTACACATATAATATGCTTTGTTTTTTAATCACTGTCATAGCTTGCACCTTGGCGTTTGTCTTAAAGTGAGTAACAAGGACTGACCATCATTTAAAGTCTAACCTCTTGACAAGAATACCAACCTTCCAATGCATTTGCGACTTCCTCAAAAGGATTTCTTTTGATAAAGATTACCCAGTCGGATGCTAGCCAGTAACGGTGCCTTTGTATCTCTTATTCAGCAGCACATGCAGAGAACTCCCCTATGATTCTTGGCCTCTTGAGCTTTATTCTTTTTGAAGTTCAAAGTCTGATCATATCGGATGAAGGAGGAAATATTTTTCTGAGACTGTCAACCTATATGTTTTACGGGCCAAGCAGTTATGATTCGACCATTAACGGAAGATCTGTGCCGCCCAGAAATAAATCTTCCATACCACCACTTCCAAAGAGAGTGAGATTTTGTCACCCTTGTCAATTGATGTGAATAATCTTGAGGAATCCTCATCATGCAACTCATACAGATGTCCGACAGTTACTATCAATTTTGCAAATGCCAACATTTTTACAATAGCCACAGGCTTTGTGCTGAAAGATGCGTTGCATTTACACCCAAACCCTTGATGTAAGAAGCGGTAGTGTTCAGCAGCAATCACCTGACAGGTTTTTAGGCACCAGGCCAGCTTGATCCAATTCAGTCCAACACCCTGATTTTCCACTGGAGTACTTCCAACACCCAATGCTATGTCGATTTTAAACCAGTGGTGGCTGCAACCGAACAGGGGTGGCGGGCGAGGGAGACAGAGGGAGGGTGTTGGAAACAAAAAATAAAGCACTTACCTATACTGCCGACCGCCGTCAGTTCTTCCTTTGTTCTTCTTCTGCAGGAAGCACACAGCCTCCCAGCAGTGTTGTGATTGGTCTGAGCGCCATGGTTCGGAACTCAGTCGGGTCTGGCAGGCTGTGTATGTTCGTCATGCAGGCTGTAATTCAGCCTGCGTGGACAACATAAAAAGTGCGCATGACCGTTTGGACGCCATGAGATGGCCAACCGAACCATCATTTGCACTTTAGGTGCTGCCACCACTCCTCCCCCTGTGACGTGGGATGCCCAGCCCCGCCACCCTGGCTTTAGCTGGTAGCTGTATACAGAAAACAAAATCATAATAACAAACGTTATAATCATTTTATTTTTTGTATTCAGCTTGCAATCCAAGCAGTGGGGCGACGCTTGTCCGCCTTAGCAAAGGAACCTCTACTGTTTTAAACGGCAGGCGATATGTGTAAGCATGCCCGTGGAACCACAATCCATAATGCGTCAACTCATATCACAGAGAATGAAGCTGAGGCTTAGCTATCCATGGTGTAGCCAGTGCAGTGGAATGGCACCATGATTAGCTGAGGGCCCAGTCTCCCTTGCATCAGTTTGGTTTAATCAGCAGGCTACTAGTACACAGTTTTTCAGAGTGTCTGGTGCATTGATTAAAGTAGTTTATTGTGTTGATTATTTAAAATCTTACAATATTACACATCTAAAAAAAGAAAACAGTAAAAGCTATATTCAAGTGTAAAACTGTAAGGCTGGAAGCTGCTGTTGCCTCGGAAGTACCACGGAAGTGATGCTCAGTCCCCAACTTCCCCTGACCTGTTCACCATATGCCAGAATAGTGTAACTGGAGCAAATGGTGATGCCCGCAAGGGGAAAACAGGGAATCAAAACAAGGTAAGGAGGGGAAACACAGATTCTTCCTACACACTTGGAGTGGCTGTCAGTCCTGGGGAACTAATGCACCTCTGTCAACCGTCTCCTGGATATATTGACAAATAACAAGCGTTAATGTGGTCCCTATTGGCATGCAAGAGAAAATAGAAGTAGTGCTAAGTGCATATACCTTTTGTTATGTGGTGTTCGGTAAGGATATGAGAGGAGAACTGGTCCTTTGGCAGGAATGAAGGTGTTAAGTGTGCCTTGAAATAACACAATTATATTAACCTCTCTAACTACGTATGACTGAACACTTTTATAGTCTTCTACTTTTTTGAAGCCTACCTGTGTATGGATGAAGGAGAACTGAAAGTAAAACCAGGACTAGAATCAATACTCCTCGAGTCCTGAATCATGAAAGGATAAGAGACCTTTCACCAAAAAGAATACCAATAAATGGACAAACGGTCCACTGGGGAGTAGAAAAAACAAATCAGGAGAAATGCGGAACCCTTATATTATCAGGGATCAACATATTCAAATAGTCTCCAGAAAATAGAACCTCGAGAGAGTTTCCGTTAACAAACATAGATCGCTATACCAACCAGAATGAGCAGGCGATACTACTATTAGCGACAACTGATGCAGAGTACCTGTACTTTCCTAAAGCGATGAAGCCGGACCGACGACAGCCGCAAACCCGACGGGACCCACTGTAAACACCACCACCGCGACCCGGACACTGGAATACTAGACCCCGGAACCGGAAAGGAACGCGAAGCGTTCCCGGGAAGGAGGGGAGGGATTAATTGCTGATCATAGCCTTTAGGCGCATGCGCTGATCTTCGCGCAAGCGCAGAGTACTTTGCCAACCATCCGTAGCTGCTGATCTTGCCAACCACGACCCTGACTGCAAGCACAACAAAAACACTTGAAATACCAATACATCGGTTTCGTAGTCAGTAACATATTAAAAATAATTATACTCCTAATTTCCTTTTAACTGTCATTAAAAACTTTACAAAGGTTGTATTCAAGATTATATCATTCGAGTGCAGGCACCTAATCAGGGCCTGCCTGCATGTCCTTATGCCTCGTACGTTAAATGGAAGCTTAAGCAATGTTCTTCTCTCCTGCAAGAGTTCTGGGCAAATACACAATAGATGGAGAATGTTCTCCTCACCATTATTACACAGTCTGCATAGCATTTGGGTTTCCACTCTCTCCCACGTTGGAAGATGACACAGGCCTGGCATTGTTCCAAATCTTGCTTTAACCCCTTCGATGCTGATGACGAGCTCAGCTCGTCATCAACCACTGGTGGCGTGTGCTGATGACGAGCTGAGCTCGTCATGTATCGCGGTAATTTGAAAATTGCCACACAGCGCAAAAATCGCCGCAGCAGCGATGCGGTTAAGGAACACCTGTTTGGTTTTTTTCCGTCCAGGGTGTTTCCAGATATTGTTGAATTTCCTTTTTTTTATAGCCATTTATTATTGTTCAGGCATGTTTGTCCTTGTAAAGATAGCTTTATTGTTTACAATGGATAGTTGGTTGGCAGCTTTATTAAATATTTTCTTAAACGATGCCTTGGTTATATTATTTTCCCAGATAGACGTGACTGCAACTCCCTTATTGCATCCATAAGATAGTGCCATGCAGTAGAGTTTGTGTTGTTATTTATTTCTCTCCATATTAGCTGCGATATCTCATTTTCGTGGTCATTTTTCATTCGATTCCATACTTTTATGAAGTGTCCTTGCCTTGCATAGTGTTTATTGGTTAATCCGAACTCCAACCTTATTTGTCCAGGGGACGCATTCGCTGGGAGCTGAAATAGGGCCCGATATGCTCTGGTTATGGCTTTGTTCAGAGTTTTAGTATCCTTACCCATTACCGCTTCACTACCATATGTGATAGTTGGTAGGAGTCTTGCTCCTATAATACTCAGGAGAGGACCATAGGTTAGGCTAGGAATTGACTTCTGTACAGTTCTGAAAGCTGCAGTTAATGCATTCGTTTTCCTTTGAATGTCCTTTTTTGCAGCTGGTAATTACCCTTCTCATCAAATAACACACCCAAATATTTATGGAAAGGGGCGACCACTCGGTCCCCCCGAACGTATGGTGGAGTATCCCGATCTCCCCGGGAAACCATTTTGGGCGGGAGGCGTGTCCCGGCTGGTATGCCCGAAGCGGCGTAGCTGGGGCGCGCCTTTTCCCGCCCAAGAAGGGGTTGTCCTAGACACCGACACCGCCAGCCACGCCCGGGAGGCGGATTGGAGGAGGGTCTACGCCCGCCCGAAGAAGGATAAAAGGAGCGACAAGCCAAGGAAGCATCCTCTTGTTCCTGTGCTCTGAAGCTGCACCTCCTCGTTGCACGTGAGCTCGAGACGGAACGAAGAGCCAATTTTGAAATTTGTAATTTCTCTTTTTTCTCTTCTAGCGCTACAAGTCTTGTCCAGGACCTTTCATCTACGTGAGAAAATGCCAGGCAAAAGGGTCGCAAAGAAGGTTAGCACCGACCAAATGCTCCGCATGCTGATGAAAGACATGGCGGAGATGAAGAGGAAAATGGCGGCCAGGGACGGTACAGGACGGCCGAAAAGAATCATCCCAGGGGCGGTCCCTGCCGGGAGAAGAAAGAGGGCCAGGAACGGGGCAAATGAGGACGAGGTCCCAGTCCCGGAGGCTCCCCCGGCGAGCCCTCCCAGACCGGTGGAGGCTCCTGTGCCGGTTCCCGACGCGGGGCAGCCGATCCCTGTAGTAGTTACCCCTGTGAACGAGGGGGACATGCCCCCGGAGTTGGCCGCATGGTTGGGCGGTAACAGTGTGGGTTCCGTCGCTCCAGGGGACACGGCCGAGGAGGCCAAGCAATTAATGAGGCAGTTGCGGCAATCCCGAGAGGCCGCAAAAGCACCTTGTCCTTTTGTTCCCCCGCAGGCGCCCGTGGGTCAACCAGGATCAGGCGTTGGTACGGCGGGATCGACAGTTACAGCGGCAGGTTCAGGTAAGCCATTGCCGATGGTTGGGGAGGGATCGGTACCTTCAAGGAGGGAAAAAATTGTGCAGCATATCCCGATGGAGGTGAAAGAGAGGATATGGGCGGACAAATATGTAAACATATTTTCCTTGTTGACCGATCACTACGAAATCGAGCATGTAAAAAACCAAAAAGAATTTCTACATCCAAGTGTATGGCGAGCCAGGATGGCCGGTTTTAGAGTCGATGAATCGATAGGCAATTGGGGCAGAGAGTTCGGAATGTTCACTGCAATTATGGGGGAACGTAGGCCCGATTTGTTGGGGGAATTGGCTGTGTATCAGACACGTATCATGGGATTTTATGAAACTTATGGAGGAAATCAATGGTTTGCTTATGATAATATATTTCGTAAATCCAAGGAACATGATTCATCCCTGACATGGGATTGTTTTGACTCCATTTCATGGCAAAATATGGAAAAGCCAGGCGTGGGGAGGTCACCAGCATTGGGGGGTGAGGTGGCCGAGTTTTCCCGCCATTCGTCAGGGACGCCCTTTCGGGCAGGTTCCAGTAATGACCGGAACTCAAGGAATAGCGGCAGCACAGGGAAAAAAGGGGTCTGCTGGAGCTTTAACAGAGGGAAATGTACTAGGCCACAGGGTTCTTGTAAGTTCAGGCACGAATGTTCGGGGTGTGGGCAGTCCTCCCATCCGGAGAATATGTGCAGAGCCAAGGCTAGTGATACGGGGAGTAGAGGTAGCGCCAAACAGGTCTGAAATGGTCCAGGGGGCGCCTCTACCGACCCCGGTTGATGTCATGGCAATGATCCCTTGGCTAAACGAATACCCAGATCATATCTCCGCTGGGGTGTTGCGAGATGGTTTCTCATATGGTTTCCGCATCCCGGCGGGGGATTTTCAGGGTGCAGCACATTGTAAGAACCAACTATCGGTGCAGCTGAACGCGGCGGTGGTACAAGCAAAGATTGGTAAGGAGGTGGCCCGAGGTCGGGTTGCGGGACCGTATGACATCCCGCCAGTCGCTAATTTTGTTTGTTCACCCCTAGGTGTAGTCCCCAAAAAAGACCCAGGGGAATTCAGGTTGATACATAACTTGTCAGCCCCGAGGGGTCTCTCGGTGAACGATGCGATTGACCCGGGAGTTTGTTCGGTGCACTACGCATCTTTCGATGAGGCCGTTGCCATTTTGAATCGCCTAGGGCCCGGAGCGCTGATGGCTAAATCAGATATCGAGTCAGCGTTCCGGTTGCTCCCGGTACACCCAGAGGATCAGCGTCTCCTTGGTTTCATGTTTCAGGGTCGCTATTACATGGATAAATGTATGCCAATGGGTTGCTCCATCTCTTGTGCTTATTTTGAAAGATTCAGTTGTTTTTTGCAATGGGCCTTCACGAGAATAACAGGGTTTACTCATGTGATGCATTATCTTGATGATTTTCTGTTCCTGGGGGCAGCTGGGGACATAGAGTGTGCACGAGCTTTGAATAAATTTTGTGATCTCATGAGGCGCTTTGGCGTGCCATTGGCACCCGGTAAGACAGTGGGGCCATCTACTTCGCTCGAGTTTCTTGGAATAGAGCTCGATTCCGAAGAGGGGTGCTTCCGCTTGCCCAAGGAAAAGGTGGCGAAATTTGGGGCATCACTTAAAGCATGTATTAGCGCGACGAAAGTGAGATTACATCAGTTACAGCAGGTTGTGGGTCAACTAAATTTTGCCCTGAGAGTGATCCCAATGGCGCGCCCATTTTCCCGCTCTATTGCGCAGGCCATGGTTTGCCTTAAGGAAGGTCACCACCGCACAAGGCTCTCGGCAGAGGTTCGCCAGGACATGCGCATATGGTTGGCATTCCTGGCGGATTTCAACGGTCGAGTGGTGTGGAGCAAGCCCGCGGTTTCCTCTGAGGAATTGAGGTTGTGGACGGACTCGGCAGGGAGTGTTGGATTTGGCGCCATTTTTGGTAATCATTGGTCAGCACAAACCTGGCCGGCATGGTGGCACGAGAATGGGCTCACAGGTAACATAGGATTTCTTGAGCTGTTCCCTATTCTGGTGGCCTTGAAAACATGGCCTGAGGGGTTTCGTGACCGCTCTGTGGTGTTCTGGTCCGATAATATGACCGTTGTTGAGTGTATCAATAGTCAGGCTGCCCGCTGCAGATGGATCTTGAGATTGCTGAAGGAAATTGTTCTGCTGTGTATGAGGCTAAACGTCCACTTTAGGGCAAGACATGTGCCAGGGGTGTTAAATCAGGCAGCTGATGCGCTTTCTCGTTCCCGTATGCAGGCCTTCTGGGGTTTCCTACCCTCAGCGGACCCGGTGGCGGCACCTTTTCCCGAAGCTCTCTGGTCTCTCGGTGCCCCGGACTACAAGACCTCGTGGGAGAGAGTCTAGCTCCCAGGACAAGGAAGGCATACGAAGGGGCGTTCCGTTCCTATTGGTCCTTTTTGGGTTCTGCTGGGGGGGAGCTTTGGGGCCAAGAGGAGTATGTCCTGAAGTTTCTGTTATCCTTACATCAGGCAGGCAAATCAGTAGCCACGGCACAGAGGCATCGGGCCGCCATTTCTTTCATGGCACGGGCCCATGGTATCCAGGACCCCACAGCGTCTTTTGTGGTTCAGAAGGCGCTGCGAGGGTGGCAACGCCTTGAGGGTCGCAGAGTGGACGACAGGCACCCGATAGGTCTGGAAAGGTTGGCCCTGTTGATGTCAGTACTCCCTGCAACATGTTCATCTCAATCTGAGACAGTACTATTTAGAGCCGCTTTTTCATTAGCATTCCATGGGGCTATGAGGGTAAGCGAGCTGGTAGCAAGGAACAAGCAGGATACGGGGGGAGGACAGTGCCGAGAGCACATCCGAATTAAAGGGGAAACAATGGTAGTCTCGTTTGCCAGGTCCAAGACCGATCAGGGAGCGAACGGGGATTGTGTAGTAGTCCACCGGATTCCCGGATCGCCCATGTGCCCGGTAGCATGCGTTGAGGAATATTTGGCGCAGAGGGCGGCAACATGGGGGGGAAGCTTACTGAGGCACGCCGACGCCACCCCACTGACGAGGTTTCAGTTCCAACGGGTGCTTGCGATGGCAATTACAGCCGCAGGCTTGAACCCGTGCGAGTTTGGGACCCATTCCTTCAGGATAGGGGCTGCTACTGAGGCCACAGCCAGGGGTCTGAGTGTTGATAAAGTAAAACAGTTGGGGCGTTGGTCCTCGAACTGTTATAAACGGTACGTGCGGTTGCACATGTTGTGAAGCTAATATCATGAACTCACGCTTCTTGTTTTTTGTTTGGTTTTACAGTTTCGCAAGCTTACGAGGCGGGGCAGACTGTGCAGTCGACCCGACACCAGGGGACCAGCGGTCAAAGGCCACCGGCTGTGGACAGAGTGGTGTGGGTCGTGGGACACTCATACGTGAGGCGTGCCGCAGACGTATTCAAAGTAGGTGACATGATTCACATGGCTGGGGAATACGGGTACAGGGTGACCTTCTACGGAAGGGGCGGGCTCTGTATTGACCAGTTTCAGGATTTTATGGAGGGTTTGTTAGGGCGGACGAGGTCACCGCCATCTATACTCATAGTGCATCTTGGGGGCAATGATCTGGTGACCATTGGTCGGCGAATGCTTCTCGAGGTGATATTATCCACTGTAAGTTGGTTGGCAAAAAGGGTCCCTGGGTGCACAATTGCATGGTCCCACATGATCCCACGAAAGGTGTGGCGGGGGGCTAATTCTGTGTCTGCTTTAAATCATTCTGTGAAGAAAGTAAATAACAAACTTGGTAGATTGTTTCGTACAAATACATTGCATTCTATTCCGCATGGGTGTATCAGGGGGGATCAGATGTATCTAGAGGACGGGGTTCATTTGTCCCGGGTGGGGAATGATTTACTCATAGGAGACTTCATAGCTTGGTTGAGGAATTTGTAGCCATGACCTTTAAGTAGGAGTTTTTGTGGGGGGTCCGGATAGCCGGTCAACTATCCGGGCCTGTGGCGGTAAGGTCATGATCGGTGAGCAGTAATTGGAAGATCCCTAGAGGTTTGGGCGTCACCCATTATGGATGGGAGCGCCCGGGGGGAGGCGGCCATTGGCCCCTCAAACGGGAGGCGGTCCCATCTAAGGATGGGACGCCGAAAGGGAAGGCGGCCATAGGCCCCTTCCCTGGAGAGGAGGGGCTACGGACCCCTCCTCGGAATTTCCCGGGGCCCGGACATCTGCGACGGCAGGTGTGGTAAGTTGTGTGGGGTGGGAGGGGGGTCTACGCTACCTTCTAGACACCTCACACGAGTCCTCGGACGACCACTAAGATGGCGTCGAGTTAACAGGGGGCCCCCGCTAAGGCAAGGGAAATTGGAAGTGGGCACAGAGGTACAGTCCGCTGTGTGACCGCCCCTCACAAGTGAGGGGGGAATTGGTATTGGGGATCTGACACCGGTTACGACCTTGCCGTTGGCCCGTAACGTTAGGATGTACAATTTCAATGTTCAGAAATGCATTTGCAGGATGTTTAGTATCGGCTAGGAGAACCTTTGTATTAGAGATGTGTTAAGGTCAGCCAAGAACATCGTACTGTATAAATGAAATTGTACATGATATGAAACTGTTATTTTAATGTTTTAATTTTGTTTCATATTTTAATAAATACGGCCGGGAAGGGTAACTCCCTCCCGCCTTCTAAAAGTTCAGAACCGTTTCCGTCTTCCCATCCTTGGGGATTTTGTGTTGAGAGGGGGTGGCGGGTATCTCAGCTATATGGAAAGGGGCGACCACTCGGTCCCCCCGAACGTATGGTGGAGTACCCTGATCTCCCCGGGAAACCATTTTGGGCGGGAGGCGTGTCCCGGCTGGTATGCCCGAAGCGGCATAGCTGGGGCGCGCCTTTTCCCGCCCAAGAAGGGGTTGTCCTAGACACCGACACCGCCAGCCACGCCCGGGAGGCGGATTGGAGGAGGGTCTACGCCCGCCCGAAGAAGGATAAAAGGAGCGACAAGCCAAGGAAGCATCCTCTTGTTCCTGTGCTCTGAAGCTGCACCTCCTCGTTGCACGTGAGCTCGAGACGGAACGAAGAGCCAATTTTGACCCACCCACCAGCCCCTGTTGACAGCGATTTGTTTGAATAAAATTGATTGACGTGAATTGGTTTCTCTTACAGGTTGTCTTGGAATAAAGTTGATAATGTGTTGTGTAATAAAGGATGATTTTTCGTTTTCAACATGTTTTCTTAGCAGAAATGTTTGCGATTAATTTTAATGGTGATGCTCAGTAGAGTTCTACGTGAAATCGTTTAAATGTAATAATTTCCTTTTCGTTAGCTTAGTTCAAAATGTCGTATTTATTTCTGGTCGGGCGGTAAGGTCATGATCGGTGAGCAGTAATTGGAAGATCCCTAGAGGTTTGGGCGTCACCCATTATGGATGGGAGCGCCCGGGGGGAGGCGGCCATTGGCCCCTCAAACGGGAGGCGGTCCCATCTAAGGATGGGACGCCGAAAGGGAAGGCGGCCATAGGCCCCTTCCCTGGGGAGGAGGGGCTACGGACCCCTCCTCGGAATTTCCAGGGGCCCGGACATCTGCGACGGCAGGTGTGGTAAGTTGTGTGGGGTGGGAGGGGGGTCTACGCTACCTTCTAGACACCTCACACGAGTCCTCGGACGACCACTAAGATGGCGTCGAGTTAACAGGGGGCCCCCGCTAAGGCAAGGGAAATTGGAAGTGGGCAGAGAGGTACAGTCCGCTGTGCGACCGCCCCTCACAAGTGAGGGGGGAATTGGTATTGGGGATCTGACACCGGTTACGACCTTGCCGTTGGCCCGTAACGTTAGGATGTACAATTTCAATGTTCAGAAATGCATTTGCAGGATGTTTAGTATCGGCTAGGAGAACATTTGTATTAGAGATGTGTTAAGGTCAGCCAAGAACATCGTACTGTATAAATGAAATTGTACATGATATGAAACTGTTATTTTAATGTTTTAATTTTGTTTCATATTTTAATAAATACGGCCGGGAAGGGTAACTATCTCCCGCCTTCCAAAAGTTCAGAACCGTTTCCGTCTTTCCATCCTTGGGGATTTTGTGTTGAGAGGGGGTGGCGGGTATCTCAGCCATATATACCTCTACTTGTTCTAGTTGGGTCTTGTCCATGGACCATTTACTTTTGTATCTTATCTTGTTATTTTTGGTAACTACATGATCTTAGTTTTTGTCTCGTTTATCACCATCCCATTGTCCTTTGCCTAGATGTGAGTACGACTAATTAGGCGCTGTAGTCCCACTTTCGTGTGGCACAATAGTATGACATCGTCCGCATACAGCAAGTTAGTGAGACGCTTATCAGCTAATTTCGGGGGGTGAGCATTTTCATCGTCCAGTATTCCAATTAGGTCTGCAAGAAACAGATTAAAAAGGAGGGGGGCTAAAACACAGCCTTGTTTTAGGCCTTCATTTACTGGAATCTCCTTAGATAACGTTTGTCCATCCCCCCATCCTCACACTCACCCATGTCTTCGTATATAAGAGACAAATCAGCTTTAGTAGGGCAGCTGGAATTTTCATTTACTCTAGTTTTTTCCATAGTACATTTCTTTTGACACAGTCAAATGCAGATTTAAAGTCTATAAAACATAGGTACAGGGGTTGCTTCACTCTGTTTGACTTATCCATAAGCAAAGCTAGAACCAGTATGTTTGTTGTTGTCCCCAAGCCTTGTATAAAGCCTGTTTGGTTTAAAGGCAGTATCTTGTTTTCCCTGACCCATTCGGCTAAATTAGTCTGCAAAATTCTGGCAAACAACTTGGCGTCCGTGTCTTGCAGAGTAATCAGCCTGTAGTTTTCTGAAAGTGCCCAGTTTCCTTTTTTGAAGATTGGGGTTATTAAGGATCCTCGCCATGACTTGGGCACGGCTCCTTTTAGAATGACTTCTCCATATAGTTTCTCTAAGTGTGTCGCCCATAGTTCTGGTTTTTCTTTATAGAGTGCAAACGGTATCCCGTTTGGTCCGGGAGCACCATTCTTTTTTTTTAAATTAATTTGATTATCTCTTCTTTTTCTATTTGTATTGGTGTATCCGTATAGTTGTCATGAAGAGAAGTTTCCGTGTCAGTGTTGTTTTTGCACCTATGTTGCTTTTCCGCTAACCATGACTGTGTATTATCCTTGTTTAGGTGTTTCCTCAGAAAAGTCTCCCATTCCTGCTCGGTTAATGGTGATGAGACCACGTGCTTATTTGGTCTAGCAAGTCCGTTGACGATTTTCCAGAATTCTCTTGGATTCTTTTGCTTGCTGGCGTGAAATACTTTTGCCCAAGTTGCATGTTTTGCTTGATTTTTCTCCCTCCATATTAGTTTCTTCAAATTTTGATTTAGTAGCTTCAAAGTGCCCAGGTTTTCTGCTTTTACCCCAGGTTTCTTCGTTAACTTAATAATCCTATTTCGGTCTTTTTTCAACTTCATTATTGTGTATGGAAGGTTTATATAGTTTTACTTGTCCCTGTTCACTTCTTTCCACTTTGGGTTCTTTTTTGTTTGTATTTGATTTTGCGTTTTGATCAACATCCCAGTGAAGTTTTCCCATTGCTCTATCACTGTTTCTGGTGTTGTGCCTTAAGCATGCTTCCACAAGACTTTCCACCTGTTCATTTGTTTCTTCTTTGTTTCCAACATTCCAGAACAGTTGTTTATAGTTAGTTGTTCTAATGCACCCCTCGACAGTCTGGTAAGCTTTGTTTGTATTCGTTCCAATGTTCATTATAATTATCTGTTGGGCGTGATCACTTTCAGTTACTTTCTTTAATTGATACGAGGTAATGCTATGAAACATATATAATGAGGTCAATCAGTCCTGGACTGTGAGTTATACCCAAAAAAACTATATGCTGGAGGCATATCCGTTTTTATTCGGCCTTTAAGAATTCGAAGTGCCATCGAATCCATGTCCTTAACGATTTTTTTTCCAATTCTGTTCGAAGTGGAATTAGTCTCTTTCCCTAAGTTCTGATGGGGAATTAGCCATTGGTGGTTTTGCGATTTCGTTATATCATCTCTTGTGTGGGCGGACATTAGATTAAGATTAAAATCCCCAGTAATCAAAAAGTCTGCTATTGGATCCTCCAACATTTTATCAATTAGGACATTGCTTTTTATTTGCTCCAGAGCTTAATTTGCAAAAGAATGAGCGCCACTGCCCAAAGCTGTGCTTAGAAGAACCCCAAATGGTAGTCTTGAATCCCCCTCAGGTCTCTTTAATCCACTACCAGAACTTCCTGCCCCTTTATCTCTCTCTTGCAGGTTCCTGCTTTCTCCCTTTGTGAGTGTTGTCTGTCTTTCTCGTCCTCCTTCTTTCCCCCCTTTTGTTTTTCCCTCTCTTGCTCTTGGTCACTCTTGTATGATGAAAAATAAGTGCTGGTCCTCAAAAGTGAGTGTTGGTTTGCCCCACCTGCAACGACCGGCTCAAATTAGGCACTGATTTGCTTTAAGAGGGTAGGAAGAGCATATAGATAGCCACAGGGAAGAAAAGATTGACAGAGGGGAGAGGAAATAAAAAGGTGGAGAAATATAGTAAAGAAACAAGAAGGAGTTAGAGGTACAAGGGAGAATGGAAAGGTACAGGAGATGGATGTAGAGGGGAAAGAAAGTGAAGGAACAAATGGGAAAAAACAACAAGAAAAAGCGAAGCAAATGGTATGAAGAGAAGAGAGATCCAAGATAGAGTGCAATGAGAGTGGAAGGTAGAAAGTAGCAAGATATAGAGGTAGAGAGATGAGGGGAGAATCGAGATATACAAGAAACGTTACCTAGATATGGGAAATTTGTAAGATGGAAAGAAGACCCTAAAGGTAGTGGGACAGTGGAGGAGACTGAAAGGTGAAGAGTAGCTAAATACAGGAGGATTAAATGGTATAGGGGAGAATGGGAAAGCAGGAGAGAGAAGAGAAGGAATGGAAATAAAAAGGGACTAAATGGATGCAAGAAAAAGAGTGGCAGTGCCGAATGTAAATGGAGCTAGGGAGAAAGGAAGTGGAGAGAGACACTGGTGGAAATGGGGAAGAGTGAAAGGAAAGTAGATGACCCAGCGGAAGCAAGAGGAGAGTAGAAGGGAGATCTAGGTAAGAGGTGTGATGCAGAGCACAGGGCTCACGGTTCGATCCCCGGCACCGGTGGCAGATTAGCACAGCACCATGTGACTCTGGGCAATAGCTCGCTTAATCTTCCTGATGGCCTCCAGCGCCTTGACACCCTTGGGTAATTGTTTGCGCTTTACAAATACTGGTATTATTATTATTACGAAGAAGGATGAAGAAATAAGGGAATAATAGCGAAGAGTGGGAGAACGTAAAGAGATAGGAGAGCAGAATAAAAGGACAATAGAGAAGCAGGGGAAAATGAAGAGAGAGGACTGTGTGGAATACAAACACCAGAAGACACTAGAGTAAGGAAAGGAAAGTGGAAAGATACAGGGGGTTTTGGGAGAGTGAGCGTTGCAAGGTATGGTGAAATGTGGGGAAAGGGAGGGCCTGGAGATACTCAAGGAATGATGCACGGGCAAAGGGGTGTGAGAAATATAGTGCGGCAGAAGCATAGCTATAACTAGAGTAGCAAGTGCCGTGTTGCTTGAGATTAGGGGTGTGCAGGCCCCATTTCACCCCAATTTTGGTTGTTTCTTTTTAAACCCAAGCACTGTGATAAGGGGACGGAACTTATATTCAATAGTTGCATTTGGGCCCAAGCCAGCCTTGCTACACCTCCTGTTCAAGGAACCAGCACCATGACGCGACGACTCCCACTATCGCAATGTTTCAAAAACTGTTTCAGTAAAAGCTACAGATGTTCTTGTTTACTGAATTTTACAGGACTGTTATTTGCTTATGTGCATCAAGCAAAGTCTGGCATGCAGGGGCTTTGCCAAAAGTGTTGCAGCCGGAGTAGTGGCCTCAGGGGCCATAGATGAGAGAGGCCCAAGCTTGATATGCACTTCAAGTTGTGGCACCCTGGCTTGGGAGAAGAAAGCAGGGTACAGTCGTCGAGGGCACAGAAAGAAGTAGGTTGCACAGCAACACCACATTACTAGTATGTGTGCAGTTGTGCATGCTGGTGTCTGCAATGAAGTCAAACCTTCTGGCTCTGCCAAAGCTTGTTCATCGTCAGTTGTAGATGAGTGGAAATGTGTTAGTTATTCTTTTCCTATCCGATTTCAGCAGGACATGCTTTGGTAGAGGTGCCCGCAATAGGCTTGCACTCTTTAGTGTGCAGATGTTAGGTACAGCAATGGAGCCATCCGACTCCGCGTGGAGCAATGAAGGCAAGACCCTGTGCAATAGAGAACAACATAGATTTAAAAAAGAAGGACGAGGGAGTACATTGGAGGAATGATATTCGTGACTCAGCGGGCCAGTGTCAGGTGTAATATTTGAGATGAAAAAGGTCAATTAATGAATGTGATCAGGGAAAAGGAGTAACTGAATTAAAGATCCCGAAGGACGCTTTGGCGACTAGATGATCCGTAGTCTTGGAGAGAAGACTCTGTCACCCACTGCAGATGTTTTGAAGAGGCCTCCAGCTTTGGACCCAAACATCTTTTGGGGGTGTCTTGCTTATGGTGACGGGAGAGGTGAAGCAGGTTCAGGCATAGTTTTGGTTGGTACAGAGCCATTGAATCAGAGATCAGAGAACGAGGAACCGGTGCTCTCTTCTCAATCCCTTGACTGCTTAGGTCACAATCCATTAATGCTCTTTGTACAAGTCTTAGGCCTCTATTGACCAGAGGACTTGCTCAGACTCCATATTGTGGTTTGATGACAGTCCGGAATGCAGATTGAATATTGAGACCAAAATGTCAACTTTTTCTGCTGTATCGCAAAAGAATATGTGATCTCTTCTGTAGTTTTAAATTGAGAGCTTTCTGATCCTTTATTTATTGAGTTACGCTCTTGTCCCTGTGTGTGGTCAACATCTGAACTCTTCCTTTGTAATACTGGGATCTTACATTTGCTGTGAGCACTTTTGTGTATTGGTTGTTGCACCATCAGTGCCCTCACTGTGTAATATGTGCTTACGTGTGCAGGTGGTGGCACTGGTACTCATTTTTGGGGACCAGATCTTACTTTTTATCATCAGACTTAAACCCAGAGAAAGAATTACAAAAAAGGCACAGAAAAGGGGGGAAAAGGAGGATAGCCGAACAGTGACAAAGCGAGAAAGCAGGGAGGGAAAGGAACCTGTAAGAGTGAGATAAAGATACAGGAAGTGACGTGTGATGGAATAAAGAGGCTTGAGGTGGAATAAAGAGCAGGCAGTTTTGGAGACCTTATAAAAAGACCATTGGAACCCTTTATTTATTTACTTTTATTATTATAATAATTCTTATAATTAATATTATTTTTGTCTGGTCCTGTGGCCTCATAGCTCCATATTGGACACAGGTAACACAATCTCTATCCAGTATGGTATTGGAACCTGTTGAGTGTAAGCCGCAAGTTTGTCTTCTGAGCCTCACTAAGTCTCCTCAACCAGGGACCTCACGGCCTACACATTTCTGGCGCCCTTTCATTTGCTGACAAGATCAACAAATGATTGTGTTTGAATAATGTGAGTCACAGGAATAAGCGAGACTCAGAGAGAATGCATGGAGAACAGATTCCTTCAAATGTATCATCTATTATAACTGACGTCATGGAATCTCTGCTATATTTGTACCCACTCCTTTTTCTTTTGAAAAGCAAAATAAAACTTTAGAAATATTATTATTGGTACTAATATTATTTTTTCCATTTCCGACTGTCTATGAATTTCCTATTTTGCGAAACTCTTATATAATTAATTTTCTTATTTAATTCATTTAACGGCTGGCCTCTAAGAGATTTGTGTGGAAATCATAGAAGTGACTCCCCCCACCTTGAGTCCTATATAACAACCCTCCCTCGTGACCTATGTAACACACGCGACTAAAGCATTTGTCCATGCCTCTGCGGAAAGTGCGCGCCACACCTTTTGCACTCTGAGCAGGTGGAACAGTCCACACTATAGCATGCCTACAACAAATCTGTAAATGCCTCAGAGTGGTCTCAGCCCTTCCCGGATTCTGGAGCTGGGACTGTGGCGTCAACAAGGTTGTCGCGTGGCTTTGGAGATGACCCCGCGGGCCGAGACACCTTGACCTCCGCTGAGGCGTGACGGGGAGGGCGCGGAAGCGGCGAATTGATTGCCTATCACTCCAGGGAGGAGCGGCATAACAAGGGTGTTTTGAATTCTGAACAAAACAAGGAAAATGCCCCCCTCCCCCCAGATGGTACTAAAAACACAGTTATAATTGTTGTGCATTGGGCTCTCAGGCCTCTGCGCGCCGGTGCCACTGCACCTGCTGCACTATTGATAACTACGCTCCTGGGAAATGCCGGTACACGCAGCCCAGTTTAGAAGAGTTGTAATCTAATGCTGAGACTTAAAGAATTATTTGGAAATAAAAAGACACGATTACTAATCCCAGATTTTCCCTTATATGTTGTCACCTATTCGTATAAGCGCCTTGAGACCCTTGCGGGTGAGTAGTGCGCTATACAAGTATCAATTTACATTTACCTAGAGCAAACCATCTCTCTCATTGTCTTGGTTAATTCCTGGAGGAAGCACCAAGCTGTCAGAAAGAGGCCAATCCGAATATTAATTGTAAAACGTATATTCAAACAAGCATTCATAAAGCCAATAGGTCGCACCTTTGGGATCTCTTGGCTTTGCCAATGCCTTTTAGCCATGCTGTACAACATTGGCAAAGGGCCCTGCAGCATGAATAAAAGCACAAAAAAGGCACGAGGCCAAAGCGCTGTACAAAATACACAGGCTCCATTTTGTCATTTAATGATCCAAGCTGGATTGGTAAATTAAAAAGTGGTTTTAAGGCAGACGGTCAGGTGGCAGTGGCTTGGCCTGGTCTGCTGCAAAAAAAGAAATAACTAATACATTTTTTTAAAAGACCGCAAGGGGGAAGGGGCAACAATGGGGGTGCAGGATGGTAGAAGAGGTTGCAATAGGTAATGGGAAGGTGAGAAGGGACAGCAGTGTTTGAGGGAGAAGTGAACGAGCAAGAAACTAACGCGGGGCAGAGGCACATGAGTGCAAGTGTAGGGGGGTATGAGAAAAGTACCCTGGCGAGAGAAAGCAACATGGAGCCCGGTGGGTGGGGGAAAGAAGTACACGAAACAGACAGCTGAAAGGTATATGCACTCTCATTTAGTGCTCAATCAATGAGAAAAATGCTCATACATTGCACCAAGCCGGATTGAAATCAGTGTCACTCCGATTACAGACGCTCACGTCTGCAGTGGAGGCATTAACCAACTGAGCCTTCTACTGGAATAGGTATTTAAACAGAATATCAGAATCCAAAATGTATCGTGGGAAAGAATATTGTGCCAAGAATATCAGGCACGGAAATATGGTGGAGTTAAGTTTCTACGGAAAAGCAAAGTTTTACTATACCTAACTCCACATATATTTACATTGACAATATATATTTATTCAAGGCACGTAGATGTGCAGTTAAGAATAGTAGATCTATACTTAATGTATTTTCACTACTTTCTCAATGTTTTGGTCCTCTGTATTTTTGACACGATATTCTGTCCACGCGATTTTTTTGTTTCCGATATTCTGTCAGTGATCCGTTTTTTTCTCTCGCTGTGACGCGACCCCACACTCACTTGCCCTTCCTCCATTGTACTCAGCATTACAGTTGTGGTAGTGCTTTTTATGCATTTCAACCACTGGCCAGTGACTAGGTTGAATTAGCAGCAGGCCTAGTGCGTCTTTTCCTCGGGGAAGCTGTCAGCTGCCGCTCTCTAGCCCTGACCACAACTTGGAGCATTCATCCTAACTGGAGTGGGTTGTATTGACCTGTGAGGTCTCCCCAATACAGGGGCGTGGCTGCATTTGGAGATATTCTTGAGGAAAGCGGATATTTCGGGTAGAGAGAGAGCCTGGCTTAGACTTGTCACCCAGGGCATTAGTAAGAAGGAGAAGGCGAAATCTATAGATAGTTTAAGTTAAAATTTGGGGTTGTCCAGTTAAATGTATTGGTGTCTGAAGGGGTCAGTCATGCAGACTTATGCTGCGCTCAAATTAACAACCTCGCCATCTCAGGACAGGCAAAGCAGACAGGAATTAAAATATGATGAAAAAGGCACGGGAAACACTCTTAAAGGGAATATCTTGAAAAACAATAAACTTGAGCTAAATAGCGCAAATTCTTAGCTGTGGCTTGACACTTTATGAAAGGCCTCATCACAATGACCTACTGTACATAGACATGTTCCATCAACATCTGTATGATGGAAACCCCAGCTGTGATTCGCATCATGTGTGAAATTCAATTCAAACACACACCTCAGCAGCAAACACAACCTACTAAGCTACCTGACCGCCTGAAGCTGCAAGTCCCTTGGACATAACTCCAAAGCCGCACTGGACTATGTCACGGCTGTGTGTACTTGACACCCGCGAGCCCTCACCTGCTCTTCCGCAGCCAAATGATTTCCCCGCTTGTTTGTGCCCGGCCCAGGGATGGAAGGCGTGACGTGACGGCTTTGGGAGATGAGTGAGTGGGCATGGCAGGTATGGGAGGGACGGAACAGGACCGTCCACCCGCTGCCCCCCTCAGCCGGTCCATATAAGCCTCGGTGCCGCTCGGGCGGTGCTCGCATCTGCGCTCGACCTTGGCACACACCTTTAAGGGGAAGTCACTGAGGCTCCACCGGAGCGGTTCACTCGGCCGGAGTTCAAGGGGTGGCCGGACCGCCACGGCAATGGGGGTCCTCCTCCTCCTCCTGCTCATTCATACCGGTAAGTGACGTCGTTTAGTAGAACAAATGGGCAGTACGAGCAAGGGAATAGCTAGGCCCCAAAACACGTACCTCAAAAATGGCGAGGTGGCTACTGACAGGGCCAGTCTGGAATATCTCGATTCTGCTGCAGACACGCCATTGGCCAATACAAGTGGCTCCCATAAGATATAGAGTTTATGTCTCCTCCGCCCTCCCTATCAGCATCCAGTGCAGTAAATCCATGTCGAATCTGTTGTTACGTTTACTTTTACTGGGTGTCTCTTCACTCGAAGAGGCAGATCTGGGTAGCAATTAGGTGACTGAATTCTAAGTAAGGGGGTGTCAGTCGACTGGACCATCTTCAGCATTAGCGAAATGTCTAGCGAAATGTTATATTTGTGGTTGCCCTGAGTTCATGACTCGCAGTACAACTGCGCACGGATCCGCATCTGTTCCGACACAGCATTTTGTACTTAATCAATAAAACTGTGACTTTAAACATGGATATTTAAGAATCATTCGCCACTGCCCCCAGTGCTAATGTTGGTTCACCATGTCCGCTAAGCTCGGGTAATTCTCTTTCCCACTCAGTGTGTGCCCTCCTCAGGACCATTTCCAGCTAGTTAGCCTTGGCTGACTATCCAACGCATTTGTGATCCCTCATTTTGTGTTTGCCCTTCTCTCAAGACTAACATCTGGTCTGCAGGGCCGGCTTCAATGCTGGTGGCGCCCAGTAGGACTATCTTTTTTGGGCGCAGTCCCTAATGGCCTCCTTCTCCACGGATTCCCTCACTAAAAAGAGGCATGGTCGGTATTCGATGATTTGTCTGGAGTTGCCTGTTCTCATCACAGGCTCTGGTGCTACCAGCAAGACAAACTAACGAACATTTTGGCTGATTATTAGACCCCCTCACTCCCCATGTCATTACAATCTAGACTTTCTTACAGAACAAATTTGTTAAAAGGTGTAAACAGAGCATTTTTTTGTGAAAAACATACAGATCAAGGCAATTTTGGAATACCCCTCAAAAAGTATTTCTGATCACCAACTTTCAAAACTTTCCTCTTTAATGTTTTCTTGTTATGCATAGCACTAATCTGCCTTCCTTCAGACCTTAGAACGTTTCATGTCAGCTGTCAAGACGGAACTTGGAAAAACCACAGTTGCTAGGTATCTGAATATGGAACTATCCAGATATCCCTTGGCCTTGTACTTAACCCTATCTATGTCTCAATGGGAAAGAAGCTTGTTGTTTCGACTAAGGGCAGGCTCCGTTAGATATTTGTTAAACTTTCCCCTGGGTCACCAATCAAGATCAGACAAAATAAGCTGCCCGTGTAATGGGCTAAGCACCCAAAATGACTTGCACTTTTTCTTTTCCTGTAATTTTTACTTGAAATATACTAAATGGTTTTTAATTCCCTTTTTTTTAAAAACTCAGACCAATTACCCTGGACCAATCTTACCAGTTGTTACTTGCACTAGACAATGAGGAGATAATCTGTCGCACTTGCACTTTTTTAAAAACAGCAGCCCGCGCTCGCAAAATGATGGATGGCTAACTCAAGTTCAAGTTCAAATGACTTTATTCGATTGTTAACATTACAATCATAAAAGCAAAATTCCTAAGCATACAGTTAAAAACAAGTGATCCATTTCATTTGTGAGACGAGAGGTTACATAATCAATATAAAACAAGAGTAACAGGCAGAGTAAACACTTTAAGAATATAAATAGTTACAGCAAAAATAAAAAGTAAAAAATATACCTAACAGCAGCAGCATAGTTATCCCTCCATACTTTTCCTAAATGTAATTGCTAATTTCAGAAAACTACATACAAATAAAGTGCAGTCACAGTTCAGGAGTTGAAGGTAGTAAAGTGCTGGTTTAATCTGTGCAAATTTCCGTTCTTTGAGGCGCGGTTTTAAGTATAGCCTCCGGGGTACTGTGTAATAAGGACAAATAAATAAAAAGTGCGCCAGATCTTGCGTAGACTTTCCGTCGCAGCCGCAAGCTGGCAACACTTGACCTCGATGGGCCCCACTCGGTACCGCCAGTAAAAGATGAAACAAATCAAAACGGAACCTTGTTAATAGATAACGTTCATAGCCAGTCATGGGCCATGATAAGTATGGTTCCATTTGTAGACAGGTTTTGAGTAGTGCGTGTTTCCTAACACTGTCTTTCTGTAGCTCGGCCTCCTCCCGGGCTAAATACCTGGTTGTCATGAATGTATTTTTCACAAAGGTGACATCCAATTTAGTGGTAGAGTCTGGGGTTAAAAACAAATCAGGCCGTCCTATTTCAATAATGCAATCATTAATGTACTTCAGCCACGGAACCTTAAACCTACCATCCCATGTTAAGGCTTCTTTTAATATATCATGGGTAAGAGGTATGTCATTATTTACCCAGCAATTCAACCAACACAATAGGGGATTAGCTGCTATTCTATCGCTTAAATAGGGCACACCTAGCTCCTCATGTACAGAGAAGTTTCCAGTTCCCCTTGGCAGCCTCAGTATCTGCTTCAGGAAATAATTTTCTACAACCTCCAGGTCCGCCGTCTGGCTATAGCCCCAGAGCTCGCTTCCGTAGCAAGCAACGGCGATGCTCTTTGCCTGGTTTAATTTAAGCAAGGCAGCCACCGGACTATTGCCCATTTTTCTTGCGAAATCAAGTATGTCCGCATTGACGCGAGTTACCTCGCCCTTCTTCCTCAGGACAGCGGGGCCCCAAGATAGTTGGTGATCAAAAAGGACCCAGAGGTATGAGAAGGTTCTGGTGGTTGGAATTTTTTCCCCATTTATATTAAAAAGGTTGGATTTTCGTGACCCCAGGCCTGTCTTCATAACATAAGACTTAGAATTGTTAATACTTAAGCCTCGGGACTCCATGAAAACAAAACAAAGAAAGAGTTTAAAAGTGTCTGGAGGCCGATTGCTGTCCTTGAAATAAGGACGGCATCGTCTGCGTAGAGCAGAACTGGAACGCCTTTCCGACCTACGTAGGGGTAATCTGCTCCGGTTTTTAACAAGTATTCCTCTAACTCGTTAATATACAAGTTAAAGAGGAATGGTGCTAGAATGCGCCCCTGTCGAACACCCCGATTAATTCTGATATCCCCCGTCACTTTCAGATCTTGGGTGTATCGAACGTTAGCTCTTGTATCGGAGTGCAGGTCAGCCAGTAAATTAATTAGATTCTGCTCTACACCCAAAAAAAAGTGGAGTGCAACCCATCCCCACATGATGTGCTACACCCATCTTTAGCATGGTGTCCCATAATTTGCCTCTGTCCTCACAATCAAATGCGGACGATAGGTCCATAAAAGCCATGTGGACTGTTCCCTGCCGGGACATGGTGTATTTACCTATAATCAAATACAGGTTCAGGCACTGGGTAACTGTCGAATGACCAGGTCTGAAACCATATTGTATTGGGGATATAACATTGTTCTCATTTGCCCATGCAGTTAATCTATTCAGGATTACGCCCCCTACCACTTTGGCTACAGAGTTAATTAGGGATATTGGCTTGTAGCATAACGGGCTACTACGATCACCCTTTTTGAACACGGGCACTGTAGTCGATATCCCCCACGACTTTGGGCATCCAGAGGCCGCAGCTGCATTTACTACGGCAGTAAGGACAGGGGCCCATAATGATATACAGAATTTAAAAAGGTCCGGAGGCAAGTCATCCGGGCCAGGGGCCTTATTACTGGTTAACCCTTGAATGCCCTTCTCTACTTCATTGACTGAAAAGCACAAAAAATTCTCCATAGTGGTTGAAGAGCCGTGTTCTGCTTGTTGCTCATTGCTTTTAAAAATTGCACTAAAATGAGTGACCCAATCCTCCTCTGGGATGTTAGTGCCAAGTGCAGTGTCACTGAGATCGTCAAACAAAGGTTTATTAATAATTTCCCAGAATTTGCTACTGTTACCCAGGACTAATGGATCAAGCAGAGACTCCCAGGTACGCGCCTTAATTTCTTTTTTTCGTTTAGCAAGAGATTTCTTATAAATCAATCGCAGAATTTTAATTTCGCCTGAATCTCTGGGTTTGGTTTTTAGCGCCTTTCTCAAATCTCTGCTTGCCTTGGAGCAAGAATGGTCAAACCATTTAGGGTTACTTCTGGTTTGTCCCTTCACTGGGACTGTTAACATGGATCCTACTGATGACACCACAACCTCAAAAACAGCTAGGGTTTGCTCTGGGGATGTTGCTGGTGACACACAAACCGCAAGTTCCTCACCACATGACCTATTAATTTCGGTGTACAGGTTTTCACAATTTACCATTGACCATTTCAATCGACGTTTACCATTTATACATTTTAAGGTTCCCCGGCCTTCACAGTTCATTCGCTGTTCAAATACTCCACCACCCAGTCTAATGGTTATGGGATTATGGTTACTATAGTTATTTGTTTGAATAGTGAATCTGGAGGCCTGATTAGCGAGATCAGCAGATAGTAATATGTGATCTATAAAGGACCCATGGCCTGAACCTTTAAATGTAGAAACATCAAAAACCTTGGACTCCGGCACCATGGACATGGCTACAGTTAGGTTATTTTCATTCAACAAATCGTTGAGACAAATTCCATGCCTGGAGTGGTCAAAATGAAAGCCGTTCACTCTATTACACCCCAGAGATCCCATGGGGGTAACTCCTGGGTTACCACACGGGTGAACATTAAAATCACCTGCGATCAATAAATTACGTGACAGAGTGCCTGCTTCCTCTCTCAGCATCTCATTCAAAAGCAGTATATTACATTCCCCTTGACTATTTATAGCATTGTAAAAATTAATTAAAGTCAAGGCATGTTTGCCTCTCTTCAATTCCAGCACTTGAATATTCCGATTTGCATGATACCGATTACTTACTTGGCAGGTAAGTGTCAGATTAATAAAGATAGCCAGGCCCCCCTTTGCTCTTCCACTGATTGAGGGAGCTGCTGGCCTCAAGAAGCTTTGATAACCCTCAATAAACGCATTATTATCTTCCATCCATGTCTCTTGGAGGCATATGACTGCGTGTTTCTTGACAAATGCCAACCAGGCAGGATCTCATATTTTGTCAATCAAACCCGCTATATTCCAGGAGACTAAGCTCGCATTACAAACGTCAACAGGCTCTGTTCCAATGACAAGCTCTGTGGTTATAGGTTCTAATAGCGATCGATTAAGTTGTTCTACGTATGTGTCTCCCTGAGTTTCTGTTGTGGAAGGGTTAGGTTCTACATGGATTGGAAGAAGGCTAAGAGCCTCGGGCAGATCATGCAATGTACTGATGTACTCATGTATTGCGGGGCTATCCGTTAGGAGATCTATATCTAGCTCTACCTGACTATTGGTATCTAATTCAACGGCTGGAGAGGGAACAGTTACTGCTTGTATGGCCCTAATTTCCCCATGTAATGGGTTACTTTGCATATGACCTGTATGCATTAGTGTGGTTGGAGCAGCATGTAGTCAGTCGACCCCCTCCAAACCACTCTGGTCATAAAAAGCGTCAAAACTATTTGAAATAGGTACATTATAATAGATGTTAGGGTATGTTAAAGGAGAGTGTTCACGATGTTGATACGTCCCGTGTGAGGCCTCCCGTCTCTCGTGATAAATTGCTGGGTGGTTAGCCTGTCTGGTCTCCCAGGTTATATCTCTCCTATACTGTCTTTGATCTCCTGCAGTGTAGTGACCACGGTTCCTTGGAGTTACTCCATCATGATATTGATTAAAATTATCATAAGTTTTCTCCTGCTCTAGTGTGGGATATGGGTACACTTTACCTAGACTGTGATCACTTGAGGGATAAAAGTAACTTAGATCCATAGTACGGATCAAACTACTAATCGGGCCATCCTTCCAACTAGTAATGTGCCTTGCCACACGATTGTCCTTGAAGTTGACAACAATGCAATCACCCTCAGTAGATTTAAATCTGTGCCCCACCCAGTCGACCCTTCTGACATTTGTTATTTTGCCACTCATGTGGGGAGGGATAGGTCTATGGGTGGTTAGCCAGTGACTCACTTTATTTTTCAAATCCCCATAGCTCTCTACCTTACCATCTTCTAGTTGCGGTACACCAATCATTACTATGGTGTATAAATGGGATTCAGGGGGGAGATTAATGTGAATGAGTTTTTTTGGTTGTGTCAGCTTTGGTGTTTGCACTAATCGTGTATTTATGGCTGTATTTTGTGTTGGTATTGGCCTTTGAGGCTCAACCTGATCATCAAGTGAGTCAGGGGATAAACCTTCCGCGGCCCATTCACTCTCGTCATTTCCAGTTGTGGAACCATCTGGGATGGTGGGCAAAGTCGGAGCTGCTACCGTTTGGATATTTACACATACAGGTGGGTTTGGGATGTTATGGTCTATAGCACCCTGGGAAGGAGTAAGTAATGAATTGGAACTATCACTATGGGTGTTTTTCTTAGCTCGTGTCTTTTTAGTGTTAGTTTGCTTATGGGTGCTGTTGAGCGGTAAAAGACTGACCTTCGGTGTGGGTGCACTAGGAATTTTTAACATGCTTGTAGTGTCCTCTTTTTGAGACTTTTCAAACTTCACTAAGGTTTGCTCTATGCTAGTGATTCTTTCGCTTATAGGCTGCAAAAGGGATCTAACTAGGTGTTCCAGTTCTGTCAGATATAGTTTGTCTGGTGTACTTGCCCTTTCAGTCTGGCTTGTCTGGTCTATGGAAGTTTTAATGTACTCTGGCTGTGTTTCATTAGACAATGATAATACGCCCTGGTTAGAAGACGTTGTAGTCAGATTAGGTGTTTTATTAGTTGGTTTGGCCATCTGAAGTTTTACCAAACATCCTTTGCTGAGGGCTTGTCATTACCTAAAGGTCGGTATGTTTTCCTCACTATCGATTTAGTTTTTTTCCCATATTGCCGTTTCGTCTTTTTTGGGGAAGGTGGTTTATCTGCTGCTGTTATATTTGCAAGAGGTGAACTTCCAACAAGTTCATCCCCTAACCTTGGGGAGTTTAATGATATAACTCCCGGGTGAGATAAGCACAGATTTTCCCCAGAATTAAGAATAAACACAGGGCTACCTTCTATGCTATTTAATGGTATAGGTGAGGCTAATGATGCATTTTTCCTACTACTTTGGCCACTAGGCAACCCAGTAAAGGATTGTAATAAAAGTGATTCCTCCAAATTAATAGAAGAATCCGCAGTATTGTTATTGGCAGTAGTATGCAATGAAAGATTGGGCAAACACATATTTGGTGTCATTGAAAGACGCCTCTCCGTATTTTGTATAGCATCTGCTACTACACCTATAGTCTTTTGTAGCATTAAGTCAATGGCTGTAAGAGACGGTAGAGGTGTAGATAGAACAGTCTTATTTCTAGTCGACGATCTTGTAGCCACGGGGGTCTTTCTGACTTTGGTCATCGTGTAGGAGGTATTGAAAAGGTCAGATGAAGTGCTGAACACTTATAAAGAGCTTAACTTAGCAGTTATAACAGGCCACACAAGCGATGATTAGACCAAATATAACACTGTCACCTTGTGCTATATCCCAGAGTAATGGAATTGAAGGGGGGGGTGGCCCGTCCCATCTCCTTCTGTCCCCTGAGGGCCACAGAGGGCCCGCCCTTTGCCCGGGCTTAGCCCCGGGCGCTCCCGCGCGCTCCCACGACGCGGGGGTGATGCTGGCTTTATGCGCCGCCTGGCGTGATGTTATGGGCGTCTCCCGCCGCACAGCCTGGCGGGAGATGTGGTTCGGAGCCCCCCTCCGCTCGGCGGCCGCTATTCGGTCTCAATCGCGGCGGCGGGAGGGGGACGCGAACAGGCAGGCACCAGGATTCACAGCGGTTGCAGGGGGCGAGGTAGGCTCTCTCGCGGGTCTCTTGTTGGTTAAAGGGTCCTTGTCTCAATTGTTCGGCGTCACCCGCACCACTGGGGTGACGCTGGCTTTATGCGCCGCCTGGCGCGATGTTATGGGCGTCTCCCGCCGCACAGCCTGGCGGGAGATGTGGTTCGGAGCCCCCCCTCCGCTCGGCGGCCGCTATTCAGTCTCAATTGCGGCGGCGGGAGGGGGACGCGAACAGGCAGGCACTAGGATTCACAGCGGTTGCAGGGGGCGAGGTAGGCTCTCTCGCGGGTCTCTTGCTGGTTAAAGGGTCCTTGTCTCAATTGTTCGGCGTCACCCGCACCACCGGGGTGACGCTGGCTTTATGCGCCGCCTGGCGCGATGTTATGGGCGTCTCCCGCCGCACAGCCTGGCGGGAGAAGTGGTTCGGAGCCCCCCTCCGCTCGGCGGCCGCTATTTGGTCTCAATTGCGGCGGCGGGAGGGGGACGCGAACAGGCAGGCACCAGGATTCACAGCGGTTGCAGGGGGCGAGGTAGGCTCTCTCGCGGGTCTCTTGCTGGTTAAAGGGTACTTGTCTCAATTGTTCGGCGTCACCCGCACCACCGGGGTGACGCTGGCTTTATGCGCCGCCTGGCGCGATGTTATGGGCGTCTCCCGCCGCACAGCCTGGCGGGAGATGTGGTTCGGAGCCCCCCTCTGCTCGGCAGCCGCTATTCAGTCTCAATTGCGGCGGCGGGAGGGGGACGCGAACTGGCAGGCACCAGGATTCACAGCGGTTGCAGGGGGCGAGGTAGGCTCTCTCGCGGGTCTCTTGCTGGTTAAAGGGTCCTTGTCTCAATTGTTCGGCGCCACCCGCACCACCGGGGTGACGCTGGCTTTATGCGCCGCCTGGCGCGATGTTATGGGCGTCTCCCGCCGCACAGCCTGGCGGGAGATGTGGTTCGGAGCCCCCCTCCGCTCGGCGGCCGCTATTTGGTCTCAATTGCGGCGGCGGGAGGGGGACGCGAACAGGCAGGCACCAGGATTCACAGCGGTTGCAGGGGGCGAGGTAGGCTCTCTCGCGGGTCTCTTGCTGGTTAAAGGGTCCTTGTCTCAATTGTTCGGCGTCACCCGCACCACCGGGGTGACGCTGGCTTTATGAGCCGTCTGGCGGGATGTTATGGGCGTCTCCCGCCGCACAGCCTGGCGGGAGATGTGGTTCGGAGCCCCCCTCCGCTCTGCGGCCGCTATTCAGTCTCAATTGCGGCGGCGGGAGGGGGATGCGAACAGGCAGGCACCAGGATTCACAGCGGTTGCAGGGGGCGAGGTAGGCTCTCTCGCGGGTCTCTTGCTGGTTAAAGCGTCCTTGTCTCAATTGTTCGGCGTCACCCGCACCACCGGGGTGACGCTGGCTTTATGCGCCGCCTGGCGCGATGTTATGGGCCTCTCCCGCCGCACAGCCTGGCGGGAGATGTGGTTCGGAGCCCCCCTCCGCTCAGCGGCCGCTTTCGGTCTCAATTGCGGCAGCGGGAGGGGGACGCGAACAGGCAGGCACCAGGATTCACAGCGGTTGCAGGGGGCGAGGTAGGCTCTCTCGCGGGTCTCTTGCTGGTTAAAGGGTCCGTGTCTCAATTGTTCGGCGTCACCCGCACCACTGGGGTTACGCTGGCTTTATGCGCCGCCTGGCGCGATGTTATGGGCGTCTCCCGCCGCACAGCCTGGCGGGAGATGTGGTTCGGAGCCCCCCTCCGCTCGGCGGCCGCTATTCGGTCTCAATTGCGGCGGCGGGAGGGGGACGCGAACAGGCAGGCACCAGGATTCACAGCGGTTGCAGGGGGCGAGGTAGGCTCTCTCGCAGGTCTCTTGCTGGTTAAAGGGTACTTGTCTCAACTGTTCGGCATCACCCGCACCACCGGGGTGACGCTGGCTTTATGCGCCGCCTGGCGCGATGTTATGGGCGTCTCCCGCCGCACAGCCTGGCGGGAGATGTGGTTCGGAGCCCCCCTCCGCTCGGCAGCCGCTATTCGGTCTCAATTGCGGCGGCGGGAGGGGGACGCGAACAGGCAGGCACCAGGATTCACAGCGGTTGCAGGGGGCGAGGTAGGCTCTCTCGCGGGTCTCTTGCTGGTTAAAGGGTCCTTGTCTCAATTGTTCGGCTAACTCTGTACTATTGTTGACTGATTTTTATTGTTATTTATTTATCATGGATTGTATACTTGTATATGTGCTTTTATGAATTCCTGTAATTCGAATAAAGATCTTTTGAAACTTGAAACCAGCAAGACAAACTAACGCAACATTTTGGCTGATTATTAGACCCCCTCACTCCCCATGGCATTACAATCTAGACTTTCTTACAGAACAAATTTGTTAAGAGGTGTAACGAGAGCATTTTTGTAGTGAAAAACATACAGATCAATGCAATTTTGGAATGCCCCTCAAAAAGTATTTCTGATCACCTTTCAAAACTTTCCTCTTTAATGTTTTCTTGTTTCTCATAGCACTAATCTGCCTTCCATCAGACCTTAGAACGTTTCATGTCAGCTGTCAAGCTGGTTCTACTTAGTCTCATTGCCAATAAAGCTACCATAACAGGAGACTTCAATATTTGGGCATAGTGCAGAGACCCGCCATATGGTAGTGTGGCCCATCTTTGGGCAGAGGAAGCAACAACCCCCAGCTCCTAACAGAGCATCCATCATCGGCTTCTGGTGAAGCCCAGAACTTCCTTCAGGATTCTCTGCCTCACTTGCCAATCCCTATCTGCAGCTCTGCACTCACATTCCCTCAGTACAAGATCCAGCCACAACCCTCACTCACACCCACTCCGCTTTGACCGAAGACATTTTCTAGACTCAGTGGTTAATTTGTGAAAAAATAAGTGCCGGGGCTCTTGTCAGGAGGCAGTTTCCACCAACCCATTGCTCCTATTAGTGCTGCCTATAACTGAACTAATTACTATCCCTGAAACCCTACAAGTGGGGAGAGGATGTGGTGTAACGGCCAGGGCCGCTGACTTTGGAGCTAGGGAACCAGGTTCCCCAAGTGACTCTTGAGGTAGGCTCAACATCCTGTTATTCTGTTCAAATCACTTAATCTCCCTGTACTTACAAATAATGAATGTGTCCCTAACTGGTGCTAATGAAAAGTGCTCCAATACCTTTGCGTCGAGTTTGTTCTGTAAGCACAGGTGCTGACGATTAAGAGGCGGTGCCGAGCACCGGAATGTACCAGCTCAAATTAAGCACTGCTGTCTAGTGGTCTTCAGAGGCCAAGGTCAGGGAAGATGCATGCTTCTCCCTAATTGACAATCTCCTCCGTAACTGACTCCCAATGGACAGACTCAATGACGTCAACATTCCACTCTGTAGAGCAACAGTATATCATCCCCTTTTTTGACTCCCATCGAGATTTGAGCTTTTTATGACCCCCCGGTAAATTTTGATCTCCATATGCTGGCCGGCCAACATGTAAAACATGGTCAGTGTAGCCAAGATCACATGCGTTAGATTGCTATGACTTGTGAGTCTTATTAAGAGATCTGTGAAATCCTGCTGATCTTCTTCTGCATAAAACTTTAATGTCGCTTTCAAGAGCACCTAGAAGCATTTAAGTTATGCAGCCCACGCTGTACAAGGAGAGAAAACAAGACTGCTCCAGGCCAGCAACCTTCTCCAGCAGACTGGCCTTACCATACTGCGATTTAATCTGCTGAAAAGAGGGCAGGTCATCCAAGGGACATATTTATTTTATTTATTTATTTATTTAAATATGTATGTATGTATTTATTTATTTATTTATTTATGTATGTAAATATGTATATATTTAGGTATTTATTTATTTATTTATTTATGTATGTGAATATGTATGTATGTATGTATTTATTTATTTATTTATTTTCAGAGTGTAATTAGCGCGTACTAGGCCCCAGGAGCATGGGAGCACTGTACAGCAGCATTTTGATATACAGTGTATAGACGAGGTAGGAGAGGCCTAGGACTACAGCCACATATTCGAAGAAAGGATGGTTTACAGCTGTAGTATTTTCATATTTGGGAAAAGACTTTGAGAGCTTAGGGCTACTTTCTGCTGCAAAGAGGACAAGAATACCTGCTTCTGACGCATGCTTAAAATGCTTTCACATGTGCGTCAAAACTGAGGTCAGAGCACTTCATTTGAAAAAATGTAAGTGCCAGGGCCCGAGATACCTCACAGGAGTCCACTCCAGCTGTCGCCACTAACAGCCCTGCCACTGCTGCCGAATGCTGGTGCCGGCATTGCCTATGCGCTTGATTTATCAGTTTTAAATAAACACTGCACGGACAAATTCAGCAGAAGAAGAGACACTCAGCGCCCCCATATTGTGTTGTCACGTTAGAGGTCCCGGTGTTTAGAAATAAGTGAGAGAGCTGGGCTCCAGAAAACACCAGCTCAAATTAAGCACTGACTAATGACCTTGAAAAGATGAAACACCGAGAGTGGGAGGGCAGCAGCGTAGTCAGCGAACCCTCCTCCTCTCTTTCTTCTCAGATAACAGCAGCCTGCCCTGAACGCCATGGGAAAGTGGCAGAGCAAGAAAGAGTTTAAGAAGGAGAGAACCACAGGAGCAAGGGATAACATAAATGAGCGAGCCAGCAAATTAACAGGCAGCAGGGGCGGCCATAGGCATGTGCAAGCTGTGCACCTGCACAGGGCCACCAAACCCCAGGGGCCACCAGGCCAATGTATATTCTTAATATAATAATCCTCTGAGGATGGATACATATTTGCGTGGTGGCCCCTGGCAGGGATTTGACGGCCTCCGGCTCTGTTCCACTTCCAAACACCCTGACCTCCCCTCTTCACTGGCCTCCGTGCTCCACCCCTCACGGACCCCTCTTCCAAGGCCCCCTACCTACGCTCCCTACCCAGGGCCGCCATGAGCCTAGAGCCGCCCCTGCAGGCAGAGTGGAGCTAGAGCAGAGCCAAGGGTCTGTCTTGGATCTTAGACCCCGTGCATGAGCCGAGACCTGAAAATGTTTGCTATGTAAATCATACAGCAAACATCACAAAATATAGGATAAAGTCTCCAGAACTCCACCTTTATTTGACAGTTGGAAGCTTTGACATTAATATGTCACATTATAATATAGCACTGAGTCCAGTGTCGTTTGGTACCCTCTTGGACCGACTGACCCTTCGGCGTCTCCTTACGGCTGAGGGGGAAGCTTTGGATGGCCCGATAGCTACTCAGGAAATCAGAAGCACCATTAAGAACATGGCCACTGGCAGGTCCCCAGACGAGCTCCCTTCGGAGTTTTAAATGGTGTTTGTCAAAGTGTTGGCCCAGAGACTGGAGGAAATGTATGTGGAGCCATACAAGGCTGGATTGCTCCTGGCATTGACTCGGGAGGCCCTGGGGGTACCCTTGCCCAAGTCCAACTCTCTGGAGGTGACCGTCACTGGCTACGGACTGCTCTTAAGGCTCAATAAGGATTTTAAGATACTTATTATGGTGCTCACCTCCAGGTTGCTGCTCCATATGCTGGAACTGATCAATACGGATTAGAATGGATTCATGCCCACCCGCAATACCTCCCTTAGTCTCTGATGGCTCCACAACATCATCTGCAGCCGAGAGCAGGCAGACAACTCAATTATCATGATTATGAACCCGGAAAAAAGCCTTCGGTGCGACTATTTGGAGGCAATCATGTTGGGCATGGGGTCGGGTGAGCAATGGGCCTGGCGAGCACAGCGGCTTTATGCACATCCCGCAGCCAGGGTTAAGATTGGGCATTCAATCTCAGAGCCATACGAGGAATCCCAGGGCATAAGACATGGCTTCCCACTGTCTTCCCACAGTCTGTCTGTTGCCTGCGCCTTGTTGCCCTTCTGGGTTAAGTTTTGCGCATTATAAGACACCCATTCATTCATTCACTCTCTCCCCTCCTTTTTGCTGTCGCCATCGAACCTTTGGCACAGTGGTTTTGTGTGGAGGGTGAAGACTGAGGTATAATGGTTGATGATAGGGAACACGTCATCTCCCTTTGCACAGATGATTTACTTGGAAAATTGTGAATGGGACATTCTACATGCGCTGCGTCTACTTGAGGAGTGCGGCTCATACTTGGAATTACGGATGAACCAGGGCAAGACTTGTGCCTTCCTGGTGAGCAGTGCTGCTCCTCACCCCAGCTGCTGCCCATCCAATATCCGTTGAGTGCCACACGCCTTTAAATATTTAGGTATCCAGATTGTCCATGAGTTGGGAGACTTACACGAGGGTAACCTGGGTAGAGCGCTGAGATCCCCCAAGTCCTGTGTCCACTTTTGGAGATCCCTTAAATTTCCCCTCATGGAGTGTATAGCTATTTCCAAAATGGTAATGCTCCTGCGGCAGCTCTATTACTTCACAAACCTCCTGGTGCAGTCCCAGTATACTGGTTCCGGCAACTGGACATTCTCCTGTGCGAGCTGATCTGGTACGGTGGCTGTCACATGGTTGAACTGGACACCCTCCACCGTACCTCACTGAGGGAGGGCTAGGAGTCCCTGATTTTGAGTTATACTTTATAGCGGAGCAGCTTCAATGAATCACCAGGTAGCTAGATGGGGCAGGTTTGGCGGAAATTGGTACAATGGGCGCTATACCTAGCCAGGGCATGCTGCTGGCAAAGCTACTTAGCCCTGTTTGAGGGTCCCCCGGCCAAGCCTTCTCCTGTCCATGGCACTAAGCTGTTGGCTGCTCTGTGTGCGGGGGTCGGGGTGCCAGTGCCTTATGCCCCCAGGCTACTGCTAGTGGGGTTGCCTCATGGAAACCCCATAAGCTTCTTCACAGCGGGGCAGATGAGCCCATAGACAGAAGTGGAGACAGTGACAACGAGTGATTGCTTTCAAATAGGCACTCTAAATCCCCTTGTGTGATTTGTCTGAGCAGTCCGGCCTTCCGGCCGGCCATTTTCTCACATGCGAGGCACTCATGAGCACATTTTGTGACCTATGGGAACAGGCGATGTGGAACCGTGGACCCATAGAGACCTCCACCTTTTGCTGACAATGGATGCCAGCAGCTACCTGACTACATGGTTCTACGAGGTGCTGAATAGTTTGGTCAAAAAATCCCTAGACTCCCTGGTTGCACGCTGGACCACAGAGTCGGTTGGAGAACTGACTGAAGGGGGAAGGCATTGGCATACCCCCAGAAGGTGTCCAGCAACACACACCTCAAGTACCTTCCAATATAACCATACTCAGAGGACACACCTGACGCCACATAGGATCAGGGCCAATTACGGGCCGACCCTAGGGGATGGACCCGCTGTGCGACGCTAGATGCAGACTTTGGCCACATGACGTGGGGCTTTCCCAGGCTTCAGGAGTTTTGGGAGGTGGTTGTGTCAGAAACTCAATGAGACCCTGGATTGGACACTTGAGAATACTCCCGAAACCTGACTCTTAGGGGCCTTCCCTAGACCCTCACCAAGAAAGTTGAGAACAGACTATTGACCTGGCACCGATCCTGGACATGAGATACATTGCAATAGCATGGAAGTCCACAGTTGGGCCCAAAGTTGAAACCTGGGTTAGAGACATGAAGATGTGGCACATCCTGAAGGATGAGCATCGTTGAGAGAGTGAGCCCACGGGATCCGTAGTAGGCCAATAGTCGACCTGTGGTCGGAGGTGGTAGATGAGTGGGTGTTGCTCATGACCGCAGATGGCCGGGCAGCAGACGGGCAGGAAGGGCACGAGACAACGGCCTGTCCTTCGCAGGTGGAACCGTGGCTTCTGCAGGAATGCGTATAAACAAAGAGTATCCAACTGTGAAAGAGGGGGTGGTGTTCCCTACAGTGGTGGGGAGCACACAGTGTTTGTAAAATACCCCTCACACACCAAAAGGACCCTTGGTGTCATGCTTCATCATTGGGGCCTTCGCACCCCTCTACAGGATGCGGCGTGCTGCGACCTATGACTACGCGGGAGCACTTACTTTGGTATCTATGTGTGGTGCATGTGAGGGTTTTTTAAAAGAGTAAAGTGCTTGAGTGGTGGGGTTATTCAGGTGAGTGAAAATTTAAAAAGGACCTGGCTCGTGGGGTAGACACAAACATTTAATGGGCCCCCGGGCTGTTACTATTGAAAGGTATGAGATTGGAGGTGTTTATGCAGTATTACGTGCAATACCTCCTGTGTGCGTCAACATGTTTCGGGGTCTGAGCCCCTTCTTCAGGACGGGATTTTGAGGAACAATACAGAGGGACAATTAAATAAATAATTTATTTTCCCTCTGCATCATTCCTCGAAATACCCCCTTACCCGGCCCCGCCGCTGTTACCTGCACCGAACGCGGCTGACCTATACATGTCAATTATTGCACCTCATTACCCACAACATTATCAGGCCACAATACAGAAATCTGCCTCCCCTTGGAAGGCATATGGTCTAGGGAGGACCAAGGCCCGGCGGAAACTACGGAAACTACCATGTGGAGGCTAGGGTATGTGGGACACGTGCATTCCGGGGATGGATTAAACAAATACAAAGCGAAAATTATATAAAGATGATGGCTTGTCGAATACTCCTTCTATGCCCCTTTTATGCATAATATACTGTACATATTTGAACATTTCTGCCAATAAAATACAAGTTTTGCTCTGAGAACTACTTATTCAAAGTGCAAGTTTTTAAAAATGAACCATTAGTGAACTAAGTTGCAAGACAAATATGTAAACCCTGTACCTGCCCAAGATTATTACAGAGCAACATTTAAGTCTACTAAATCAAACACAATAGTTTTTTTTACAACTGGTATTCTGAACTCACGTATTTGAAAATGCTTTAGTATGTGATAATGAAGAAAAACGAGTTTTGGTGAAATAAAGTATTTGCGTAAGATCACACAAGTTAAACAGGGAAGCAGCGATTTGTCCAGGGTTTCGGGTTTCATTTTGTGCAAATTAGCAAGTAAATTGGTATTTATTTATCTTTCCTTATGTTAAAGGTTTGTTTTTACATCTGTGCATTTTCTCTTCAGTTTTTATGTATAGCACAAACTTAAAGTGTTTTGTATGAGCACCAGTTTCATTACACACAGCCACATTCATTGTTTATAGGTCTGGGGAGATGAGGGGCCAGATGTACGACCCTACTTTACATGCGCAAACAGGTTTGCAACCCGTTTGAGCATGCAAAATACAATAGGGTCATGAACTAACCCTATTTAGTAAGTCACAATTTGTTTGCGACTCGCTATATAGGATTAGCGACTCGCTATTAGAAAGGGGTGTTCCTAGGGCGTCCCTTCCTAATAGCGAGCCTGAGCCTCATGTATGAATTTTTTGCGATCGCAATTGCGGTCGCAAAACAGTTGCAGTGTACCACCCTTCTCAGAAGGGTGGTAAAGCACTCACATAACGGAAAGGGTCCCCAGGGGACCCCTTACCCTTTGTGAAGGCAGGGGAAAATATGTTTTTGGGGCAGTTTCATTTTTCTTTTTAGGTCGAGTGAAACTCGGACCTAATGTTGTCAACCCAAAAAATTCCTTTCTAGAGGATTTTGGACAGTGCACGAGAGTCACGTGACTCCTTGTGGACGAGCATGCCCAGCCCTCCCACTGCCAGCAGCATTTCTCCACGGCCGCCAGGCCACATCAAAAGCTTCCCAGCACTGCCCCGCCCATCAATCACCCTCCCACTGCCAGCAGCATTTCTCCACGGCCGCCAGGCCACATCAAAAGCTTCCCCAGCGTGCGCTCGGCCGGCCTCTCGCATTTCTCCTCCCACCAGCTCATCGCAGCCTGCCCAGCCATCTCTCCCTACCCCTTAACCCTGCCCCCACCACCTCTCGATATTGCTGCTTGTTTTCATTTAATATCATTTGTAAGGGCAGGGGGATAGATAATAAGTAATATACAAAATGTAAAAATATTTACAAAATATTGAGTTGACGCTGAGGCTCGAACATCGGTAGCCAGTTCCCTAGTCAGCAGTTTGCAGGGAGGTTCCAGTGCCAAAGGGCTCACTGATTGGTTGTGTCCTCTCTCCCAAACCAACTTAATTTTGCAGCTGCATTGTTATACCATGAGATCGCCCCGAAGGTATTGAATCACTTAATGGTTATTTTGAATCATTGTCTGGTTGTTTGAAGGAACCTGTATGTCTCCACATTACATACATAGCCGGCCCTCTTAAGTATGCCAACAAGATAACGCCAGCCTGACAGGCGCAGTGAAAATGTTGTTCCGGGCTTCCTATTCAAAAAGATGTGGCCAGAATCAGACTCTAATCCCTTCCCCCTGCCGGCCGTCAGCTTGCCACCCTCATTCTCAGCCTGCTTCAGCCCCCCTTTTTTCACTGCCCCCCCGTGGAGGGTCCTTTCAATCACATTCCCTGACCAAGTAGGCCCTACTTGCTTTCTGTTGTTCGCATTTACGGTCCACACCCCTCTCAGTCTGTTCCTACATCATTTGCTTCCTCTCTCTAATCTCCTCTGCTCATTGGAAGCCGCATACACCGTATGCAGAAATATTTGGCCGTAAGGTCAGTGTGTGATTAGCCTCTAGTCTCAGCCTGCTTCTGCTCCAGCCCCCCCCCTTCTCTGCCTGTCCCCCCTATTTTCACTGCTGCTCCGTGGAGGGCCTGGGGCAAAGGTTAAGTTGCAATCTTTCAGTTGCTTATCGCTGTATTTGGGAGATTAAATGGTGCTTAACAGTTGAAATCTTTACCAAAACAGTGTTAACGCATACAAATAACACAATATTTGAAAAATAATACTATCACAAAACCTTCCTCATTATCACATAATTTTCCCTTTCTTGCTCCATAATTTAGTCAACCCTGCCGCATAATTCCATTGCCCTGCTATTCCGGGACACCTCATTTCGTGTGTATTCTTATTTTGGGAGTTGTTTACTTCGTTCACTGCCAGTGAGTTAAAATGGGAGATTGCATAGGCGTATACGATTAAAACTTGCTTCTGCAAACACTATGTTACCGTCACGTGAGTCCTTGTAATGCAATTACAGTAGGTCCATGCTTAGCATGGTCTGAAAGACTCTAGAACCTACTGTATTTCTGTGTTTCTCAGAGAGTGTGCAAGAATGTGAGTGCTCTGGAACCTGCAGTGCTGCCATTTGTGTTGAGAGCCCTAGATCAAAAGCACTCTAGAACCTGCAGTGTTGCTCTATGCTCTATCACCTGTGTGCTTTGGAAAGCTAGTGTTCATCCCACATTCTCTCGCATTCTGCCTGTGCTTCATCGCCAGATGTCCTGAGGTTTAGATAAGCCATCTGCTTCTGGTTGTTTTCTAGGGTGTGTACATTTTCTTCTTATGTCATGTACAGGAATGTTTTGCCTTCAAACGCCTTGTGTGCTCAGAGTATGCACCATACCATGCTCCCGGCTGCTGCAGGGAACAGCTTCTGCGGGTTATCTTCATAGGAGGGAAACTAACTGCAACTTTTAAAACTGTCAACATATATGGTAGCAGTAAAATGTGGCTCTTGTTATTCATTTGGCAGCTTGTGTACACATCTGTTTTTGTGCAATATCAATTTTGATGTCCTGTGTCTTTCTTCATTTAATTTAACCCACAAACCTCCCTTCATTCAGCACCCCACCCCTACCGTCTAGAATTACTTACTTGTGATGAGCAGCAATGTTTGTCGTCACCCTCCCCTTGTGTGTTCGCTGTGCTGTTACTGAAGCGTCTGTCTGCCATTTAAATGGCCTATTTAAGGGAAAGTATCAATTAGCAAAGCGCCCTTACATAAAATCCCTGTGTTATTAATTCTGGTAGTAGCTGCCACATTAGCCTTGAGATTGTGAGTTCTACGTACAGAGATCTAAATTGCTTCATCTAAGGACAACAGCGAGTGAACAACATCTGGGAAGGCTATCTGTTCCATATGAAATTTTACCCTAATTACCATTCTCTTTTATAAGCAGGGCATTCATGCTGTAGCATGACAATGTATGCGGACTACGTGTTCGTACATTTCACTGCTATTCCAATCAACATAATTTTACTCAACGCCACAGACTTCCATGCCACACAATTCAACTCTGCACATTTCCATTCCAAACCATAAAATTCAACTCAACAATAAAATTACACAACACACCACATACATCCAATCTACACCACAGAATTCCACATCATGCCACAAAATCCAGCCCTCCACATAATTTAACTCCACTACACACCACTCCACAACACAAAATAGCAATCCACATAATTACACTCCCATCACGCACAGTCACACTCAATCACACTCTACAACATTACAGTGAACTCAATACCACGTAACTGCTATCCACATTTCCACTGCACACAATGCCACATAATTCCACTACACAAATCCCTTCACAGCACTCAATTCCAGAACTAACCATTCCAATCCAACACACATAATTCCACTCCACTCCACTCATACATCCACTCCACTCCAAACCAAAACATATGGGTCAAAGACATTGTCATTTACAATGCCAATAGCTCTAACTCTCACAAATGCGAGACCTATTCCATTGCAAATGCTTGTTTTAAATGCATTCCGTTTTCCTTAAAGAATAACGGGATGCATTTTTAAAAAAACTGCTTTGTTTAAAAGCAGTCCCAGACAGGGAGGTCTGTTGAGCCCAGCAGGCCACCATACCTGGGAGGGCCAGCCATTCCCAATGGGGTCGCATATTGGGAATCGCAAACAGTGTCGCAGGCACTGTTGCACATAGCATTTTGCGACTAATAAGAAAAGAGTGGACAAATAGATAGGCTTTGTATATGACAGTTAAAAACATAACTGAGGTAAGGTAAAGTAAGGCAAAACGTTAGTTATTGTTAAATACTTAAAATAATTACAATAAATTACATAGTGCAAAAAAGTATTAAAAATAAAACGGGATCATGTTTAGAGATTCAGAACCTAAAATAGTTTATAACGAATTCCCAAATAATAATCTAAGTGCCTAGGTATCTGGGCTTACTATTAAACAGAAAATCAATACATTTTACAAAACATTTAGCCGTTTTCAGAATATTTCCAGTAAACAGAAAATTCCATGTCTCGCAACCAGTGCAGATAGCCATTTAAGTAAGGGCCATAACCAGTTAATTTTTTCAGGTTATAATTCTGGACAAATGCAAATGAATGCACCAAGTTTTTACTAGCATGTAGACACAGTTGGCTTTCTCTTTGTTTCCCCTTGTTTCCTTCCCTTTGTCGGGGTGGGCCTCAGGTAGGCTTACCAGTACTAGGGGTTCACCCTTCTCTACACAAAGTCCTCAGACCAATAGGATAGAAGTTGGCACAGAAACTGGCATATAAAACAACGTTTTTATTAACCTCATGAGGTGGTACTACATTCACACAACACCCTTCGGTAGTGTATGAAGTAGCACACTGAATAAAAGGGGCATGATCCTTTTTATACCCACACGGGCTCAAAAGAAGGTGGTGCAAGTACAGAAGGGAAGGGTTACATACATGAAAGGTCATACAGAAATGCACAGTCAACAGTAGGGTGGAGCTAGCAGCTTGCTGACTCCGGGAAGACTAACCTGACATATACAGACTAGAACAGGTGTATGAACAGTCACTGTCTCTTCTGTGCATGTGCAGAGTAGCAGAGCCTAAACATAGTCTGTCTATAAGCAGAGTGCAAGAGTAAACAACAGCAAGGTAGGACAGAGCACATGGTGAGCGCATGGCAGACAAGATGGCTGCCGAATACAAGATGGCTTCAGCTAAGTGCTAAACCCGATCGCTGCCAATTTACAACACCATGGTGTCCTTTGCTCAAACAGAAGCAATCTGATGCTGTTGGGTCTTTTCTGCAGGTCCTGCAGTAGGCAGGTAGAACTGGCTGGTTCCAGTGATCACTGCCTACTTGCAAATGCTTGCAATTGGCTACAAAGCCTTGCTTCCACTCCTAGATGTTTCCGAGCATTGATGTAATTGGTGTAAGTAAGTACGTTTACTTATTCGCGCAGTAAATCAAATTATAAAAAAAGACAATAAATCCCAAGGCTGTTCCTCTAAGCGAGCACTCAAATTAAGCATTACTATTTTTAGAAGTACAGATACAAACATTCGCTAAAAGTGCTTAGCTTCAGTCACACACGCCTACTGTAATTGTTCTTCTGTCTTTTGTGCAAAGAGAGCAAAAGTTCCTTCAGTATGTCATTCTTGCTAAGCTGCTGGAGTTTATCAGCAATGCACAGAAGCTGGTTAAACAATTGTGTTGCCATTATGGTGCATGCTTTCCATTCAAGAATGCAGTTTAAAGATCATTAAGAACGGTATATACAAAAGTAGTAGGTGGGTTAGAGGTGATGCAAATAACAGCAAGACCCTGGGACCTATCCCAGCCCTACGTTGACAAGAGTACAGGATTCTAAGCGCTTTACTTGCAAATAAAAGATGTGCAGGAGATACAATACATTCTTCCAATGAATATTGAAAACCTTTCCAGACCTCAGTCCCCAGTGAGTTCATGTGAAGGCCTGCAAAACCCCTGGGGTAGGAGCACCGTCAGGCCGTGGGCACAACTACTGCACTGTTCGCTTGGGCATGGAGCTTTTTTTTAAAATTATTTATTTATTTATTTATTTATTTATTTCAAAGTACTTTATTGATTTCCCATAAGAAAGATACATAGAGTAATACTGTTTCAGGGTTACACGGACAGTTCTGCAAGGAGATGTTATCTCCCCTTTTGTGATTAGTGATCCAAGTTTATCCATCCCTTATAGGATGCCTTGCTTGTATCCTTCCAGTTGGCAAGATCTATTTTCACCGCAGATGTTACCCTCCTGGTCTTCTGGCTTGTCCTCAGGATGTGTTTCTATCAGTTAGTTTTTTTTCGACTAAGTTTAAATCTCTCACAAGGCGGCAGTTTCGCTGTAAACCCTCTGTGGCAAAGCATGCCGTAACCGCCTGTCTGGGAGTACGAATGCCTTTGTGAATAAAAAGAGGGCGTAGCGTTGATCTGCGTTTGCTCAAGAGTTCTTTGCATATACATATTAGGCATCTCCATGCCCTCCACAGACGGCAGCAATGCTTGGCTGGGTTACTTTTCCAAGATGGAGGAAAGAGGGGAGAATGCCAAGATGACAGTGCAGATACTTCTTCTTGGTGGCTTTAGTAAACGCAGTACATAGATAGTGCTGAGGTGCTCCCTTGGAATAGTAACGAAGAATGAACCCACTGTGTGCTTTTTTCTCTAACAGGGAGACATGTTTATTGGTCAGGTTGACCGGCTGCCTGAAGCTTCACGGGTTCCTAATGCCTCCCACAGGCCCTGTAGCCCAATTGCTCAATTGATTTGTAGAAGTAGGCTCTTGCTGGGTAGTTTTCCCTGGTCGTCAGTTCAGCCCACAAATGAGCGTTCAGGGTCCCTGGCTGCTCACCCTTGATCTTGTCCCAACATTTACTGTATGCACCTCTACCTGTTTCTGCAAGCCAAACTCGGTCTTATTTGAGTTGGTGATGTCTACTTAGGAAGGCTTAAAATCAATCTGAATACAATCTAATATTCCATCTGAAGTAGCTGCATCTCTCTATGCCTCATTGACTCACTCCTGTAGGTTATTGTTGGGGCAAGCTAAGCTTGTATCACCTGAAGCAGTGGAGCAAAGTTAGAGCTAACTGCTTTGTTCTTTAGATTTTTTAGCGCCAAAGCCAATGCAATCCTTCACTTCTTCCTCTCTTCTTTCTGAAATGTAAATGAGCCTTTGCTGTCTGTTGTCACACCTAAATTCTCATACTCGTTTGCTGTCACCAACAGTTGTTTGACTAAGTACCAACAGGGTGCCCTTTTAGTGGTTCATCTATTTGGTGCTGAAAGCCAACAGGGATGCAACTTATGAGTATCAAGCCATCAGCGTATAGTAATTTCAAAAGGACCAGGCCCCCCAGCTTTGGGGCATGAGAATTAGACCTATTTGACCTTGAAGTTAAGTCTGCCATGAAGAGGTTAAACAACGTAAGAGCTAAGATGCAACCCTGCTTTAGCCCTTTAGTAGTTGGGATAGATGGGTTCCTGACCCCAGCCTAACTTGTACCCAGATGTCTGTGTATAGCAAAATCAGCTGTTTCAAAAGGGCATATGGAATCTTCCAGTTATACAATTTGCTCCTGTCTTTATGATCAAAAGCAGATCCAAAATCAATAAAACAGAGGTACGGGAGTATTTTAGCCCCTTTTTTAGCATCAATTAATTAGGAGAAGGTTAGAATATTGGTAGTAGTGCCAGTATACTTACAGAAACCTGTCTGGTTAAGAAGGATAACTGCATTTTCACTGGCCCAAGATGTTAGCTCCTCTAAAAATTTGTCATCATTATCAATAAGGGCTTCCAATCTGTAGTTTGTCTTGTTGTTCTTATCCCCATGTTTATAAATCGGTGAAATGATTGAGCCCCTCCACGTAGCCTGGATTGCCTCCTTTCTTATAATTTGCGGGAAGACCAGCACCAAGCCCTCAGTAAAAAGGACAGGTCTAGTTCGAATAAGGCAGTCATAATGCTACTAGGGCTTGGTGCCCCCTCCCACCTTCCTTTAGATATCTGCCTTGTGATTTGCTGTGCCGAGATTGCAGGCATAGATGTTACGGAGTTGCTGTGTGATTCGTGAGTTGGCTCCTCAATGGCCGCTCCTGCACTGGTGTTTGCTTTCGCCTCGCCATTGAAATGTTCCCACAAAAAGCTCGTCCAGGTCTACTCTGTTAGGTGTGAGCTGACTCCACAATAAGTAGGGTTTTGAAGTGTTATAATCGTGGGCCAAAACCATGCACTGTTATTGATCTTCACATTGTAAAGAGGCTTGGCCCAAAGTGATTCTTCCGCCTCTTTTTTTAAAGACCAGTTTAGTTTATTCTGGCCTGCTTTAAGTTGTCTCAGCTCCCATTGCAAGTTGCCATCTGATGCGTGAAAACAGAGCTTTCTTAGTGTTTTATTTATTGATTTCTTGAAGAATCTAATTTGCTCATAGTGGGCGTCAGTACGCCTCTACTGTCGTGGCCCTTCCTGTATCATAGATCTGTGCTTCACCGAGGTCGCATAAGCTTCTCCTAAAGCCTTTCCGAAATGTTTCCATCCGGCTATAGGATTCATGCTTATCATTTGTAGCTCCTATAGTAGGTCTTCGCTGATTCTAACAGATTTTCTAAGAACTGGGATTTACATTTGATTCTTTTATTGTTCATAGTGTAAATGGAGCCAGGATCTTCTGTTGGATGAGTAGGGATTAAGGCTCACGCTTTAAGCATCATTTCTTGTGGGAGGTGGTCACTATTATCTTTCTCTCCTAGATGGTAAGCAGAGATTTTACAAAAAAAGTGAGGCTTATGAAGGTGTAGTCTATTGTTGTGCTGGCTATTGCTGTATGAAATGGCGCTGGCTGCAATCTTCAGGGAACCAGCTATTCAAGGCCCAGAAGCTGAGATGTACAAGATCCCACAGTAGGTTCTTAGTAGATTTATTCTGCCTTCCCCATTTATTGCCTGCCTGAAACGGGGATATGCCATTGATATGATTGATGTGCCAGAATGTTGTCATCCTCTATTGTTCCCAGCAGGTGAACATTAAAGTCCCCCCCGAATTATAAAGTTCAGATGTTTGCTCCTCTTCTAGAAGCCTTGTTCCCTCGCCTACCACAAAGTTGACTCCCTCGACCTTGTCTCTTGTGTACAGATATACATTTATTATTACTAGTTGCATGTCTTTATTTTCCCATTTGACTGTTGCTCTGCCGTCATGCATCGCATTTGACATAGAAGACTGTAAGTCCAGCTCTTGACGTTGCTAAAGCTGACTACTGATGACTTGGGAGACCTCCTTTAAGGTGGCAGAATAATGCTCTTTTGCGGGCAGGGAGATGGTGAACCATAAAGCCCTGTAGATGGAATGGCTGGTCCAGCCATGTCTTCTATAAGAGAATAAGGTCACAAGATTGGAGATAGAGTAGCAGCTGAGGGTCTGATGTTTCATATTTAGTCTTGCCACTTAAACTTCCTGCACAATTGAGTAAGAGACAGGAGTAGTTGCCTCTTTCCCTGAGGGTGGGAACCTAGAGAGCCAGCAATTGAAGGTTTAGTTGATTGCTTTATATCCGTCAGAAGGTCACCCAATTATAGAAGGCAGGGTTGACAATTTCTCCACAATTGGTACACAAGTACAGCTAATTTGCTGCTCGTTTGATAAGATTGTTTAATTCTGCAAGTTTCCTGTCAAAATTTGAGACGAAAACAGCTAAAGAGTTAAGGAGCGAAAGGTGAATGTCCATTTTATCTGACTGAAACTGTAATGCATTGACTAAGAGCTGCATGGTCTGCAGCAGTAATGCCCATATAGTATCCGTCTCATGTTGTTTCTCCTGTTTGAAGTCACTTTTAGGGGTTTGACTGTTTTTCTCCGAGAGGGTAGATTAGGTGTATATGAAGGGACCAACTCTTACCATTCTTGCAGTGTGAAGTATGAAGTGTTGCAGGCTGGAGCCTGGGAGTCAGCCTTGCACTGGGACAAATCGTTATTGATATTACTGAAAGGAACAAAGCTTCGACCCTGAAGAGCGAGCGACCTTGTAATTCGGTTTGTCATTGATGCTGGCAGAAGAGGCTTGTCTGGTGCTGCAGCGTAGGGTGGCGTATTTAGAGAGCGTTGATTTGATAATTGGAGGCTCCTTACTTAGTTGCCTATTGTCGTACATTATCAGCTCATTTCCTACAAGCTACTTTGTGGATTGCCCACTTGTCGATGTGGTGAGTAGGGCTGGGAGTAGTTTGCGAAGTAGCGCTTCGTGAAGCTACGCGAAGTGCACTACGCGAGCTTCGCGTAGCACTACGCGAACTGCGTAGTAGCATGTTCGCACTGTGCAAGATGCCGTTTTCAATGATTGCACAGTGCGGACAAGCATCCAGCACTGTGCAATCATTGAAAATGGCATCTTGCACAGTGCGAGCTGTAGTTTTCTGCCTCTCGAGGAGATTTTTCCTCGAGCTGCAGCTTTCTCAACGCGGACTGGTAGTTTTTCATCGCAAGCGGTCGCGAGCATACGCGACCACTCGCAATGGGAAAATAGACCTCCTGGCATTGAGAATCTCGCAGGGAGGTTTATTTTCCTCGCTTGCGATCGGCAACTTGATGTTGCTGATCGCGAATGAGGAAAAAGTTTTGCCAAGATGTCATTTTGCCTGCTCGCGTTCGCCAACATGTTGTTGAGGACCGCGAGCAAGCAAAAAATTACCACAGCACTACACTACGCGTGTTCGCACTGTGCTACGTGCAGCTCGTGTAGTGCGAAGTTGCGCAAACCTTGCAAACTATGCGAACGTAGCATAGTGCTTTGCCCAGGCCTAGTGGTGAGATGAAAGGGGCGTCAGCTGATAAGGCCAATGTTGGATCCCAGCCTGCTCATGAGAGTCCCCTGTTGGATTGGACTTCCTCTGTTTCATTGTATGGCCCTTCCTTGGTTGGGCTTTTGTTTCTCACCATGGTAGACATTCCCTCCATGGCATACATTTCTCTGTTAAATACCACTTTATTTAGCAGGCGCAGCTGTGTACTCAGTGTTCTCCCTATCCGGCTTCCTTGCAGACACTGCTGTTCCTTCATACTCATTTTTTCTGTCAAAGCTTAGTGAGGTAACAGTTTCTTTGTCTGTTAGTCTTGTGAGGCCTTGAGAAACCTCATTAGAGTGGTCCAAGACCACCAGTTGGAGTGGGGATTGAAGACCATTTACCCCATCATTTCTTGATCATAGCACGAGCCAGCATCTTTAAAAATAAAAGTTAATTTGGTGTATATCTTTGGCTGACAGCATAGAGTTGCAGTCGTTAATGATGTCTCCAGAGCTGACTCTTGAAGAGTAGGGGTGCTAAGTTCCTCGCCTATTTGAGCCTTTGTTTGTTTGCTGGTGCTGCTTGCATGCTGGTGGCTCCTTTTTCTTTTGTTATCCGCTGAGGTACCTGATGCCTTACTCTATCCAATCTCATTGTGCCCAGCCCATGCTGCACCTGCTTTTAACCTATGCTTGCACGCAAATATATTGGCCAGTCATGTCGTTTAAGAGACTGTTTGATAAGTCCGTAAGATCAGAATGAACTAAGTGGCATGGCTAAAAGGTTTGGTGTAGTGGTTTGTTATCCAATTATATGCATTCTTAAAGCAGAGATAGCACATTTGAACAGCCAGACCCGCTAATCCTTGTTGAAGGTGGTGGTTACAGTAGGGCAATGGCCAGCCCAAAGTGCCCAGACGTGCAAAGCCCTGCCTGTATATTAAGTTCTGGTCTGTCCTGGTTTTGGTGTTACCAGTAGTTGTCGCAAGTAGTTAACCTTTATATTTTGGTGGAGTTTGCAGATACCAGCAAATCGTGTGTAGACAGGTGGGGTTCTTCTGACAGGCCTCATTCCTGCTGGCTGCTGACGGGAATAGAGGCTGACTGAAAGCAATTGGGGATCAAGAATAGGGTTCTCTCTTCCGATAATGCCACTGAATACGGGCAGCTCTTCCTGCCTGCACAGTACTTTGAGGCACAGTTCTTTCTGCCAGTAGATCCCCACCACTGAGGCACTAGTTGGAAAAGATGCAGCAATGGAAACGCTGTAGGGGCGGGCAATAGTGGCACTGCCTTGTTCATGGAGAAGCTGGGCAGCAATCCATATTATAGCCTAGTGTGGCCGCTTCCGCCACTCACCACTGTCTCCACTGGCCATGGGATCACTAACTGCAACAGCACCAAACCACCCTCCTCCGCTCCCTGCCCCACATGGAAGCGACTCACTGCATGCGTGTGCCTCAGCCCAACCTACACCCACCGCTCCTCTTCAGGGCCCACCTCTTCTGAGATGTACAAGCATCCTGAGCCCAAGCCGTCCAGGCGTGTCACTAGGGAGCAGGGGACTGAGAGATGGATAGTTCACAAGAAAATTAGCCTCCACAGCTCAGCTCAGCTCCTACAGCCAGCCCAGCCCAATATCTTCGATGTGGGAAGGGTAGCGGGGGTAGCGGGGGCAGCGGTTGGCCAGAAGGCAAGGAGGCGAGGTAAGGTGGACAGCAGGCCAAATCCAGCAGTGCTGCATTGTATTGCAGCGTCGGCATAGACGAAAGATCCAAAAGGCTTATTGGTGTAGGTGGTCAGGGGTTTTGGTATAGATAGAGTATTATATAGTTTATTATATGCACTAAATGCAGATATTCAAAAACTGGTATTTCAGTCTGTAAGAATACACCTCTGTTGACATAGGAAATTGGCTCATACCCCAGAAAGGATCATAGCTCCTAGTAAAGTAAAGTGGGAGTAATGTGTTGACCCACGTTTAAATGTTTCCTATGGCAGATGATCAAATTAATTAGAAAATTTTGGCTGAACACAGAATTCCCAAAGTCTGAAGTTAACTGGACATCGCCCAATATTGACCTCTGTCCGTGAAACAATGAACTGAAAGTACATTGTTCCTCAAGAAGTCAGACTAGTCAGGCGTCCTTATTTTATGACTGTTTTGCTCAGCTGAGTGGGTGAGGGGGTTTATACTGCAATTTAGGTATGGAGACCTGAAGCTTGCTCATAGCGTCCCGTGCGAATGTTCCAGGAATAGTGTCCCACAGGCCCTTCTGAATTGTGGATCATGGTGCCTGGCCGCAGTTTCAGTTTTCCTGGGACTACTGGGTTATGTACTTCACCATCAAGTGTGGAGAGTAGTGTGAGAAGAGACGTGTTCTGCAGGACAATATCCACTCCTTTCTAAGATGAATAGTAGCTTTACAAGTGGGAAGAGCCATGTGTTAAGCATTCTCTGGAGTTCAGGATGTCTGTGAATACATATTACATCATTTCAAAGTATTATTTCATAACTTGGTTCCATTGCAGTCTCAAGTTTTTGGGTTATGCGCTGTGACATGTTCTTTTGGAAGCATTGTACACAGGTGGTGAGTGAGCCATTTTCCCACAGGCTAGTCTCTGTTTTTAAGTGTTTGGCTTGAGGTTATTTGAGAAAATGTGTTTGCATTCAGTGTCTATGGCTAGGAGACACTGGCCAATGACATTATGAGCTGGACTTTGAAAATTTGGAATAACCTGTCCATCCTCCACCTAGTTGTAGTAATTGAGATTGAAAAGAGTTCATCTGCTGCAGAGGTTTGAGATATATATGAAAAGGGAGGGGGTAGATTATTTACTATTCTCTTCTACTCTGTTCAATCCATAGTAATCTTGATGTCACCCCAATTGGTGATCTGTGCAGACAGGGGCGGCTCCTCCATGTGGGCAGAGGAGTGTCGCCTCACTGCTTTCTCGCAACGTGAGAAGCAGAAACATAAAATGGTATTATGAATACCATTTTATGTTTCTGCTTCTCACACGTATGAGAAAGCAGAAGGGTTTGGTTGTGGGCGGCCGAGTGGGTGGTTCTGCTTCAGGCAGGGGAGGAGTGACTTGCCCACTGTTGTGGGGGCTGACTGTTTGGTCGGCCTCAGGGCCGACCAAACCAGTCATGCGTACTCTCCGTTTTCCCCATGTAGGCTGCATGCAGCCTGCATGGAGACAACGGCCTCCCCATAGACACCTGTGTGATCAGCGTCCCAGCCAATCACACGCTGCCATTGCAGATTTGTGATTGACATAGGGAAGGGGAGGGAGGCTGCCTGCCTCATGTGTGGAGCAGAGACACGTAAGATGATGCAGGACCAGACCGGACTGCGAAGGTAAGTTAAATTTAAAAACATTTATTCAAAATGTATCCTCCCTGGCGCGACACACTCCCCATGCGACCCCCCCCCCACGCCCTACCCGTGAGTCATGCTGGCCTCGACTGTGTGTGGATTCTCAGCTCCTTCTTGAGCAGAATCATGTCCGGAAGTCAAAGAGCAAATCGTTCACATCATTGTAGGATGATAGTTGAGCATAAACAACCCTTTCAATTATCTTTTCTAGGACTCTGTCATTGCAGATCTGGCTGTAGCGGGCACCAGGCGTTTCCCTGGTGTGCTGCCAGTTTGGGGACCTGGTTTTAGGCCTCTGGGGAGCCGTTTCTGTTATACAATATTGGCCCCCTGTAACAAAATCGGCCAAATCTTACCCTAGCAAACAGCTCGGCCACACTCCCCCTCATCCCCCCCTGGGGGGCCGGACAAGTAATTTGCCAGGGCCAGTTTCGGTTCCCAGTCTGGCCCTGATTGCGGATTGGGCAATGTTAACTGGAATTGTAATAAAATGGGGTTATTGGTTGATGGGGTGGAAATCTTATTCAGACAACAACCATATTCCTCGTAAGGGTGAAGTGCAAAATACACCAAATTAAGCAGTCAGGCTTATTTTAAAGATAAAGTGTAAAGTCTTTATGCAGTACACAAACAGTTATGAAGGGAAAACCCTACACAATAAAAATCTCTAACTAATGTAGAAATACATTCAGAGTAAATTTCAATACATAAAATGATACCAAAACAACACAAATCCAAGCCAAATCCAAGCAGTAGAACTAAAGATACTCGATTTTAAAGTTTTATGTAGAATAGTGCCTAAAAGCACAAAGCGCTACTCGCGATCATCTTATCTGGTCATGCTATATCAGGAGAAAGTCACAAGTTAAGGCAACCACGGGGGAACACAGATAAGATACAGGGACCAGGTTAGGCCTGCTGAAAAAAGTTACCTTCTCAGAATCCGGCACAAAGAGTTCTGTTCTCAGTGGAGGAGGCCACAAGAAGCTGGGAAAGTGTCTCTGATGGTTGTCTCTGTAGCGCCTCCGATGGTTGTCTCTGTAGTGCAATGAGTAGGCTGGCCGGAGCGGGTAGTCGTTGCTGTAGCGCGAAGAGCTGCCATGTGATTGCCATCGCAAGCGACGGAAGCGCATGCAGTTCTGTTTTCCCTAAAGCTACAGAATTAATCGTAACTGGATTTTCGAGCTGGCAACTATGTTTCACCATCCGAGCACGAACTGATTGAATCAGAGACATCCTGCAATCATCGGCTGAGATTGCGTTTTGAGTACACACCTCCTGATGTGCAGAATTCCAAGTTCATTATTGACTACACAAGGGAGACCAAGCCCCTCCTGCTCAAGGTTGTTCGCCCACACCCCACCCTGGTCCTGATGAAGACCTGCATGGCCGAGGCCCTCAGCTACCCATGAGCCCTAAGTCGGGTCGAAATGTCGACGCCCCCCCCCCGAACAGCCTAGACCCTTTTTTTTTCTCCTTGTACTTTATATCGTGCCAAACCCATTGATATGGACTTGAATTGACTAGTTTGTACACCACCATACATGTTTGTTGCTATGCTAGCTATGCAGGTGATTTACAACCTGTCGCGCTGTATATAAATATGTGAAATAATTTTTCCCTACCATTCCTTATGTTTATCTCTCTATCCACCAATCCCACTGAGCACTATCTATTTCACGCACGTCTCCCCCTCTGGGACAACCTTTCTCATCTATAGATATTTTGAAGTACCATAATTAATTAACATGTTTCACCTTTTAAAGAAATAAAGTGAATGGTGAACGCGGTCCTTTGGTTGTTTGCACCTCCTTTTTCATTGACTGTACAACTTGGATATTGAGTATTGTGAACCACTAGTAATTGAATTGCTCTTGACGTTCACCCATACACCTGTCTAAACCAGATAGGATCGATTCATGATTTGTATCTATATCTAAATAAGGTCGAGGACCACTGTATTTTGTATCGAACTATACCCAGGTCCAGGACCATTTTGGGTAAACCCCATTTTTTGAAATGGGTAGCACGAAGAGTAGGTCAGGCGTTGCAGACCATCATTGTTGGAACTTCGCGTTGTTGGCACTGCGGACTGTCATTGCTGGAGAGCAGAGTGCAGATCTTGCATTACCAGTTGTCACTTGCTGTAGCTGCAGCACAAAGAGCAGGTCTTCATTGGAGCTTTGCATTGGTGGTTGTTGCAGGTGGCAGAGTCTTGATGCAAAGGTCTAGTTGATGGTCACGAAGAGCCCAAGCTGCAGGATTTCAACTTTTCTTTTTAGGAGGAGCTCAAACTTATGCCAGCCAAGGGTCCAGGGTATGGGGAGGTACTTCTTTGGGAGAAGGAACTCACTCCGGCAGAGGCCAGCATACCTCAGGTATGTCCAGTGCAGCAGAACAGCTGGACAGTTGCAGGGAGGCCTCTGGAGCTTGGTATGTCCCTGTAGCTCACACAGGAGGTCATCCAGCTGACCTTTGTAATCAGTCACGTTACCATGGGATGTAGGTAAGCAGGTCTTCCTTCTCGGATAGCAAAGCAGTCTTCAAGCAGCAGGGCAGTCCTCTAGCAGTAGGGCAGTCCTTCTTCTGTAATGTCCACAGGTCCAGGAGTGTTCGGATGAGTGGCTCAGGAGGTTCAATATTTATACCTGGGGACTCCCTGTCCTACCCCCACATCTGGTTTTGTAAAGTTCTTCCTTTCCCCTGTCAAGGCTCTAAACTGCTTGAGGTGACAGTAGGCTGGTAACAGGGTCCTATATGTGTGCTGGAAACAAGCCATTTGAAGTGTAAGTGGGGCAGGGCATAACTCCATCCCAGCCATCATGGCACACCAAGTACCCTTTGTGTCACTGTCTGGTAGGAATACACAAACCTCAACATCAGAGTTATTCACAATCATGTGACCCAGGATACTGGGCAGCAGGCACAAATGGTTTGGACAAGAAAATGCCAACTTTCTGAAAGTGACATTTTCAGAATTGTAACTTAAAATCCAACTTTACCATTAAAGAGTGGTTTAAAGTACAATTCACTTCAGTTTAAACAGCATATCTCTATCTGCACCCAATCCAAAGTTATCACTCATGAGATGTAATAAGGTAACAAAGTGTTAGTTAATGGGAAGGCAAGAAATTGGGTTACTGGTTGGGGGGGGGGGGGGGGGGGGGGTGAAACCCCACTCAAGCAGCAACCACAATCCTTGTCAGGGTGAAGTTACAAGCGAACCCCAAATTAACCTGTGCTCAACCCTTTGGTAGCTTGGCATGAAGCAGTTAGGCTTAAAGAGGCAATGTGTAAAGTATTTGTGCAACACTCCAAACAGTAATAAAATGAAAACGCACCACAAAAGGGATCCCACAATAGATTAGAAAAATAGACTAGATTTACATTTTTAAAGCAAGTCCAAAACAAAAAAAAATCCAATCAGTAGAACTGGAGATATGCAGGTTTAAAATATCAGTGAAAATAGTGCCAAAAAGCTCCAAACGCCAACTGTGGATATGTGGTTGCGCAGGACTGGGATAAAATTCACAAATTCAGGCTGACCGTGAAGGAGTGTGGGCTAGCTACAGGAACCCAGTTCTGCTTGAAATCCTGGTTGTGATGCATTGCAAGGTCCCGCGTTGAGGATACATCGCGCAACTGTGGCGATGCATCGGTTCCGAGGAGCTGCAAAGCTGCGATGCGAGGTCCTGTGTCATTGTGAAGGATCCCATCGACTAGGGCTTGGGATGTGAAGTTCAGTGTTGTCAGTTTCGAGGAGCTATGAGGCTGCAATGCGAGACACTGCTTTGTCATTGAGGCTGCCGTCAATGAGAGATTTGTGATACCAAGCTTCCTTGGGAAAATGTTTGCACAGAGGGGGTTTCAATATGGGCTTCGAGTCCGATCGGGAGTCCTTGTACTGAGAATACCCTCGTAGCAGAGGTGATGCATCGGTTCTGCTCGGGATTGTGTTGCGCCGCAGAGCGGATACGTCGGCTCCCCTGGGTCCACGGATGGCCTGCAGAGTTTCGTTTAATTAAAACCATGAATTACACATCCCAAATGATTTAAGAATTTCAGAGACTATTAAAACCGTACCAGGGGAACAGAATCAGTCTGTATTGTATAGTTCATTTGCATCCCAACCTGTTATACAGTACCTCTAATCGCGTTACGCTAATCTCCGCAAAATGGTAAAAATATTCTGCGAACAAGCAGAAATTCTGCGAACCCGCGGATTTTGCTTGTTCGCGATGCTTTTTTACTGTTCGCAATCGCTGTTTGCATGCTCAGGGGGAAATATCTCGCAAACACGCATATTGAGAACGTGAACAACCAAAACATTTCGCCAAGTAGCAGAACGCAGAATTTTGGGCAATTTCGCGTTCTCCGCGGAATGCGAAATTACCCAGATTCCGAGAGCAGAACGGAATTTGCTGCCCAGGCCTACCAAGAACCCTGGTATGAAGTGCACTTATGGCAAAACAGTGAATGCTAGCAGGTAGTATAAATGAGAAACAAGGAAGGTAAAACAATTTCTAGGCAGCTGCGACACCCCTTCTCCACATGGTTGCCTATTGTCTTACACTGCCTCTTACGTAATACCAAACATGAAGTGCAGACATTGCAAGATAAAATGTTGCTAAAAATGGGAGAAAACATCATGTTAAACAACATTTACTCGACCCCCCACATCCGGTAAGATCTAAAGTAGGCATTAAATCTCATAATGACCTGTCCATAAAACCCGATATATAGTGCAAATGAGACAACTCAAGAAGTGCTAAATGTGCAGGGTGGCATAGGAGAGAAATAGGAAAAACTCTTCTGGACAGCAGTGTCAACCCATATTCACTAGAACCACATTGATGCCTATTATCTTACTCAGCCTCTTCCTTAATGCCAAAAGTAAAGTGCAGTTGAGATTACATTTACTCAAACTAGAAAATAAGACATCAAGTTTGATGCAATTCCTCAGCCGCCCTCATCCTGGAACATCTACCCTTTGACATTTATCTGACAATGGCCTGTCGACTTTTCAAGCTGGTGTACAATTTGCAATAGAGTGCGCAGGAAAATAAAAAGAGGCATCAGATCCGGATATTCCTAAGTCCCCTAATATTCTTTTGGATCTCATTGTTCCACATAATGACCAGTGCAACCGCTTTCATAATATGTAGGAATAGTGGGCAGACAGAGCATTTTCATGCTTACTTCCAAGGGTAAAGGAGTGGGGTGGCACCACTTGGAAGAGTTGGACTCGTAGTTGGCCTGGTGCTAAGTGTAAGGTTATTAGAGCCTTCTGTGCCTGAGACTCTAGTCAGTAGGCCCGAGACTCTTGTCTAGCCCTTATAATCACTCTGGGGTTCTGGTACTCTAGTCAGGAGGCCCGGATCTCTTGTCTAGCCCTTATAGTCACTCTGGGGTCCTGGGTTTAAAAGTTGTAGATCCAGTCTTCTCACCTAGGCAAGGGGACAGCAATTCAGTACAGCAAAAAAGCAGTCCTTCAGAGCAGCAGTCCTTTCAGCAGCACAGCAATCTTTTTTCCTGTCCTGAAAGAGTATCCACAGGTCCAGAAGTGTACCAAAGAGTTGGTGTCTGAGGTCTGATATTTATACCTGGGCCTTCCTTTGAAGTGGGAGAAGCTTCTAGGGGGTTCCCTTTGAAGTCCACAGTCTTCGTGCCTTCCCTGCCCTGGCTCCAGAGTAGCTATAAGGGTATGCAGCCCTTTGTGTGGTGGAAAGACACAGTCTATTCATGTGTAAATTTGGCTGTGTCCAGCTCTGCCCTCCCACCCTGCCAGTGCTAGGCAATCCAGACACACCTAAACTCTGTATTATGTGGGGCTGTCTAGGAGGAATATACAAAGCCCAACTGTCAGCTACACCCGTCATGTGACCCAGAGACATGCTGGGGGGCACTAAATGGTTAAGGCAGGAAAATGCAAACTTTCTAAAAGTGACATTAAAACAATTGTAATTTAAAATCCGACCACCATAAAGGAGGACTTTTCATCACAGTTCAAAAGACACCAAATGTGAACTAGTTACCTGTTCCCATTTGGAATTTACAGCCTATTAGGAGTAATAAGGCAATTCAAATGGTATCCTACGGGAGAGGTAGGCCTTGCAATAGTGAAATGCAAATGTAAGAGTTTTTCTGTACCAGGGCATGTAAAACTTAAAAGTACATGTCCAACATTTTAAATACATGGTACCCGACCATGTGGGCTGTTTGGGGCCTACCCTAGGGGTGATTTATATGTATTAAAATGGAAGGCTGGGGCCTGGCAAAAGGTTTATTTTGCCAGATCTGAATGGCAGTTCAAGACTGCACAAACAGGCTGCAACGGCAGGCATGAGGCATGTTTGAAAGAGCTACTAAAGTGGGTGTCACAGTAAGTGTTGCAGGCCCACTAGTAGCATTTAATTTACAGGCCCTGGTTACATGTAGTACCATTTTACTAGGGACTTAAAAGTAAATTAAATATGCCAATTGGGCGTAAGACAATTCTACCATGTTACAGGGAGAGAGCACAAGCACTTTACCACTGGGTATCATTGGTAAAGTGCGCAGAGTCTTAAGGCCAGTAAAAATAAAAGGGCTGAAGGCAAAAAGTTTGGGGGAGGACCACCCTAAGGCTGACAGGTCTAACAGAGAGCGATTGACCTCGCAACAGTGAAAAACAACTTTAGGAGTTTGTCACCGCGAGGACATGTAAAACTGAAACACACATGTCCTACTTTTTAAATACAGAGCACCCTTTATGGTTTGCCTCAGGGGTGACCTATAAGTGTAAACAAGCATTGGCATAGCCATTAGGTCTCGCCGCTGGGACCTTATAAGGGTTTATCCATGCAGCATTTGATGTTGTTGCACCAAGGATATTGTGCTGGGTAACTAAACACTTCTAAGGTCCCAAAGACGAGACCTAATGGCTATGCCAATGCTTGTTTTGAAACCTGTTGTCCAAACCTTTACAAATTACTGTTGATCACCTATCACATATACAGTAAAGGGAAAGCTAAACTAAAAAAGGCCACAGTAAGTTTAATTACAATAAAAAAACTAAGAAGTGAGGAGGTGTCTTATTTATATTTTGGGTGGTAAAGGAAAGGAAACTATAGAATGAAGTCCTCACATTTACATCATCTCTTCAGTCATGTGGCTAAAAAAAAACATGAATATGTTATGTTACGAACTTTTGTATTGCGCACAGCTGCCCCAGCTAAGGGGCGTCCTGGCGCATGGCAAGTAAAAAGCAACACCTACAGGGAACATAACAGAAAAGAAAACAGAGGCAATTTATTCAAACAGAAAAGTTTTTAAAGCTTTACGGAAAGCTAAAAGATCAGCGAGCAACCGCATCTCAACAGGGAGAGAATTCCAAAGCTCGGCCGCTCTGACCCGGAAAGAGCGGCCGCCGAACCGACACAGCCTGTATCGGGGGATCACCGTAAGAGCTTGGCCCAAAGATCTCAGGGACCGGGTAGGCACATACCAAGCCAAAAGGTTCGCAAGAATTTGAGGACTCCCACCCCTCAGAATCTTGAACGCCAGACACAGCACTTTAAACTGGATTCTTGCCCTGATAGGTAACCAGTGCAGTGATCTCAATGTGCCGGAGACGGAACAGGTTCGAGGTAAGCCAACAATGGCTCTCGCCGTGGCATTCTGAACGCGTTGGAGGCGGGTTACCTCCGCCACATTAGCCCCTACCAGGAGCGAGCTGGCATAGTCCAGGCGAGATAGCACTGTAGCCTGGACTATCAGCTGCCTGGTGCGATGGTCAAAGAACTTCAAGACGGGGCGCAGCGACCGTAGTATGCCAAAGCAACAGGCCGCGGTTCTCTTCGTATGGCCCACAAAACTGAGGGAGGGATCCATCCATACTCCAAGGTTCTTTAATTCTGTGACCGGAATGGGGGCCGGCCCCAGCTCCGCAGGCCACCATCTGTCCCCCCAGAGTTCCGACCTCCTACCGACGATCATGATCTCCGTTTTCTTTGCGTTGAGCTGGAGACAGTTGTTCTTCATCCAGCTCGCCACCGCCCTGAGTCCGCTCTGAAACCTGGGGGCATCCCGGTCCGCATCCCCGCTGATCGTAACCGCTAGCTGAGTGTCGTCGGCATATGAGACCATGGTCATGCCCCATTGCTTGACGACCTCAGCCAGTGGTCTCACGTAGAGATTAAACAACGTGGGACTCAGCGAGGAGCCTTGCGGCACCCCCTGTTTCAAAGGATGGAATTGGGACTGGAACGGTGGGATTGCAACGCTAAAGAAACGATCGTCTAGGAAGGACCGGAACCACTGGAGGGCCAGACCACTCAGGCCAATCTCCTCCAGGCGATGCAATAGGATGGGATGTGAGACAGTATCAAATGCGGCGCTCAGATCTAATAAAACAAGCGCCGCTGTCTGCCCCGCATCCATCACCATGCGAAGATGTTCAGCCATGGAGAGAAGGACGGTCTCCGTGCTGTGCCCAGCACGGAACCCGTTCTGGGTGGGATCCAAGATGTTAGCATGAATGAGGTGGGCCGAAAGAACTTTGTTGACATGGGCCTCCAACACTTTGGTCGGCCACGGGAGCAAGGAAATAGGCCGATAATTTTCAGGTTTCTCTGGATCCAGGGAGGGTTTCTTTAAGATGGGAGAAACCACCGCCCGCTTCCAGCTAGCGGGTACCGTGCCTGACTCCAACGAGATATTAATCAAGGAGTGTACCACGGCCCGGCCCACGAACGCCTGATCTCTAAAAAGAGTCGGTCTGAGCGGATCAGCGGGGGACCCTGATTTAACCTGCTGAGCCAGGAGGTCAAACCCCTCAGATGTCAATGGGGGCAGCACGTGCAAAGAGGTACCTCCATAGATGTTAATCGGAGACTCAACTGGAGGCCCTGTGTAAGGGAACGTCTTATAGATGTTTTGGACCTTCTCCAGAAAAAACAAAGCAAGAGCCTCACAGTGAGTGGTCGAACCAGTCGTCGGGGCACAGGCTCGCTTTGCTAAAAGATCTTTCATCACTTTAAAGAGGGTTTTGGAGGGGTTAGAGCTGTTGCCGAATTCAGCAGCGTAGTAGGCTGCCCGCGCTCGGCAAACAGCCCGATGGTAAGTTTTGACAGAGGCGAGATAAATAGCTTTTTTCCCGTTATCGTACGCCTTCCGCCAAGCCCTCTCCGCTCACCGACAACTATCCTTGAGTGTACGTAAGGCGCCATCGTACCACGGACTTGAGTCCCTGGAGCTGATCTTACGAGCGGTGATAGGAATAAGGGCGTCAAGCGCCTTGGAGATCCAGGAGCAGAACCTATCGTAGCCTGTGTCAACAGCTACCAAACATTCTAAAGGCTCCGCGGCGAGGACACGATGTAAGTCCTCTAGCCGTAATTTACTCCACTGCCGTCTCGCGACCAACTTAGAGATGCCCTTAAAAAAATCTCTTATACAAGACAGAAGACCCTAGTAATTTAGGATCATGTAAATGATAGACATATACTGAATAGTATATAACCTCTGTCCAGCCGGACAGGAATTTATTGTTTAAATCTTTTTGTAGTAGTTCAAGTATTTCAACATTTATACAAAAGTGGGCACAACCTGTGACCCACAGGAGACAAGACAAAACATGTGACAAGAATTTATGTAAAAAGCGCACAAGGCGTCTGTACTATTGTTCAGTATAACAGACTAAGATTCATTTTAAGCAACCCATTGTTAAAGACATTTCTTTGATTTCATAGCAACATATGGAGCTTTTAAAGTCGACGACGTTTCGATGCAATTCAGAGATACATGCATCATCTTCAGGACAAAACTATTAAGTCATGTTTGTCTTGAAATTATTTACATTGTCACATAACCACTGTTGCGAATTACATAAATACAAGCGAAGAAGGGAGTGAAATTTTGGGAGAAAACATAAACAAAAAGATTCCATTAGACACTAGGCATGACTGTATTTCATATTCTGGTTTCATCGGATTATCATACGGTGAAAAACTATTCAGTGCTACTGTAAACATTGCAAGTGACTTGGTGATGTTTAAAACATTAGTGAAAGCTGATCATCGTGTTTTCTAATGCATGCGTCCCACCTGAGGGTTTTTTCGGTGTTCGGCGTTCGGCCCAAAAATACAAGTGACTTTGGTGATGTTTAAAAACATTGGTGAAAGCTGTTCATTGTGCTTTCTCATGCATGCTTACCGCCTGGGGGTATTAGGTGTTCGACGCAAGAATGGTTGTACTAAGTATTTAAAAATTACGAGTAGAGGAGCTTCCAACGCCGCGTTCCCGACCTAGGAACCATTTTTACCTAGTAAGACTTAGCTTGGTTTTACTTATACCCGTTCTATCTTAATTCAACACCTAGCTGATTATCCCTCCCCTTATTTCCTAGTTCCCGGTAATTTCCTCGAGCTGGCCGACCCTAAGTGAGTATCTCAACTGCACTTTCACGAGCACTGCCAGCTATCACAATTGACTGGTACAAATAACGTTCTCCATTTTCCCGCCCTCACAGATGTAATTGTCTCGCGGCCCTTTGACTGTAATACTGCTATCTTGCTCAGCCACACCAGGTATTACCTTGTTCATAGAGAAAACCCCGTTAGCAATTTAACTCCCCCGCTCCTCCACCATTCCCCATAGTTCACTGCGCCGTCCAGTTAACACCGCGCCGGTAAATTTTTCTATCACGTTTTCATCACAAATGTTCACGGTTTTTCCGCACCGCGCCGTTGGAAGCTCCTCTACTCGTAATTTTTAAATACTTAGTACAACCATTCTTGCGTCGAACACCTAATACCCCCAGGCGGTAAGCATGCATGAGAAAGCACGATGAACAGCTTTCACCAATGTTTTTAAACATCACCAAAGTCACTTGTATTTTTGCGCCGAACGCCGAACACCGAAAAAACCCTCAGGTGGGACGCATGCATTAGAAAACACGATGAACAGCTTTCACCAATGTTTTAAACATCACCAAGTCACTTGCAATGTTTACGGTAGCACTGAATAGTTTTTCACCGTATGATAATCCGATGAAACCAGAATATGAAATACAGTCATGCCTAGTGTCTATTGGAATCTTTTTGTTTATGTTTTCTCCCAAAATTGCACTCCCTTCTTCGCTTGTATTTATGTAATTCGCAACAGTGGTTATGTGACAATGTAAATAATTTCAAGACAAACATGACTTAATAGTTTTGTCCTGAAGATGATGCATGTATCTCTGAATTGCATCGAAACGTCGTCGACTTTAAAAGCTCCATATGTTGCTATGAAATCAAAGAAATGTCTTTAACAATGGGTTGCTTAAAATGAATCTTAGTCTGTTATACTGAACAATAGTACAGACGCCTTGTGCGCTTTTTACATAAATTCTTGTCACATGTTTTGTCTTGTCTCCTGTGGGTCACAGGTTGTGCCCACTTTTGTATAAATGTTGAAATACTTGAACTACTACAAAAAGATTTAAACAATAAATTCCTGTCCGGCTGGACAGAGGTTATATACTATTCAGTATATGTCTATCATTTACATGATCCTAAATTACTAGGGTCTTCTGTCTTGTATAATAGATTACTGCCCAAGGACCCTAGTGCTACTCCTTTTGGGTTTTCCCTTGTCCTGTAAAAATAGAATTTAGCGCAATCGCCGGATTGCAAGGGATTGGAATCCCTCCCCCCTTTTTTGTAAAAAGTGGGTCCCAACCTTCACTCCCCTCACTTAGACTCTCCTTTTTTCAAAAAATCACTTCTTACGAGGCATGTCTGACCCCCACCCACCCCTTTACAATCTAGATTATATCAATAAAATCCTAGGAGGCCCTTCTCTACTTTCTGACTCAGGCAACACCCCCAACGCACCGAGTCCTTCCACTAAAGACGAGTTGGAGAAAGCAAAGAAAAAAGAAGTCAGACTTACCTTAATGATAAAACTCCTTACAGATTATTTTAAGGCCAATATAATCCCTATCGGGCTACAAGTACGTAATATCCCGGGTGTCTTTACAGACAATCCAAAATACCTCAACGGATTCAGCTATATAAGCACTACATGCTCCCGGTACTGGATGGTGCTAGGGATTGATATCCCGACAGAGGAACTAAAAAAACTGGCCATAGAAATCAGCGACCTTGAGAAACAAATAAATGATGATAACACAAACACTGAGGCAAAAAAACTTTTAGATCAGATTCAAAAAACTGTTGATGATTTTCACAAATTTTAAACTGACAATAAAACTACTAAAGTCAGAAAAGATATAAAAAGCTTTAGCCAAGAAAGGGCATACCCATACCTCACTAAGGAGTACTATACCAATCGCGCATATAGCGGGTCCCAAAATCAGAGACCGTGGGGCAGGTTCAATAGACGGCAAAACTTTGTGGGATTTTCAGACAGTTCAGCTGAATCCTCAGGAAACTCTGATCAAAGTGACAGCCCAGGCCCCTCAAATAGGAATTTTTTATCAAGGGGCCAAGGACAAACAGAACCACCAGGGAAGGGCAGAGGCAAACAACCACAGACAACCACAGAGATGGCCGAACCCTCCGGGCGAGCGCTTCACCCGTCGTCAACATTACCGGTGGTAAATAAATACGACTATGAACATGAAAATGCCCAAAATAGTGCCCTCCTCCCTATCTTTAATCTTACAAAGCACACACTATCATGTAGTGAAATCTCATTGCTTAGTAAGGGTCTCTCATTTGTCCCCACTGTTCGCCCAAACTTTTTAGATGCCCAGACTGAACTCTTGAGGTTCTTCAGGAAGGTAAGGCTACATAGCTACTTCCTCCTGAATCCTAGCCCACAGAAATATGCCAATACTCCATTTAAACCTCCATCCAAATTTTCGCCTACCAGCGCCATGGTCCCATCTGAAATTCTCACATTTGAGAAACTAGTCCTAAATGATTTAGCCACACTAGAAAACAAGAGATCCTTCATCCCCTACAATATCACTATCCAAGAGAAAAATGCACTCTCAAAAATAATCAATTATTAGTCATAAAACCGGCTGATAAAGGCGGAGGCATTGTAATTATAAGAAACAGAGCAATACAAAAACGAAATTCTGCGCCAACTCGCTAATCAAGAGCACTACTGCAAATTGCCACGCAACCCCACTGCTGAAATCCAGAAATTAATATCTGAAGTTACCAACGAAGGTTTAGAAGCAGGTTTCCTTTCTAAAAAAGAATTTGAGTTCCTCAATACCAAAGCTCCTAGGACCCCGGTCATATACTGCCTTCTTAAGATCCATAAAAATTCTGAACAACCCCCAGGACGACCTATAGTTTCTGGGTGCGGTTCCATCCTAGAACCCTTAGGACACTATATTGACTACTTCATTAAACTGTTTGTCCCTACCACCACATGCTATATCAGGGACACTATGTCGATGATCAACCTCATTGAAGAACATCCATTTGATCCCACATCCAGCACGATGTGTACGCTGGATGTGGAATCACTATACACTAATATACCCCAATTTGAGTCCCTCCGGGTGATAGAAACTGTTCGAGACACACGTCCTCGGCCTCATAATGTCCCATCCATTTTTATCCTCCAACTGCTAGAGATATGCTTAACGAAAAATTTCTTTCTTTTTGAAGGACAGTTTTATGGTCAAGTCCGGGGAACATCTATGGGGGCTATTTTTGCCCCCAACCTGGCCATTTTGTATATGGACCACCTTGAGAACCTTACCATCCTTGATGCATCAAACCCTTTCCGCAGTGGCATTGCCCTGTGGAAAAGGTACATTGATGACATCTTTATGATATGGACAGATTCAGAGGACTCACTAAGCCAATTCTTACACTGGCTAAACAACAACAGCAGTGGCCTCAAATACACCATGATTACCAGCAAAGATTCTCTACCTTTCCTAGACATCGAGATAAAACATTGCGAGGGTCAACTGGTAACAAGTCTTCATCGAAAGCCTACAGAAAGAAACACGTTACTCAATTATAGCAGTCACCATCCCCATGCCCTAAAAGACTCTCTGCCATAATCGCAGTTTCTACGTATCCGTAGAAATTGTTATTTTAAACAAGACTACTTTGCAGAAGCAAAAACATTGAGTCAAAAATTAAGACAACGATGTTATCCACGCAAATTGGTACGTCGCTCACTAAAGAGAGCATGGTACTGCCCCGGAGAGACATTACTAGAACCCCATATTAAGAACAACCAAGAAAGAATTACCTGTGTGACAACATTCTCCCCTGCATCTAATGCTATCAAGAAGAGTGTCCTAAAACATTGGCCGGTACTTAATGCCGGGGCCCTCAATCTGGAACGACCAATGTTCGCCTTTAAAAGAGCGAAAAATATAAAAGATCATTTCGTCCGTGCCTCACTTCCTCAGCCTGACACAAGAACTACGCTTAATGATATGTGGAACTTACCGGCCCTCAAGGGTCACGCCAAATGTGGTCAGTGTGTCTCCTGTGACTCAACTATTGAGGGCAAGACCTTCTCCTATAGCACAATTAAGTATGATAGACACCACTTTACAAATTGTAATTCTAACAATGTGATTTATGCGATTGTATGTCCATGTATGTTAATATATATAGGACAGACAAGCCAGAAGATCAAACTGCGAATAGGACAACACAGGAGCAGAATCCGTTGCCAAACCGCCAATGTGCCTCTTGTAGGGACACACAGAAGATGACTTCACTTGGACTGTCATCACACAGATCAAAGCCCCCCCACGAGGAGCAGACATTTCCCAAATCCTGAATAAAGAAGAGTTGCACTGGATCCTGAAAACAGACAGTATACGAAAAGGGCTGAACAGGATTGAGGATTGGACTTCTCTACTATAAAACATTTTTCACAGCAAATGTTTCATAGCATGATGTTTTTTTAAAGATGACCTCCGTATGTACTACCATATGTCACCTATTCTCACAGAGCACCTTCTGTCACGGATTACAAATCCAATTCACCTTTCCAAGATGGCCGCTCCTTCACGAACTCCTTCCACTCAGTCCCTCTTCTATTTTCGGCACTCTTAAAACTCTGTCCCTCCCACCTACCTGCAGCGATCACCGCCAGAGCCCCATCCGTCCTGCCATCGAGCAAGACCTCTCACAATAAGTAGCATACAGTGCCAGACTCCTTCTCCACCGCACCCCCGTGCATAAAACTTAACCCTGGGTTTTCAACTATTTAATATTCTTGTTTCCCCAGCATCCCATGTGGAAGCCCTGCAGCGCCGCGTTCCCGACCTAGGAACCATTTTTACCTAGTAAGACTTAGCTTGGTTTTACTTATACCCGTTCTATCTTTATTCAACACCTAGCTGATTATCCCTCCCCTTATTTCCTAGTTCCCGGTAATTTCCTCGAGCTGGCCGACCCTAAGTGAATATCTCAACTGCACTTTCACGAGCACTGCCAGCTATCACAATTGACTGGTACAAATAACGTTCTCCATTTTCCCGCCCTCACAGATGTAATTGTCTCGCGGCCCTTTGACTGTAATACTGCTATCTTGCTCAGCCACACCAGGTATTACCTTGTTCATAGAGAAAACCCCGTTAGCAATTTAACTCCACCGCTCCTCACCATTCCCCATAGTTTAATGCGCCGTCCCGTTAACACCGCGCCGGTAAATTTTTCTATCACGTTTTCATCACAAATGTTCACGGTTTTTCCGCACCGCGCCGTTGGAAGCTCCTCTACTCGTAATTTTTAAATACTTAGTACAACCATTCTTGCGTCGAACACCTAATACCCCCAGGCGGTAAGCATGCATGAGAAAGCACGATGAACAGCTTTCACCAATGTTTTTAAACATCACCAAAGTCACTTGTATTTTTGCGCCGAACACCGAACACCGAAAAAACCCTCAGGTGGGACGCATGCATTAGAAAACACGATAAACAGCTTTCACCAATGTTTTAAACATCACCAAGTCACTTGCAATGTTTACAGTAGCACTGAATAGTTTTTCACCGTATGATAATCCGATGAAACCAGAATATGAAATACAGTCATGCCTAGTGTCTAATGGAATCTTTTTGTTTATGTTTTCTCCCAAAATTTCACTCCCTTCTTCGCTTGTATTTATGTAATTCGCAACAGTGGTTATGTGACAATGTAAATAATTTCAAGACAAACATGACTTATTAGTTTTGTCCTGAAGATGATGCATGTATCTCTGAATTGCATCGAAACGTCGTCGACTTTAAAAGCACAATATGTTGCTATGAAATCAAAGAAATGTCTTTAACAATGGGTTGCTTAAAATGAATCTTAGTCTGTTATACTGAACAATAGTACAGACCGCCTTGTGCGCGTTTTACATAAATTCTTGTCACGTGTTTTGTCTTGTCTCCTGTGGGTCACAGGTTGTGCCCACTTTTGTATAAATGTTGAAATACCTGAACTACTACAAAAAGATTTAAACAATAAATTCCTGTCCGGCTGGACAGAGGTTATATACTATTCAGTATATGTCTATCATTTACATGATCCTAAATTACTAGGGTCTTCTGTCTTGTATAATAGATTACTGCCCAAGGACCCTAGTGCTACTCCTTTTGGGTTTTCCCTTGTCCTGTAAAAATAAACTTTAAAAAATCTCAACTTTGTTCACAACGTGCTAACATGTTTAGTTGCATGCCTTTAAACAGCCTTAGTCACAGTAGTGTATGACAGGAGAAACAGCTTTTTCTTTCCGTTTAATTTCTCACCTATCAATAAGTGTGATTTAATGGCACATTATTTTGGGAAAAATACTGTCAGCAAGAGTAGAGAAAAGGAGAAGAAGAAAATGGTGGGGAAACAAAAAGCTGAAAAATAAAAGGGAGGAAAAAAAGAAAAATAAAGGAAGTGAATAGAACAGTAAAGAAAGGGGAGAAAGAGACAATGCTTACCGGTTTCTGAGGCCAAAGCATGCCCAGGCTGCACATGATAGTAAACTGCTGCCAGCAGCTGAGAAGAGTATCAGAACAAGCACGGGACGGGGGCTTCGAGGAGCCTTGCTGATAACCCGACAGTCCTGCCTTCCCTTTCAGACTTCGAGTCTGCTTTCGCCACTGTTATGGCCAGGCTGCACCCCAGGAGAGCCCACGCGCCTGGGAGCAGTCAGAGACACAAAAGCAGCAACTCACATGCATTGATGGATTTATGACTCAGACTAGCCCAGGCGGATGGAGCCCAGCGCTCCTGGCAGCTACACAACTCATTCCGGTGTTATCTTTAGTGGTGGCCCGCCATATTCATAATACATTTCAGTTGACCCTCCATTCCCCAAAGGAGGACAACAGATATAGGTTGTTTTGATATTTTAATTCAAATACTGGAGCGTTGACGAAGCAGCGTGCAGGTTCAGCACCGCTATACTCTTTCATATAAATAACACCATCTCACACAGTGATGCTACAGCAGACTGCCTAGTGAAGCATAGACTGCTGATCAGCTGCTGCAATGGAGGAGCGGAGGTGGGCAGGTCGGAGACCGGCTCAGTGGTGATCACCATGGCCGGAAGAGGACTGCTTAATGGAGCATAGAGACGTGTTAACCCAATGCGAGGGCTCAGCACAGTTGCGCTGATAACGTTAAACATACTGTGTCTGCACCACATCACTGCATTGGGCTGATCTCAAGAAATAAAAGGCCTTACAACAGCATAAATCTCTTTAAAACATCAACTTACTTATCGAGTGACATGGTCCATTTTGGGACGAAGAAAAACAGGAAGAGGGGAAGTTGAGACCCTTATTTCAAATAAGGTGTTATATCACTTTGTAAGTAAGTTGATATTTTAAAGATAGTTTACAAAAAGCAGTGACTCACTTGCATCCAGTTCCTGGCAGCCACACAACTTGTTCTGATGTTGGGAGCTGCTGATCAGCTGCTGCAGGGGAGGACCAGAGGCGGGCAGGTCAGAGCCCTGTTCAGTGGCTGATCACCATAGCCAGAAGACTCTTTTGCACGGCCGCTGATGAAGACGTGGGAGGAGCATGAAATAGGCAAGCTGTTTTGCGTGGCTGGAGGAGGAGCAGATGCTGCTATAAAGCTGCAAATAAACTCAAAGTGCAGCGCTTTGAAGTTGCATATAAAATTAAAGTGTGGCGCTTGTAAAATTGGCGCCACACTGATTTAATTTGAACATTTTTAAAAAATGGAGGTGGGTGCACCAATGGTAAAAAAGTGCAGCGCTCAGTATGTGCGTGACTGCGAGTGAAGCAGGCATGCTGAAAGAATGCGCAGCACCCGGTACGTGCGTGGTTTCGAGTGCAGCAGGTGCCATGTTAAAAACAAGCATTGGCCGCGCGGCCATGAAAGTGACGTGGCCGTGAAAGTGATCACGATCTCTTGCGGGCTGTGAAAGGAAATCCAGATGGTGCCTGTGCACGTAACTGTGTGCAACCGCAAGCTTCATGCCACACAAGCAAAAGTGTGTGGTGAGCTTTTTAAAGCCCACTTACTAAAATTCTCGCCAGAGCAACGCATGCGCTAGCTCAGGCGAGACCTAAAAAGGAAAGTTTAGGCCTGGCAAAAGGTTTTATTTTTAAGAAAGCACTCCAGGCTGCAGTGGCAGGCCAGATTCATGTTTTAAAGGGCTACTTTAGTGGGTGACACAATGAATGCTGCAGGCCCATTGGTAGCATGTAATTTATAGGCTCTGGGTACAGGTAGTACCACTTTACTAGGGATTTGCAAGTAAATTAAAAGTACAGATTAGGTCTGGTCCAATTTTACCTTGTTTCAAGGAGAGAGCACAAGCACTTTACCCAAAGAACATACCCAAAAAACCTTTGTCCAGCTACTAGTGATCTCCAGGCTGGATTATGGGAACATCGTCTATCTGGGGTATAATAAGGATGTAATACGGAAGGTACAGGTGGTTCAAAATTCAGCCGCAAGAATGCTTTGCCAGATTCCTAAAACATCTTCCACCTCTAGAGCCCTGAGAGATCTGCATTGGCTTAGGGTTGAAAGCTGCACCAAGTTTAAAGCCTTGGTATATAAGTTCAAGAGTAAGGCTGGCACTGCTCCTCAATATCTGCAAAATCTGGTACATCTTTATTTACCCTCCCATTTGTGACGCTCCACTACGCAGGAAAAAATCACGGTTCCCAGAGTCAAACTTACAAGGATGGGAGGTCACTCGTTTGCTACTTGGGTCCTTCCCTCTGGAACTCTCTCCCCATTGAGCTTCGCAATGAAGCAATATATGCAAACTTTCGTAAACTTTTAAAAACTTGGTTGTTTAACAAATAAATTCCCTTTTCTGTTCCTTTCAGGCCGGCGCTGGGAAACCCTTGCTAGATAGCTGTGCGCCTTATAAAACCAACCTAACATAACATAACATAACTTTATCAATAGTCAGCAGTGGTAAAGTGCAGAGACTCCTAATGCTAACAAAAATGAATTCAGCAAAACAGGTGGGGTAAAGGAACACATTTGGGGGAGCCCACCCTAAGGCTGATCAGTCTAACAGGGAGAGATAGACCTCGCAACAGTGAAAAACAACTTTAAGAGTTTGTCACTGCTAGGACGTGTAAAACTTAAACCACATGTCCAACCTTTTAAATACAATGCACCCTGGCTTTAGACAATTTTTTTAACCAGTCTTCATAGCAGTTCAAAACTGCACTACATTTAACCAAAGCACAGGGGTGGTAGTGATTCCTCAACAGGGAATGTCCGCACATTATAGTCATAGATACATTTAGCTAGAAACAATCAAAGAATTCTATTAGAACTATACAGGCGGGTGCTTGCTTAGCCCAAAACACCTAAAACCTAAAGGTGTGTATTCAGCACATAGCAGTGTGCAACAACATATATACCAAAAATTGAGACTCCAGCAGCACTCCTTTAAGTCACATACAAGTCATGAACCGTAAAGATCACAGATATTGGGACCTATAATACATATCGCTATATTCAAGAGCGGACAAGACCCAACTTTATTAGTCCAAATCAGGCATCCAGACAAGACAATATTCTTGCTGTTCAGCAGTCTTTATTCAAGCTGTATAAAATGTTTCTTTAAAATGTTCCCAGCACACGGTAGCCGACACGTGTTTCGTCTTATACTAAGACTTTTTCAAGGCATGAACATCCAAGTCAATCCACCCATAGCTGAAAAACGGTGCATAGAGGATCCAGTACCCAATTACATCAAGAAACCCGTATCCGGAGACGAGTAAACCAACCCCGCTCAAAATGTTAGGAAACCGTCGTCACCAGGATCCCTATTAACAGAAATGGTTTTGGCAGGTTAAAACATTTGAATCCTAAGATTGCACAAGGTGGCTTGCGGGCCCAGATTCTTGACACACAGTCGTCCTGAGGATCCCCTCGTACAGGCAAAATCTGGCGGTTTGCAAGACGATGTTAAAAACTGCAAATATATCAGTCATGGGCCACAAGAATTAATTTACAGCTGTGTCAAACAAAATAAGAGAAAGGTGAGAAGGAAAACATTTGAGTGAATATCACATCAAGGATGTCAGGTCTAACAGGAGTGCTGGTTCTAAATCCTTTTTTAAGAATTGGACTGGAGATCAATGCGGACAAAACGAAATTTATGATTTTCAATCCGCCAGCATCCTCGCGCTCGACGCCTACTTTGGGACCTGTCAGATTAGAGAGGGTACAGACTTTCAAGTACCTAGGGGTCACGATTAATGAAAACTTGTCTTGGGGCCCGCAATAGGTTAAATCTCAACTGAAACTGTCCCAATTGGCGGGGGAATTCTCAAGATGTCCAATACATCCTCATTTAAACCAGTGAGCCCTGCATTGGAGATTTACAAAACCCAGGCGAGGGCTGCGGCCCTCTATGGCGGGGAGCTCTGGGGCCACTCCTGTAGGCCCAAGATTTCCAATACGGAAAACAAATTTATGCGGCAGCTACTGACGCTTCCCCAAAGTACACCGCTCCTTCCGTTAAGGTTAGATCTAGGTTTGAGTTTTATACAGGACGAGCTGGCACTAAAACCCCTTAGGTTCTGGTGCAGGCTCTGGATAACGCCAGAACTGCTGAACTACAGGCTAGAACTGAAGGAAATTTTAAATTGTAAAAGTGCAGCAAAAATACCTTGGCTCGTCTTTGTCAAACAGGAACTTGGAAAACTGGGCCTGTCTTCCCTGTGGCATGATCCAGAAAGGGGGTGCCGTGAGGTTTCAGGCAAGTCCCTGACGAGGTCTTTTATGGATAACAAACTTAATACCATACTGTACGATTCTCATGCTGGCACCTTGACTAAATTGTTTTTAACATTCAAAATATCATACTGCTGTGAGGATTTCATGGACGTTATCTATCCCATTGGAACAAGGAAACTCTATTTACAATGGAGATATGGTACATCACCCTTAATGGCTTTTACGAGTAAATGGTCTGCCTGTACGACCAAATCTTGTCCCGGGTGTAGCTGTAGCCTAGAGGATGAACTTCATATACTTATTTTCTGCCCAGCCTACAGTAAAGCTAGGAAGTACTGGCTAGTACCGTTATGTAAAAACATGGGTTTCGTCCAATGTATGCATGCTTTGAGAATCCTTAAGACAGATACGTCTGGACACATTGTATTTGCACTTTCAAAGTACTTGACAGTTATGTGGTCCAAGAGACAATTTTTAATTGCCAATGAATGTTAGGGGTGATTTTAATTATTTTTATGACTGTATGGAATCTACCATTTTATATGTCTTCCAGAATAATTGTTTTAACTGTAGTCTTTTATGGCAAAAAATGCTGAAATAAAGATTTCAAAGAAAGAATATCACATCAAGGATGTCAGGTCTAACAGGGGTGCTGGTTCTAAACCCTTTTTTTAAGAATTGGTTTACTTTGTGCTGCTTGAGTTCTTCCTGGAATGTACTAGACTCCAATGAGTAGTTAATGATGGTTCTGGAGAGGACGGCAGTACAGCTCTTGATTGGGATATTTTTGAATAACTGGGTGGGCTCGAGTTCACATGTGATTCCAAAGTTTCACAGTCTTTTGTGAGACTGATGAAGTCATCCATAGATGGTGTGCTGAAGGATGGTAAAGTGTGTAGGTGCAAAGATTGAGCAGCTAGGGTGATGTAAGGGTCGTGAGATATTTAGAAGTAACAAACATGAGGGTCTGCGGGACAAAAAGAGTATGTCCTGCTGTGTGGGCAGACCATTGAGCATTCCGAAAAGACTCATCTGTTTCATACTAGAATTCAGACATTTGGGAATGGGCAGTTCAGATTTGTTCAACCAGGTGTTGAAGTTCCCCGGTATGCAAAGATTGGGATGTTTAAGTGATAGCTCCTTGATACAGTCTGTGAAGAGGTCTGTAAGTGTAGGATTCTAAGGGGAGTGTCTGTAAATAAGGAGAAAATAGTTGTTATTGGAGGATGTGGGAGAACAGCCGAAAATACTTAATCAGGAGCGTTAGAGAATTTTAAAGAGGTAGATTTAGAGGAGGTCTAAAATTGAGACAGCTAAATGTCAAGATCTTTGTCTAAATTAAGTTTTCTGACGTAATTAATGGAATTGGCATGGGGGTTTGTCGGTGATCACTTGAAGGTGGTGAGTTGCCCGCCCATGAGGTAGGGGATTGGACCTTGAGTTTCCTACAGGCAAAGAGGGTAGTCTGATTTATAATGTCATGGAGCACGGAGGTCTGTTCCCAAAGTCATTGAGAGAAGGAGTGTTTTTCATTCAGCTTATTTGGAGAGTGTGTTTCTGATAGTACTGCTGGAGAATTGGCTCTAATAGCAGAAGCCAGAACCAGTAAAATGATGTGGTATTATGTAATGTCTATTACTCTAGCCACACAATCAACCATCTGCTCCATATTTTGAACATTTAAATATAGATATATTTGTTTGTAACACAAACAGATCGAACGTTACTAAAACAAAGTTCCGCGCTTGGGTGCTGCGTAGTCGCAGACTGTTTCCAAAAGTTAACTGGTCACCTTTTCACTGCTGACTACTCTACTATTTTCTGGTGTTGAATTGAGGCTAATGAGGTGAAATGTTTGTCCGGACAGTATTAATTTGCGACATAATAGTGCCACAAAATGTGTAGCTTTTTGTTGCACAATTCGTTTTATTCTTGTTGGTTAATTTATTTAGCATGGCCACATTATTTTACTATGAATAACCACATAATTAAATTGAACCTGTCAAAAGCTTTATAGGGGCATTGAGGTGAATTCTGGAGTCAGTGGGTTTAATATGAAACAAATGAAAAAGTGTTTTTGGGAGGCAATTACTTAGATGATAAATCTTTCATTAACTACTCTGGAGGTTAGAATATGTGCTTAAAGTGTCGACCATGGTAGACTTTTCTTTGACTAAACTGTGTGGGTGACACCTTTTCTTGAAGAAAAGTGAAACATGCCAAAAAGTAGCATTGATTACTTGTTTCTTTGCCTCAGGTGTTCAACTGGCAGAGTCCACGACGTCTGGTAAGATTTACAGCTTCTATACATCTTAATATATATATTTGAAAATTATAACATTACTGCATTATTTACCTGGGTTTTACATAATATGTCAACTTACTCTGCACGTTCCTAGTAGGAATTTTCACAGATCTACCGCAGCAGAGAATACCCTGGACCTGAGACCCTCAGATTCATCAGTGATGTAATCAAGGGTGTCATTTAATTTGTGACAAGTGATGTAATATGTAAGGATATAAACAATGCATGGCAGGTGCGCAAGTTAGAGTTAGCTCAGTAATCTATACCTAGTTAGGTTCAGTGTTTTAAAAAAAAAAAACTTTTGTTTTTAACTCAGTTCGACACCTAACGTTAACGTCACTATAACCTTTGTTTATATTAGTGAATTTCAGGATTGTTTCTAATTATAGTCAAACTTGAGTATATACCCAACACCCTGGGCCAACCTTTTTCCAACCCCTATAGGCGGCCCACCCTCCCCTGTACTATATATATATATATATATATATATATATACGTGAACAAGGCTTCTGGTAAGCCGAAACATCTTGTTTCTTTTGGAATAAACACACCCTTGGAATATGAGCTGACGTGGATACTTACTGAGAGCGTACTGAAGTGCATTTTACATAAGAGGAATAATTACCGGCGTGCTCCGCCGGTGGTGTATGCCAATTCCCTCGGGGCCGTAGGAAGTCAGAAGGAGCGCTGTTCAGTAAATATATATATATATATATATATATATATATATATATATATATATATAGATAGATAGATAGATAGATAGATAGATAGATAGATAGATAGATAGATAGATAAATTCCAATTTACAGTTTACTTCACACTGAAAACAATGAAGGCTAAAGTGGAGCCTTTAAGTGAGGAAGATTTTAACTTATGTTAAAAAAACATGAAAATTCCCTGAATGAGCTCTTCTGTTTAAAAAACAAAACAACTATGTTCGGCAGTTATACGTAACTGGCATAATAGATACTAACAACTTCTGCTAAACTCTTTGTATGTAATTTCCTGTTTTTTAAAAAGATATCAATAACATCTATGGTTGAGCAGAAAAACATGTAAACATGTGGGGAGTTGATCCCATAATTAGTGCATTTAAAACATTAATCATTTCATTTTTCAATCTTTATTTCGACCATTTGGTCATAAAAGATACACGTACAATAAAATCAGATAAATTCTGTCACAGTCAATAAAACATCAGTGCATGATTTTAAGATCAAAACCAGACAATACAAGTAATTATTAAAAAGTGAGCGATTCTACAGTCTACCCAGTATTTTTTAAAAGACGACTACGCGTATGCGAAACATTCGTAAAGAATTTGGAAAGTGCAAAAACAATTGGGCCGGAAACATCGCATTTTAAAATCCTGTACATCGGTGCATATTCCCTGCCACCCAAATTCTTAATCAAGGGCAGCAGCCAGTACTTTCTGGCTGCCTTGTATGCTGGGCAGAAAAAGATCACATGCAAATCATTTTCCTTTTTGTCAACGCAAAGAGGACAGAACTTGGTAGAAGGGACTTGTGACCAAGTGCTAGAAAAGGACCGTAAAGGCAATGTGCCGTATCTCCACTGGAGAAATAACTTTCTAGTGAATATGGGATATACGGGATCAAGAGCTTTCTCAAATGTATAGAGATCCTTAATTTGCAGGAATATGGAGGAAAGGGACCCCTCTGTCTGGGTAGCTAAAGCCCTTACCCTTTTGTGTTCGTGGTACAGATTCGCCAAATCTCTCTTAGAGATTCTTGGTACTGTATTTGCTGGTTCGGTCCACAATTCAGGGAGCCCCAATTCTATGCAAACTGACTGGATATTTTGGACCCAGGGGATACTGAGCGCCTTAGGATGTTTTAGTAGTTTGACCAGTTCCGCCCTATAATCGGCGAGATCGTCGCTGCTCCATAGCCTGCGCCAGAAGGCAATGGGTCTTAGACTTATCTCGTCGGCGAGTGGCCGTAGCCCTAAATCAAGCCTCAAAGGGAGAAGCGGAGTGCTATGGGGAAGTGCGGTAATTTGTCTTAAAAACCTATTTTCTGTGCAAGACAAGTTCCGACATGGAATGTGGCCCCACAATTCAGCCCCGTACAAGATCGCCCCCCTTGCCTGTGCCTTATATATCTGAATTAGGGCCCCCAATGGGCGATAAGTCGAACCGGTCATCATCCGGGAAATACCCCCGGTAATTTGTACTAGTTTAAGGTTAGCCCTGGTTTGATGGGTCTCCCAGGTCATGTTTTCGTTGAGTGTCACGCCGAGATATTCAAACGTGGCTACTCTTTCCAGTCGCGCTGCTCCCAGTAGGGGATTCGGGCGCTGTTTGGGGCTTGGGTTTAATACCATATATTTGGTTTTTGTGGCATTGATTTCCAGCCCTCTATCCTGACAGAAGGCCACAAAGGCATCAAGTATCCTTTGGATGCCCATGGGCGTTTTAGATACCAACAGTGTGTCGTCCGCAAACATTATTGCGGGCACACTGTTGCCATTCAATTTGGGGGCATCTGTATAGTCGGTGGCGTTTAGATGAGCGATTACCCCGTTGACGAAGAGGCAAAACAGGGTCGGCGCCAGCACACAACCCTGTCTTACCCCTCTGCCCACGGGGAATCTATCAGTCAGCTCCCCCGACCTCCCACACCTCACCTGGGCATAATTGTTATGGTGCAGCCTCTGCAGGGTCAATAAAATATCTGGTGGAACGCCCATCCCTGCCAAGATGACCCAGAGTTTCCCCCTGGGCACGAGGTCGAAGGCGGCTCTTAGGTCCACGAAAATCGTGTACAAACTACCGCCCTCAAACCTCACTGTCCTCCAGTAGATCAAATTCAGTCTAAAGACCTGGTCCACAGTCGATACCCCTTTCCTAAAGCCTGCCTGATATGGACTGAGGGCGCCCACCTCCTCAATCCATTCCTGAAGCCTATTCAGGAGAACCCTGCCGAACAGCTTCTGTGCTACATCTATCAGGCTAATCGGTCTGTAGTTGGCTGGGAACATTAATCAATAACAACGACTCTGAAATATAACTGGGGATTTCTGAAATATTTACTAAATTTACAATGCAGCTCCAAGATACTCAATGTTATTTTGTTTGAATATTAATAATCTCCAAGAGTAGTTTATTATGATTTGTCTTTTAGATTTTTAGCAATGCCCTTTTGATGCTCTATTTGCACACTTTGCATAGTTTCATTGCGGTAGCTGTATTTTCGGTGTGTGAGGCAAATGCATAGAGAGGGGTAGCTTCATGTTCACAAATAGATAAACTCTCATTCTCGAGGGCACATATTCTGTGGAGTCCAAACTAAGGCTTACAAAAGTGAATTAGTGTAGTGTAATGCAAGGCCTGACACACACATTCTGTAATTGGAGCACACAAACGAGCATTTCCATACTTCTTAGAAGAATTAATACTGGAAAATTCACAGATTTCATCCCCAATTCGTAAAGAGATATTTTTGCATGTACATTGGAGCCCTGAAGAAGTCCATGTAGGACGAAACTCGTTGGCTCTGTAAACATTTTGCAATGACTTTGTCTGACAAAGAAAAATGAAGAAAGAATAAATGAACAGAGAGACTTTTGTCCATGCAGTGATTTATGCTATGCATTATACTTCCTGATATGCCGTCAGCCCAAATCATTAGGGAACTTATGCTGAACTCTCATTATTGGACTTATTGTTTACAATTTAGTGAGTGCTGAACCACTATGGATAAATGTTGCTTTGAAAGTTGCTTTCAAATTGGAGTAGAGAGGGGTTGTACTCCGGGTTTGGTGCAGCACATAGAAGCTAATAACTTGCCCAACCTATTGGGCAATTAAGTGTGGGATTGTGTTGCCTCAATCCCTCTATAAATATTTGTCTAGTGTAGTGTAATGATTTGCTTAAATGTGATGCATGTGCACCACTGTGGCACCAATGTATTAAGGTATGATACATTTCTGATGACAGCTGTATTTCTCATGTGTAAGATTAGAGCAGGAGAGTGGGACCTCAAAGGCCAGTTTTGTTTATCCTTTTCTATGGCAGTGAATGAGTACAAGACCAAAAGCTTGCTCACTGTGGCAGGACTCGAGGCCTTTGCATTGTAACTTGTTCATGAGACTGTCTTATAGATTTTCAGGCAAGTCGCTATAAATAATTTTTCTATTACTTGCCTAACCAATAGTCTACATAGATCAGACTTGAATATATAAACGTACTTATGTCTGAAAACATCACAGCAAATATTGTTGCTGTTCTAGTTTTACAACCTGAGAATCATATTAACTGATATTGTCACTGAGATGCCTGATGCATCTTAGTCATGTTTGAAACATATTGAATTTTCTTTGATGACTCCTGAAGAAGAACCCAAAAATAAATTTTGTTCTGATCATCGCTGAGATGCACCAGACATCTCAGTGGCCTGCTCTAACAGATCAAGCGGCCTACAAAAATCCATCAATATAGATCATTTTAGGTAGAGACAATAAGATGTTCAACGCAATGGCAATGATGTAACAATCACAATCAGGACCAGACTGGCCGGAAGGGTGGCGGCCGGTTTTGGACCGGTAGGGGCCGTTTTTCTTACTAAGGGCCAGTTTTGCAGCAGTGCTGCAATATCGGACCCCTGTTACAAAAGAACTAAAGTGCAGTAGCAGTGTTTTCCATGAGCACCCACACTTACCCGGCCCGACGTAATTGCCAGGGCTGGTTTGCGTTCCCAGTCCGGCCCTGATCTCATTGGAGTAAATCTGACATTTCATGTCACAAGCTGCACATCACGGGCCTGATTCGCAAAGGTAAACTTACAATTTTGTGTAAGTTTACTACTAAAAATCTACTAGTGTAATTTTACTACTGGCAAAATGTCTAGTAGTAAAATGACATCCTTAGTTTGTGAATACCAAAACATTAGTAAGCTTACCACGATGTGTAAGTGTTCATTTGTGAATTAGGCCTATGGACCAGCATTGATATTCTTAAGGCTTATAGTCCTGATTCACAAAGTTATTACTTTACTACTACCAATTTTACTAGTAGTAAAATTACACTTATAGTTTATGATTAGCAAAAAGTAGTAAAGTTATTACAGCTAGAGTAAACTTACATGAAATTGTAAGTTTATCTGTGTGAATCAAGCCCCAAGAATTTAGGTAACATTAAGCATTTCGACATTCCCTCATTCCGAACACCACCTATCCACTTTATACTGCTACAACAAGAGGGTGTTCTTTACTATTCTATCTTTTAAGTACTCCTCAATTTGACTTATTCATAAGGTTGTAAGGAGGATACCTTCAAGTAGAGTCTCAGTTAGTACTTGATTAAGGTGCAGATCCTGCAAGTGAGGAGTAATTGAGTTGGTGCTGGAGACATTGAGTCGGAAAAGTAGCCCTTGGGTCCCCCTGCTTTTGAAACAAATTGCCCATGAGCACCTCTTTGATGTCTGTGCCTACGGTCTTTACGCTCTCTCTCTCTGTTCCGCCTTCCAGCTTGTGGATCCCCGACCATCTCGGACCGCATTGTGGGCGGTCAGAATTCTAACAATGGTCAGTGGCCTTGGCAGATCAGCCTGCAGACGGATGGCGTGCACATATGTGGGGGTTCCTTGATCACGGAGAGTTGGGTGCTAACTGCAGCCCACTGTTTCCCCAGGTAAGAGATAAATGATGGAATGCTGGTATATGCGGGCATGTTAAAAGCGTCCTATGTGAGTTTTAGGTTTGTGGGATGCGGCATATTGCTAAGAGGTCTTGTCAGAGGCTCTAAGAATCATTAGGGAAGATGGAGGAGACAAGTGAGAGTAGAGTTAAAGGGCTTGTAATGAAAATACTTATGTTAAGAGGCATCTCTAATCACATAAGCACTTTTTACATAATAAATTGAGGTAGAGATTGTATACTTCTTTAAAATCAATAGCCTATTACATTTGGATTACAGACAACTGGACCTAATGTGACAAAAATCCGTAAGAATCACTCTGTTCAACCAAATTGTAACCAGTAATTGTAAAGCATTATTTTACTAAATGAATCGCCAATGACTCGAAAGTTAGTCTTTTTTTAAATCAATTAAATTATCTTAAAATGCATTAGTATTAAGTAGGTTAAGCGAACAGTTACATTTCAAAATAGAGAAACACATTACATCATACAGTTGGTCATGAGATAGAGAGTTTAGGGCATGCTTAATATATCAAAATGTATGTATTCATGTTGTCTGTTGAATATTTAGAACATGCCACATGCAGATCAAAAAGCCACTTCAGAGCACATACATGTGAATCATAGCTCAAACGTGATTTACAAAATCGAATACTCTTTAAAACAATTGAATAGTTTAACTGACATGGTGTTTTGAGGTACAACTATTTAACTCAATCCTTCTAAAAACAAACCTAATCCCTCATGCATGTATCCTAAATACGTTCTTTACAGAGGGTATAAAGAGTCGAATCAGGCCTGCAGTTGCTTGCTTTCATAGACTCTGGAAACATTTACATCAAGCAGCATTAATAGAAGCCATTCTTTTTGCATCACTATGAAGAAGTCTGATTAAAGGAGCATCGCAGTGAGAAAGGGAGCAGGAGGCGAAGTGTCTCCTCTTGCCATTTCTGAGGAACTGGTGTTTGACCATTATAATACAGATGTGAGTCCTGCGGCATGGACATTGAGCGAGAAAGCAAATACAAAATGCAGCCTTCCCTTAATGCATGACTTTTTATCATTGAATATTATGTGAACTTGGATTACACGATAACCTGATATTTTGAATGCTATTAAGCAAAACAAAAAATTGACAGTGTATTTATACAGAATGTATTTACGTTACAGGTGCAACGTGGGAGTAGTATTTTCTAAAAGGTCACATGTCTAATGGGATTTAAGGCCTACATTACCCTGCACTATTACTCAGCTCACTTGTGAACAAGGCTGATTGTACAGCCGAAACGCGTCAGAGAAAGAAATGCTGCGGGTCTGATAAAATATATATATGTTTGTTTTTTGCAAAGTTTTCCTTTCAGAAAGGATTCAACATGCACTCATGGATAATCCTGTGTTGCGATCTTTGTTTTATTTAACGCAACAGCATTTTTAGACTTGTTGGGTAGTTGGGCTGTGGGGCTTGTCGCAAAAATGCTGTTGCCTAAATAAAACGAAGATTGTAACACAAGATTACCCGTGAGTGCGTGTGGAAACCTTTCTGAAAGGAAAACTTTGCAAAAATTAAATAACGGCTGGGTTCTGCCGTCTCCACAACTCACACCATCAGAGAGTGCAGTGTGCCAGAAACAGAGCCACAAAACTCTCTATATATATATATTTTTTTTTTTCCCCGAAAAAAACATAGATTGTACAGGCGTTATTGTTAGGAATTAGCATTTAAAAAACCTTTGAAATTCACAAAAAAAAACATAGGTTTTAGAGACGTTATAGTTAGTTGGACATTTGACTCATATAAAACCAGAGAAATTCGCCTGTTATAGTTAGTTGAGCTAACTATAACTCGTGCGCCCGCAATGCACTGGTGATGACGTCACATATTACATCACTCATGACATGGTCAGTGACATCACTGATGACATCACAGATGACATCATCCAGTGAATGTGTGTTTCTGTAAAGGTTAATATATATATATATATATATATATATATATATATATATATATATATATATATATATATATATATATATATATATATATATATACACACACCAAGGTGTATTAAAGAATGGATGCATTTACAAGTGCCTAAAGCAATTATTTTGAATGTGCGTGACTGACTGTATAAGTGAGTGATTGAACGTGTCTTACTGAATGCATGGGTTAGTTAAGCCATTGTGAACTTACTGACTAACGATCTGTGAACAAGGGCGGACGCCCGAAACGCGTAAGATCTGGTGGCCTTGAGCGCTTAATAAATCGTTTTCAGCCCATAACGAACGTTGGAGTGGCGTGGCTTTTCTTTTCCATCATTGCTGTGGCGGCTGCTGCGCTGGTTTGGTGAGAGAGCCTCATTTGTGCATATATATATATATATATATATATATATATATATATATATATATATATATATATATATATATATATATATATATATATATATATATATATATATATACATACATACCAAGGTGTATTAAAGAATGGATGCATTTACAAGTGCCTAAAGCAATTATTTTGAATGTGTGTGACTGACTGTATAAGTGAGTGATTGAACGTGTCTTACTGAATGCATGGGTTAGTGACTAAACTGTGTGAAAGTCTGTAATAGTCTCTCCGTTGGTGTGTAAGCAACTGCATGGGTTGCTGAATAGCTACATGAGTATCTATATAGGTTATTGATTTGTTGTGTGAGTATAGTATCTGTATGGCTCCCTGAGTGTCTGTGTGGGTGGGTGCTGTATGAGTCTGTGCATAGATGTCTGAGTGGGTGATTCAGTGGTTGTATTGATTAAAAAGTACATCTGGGAAGGGCTGTATGGATGAGTTAGTGTGTGTATGGGTGTGTTGCTGAGTAAATGAATGTCTCAGTGGTATATCTGTGACAAACTGCATATGTTTTAAGGCAATATATGTGAGTGTTGAAGTATATAAATGAGTATACGTGAGACCAATTTATTAGAAGAGTGCGTGTATAAATAAGTGTCTGCTTCTGCCAGTGATTGTGTAAGACAGTAATTATGTGTTGGTTTCTGTATAAATAAGTGATGTGGTATGTCTAAAAATAACAAGTTGGTGTGTATAACTGTATATATGAGTAAATGGGTATGTGATTAATTCTTTGCTTAACTGTCTAGGTGTGTGAGTAACTCTATGGATGAGTGGCAGAGTGTGACTGCATGTATAGATGTATGAGTGCATATTATAGTCCTGTATTGGTGAGTAGCTACAAGTATAATTGACTGGATGTGTGTGTAGACCTAGGAATTAATGAGTGGTATGTAGTATATGGCATTCTTGTCTGCATTTTAGAATGTGTGTATCAAAGTTTATATTAGAGCATCAGTATGTGCATCAGATTATCACGTGGATGATGTCATGAGTGATGTCATTTGAGATGTCATCAGTGATGTCATGACTGATGTCACTGACCATGTCATGAGTGATGTAATATGTGACGTCATCACCAGTGCATTGCGGGCACGCACTTTATAGTTAGCTTAACTAACTATAACAGGCGAATTTCTCTGGTTTTATATGAGTCAAATGTCCAACTAACTATAACGTCCCTGAAACCTAGGTTTTTTTTGGTGAATTTCAAAGTTTTTTTAAATGCTAATTCCTAATATAACGTCTGTAAAACCTATGGTTTTTTCTGTGAATTTCAAAGGTTTTTTAAATGCTAATTTATAATTACAATGTTCATTAAGCATATCTTTTTTTTCTTTTTTTTTTATTATAATCTCATTCTCAACCTGATAAAAACTGCAAATATTACCACTCTTCTATCGATACCTTCCGCCAACAAAATCGTCACAAACCAGAGCCACAACTAACGCTAATGATATACAAACTAGGCGTTCCTGTGCAAAAAAACACGAAAACACCACTTCCCCATATTTTCAAAAACCAGCCAAATCTGTAATGCTACCTAAAAACAGACGATAGCCCCACTTACCAGTGACAAATTAAAATCAACCTTTAACTGGTGTAAGAAGGTCAACTATCTACTGTGTGAACTAGACCCAACTCACACTCACATCTAAAGACCAACCCGTGATAGAAGTACTAATCATGCAGCTCCGACACCCAACAAAGCCACAACACCCAGCGCCACCATAACCATCAGAACATTCCTCCGGACCACTCCCCTCTACTACCACCGAGGCAGCGCAAAACAGGACAACAGACCTTCCCAAAATACCATATCCCCTCAACTGCACAAAAGCTGAATGTTCGGAGATGTGGCAACCAACTATGTGTGAAGAAGGCAACTCGCCCATCAACAATAATTCACACAATCCCAAGTGTACCGGTGATGTACTGCAGAGAACTCACTATACAAACCACAAACCTCTCCATGTGGAGATATAGTATTGATACGTGTAGTGGACTGCACAGTGGACGCTATCATATTACCTCAGACACTGGGGAAGATCTCGGTCATGTAGCTGTGTGTTGCTTCCCCCTTGAAGCGGAAGCGGAGCGGGCTGGTCCAATGTACGCAACTCCAGCGTAAGAGTATAAATACATAGGCCACGCCCTGGGTGTGGTTCACTTGTGCGAAGACAAAAGAGTCTGCCAGAGCAGTGGTCCTCACCCTGGCACGTGGCTTCCACCATGACCGCGGGCCGCCTCCACACAAGCCCCCGGCAAACCCAGCACCACAACACCGCAGACTTATGTCTGTACCGACTACTGCCTTCGATCAACTATGCGGACAGCAGGGTTCACAACTTGAATTCAGCTTTGGTTTATTAAGTATACAGAGAACTGTACTCTATTTCCTAGAATTTTGTGAAGAAGTGACAAAAAGCATTCCTCGATCTCAATGCTAACTACTGCCTTCTATCTCCACTGCGGACAGCAGGGTTCACAACTTGAATTCAGCTTTGGACCTACACTACGGACAGCATTTAATTCAGCCTTGATTTATTGAATGCAGAGAGAATTGTACTCTATGTCCTCGGATTTTATCAAGAAGTAGTAACAAAAAGCATTGCTCGATGTCTATGCTAAATACTGCCCTCGATCTACACTGCGGACAGCAGGGCAAACAATTCTATTACAGGACCGGAGGCTTCGGATTATGCTTCTCTATTCTTTACTGCAAAATCACAGCAGCCAATAAAAACACACAATTAGTTTACATGAACTACATTGCCCATGATGCTTTCTCATAAGCCACGCCTCCACAGCCCATAAAAACTGTCTGCACAGTCCCATAATCCTCTTTCTTTGCTGCTCACAGCAAGAGTTAAGAGCACCTTCCCATTTATATCGTATATGCTTGGTAGTGGCTATATCGATTTTTGACTAAGAATATGCCTTGTTTGACTGTATGTTTATGATCGTATGCTATCGGCTTATGCGCGATTGAATTCTAGGCTGTTTGCTTCCTTTCGGAGTGGTAGATTTCCCCCGTATATTTGTTGGGTGCTCCATCTCATTTGCTGACGCGCGACTCCGCTCACAGTCGCTTATGTAAGAGAGCTGTCACTGACCTGGCAGTCGCAACTTCTCCGACCTTCACTTGAGCCCAAAAAAATTCTCGGCGGCTTTTGCCCCCTATTGTGGCGCTCCTTGCGCTGCCGCTTGGGCTTCCCTCATCGCCCTCACACGGCGCACGCGCTGAGTGGCTTTAGGCCGACGTGCGCTTCCCAAGTGCGCATTTGGGCTCTCTTTGGGCGCGCTTTGGGCTACGCACACCGGTGTCGGTTTCCAAGGCATTTCAAACACGCATTTCTTCGGAGTACCCTCTTCTGCTACAGAATCGCCTAATTGGCTGTATTAACCATTGCCAATTGGAGTGAGCACACGCTCCTTATATTGTTTGTTACTATTTGGCTTGGGTCACTGACTTGTTGACTACAGCTTTGCTGAGGGGGTTTCAAACTCTACTGAGTATTTCTGTTTGTGGTCAAGTGTGCACGTGGGCTGACCCCCCGTACTCCTCCTAGTGTGTATTTATATATTATTGATCCCTAACTTGTGGGTCATGGAAAATTGGGTTAGATACCCTAATGATGATGAGGAGGATGCTTATGACGGGCAGGCTGAGACTGTCATGTAAGATCACCTGTTGGAGGCTCTGGACGCTTCAGTCCAATCCTCAGTTGACAAAGCCATTGAGGGTACGGTTCCTCAGACCGTTCATCAGGCATTGGCAGGTGCTCTCAAACCTATTAAAAGGCAGTTGGAGAGCTTCGCGAAGCGCCATGGTTATGGCAAGGAGATGCCAAAAGTGAGATCTAAAGCTTCGACCTCTACGCAGCGTACAGACGCAGGGTGACAATGAACACATGCGCAAGCACTGTCTACACTGCCTAACAGTGCGGCAGGAGAGCACTCTTATGCAGGTGTCAAGGCGAAGAGTAAACAAAAGGTGCACGTAGACACTGACACCACCTCTACCGGCACGGACACTGACACGTCTGAGGAGCAAGCTCCTCCGCAGAAAAAAGCGAAAACATCCGAACCTCCCATACACCATTCACTTTTGATCCCACTGACATTATGCATCCCCGGTCTTCGGACTGGACTCCACCTCCTGAAGTTTCGGACTACCTGCATGAAAATCTCAGGAACAGTTTCTCTAAGGAGGTGCGCAACCGACTTCGGTTGGAATGTCCTTGTCCGGACATACCCGACAAAGTCGCGGACACCCCTGAAATTGATGTGAGCTATCTCCCCTTTATGGAGAAATTCGCCAAGGACCGAAGAGGGGCATAGACCGCGCTTGGCGCAGATGTCAGGACAAGCTACTAGACATCGTGGGCCCGTTGGCAAAAATACTGGAGATGGCCCTTGTGGCCAAGGACACTTCTTCTCCTGTTGACCCAGACATCCTTGCGGGCTGGACCCAATGGGCAATATGCTTTTTGGGGAATGCCAATTGAGCTCTTTCGGCTGAAAGGCGCAAAGCGCTTTTAATGCGAATGGATAGTAATCTCACCGAGCTTGCTAATGCTGAACCCGGGCCCTTGGCTGACGGAAATCTCTTTGGAGATCGATTTGTGAAAGACGTGTCTAAATACGTCGAACATTCACGTCGCTTGACAAGGCGCAGTCCGGAATCAAAAGAGTGTTCCAGCTAGGTGTTTTTAACAGGTCCGGATGAGGCAAGGGCCGCTCGTCAAGCCGTAACTTCAATCACGGTTCCCAAAGAGGCGACATTGGTTGCGGCAGAGGAGACTGGGATTCGACGCGTGGAGACACTTTCTATCCCTCTCGTCGCAGGTTCAATCGACGTCAATTCCAAAGCGGTGGCAATAGAGTAGGCTTCCAAGCCCAACAGCCTTCAGGTGAGTGTGGTGGACCAAACTCTTCTACCTTTGGGGGGTCGTACACAGCATTCTCCTCACAACTGGCAGAACCTGACTCAGGACGCATGGGTGTTACAGTCAGTCATGGGTTTTCACTTAGAGTTTTATTCCCAACTGTTTCAACAACAAATGCCCCCACAACTCAATTTTTCTCTACAAAAATGCAGTTTTATAGACAAAGAAATCACAGACTTGCTGCACAAACAACCAATAGCACCATGCAACCATGCAACACAGGACCTCACGGTTTTTGCAGCAACATATTTCTAGTGCAGAAAAAGGGAAGTGGACACAGGCTTGTTCTGACCCTGAGGGATTTCAACCAGTTTCTTACTTACAATCACTTAAAGATGAAAGGGATCCATTTACTAGCAGATCTGTTGCAGGAAGGGGATTGGCTATTCAGGTTAGACATCAAAGACGCTTATCTCTCCATACCTGTCTTTCCTCCTTACCGGCACTTCCTACAATTCCGGTGGAACGATCAGTGGTACGAATATTTGGCCCTTCCTTTCGGGCTCTCATCGGCTCCCTGGTGCTTCACGATAGACTTCCTCTGCTTCACAATAGATTCACAGGCAGCGCAGTTATGTCTACCCAAGACAAAGTTGAAGGACCTCAAGAGGGAGATACTAGCATTACTCAGCAAACAGATGGTCTCGCTCAGAGCCATTGCCAGGCTCGTGGGAATATTGGCCTCCTTGATTCAGGCCATATTTCCAGGCCCTCTTCATTACCGGGCCCTATAACGGCTAAAGATACAGCATCTCCAGAAGGGCTTGTCCTACACGGACTCCATTCCGTTGACTCAGGAAGTGAGGACCGAACTTCAATGGTGGCTGGGCCACGTGGATGCATGGACTGGCAGGGCGATCTTTGGATCGCAGCCAGAGCTAGTTATTGAGTCCGACGCCAGCCACAGACGATAGATGGTCCCCTCAAGAGCTGTCACTACCCATCAATTTCCTGGAACTCCTTGCGGGTTCATTCGCAATTTGAACTCTATCCCCGAAGCAGACATCATGTTGTATCCTACTCCGCATGGACAATGTGTCGGCGGTGAGGTATATCAACAAGTTGGGAGGCATGAGGTCGTCCCTTCTTGTCGAGATAGCCAAGGATTTTTGGCACTATTGCTCAATCACCAGATCTCAGTGATTGCAGAGTATCTTCCGGGCCAGTCCAATCAAGTGGCGGACTGGAATTCCAGACATCTCAGGGATTACAGCGACTCGAAGTTGCTTCCCAAAGTCTTTCAGTGGATTCAGAGCATTTGGGGCCCATTTCAGATAGACTTGTTCGCCTCCAGGCTCACTTGTCAGATTCTTCAGCTGGAGGCCAGATCCGATGGCAATGGCGACCGATGCGTTCCTTCAGATTTGGTCGGGCGCACTTCAGTACGCTTTTCCCCCATTCCTCTTGATTACCAGGGTGATGACACAAGTAATCAGACAAGGGGCAGAGATAGTCCTAGTGACACCATGGTGGCTGTCTCAACCTTGCTTTCCAATACTGCTAGAGTGGAGTTGCAACCATCCCAGGATGCTCCCTACTTCGACATCGTTGCTCATGGGCCCTCTCAAGGAACAACACCCGATGATTCTGGACAGACGCCTCACGCTGATGGCATGGAGGCTTTCCGGCAACAGTGGCACATGTCAGGAGTTTCAGACAAAGCTGCTGAATTCATCAAGCAGGCTTGGGCCCCCTCAACTCGGAAACGTTACTCCTCGGTCTGGAAAAACTGGGTGGATTGGTGCTGGAATGGCATTTGGATCCCGTGGGGGCAATTACCCCAGGTGTTAAATTTTCTCTCGGATAAAGCTTCGGAGGGTCTTGCTTATTGCTCAGTCAATAATTTCAGATCGGCCATTTCAGCGGGTCATGCCCTGGTTGATGGGAAACCGGTGGGTATGCATCCGGTAGTATGCAAGCTTCTTCAAGGCATACGGGTCGCTAACCCGCCGACACCCAAGTATACGGGGTTGTGGGATGTATCCTTAGTCATTTCCTTATTCAATCGCTGGCCTGCTAATAGTTTCCTTTCTAGGAAACATTTATCAGCTATGCTGTTTTGCCTTTCGGGGTGTAGGCGTTCCTCGGATGTAAGAGCCCTCAACATTACAGGTAGAGTATTTACTCCAGAGGGAGTTTGTTTTACTATTACTGGACGCACTAAGACTCTTTCACGTCATTTTGACTACAATGCTTTTCTTGACAATGATAAATTATGTGTGGTGCAATGTTTAAAAGTTTATGAGGAATGTACAAGTTCATTGAGGCCTCAGGGTTGTTCGCAGCTATTAATTGCCTTACAAAAACCATTTAAAGCAGTGACTGCAGCCACTATTGCCAGATGGCTTCGATATATCATGCAAGAGGAAGGTATTGACCTCCAAATATTTGGAGCACATTCGGTCAGGGGCATTATGGCCTCAAAATCATATATGTTGGGTTCTAACATTCAAGATATCATGCAATGTGCTGATTTGTCTTCAGAATCAACATTCAAAATGTTTTATTACAAGCCGGTGGGAGATATTACATCAGTGGTTTTTGTCAAGCGTTAAACTAGCATAATCTGAAGCCTCTGGACCTGTAATAGAATCAAAAATTTACTAGCATTCGCACCAAGAATTTTCAATTCTATTAAGGACACGGAGGCGAGGATTATCCCACCCGGCTTTATCAGATTGTACTAAAGCTTACCCGCCCATGAATATGTTGTGACATGACTTTGTTATACAGTGGTTACGGGTTTTTCATTTCCCTTTGTTTCAGGATCGAATAAGAAGTCTGATTAGAAGATTGACCCTCTCAGGAGTTTATGTTCAAAGGATTCCTGGTTTTCTTCAACGATGGAGGATGTAATGGAACTGTTCACGTTATTCTTGGACTTTTGTTCCCTGCAAAGAAAGAGGATTATGGGACTGTGCAGACGGCTCTTATGGGCTGTGGAGGCTTGGCTTATGAGAAAGCATCATGGGCAGTGTAGTTAATGTAAACTAATTGTGTGTTTTTATTGGCTGCTGTGATTTTGCAGTAAAGAATAGAGGAGCATAATCCTCGCCTCCGTGTCCTTAATAGAACTGAAAATTCTTGGCGCGAATGCTAGACAATTTTTGATTCAGATGCAGTGTCGATTGCAGATGACGTAGTCCTGTTTGCAGTCCTGTTTGCAAGACACGTTGCTCCCACTGCGGCCCACTGAGACCATGCATCATCGCAGGATGTGCACACGATGTGTGCTTCAGCTGCTACTAACTCACTGCACCATAAATAATCACCACGTGGCCTTATCAGTCAAGATGTTGCTCCCAGTGCGGACCTCCGAGACCACGTATCATCGCAGTGTGCGCACACGCCGAGTACTCCAGGTGCCACTAACTGTGCAGCTCAACTCAACGCCACTTGGCTGTGCGCCCATTCTGATCGTTTCCTGCGCCCTACACTGGGGTTACACAGTTCACAATTCAAGATTAGTAGCGACCCAAATTGTGTAAGAGACTATAATGGGTTAAGAAGACCAAATGATCCTAATCTGTGCCTGGTTCACTTGTGGGAAGACCAACGGCTCTGCCAGAGCGGCGGCCCTCACCCTGGCATGTGCCTGCCGCCATGACCGCGGGCCTCCTCCACACAAGCCCCCTGCGAACGCAGCACCACAACACTGTAGACTTATGTCTGTACCGACTACTGCGTTCGATCTACACTGTGGACAGCAGGGTTCACAACTTGAATTCAGCTTTGATTTATTAATTACACAGAGAACTGTACTCTATGTCCTCGAATTTCGCGAAGAAGTGACAAAAAGCATTCCTCGAAGTCTATGCTAACTACTGCCTTCGATCTGCACTGCGGACAGCAGGGTTCACAACTTGAATTCAGGTTTGGAACTACACTATGGACAGTATTGAATTCAGCCTTGATTTATTAAATGCAGAGAGAATTGTACTCTATGTTCTCAGATTTTATCAAGAAGTAACAAAAAGCATTGCTCGATGTCTATGCTAACTACTGCCCTCGATCTACACTGCGGACAGCAGGGCTCACAATTCAGATGCAGTAGCGATTGCAGATGACGCAGTCCAGTTTGCAAGACACGTTGCTCCCACTGCGGCCCGCCAGGACCACGCATCATCGCAGGATGCACACACCCTGTGCGCTTCTGCTGCTACTAACTCACTGCACCATTAATCATCACCACGTGGCCTTATGAAGTTAAGACATTGCTCCCAGTGCAGACCTCCGAGACCACGTATGATCGCAGTGTGCGCACAGGCCGAGTACTCCAGTTGCCACTAACTGTGCAGCTCAACTCAACGCCAATTGGCTGTGCGCCCATCCTAACCGCTGACTTTTCCCTACACTGGGGTTACACGGTTCACAATTCAAGATTAGTAGCGACCCAAATTGTGTAAGAGACTATAATGGGTTAAGAAGACCAAATGATCCCATTCTGTGCCTGGTTCACTTGTGGGAAGGCCAACAACTCTGCCAGAGCTGCGGCCCTCACCTTGGCACATGCCTGCCACCATGTCCACGGGCCTTCTCCACACAAGCCCCCTGCGAACCCAGCGCCACAACACCGCAGACTTATGTCTGTACCCACTACTGCGTTCGATCTACACTGTGGACAGCAGGGTTCACAACTTGAATTCAGCCTTGATTTATTAATTACACCGAGAACTGTACTCTATGTCCCCGAATTTTGTGAAGAAGAAGTGACAAAAAGCATTCCTCGATGTCTACGCTAACTACTGCCTTCGATCTGCACTGTGGACAGCAGGGTTCACAACTTGAATTTAGCCTTGATTTATTAAATGCTGAGAGAATTGTACTCTATGTCCTTGGATTTTATCAAGAAGTAACAAAAAGCATTGCTCGATGTCTATGCTAACTACTGCCCTCTATCTACACTACGGACAGCAGGGCTCACAATTCAGATGCAGCGGCAATTGCAGATGACTTAGTCCAGTTCGCATGACAAGTTGCTCCCAGTCCACATCAAACATCATCACAGGCTCCAACACTCTCAATGCTTCTGGTACCACTAACCCTATTTAACACAAACAAATCCCACATGTCTAACTGTGTCCTGTGATCTGAACAGCAGTGACCCCAACTTCGTGTCAACGACCACACCACCACCCTCCCTTCGATTAGTGAAGAGTATTTTCAGATTCAAGTCTGCCGACAAGTGGTGCCACTGAACCTGCACTACGCAGGCCGGTGACGCCACCAACGTATGCACAGGGCTGTAGACCCTTCCTCATCGCTACCTCTGACCTACACTATGATCAGCAGTCCTCACAATTCAAATACAGTCCCGATTCCACATGATGCACTCCAGTACGCAAGACACATTGCTCCCAGTGCGACCCGTCCACATTAAACATCATCACAAGCTCCTACACTCTCAATGCTTCTGGTACCACTAACCCTATTTAACACAAACAAATCCCACATATCTAACTGTGTCCTGAGTCCTGAACAGCAGTGACCCCAACTTCGTGGCAGGGACCACAGCACCAGACTCCCTTCAGTCTTATTTGTTCTTCTTTTCTTTAAATACATTTTTTTATATGTAAATCTATACATGACTAAGATTCTTCCTTGTTCAACCACACAGAGATACTTCTGGGTCCAAGAGGTTGTTGGGGGTATGTTGATTATGTGAAAAAAGGGAATGTTACCTACTAATGTGGGAGAGGAAGCGTCCAAAGGGGTATTACTGACAGAAAGAACACCAATATGTTTTCACAAATGCTTCAGACAGATGCCAGCCGACGGACTGAATCACAAAATAGTTTTTCAATACTTATGTAGTGTGAGCTATGAACTGTTTGGACCCAGGCTCGCACACCGACAGCTGCGGTCCGTCCGCTTGACTCACAGACGCAGTACTATGAACCTTCCGTGTCATTGTGTCTATCCCTGCCCTGTTCTGTTGTAGGCCACGCCACTCCGATTACGTTCCGACATTGGCCCACATAGGTACCTGTTGCAGGCGTACTCACAGTTGTTGTACAGGTCAGTGGTCTAGTTCTCAACATCTCACGGCCACTCCCTTAGGACAGGTTTGCACACACACCACACTAATCCGGCACATGTAGCACATGCCATGAGACCACTCAAATATAATAGCTCCACAACGTCACATCCTTTATTGCCGGTGCTCACTAGCTTGCGAACGCTCCACGGGTCTCAACCATAAAGACTCCACCAAAACTTGCACATAACTTTAGTCGCACCCTCAACTGTATGCCCGTCAGCAGCCTACCATCCCCTTGGCGTGGACTTCATACACATAGAGTTACTGCCACCTCAAACTCATGTGGCCATCAGGAGCCTACTACCACATGCCACTAACTTGAGTTCCACAAACTGAGCGGCACCAAACCTAAAGTACTCTCCGCCACTGACAACTCACGACTCAGCGACATCTGTGAGATATGCCAGACCACGCAGAAGTTCACGTGGTCTCCACCATACACGACTCAACGACATCTATCAGATCCGCGAAGAAGCTAATGTGGTCTCCGCCATTCAAGGCTCAACGACATCTGTAAGATGCCCTCACAATGTGATGTGGTGTCTGCCATTCAGGACTCAGGACTCTGCAAAACATCTGAGATCGGCGGGCTTTTGACAGAAACATGAAGTCCGCCCACTGCTGCACACTCCGATAGCACCAAGTAATTATTTGCTACTCGATGCGCAGAGGCGACAATCTCTCACACTCACTCTTCCCTCTCTTCTCTCTCTCACTCTCTTCATTCCTTTCCATCTATCTCTCTTTCCCTACTCCCTTTCTCACTCCCTTTCTTTCCTTCCCTCTCTTTTCCTCTCTGGTTTGTTTTTCCTTCTCTGTTTCTCTCTCTCAGTCCCTTCATATGCACATTACACGCATCCTTATTTTGTGCTTTATTTTCCAACCTCTGTCGTCGGCATCCATGGTCCCCAGAGAAATCTTCCACCTTGTTGTTTTCTATTATATTTGTAAAATTGTATTTATTGCTTTAGTTTTTATAAATATATGATTAAAAAAATAAAATTTGAGAATAGTTTATGGTTTATATAACATTATTAAAAAATAAAGTTTGACAAAACAAATTATAAACCTTTTATTTTTTTCTTAACTGCTGTGTGAATCTTTCTTGTTCTTCTTACTGTTATTTGGTGGTATCCACCATGATGTTAAATTTTGGAACACCTATCGCGGGAATACTATTAATCTCTCCAGTTTGCTGTATTAGATTTATCTCAACTTTAGTTTCATTAAAGTTCTAATAATGAAATGCAGAGTAGCCGTTCCCGTGCAAAAAGACACGAGGTGCACCTTTGTGATTTATTCTAAATACTAAAATCCTATTTTAAATTGCACTGAGGTAGTCCCTGCACTTACAGTGTACATACAAAATTAATGAAGACATCTCATTGTATTTATATTGATTACAAATAGTGCATCAGATGCTGGATCTTAACGGGATACACTACCCTGTCCGTATATTGTTCTACACACGAACAAATGACATCACAACTTTCACAACTACAATGCAAAATTAATTCTTGCGATAACTCACGTTACCACCAAGAATTTTACCCGTGCTTTATACTAGTGTTTAACAGGACGACTACCTGCAGCATGAAGAGACACATCAGAACACCCACAGGTGCCATAGAGTCAATGAGCATGATACAGGAATACCCATGAGGGCCACAAGACTCATCGCAACAACTCCAGGACCACCAACGCCCACCAAACCAGCATCTGAGCAAGTCTGTCCGTGTGCTTATTGTGTTAGCATGATAAGCAACATGCCCTACAACATCACAGTCTGCTGTCTTCAGCAGACGTCACTATGTCGCGTTGGCAGTTTCCCTGGACATGTAGCTGTTAATGCATCCTCCTGCATGTACAACAGGCGTGTGCTGGTCTGTCGTACACAGGTCAGAGCAGGGGTGTGCCTATCCGGCAAGGGAAACGGGGTGTCTCTCACATGTCCGTGTGCAGGAAGAGCGGTAAGTGTGTCTCTGTGTTCTGATGTAGCCTGCCACAAGGGTCGCAGCTGGCAATGTTGTAAAGTGGCATGCACCACCTCCAAACGCAAGTGTCCCGGTGTGGTTGGGATACCCCACAACATGCTGAAATAGGCATTACAATGCTGTGCAGGATTGAAGTGGCACCAATTATTGCCTTTGGTTAAAACCTGTTTGCATCTCCAACACCCTGACCTCGTCATTGTGCTCTGTGGTGAAAACGACCTAGGCACATTGACTGGGATAGGTGTGGAAATGCTTATAAAGGACAACTTTGGACAACTGATGTTACATTTGCATCAAACTGTCTTTGTATATTCCATTATATCCCAAAGACAAAAGTGGAAATGGTCCAAACAATTTTGTCCTCAGATTGAAAAATCGCAGAAGAAAGTGAACAAAGCTGTGTCTGCATACCACAAAGACCACAAAATGGGGTCCTTATACAACAACAACATACGTTTTGATATGGTGGATATGTACAGAAGTGATGAAGTACACTTCGCAGATCAGGGAAATCAAGTTTTCCTGAATAACTTGAAGCTGTGCATCCGCACTTATATGTAGCTCCAACTAATGAACACAAGGTCTCTTTTTAGAGCCACCCTATATCTTACAATTTAGGTCCCTTATTTTAAGACCACATAACTGCAACTACCAGACCCTCGCCAAAATGTTTTCTCCACACAGCTGGGCGCAGCAGCCAGACCATCTCACTTCTCAGCACAGAGCTCCCGCTTTGATCCCCGGCTCTACTCACCCATAGGGGTGAGTAGTTTGCGCTTTACAAATACCGTATTGATTTACCTTCGCACTTCTTATACAACACCACCTAAGCCCCTTATACAAGTTGGATAGGTGTGACACAGCGGCCAGAGCACATGACTTCACAGCATAGCACACACAGTTTAGGCTCACGGTTCCATCCCTGACTCCAGCAGCAGCTAAATTTAACAGCATCACACTCTACGCAATACCTTACTTAATTTCCGTGCCCCGTGCTTTCAGACCGGTAGGGGGTCAGTAGTTCAACAGCTTTACCCCGAGTCCGTCAGCAACTCAGTTAACTGCCCCAGCGCCATCAGACCCGTAGGAGTAAGTACTCAGCACTTCACAAATACCGAATTGATTTGAAACACGCAAATTTACCTTCGCACTCCCTCTATAACGCCCCCTAAAAACCATACACAAGCTGCAATATACGAAACAAAAGTTCCTCCGAGTAGCTATAACTACATGCTGACACTACTTGGACAGATGTGGCACAGCGACCAGAGCGCATAACTTCACAGTATATGACACACAGTCTGGTCTCACGCTTTCATCACCGAGTCCGGCAGCAGCTCAGCTTAGCACCTTGAGACTCTCCACAATACCTCACATATTTTACGTACCCCAGGACTTTCAGACCAGTACGAGTCAGTAGTTGGTATAAACACATGCTGACACTACCTCCACAGGTATAGTGCAGCGCCCACGGCACATGACTTCACAGCATAAGACACACAATTTGGTCTCACGCTTTAATCCCGAGTCCCGCACCACCACACCTTAGCAGCATCAGACTCTACGCAATACCTCACTTAATTTCCGTCGTGCAGCACTTTCACACCGGTAGGGGTGAATACTTCACTTCGCCCACCTTCTATAGCACACCCTAAACACCCCACAGAGGTTACAGTGCTCCTACCCTCCTCTTTCCCACTTTTTCCACCCTTTTTTCCCCTTACACGCTTCAACTGAATCACAAAATGGCCGCCAATACTTCCTAGTTGCAAACGCTCGCAGCGCTCGCATCTAATCAGCAGCATGCTCGTGCTCGTAACGCCTCAGCCAATCAGATGGCAGAATTCCCAAATATCGATATCTGTAAATTTAGATATTTCTCAAAAAACACTTAACGGATTTACACCACATAAACAAAAGCGTGCTTTCTAGACCAAGACCCTTCTCTCTGCCAAATTTGGGGTAATTCCGTTCACCCGTAAAATATATGTATATACAGTTATCAATGATCAAATTAGTTATTATTTAAACTAAAGTTATTCAGATGTAATATTCTTGGTACGTTGTTGCAAAACCCGCAGACAATATTGCTATTGCTTCTGTTAATATAAGCGTGGTGTATAGAGTGTTTTAACAGATCATGTGACTTCCGAACACAGGATCGGTTTATGGTGTTTTAAATTTAGTTGGGTCACATGTCACTTTATTCCAGTGAGCAAGGCAACTGTGATCGCCGAAACCCGTCTGGTTTTTTGCACTATGCAGTTCACTTGATATATTCTTTTGGAAAATAAAATACCTGCCATTTTCGAGAGAGAAGAAAAGTGTCTGTTTCTCTGTGTTTGCGGAAAGCATCTGGGAGATTTTAACTTGATGTTAATCAGAGAGGCTTGGCTTGGCCTCTCTTGAACGGACCCCTCCCCACTCAGAGGCTGCACATTGCTGACAGGTCAGTTTGGATTTCAGTTCGTGTGGAGCTTTTTGTCGTGCAGCCCCCTGTCCGGTTCGGAAGGAGAGAGTCCCGCATTCGCCGCAGTTTTGCCCTGGAACGTCGGAGGACCAGTACGGGGCAGTTTTCGGAGTGAAGTAAGTCGGGAACTACACACAACCATTGCTGGCAGGAGGGGAGGTGCTCTCGAGTTGCGTCAGGTGTGTTTTGCCGTTTTTGAAGTGGGTGAAACGTTCCATGATTACAAGTGAAAGAACTGCGGTGCTCTAAATAATGGATGAAACATTCAGAAATCGAGAGTTAGCTGCAGAAGAGCTTTTCCAGAACTTACCATTAGTCGAAAAAAAGGCTGGTCATAGTGAGGACAAAATTGTCCAGAATCCAGATATAAGAAGTTTGATTAAATCGTTGGAGAAACATCATAAAAGCGAGTTGACAAAGTGGTGGGAGGTCAAATCTCTTGAGAAATACCACGAAGCAGGCAGGGTGCCAAGAGGTTTGAGAATTATGTTGGCACCAAGCTTTGAACAGCCTAATCCGTTACTCTTGAAAGAGAGGGCGGAAAGCAATCTAGAGGCATCGATGAGATTAGTGTGTCTTCTCATTAAATATGCAAGAATCGATAGAGACAAAGACCTCACTGAGATAACACATTTGCAAAGTGAATTAGACACGCTTACCAACGAGAGTAACAAGGACATGATTGAAAAAAGTTTAAAGGAAATGTATGCAAGAAAAAACAAACATGAGGTGACAATTAAAACAAGAAAAATGTGGAAGTTTGCACGTGATAAAAATGACTATGAGCAGGGGCAGGTTTTCACATTCGCCCGTAAGTATGATCAGGTTAAAAAACAAAAGGTGCTTGCAAAATCTGGCATGCAAATCGGGCAATCAATGAATACTGGCCGTCTACCTGCTTTGAGTGCTGAAGCTTCTGGATCGGAATCAAGTCTTGCAATTAGTGACACTGACTCAGAACTAAGCAGTGGCACTGAAGGTGTTTCTGGGGCATTGGGTCCTCTCTCATATGCGGAAGAAATGAATTTTATAAAGGAACAAAGAAAACAATCCCTGCTACCGAGAAATCCACAAGGATTACCAACAAAGAAAGGAATTGCTGAAGGAGAGAAAGACGCAAATGCTCAAAGCGCACAAGGCAGAGGTCAAATGAAAAAGAAAAATTGGCGCAAATAGGAACACCTCACAATCAAACAATTATTAACTTGACTGAAATAGAACTGAACAACTTTTAGCACTTGGTCTTAGCTACTGTCCAGAGAGTAGTTTCAGTCTGGTTCAAACACGTGTGGACGTTTACAAATTCAACCACAAATTGAAAATTAAAAAATATTTTACGATCAAAAATCATGGACAAATCAAACATTTAGTCCCGGCACAAGTAGATAGAGGAGTTCTAACGGCTGGTGAAATTCCTCTGCTGACGACACTCCATGCATTGCGTGGGGAGGTAGAAATGAGCAATACACAAAGCATAGCAGAGCAGGAAAATATTACTATTACTATATCTTCACCATGGTAACAGTCCATTTAAAGCCTCTTCTACGTTTGTTCCAATTATGCCAAGGGACGCCGTGGACATTTTTCATGAACGTATTACGGATGAGTTAAAAACTCTATACAAAAAATCTTGCAATTCCAAAACAAAATCAAATGGTAAAGGGAAAGATTATTTCAAACTGATGACCAAACTCAAGAACAGTGATTCTGTTGTAATTAACAATGCGGACAAAGGAGGCAACAGTGTTCTTTGGGACAAGGAGTCTTACAGAACAGAGGCATTCAAACATCTAGATGATATACAATGTTATGAATTAAGCAATGGAGTCGCAGTTAAGAAAATCAATGAGAACTATAAAAACGAATTGTTAAGGTGGCAGCGAGAGGGTCTCATTAGCAAAGACAATTTAAATTTTTATATAAAGAACACCCCACTCCACCCACGTTTTATTTAATTCCCAAAGTACATAAAGGTTTAGACCCATTGCAAGGAAGACCGATAATATCGGCAATAAACAGTGTGTTTGAATGTACATCAAGATGTGTAGACTACTACCTCCAGGAACATGTGACAGCATTGCCGACCTTTTTGCGGGTGTCTTTTGACAAATCCGTGCAAAATCTTTAATACTAATATGCCAGTCACTTCAGCTGCCGCTTGAAAGTTTTGGGGTGATCTGTCAAGTGGGGGCCAAGAAAAAGGAGGGTCCCAAAACGCTTTTTCTCCATGTTAATTTACAAAGGAAACTTCGGACACGGCTGCAGCCCAACTGCTGAACAGAATTACACCAAATTTGAAAAATAGGTAGATCTTGGTCCAGAAAGAACTCTTTTTGTTAAATGGTGTAAATCCGTTCAGTAGTCACTGAGAAATTTAAAGATTTCGCAGATATGCAACTGTGGCCTCTGTGGATCCGTTACCGCTCCCGATCTCGTTCCTGTTATATTGTTGGCTGCCAACACTTCAAACCAGGAAGTGTTGGCAGCCATCTTGTGACTTGGTTGAACCGATTCACAAGAAAAAAACATTTTAAAAAATGGAAAGGTGGCAGGGTAGAAACACCCTGATGCTCTAGACCTCTAGGGACCAGCCCCCGCGAACTAAAAAAACATTCTTTTGTAAAAAAAAGTTTAGTGGGAATCATGATGGATCCCCGAATCGTGCAAAAAAAAATTATAAAATAAAGTGTGGCTTACTGCACTTCATTTAATTAGGCCCCCAGGTGGGCCAGGTCCCAGGGGAAAATAAAAATAATGATAAGGGGCCCGCATGGGACCACTGCAGCCCCGGGACCAGTTACCACCCTGGGGCTAATTCACATTAATTGGGGGGGCACACGGCCGTTCCACAGCCGCGGGGACTGCCACTTCCCTGGGATAGATTTAAAAATAATGTGCAGGGGCTTCAGCCCCTCCATGCACCCCCATAAACCACCACCTCCTCAGGGCTTAATTTTTGTTGTGGGGGCTGCGTGGCCCCCCTCATGGAGCTGTAGATGGCCCTGGGGACCGCCACCACCCAGGGCCGGCTCCAGCAATGTCCCGGGGTACCCACCCTTGGGACATTGCAGTTTGCTATGGCATGGTGGGAGCACTGCTCCTGCCAAGCCCTGGCAAACACTTTTCCATATCAGTGATGTCATTTGAGATGTCATCAGTGATGTCATCAGTGATGTCACTGACCATGTCATGAGTGATATAATATGTGAGGTCTTAAGCAGTGCATTGTGGGGTGTAAGTTATAGATAGCTCAGCTAACTATAACTGATGCATTTCTCTGGTTTTGTACAAGTGAAATCTGATCCTAACTATAACATCCCTGTAACATTTGTTTTTTTCATTACATTTCTAAGGTTTTGGCCAATTCTATTTGTTAAATATAACATCCTTGTAACCTTTGTTTTTTTCAGTGAATTTCTAAGGCTTTTTTAAAGGCTAATTCCTACCGATAATGTCCCTGTAACCTTTTTGTTTTTTTCAGTGTATATATATATGTTTATCTCACTAAAATACCAAAGATTACAGGGACATTATAATTAGGTTCAGATTTTACACACACAAACCGATAGACGTTCAGCAGTTACAGGTATAGGGCTCAGGTTTTAGTTACCTTAGGGTGTGTACTATAGTTACTTGACATAATTATAACTATACTGCTGAATTACTATGGTTTTGTATGTGTAAAAACTGAACCTAACTATTACTTCCCTTTAACCTTTGATTTTTTGCTGAATCTTTAAATGCTATGTCCTAACTAGAACGTCCCTGTAACCTTTGTTTTTTCAGTGAATTTCAAATTTTTGTAATATTATTTCCTAACTGTAATGTCCCTAGGACTTGGGTGTGTGAGTGGTTGTGTGGGTGTGTAATTGGGTGTGTGAGTGTGTGGTGGGTGTATCAGAGCATGTGTGACTGGCTGTGTGGGTCTGTGAATGAGTGTGTAAGTGACTGTGGGTCTGTGAGTAGGTGTGTGCATGGTCTATGGATGTTTACATGTGAGTGGTTGTCTGGGTCTCTAAGAGTGTGGGTGATTGGCTGTATGAGCATGTAAGCGGATGTGTGAGTGGTTTTGTGAGGCTCTGAATGGGTTTGTGAGTGGCTGTATGGGTGTGTGAATGGGTGTATAAGTGGGTGTGTCAGTGGATATGTAAGTGGGTGTGTGAGTACTTGTGTGGCTGGCTGTGTGGGTGGTTTTGTGGGTCTCTGAGTGGGTGTGTAAGTGGCTTTACAAGTGTGTGAGCGGTTGTGTGGTTGTGTATGTGGATGTGTGAGTTGATGTATGAGTGTCTGTTGGGTCTGTGGATGGGTCTCTGAGTCTCTGAGTGTGTATGTGAGTGGCTTATTGGGTGTGTGAAAAGTGTACTGAGACTCTGAGTGTGTATGTGTGTGTGAGTGGGTATATGGATATGTGAGTAGGTGTGTCAGTGATTGTGTGGGTATATAAGTAGATATGTGAGTGAGTGCATGAGTGAGTAGGTCTGCGAGTGCAAGTATTTTTTTAATTGTGAACTGGATCATGGGTTCACATGGGGGGCCATGCTGAGTGCCCCGGTGGATCCGCGGATCATCGCGCATCACCCAAAAACATTTTTGACCAATTTCTTGCCCATGAGGGTTCCTTCACAGACCCCTCCATCAGTCCCAGGGGGTCAAGATACTTCTATTCTAATCCCTTATATCCTATTCACACTTTATTCCCTCCCCCAGGAACCATGTCCCAATACACAAAATGGCGGCCACAACTTTTCTCTCAGGTTGCAGCCAGTCAATCAATGCACTGCTGTTGGTGCATGGATCTGCTTCTCCAGATATACATAAATCTTTTTTCTTTAATAACTCCCAAACCACTGACCAAATTAACCCAAAATTACAAAAAGCACCCTTTCTGGCCCGAGATCTTGCTTTTGGCCAAATATCGTGTAATTCCGTTTAGCAGTTAGGGCTGTAGTTGTGTCTAAAATTCCAATGGGAAATTACATGGAGAAAAAGCGTTTTGGAAGCCCCGATTTTGTCATGAGTGATGTAATATGTGGGGTAATTAGCAGTGCATTGTGACGGTGCGGTTTTAGTTACCGTATGGCAAAAGTTATAGTTAGTTGAGATAACTATAAGTATAACTGCTGAAATTCTATGGTTTTTTGTGTGTAAAATCTGAACCTAACTATAAAGTCCCTGTAACCTTTGTTTTTTTAGGGATTTCCAAGGTTTCTTAAATTCTATTTCCTAACTATAGCTTCCCAGTAACCGTTGTTTTTTTCTGTAACTTTCTATGTTTTTTAAATGCTCTTACCTACTTATAACGTCCCTGTATCCTTTATTTTTTCAGTACATTTCAATGTTTTTAATGCTATTTCCGGTCCATAACCTCCCAGGAACCTGGGTGTGTGAGTGGATGTGTGGGTGTGTAATTGGGCGTGTGAGTGTGTGTGTGAGTGTGTGTGTGTGTGTGTGGTTGTGTGTGTGAGTGTGTGTGTGAGTGGGTGTGACGTCTGTGAGTGGGTTTATGAATGGCTGTATGTATGTGTGCATGTGAGTGTGGAGTTTTTATTAAATATATAGTCCTTTAATTTTTGCTTGCTAATAACTTTGCCTCTGTTTGACGAATCTCTACAAAATGTACCAGACCATAGCTTTTTCTACATTGGCTGATGGTAAAAAGTTCTATGGTGATTCTTTAAGGGGTGCAAAGAGAAAGGGGGGGGGGGCAAAACAGTTTCTTCCACCAATGCATTTTTCATGGACTTTTTTTGGGACGTAACACAAAAACGGTTGAATGGATTTTTTTGCGAAATTTGACAGGAATACAGATTATGGAGTGCAGATTATCCTTTCTGGTAGAACAGGTAAGTAGGGTAAGCATTTTTAAAGTTGTAAAGTATTTTAACTTAGTGATATCCGAGGCCACAAAATTGATGCCTTATTTTGTGGTGCATGCTGATGACAACACAGTATATGATTGGGTACTGGCTGCCTTTACAAAAGTAAAAGCCTGAAATGTTGTTTTGCCCACGCTTTGGCTGTGTTCTGGGTTAAGGCCTTGGGTATAGGTAAGTAGGAGGTTTTATGGGGCACATGCATCAAGCCTGCATTTTGCGGTTCCCAAATTTTACTGTTTTGCTATTTGGGAATCTCAAAAAGCTATGCATGTAGGAATCGCAAGAAAAATTGTAATTCCTTAACCTTACCTAATGGCAATACAGCAAATAGCGAGTCGCTATTAGGTAATGTGGCTACATTCATTCCTAAGGGCCTACAGGAATTGCGATTACCTAAATTAAAAATTGCCCAAATATTACATACATCAGAAATGGCCAATTTGCGATCGCAAATGGGCAATTTTTGAGAATCATGCTGTTTTCGATCGCAAAACAGCTTAATGCATGTGCCCCTACATTTTTTCACTTCCTATTACCACGGTAAAACCTACACATAATTCTGCGGTACTTAAATTACTTATTTTTTTATTAAATATAGTGTACGACAGTATATTTTTCATTTTTCTGTAACTACCACAGTACTTTTTAGGCACTAGCACAGTACTCTGTAAACTTTAAAAAAATATATTGAAAATATAAATACAATTCCCTACCTATGACCACTTCAAAAAAGGGGGGGTCCCAAAACACTTTTTCTTTATGTTGATTTGCGTAGGAAACTTTTGACACAGCTACAGCACGAAACGCTAAACGTAATGACACTAAATTTGGCAGAAAGGTAGCTCTTTATCCAGAACGCACTCTTTTTGCCAAACTGTGTAAATCCTTTCAGTAGTTGCTGAGAAATGTAAAGAGTTTTCAGATATACAACTGAGGCAGAGGTAGATTGTGACCCCTCCCAATCTTGTGGCTGAGATCAGATTTGCTGCCAACATTTCAATCCAGGAAGTGTTGGCAGTCATCTTGTGACTCTCTTGTACTGAGTCACAAGAAAAAACATTAACAAAAAAGAAAAGGGGCAGGGTAAAAACACCCTGACCCCATAGGCCTCTTGGGGGGATCCCACAGGGACCCCTAGGGCCAAAAAAGCATTAAAAAACAGTTGGGAGTCGTACTGGATCTGTGATTCCCGCTGACATTTTTAAAAAGGAAACCTGGGCTCCATTCCTTTTGTTAATTATGGCCCCTGGGTGTGCCAGGTCCGGGAGGCATTTTGAAAATAAAGGAGGGGGTGCACTGGGACCACCTTATCAGGCTGTTTAAAGCCCAGGAGACCGCCACCTCCCCAGGGCAGAGATGAAATTAAAAAAAGAATGTGGGGTATCACCATCTTCCCAGGGCCGGCTCCAGCAATGTCCAGGGAGGCCACCGCCGTAACACTGAAGATTGCTATGGCTTGGTGGGAGCAGCTCTCTCACCAAGCCATAGCAAACACTGCTCTGCTTTCAACAAGCAGAGCAACAATGCTCTTGCTTGTAGGAAGCAGAGCATGTCTGTTTCCCTGGCCGCTGTCAAGTGAGCAAGGAAACAAACATTGATTTGGTATCCATGCCTTCTGGCTCCCCCATGGTCTCCAACGGAGAGTCTAGGCCACAGGGGATGGGATCCCTGGGGCCCCAGTTGGCCTGGGGAGGGAGACCACATTGTTCTACTGCCTTTTTTAAAAACTAAAAATAATGTAAAAGGTGCAGTGTCCGGGGAATGGGGTATCCGGGGCCCAGGGGAGGGGGGCCCCCTTCCTATAAAATAGGAAAAAAATATCAACTCAGGTGTTGCCTCCTTTCTCCGCCACTCTGCAAATGCGCCTTTTGGCATGTTGCTGTTTGGGTTCTGAAGTCCCCTTCACTGGTGAGGGTTCTTAGGGGTGAACAAGGTCTCCTGTTACCTCCGGTACACACAGTGAAATTGCTAAGAGGTGGCTGGAGGCCATGCCCCCTTTCTCCACCACTCTGCAAACGTGGCTTGTGGAGCACTACTGGTTGGGGCATGAAGTCCACTTTACTTCTAGGGACCTTGGGGGCCAAGAAGCCCTCCTGCTACCTTCTGTAAGTCCTACACAGCAGGATTCCTTAGAGCTCGTCGGAGGCCCAGCCCCCTTTCTCCACCACTCTGCAAATGCGACTACTAGTTAAACAAGCGTTTTCAATGCAATAGGTCTCACATTACTGAAAGTTTGAGCAATTGGCATTGCTAATAATAATGCAACACCAATAGCTTAAACTTTCAGTAATGTGAGACCTATTGCATTGCAAACGTCATTAGTGTAACAATTGCTGTTTATTTGCCTTTTGTAAAAGTAGCCCTCTCCTTTGCCCTATTGCCTCATAAGTAGGAAGTGGACATAACCAGAAAAAAAATAAATGCCAGTTTCCATTGCGAGAGCTGGAAAATAAACCCAGACCCTGGCATTGGGGATCGGAAACCGCAGAATGAGACAGAACACCTTTGAACGGCAGTTAGAGAATCAAAAAAGTACAATAGCTCACTTGTACGCATAAGCGTGGTAGAAACTATATTCAAACTCTTTAAACTGTAACAATTCTTTGGATAAAATGAACTATAGTGCTCCACCTACATCTTATTTTTATTGGGGAAGAAATGAAATTGATAACTGCATTTCACTGCATTTTCTTGATAACACTACATCAACTACCAGTAAAACATACAGCACATTAAATAAATAGACACGTCTCAGGCTGTACCGTTCAACAAGGGCCAATTTGAAGAGGTCAAAAGGGTGAACAATAAAAAGCCTGTTTAAAAATTACTCAGTGAGAAATTCGGACGGTCCACTACAACAATGTCATATGGCGGGAGGAACGCCTTAAAATGACCCAACGGGGTAAAACATTTGAAAGGAGGACAGGCATTATTGAAGAGGTCGCCTGAAGCTATTTGAGGCAATTGTGGCATGGATTAAGCATTTTTTGCAAGTATGGGCTGCCCTATTAGAGCTTGCGGTTTGTGTGAGATAACCTGAGCAGGTTATTAAAAGTGTAATGTGCAGTTGTATTGCCACGCAACGTACCGGTTACTTACTCGCTGCATGTGTGCGGTCACAATTTGGTGGCTTTGGTTTCACACAGACGTGGTTTGTTTTCACAATGCTGCATGCTGCCATGTTTGTTTCGGTCGTGTTTTCATGGTAAATTACAGGAAACAAGACTAATAAGTCAGCGCTGTGGTACATGTTGGAGTTCGAGACAAGAAAAAATTTTTTCCAACAGGAGACCACTACTGTAGTTACGGTTTGACTATTTCAAAGTCTTTAAAAATAAGAATATCATTTTTTTAAATAAAGTTTAGAGTTTAAAAAAATGGAGGTGGGCAAGCCTCGCTATGTAGAACAAAAGAAATACGCAGCTGCTATATTTTAAGTAAAGTGCGGCAGAAGTATGGACCGTTTCACCCAGTATCCTCCTCTCCCTCTCTCACTCATCGAGGGAGCATTTATTTGCTTGCAGGAGCAGCACTGCCATTAAAGTTAAATCTAAGCAGGAAGGCATTTCTCTGTTCCAACCCCAATGCAGAGCAAATAAAAAATGTGTCTTCCGTGTGTTTGGCTAGGCAGGCATCGGGAGCACGTGATGTTTCTAACCTCAAAGCGGGCGCTGTGCTGAAAAAAAGTGCAGTGCCTGTGTAAATAAAACCTATGCGCATGGCAGCCCCATAAAGCAGACGCTAAGGTAATAAAAAAGTAGTCCCCAAAGTACACTATAAATACCTATAGTGTAAGGAAACTGTAGTTGGCTGGTGCTCCTGCCTAAAACCGGAAGTGATGTAAATGGATCACCAACCAATAAGAAGCCAGGAAATTAGAGTGAGACTGGAGTGAACCCTTTGCAAGCAGCAGGTGGGATTACACTACCTTTAGTAATTACAGCAGGTCTCGCAGACAGCGCATGGTCGCTGCCTAGGCCCGACCTAAAAACCATAGAAAGTCACTGGAAAAAAAGGTTACAGGGACATTATAGTTAGGAATTAGCATTAAAAACCCTTAGAAATTCTATGACGCGTTTCGGGCCAACGCCCTTCATCATAGGTACTTCGTGATGAGATTGACAAAGTAACTAACAGAGAACCCCGTCTTTTTTTCCATTTCTCCCAGGTGAGTTCAAAGGGCAAGTGCCAAGATTTATGGGAGCTGTAGTCCATAGTGTAAAGCCCATTTGAGCTGGCTTCAGCACAGTAAACTAGCTGGAGTACTTCACAAAGAACAGCTACCTTTTAATCAAAAGTCCAACTGTGCCACTCGATGCCCGCCCCAATACAGGTTATAGCCCCGCAATTGGATCCTGCAGTGGTGCATTTCGGGACCGGACCGGCCGCATTTTTGTTCAAAATGAAGTTGCCTCCAAAAGAAATACACTTGCAGCCGGTTTCTTTACAGGGGAAAGCTGTCTAATGGATTCCTTTCACCCAGCAAGCCTGCCACGTTTCGGGCCATCACCCTCCATCATAGGCACTTTGTGATGAGATTGACAAACTAACTAAGGGAGAAACCCCCTCTTTTATGTCCCTTTTAACAGGTGAGTTCAAAGGGAAAGTGCTAAGATTTATGGGATCCGGAGTCCATAGTGTAAAGCTCATGTGGGCTGTCATCACCACAGTAAACTGGCTGGAGTACTTCACAAAGAGCAGCTTCCTTTTAATCAAAAGTCCCGCTGTGCCACTCGATGCCCGCCCCAATAAACAGGCTGTGGCCCCGCAATTGGATGCTGCGGTGGTGCATTTCGCGACCGGACAGGCCGCATGTTTGTTCAAAACGAAGGTGCCCCCAGAAGAAATGCACTTTCAGCCACTTTCTTTACAGGAGAAAGCTCTTTAATGGATTCCTTTCACCCAGTATGACTGACGCGTTTCGGCCAAAGCCCTTCATCGTAGGCACTTTGTGATGAGATTGAGAAACTAACTAACTGAGAAACCCCCTCTTTTATGTCCATTTCTCTCAGGCGAATTCAAAGGGCAAGTGCCAAGATATATGGGATCCGTAGTGTAAAGGCCATGTGTGCTGTCATCACCACAGTAAACTGGCTGGAGTACTCCACAAAGAGCAGCTTCCTTTTAATCAAAAGTCCCGCTGTGCCACTCGATGCCCGCCCCAATAAACAGGCTGTGGCCCAGCAATTGGATGCTGCGGTGGTGCATTTCGCGACCAGACCGGCCGCATTTTTGTTCAAAATTAAGTTGCCCCAAAAAGAAATGCACTCTAAGGCGATTTCTTTACAGGAGAACGCTGTCTGATGGATTCCTTTCACCCAGCAAGCCTGAGACATTTCGGGCCAACGCCCTTCATCATAGGGACTTCGTGATGAGATTGATAAACTAACTAACGGATAAACCCCCTCTTTTATGTCCATTTCTCTCAGGTGAGTTCAATAGGGCAGGTGCCAAGATTTATGGTATCCCCAGTCCATAGTGTAAAGCCCATGTGGGCTGTCATCACCACAGTAAACTGTCTGGAGTACTCCACAAAGAACAGCTTCCTTCTAATCAAAAGTCTCGCCGTGCCACTCAATGCCCGCCCCAATAAACAGGCTATGGCCTCGCAATTGGATCCTGCGGTGGTGCATTTTGTGACCGGACCAGCCGCATTTTTGTTCAAAACTAAGTTGCCCCCAGAAGAAATGCACTTGCAGCCGGTTTCTTTACAAGAGAAAGCTCTTTAATGGATTCCTTTCACCCAGTATGCCTGACGCATTTCGGGCCAAAGCCCTTCATCATAGGCACTTCGTGATGAGATTGACAAACTAACTAACTGAGAAACCTCCACTTTTATGTCCATTTCTTTCAGGCGCGTTCAAAGGTCAAGTGCCAAGATTTATGGGAACTATATTGTAAAGTCCATGTGTGCTGTCATCACCACAGTAAACTGGCTGGAGTACTCCACAATAAGTAGCTTCCTTTTAATCAAAAGTCCGGCTGTGTTGGGGAGGAGCCACGCCGGCGACCGCAATGGCCACCTAGTCCCTCGGCTCCGATTACCATCTCCTCCCGGGACCACATCCTGCATGAACTACCGCAGCAAGACGGAGTGCACAGGGACATGAATGCGTCCGATCACCCAGGGTGAAGTCCCGAGGTTCGTGCCTGCTTGTGGAGGCGAGATATGGTCAGCGACGTTCGCGGCCTGCAGCAGCCCTGAGACCGGGGACTCGGCCAGACTGTGAGGCTGGTCCCCGAGTGAATAACAGCGGTCGCCGGTGGCCTGGAGGGACCGGTCATCTCCGAAGTGGCAAGTAGCGGCGGTTCTTCTGGCAGGCTCGTCTTGGCAGACTGTGAGCACGTGTGAGGACAGAGACTATCGCTGTGCCCCCGTCTAGACGGATAGTGCGACACGATTTTCACTTGTCCTCCGCTGAGAAGTGTTTTGCTACTCGTCCCGCTTCTGGCGGGAGGCTCCCGAATTTCCTGCGAGCCGCCATTACGCTGAACTTACACCAGCGGTGCCTTTTAATTGATCTCGGTGGCCCTGCCGATGGAGCTACATCGCTCGCTGCCCTTTTGCTTGTGCCTCGGCCCCACTCCGGCCCTGCTCTTACCCCTGCAAATATGGAGAAGGGGAACATGGTACACGGGGGGGCACGGAACACATCAGCACCTTGGCGATCTGATGGCCTCCCTAGCTGCCCTCCATGACACCTTGGTGCAGGGCGCCCGATTACTGGGGGGCAAGTTGGATAAGGTGACCCTCGCGGTGGAGCGAATGAGATCGGCTGACCCGTTAATGCATAGCGAGACGCCGTCTTCGGCGTCCAGATGCTTCAAGATGGCACCTACTACTGAAGCTGAAGGGTCGGAAACACTGTGCCTCGCGACACTACATGATTGTACTATTGGATGCACTGGACAGTCTGGAGGCGCTAGACTGGATCTGACTGATGGACCCTTTTCCTACGACCTGCTGCTGGAGATCCTGGTGCGGTTCCTGCCGTGTTTGGACATTGAAACGTTGTTCTCCTGTGTTACTTTGTTGGATGGAGTGTGGAAGGTCTGTTTCAGTGCCAGGTCTTGCCCGTCGCACTTGCTGGAGATTGGTACTGTGTCTGGATCTGGCGATATAAATAAGACTGGACAAGGATAAATGACTCTCCTCCGGGTCATCGCCTTTTGAGCTGGGGATTGTGAGGGTTGCGCGATACATGGTCTTATCTAATGCTGCGCCGGGTTGGTCTTGTCCCTTGTGACTTGTTTAATTCGATCTGACTCTTGCTGCTTTAGTTCACATTATGTGCAGATATAACGATTATGTGAGGGAGAGGCCGAGGGACTGCTATAGGTTGGCTCTCCATTTTTGTTTCTGGCTTATGTTGCAAGGGGTGCTGCTTTCATAACGTTGTTACTACAGCGGGTATTGCTGCTTTGGGGGGCGTAATGTACTGTTTTATAGTCAATCCTGTTTCATGCGTGCTACTGCCTACGCTCCGCTCGCAGTAGTCCTGACTGTGCATATCCTACTCATTGATGACCCCTTGTACTTGTATGTTTTGATTGCCGGCGGGGGGCACCGGGTGTCCGGAAACGAGTCTGTTTCTCTCCTCCTCCATTTCTTATATTTTTCCCTACTGTGGGGCAGTTCCGGGGCGACAGGCACGCTGTTAGTGGGTTAGGCCGTAGCCATTACAGGGGTGCAGGGTGGCGGGTGCGGGGGGGGGGGTTGTTATTTTAGTTTGTTTTGTTCTATGGTCCCTATCGCTCTTTTCTGGCTTTGGGAGGGTTCTTCCTCTTTAGTGGGGTTGGCTGTCTCTGGGTCTCGCACCTTTTTTCTTTTTCCGTCATCTCAACAAGCCTCTGTTTCCTGTTCTTCGGGATGGGCTCTCTGGGGTCATAATTGGGAATGTTGCTTTCTGTAATGCTGCTTATTGTCCAGTCTTGCCGCTGTGGCTGCTTAGATTATATAGTTGCTGTAGTCATAGCCTATCTCTGATTGTAAATGGGGTGCGTCCTCCTTGTTTCTTTTGTGTCCTTTATGTAAGGTGTGCAGTCCTTGTTGTTGCAGCCCCCTCTCTTCTTCTAAACTTAAAAAGAAAACCTCATATCCTGTGTTGCGCACCCCACAGTCACGTCTGGTGTACTTTGAAATATCCTGATTGTAGATTGACCTACGGTTCTCCTGTTTCTATTGACTTCCTTTGCAGCCGGCCATGACGGTTGTGGGCTTGCGCATGTATCTCCTTATTTTTTCAATAAAGGCTTTCAAAAAAAAAAAAAAAAGTCCGGCTGTGCCACTGGATGCCCCCCCAATAAACAGGCTGTGGCCCTACAATTGGATCCTGCTTTGGTGCATTTCGTGACCGGACCAGATGCATTTTTGTTCAAAAAGAAGTTGCCCCCAGAAGAAATGCACTTGCAGCCGGTTTCTTTACAGGAGAAAGCTGTTTAATGTATACCTCTCGCCAATCAATCAATCAACACTTAATTGTTTTAAGTTAGTAAAAACCATAACAATGATAGGAATGAGGGTTCAACAATTTACAAAAGTAAAAGTTATTCAAAATATAGAAAAAGAGCATGTTACTTATTTTATCCTAAAAGCTAGAGACAGTATCCTTATCATGTTAACAATTAATAACAAAGCATGAAATTGTTGACGGAATCGGTGTTTCATCAGATATTGACATTAAAAACATTTAGCATTTTAAAATTTCGGTGGGGTTGCTAGACATTACTGGATTGGAAGTGTCTGATTTCTTCGGCCTTTTTTTTTCATAAAGTAATAAAAATTTCATCATCTTACAGGTCAACTGAGGGACTGTTATACCGAGTCCTTTGATTATGGCCGATCTGCAAGTTCGAATGCCCCTGTCATTAAAAGCCTTTTTTAGAAGCAATACACTGTTCGATTTTAGGATGGGGCAGACACAGATGAGATTAATGAAATCTTGCCATGCTGCATCACATAAGCTACATGTTTTGATGCCTAAGCTACAAAGCTTTGTTTTCGCCTCGCCTAGCCGCTTTGGTTTGACTGTAGGCGGCGGCGGGCGCCATCTTTGGTGTGGGCTGGGGCTGCGCTCTAGTCGCGCCGGCCTCCCACCCTCCTCACGGCCAATAAATGAGCACCATTACCGGGCTGGCGCAGCGGGCGCGCGCCGAAGCCGCGCCAAAGCCAAGCCCGTCTGCGCCCGTCCGCGGCCGGACACGGCCCAGGGCCACAACCCCTGGTTCCTGACTGCGTTACTCTCCTCAGCAATTAAAAGAGCTGAACCATGGTAATGTACATCAAGACTGTATTTCTGTACCTCCTAACGCTGCGGTGGGCGTCTGTCCTCCCCCGTGTCCGGGGTGTAGCTACCAACTTCCACAATCTCATCTATCAGTCCATGTAGACCCTAACTACATCCCGTCATATGTTCCGGATAACGCTTTCTCTCATAGCTGTCGAGCTGCGCTTATTAATACGCGCTCTCTTCCATCTCACAGTCTCCAGATTAGCGAGTTTATTCTCGCCCACGACCTGGATCTACTATTTGCCACTGAAACCTGGGCAGATGCCGGGTCAGGGCCGGATTTTTGCGCTGCAACCCCTGATGGATATAGTGTAGCCAGACATGACAGACCCATAGGAAGAGGTGGCGGACTCGCTATTATTTACAAGGATAAATACCGTACCACCTTTGACCCCATAAACTCCGCCAACTGTGAAGCAGCTACCTTTGCTATCTGCATTAATTCTAAACAAGCCCTGAAAGGAATCTTATTATATCGACCTCCTGGCCCCCGAAATCCCTTTCTCTCCACTTTTTCAGACTTTAATGACCATATTATAAGCTCTGATAAATATATGATACTGGGAGATTTTAACTTCTGTTTGGAAGAGCAGGACAACCATGATACCATCCAACTCATTGCCGATCTCTCAAATTTCGGATTGCATCAACTGGTTAAGGGCATCACACATCAGGCGGGACATACCTTAGATGGTCTGTTCACCAATAATCCTGATATTTCTGTATTGAACATCATTCCTATCACGTGGTCAGACCATAGGGCCATTATATTTGAGTTACATATCCGGACTACAAATCTTCCTCCCCCAGGCCACGAACCAGGATTGGGATTCGAGCCTGGAAGAACGCGGATATCCCTCAGATGGTAGATTCTCTGACCTCTTCCTACCCTCAGGGAGGAGATATTCCTGCACTATCAGCCTCTGAATTCCAGGATTGGATTCGGAGTGCTGCTGATCAAGTGGCCCCGGAGAAACTCACGAGACCTAATAGAGCATCTCCGTCGGCCGCTTGGTACACTGAAGATCTTAGACTCCATCGGCAACACTGCAGGAACCTAGAAAGGCGTTGGAGGAAAGTCTACTGCCCTATAGCCAAACAAACCTATAAAGATGCTCTCACAATATATAAAAAGGCGATTATTGCCAGAAAAACTCTCTTTTTCTCGGCACAAATAGAGAATGCCACAAACTCTGCTAGAGAGCTGTTCTCTGTCGTCACGACTCTGTCCACTCCCTCCACGGGACCGGGGGTCGAACCCTCACAGACCTTCTGCAATGATCTCTCCACATTCTTCACCACAAAGGTGGCAGATATATATTCCTCTTTCGAAGGGGATAACAGGACTAAACATAGAGTCTGTACTGAGGAAGAAGTAATTTCTGATCATAATCACGATCGCTTTCCTTGTTTCACGCCCACTACACAAGACAATATTATCAGTCTCATTTCCACCACTAAGTCTGGCTCCCCTTTGGACCCCTGTCCTCCTTCCGTGATGGCAAAACTCACAAAAGTGATCTTGCGTCCACTCATGGAAATTTGCAACACTGCATTCCAGACAGGTCAATACCCCAGTCCTTGGAAGAAGGCTGTGATCAAACCCCTTTTGAAAAAACCTTCCCTAGACCCTACAGCTGTGGCCAGTTACAGACCCATTGCGTGTCTGCCCTTTCCTGCCAAAATATGCGAATCTCTGATGAACAAACAACTCTCAGAGTTCGTCGAGGCTCACCAACTCCTCGACGAAACGCAGTTTGGGTTCAGGAAAGGGCATGGAACGGAGACCGCCTTGATAAAGGCCTCAGATGAGATCAGGGCTATCATGGACCAGGGAGGGGCGGCTGTCCTGATCCTTCTGGATTTGTCTGCAGCCTTTGACACGGTCAACCATGCTATTCTGGTCGACCGTGTCACAGCCCTGGGGATAAACGGTATGGCCAGGGACCTTATTTCATCTTTCCTGGTAAACCGTACCCAGACAGTGAGGCTGGGAGATTTCTACTCCCCTATCTCTGCACTCCCTTGTGGAGTCCCACAGGGCTCCTCGCTAAGTCCTATGCTATTTAACATCTACGTAGCGGACTTAGCGAGGGTAATAAAGGCCCATGGGGTACGGCTTACATCCTACGCAGATGATACCCAGCTGGTTCTGGCAATCCACAGAGATGGCCCTAGTGTGGCAGCTAACTTCCAGAGAGCCATGCTCGAGGTCAGCACTTGGATGGCCTCGAACTGTCTGAGGCTTAACTCGGACAAGACCGAGATCATGACCTTCAGCAGGCTCTCTCCTGAATGGTCTTCTATCTGGTGGCCTGAAAAGCTGGGCCCACCACCTGTCCCAGTAGAAAAGGCCAGAAACCTGGGAGTGATTTTTGACAGTAAACTGTCCTTTGACCTCCACACAAACAAGGTTGTTTCTTCAGCATTCTTCATTTTGAAAAAAATTAAGAAACTATTGCCTTACCTCCCTACCTCAGCTGGGAAGACTCTGGTCTCTACTTTAGTTTTCTCAAAAATAGACTATGGGAACGCTCTCTTTTTAAACACACAGAAGCGTGTCCTAACGAAGTTGCAGTCTATTCAGAATGCGGCTGCAAGGATTCTTCTTAACATTCCTCGTCGCAAGCCCACCACTCTTGCCATTCGTCATCTCCATTGGCTGAGAGTCGAGAGCCGTATCAAATTTAAGGCCCTCTGCATTGCCTATAAGGCAGTACATGGCGTTGGACCCAGGTTCCTCACAGAAGCCTTTCAGCTGTATACCCCCAAGAGGCAACTAAGATCGGCTAACATCTGTCTCCTCCCTGTACCGTGTACAAGAACTGCCACCTGGGGAGACAGGCGTTTTCTGGTGGCCACTCCAAAACTTTGGAATCTCTTGCCACTGGCTATTAAAACTGCCCCGAACCTGATGAGCTTTCGCAGGCTCTTAAAAACATGGTTGTTCAACCAGTAAGTTAACGGCTGATTTCTAGTAGCTCCACAAGCGCCGAGACACCCCAGGGTATTTGTTGCGCTATAAAAATTTCGAAAATAAAATAAAATAAATAAATTATACTTCCATGCTGGTTGATCGGCCAAACTTGGTAATACCCCAAATCTAATCGCCATTAACTTCCATTTCAAGTAAGGCGAATATGTTGTACTAAGGTATTCCGCCGGTCGTAGTGATGTTTAGGATTGGAGAACCATCCAAGCATGGAATCTTTTGGCTAAAGAGCGTTTATCTTCTAATGATGATTGTAGCTTAGCCGCTTTGTTTGTCATTCTGCGAAAGACTTGGAAGGAGGGGTTCTGCGCCCAAAGTTCAGTTGTATTGGTCTCCTTCAGTGCCATTTTTAGGAATTTGCCATAGCTTGAGCTTGGATCATCTTCCTGGGCACGCCATAGGGCATCATTTAAGATATTGGATCGGTTCTGCGGATCTTCTGTTGGACAAGGCCGAATTCCAGTCGAACCTTAGCCGGGGATGCATTCTAAGGTAGACTAAAGACTTTTTTATACGTCTTTGTTTGCAGCGAGTCTAGGAGTTTTGCGTCCTTGCCATTTAACACTATGCTTGCATAGGTTACTTTAGGTAGTAGTTTCACGGCCATCACTGTTGTTAGCCACTTAAAGGAAGGACCCTGTAGTTTTTTTGCAAGGGCACAGAATGCACAAGTTAGGCCATTTCCTTTTTTTCCAGGTATAGTTTCTGAAATTGGAAATTTAATCGATTGTCTATATATAACCCCAGGTATTTATATGTACTAAGTATTCCAAGGCTCGTTTCTCCCTGCTTGAATTGATACTGATGTTGCGGGCAATTCATGATTGACATAGTATTTTGTTTTTGTGATGTTAATTTCCTGGCCATTTGTATTGGCAAACATTAGTAGCTCATTAAATGCTCTCTGTAGGCCTATTCTGGTTAGACTAAGCAGGACTATGTCATCTGCATACAAAAGATGTGTTATGGGCAGTGTAGCCAGGCGCGGATGATGTGTATTTGCCTGGTCCAATCGTGGTGAGAGATTTGCCATCAATAGATTGAATAAATGGGGGCTAATACACAGCCTTGTTTTAATCTGATCTCTGTTTGTATCTTCCTGGACAATTTTGAGCCATTTGCTATTTTCACACGGACCCACGTGCATGTGTACAATTGTATTATGGGTCGTAAAATTGTTTCCGGGAGACCCAATTTCTGTAATTTACGCCATAACAGACCACGATTCACACTGTCAAATGCAGCTTTAAAGTCTATGAAACATAGTTGAAGTTTTCTTTGCAGGCGTTTGCACTTGTCCACTATTGTAGCAAGGGCTAAGATATTTGCTGTTGTGCCACATCCTTTGCGAAACCCTATTTGGTTGAATGGAATCAGCCCCTTTATGTTGGACCATTCTACCAAGTCATCCAGGATTAATGACGCATAGTATTTTGTTTCAACATCAATTAGTGTGATTAGCCTGTAATTTGCTGGGTCCGACCTGTCACCTCCCTTGAATATCTGGTTGATGATTGACCCTTTCCAGCTCGGGGGAAGGGTATTTGCATGACTGGCGCGTTTCGGGCCAACGCCCTCCATATATGTAAATATACACACACATACATATGCCTATATGTATATCTATACACTAAGTAATATGTATAATTAGATTTGGGGAATCTACAAGTTTAAGTAAGCATAATTTAAAATATTTAAAGTTTGTGGAATTTAAAATAGATTAAATTAAAAATATAGTAGCATTAAATAATTAATGTTTTTACTTTATTCAAATATTATTTAAAAGCTATTATGCTTAAAAATTGTTTACATATATGCGAATATGTTTTTAGGTTAATTTTAGTTTTAAATAACAAGACCATGAGATTTTTTAGAGGATTGGGGTGGTAAGGAGTTTTTATCATGTAAGAATATTTTGGGGTTTACGAAAGATTAGTGTTTAGGGGCGGTAAGGAGGTTTTAGGGTTCAAGGATGAGTAGTTATTTGGCTTAATAAGGACTTTTTAGGGGCCAGGGATGTTTTGTTTCTGGTTTTAAAGAGTTTTTAGGGTTCAGGGAAGCACAAATTTTAGGAGTGGGAAGGAGTTTTTAGAATTCAGGTATGTTAGTAGTTAGGGGTAGTAAGGTGTTTGTTGGTTTTACTAATGGGTGGATTTTAGGAGTGGTAAAGAGTTTTTAGTGTTCACGTATTGGTAGTGTTTAAGGGTGGTAAGGTTGTTAGGGTTCAAGGATAGATAGTTTTCAAGGATGGGAAGGAGTTTTTAGGGTTCGGGGATTGATTGCTTTCGTTGTGGTAAGCAGTTTTAGGGTTTAGAAATGGGCTGTGTTTTTTAGGTGGATTGGAGTTTAGGGTTCAAAGATAGATACTTTGGATGAATAATTTAATAGTATTACCTTCATTTACAAGTGAAATAACAATATTATCATTATTGATATTAAATCACAAAATATTAGTTTTAACAAAAATGAGTATATTGAATTAAGGTTTAGATTTAAAATTATTTAAAGTTAAAATATTGTTTATCACTGCAATTGGAAACAAAACGAGGACAGGGGGCAAGGGAACCTTCAATGTCGCCATCCTTTCTTTTGAAGACAAGCCCTAGCAGTTCTAATAAGAAACATTTGGGAGGGAAGGTTGGGAATGATGGGTGAAGGTAGCAGGCAGCAGCGGCTCCTTATCAGGGGCTTCAGGGGTCAGCCCACCTGCCTCCTGTAAAGCCCCTATTCATTTTTCAATTTAGCAGTGTTTATGAAAACACAGGTTTTGTATTTTCAGCCCTATCTACCTTGCCTCCAAGCCCCTGATGAAAGGAGGCGGAGGAGGGGGGCTGAGGAGGCTTATGTCTGGATTGTGCATGCCTGAGGGCATAGTTCAACTACGGTCCTCTCACACAGGCACAATCCATTATATTTAGCAGATATATTGCGCATGCCTCAGGCAGCACAGTATATCTGCTAACAGGGCCGGCTTTAGCACTGATGGCGCCCTGTGCGACAATCATTTTGGCGCCCCGCACCCCATGACCGCCTACTCGGATTCTCTTACCCCACCGGGCAAAAGTGCCCCTCATCTCTCCAATAAAAAGTTCTTGCTAAACACAGTGCCCCCTCTTCCCCCATGTCAGCGCCCCGTCCACAGGTCAGCGCCCAGTGAGGCTGCACCAGCCGCACTGCCCTAAAGCCGGCCATGTCTGCTAAAATGTGGCTGTCAGGGTGTACATCAGTGCATCCCTGAACCCAATGAAAAGCCACAGAGAGCAGCAGGGGTAGGATCTCCAGCACTATCCCAGCTTCTTATAGGGCTTTTTTTCCACTCCTATCAAGAAGCTGGGAGAAGGATTGAGGTGGGTCTTCCCCTTTTTAAACCTGCCCTTGCTGCTCCATCTTGCTCTTCGCTGGTAATCATGACTTGCTGCTTTCAGTGCCCAGTATCATACTCCTGCATGATTGACATGGTCAGAATCTGTAATAGTACCGATTTTTAAAAAAGGTAATAGAGGGGATCCCACTTGTTATCGTCCGATATCCCTCATTGATTCCGCAGTTAAGGTGCTCAGAAGGGGGGTGCTTAGCCAACTCGCGGAATGGCTAGAAGAATCTAAAACCCTTTCAGATCTGCAATATGGGTTTAGGAAGGGTAGGGGCACGTCAGATCAATGCCTCAACCTAAACCTATTGATTGGGAAATACACAGTGGCCAAGAAGGGAGCACTTTTTCTGGCTTTTAGGGACCTTTCCTCGGCCTTTGACCGAGTGAATAGGTCCAAACTGTGGGTCATGCTCCTGAAATTAGGAGTTGATATTAATATTGTTTATTTCCTTGCAGACCTACATAGGGGTCTATCAGCCACCGTGGGTTATGATCAATTGAGCAGCTGTACTGGAGGAATACGTATTACAAACGGTGTCAGGCAGGGGTGCATTCTGGCTCCTTTATTGTTTACCCTCTACATTAACAGTTTGGACTCTGCACTATGTGACTCGTGCAAAGATATCCTGCGTGTTGGGCAACGCCTGATCCCGGCATTACTCTACGCGGATGATGCCGCTCTTCTAGCACGAACTGCAGTGGGCCTACAATCACTTTTAAATTCCTTTGCGGCCTTCATGAAATCACTGGACCTTAGTGTTAATTTCTCCAAATCCCATATAATGAAATTGGCCCGAAGACCACAAGGGATAAAACCTTTTATTGCGATGGGAACGTATTGTCTAAGGTTTCCACCTTACCGTATTTAGGGATTACATTTGACGATCAAGGCTCTTGGTTTCCTCAAATTTTAGCAAAAAGCAATGCCTTGGCGAGATCGACTTCTGCTGTTTTGGGATTTGCACGTAATTTAGGAGCAAGATCCATGCAAGCCCTTTTGAAAACATACGGTGCGAAATGCATCTCCCTCGCAATGTATGGTGCTGATATTTGGGGAATTAGGAATGTGAAAGCAATCCAGGCGGTGGAGGCCAAGTTTCTTTGAAAAATTTTATGTGTCCCACAATCTACAGCTGGCTATATCGTTCATCAAGAGTGTGGTGCTAGTTTTGTGGAGGATCAAATTACCATGGCACCCCTTTTAAAATGGATTTCGACCTTGCTGAACCCAGAACTGGGGCTAAATCAGGAAATCTTTGAAGATTGTTTAGCCCTTGATCATGGGAATCGTATCCCATGGCTCAGATATGCCTATAACATGACAGTGTTATTGGGTCGACCTGAGTTATACAATTCGCCCGAGAAACTGTCGAAGGTGGACATTAAATGGGTTAAGGATTCTTATCTTTTAATGGCCACTACAGCCAGAGAGGATAGGGAGCGGGTTAAGTCGACGGTAAGAGCCCATCAATTGCGGAAAACTACCCTGACCATCGAACCCTATCTGGTTATTGTTACAAACCCCAATCATCGTTTTTTACTGACCAGATTTAGGTTGAACCAAGTTCATTAGCTGTTCGCAGAGTTACCTGGTTGGAAGAGGGTGGAAGAACTGGGGGTTTGTTCATGCGATGACTCCTCCACTGAGGATACAATGCATTTTATTCTTTTCTGCAAGCACCTGACCGTCATCAGGAAGCGTTTCATCCTCCCAATCCTAGCTAATAAAGGCTTTCTTCAAGCCAAGCCTGCACTTCTATATCTCCAGCTGTTGTCAAATGTGTGAGAAATGTTTAATGTTGCTAGCTTCCTCACCGCGGCCGTAGGAATTATGAGAAAATTAAGGTTAAGTTTAATTGGCCGGAATGCACTTTAACTGAATTAAATGAATGTCCGCAACGTCTCAGTTTAGTAATAGGATTTTATGAAATTTGCCCAACATGAGTTTGAATATATTGCACTGTGTCTTAAATTGTATGTAAATTGTTACCATTTTTAATCTGTAATCAACGATTTTACAATTTTTTGGTATAACAGGATAGCATGCTTTTATGGTTTTAAAACAAACCGAATAAAGTACTTTGACTGACTGGCATGATTGGTTGCGAGGGTGAAGGGAACAAGAAACACACAAGAGAAAGAAGGGTGGGCAAGAGAAATGTATGACAGTGGTTGCAGGGGGCGGACAACAATAATCATTTTTGGGAACTGCGATTGATTTTTCATCATCAGACTTTCACTCAAAGTCAGAGAAAGAGTAAGGGAGAAAAGGGAGAAAGGACGAAGAGAAAGACAGTAGCTTAATGTCAAAGGGACAAACCAGGGGTGAAAAAGGACCTGCAAGAATGAAATATTAGCTTGAGACAAGGACTGTAGGAAGGTGGAAGAAGGAAGTATGAGGCTAAATTAAGACGGGACAGCCTTACCATTTGGCAATTCTGTAATTCAGCAGCAACAGCAGTGGGCACCTAAGAAAAGCTTTGGGCCCTTGCAGTTAGGTTTTTGTTTTACCAATGAAGCACAAGACAGGAAGAAAGAGAGTGGGGGGCTGGTGGGTGGGGTAACATCAAGGACAGAAGAGAAAATGAGAGTGGCAGAAGGGACGAGTGAGAGGGTGTGGAGGGTGAAAGAAATGGAGGAGTAAGACACAAGGGAAAAATAAAGAGAAAGGATGCCTGTAAGAATGGTCACAAGAAGGGACAGTGGTGGGGTGAGAACAAGCATCAAGGAGCCAACTAAGAGACTGATATTAAAATAGTCCCTCCGGCCGTTCAGTTCAATACCCCATATTGGATGTGGAACGATACAACTGAAGAGCCACTAGCACTAGGTAATGAGCCAACATGTGATTGACAAAGTCTCGAGCCAATGGCTGAAAAAGTATAGTCAAACAAAGCCAATAGTTGAATGGGATGGACCTAAAGCCCACTTTAAGTATATTAGAGACAGTAGGTTTGTTTGGCCGCTTTGCTGTTAAAAGTTATGTCTAAAAAGGGCCATCTATCAATTCGACCAGTTCAGATTTAGAAGGTGCTAAATCTAGCCCCAGAGTAGAAAGCATTAATGAGGCAGCAATTTTGATTGTTGTTGCTTTTATTTATTTCCAGCACACCTGTCAATGTCTCTGCCTTCCGTGTCTATATTGGTGCCTACCAACTCTCAGAAAATGCAGTCAACCCTAATGTGATTTCCACCACTCCGAAGACTGTGATCATCAACTCAAACTACACAGAGGAAGGGTCCAGTGGTGACATTGCCCTGCTTGAGCTGGAGACTCCAGTCCAGTTCACCAGTTACATCCTGCCAGTGTGTCTGGCCGCCCCCACGGTCCAGTTCCCAGCTGGGATGAACTGCTGGGTCACCGGCTGGGGATTCACTCAAGATGGAGGTAAGGTGCAAGGGGGGGATCAAGGTGATGTTCAGGCCACATTCACTGGTCTCTTATAATGCCACCTCTTCAATCAATTGATGACATCTTTTCTAATAGTTCTGCCAGATTCCCCCAGGTCAATCTCAGAACAGCGCCAGGTCTCTTTTTTCATGCAGCGGTCTCCTCATCCTGCCCCCTACAGTTCATAATTACTTTTGAACCTCTTTTTCCAGAATACCAGCTATCTACCTATGGAAGGTACAGGGCAGCAATATTTGTATTTGGGATTCAATTATTAGCATTTACACTATTATTACACACTTACACACTTGTTAAAATAAACAAAATGATTACTGTAATTCTAAGTCAATAACAAGAACACTATTAGCATGTGTGGTATGGATTGTGCATTTTGTTAACAAGGAGTCTTTATTTAGGCAAAGATTGCACCTGCAACTCCGATGTCTGGTTTTCCTTTCACTGCCCCATTGTCTAAAACAGGGCACCAAATCTTTTTTGTCCCTCCTTACCCCAGTAGTCCTTTACACAGATAATGGCAATGCTGGCAAGTAACCTTGGCAGCGCGGCTCTTCCTCATGGCTGTGCAATCTTTCTATATCACTTGTAACAATAAACAAGAGACTTCATCAATTTTATATGGATTCATTTTGTCAACTTTCTCTGCAGATTGACTCATCATCTTCCTTCTATTTCCCTCATGTTACTCATTCCAGACACTGACTCATCTCCATTGCTATTGACTGATCTGTTGCAAACTGTGTGACAGTCCATTTGGTTTTATATGAGGGTGTGTTTATGCACTGTGATAGTATCTTAGTTACCATGTGCTGGTCCGTTGGGGCAGATGTAATAATTTCCTAGAGAGCTCAATGAGTGTTTATTGGGGGCTATTAGATGGTCTGTTAGTGCCCCATGAGGGTCTGTTTGTTGTTTTGTGAGACCCTGGTTGTTATGTGATGGTCTGTTGGGTTCTGTGTGAGTATCTTTTGTCTTATACCTGTTGGATGTATTTTGAGGGTCTGCAGAGTGCTATATGATGGCTTCTTAGGTGCTATTTAAAGTTTTTTTGGGTCCTACATGTCCATCTGTTGGGTGCTTTGAGAGGGTCAATTGGACAGATTTGCATGAATTTTCTCATGAACTCTCGCATATTTATTAATAGTTATGAGTATGGATTGGCTGCCAACTACAAACCTCATATGAGGAACTACGCACAGCTCTATTTGGAGCTCTGTTTGTATTCATTGGGAACAATGTTACAGTGTGTTGAGGTCTACGTTTAGTTCTTTTAGTAACATGCAATGGTGTTTTTACAATTATTCAAGTATCTGTTGTGGCTATTTAAGGATCGTTTGAAATTATAAACATATCTCCTGGGAGCTGTAGCATGCTCTTTTGGGAAAGCATAAATGTCTTTGGTAAGAGATCGAAAACCTTCTTAACTACATGCCACTGGCTGCCTTTTCTTTTTCCCCTCTCTACCATTGCCTACTCCCTAGTTTCTACTGTGATCCCCAACTTTCAATTGAAGAGAATATAACGATGCAGCCCTAGAAAGATTGCTTATGTTCTAGCCTTTTATGATGAATCAAGGTGTTTCAAAAAATCTACACCTTCCAATTCACAAGGCTGTGCCCATACATACTCTATATTTCAATAAATCTTCCAAATGTTGGGTGGATCAGGGACGGGGTTAAGCTCAAATCATGAAGCCATGTTTCCCAGAGATAAGGTTCAAAACAGCATTTTAAAATACAGTCCATAAGGAAAGGATCGACTCAAAAAGTGAGTTGTAGTTGGTATTTAGAAAACCTTGAAGGTTTATTCCAAAATTCCTAATAAAACAAAAACACTAAAATGCAGATGCATCAATACTCTCATTTAAAAAAAGTCATCTCCATGAATGCTCTCAATATTAGGAAAAATGGAGAATAATAGGCACAATCAGAACTAAAGTAAGTCTCAAATTTGCCACAAAATCAGTAAGAAATCGGAGAGCATCCCCTAGTAAAAAATAAAAAGTTCTGTCTCACTTCCATTTTCAAGGGTTTATATACAGTTTTCATTCATAGGAAAGTGCCAAATCTACAAGGTTGAAATGGTATGATCACTGCTTCAATAAATCACAGTTTTACATAAGGAAACATTAGATAAGCCTGTCCCCTAAGCATCTTCCACTACTATAAGAATATTATTTTGTCCCTTCTTATCTAATGTCATCCGGAGGTGTAGAACAAAGTAGTTATATAAATATCAGTAAACCATTGTGAATTATTTCAGTACAGTGTGCAAGCAGAAGGACCTTGAATTATGTTGCAAAAAGGCTCCTTCTAACTGGCTCTTCGAGAACAGTGTCTTTCAGAAATAAACAAATCACATCTTGCTGAATGTAGTGTCAGGCAAATTATGAACACAGAATGAACATTATGATATGACATCCATTGTGAACAATATGGCGTTGAGGTCTAACTGAGGCGTGGTTAGGATACGACAGGAAGACATACTTCAACCTATCATAGCAAGTTTGTTTACATTGTAATAGCTCTATCTCTGTATACATATGTGAATTTGAATGCACAAGAATTGCGCTGCACACTATTATTAATGCTCATTTTGATTTATGCACACAAAAGCTTTCACAGCAACTTTGCATCATCTCAAACATTGACAGAGACAATTCCTTGCTCAAAGGACTCGTCAGACCTTGAAGACAATCCTCCATACAGTCAATGTTTTTAATGGCATTACAAATATCTATAAAGAGCCAGCAACTGTTGTATGTATCTTGTGGGGGGGCTATGTGATTGTTCTTATGAACCATGTTATGCTCTGTTTTGGTACTGCAAAATCTTTTGGGGTGTATGTGAGTTTCGGTGGAGAACCCTGTCAGTGTCTGATCAAAGCTAGGTGGGTGTTTCAGTGTGTAAGCGATGATGTTTATGAGCTAGGTGAAGGCCTGTTGGGGCTCAAAGGTTGACCTGTTTAGGCGGTTGAAGCTATGTCTTAAACCTTTAGGGCTCTGTGAGGGTAAATTGCAGTCCACGTGAAGTTCTTATGGGTGCCTATGTGTTGAAAATATTTGTAATAGTCTGGTAGGAGCAATGGCGCAATTGCGGAGAGTTATTTGGAGAAATGTTGGGTCTAAGCAAGAGTGTACAAGGGCTCATACAAATGAAGTGCCATTAACCTCTAAACTTGCTACAGACTGATTGCCTTGGTCTTCTCAGCAACCAACATGGATGGATGTGACCAACTGGAACAGACACGCTGAGATAAATAAATCCAAGAGGATGACTAGTTATAGAGATCCAGTTTGATTTTGGGAATACAGACCCCATTTTGCTACATCAATTTTGAGAAAGCGTAGCTTGATACTGAGGTTATCGTACTCTGATGGCTCGTGTAGCACCAGTGTTCAAGGAATGTAAATTCAAATACAAAATGAGGGGACTGAAGTGACACAAAGGCACAATGATGTATTCTCTGAGAAAATAGGAGGAATGACACCGATGTGTCATAACAGTTTCATCATTCTTGTGGTACATGCTAAACAATCAATTTCTCAAATAAATCACTAGCCATGAAGATGGGTTTTGAGTAAGGTTAACTTTGCTGCTAGACAGATAATAACAGTTGAATCTCTTTTCCTTTCACAGTCAGCCTCTCATCGCCTCAGACCCTGCAGGAGGTGCAGCTCCCCATCATCGACCCGGCAACCTGTGACAACATGTACCACACAGGCTCAGGGGTGAGCCAAAAGTACCAGTTCATCAAGTACGACATGATCTGCGCTGGGTATCCGCAAGGGCAAAGGGACTCATGCCAGGTAAGGGGCATTTGGGAGAGCAGACCACCTTCTAGAGCAGTTGCAGGAGTCGTAGGCAATAGAAAGACTTCTGCTGAAGGAACGTTGCCCGTGTTGTCCCTTGAAATTCAAGGGAAGAGTTTTACTGACACCATGGTGGTCTAAATACTAAAAGAACTGGGTGCAAAAAAGTTATGTTTTGGAGCCTTACTAAATAAACCTAATACCACCACAGGTCTATCAACCCTACAATCTAAGTGTGAAATTGACTTCTCCAGTAGGTGTCGTAATCAATCGGATAAAGCTAGATTGCCCCATACATGATACTTCTCAGTAAGTTAGTGTAGCATGCATGCTTGACAGATACAATATGCTATAAGTGAATAACTCAGTGTAAAAATCCACGAGTATCCTCTTTGAAACTCAGAACAACAGATGTCTAGTAGGATAGTTATGTTATGTAAAAAAGGTGTATTGTGACCACCTGGATTAGAGGGTGGCTTAGTGAGCTGAACTTTCACCAATGATAAATGCAGGGTTTTGAAGGTTATGAGTTTAATTTCTTGCACGGCAGACTCAGCATTCTATCCTACGAGGCGGGTACATTTAGTAGCATAAATCCATTCATAATTACTACTTTAATTTACAATTCTTTGAAATGTAGGGGATTATAAGACACAGTATCATCAGTGCGGTGGTGTAAAGGAAGCAAGAAAATCAATTAATAGACCAGAGACGCTGAAGGACTGGGGTGCAGTTAGTAATATGCCTTTCAAAGGGGTGAGATTTGTGCTCTTGCTCAAAAAACCATATTCAAATTCTTTCATTGTTAGAGTAATTGGTAATAGATTCTGTGAGCAATTACAAAGACTAGGTTAGAGAGAGCAGCAAGTGACAGATTTCAAGATGGCAGGCATTTGCCTGGGAGATTTGCTCAGTATATATAACAGTATCTCACACACAACCAATGGCAACACTCTTTCACCACTCTCCTTTACCAATAAGACACATTCATCTGCCTACCCAAACTAAATCTACTTCTTAACACAAATATTTTCCCACTCTCACACATCCCAGCAGGTCAATGCCCCTCAAACAGCTCAGGGCACACCTTGGATGGTATATTCTCCAATGACTCACGACTGAGGCTTAGTGAGATCCTACCGCTTAGTTGGTCAGACTGGTGGAGAAGTGTGGCTTAATGATTAGAGCGGCAGACCCTGATGCAGAGGTCTAGCCCGGGACCAGGGTTCAATTTCCCGCCTCAGTGGGTCTTGGACTCAAAATTCCACGGACCTGATAATTCTCGCCTCGGTGCCTATTCCAATCATGGAGTCCCACTCTGCAACCCTGGGCAATAGCTTGCTTAATTTCCACAACGGCCCCCACAACGCTAAGGATGCCTGGCCTCCACCTTGGGGGTGCCCAGGAGTGGACGCCTCACAGGGAAAGCCAGGATGGGTTCCACAGCGGTATTCGTACAAGCACCTTGAGACCCTTGCGGGTGAGTAGTGCGCTATACAAGTATCAATTTACATTTTACTACTATGCAGTAGGCTTCTCACTTTCCTTGCTGACCAGATAAGAAGACCTAAACTGTGATAACAATAGGCTATGGAGAAACTGGAAGGGACTATCAGGAGAAACTCTTTCAACCTGTCCTCAGGACCAGGACATACCTCGAGGATATGGAACAGGCTGCAGTGAAGTTCTCATCCAGGCTCAGTTCTGCACTGGACGTGGTTGCCCCTCTTAAAGAAACCCAAAAGCACAGGAAGCTGCCATCATCTCCTTGGTTCACTGAGCGTCTCAGACTACTCTAGACAATCCTGCCGGCGAAAAGAACTTGCCTGGTGGAAAAACGATTAGAACCAGAGAAAAGAGACATACAACATTCTTATCAGAGACTACAAGGCATCAATTAGGGAAGAGAAGGTGAACTTCTGTACTATAAGATTAACTCTGTAAAATCCACAAGGGAACTCTTTAGGGCAGCAAATCTCCTATCTGCTCCCATAGACCCTACCAAAATAGAGGGATCCCAGGACTTTTGAAATAAAGTGGCAGACCATTTTTAAACTAAAATTCTTTTGATTTACAAGGAATTTGATCCCCCTTCTGATGAAATACATAAGTACTTACATTCGGAATACAAGCCGAGCCCAATGACTCATAGTTCAGAGATTAACTCAGTAAATATACAGCTAATTTGACATCCTTTGCACCTATGATAGTGAAACAAATGGAGTTAGATCTCCATAGTATAAAGTTAGGGTCCCCTTTTAAGCCTTGACCTCCAAAAATAATATGTCTAGTAGCCAATACTATTGCCTCTCCCCTGACCTCTATTATGAACACAGTCATTAGCACAAGATGCTATCCACGTCGATGGAAAGAAGCTGCAGTCAGGCCTTTATTAAAAAGCCTAATCTGTACCCCAATGATCTCAAAAACATACCAACTCATCTCTCTGCTCCCTGTAAAAGCAGAAATCCTGGAAAAGCATCTAGCTATGCAGCTTATGCCCCATATTGAGAAACTGGATCTGTTAGATGTGTTTTTGTTTGGGTTTAGGAGCAACCACAGCATGGAAACTGCATTGGTTTCAGAGGGGACAGTATCAGATCAATGGTTGATTCAGGTCAGGGTGCGGTACTGATCCTATTGGGCTTGTCCACAGCCTTTGATACCATCTTCCCGTCCCTTTTGTTAGGTCCACTTCAGGATCCAGGGATAAATGACTCCGCATTGAAACTAGTAAGATACTTTCTTATAGAGAGATCTCAGAAGGTGTTCATCGACCAAATCACGTCAGACTGCTTCGCGCTGCCATGTGGGGTCTTCAGGGATCTTCACTGAGCCCAACTTTATTCAATATAAACGTATCCCCCATAGCGAAACTGAACCTGGTGTTTGGACTACAGGCACTTTCATATGTCGATGAAACCCAAATAATTGTCTCCATTACAAAAGACAATGAGTCAGTTTCACCGTTGATCACCCTCCCTTGTTGCCGTGCTCATGCCCGCCCACGCGCCAACATTTCACATGCCGGGCTGCTGGAGCAATCACTGAACACACTGGAGCTTACAGAGATTCATAGATGAACCACTGCTGCTGCTGTTGAGGAAGGGGCCTTTAACGTTGTTGCTGGGGCCGCTCTAGCTCAGCTACATTTGACCCCTCTCTCAAATCCACTTGGCTCTTCACCTCTTAATCCCCTACTGCCCTCACAGCCCTACAGGCTTCAACCAGTGGCCCGCAGCCCTTTGCTGGTGCAATTGTTTTCGACACAGTAACTGTGCTCGACTCATGCATGGAGCTGGGTGAGCACAGGCATGCAGCAGGGCGGTTCTTTGGGCTAGGGGGTATCTTAGCCCGCTGGACGGCTTGTGCCAGTTTGGGCTTGGTTTGGTTCAACCTGGTTTATTATCACACCTCAGAAGCTCACAAAGGACCTTTACAAGAATTCATTAAGCTTTGAGCCGCTTGCTAAACGGGAATTCTTCTGTGATGCGGGTGCATGCTGGGGTACTGTGGCACTGAGGTGAAGCTTGTGCACCTACCGAACATTTGTCAAGGAGTGCTCTCTGGGTACCAGGGCTTCTCTGAAAACGTTGCCTAAATCCTGTATCTTGATTACTGAGCCCAGAGTCTGACCCGGAAATGTATAGGTGTGCAGGAGTCCAGGTATCCTGTTTGGTTTTCCTTCTGGTATTGTGCAGCTCAGTCAACAGCATAGTCTACAACTCTAAAACATTGCAACTGTACAATTCTGAACCTTAGCTCTGTACTCTGTACTGGGCTGTGGTGGGTGGAAGTGGCAGCCATCATTAAGATCGACAAGTTCAGGTGAGTGGTAAGTAGCGGATGACGCTTCACAAAGGGGATGCCCCTTGAAACACTGTTGTAAGTCACAGGGGCTTTGACCTTGTCTGCACTCCCTTATGGGGTGGTACTTTGTCACACCCTAAGAACATCTGCGCGAGGGAAGGCGGGATATCTGCATTAAATGTGCTAAAGTGCTAAGCTGCGTTAGCGGCTGGGCCACCACCTATGGCCTGCAAGGTACCGGAGACCAGTTTCTCATCATTTATGGATTTTAGCAGCTCATAAAATCCAAAAGGAAGTTGAGGACTAGGCACCCCTGGGGGAGACACAATTACCACCATAGACTTCTTTCTGGTGAGGGCGGTGAGTGTTATCACAAAAAAGATTGAGCTGACAAAAAGGAGACTTTCCCTGGAGGCTCTAAGAAGTGATCCTGACCCAACTCCCTAAAATTACATTGTGGTGGTGGATGGTCAGTTGCCTAGGGTATTGCATCGGCCAACTTACACTCATTTAGCTTCGTGGAGGACCCCCTTGATGAAGACAACACAACACCTGTAGAACCTATGGTTAAAAAGAAGAGGGGGCGGGTGGGGCAAGTGAACGCCATCAGGTCATAAGGGGCGTTTGTTTCTTTGGACCGGGTGATGATTTTAAATGGACGCTTCTCCCTAAGTGTAAGGTGTTGTTAAAAAGGTTTATTGGGACCCACATTACAGCGTTTAGAGTGGATTGAGGCTAAGCTATATAAGTATCCCCATCCTAGCTCTGGCATTGCAAGGGGTGTCCTTCATGACAAGGCTTTAGCTGCCGTACCTAAGAGCCCGGGCAGTTCGGCAGATGATGCTTGTGTCAAGGGTGTTGTTGGTGCTGTGGAGGTGCCAGAAGGGCCTAGCCATATTGTAACAGGCGTACAGAACTCTTTGACATCGTTACGAGGGAGTGGGAATGGGACCAACCATGCTGCCCAGGTTAAACGTGCAGTTGGGCAGGAGAGTATCCAGCAGCATAGGGGCAAAGAACTCAATGCACCTGCACTTAATAGGTCACCTACCATGCAGGCGGGCGATGCTTCTTTATTGCATCTCCCTTTGAATCTGCACCGTTACATCTTAACAGGCGTACCTCCCCTCAAAGAAGTGTTGAGGGAAACAACAGCAGACCTCATGGGTAAGGTAAAACACTGGTGTGGTAAGACTTTAGCGAATGGGCATTTTCAGTCCCCTCACATTATTATGGTGAAAAGATGGGTGAGACGCAATACAAAGCATACTGAGAGTGATTGTTTTATAGGCATCCCCGATTTGCAAAAGACCTTGTCCAGAGTAGCTTTCTTATGCAGGACAAGGCCCCAGGGATCAGGGTTTGTCTCCTTCAGTATTTCTATCCTCCGCCCCATTGCTGCACAGTTGGTATAGAACAGCCGGACAGTTTTATTTCCCTGATATAAAGGTAATTATAAACCAATAGAACACTGAGTGTGATAGAAGCGGGACACCGGCCGGTGTCTGGCTAACACACTAGGAAGACATACAACATACAAATACACAGGCAATAACAGGACATCTGAGTAGAATAAAACATAAACCAGACAATCTAAAATATACACATATGCAAAAGAAAAGTAACAATTTATGCATTTAGTGTAATTTTGTCGACGACGTTTCGAACCATACTTAATAAAGGTTCATCCTCAGGACAGAGGATCATTGCCTTGAAGTTACACATTCGCAAAAATATCGCAATTGTGTAGCACTCGTTCGAGAAAGGTCTTTTGTATTAATAATTTAAATTTGCTTGGAAGCAAAAACCGTAATGAATCTGGCGCAGACTCCCGGTGCCAGCAAGAATCCCCATTGAGGTCTTGCAGACTGTATTACCAGACCAGGATACCGATAGCATCGTTCTTCGGACCTTACTACTAAGGGCACTCTTAAAGATTCATTACGGTTTTTGCTTCCAAGCAAATTTAAATTATTAATACAAAAGACCTTTCTCGAACGAGTGCTACACAATTGCGATATTTTTGCGAATGTGTAACTTCAAGGCAATGATCCTCTGTCCTGAGGATGAACCTTTATTAAGTATGGTTCGAAACGTCGTCGACAAAATTACACTAAATGCATAAATTGTTACTTTTCTTTTGCATATGTGTATATTTTAGATTGTCTGGTTTATGTTTTATTCTACTCAGATGTCCTGTTATTGCCTGTGTATTTGTATGTTGTATGTCTTCCTAGTGTGTTAGCCAGACACCGGCCGGTGTCCCGCTTCTATCACACTCAGTGTTCTATTGGTTTATAATTACCTTTATATCAGGGAAATAAAACTGTCCGGCTGGACATTTCCCCTAACAATATATTTCCATTTGGTATATATTTATTGTTTCTTTTCATCTGTTGTTTGCTCTAAGGACCCTTGTTTTTTACAATATAGTACCTACCCATGGTCCTTAGCTTATTGCGCCTTGGGTGCCCTTGTCCCTCCTAAATAGCACAGTTGGTATAGGCCAGTCTGCCCTAGGTCCCAGGTAATGGCACAGGGAGTTGGAAATACCACTTGAGAATAGGTTTGCACCTTTGCGTGGACTGGATGATAACAATTGACTGAGTCCACAACAAGCTGGACTCGCTAGCCCAGGGCATGATAGGTGATCATACTGCTTTGAATAAGTCTACAGGTTATTACAAGTCCCCATTAAAAAGTCATGACATGGAATATTGCGCAGTTAAAATCCAAAAGGGATGATGTAAGGTGGCTGGAAATATTTTGGAGGTTATCACTTTGAAAATTCTTTTTATATAAATGACTTTTCACTTTTTTTAAAGCTGTGTTCCCTTCGCCTGCGGAGCACCCAAACGGGGGCCTTCTTATTTTAGTCTTCCTCAAGATCTTTTGCACCCCTACTTTGATGGCAACTTATTTGCCCAATTTGCTGACAGTAGAGCTGGTATTTAAAAATAATCCTCCCTTGCTGGTGGAGAATTTTTATTATTCTTTCGGTAGAAGCACAGCTACAATACAGATCCAAAATGGTTTCACAAGTTGAGAGATTTGAAACTGTGTCCTTGCAACAATTTCTCTGAGCAAGACATCATACATTTTATGTTCTTCTGTGATTTGTATCATACACTAAGGCACATATTTATTATTGCCTTGTTTAGAAGCAATCAATTTGCACAAGTGAAACCAGCTTTGCTGTATTTACAAATGCTCCCTTCCCCCTTTGTCTGTTTTGGGGTTGCAACTTTCTTTTCTAGTGCCCTCAGACTTAGGAAAATGCAATTTATTGACCAGGGGGCTATTTAATTAATAAGCTGTAACTTTTTCTCAGTGGCGGCTGGTAGGGAACGGGGGGCAGGGCTGGGGGGACAGAGCGATGGGTTGAAAAATATATTTTTTAAAACCACTTACCTTTTCTGCCACCTCTCCTCTGTTTCCGCTTCTCTTCTCTTCTTAACTCCATTCCGGAAGAAGCTGCAGGAAGCACCCGGGTACACAGGCTCCCTTGAGTCAATCACAACACTGCAATGCAGCGTTCTGATTGGTTTGAGTGCCATGGATCAGCACTCAAATGGGGACAGGGAGCCAGAGTATATTTCCCACCAGGCTGTGCATTACAGCCTGGTGGGGAATATGCAAAGTGCGCACGACTGTTTGGCCGGGCCAAGACGGCAGGCCAAGCAGTCATGCGCACTTAAGTGTTCACAAACCACTCCTCCTCCCTGAGCAATAAGCCCCCACCATAACACAGCCCCACAGTAACGAAAACATAAAACAATAATAACATTGTTATTAGCATATTTATTTTTACGTTTTTCACTGCTCTAAGAGCAGTGGGGCGAGGCTCCTTAGACTTAGCTGAGGAGCCACACTGCTTTTGCTGTCTTAATGATTGTACTGTGACAATAGATTTTTATGGTTGGATTGTATTTGTATTAATCTATTTAACATATTTGGTTTTAATGGCTGTTGACTTTATGGAGTTTTAAATGAACAAATAAAGTACTATTGACTGACAGCCAATTTCAGCCAACTTCAACAACTGTATGAAGACGGCGGCTAAGTAGATGAAAGATAACTGTCTAAAATTAAATGAAGAAAAGATGAAGCCCTAATTTTTGGCTATCAACCATCTATATGGAATAACAATTGGCGGCCAGAGATGCTGGGAGCACTGCTGATCGCCATGGATTCAGCAAAACATCTGGGTGTGATTGGGGATAAAGATCTGGCTTTTGACTGGCAGGTTAATCATACAGTCTTCACCTGTTTCTGTAGCATTAAGATCATTCATAAAGTTTTTCCATTCATTCCTTTATTGGCACATAAACGAGTGTTATTGGCTCTTATCTCGTCATGGCTTGACTACTGGAATGCGCTTTATCTTGGCATTAACAAGTCGGCCTTAACGAAGCTGCAAATGGTCCAAATGCAGCAGCAAGACTGATACTAGACTTTCATAAGTACCAGTTAGTCTCAGCCAAACTAATCAAGCTGCACTGGCTACCAGTTAAAAAGTGAATTATGTTCAAAGCATTGTGCTTTGGTCACAAGGCTCTACATAGATCGGGTCCAGGAGCAATGATATCAACGTTCCAGTGGAACGTTCCCATCAGACAACTTCATTCTGCAAATCTAAGTTTGGTTTTTGTCCCCAAATTTTGGACAGTAAGATGTGAAGGGAGAGTCTTCTCAGTGGCTACAGCCATGTTATGGAACTCCCTTCCTCGTCATGTTTCTAGCCTGGAGATCTACGCATCATTTAGAAAAGCACTGAAAACTTGGATCTTCACTTTGTAAATTCCTTAGACACAGAACAGAGAGTTTACTATATTTTGTCTTTTTTTCTCACCTGACCTTGCATGTTTTAGCGCCTTGATCCCCTTTGGGTATTCATGCGCTTCTATACATCTAATTTCATTCATAGCTCAATTCAGAGCTATACCATATGACCCTCATGCCCCCTCACCATACACCTATAATATGCACAAAAGAAAGGTACTCCACAACACTATTCATACCCTTACTTCCCCTTGTCTATAGCAACACCAAACTACCTTTCACTCACAACTCCATAGCCCAACTTCTCAACTTCAAGCAGACGCACTATCACCCACAAAACCATACCCAAAAAAGCAAAGTCTTTAAGCCTTTTGTCAGAAGATAACAAAAACCAACAATTTCTCTGTCCTCCAACAGTTAACACCACCAACACGAATACACTATTCACAACTTCAAAGGACACATTTTTGGCCTGGGCAGAGCTTGCGGAGTCTCACTCTGCGGTATTTCGCGGAGTTACCAAAAAACTCAATGAAATTCCACAGAGTTCAGCAAGCAGGTGGAGTAAGGCGTATTAAAAAATTCGCTGAAGGCTGCCACTTATTAAAATGTTTGCTAAAAGAATCAGTGCTCTTTTACTATGACACACATAAAACTGGCTCCTGTGAAGGGAATCTCACAATTCCAGTTGGTCTCGATACAAACAAGCTTTAGTATAAATGTACTTTATTGATACTGAGGTGCTTCTGGTTTACATCAATATTTGCTGACTCTGTGTCTGGCAATACATGTTTGGTTAGAGCAGAGGTCTTCAAACTTTTTTACTTTGAGCCCCCCCTAAGCAAAATGTTTTGAGGTCGGGCCCCCTTCCAAAACTTTATGGCATCGATTGGGGGAGCGGGAGGGACATGGCTGCGTGCAGTGAGCGGGGCTTATGAGATAATTTCAGGAAATACTTTTTCTATAGCTTATGAACTGCACCAAATATGAGACTTATAAAACAGCAAATGCTTGAAACAAAAACAGATATCCCAAACAAACTGCTCCCCATAATTGGGGTGTTGTGAGCCCCTCACCCTCTTTGACCCCAATGCAACTATACCTGCAGCACTAATGATAAATGCAGTCCTGAGTAGCAGGCTATCTTCTCTGGCTCTTTTACCTCTTCCCCACCATGATGGATCATCGCGTCTGTCCTAATGCTTGAAAGGACAATACGCTCTGATGCCCCTTTTTTTAAAGGTAGACAGTCATAATTGTGATGCAGTGAGCCCCCCAAATTCCTGGGCCCCAGTCCTGTTGCATCTGCCCCTTTATGCTAACCAGCAGTGGCCACTTACATACTTGGCAGTAGTACCAGCTTAACTAATGAATGTCTCTTTTAAAAAAACAAAAACACTTATATTGTCCCCTTCTTTGAGGTTTCTCGCTAAAGAAGCGGTCTCTGGCCATTTGTAAACATAAAAATGAGTCTGCATACAGTGCTCCCTTTTCTGGGCCTTCTCTTTGACAATATCTATAAATCTCGCTCCTTTCCTCTGTCTTCTAGACCCTTTCTGTGAGGCCCCAAGGTTCGAGAGGATTAGAGCTCTTCATCGGAATGCCCCCCTGCTGGCCTTTTACCTGCCACCCCATGGACTCAGCTTTCACAAAAAAAACTTCCCCTTAATGGTTAATACTGACTTTGATATGCTGTTCCTGAAATCGAAGTGCGTGGTGGTAGTGAAGAAAGTTAAAAAAGAAACCAGCCTTCTTACCAGGTATAAAGCCAGTGCCACTGGAATTATGAGTTTCTGCAGCAGCTGCGTTTTCCACATAATTATCAGTTTACTGCATTTGCTACATAATCTGCAGATTCTAGCTCAAACGGAACAAAAGTTGCTTAAAGCATGACAAAGTGTTCCGGAGCAGTTGAAGGCCTTTTGCAAAGATTGACTGGTAATCTTCTAGTTGCTTACCAGGGGCGTAACAGAGGCCCCCACAGCCCCTGCGGTGCGGGGGCCTCTAGCTCAAAGGGCCCCCTTCGGCACTGCACTCTGGCCGAAGAGCTCCTGATTGAGCCCGGAGGGGGCCCCTCTAAGTACCGTGCAGGGAGGCCCCCTCACTTTTCGTTACGCCAGTGTTGCTTACTGCTGTATTTGGGTGTTAAACTGGTACTAATGAGGTGAAATATTTCCCCTGACAGTGTTACTGTGAGTTAAAATGACCACAAAATGTGGCGCATAGTGCCGCATAATTTACCTTTTCTTGCTGCATAGTTTAGTCAAACCTGCCACATAATTTTGTCCTCTTCCGCTGAATAATTCAGTGGATCTGTTTAAAGCTTTATGGTAGCAAAAATCTATTCTTGTAATGTAAAGAAGTTATCAGCTGGGATCTGGAATAGTGGAGACACTTATAAAAAGTGTCTGCATTAGATACAGTTTGATTACTTATTACTAAAAAGTGTATTTTGTAAGAACTTATTTTATCTCAATCACTGCATCATTTTGCAGAAGCCTAGCTTAGAGTATGTAAATACTGTTTTAAAATAATGACTTACATATTCACAGTGCTTTCTGCCACAGGCTGGGACCTCATAGCACCATAAACAGGGCCATTGGAATTATGTGGCAGGAGAAGGCCAAATTATTCAGCATGTTTGACTAAATTCTGCAGCAAGCAAAATCAAATTATGCTGCATATTCTGTGATAGCATTACTGCACTATTTTGCTATTTTTACACTATGTTAACATTGTCCTGGCCTTTATTGCCCCTCATAAGTACCACATTAACACCCACATATAGCAATGAGCAACAGAAAGGTGACCAGTCAACCTTTAGAAAGGGCCTTCCACTGTGAGGTACCATGTGCTGCTGCAATTTTTAATCTGCAAATTATGCAGCAGACGATGGATTATGTGGCAAATGCGGGAAAACCATAACTATGCACTGTGAGTGCAGGGTGAGCGTGAAAGTGAAGGGTGAGAATGAGGCGCGAGATGCCTGAATGCAGGGGGAATTCCCTGACACTTGAAGTTAATCAGCATATTATTGATGGAGCGTAGGGTTTCAGATAGAAGTTAAACTATTGCTATTATGGAATTAATCAGGGAATCCAGGGTGAAGGAAATGAAGAAAGTGCTGATCCTGCAACAAACTTCGAGACTTATGATTAGGGTTGCCAGCGCATTATTTTGATGTTGCAGACGGTACAAAAATAAACAGTCACCGAAAGCCCTATTTTCAGCACTTATCTGTGTGTACTTCAAAAAGCAAATATAAAGCACTTTTAAATGTGTTCTAGGGCTGCCTGAATGATTAATGACTGAAAATAAAAGGAACAGACAGAAAGTCACATTACAAATGAATACATACTTTTTTATTTAAGACCCTATTTAGTGTCAAAGCAATGTCTTTGCAGGCTCTTTAAACATACATGGATGGAATTTTTTGTATTCCTTTTCATGAAATCCATTTTCACACTACAGCAGTAAATTTAAAATACAAATGTAAGGGATAGTCACAGTCGGGGCCCAGGGGGTACTGGAAAAAGAAAAAAAACTATTCATCGGTAACCAGCTGATTCGCGTCACCGGTGACCAGTCAGTCAATTCTTTATTGTTTAAGTTAATTAAAACCATAACAATATCATAATATAAATAAGGTATCAATGGTTTAACAGCAAATACATTATTTCAAATATATATAAAAAAGGGCATGTTACTTATTATATCCTAAAAGCCGGAAGAGATGTCTCTAACATGAGACCAATTAAAAATAGTTCGTAATTCTGTGTCGTCAGGTTGCTGTCGGTGTTACGATTTCATCAAATATTAACATTAATAACTTTTTATCATTTTTAAAATTGCAATAAAGATACTAAACATTACTGGGTTGGCAGGGCCTGCTTCTATCAACCATTTTGTTTTTCTCATAAAGTAATAGAAATGTCATCATTTTACAGGGCAGCTGAGGGTCTGTTGTACCAAGTCCTCTAATGATGGCGGATCTACAAGTTTGGATCCCTCTGTCATTAAAAGCCTTTTTTAGGAGCGATGCGCGTTTCGATTTTAAGCTGGGGCAGACACATATGAGATGGTTGAAATTTTGCCATTCTGCACCATATAAGCTACAAGATTTGACGCCTGTATACTTGCATGCTGGTTGATCAGCCAGACTTGGTAATACCCCAAAACTTGTTGCCATTAACTTGTGTTTCAAGTGAGGAGAGTATGTTGTACCGAGGTATTCCGCCTGTCGAAGTGATGTATAGGATTGGAGAACCATCCAGCCATGGGATCTTTTAGCTAAAATAAATTTGTCTACTAGAAATGATTGTAGCTTAGCCTCCTTGTTTGTTACGCTACGGAACCCAAAGTTCATTTGTCTCGGTTTCCTTCAACTCCATTTTCAGGAATTTGCCATAACTTGAGCTTGGATCATCTTCCTGGGCTCGCCACAAGGCGTCATTTAAGGTTCTGCCAAAGTTTATACAAAGTTTTAATCGCTGCATATTTTCTCCCTGTCTCCTGTTTGATGAGGCCGATTTGGAGTTGGACCTGTGCCGGGGATGCTGTCTGAGGTAGATTAAAGGCTTTTTTGTAACCCTTTGTCTGCAGACAGTCTAGGAGTTTTACGTCTTTGCCATTTAACAGTATGCTTACATAGGTTATTGCAGATAGTAGCTTAGCAGCAATCACTGCTATCAGTGGCGTGAAGGAGGGGCCATACCGTTTTTTTGCAATGGCACAGAAAGCATAAATAATGGCATTTCCTTTTTTTCCCAGATATTGTTTCTGAAATTGAAAATGTAAGCTATTGTCTATATATATCCCCAGGTACTTATAAGTACTTACTATTCCAAGGCTCGTCTCTCGCAGTTTGAATTGATACAGATGTTGCGTGCAGTTTGTGACTGACATAGTTTTTGTTTTAGTGTTGTTAATTTCCAGTGCGTTGATGTTAACAAACGTTGGGAGCTCATTAAGTGCTCTCTGTAGGTCTACTCGGGTTAGACTAAGCAAGACTATATTGTCTGTGGACGAGAGGTGCGTTATGGGCAATGTTGCCAGGTGCGGAGCATGTGCATTTGCCTGATCCAGTCGGGGTGAGAGATCTGCCATAAAAAGGTTAAATAAATGGGGGGCTAGTACACAGCCTTGTTTCAGTCCAATCTCTGTTTGTATCTTCCTGGACAATTTTGTACCATTTGCTATTTTCACACGGACCCACGTGCACGTATACAGTTGTATAATGGGTCGTAACATTGTTTCCAGGAGACCCAGGTTCTGTAGTTTAGTCCATAACAGCCCGTGGTTCACACGATCAAATGCGGCTTTGAAGTCTATAAAACACAGTTGTAGTGGTCTTCGCTGGGGTTTGCACTTATCTGCTATTGTGGCAAGGATTAAAATATTTGTTGTTGTGCCACATCCTTTGCGGAACCCTGTTTGGTTAAATGGGTTCAGCCCTTTTATGTTGGACCATTCTACCAAGTCCTCCAGGATTAATGAGGCAAAATATTTTGTTTCCACATCCATAAGTGCAATTAGTCTATAGTTTGCCGGATCTGCCCTGTCACCTCCCTTGAAGATCGGATTAATTATTGACCCTTTCCTGCTTGAGGGAAGGGTATTTGTTAGGCCAATTTCGTTGTAGAGACCTGATAGCGATTTTGCCCAGTAGACGGGATCAGCCCTGAAGATGGCCTGTGGGATGCCATTTGGGCCTGGGGCTCCATTGTTGCGACCCTGTTTTAATATTCTGGATTGTTGTTAATTTCCAGTGAGTTGATGTTAACAAACGTTGGGAGCTCATTAAGTGCTCTCTGTAGGCCTACTCGGGTTAGACTAAGCAAGACTATATTGTCTGCGGACGAGAGGTGCGTTATGGGCAATGTTGCCAGGCGCGGAGCATGTGTATTTGCCTGATCCAGTCGGGGTGAGAGATCTGCCATAAAGAAGGTTAAATAAATGGGGGGCTAGTACACAGCCTTGTTTCAGTCCAATCTCTGTTTGTATCTTCCTGGACAATTTTGTACCATTTGCTATTTTCACACGGACCCACGTGCCCGTATAAAGTTGTATAATGGGTCGTAACATTGTTTCCAGGAGACCCAGGTTCTGTAGTTTAGTCCATAACAGCCCGTGGTTCACACGATCAAATGCGGCTTTGAAGTCTATAAAACAGTTGTAGTGGTCTTCGCTGGGGTTTGCACTTATCTGCTATTGTGGCAAGGGCTAAAATATTTGTTGTTGTGCCACATCCTTTGCGGAACCCTGTTTGGTTAAATGGGTTCAGCCCTTTTATGTTGGACCATTCTACCAAGTTGTCTAGGATTAATGAGGCAAAATATTTTGCTTCCACATCCATGAGTGCAATTAGTCTATAGTTTGCCAGATCTGGCCTGTCACCTCCCTTGAAGATCGGATTAATTATTGACCCTTTCCAGCTTGAGGGAAGGGTATTTGTTAGGCCAATTTCGTTGTAGAGACCTGATAGCGATTTTGCCCAGTAGACAGGATCAGCCCTGAAGATGGCCTGTGGGATGCCATTTGGGCCTGGGGCTCCATTGTTGCGACCCTGTTTTAATATTCTGGTGATATCTTCTACTATGTAGTGTTGACTTTTTATTATTATTATGTTCTTATATAGCGCCTGATTCGACCCCCGAAGGGGTATCTCCGCGCTTGCCTTGGGAACCCATCCTGGCTTTTCCCTGTGAGATAGCCCCTACAGGGCATCCCCAAGGTCAAAGCCAGGCATCCCGCCGCGGGGGGCGGTTGTGGAGATTAAGCAAGCTTAATGCCCAGAGTTGCAGAGTGTGAACCCATGATTAGGTCAGGCACCGAAGCGAGAATTATCGAGTCCGTGGACATTTGAGCTCAAGACCCTGCCGCGTCGGGAATTGAACCCTGTTCCCGGGTCTGACCTCTGCTTCAGGGTCTGCCTGCTCTAACCAGTGAGCCACACTTCTCCACAGACTTTCCAGGGCTGGTGGTAGGGCTAGGGTGGTGCTGAGGTATTGTGGTCCAGGGTGATTCTTCCTAGAGAGTTTAAGGACCAGAGATTTGCTGTTACTGTTTGTTACGCTTTTCGGGAATGTTGTGAAATCTTCCAATGTTTTACTTAAATGAACTACCCAACAGTTCTCTGTTACTGAGGCATTATTTATCACTTCTTTTGATCTTATTGTGCCATTTACTCATTCCCAGAAGAGCCTGTTGTTTGTCTGTTTGGCACAAAAAAGTTACTTCGTCCAGAATGTCTCCTGTTGTGCTTTCTGGTACTTCCAGATTTGATTTTTGTACTGCCTCTTGATAATCTTTATTTTCTGCCAGGTGTGATTTGGGACTTTAATAATAATAATAATAATACAGACTTTTGTATAGCGCGAACAGCTACCTCAACTAGGAGGTGTCCCGGCGCTGTAAGAGCAGAGCAGGACTAAGAGCCCTGGGAGAAAGAAATATCTAGTTTCCTTGTTTGAAGAGCCAGGTCTTCAACTGCTTTCTAAAGCTGGATTCCGAGGGACCACTCTGAAGGCTCGGGGGCAAAGAGTTCCATAGCCGAGCCGTATTTGCCGAAAACGTACGTCCTCCTATTCGAGCCCTTCTCACTCGTGATTCTAGCAGTAGAACCCGGCCATTCGAGCGGAGAGAACGGGCCTGGGAGTATCTGGGCAACCGCGATCTTAAATAGTGTGGACAGATTCCGTGCAAAGCTCGAAACGCCAGCGTAAGAGCCTTGAATTTTATTCTACTGGATACCGGCAGCCAATGAAATTAGCAGAGATGAGGGGTCACATGGTCTTTAAACGGTATGCGCTTTAGCAGCCTAGCCACCGCGTTCTGCGCGATTTGCAAACGCTGGATCAAGTATTTCGGGAGACCTAGGTATAGGCCATTCGCATAATCCAGCCTAGATGTAATTGTGGCATGGATCACCGTTTTCCTACACTGCCCTGGCAAGAGCGCAAGAATTTTCCGCAGGTTGTTCAGTTTGCTGAGACAGCACCCCGTCACCTGCTGAATATGCGAGGAAAAGGATAGACTTTCGTCCCATTTAACCCCTAGGTTTTTTGCTGAATGGCTAGGTTGAGGTGCACGCCCCATCTCCCCGGGCCACCATAGATCTGCCGCTGGAGGTGTACCTTTCCCGAAAAAGATCACCTCTGTTTTATTCGGATTCAACTTTAATTTATTCGTGTTAATCCAGGTTGCCATGTCGCCGAGACAGCCCTTGAAGCTGGCAAAGTCTGCCTCTGACACTTCAGAGTAGGGGAAAACCAACTGGGTGTCGTCTGCATAAGATATTGCAGTGACCCCCCAGTTGGCAATTAATGTGAAGAGCGGGGCCAGATAAATATTGAATAATAAAGGGCTTAGTGCCGACCCCTGCGGAACACCACATCTCAGGCTCCTGGACTTTGAGGAACATGCCCCCAGTGCCACCCTCTGCGATCTGTTTGACAGATAAGAATGTAGCCACCCAAAAACCTGATCCTGAAGCCCAATCGCTGCAAGCCTCTGTAATAGTCTGCCATGGTCGACCGTATCAAAAGCGGCCGACAGATCCAGGAGAATCAGCATAGCTGAGTCCCCTGAATCCATCGACCACCTCACCGACTCTGCCACCTCGATCAGGGCTGTCTCGGTACTGAAACCGGGTCTAAACCCGGATTGGGTCTCATGTAGAATATTGTTGGCCTCAATATAGCTATTTAGCTGTCGCTGAATTAATTTCTCCATCATTTTACCCGGCGCCGCCAGTAAAGAAATTGGACGGAGGTTGTTCAGGTCCTCATTCGGGTTTTTTTTTCAGAGGAAGAAGCGTTGCATGCTTCCACCCCTCCGGGAACTCTCCCGTCCTAATGGAGGTATTCCAGATGTGTTGCAAGGTGGGCACGATTGAATCCGCCATCAACCCCCAGAGCTTTGGTGGGCAGGGGTTGTCTGGCGAACCTGATTTACAGCGCATTAGTTCCTGCTTCACCATATCCAATGAGATTGGCTGGAATTGGCCAAGGGGCAATAAGCGTAGACCATTGGCTATTGAATTGGCCTTTACTGTGGGTCTCGCAGGAGCAAAGGAATCATACACTTTTTGTATTTTATTGTCAAAAAAGTTGATATGTCATCACAGAGTGCTGTGGACGGGGGAACCTCCCTCTCTATGCATCGTGGTTTAAAAAATGACTGTACAATTTTAAAAACCTCTTTACTTGAGTGTTTCGCTTGTTGGACCGAAGAAGCAAAAAACATTTTCTTGGCCCTTTTAATTGACTTTAATTGACTTACAGTCTGATTTTTCCACCCTGAGTTCGGCAGAGAACCATGGGGCCGAGGGGGACTCCCTCTGCGACATTGCCCGCTTAGCGGGAGCAATCTGTGCCACCATCTCCCCTATCCATTGATTCATCGCCCTAGCATCCTTGCTAGCATTTGTTGATAGCTGTGGGGGGTTGCGAGCCAGAGCTGGACCTATAATTTCCGGGCTGAGCTTTTTCCACTGCCTCTGCAGAAAAGACTGTTTCCCCTTGACTGTTCCCTTCCCTTCTAACCCTACTACCAAGGGGATAAATTAATGATCTGACCACAACAGCGGCTGTGCATCTTTCACTAAAAGGCCATTTATATTAAAAAAAATGAGATCGAGCGGGTGGCCAGCTCTGTGCGTCGGTCCCCTAGTGGATAGGACCAAATTCGCTGCACTCAAAGAGGCAACTAAATGCTCCGCCTGTGAGTTATCCGGTCTATCTACATGCATATTAAAATCCCCAACCACCAAAAAATTATTATGCAGGAGGGAACTTTGGACAATAGTGTCCATTAATGCCTTTGTGCTGCTTTCTGGGCAATCTGGGGGTCGATAAATGACAATGCCAGCTAGAGCCATTTGGGGGCTAATTAGCAAGCAAAAATGCAAGGCTTCAATCCCCAAGATCGAGCTCGGTAGGGCCGATGTGAGAGTGTGATGCTCCTTAAAAATGAGGGCCACCCCTCCTCCTCTCCTCCCATCCTCCCGATTGGAAAAGCACATTTTAAAACCGTCAGGTACTGCTAGAGCAATGGCAGTCATATTATGCTCATTCAGCCATGTTTCGGTTAGAAACAAAGCGTCCCGTTCCTGACTCTCTAATAGCAGCCAGATGTCATTTGCATGCCTTATCATAGATCTGCAATTCAGCAATCCTGCTCTAAAGCGCTTACTATGCTGGCTGTTGTCTGCCTTTAGTTTGACCTCTTTCAAGGCGCCCGCGTCACAGCGCGAGATCTCACCTTCCAAGCATGAGAATGGGCTGAGCAAAAGCCCTGCATCCGGTGGATCGGTTTTGCACAGCCCCTTTGGCTTGAGAGAAAGCAGGTCCTCCCTAGACAAGATGACCCTGTCCCCCAATATACCCGTGCCGGCAGCATGACTGGCCCTGGCCGCAGTACGGTCGCGGACGGGCGCAGACGGGCTTGCCTTAGGCGCGCCCGCTGCACTCGTCCGCTGCGCGGCCGGATACACATAATACTAATAGGGGAGTACCCCAGAAGCGATGCAGTGTGTGGGAGGAGTCACGTCCATCCGCTCAAGCGGCACAAAAAGCCGTGGTGTACCAGGGACGGACCGGGTAAGTACAGAGGGGCAATAAAGGTCACAACTTTGCCTGCCAGTATACCCCCAAGTTAAAAATACGAAATGCACACAAAAAACGGAACATAAGTATTTCAAAGCACACCGTTCTGCAGCAGCTTATTAAATCAAACCACAGTGCAGTTAAAAACACGGGACTTCTCACACAGCCCAGCGCCTAGCTCGCGCTGCTCTCACCAAGCGCGGCTGATCACCAACACCTTTGTAGGCAGTGTGTGGGAGGAGCCACGTCCCTCCGCTCAAGCGGCACAAAAAGCTGTGGCGTACCAGGGAAGGACCGGGTAATACAGAGGGGCAATAAAGGTCACAACTTTGCCTGCCAGTATACCCCCAAGTTAAAAATACAAAATGCACACAAAAAACGGAACATAAGTATTTCATAGCACACCGTTCTGCAGCAGCTTATTAAATCAAACCACAGTGCAGTTAAAAACAAGGGACCTCTCACACAGCCCAGCGCCTAACTCGTGCTGCTCTCACCAAGCGCGGCTGATCACCGACACCTTTGTAGGCAGTGTGTGGGAGGAGTCACGTCCCTCCGCTCAAGCGGCACAAAAAGCCGTGGCGGACCAGAGACGGACCGGGTAAGTACAGAGGGGCAATAAAGGTCACAACTTTGCCTGCCAGTATACCCCCAAGTTAAAAATACGAAATGCACACAAAAAACGGAACATAAGTATTTCAAAGCACACCGTTCTGCAGCAGCTTATTAAATCAAACCACAGTGCAGTTAAAAACAAGGGACCTCTCGCACAGCCCAGCGCCTAGCTCGCGCTGCTCTCACCCATGCACCCATTTCTGTGTGTTGTTTTTCCTCACCGCCTTTCTCAATTCTTTTCTTAGCGAGTAGGCCCTGCTGGAAATATTTGCTTTGGGCCTAAACCTTCTGGTCTGTGCATAATTAATTTTGGATGCCTGAATTAATAGTTTTTTCGTGAAGGTGGACCAGTTCTCTACTGAGTTATTGCCGGATATGATCTTTGTTTCAATTATTTCTTTTGCTAGTAATATTAGTTCTGGCAGAGTTTCTGCTGACCATCTTATACGTTTCAGATTAGTTGTAGTCAGTTGACCAATCTCAATGGGAGCCGGGCTATGTTTTAGATAGCCTGTTTCCATTTCAAGTACCTGATATGAATAATCACTTCGGGTTGATTGCTTGATCGTATATTTCATCACACGGGCGAGTAAAGGAAGCATTAAAATTGTATAATCTAAAATTGACTGGGAGTGGGCACCCTGATAGGTCCACCGGGAGGAGTGTCATCTTTTGTTCTACCATTTAAGACTCGCAAGCTTAGATGTTCTAGTGCCAGAACCAGCTTTTGCCCGTTCAAATCGTGTCTCTTTATTGAAGAGAAGGATTGCGAGGGAACAGACCATAGCTCTTTGTCCGCTGTTAGCTGGTCATCATCATCTGGTGTATGGATTAAATATGAATTGAAATCGCCGGTTATTATTATCTCCCAAGTGGGGTTTTCAAATCTGATTGAAGTGATTATCGACATCAGTTTTTCAGACTGTGCTTCTTTTTTCCTGGCGTTTGGATAAAAATAGAGATTTATTAATATCACTGTTGTTGTCTGATTTTTACGCCCCTGGACCATTTTGATTATTTGTAGATCTGATTTCGTACTCGGTAGATGTTCAATTTTGATATTTAGAGCTGTTGATATATATATATTGCTAAGCCACCCTTTGGCCTTCCATGTTTATGTGTTCTGGTTTCCATTACATGATGGAGTGTATAACTGACCACCTCCTTGCACTCCATCAGCTATGTTTCTTGGAGTGCGATGATGTCATAATACTCCCAATATGCTGGAGCAGTGTTGTCCTGTAGTTCTCTTTTTGCACCTGCGATGTTCCAGGATAAAAGTTTTACGGTATTGTTATTGGTGCTTTTTCCCTTTCTGGCAAGTCATTCTCTTTTCTGGACATTTAGGGCTGTGGCCATCCAGTTCCATTTATTACTGTCTTGTTGTGGGGTTAGACTCCCCATAATATCTTCGGAAGAGTTTATTTTTCCTCTTGCATTTTGAAGTACTAAGTACACTGGGATGTTCTGTTCCTCTCTTTTTGGTTTCTTTGGCACTATTAGTAGAGGTGAAGGATATCATTGTTTTGTTGGTCTTATCATTTAACCAGTTTGCAAAGGTATGCAAATGGTCTTTAAAGACCTGTGAAAAACTCAGGCGTGCTGGAGTCTTAATAGGTCTCCAGACACTGCCCAGCCGAGCCCCCAGCACTACACCCACTGACCTCTGGTCCCACGGCACTCTGAGGGCTTCAGAGTAAATGAAGACAGCCTGGAAATGCAGCAAATAAATATCGCTGCACTTCCATGCGTTTTTATTTACATGTGCTTGCAGAGGCCTTTGCGCCCCCATAGGAACCCAACCACGACCCCCCAGGGGGCGCGCCCCACAGTTTGAAGAGTGTTGACAGTTGGTAGTGACAGTTGGTGAGGCTGGCGCTGTGCTTGCACGCATGTCAGAAGGCTGTCTGTGGGTATTCAGCTGTGCAACTTCTGCTTCTGCTGTACTAACGGGTATCCTCCTGTCTCTACACCGTTCATATTTAACATACAAAGGTATTATTGATTAGTTTATTACCTCTTGGAAATAATTTGTGCTGGCGTGGTTCCCAGCCCACACAAACCACGAGATAGTTCAGTGGGTTGATGTGCTTGTGTCATGATGCGAATTACTGAATGTTCTCGAAGGTGGCCTCACAGATATAATCCCTGTGGTGTGCAGGAAGGTGACCTTCAACCGTTGGGGTGAGCTGTTGGTGGCTAAGGCTGCTGCGCCGCTTCATAAGCCCTTTTCTATCTAAAGACGGAACACTCAGTGTCGTCCCTTCGCCTTTACAAAGGTGATAAGTTGCTGTGACATTTTTCATGCACTAGAGTAGCCGACAGTTAGCAGCTGTGCTCCTGTCACTCGTGCTTCAAGTGAGCAGGTTGCGCCTTCTGTTCACAGGCTGGAAGAGGCGGCGCTGGTTGGCTGACAAAAAGAGAGGTGAACATTCGAGGTAGGAGAGGGCGACCTTCAACTAATGCCTTGTGGAGTGGAGCCAATGCCTGTTCATGAGCTGCAGAGACTGCCAGGAGTCAGGACGAGTTATATGTGCTCAGCTTGAGGAGTTGTGACACTAAAGGGTACAAAAAATCTGCGGTGCGCATGCTCAATAAGTTAATGCAGGTCAGTCAAGAGATTTGGTGCGCCCCTGGATTTGCAGCCTGCAAGCTTTTAAACAATTTGTGTGAAATAAAACTGTTGCAACACACGCCCATCAGTAAAAGGACTCTTCAGTTTGTCACATGGCTTACTGTGTTCTAAAATGGGGGGGCGAGCTCTGTTTTAAGGGATGCAGAGCACAGCATCAGTGTTCAATTTGCAAAAAAGTAGTCTGTGAGGCACGGTGCTGTACCCTGCAGTTGATAATGTGTAATGTGGGTTCTACCTGCGGACCCTGGCAACATTATTACAGTATTTCACAGGAACACAAGTAAAAAAAGGGGGGGGGTCCTTTCTGTATGGTTAACTTCAGATTTGTGACCAAAAGGGCTACACACTAATATCACTTTTTAGTGTTTGTGAGGTACAACCTACTATAATTTTCTAGTGTTATAGAGTGACACGGGTGATTTAGATCTACACAAAAACCTACAGTATCTTTCGTTTCACAATTTATTTATTTTTTTTAATTTTTTACATATGAATTCATTTGTTACATTTAGTTACTGTAAACACATTGCATTGGTTCAAAATATATCTGTTGTACACAATTTAGATACACTTGTTATAATTAAAATCATTTCATACAAAACAATACATAGATTCAACAATTTTTAACAAAATTTTTTATAAAAATGATGCCATAGTGAGTCTTTTTGTCAACACACCTGAGAGAATCTCTGCCCCCAAGACAAGGGAGGTGGAGGAGCAGCCCTACCTGGTCATGTGTGGTTTCTCCCAGGCTCAGCCTCCATTATTTACCAAGGAGCATCATTCCCCTCAGGCACCAGCTGCAGGTCCCCTGGAAATGCAGCACCTCCATGGCCAAAACGGAAGGACTACTCTGCAAGCTGCTCATGCAGGAGGTTGGAATTTAGGACTGACAGTTTGGCACTTATTAACAATGTCAATGGACATAGAGATAAGACTTCTTCCAGAGCACCAAGGTTCCATCCAAGAGGAATGCCGGTACTCGGAGATGCAGTGTTCTGGGGCTCATGACACTGCATTAAAGTATGGCCAAATTGCTTTAGAATTTGGTTGGGTGCTGGTAAACACCCCCATGCAGCGAATGGCATTTTTTTGCTGAACTCTGGGCTCCAACAAAAGCACAGAGTAGTAAATCTCCACAAACTCCACCCGGCCGAGCAGATTTTGCTGCCCACCGCTATGGACAATACTCCCCCCTCCTGCAGCACAAAATCACACCACATGCAACATAAATGACCACTTATCATATCTATTGATAGACACAGAATCTGACTTTCTTTTTATAAATGAATCATGGATGGGGATAGATATGGTACCAGTATTGCATGAAGCTGTTGCACTAGGATATCAAACTCTAACACAAAATCACAGAAATTACAAATCCCACCAAAGCTGAGGATGTTTCTTAAGATGCAACAATACCCAAACCTTTTCATTTTACCTTCTCCATCTACAGACCACCCACATCAACTCCGAAGCCAACCACACAAAGGAACTCTTCAAAATAGTCAAACTACGTGCTCCCCTACCTGAAGTACTCAAGAAAACCATCAACCAGCAGCTCACTGAATTCCTGGAACCAAACTACCTACTGGATGCCTCACAATCAGGATCCATGCCAACTACAGCACTGAGACCGCACTGATTGTTGCCACCGGTGACATCAGAACACTCCTTGACCATGGAGAAACTGTGGTCATGATCGTCCTTGACCTCTCTGCTGCATTCAACACCGTCTCCCAAAGCACCCTCATCAACAGACTCTACAACAGAGGCATACAGCAAGAAAACCTCAAATGGATCCCCTCCTTCCTTACAGGATGCACACAGATCATCCAACTGCCTCCATTCACCTACTCATCCAAAGACATCATATGCGGCGTACCACAAGGACCATCCCTAAGACCCACTCTATTCAACATCTACTTGACCCCCCCCTCGCAGATATGTGAAATCTAACGGACTCAGCATAATCTACTATGCAGACGACACTCAACTGATGCTCTTGCTCACTGAGGACCCCTCCAACGCCAAAATCAACTTCTGCAACGCCATGTCCAATGTAGCAAATTGGATTAAATACAACTGCCTCCAACTCAACTGTAACAAAATGGAGGTATTGATCTCCGCATGGTACTACAGCTACTGGCCTGCAGAACATGGACTTACACCCACACCGACCAACCATGTGCACAACCTCGCCATCATCCTCGACAGCCAACTGACCATTACAGGACAAGTCAACACAGTCGCCTCTTCCTACTTCCACACACTTCACATGTTCTGCAGAATCTTCAGATGGATCCCAACTAATACCAGAAAGACCATAACTTAGGCCCTCATCACCAGCCACATTGAATCAGAAGATTCCAGAACATACAGAACGCCGCAGCCAGACTCATCCTGGACCACCCTCAAATGAACTCTTATTGACCCCACAGGCTCCCCATCCAGAAGAAATGCCAGTTCAAGATCCTCACACACCCCTACAAAGCACTCCATGACCTAGAACCTGCCTACATCAGCCATTGACTAAACTTCCACCAACCGTCTAGACACCTGCGCTCCTCTTCACTCTCCCTCACACCCCCGCATCCATCGCAGTCGCAGCAGTGACCGCTCCTTCTCCTACATCGCTGCCAAGACCTGGCATGATCTTCCCTTCCAACTCCATACACCCCCCATTGCAGGCAGACTTCAGGAAGAGATTCACGCCCTGCCTCCTAGACAGTGACACAGTGCCCAGACACCCATAGGGGTGACAGTGTTGCACTTTACAAATATTGTTTGATTGATTGATTGAGCAAGACCACTACCTAGCAATGAAACATTCCCAGACACATTGGTAGATACACCTCTATCCTTTTTATAATATACTCAAACATATACATTCTTGGCAACCTCAACATATGCTTTGACAAACCTAATAGGCCAAACCCAGAATCATGCTCACTGGCCTAAGCACACACAACCTACAACAGCTCATTCCCAATTTCACACACAACATTGGCCACATATTAGATATCATCTTCACCAACCTAAACCTAGTCACAGTCCAAAGAATTAGCCCAGTGGCATGGTCTGACCACAACCTCACTTCGTTCCAACTCAAGACACCAAAACTCACCCCAAATAAAATTATCTGCTCCTTAACTACACATCGACCTCTGAACAAGCTGAATGAGAAGGAACTATAAAACCTGGTTACCTCCTACACAGATCTGGTCATAATAAATTCAATACAAACATGCTGTGAATGGCTCCAGAAAGCTTTTGATACTCTAATTCCTCTAGAAACATCTACGCATAACGAAAAAAGCACAACCCTTGAATGAATGCAGAATTAAAAAAGATCAAAAAACAAATTGCTAACCATCAATTCAACTGGCTAAAAACAAACAACCCTCAAGACAAAACATGCTTACACAGACACAACAGAATATACAATTCATCAATCAAAAAGGCAACAACGTATACTATTGCAACCAACTCCATAATGCAAACTGTGCTAATAAGCAATTTTATAAAATATTCACAGAATTTCATAGGCCAAAATGCACAGAAACTACCTACCCTATTTTTCGAGAAGTTTGTAACTAAAGCAAATATGCTGGATTATTATTTACACAAGTGAAGTAGTGTGGCTCACTGGTTAGAGGCGGCAGACCCGAGAGCAGAGGACGGCCCGGGACCAGGGTTCGATTCCCGGCGCGGCAGGTTTCTGGACCAGGGTCAGCGGACTCGATAATTCTCTCGCCTCGGTGCCCACTCTGATCAGCGATCACACTCGGCAACTCTGGGCATCAGCTTGCCTCATCTTCACTAACGGCCCCACCAGACCGCCGGGGATGCCTGGTCTCACCCTGGAGATACCCATTAAGGGACCATCTCTCAGGGAAGCCAGGAAGGGTTTCGCAGCGGTCGAAGCGCCTTGGGACCCTACGGGTAAGTAGTGCGCTATATAAATGCCAATACACACACAACAAAAAAGCCAACAGTCCTGAACCATGTTTTATATAAAGTCCTCCAGGGAAAGGCAAGCACAGACTCTATGCTCCTTCAAAGAACGCTCACCAACTGAATTTTTGGATCTTGTCAAAGTGAGCAAACCAACAGGCCCTGACCTTTGTCCACCTCAAATCTTTAAAAACCATTAGGTTTTCAACCTCTGCAGTCATCCCAATCAGAACACTCATCAATAACTCCTTAACCGCATCATTGCTGCAGCAATTCCCGTGCTGTGCTGCAATTTTAAAAATCCCATGTTATGTGACAAGGTCAACTCGTCAAACGCACAGCGCAGGTACCGCCCATGGCGAGCTGACCTTGTCACACGCATTGAAGGGGTTAACCACATGATTTTTCCCAGAAGAATTAAAAAAGGCATGCACACACCCATTATTGAAAAACCCTAACCTGGACAATTTAGACCCCACTAACTACGGACCCATAACAAACGGATCACTCCTTGGAAAACTTATAGAAAGAGCAACTTTCACCCAGATGTCACACTTCATTCCGTGGGACTAGACAAGGGTGTCTGATGTCCCCCCTACTGTTTACCTTCTTTATCGAGCCCCTGGCCACAAAATCCGAGACTATTTGGAAATTAGAGCTCTAATACTGGGTATGGCAAAATTAAAGCTGTTCGCAGTCTATATTGTTTTATATTTAAGTCCGGAGAGCTTGAATCTCGACTGGGTATTAACAGAATTCAGCCAATTCGAGTTGACTGGGGGCTATAAGATGAATCAAAACAAGACTGAGATTTTAACTTTAAATACCGATTGTGATTTTCTCCCTTTGAATCTTAAATCTCAGGTCTTGAAATCGGAACCAATATGCTATCTGGGGGTATTCATTTCTAATCAGTATGATTAGTTAAATTATCAAGCAATGCGGAATAAAATCAAAGTATTGCTGGATAACTGGTCACTCTTACCCTTAACATTAATAGGTAGTGTAGACCTTATAAAAATGTCCATACTTCCTCTACTTGTGTTTCTTTTTATAAACGTGCCTTTGAAAATTAAAACCAATTATTTTAAAGAGCTAGAGTCTAAGTTTAGGGAATTTGTCTGGAGTACAAAAAGCTTCCAGGGTCAAGCTAGCAACTCTACAGCTAAAAATCAATCAGGGTGGGTTAGCTTTGCCGAAACTTCGATCTTATCATGAGGCAGCGATTTTAGATCTTACATCTTACTGAAACCAAATGGATTATTAGACAATTTTTTCTTAGATAAAATGGTCCAGGAATCTGGCTCGCAAATACTGATATTTCTAAAAATAACTAAATTGCCGAAGAGGACAAGATATAGGCAGTTGCAGGAATATGCTTCTAGATTGCAAATCTTTTTTAAACAAGCCAGCTCTTCCAGATTCCACTATCTAAAGTTAGGGGAATGCAAAAGTCTGGGTCTTTAAATCCATTCTAGTCACCTCAAAAATTGGAAGGACTGCTGCTTAGAAGATCTAAGGCATTTTTTATGAATAATAAAATAATCACCTGGCAGGAGGTTCCAAATAGATATGGCGAACTTAGCAAGCTTGGCTTTTTTGAGTATCTCCAGATTGTACATTTTATAAAAAGATATAAACTTACATCATGCGGTGCCCCAACTAAACTGGTGATATCTCTATATCGAGCCAAACTAAGTGGGGTGGGCAACTGGTACGCTCAACTGAGTGAACTTAACAAATCTTCTTTGGTCAAGACATTTTTAGAAAGAGTATCACGTCAAACTAATTGCACTTTGTCTAGCCAGGAGTGGCAGTCCATATCCCAGTTAGGGAGTAAGGCATTTAGGGCCAGATGTCGGTAATCCCCGATTACCGAATCATACCGATTCGGTATTTAAGAACTGGCAATCGGGATGTAGGTATATTTACCGAATCAATTACCGAATCGGTAAGATTCGGTAATTACCGAATCGGTATTTACCGATTCGGTAATTGCCATTGATTCCTATGGGCCTTGAGGCCCATAGGAATCAATGTCAATTACCGAATCGGTAAATACCGATTCGGTAAAATTACCGAATTTACAAGGGGGACAGGGTGTCACTTTGACACCCTGTTGCACCCCTGATTCTGGCTTGTGTGCAATGTGACACACATACATGCCCTTAGGGCATGTATATGTGCCACATGGCACAGGTGTACATGCACAGATGTGCATTTACACAGGAATTCGTTATTTACCATGAGATAGTATCTCATGGTAAATAACGAATTCTTATGGGCCTGTGGCACTATTTTAAGTTCCACCTACATCTGGATTTACCGATTCGGTAAATATACCGAGTCGGTATTTTACCGAATCTGTAAATTTACCGAATCGGTAAATTTACAGATTCGGTAAAAATCGGGCCCCCTACATCTCAAAAACCAATTACCGGTCGGTAACGGCCGAAATCGGCCATTACAGACCGGTAATTGGCGACCTACATCTGGCCCTAAGAGCTGCCAATTTCAAAAGGATGGCCTTCTTGTCTCGATGAATGGCATACTATAATAACTCGAAGCAAAAAATATCCGGAAGTGGAGAATAGGTGTTTCCGATGCCAGGCAGAAGATGAAGTGGGCTTGGCTACACATATTTTTCACGTGTCCAAAACTAGAGCAATTCTGGGTTAATATTTTCTCTGCGTTTAGCTAGGCAATTCAGAAGAGGTTAGATCCGGAGGCAGTGGAAGCCCTATTTGGCATTACTAGAGTAAGGGAAGATCTGACCAAAGCAGAGGAGACTTTTGTTGCGACCTGTTCCCTCGTTGTTCTTTAATCCTTCAGAATTGGAGGTCGGAAGACCCACCCTCTTACTCAAAATACTTAAATAAAATGAAACGGACTATGATGTTCGAAGAAGCATATGCCAGGAGGGTAGGCGCTATAACAAAATTCACTGCTGTGTGGAAATATCTGCCGAACATTGAAACTACGGTAGGATTAGAAATCTTATAGATTTTGCTCTTCAGCACTCTGGAACTTTAGCACTCTGCACTTTTAGTATGCTGAATATGCACATCTATAAAAGTGGGGATTTTGATTAAACCTCTACTTAAAAAACTTGAGAAAGCTACTAGATTATAGTCGCAATCTTTCCTTTTCTAGTATTATGGGTGCTGGTTATATGGTTATATGCGGGCAAAAGACTGTCCTAAAGGGGAGCTGTTTGGGTACTATAGCACTTTAGCACTTTTTGACTGGGGGGGGAAATGTGCACATTTGTAAATAGTTGCAATGTTGACTTTAGCAGCCCCCTAAAACTAAGGCTGTAACCGGATTATAGTTGCATCATGGTTTTTCTCTATTCATGCAGATTTTATTAAAAATGTACAGATTTTTGAAAACTTTAGTATGGCTCTTTCTGGATACTGTAGCACTTTAGTATTTTAATAAGTAAGATTAGTTCACTTATAAATATTGTATGTATTATGAACAGGTTTTTGATCGCAAAGTAGTAGGTACATGTCCTGTTGATGACTGCTTTTGTTATGTTTTAGCTTGCTCTGCTCAATACATTTTTTTTTTTTTTAATGTCACACTTCATTGAAGACAATTCTAAGTTTTCGATGTCCAGACTGCATTCCGTCCTGGAAGAAACACAGAATCAGCACTAATCTCTATTTGGGATGACTTTAAAACACAGTTAGCCAGAGTGGGGTTGCTGCCCTTCTTCTCTTGGTCCTTTCTGCAGCTTTTGGCACAATGGATCATGACACACTAGTTAAAAGACTTGGGAAGCTGGAATAGAGGGTCCATTCTCTGCTAGTGACTTTGCAAATGCTGGTGCAATTTTAAATGCTTTGGCAAAGCCACCACAGACTATCAAAAAGCTCTTACAAATTGAGTCCAATTGGCTTTGCCATTGTTTGCTTTATATTTTTATTATTGATACTTGCATGGTTGAAATATACATTTAGTTATAATTTATCAAATTCAATAGTACAATCTCTTTGCGCTACTAAGAATCATAATTTCCTGTAATGTGAATTAAATCTACTACGGAATGGGTTCCTAACTTGTGGTCCACAAAGTCCCCTCAGGGGGTCTGCCACTGCTTAGAAAATGAAATCATATTAACAGATTAGCAAGCTCTATGAAAATAAAGAAGCAAAATGTCAAGTTGAAAATGTTAAAATGTCTTGTAAATGTGAAAGAAGTAGAAACTAGAGGCTGAAAATTAAGTTAGTATTTTCAGATTGATTTGTGGGGCAGTTACAAGTGCATCAAACAGAGTATAATTTGGAAGAGGAGTGACCTCAATTAAATTTAAAAATGCTCCATCCTTCCCATTAAAGTGAAAAATGTGCTTTTTTATATTTGCTTTTCAATTAAATAAAGGAAGTGTCTATTTACCAGGCTGCCATCCAAATAGTATAAAATCTCTGCAATTTACCTAGCGTCTGGCAAAATAGTACATAATCTCTGCTGTTTAGCTGGCCATAGACTAAAGAGATGATGTACAACTTGACTTGTCGCCGGATAAATAATGTGAAGAATGTCTTTATGTAGCCAGCCATAAAGAAAAAAGGGACTCCAGGCAATCATAGGGTGGTGGCCATCTTGTAAAGGTGATGTAATGTGTGAAGTATTTTTGAGTAAATGCATAAAAAGTGTACAATAGATTGTAAAAAGGTAAGTGCACGAATTAAGATAAGCTGTTTACAGATGAAAAAAAGCATAACATCAATTTTTAATAAAAACATTTACGTTATTTTAATCTTCAAATAAGACATGAAGAAATTAAACAAGCTTCAGGATGTGACACACAGATATTTTGCGCTTCAGTCAGGCAGTATTTGGCTGTAGCAAAGAATATTCAATATTATAATATTATTATTATAATAACAAATATAATGGTATATTCACTCATGAGAATACATCTACATGGCAGAGTTGGGAGGCTGTACCTGTCTAAAGTCATTGTGGAGGGGTGCTGGAGAAAGAAGCAGTAAGAAAAGCAGGATAAAAAGTAGGAGAATAAAGGGCCAAGGGGTGAAACACCAGAAGGCCTAGGACGACCAAAGCCACAAGGAATAGGACAAGAACAACTGGGCCAGAATAACCAAGGAAGACTAGGGGATGAGTACTATCTCTTTGTTATGTCTGTCAAAATAACGTGGAAACATTCATTCATTGGGGACCTGCATATAAGCCAATTTAGGCACCAAGAGCCTCATGTGGCAAAATCACAAGTTTGTGAACACAAAAGTAGATAGCATTAGGCTTTTTCAGTTGGAAATGTCATTAGACCTCTAAAAGGACTTTTGCACTTGTTTCTGAAATGGAGCCTCATGGGGGAGGGGAATTTAGGGTGAATGTTTCCAAACACTGCCAGCCAAACAGTGCAGAATCTCTACCATTAGGCAGTGACCAGGTAAATAGTAACATGTGTGTCTGCTTTTTACAAGGCTGTTGGCCAAACAGTGCATAATCTCTACTGTTTAGCCAGGTGAATAGTAAAGTTCTTCTGCTTTTTGCATGGCTGCCAGCCGAACAGCACAGAATCTCTACTATTCAGCAAGTAAACTGGTAAATATTGAAGTTTTTCTGCCATATGCACAGCTTTTAAGTGAACAGTGCAGAATCTCTACTATTTAACCAGCGCCTGGTCAAATAGTGACGTTTTTTCTGCTATTTGCACGACTGCCAGCTGCGCAGTACAAAATCTTTACTATTTAGTCAGTAGTCTGGTAAATATTTAGGTTTTTCTCATATTTGTACGGCGACCACCCAGACAATAAAGAATGTCTTCTATTAACCAGTGGCTGGGTAAATAGTTAAGTTTTTCTGCTACTTCCTCTGTCACCAGCCATACAGTTCAGAGTATCTACTGTTTAGCCAGGAGAAGAATGGACCATTTACCCAGTAGCTTGGTAAATAGATTCTACCTTAAATAAAACATTTTATTGTATGTATATTTATTTGATAAATGCTGGTTTCTGTATTTTGTGCATAGTGTTTCACAGTTGAAATCATCGAAAATTCTCATGCTGTGTTCCCCAGCTTGTAGTAATGAGTCATTGGGGAATATCAGATTCCAATAATCATTCAGTAGGGGTCCTTGGTTTCCAGTATGATTACATGGGGTCCCATAGAAGTCAAAATGTTAAGACCCGCTGTACTAGGCTTTTCTTTATTTTTCACAAGTGCTCCTGGCTCCTAGAAAACCCTCTACTATTCAATTGAAATTGTATTTATTATTTTTCAATTTGAACTTTTATTGTAAGGATATGGGCACCACATTTAGGTTGTTTTCTTTTATTTCTCATTTTTATTTTTGTGCCGTATGCTTGCTATAAAAAGATAATCATCCAACCTGATTGCTAAGGTAAGACCTATTGACCTTGTAAATACTTTTTTTTATATATATATATATATATATATTATCAGTCTGAGATTGGAAACAACAAAGAAAGGTGATCATCTGTTTTTTGGAAGCTGTAAATTGGTTTCATAGCCTGTCTCAGAGACATGGTAACTTCTCATGAATTAAGGACTGTGACGAGGTAGAAACTAGTTCGGAAAAATCTCAGTCGCTATCTTGTTAATAATCAGACTGTTCCCTTTAATTTAAATATTTTAAAGTGGAAAACTCACTGAAAGCAAAATTGAGGACAACAAGGAACAGTATAGATTTTTGTGAGATGTATTGAGGATTACCAATTCAAATGGACTAATTTGCCTTTTATTCATGTACCAGGGTGATTCTGGAGGGCCACTAGTGTGCAAGTTGGGCAGCATTTGGTTCCTTGCTGGAGTGGTGAGCTGGGGATATGGCTGCGCCTTGCCGAACCGCCCTGGGGTCTACACCCTGGTCACTGCCTATGATGCCTGGATAAAGCAACATGTCCCAGAAGTGGAATTCAGTTCAGAACCCACCCCAAATACAACAAATGTGGGCATGATTTCTGCATTACCCTGCATCCCTCCCATCACTCCTGATCGGATCTCTGGAGCCACCAACAAAACATCTACTGTGTTTTCTGCCACTGCAAACAGCTCAACATCTACAGCGGCCTTGACCAACACAACTAGTTCATTTGCAGGCTACACTACCACAAGTACTGGTAAGTCTGCCTAGACAGTGGCAGCCCTTTCCACATTCACCTCCAGTTTTACCACTTCAAGCAAAACAAACAAGACCAATAGGCCACAGCCATTCACTTCCATGCCACAACTACATCTCCTGCCAAAAGAAAAGCTAGCTCAGCCACCACCCTGATTACACCTGTGACCTCACCACCTCTTTTCAAATACTAGCACCAAGGGCAAATAGCTAATTCGTCCATCATTTACAAATATCTCTAATAGCAGTGTGTAGGAAACATAAAATTGTGAAGAAAAAAAATCCTATTGCTCAAGTGAGTTTCACAAAACTGTACGAATACAGCATTTTGTTAATTAAAAACAATGCAACAAAGAAATTAAGGTTTGAAATAATTGAACAAAGGAAATAATTCACATTTAAAGGAAGGAAGGGGAGAAAAGAGGAGAGAAGACGGCAGAACTGTAAAAGTAAATGGATAGAAAGGAACGGAGGAGAGGAGATGAGGGAGGGAAGGGCAAAGGAGGAAAAAACTTGTTTTGTTCATGTGCAAGCTCACAGTGGGGGAAAGGAGGATAGAAATGGACTTAATAAAAGAATGGAAAGAAAGGACAACAAGGTACATATAACATGAAGTAAACTAAGTCAGGCATTTAGGTGCCTATGTAGGAAATTAACCAAGGAAGTTAGGAAGTGAAAACATGGAATGAAGAAAAGGAGCTTTCATCGCACAATGGAAGAGGAAAAGAGGGTGACATAGACTGAAGGAAGAAAGAGGTATATGAAAGTAATGTAGGGAATATCAAAATAAAGTAGGACAAGGAACTAAAGAAGGTGGTTAGGGTGAAAATATAATGAATGAAAAAGGCAAGAAGGACCATATACATATTTTATTATTTTATTACTTTGTAGAGTACCAAGATACCACCTAGAGTGCTAATATCCCATGGAGTAAGGGGAAGCACTACTCATTCGATTGTCTACAGAAATATGTAGCTTTTGATCATGTTGTGCTCGTTGCAGGGCCAACCATCTAAAAAACATGGTGCTCCAAGATGTAGATAGAATGTTTTCTAGCAACAGACCATGAAATAATGGGAAATTAAAAAAAGGTTATGAAGAAGATGTACAATCACAGGCAGGGCCTATCACCCACACCAGTGAACGGTTAAAAAATCTGTCTTAGCTGTGCAAGGGGAGAACCCTAGAAGAAAATTGATCCAAACTGACAAGTACCCCGTGGTGAGAGTTGCAGGATTTTTTCTGATCATCTATGTGAGGAGAGGGATCACCTGCTGATTACACTGATGGGGGGGGGGGGTGAGCAGAGGAAGGGGAGAGACATGTACTAAACCTGTTAGGAGAGATGAGGTGTGCATATCTTATTGCACAGAGGTAGGGAAGCAATCTGTGCTTGAGTACACCGGGGGAGTTGAGGACTCCATGCTTACTACCTAACTACACAGTGGGTGGTACATAGTGTGTCTGTGCTCACACAACGTGAGGTAAAAATGGGTTTCTGCTTGAAGTGGGTGTGGCCGATACAGGTTACATATAACTATACTATGGTAGGTGAGGGGATTGCCTGCGTTTTGCTGTGCGAGGTAAACTGTGTATCTCTGGTCATGCTGAGTGAGGTGAGTTGTTTGTGTTATTGTAGGTGGGGCCTGCATTTGAATATACTACAGTAGGTGAGGGAATTTTACCGTTCCTCTGTAGAATGTAGGTGAACTCTTTGAAGCTTGTTATCCCAACACTAAGTAACAATACTTTAATTCCTCTCTTTTAGGGATTCAGCTGACTGGGCCTTCACACCCTGGTAAGAAAAGCAGACAATGCATCCCAAAATCATTTTGCCTTAGGCCATATTTAGCTCACAGATTTGAGAGCATATTACAATACTTACTGAAATGACAAGAGCTTGCAGTACTGTAAGGTGAGTGTCCATATTGTATATCTACATTAGCAACTTTTATAATGCCCAAGCAGTCAAGACAACTTTCATTCTCCACAGGTGGATTTCATTTTTTAAAACAGTCAGACTTTTGCACATCTTGCCAATTTTAACTTTCCAGATTCGAGAAACATTCCCATAATATGTACATCCTTGAACCACATCCACTGTGACCCACAGACTCCTTCTCCATTACAAAGAATTAGGCAATGGTCGCATTTGCTGCCACATTGCATGGGATTTACCTCAGGTTTAGGTGGAATCATGTTTTTACTAGATGGTTTCTGTAAAGTGCTTCTGTCTCCAAGACATTAAAAGTGGAAACTTTACTCAGAGACCCAAGGTAATTCCAACAAACCTATCCGTATGAATCTGATGTCTGGTGTCAAGCTTTGATAGGTCCGACATCTTCTCCTTTCCAGCTTGTGGATCGCCAGTAATCTCGGACAGGATTGTGGGAGGAGTGGATGCCAACAACGGGCAATGGCCCTGGCAGATCAGCCTGCAGCAAAATGGGATCCATGTGTGTGGGGGCTCACTTATCACTGAGAGATGGGTGTTAACGGCAGCACACTGCTTTCCCAGGTAAGAATACAATGAAGGTGTGGTGGTGGAGCAGGGTGAATGGACATGCAGCCTTACGTCAGCCAGATGCCAGTGTGGGACTGGGGACGTGTGGTCAGCTCTTCTAAAGGATCTATCAGTCCTCTGTTAGATGGTGACCTTAGGGGAAATGGGTATTAGAGGTAAAAGAAATAGGCATGGAATCATCACTTGAAAGTGTCCCAGGAGGAGCAACCTTGGAGTAATTCCTAAATAAGACTGCATAATTTGCTTCTTCATGACTGCACCCTACATATCAGAGCTACTTTAGTCAAATCCAAAAGAAGATGAAGGGCTTCTTCCATCATACCCCAGAATTCATATCTGTGGCTTGTCATTTGGTGTCCCTTTATGAGTTGCCTGTAATCTCCTATTTGCCCAATAACAGGAGTGACAGGGTCCCTCAGGAATACAAGTGCCACAGTAACCCAGCAGGACCAGAAATCTTCCACTGGGCAGTCTTTTACCTTTTATCAGATATGTAAATCTGCTTTTATAGAATTATTGTACTTGTGTGTTTAATTTAAATGATTTAAATAAATAATTGTATGCTTGTGGTATTTGTTTAGCACAAATGTAGCCAAAAAGCAGCGGAGAGCTGTAAAGTGCGAAAGGAAAAGCTACAATGAAAAGGACATTGAAGGTGTTCTGTTAGAAGGCAATTGATAAAAGAGGTGCATCTCAGCTCTTTCCTACATTGGAGCAGGGTTGAGGAGATCCTGCTGGATACAGGAAAGCAGTCCCAGACCCTGGGGAAATATCTGCAGAAGGCCATTTACCTTGCTTTTTTCTTTTTTGGTTTGCACATTTTTGGTTCCACATTGATGGTATTTCAAGAGCTATCGAAAGTGGTGAGCTTTGCAGCCATATAAGCAGAAGTGCTGACTTTGTAAATTGTGCTGCGGGTTTAGAAAATGTGCAGGCCCGGCAAGTAGAGCAAGTAGAGTTCCACCAGGTTTGGAGTTGACGTTGTTCATTGACCCATATATCCTCTGTAGGTTCCTCCTTCTCTCAGTTGAAACCGTATGGTATTCCCTTTTAATTATTACAGAAATGCAAGGGTGCAAATTCACATGGAGGATTCTCACTCTTTTTCCCATCAATTTACGTTGCTATTAAAAAGGTCTCATAACTTCTTAGATTGGAGTATTGCCAACATTACTTCCATTGGGAAAATTCGTTGATGTGCCGCACACCTAAACTGGTAGCGAAGCTCAAGCAGATGTATGGATGACTGATGGAAGATCATTAATATCAGAACAGGAAACACATATTTATGAATTCATATTTAAGGCATCACGATTTTTATTCCCAAAATGTTTTAGGGCATTACTTTTTAATATTCTATTTTTTTGTTTGCAGCAGACCTGTCAACGTCTCTGTGTTCCGTGTCTATCTTGGTGCCTACAAACTCTCCCAAAACACTGTCAATCCTAACGTGTTTTCCACCACTCCGAAGACTGTGATCATCAACTCAAACTACACCGTGGAAGGGTCCAGTGGTGACATCGCCCTCCTGGAGCTGGAGACTCCAGTCCAGTTCACCAGTTACATCTTGCCCGTGTGTCTGCCCGCCCCCTCGGTCCAGTTCCCACCTGGGATGAACTGCTGGGTCACCGGCTGGGGATTCACTCAAGATGGAGGTAACGTGCAAGGGGGGGATCAAGGTGATGTTCAGGCCATATTTAGTTGTCTTTTATAATGGCACCTATTCAATCACTTGACGCCATTTTTGTAACAGTTCTGCCAGATTCCCATGGGGCAATCTCAGAAAAGCATTAGGTCTCCTTGTTCATGCAGCAGTCTCCTCATCTTGCCTCCTACAGTTCATAATTACTTTTGAAACTCTACTTTCAGATTACAGCTTTCTATCTAGGGAAGGAACAGGACAGCAATTATTAGCATATACACTAAATATAACACCCTTTCACACGTGTTAAATAAACTCAATGTTTAATGTAATTCTAAGTGAATACAAAGAACAATATTACCATTTGTGGCAATGATTGTGCATTTTTTTAACAGAGTCTTTGGTTAGGCAGAAAATACACCTGTAACTCCAATATCCAGTGTTACTTTCATTACCAGATTGTACAAAACAGGGTACCAAATCTCAAATCTTTATTTTCCCTCTTTACCCCTGTAGGCCTTTACACAGTTAATAGCTGATGCTGGCAAGTAACCTTGGCTGCCTGGACCTTCCTCCTGGCTGTGCCATTCTTCTATATTGCTTGTAACAATTGTCAAGAGGCTTCATCAGTTTTAGATTTCTGGATTCATATTGTCAACTTTCTCTGCAGATTGACTCATCATATTCCTTCTATTTCCCTCATCTTGTTCACTCCAGAAACTTGACTCACCACCGTTGCAATTGAATGATCTGTTGCGAGCAGTGGGAGGGTCCATTCGGTGTCATGATGTGTTTATGCTCTGTGATGGTATCTTAGTAAAATGTGATGGTCTGTTGGAGCAGATGTGATATTCTCCTAAGTGCTAAATGAGTGTTTATTGGGAGCTATGAGATGGCCTGTTAGTGCCACATTAAGTTCAGTGTGTTGTTATGTGAGGCCCGGCTGGATACTATGTGATGGTCTGTTGGAGCTATGTGATGGTCTGTTGGAGCTATGTGATGATCTGTTTGGTGCTAGGCAAAGGGCACTTGGGGGCTATGTTGAATTATGTTACGGAAAGACTCCTTCTAACTGGCTCTTCGAGAACAGCATCATTCAGAAATAAACAAATCACATTTTGCTTAATGCAGTGTCAGGCAAATTATAAACACAGAATGAACATTATGATATGAAACCTATTGCAAGCAAAATGGCATTGAGGTCTACCTAAGGCCAGATTGCGATACGCCAGGAAGACACACTTAAACATATCTGAGCAAGTTTGTTTCAACTGTAATAGCTCCCTCTCAAATGTGAACTTGAATGTAATGTACATGAATTGCCATTAACCTCTAAACTTGCTTCAGACTGATTGCCTTGGTCTTCACAGCAACGGACATGGATGGATGTGACCAACTGGAATAGACACAACTACAGCCACCAGGATGACTAGTTATAGAGATCCGGTTTGATGTTAGGAATACATGCACCATTTTGATTTACCAATTTTGAGAATGTTTGGCTTGGTACTGAGGTCATCGTACTCTGATGGCTCGTGTAGCACCAGTGTTCAAAGACAGAACCCCAGAGGCCCATGTATTAAGGGAATGTGAATTCAAATAAAAAATAAGGGGGCTGAATTGGCCCAAAGGCACAATGATGTTTTCTCTGAGAAAATAGGAGGAATGCCACTGATGTGTCGTAACAGTGTCATCATTCTTGTGGTACAAGCGAAACAATCAATTTCTCAAATAAATCTCTAGCCATGAAGAAGGGTTTTGAGTAAGGTTAACTTTGCTGATAGACAGATGATAACAGTTGAATCTCTTTTCCTTTCACAGTCAGCCTCTCATCACCACAGACTCTGCAGGAGGTGCAGCTCCCCATCATCGACCCTACAACCTGTGACAACATGTACCACACAGGCTCAGGGGTGAGCCAAAAGTACCAGTTCATCAAGTACGACATGATCTGCGCTGGGTATCCTCAAGGGCAAAGGGACTCGTGCCAGGTAAGGGGCATTTGGGAGAGCAGACACTTTTTAAAGCAGTTACAGGAGTGGTAGACAATGGAAGGACTTCTGTTGAAGGAACTAATGCAGTGGGTCCCACTAGCATCATCATTGGCTGCTTGTTGCACAAGTGTTGTCCCTTGAAATTAATCATTATACATCACAAGGATAACAAGCACCATATTGTTTTTGAAGAGATGGGAAACAATTCAAGGGAAACGTTTTATGGACACCAGGATGGCGTAAATACTAAAAGAAGACTGGATGCAAAAATATACATTTTTGGTGCCTTGCTAATTAGGCCTAATGCCACCACGGGTCTATCAACCCTACAATGTAAATGTGAAATTGACTTCTCCAGTAGGTGTCGTAATTAGGCGGATAAAGCTAGATTGCCCCATACATGATACTTCTCAGTAAGTTAGTGTAGCATGCATGCTTGACAGATATAATATGCTATAAGTGAATAACTCAGTGTAGAAATCCAAGAGTATCCTCTATGAAACTTAGAGCAGCAGATGTTTGGTAGGATAGTTCTGTTGCATAAAAAGGTGTATTGTGACCAGCTGTGTTAGAGGGTGGCCTAGTGAGCTGAGCTTTCACCAATAATAAAAGCAGGGTTTTGGAGGGTATGAGTAATTTCTAGCAAGGTAGACTCTTTCATTTACAATTCTTTGAAATGTAGGGGATTATAAGAAACATAATATCATCAGTGCGATGGTGTAAAGGAAGTAAGGAAATCAATGAATAGACCAGAGACGCTGAAGGACTGGTAGGACTGGGGTGCAGTTAGTAAACAGCCCTTCAAAGGGATGAGATATGTGCACTTGCTCATAAATCCATATTCAAATTAGTAATTGACAGTAGATTCTGTGAGCAATTACAAAGTCAAGGTTAGAGAGAACAGGGCGTGAATGATTGAAAGATGGCAGGCTTTTGTCTTGGAGATCTGCTTAGTATCTCCAACAGTATCTCAAACACAACCTCCTTTCACCACTCTCTTTTACCAATAAGACACATTCATCTGCCTACCCAAAGTACAACCCCATCTCAACACAAATATTTTCCAACTTTCACACAAGAGAAAGACCTTACCTTCTTTCCCACCACTTCTCCTTCAACACGTTCACTCAAATTATGCACCACCAGTCACTACCAACATACCAGATAATACTACCCAAAAAAATAAAAAAACACACATAGGAAATATATCCGAACAAAATCTCACACCTTTAAAAACTCCCTACCATTCCAACATATCTACACACATCCACTTTTCTCTGAATAGCTGCAAAAATAACACGCATTTATTAAACCCATCTTTATTTACCTCACACTCTCATACACCAATCACTCAATCCACATACACACAAAAACACGCACTTACCCGTCTATCAACCATTGCTCATATGGAAATTAATACGTAAGAGCACAGGTGCACCACATAAATCCAGAAATATAATATCAATAATCACAGATGTAGATTTCTCTTAGTTGTGATTTTCTTTATTCCAAAAGAGACGGTATACAGTCAAAACACGGGTGCTTGCAGCCGACGCGTTTCGTCCTCAAGGGACTTCTTCAGGGCAAGGACTTTTGATTTTGTGCGTAAACGATGTAGAGTTTCTTTGCGGGTGGGCGTGTCCAATTGATTTCTAAATAGGAAGTATTGAGAAGCCAAAGAGTCATCTATATATGCAGATAGAAAGCCACAATGTATGTCATCTTCAAAGTTTTGAAAGTTTTACAAGGATAGGCTTCCTTCCCGGACAAGGGCGCGCCCTTGTCCGGGAAGGAAGCCGATCCTTTGCGTGATGCGGTAGTCAAGTCAAGTCAAAAAACACTTTATTCGATTGTTTTAAAATCATAAAAGTATGCTACAGAAACCGTTTCAATCATACAAACAAGTTATTAAAATCATGTTTTAAAACCTAATATTAAAAATAGAAAAGTTCATATAAAAACATCTTTACCATCACATTTATCAATAATAACAATCTTGCAGGACCTTACAATCTACAAAAAATTTAAAATGTTGGCGAACAAGGGTGTTGTTACAGTTATATGTACAACGTACTAACAGCCTGGGGAAAAAGTGCAAAACGTGCAGATCATAAGTTAATTTTTAATGCGGGTCAAAATGACAGATAACATTCGCCTATTATTAAAATCAAAGAGTCAATCAACGTTAATTATTCAGCCTTAATCTTTTTTGTTTTGATCGAATTGACATTGTCAGGAAGTTGGCTACCCCATACATTACTACTGTAGTTTCCATGAGCTGCAGATACAGTAGGGCTGGTTTAACCTGCATAAAATCTTGACCTCTCAGAATTGGTTTAATGTATTTTTCCCTCCCCTCCTTATAAAAGGGGCAGAAGAATACAAAATGTAATAAATCCTGATCAGAAAAGTGATCACATTTACAAGGAGCACTTTCATGAGGCTTACACCATATTTCATATTCTCCTAGCAGAAAGTGAGCTTGGTTAAATCTGAATTTTGTGAGGACCCACCTATGAAAAGGTTTGTTTACTATCTTCAAATAAAGTTGAATGGATAACGAAGTAATCATCATGTAGTGGGCCCTTACAGTTGGTTTTGAAATTTCGCTAGCCTCTCTCTCTGCTTCCTTTTTCTCTATGAAATTTTTCTTCACCCAGTTGATATCCTCTCTCCTCAGGCCCTCGGGGTTTGTATATAGCTCTGGCCGGCCTAGGTATTCTGCTGTGAATTTAATATATTGTAACCAACCAATCTTAGCCACCTTCTCCCTCCCCATACAATCCCTGATAATCACATGATTTAGAATTAAAGCTGGATTAAGCCATGTCCTAATCCATGACAGTGGTGGGGCCAAAGACAATGAGTCTTCAATGTACCCTATCCCCAATTCCATGTGTACGGAAAAAGCTGGGGTGGATTTAGGAAGGCCCAGTATAGATCGCAAAAATAGGTTCTCTTCTCTTTGTATATGGGCCAGATTTTTATGCCGTGATGCGGTACTAGGAGGAGGATGTGGGGATTCTTACACTTTATCAAGAGTCATCCCCGATGGAACACTTAGCCTTCAGTCCATCCTCCTCGGAACTCTTACTTATATTATAATTAGAGAGGACCACCCGCAAATTCTTGTAAAACTTTGAAGATGACAAGAAGAACTAAACAGTAATAACAATAGGCTATGTAAAAATTGGAAGGGACTATCAGTAGAAACTCTTTCAAACCACTCTCAGAGCCAGGATCCGGACTGACCTCGAGGATGTGGAACTGGCCGTAGTGGACTTCTCATCCTGACTCAGTTCTGCACTGGAAGACGTTGCCCCTCTTAGGAAAATCCAAAAGCACAGAAAGCTGCCATCAACTCGCGTTCACTGAGCATCTCGGACTAGTTAGACAACACTGCCTGTGACAAGAACAAGCCTAGCGGAAAAACAACGAGAGCCAGGAAAAAGACACATACGAAATTCTCTTCAGGGACTACAATGCAGAAATTTGAGAAGATAAGTTGAACCTCTGTACTGATAAGATTACCTCTGCAAAATCTACAAGCGGGGAATTCTTTAAGGCTGAAAATCTCCTACCTGCTCCCATAGACTTTACCAACGTAGAGGGATCTCAGGTCTTTTATAATAAACTGGCTGACCATTTTCAAGTTAAAATTCTTACAGTTTACAAGAAATGCGATCCTCCTTCTGATGAAATTCATAAGTAGTCACAGTCTGAATTACATGCCGAGTACAATGACCCAGAGCTCAGAGATGAAATAGGGGAGCATACAGCTAATTTAACATCCTTTACACCAACAAGAGTGGAACAAATGGTGGTACATCGCCATAGTATAAAGTGAGGGTCCCCTTTTGAGCCCTGCCCTCCAAAAATAATACGTTTAGCAGTCATTACTAGTGCTCCCCCTCTGACCTCTATTATGAACAGAGTTATTAGCACAGGATGCTATCCACTTCTATGGAAAGAAGCTACAATCAGGCCTTTACTAAAAAGCCTAATCTGGATCCTAATGACAAAACTACTACCGACCCATCTCTCTGCTCGCTGTACCAGCGACAATCATGGAAAAACCTCTAAATGTGCAGCGTATGTCCCATATTGAGAAACAGGATCTGTTAGATGTCTTTCAGTTTGGGTTTAGAGCAACCACTGTATGGAAACTGCATTAGTTTCAGAAGTGGACACTATCAGATCAATGTTTGATATGAGTTAGGCAGCGGTACTGATCTTATTGGACTTGCGCTCAGCCTTTGATCCCATCTCCCCTTCCTTTTTGATAGGTCGAATCAGGATCTAGGGATAAAAGGCTCAGCAAGGAAACTAGTAAGGTCCTTTCTTACAGATAGATCTCAGATGGTGACAATCGGGCAATTCAAGTCGCACTTCTTTGCCCTGCCTTAGGAGTTCCTCAGGGACCTTCCCTGAGTCCAGCTTTATTCAATCTATATGCATCCCCCCCTAGCGAACTGATCCCGATATTTGGACTACAGGCACTTTCATATGCCTATGATACCCAAGTAATTGACTCTATTACAAAAAAACGATGAGTCAGTTTCAGCCAACTTCAACAACCGCATGAAGGCTGTAGCTAAGTGGATGAAAGATATCGGTCTAACATTTTTGGCAATCAACAATCTACAAAGATAGCAACTAGTGGCCGGAGATGCTGGGACCACTGCTGAGCTACACTGACTCAGCAAAAAAATCTGGGTGTGATTGTGGACAAAGATTTGGTTTGGGACCAGCAGGTTAATTGCACAGTCTCCACCTGTTTCTGCATTATTAGTATCCTTCATAACATTTTTCTAGTCATTCCTTTATGGGCATGTAAACAAGTGGTATTGGCACTCATATCATAAATCTTTTTTTTTTTTTTTTTAATTCTTTTTATTGTTGCATTAGAAGGATCACACATGCAAAGGATCAGCACTCGGTAGAGCGTCAACATTCCGCTCTAGCCGACAGCACACAACTTTTCCGGTGTTGTTAGACATATCACCCCTTATTAGTACTCTTGCTTTGGAAAGAGCCACTGAAAGAAAAAAAGGAACAATAAACTAGAAACATCCCATCGAACAGCAGGTCTCTACCCTCTCCCTCCCATCGCCCCCTACCCGGTCCCCTCTCCCCCCCACTCAAGCGTTCCTGCCCGTCCCTAGCATAGGCACTGGGCCACATGGTATACAGTTATCAAGCATGCAATCCCGGCATCTAGACTATTCAGGCTAGGGTTTCATAGGCTTCAGGGCACCAGTTCACAATGTCTCATTCTAGTCCGTGATAGTGCCTCCACTTTGCCCAAACCCTCCGGAACTTTTTGGGACAACCCCTGGCTTTATAGGTCACTCTCTCCGCCGCCATGTACATATCCAATCCACGCCTCCATTCCTCTAAATCTGGTTTTTCAGGGGCCCCCCAGCGCCGTGCGATGTCCCTTTTTGCCACCACTAGTGCTAATACTAGAAAGATGATCAAGGGGCGGGGTAGGTCAACTTCCGTGGTCATGCCCAGCAGTGCCAATTTGGGGTCCCGTGGAAGATCCACTCCCAGCACCTCCCCCAGTTCCAGAAACACACTCTCCCAGTAGTCCTGGATGACTGCACAACCCCAGATTATGTGGAAGAAATCCGCACTCTGCTGGCGGCACCTAAGGCATGTCGTGTCAGGTACTCTGCCCATCCTAAATAGCCTCACCCTGTCAAAGTATGATCTGTGCAGCACCTTAAATTGAATAAGACGGAGCCTCGATTTAATGGCCACCTCCCGGGGATGCATGAGGGCTAGCTCCCAGTCAAGATCCTCCATGTCTCCCACCTCCGCCTCCCATTTAGCCCGCAGCACCTGCAGATCCCCTAGCATGTTGTTGGTCAAGGTTTTATATGTGAGGGATACCGCCCCCCTCCCTATCTGTTCCTGCAGCAGCCTACCCTCTAATGGAGCATATTCAGGAAGGTCCGAAAGTGCAATGTTTTGTGCCCTCCATGCGTGTTTCAGTTGAGCGTATTTGTAGTACTGGGTGTTGTGCAGGCCAAAGTCGTCTTTAAGTGCTTGGAACGTTTTCAGGTCTCCCCTTGCTATCACGTCCCCCACTGTGGAGATGCCAATGTCGTCCCACTGTCTAAAGCCTTTCAGTTTGCGGAGCTCTCCCAACCATTTGCAGCACCAGAGGGGTGTCTGTCTAGTGGGCCGTTTTTCCCAGCCCATTCTTTTGGATGCCCTATTCCAGGCTGTTAACGTAATCCTGGTGGCAGGGAGAAACTGCTTTCCCACCGCTTCCCCAAACAGATAGTGTAGTATAGTTTTACCTGACCATTTAGACCTTTCCAAGGCGTAGGTGGGGTGGTCGGCTGCAGCATGCAGCCATTCGTTAATTGGGGCGAGATGTTCCGCCCAGTAGTAGGCCTCTAGGTTGGGGAGCGAGATTCCCCCACTATATTGGTGTCGCTGCAGGGTGGAGAGCGCCACTCTCGGCTGTTTCCCCAGCCACAGGAAGGCTCGCAGGTCAGCGTGGATTGTGTCCAGGGTCTTATTCGGCAATGGATAGTACTCATTCTGGAGCGCGTATAGGAACTTAGGGAGGATGATCATTTTATATAGTGCAGCGCGCCCCAGTAAGGTGAGCGGGAGTTGTCTCCACCTGTCCATCTCAGCCGTGGCCTCCAGCATAATGCGGGATAAATTGGTAGTGAAGGAGCGCGTCCTATCTAATGTTATAAAGACTCCCAGGTATCGGAAGCCGTCCTTAGTATGTATAAGAGACTCTGGTAAGCAGGCTCCTCTCTCCCTGCCTTGTGGATCGTAGAGGACTGATTTGTGCCAGTTTATTTTGTGGCCTGCTCGCGCCCCAAAGTCGTCGAGCTCTCTGAATAGTGCCGGGATAGTCGTGTCTGGGTCTGTCACGAACAGTAGTACGTCGTCGGCATACAGGGATATTTTTTCCTGTGAGGCAACTTATCCCCCCCACGTAAACCCTTTGACCGTTTGGTTCTGTCTGATTCGTATCTCGAGGATTTCGATGGTGAGTGTGAATAGGAGGGGGGACAGTGGACAGCCCTGCCGCGTGCCTCGCCCGATAGGGAACTCGCGAGATAGCCTCCCATTGACTCGTACTCTCGCTCTCGGGGCCGAGTAGAGGAGCTGTACCCATTTTAAGTATTTGGGTCCAAACCCAAACCTTCAGAGGGTCTCCATCAGGAAAGGCCAGTGGACTGCGTCGAATGCCTTCTCCGCATCCAGGGAGAGGAACCAATGGGGTTCGCTTCTCTTGGAGACCTCCTGTAGCCAATTGTGGGTGCGACGGAGGTTCAGTTTAGTGGCCCTATCCGGAAGAAAGCCGGACTGGTCCAAATGCACTAACTCAGCTATGACCTGTCGCATGCGACGAGCCAGGACTGTGGCCAGAATTTTTGTCTCTATATTTAGCAATGAGATTGGGCGGTAGGATGAGCAGTTATCTCTAGGTTTCCCCTCTTTGTAGATTGGCACAATGGTAGCCAGGTCCAGGTCCGGAGGGAGGCTCCCCGCCCGGTATGATTCGGTAAAGAGGTCCTTCATGTGCCGCTGCAGTAAGTCCGCAGTCCGTTTAAAGAATTCCGCCGGGAAGCCATTCGGCCCCGGAGCCTTCCCCGGCTTCATTGCCGCTATGGCCTCCGATAACTCCTCAAGGGTTAAGTCTGCCTCTAAGATGGCACTAGCGTCTGTGGACAGGGTAGGCACCTCCATGTCGCCCATGTATTGTTGGGCGTCCGCACTGTCCCCCAGGTCCCTGGCCCTGTAGAAGTCCTCATAATAGGATGCAAAGGCTTCCGCTATACCCTCATCAGTGGTCACCCTCCTGTCCCCAGTCAGCTGGACTTGATCCACCCAGCGCAACGTTCGCTCCCTCCTGCTCAACCAAGCCAGAAGTTTGCCCGACTTGTCGCCCACATCGTATAGCCTGTGGAGAGTCGCCAGAGCCTGGGTGCGTGCTTCGTCTGTGGCCAACTCCCTATAGTGCCTCTGCGCGTCAAGCAGCCGTCTAAGGCACACCTCTTCCTTCTGCTGGAGGTACTCCGTTTCCAGGGCCAGGACATTCGCCTCTTCACTCGCTATCTTGCCCTGTTGTGCACGCCTGGCCTCTCCCAGCCTACTCTGAATGCGGTCACGGAGCACTGGTTTCATCGCCTCCCAGAGGGTAGCGCCGGATTCCACAGAACCCTCGTTCTCAGCCATGTAGACCCTAATGTCCGCCCGTACACCCCCGAGTATTTCCGGCGTTTGGATGTCCCATGCCGTTAACCGCCATTGCGGCCTCCTGACTCCCTTCATTCGCCCCAAGTGGACGTATAGCGGGGAGTGATCGGAGATCCCTCTCGCCTTGTATTCCGCTAGGTCACCCGCCGCAATCTCCTGCCGGGATACAAAAACATAATCTAACCAGGAGAAGACCTTGTGTGCCCCGGAGTAGAATGAATATGTTTCTTGTGTGGGGTGAAGCCATCTCCACATGTCAGTGAGGCCTATGGTGGTCATGAGCTGTGCTAAGGCTGTTGTGTGTCCCCCTGTGCGTGGTGACCCCGATCTATCTTGCACGGCGCACATCACATCATTGAAGTCCCCTCCCACTACTTGCGTGGTGTCAGCCGTGTCCAGCAGGATGGCGGAGACTGCCTTTAGTGTGCGTGTCTGTAACTTGGGTGGGGCGTATACTGACAATAGCGTATATCTACGCCTTTTCCACATCCCCTGAACCCCCACATACGTGCCCTGCGGGTCTAGCCAGGTGCGTGTAATCGTAAATGGCACAGCTTTATGTATGAGAATCGCAACCCCCCTGGAGTCCGTTGTGTAGCCTGCATGCGCCAGGACCGTGTATCGCCCCCTTGCTATGAATGCACAGTGATTCCCCTTTAGGTGGGTTTCCTGGAGGAGGATAATATCAGGTTCCAGTCTCTTGAGGTAGGCTGTAACCAGACCTCTCTTAATTTTGGACCCTAAGCCGTTCACATTCCATGTTAGCACCTTGACCCCTGAGTCAGTGCTGTGTGGAATATCTAATGTACTTGCCATCTTGCTTCGCATCGTCCCCCCCTGCTGTTCTCTGCTGAACTCCCCCCTCCCCCCCGAACCCCACAACAACCCCAACATGAGGTAAAAGATAATCCCGCTTGCCCCCCCCTCCCCCTCCCCACCTCCCTCCCCTTCCAGTCGCAGCCCCATACGGGATTGAACTATCCACGGGAGAAGGCCTGTCGCCCTCCCACACATCCCACCCGAATTAACCAATAACCAGCACTAAAAACACAAAGGACAATAGGGGGGGGTGTGCCAACTTGCTTGCTCTGCATCGCCGAGCCGCCATCTCTTCCCCACCTCAGTGCACCATTGTTCATGAAAATGAGTCTCGTGTGTCCACATGAGTCCCTTGACCTGTAGAGCCTTGCTCCAGCTGCTGTATTTCTTTAGCCAGCGGGTGCAACGAATCACTTCTGCTGTCCTCCTCCTCTGCACCGGACGCTCTGCCCTCCGATTCCTCCATGTCTTCTTCTTCTGAGCGGATTCCATTTCTCAGGCTACTGAATCTCGAGCCCGCCACCGAGACGCCGCCCGGGGACGTCGATCTGCCCCTTCCCCCGTCATGCACGCCCCGCGGCCTATGGGGTGTTGCCGGTGTCTTCTGCTGAGTCTTTTGCGTTCTCCGTCGCTGAGGCTTCGGTCTCTCCCATCTCGGTCGTTCCCGCAGCAACCTGTCCTGTGCCTCACGGCCCGCTGCTTCTCTGCTATTTAGGATGGGTCGCTCCTCGAGCCACTGCCACGCATCGTCCGGGTGGGCAAAGAAAACGGATTTGTCCTGATAGATGACCTTGAGTTTGGCCGGGAATAGGAGCATGTATTGAATCTTTAGAGACCTCAGTTTTGCCTTCACGGCGTCGAAGGAGCGGCGCTGTTTCGAGACCTCCTGGCTGTAATCCGGGAAGATCATTATGGTAGTATTTTCAAAGCGGATCTCTCCCATCTTCCTGGCTTCACGCAGGATCAGATCACGATCTGCGAAGTTTAGGAACCGCGCTATCACTGGTCTCGGTCGGGCACCCTCCGGTGGTCTGGCCAGGAGTGCCCTATGCGCCCTCTCGATGATGAAGCACGGGGAGAACCGTGCAGTCGGAAAGGTGGTTTTCAGCCAGTCGAGGAGGAAGACGGTCATACTCTTTTCCTCAATTCCTTCCCTAAAGCCCACAAAGCGTAGGTTGTTCCGCCTTGACCTATTTTCGGCGTCATCAACTTTCCAGAGTAATTGACGGTGAGAGGCCTGCAGCTCCGCCATGTCTTTCTTGAGAGACGTGATCGATTCCTCGTTGTCGGTCAGTTTCGCTTCGGCCGTCGTGACCCTTTCTGCCAAGTTTCTGAAGTCCTGGCGCAGTAGCGTTACCTCGGACCCTACCTCACCAATCTTGGTTTCCAAAGCTGCTCGCGTTGCTTGGATGTCCTTTCTAGACGCCTGTATGGCCTCCAGCACCATGGCCGTGTCATTGCGGGCGCCCGGCTGTATGGACTGCTGTTCCACCATCGGACGCGGGGCCGCAAAGTTGTCCATCGGGCCCTGTTTCGTGTTCTTGGGCACCACGTCTCTCTTTCCCATGGTTGCACAGCCCAGTGGAAGGGTCTCCTCGTACTGTCCTCTTCCACCGTGTAGCGACGGGGACGGTCGTGCGTCTGGGACAGTTGCAGTTTGTGGAGGGCCGCCTTCTTCCTGCGTCCTTCGGGCGGGTTATGTCAGTGTCCCCACCGCCACTGGGCAGGGTCCGTTCACTTCCCGGCCGGGAAGGGGGGGGGGGCTCCGCCGCCGGTGACTTCAGGCAGCCCTCACCGAGAGCCCCGAGATCTCAGACCCCATGTGCTGGCACACGTGTGGCGGGCAGCAAGTCCCCACTCAGCCCGCTCTGCCCCCCTGCAGACTTAGGGGCTTCCAGCACCACGAGGCCGGGCAGGCTTCCGCGCTCCACTGCGGCCCTCCAATGCGCCGCCGTCCCCCCGGTGCTCCTACCTCGCGGCCGCCATGTTGGTTAAGGCGGCCGCCGTGTGAGGTGGTGTGTCCCGCTCCTGGCGCCGCACCGATCCCTGTGTCACCTCCTTCACTTTTGCCCGTCCGCCGCGCCGCCTCTGCTGTAGGGCCCGGTCGCACCCCGTATCGGGTGGGGGCCGCGGGGGCACCTCGCCGTCACCAGTCTCCGCAAATTATGCCGGTCGCCATCTTAGGGTCAGGCGGCCGGCGGGCACCGCGGTCAGACTGCTGCTGCTTCCCAGGGGGACTGTACGGGCCGGTCAAACGGCCAGGCCGGTCGCGGAGCCACCGTCTGCCAGGATCACCTGCACCGGGGGCCGCCGGGTGTGGGGGCGCGCATTTCACGGCCGAGCGCCTCGGCCGCCATCATGGACGCTGGTAGATCACCGGAGCTGTCTTCTTCCCCGGCACCCAGGCGATTTCCGCGTCGGATCACCGCTGCAGCAGCCCGCAACAGGTACTTGGGTGTCAGGACATCCGTGTGGTGTCGTTTCAAAGGTGTGGGGGATATGTGAAGTCGGATTAATGTTTGGCTCGGCCGGAGCTCCTCTCAGGCACGTCTAGTCGGCCATGCTGCTGGCCAGGCCCCCCTCATATCATAAATCTTGACTACTGTAATGTACTGTATCTTGGCATTACCAAGTCAGCCTTAACCAAGCTGCAAACAGTAAAAAAATGCAACAGCAAGACTGATACTAGAAATTCCTACGTACCAGTTAGTCTAAGCCAAACTAATCAAGCTGCACTGGCTACATAGTTAAAAAGTGCATTATGTTCAAAGCCTTGTGCATTTCTCACAAGGCTCTACACAGATCAGGTCCAGGAGCAATGAGATTGGTGTTCCAGTAGTATGTTCCCACCAGGCAACTTTGTTTGGAAAATCTAACTTTAGTAATTGTCCCCAAATTTCGGGAGGCAAGATGCGGAGGGAGAGCCTCCTCAGTAGCTATTGCCAAGTTGTGGAACTCCATTCTTCATCATGTTTCTAGCCTGGAGATCCACACATCCTTCAGAAAAGCACTGGAACTTGGCTCTTCACTTTGTAAACTCGATACACGCAGAACAGAGAGTTTATTATATTTTTTCGTTTTTGTTTCTCATCTGAACATACAGGTCTTTAGCACCTTAATGCCCTTTGGGTATTTGTGCGCTTCTATAAATCTAATTTAATTAATTTATTCATAACTCAATTCAGTGCCGTACCACATGATCTTCATGCCCCACCAACACCCCACACCCATACACCTTCCACCTGTAACATGCACAAAGAAAGGTACTCCAGAACACTCTTCATACTATCTCAAAGCAAAATTACCTTTTACTCACTATTCCACAGTCCAACCCGTCAACTTCAAGCAGACGCACCACCACCCACACACCCAGACTTTAAAAAGTCTTTAAGCCTTTTGGAGGATGATAACAATAAACAAACACAACAATGTTTCTGTCCTCCAACAAGAGTACACTACTCACAACTTAAAAGGGCAAAAATCCTGCAGTGCAAATTCACATCACATTCAACATACATTACCATTTATTTGATCCATTGATAGACACAGAATCTAACTTGCTTTTTATAACTGAATCATGGTTGGGGAAAGCTATTGCACCGGTATTGCATGAAGCTGTTTCAGCAGGATATCAAACTCAAACACAAAATCACAAAGGCAAAAATTGGAGGTGGCTTACCTGTCATATTTAAAGAAATGACAACTCTCATCAAAGCTGAGGATTTTTCTTTAGTTGCAACCATCCCCTAACCTTTTTATGTTACCTTCCCCTTCTCTGCACACCACCTCCTAGCAATGAAACATTCCCAGACACATTGTTAGATAAATCGCAAACCTATTTACAATATACTCAAACATATGCATCTTTGGTGACCTCAACATATGCTTGACAAACCTAAAATACCAAACCCAGAACCATCCTCATTGGCCTAAGCACACACAACCTACAACAGCTCATTCCCAATCTCACACACATCAGTGTGCACACATTAGATATCATCTTCATCAACACAGGCCTAGTCACGGTCCAAAGAATTAGTCCACTTATATGGTCCGACCACTACCTCAGCTTCACATCGACCTTGGAACAAGCTGAATTCTGAGGAACTATAAAATCTGATAACCTCTAACGCGGATCTGGTCATAATAAATTCATTACAAACACTCTATGAAAGGCTCCAGAAAGCTTTTGATCTTTCAATTCCTCTAAAAACATCTACGATTAAAAAAAGAAAACATGCCCCTTAGATGAATGCAGAATTAAAAAGATAAAAAAACAAATTGATTACCTTCAATGCAAGTGGCTAAAAACAAACAACCTTCAAGACAAGACATGCCTACACAAGCACAACAGAATATAAAAGTCATCAATCAAAAAAGCAAAAAACAATACTATTGCAACCAAATCCATAATGCAAAGTGTTCTAATAAGGAATTTTATAAAATATTCACAGAATTTCGCAAGCTAAAATGTCAGAAGCTACCTACCCAATTTATCAAGAATTTTTTAACTAAGTGGCAAATCACTACCCAACTAAAGCGAATATGTTGGATTATTGTTTAAACAACAAAAAAGCAAACAGTCCCAAACCATTTTTTTATTTAAAAAAAACCCTCCAGGAAAAGGCAAGCACAGTCAAAGAATGATCACCCACTACATTTTTGGATCTTGCCAATGCGAGCAAGCCAACAGGCTGCCACTCTGACCTTTGTCCACCTCAAATGTTTAAAAACATTCTACTTTCAACTTCGGTAGTCATCCCATTAGGAAAGCTCATCAACAACTCCTTAACAAAAGGATTTTTCTCAGCAGAATTTTAAAAAGCATGCATATGCCCATTATTGAAAAAAACCTAACCTGGACAATCAAGATTCTATTAACTACAGACCCATACATAGCAACGCATCACTCTTGGGAAAACCTGCAGAAAAAGAAACTTTCACCCATATGTCACACTTCATTAAAGACAATTCCAGCTTTTCGACTTCTAAACTGCATGCCATCCTGGACGAGGCACAGAATTGGCACTAATCTCTATTTGGGGTGAACCTAAAACACAGTAGGCCATAATGGGGTTGTTGCCCTTCTTCTTTTGGACCTTTTTTTTTGCAGGCTTCGGCACAGTGCATTATGATGCACTAATCAAAAGACTTGAGAAAGCCGTAATAGACGGTACAACTCTCGCTTGGATCACACTGTACCTACACAATAGAAAAAATATCATGCATACTCCTCCATCTCTGCATACAGCATTAAAGCAGGAGGACCACAAGACTCCACCATCTCACACATGCTTTTCAACATTGATATTGGTACATTACCAGATCAGATCAATAGCTTTTACTTCACCTGATATAACCAAACAGATGACAGGCACATACCTCTGAATCTGGAAAACCCAAAGGACATCGGAGCAGCCCAAATCTTCAGTTGCCTCGGGGCAGTTGACCAATGGATGTCATGGAGCCACCTCAAGTTGAATGACTTCAAAACCTCTATACTCACCTGTGGTGACTGAATAACCTATGAGCCTCTCTGCGCTTGGGCTGACAATCTAGGACCACTGCCACACATTTCCAAGGAGGTAACAAACCACTGAATTACCATGGATTCCGAGCTGTCAGTTAATGCAAATGTGGATACAGTAGCCAAATCAAGCTTTCCCACAATAAAAACCCCTCAGCGCATCTTCCCCCGTGTAGGATATCCTCATATGGTTCAAGCTATCATCTCCCTTGTCCTATCTAAACTGGATTAGGATAATGGTCTGTATCTCAGCTTAGCATTGTCAACTATGAAAAGTTCACTGAGAATTCACAACACTGCTGCTTGACTTCAGCTGCACATATCTCCCCTGCCTTGAGGGTCATACACTGGTTACCAGTTGCCAGAAGATCCGCCTTCCGCATACAGCAAAATAACCTAAACTCAAGAATGCCCCCTCCCCAATATCCCAACATTCAAGAAAACATGGGTAGAATATCTTTTTCTGTTCAGGCTGCCAGAATATGGAATTAACTACCCACACACATAAGATCCACTAACAACCATCTTACCTTCAGAAGATTAGTCAAGAGCTGACTGTTCCCCACATGATAACTACACTCACTACACAACAGTGTACATGGGTCATTGTACATTGAACTATGCTTCCTGTGATAAGTAGATACATTTATATGAGGGATAACTACACTAGATATGTGTATTTAATACAGTGTCATAATTGCTGCTTCTGTGCCCATAAAGGTACATGTACAGATGAGTTTATGCCTGCTACTAAAAAAAGATATGACATGAAAAATGTGCATGCTTCACCACATGATAAATGCTCACATCCGACCATGTAAATGTTGCTGCTTCTATAAACATATGGGTCTTCATATACAGCGTTTTTCTCCCGGCAATAAATCCTTGCCAAATGTCATATGCATACATACACACACCCATACACACATGAACTCCCACACACACTACTTTCAGTATTTTGCTATTGAAAAAAATCCTCCTTTTAACCGTTATCCCATTCCTCTACTCTCTGACGCATCCCAAAATATTCTGACTACTATGAATCATAAACATCCTTCTCAAACGTTCACCTCCTCACTACTTCCCCTTTCATATCCATTTATATCATCCTATCCCTACTCTAAACTTTACTAAACACACAAGAATTTCAGAAGGCCTTGTGTAGCTTTACACTTCTGTTTAATGAGGATTGTGCTTGCTTAGTATTTCAAATCAGGCAACAATGCAGCAGTCATCAAGCAGCAGCAAAGAGGGAATGCAGACAGATAGGTGCTATCTGGGCCCCAGAGGGAGGGACACATACTGTATGTAATTGGTGTTTGTCTGCAAAGTACTTTGGGGGACTTGCAGGAGGTAAATTGAGTGAGACATTGTAACCGGGCTTCTGTGGAAAGGGGAAGTGAAAGCAAGAGACAGATAAGTAATGAATCTGGGTAATTCACATGTGGAGATCACTCTGCTGCCTGTGAATAAACACCCTTTTTCATTCAATTCACCCACAAAGTATACTACTGGCATCAATTCTTATTGATCCCATGCCATGAGTTGGCCCTTCAGCCACACTGACATTTTACTCACCTGCACAATGCATCTTGAGAATGGTAGTTTTGATTTTTAACATGTTAAGCAGTGTAAGGTCCTGTCTCTACCGAGCCCAAATTTCTGTACTTGATAGTGGTGTCTCAGCAAAAGAAATCCAGAAAGCAAAAAATAAATCTGCGTTACAGACTTGGAGGCTATACCTGTCTAAAGTCATTATGGAGAGCTGCTGGGGAAAGAAGCAGTAGGAGGAGGATACAAAGTATCAGACTACGGGTCAAGAGGTGAAACACAAGAAGGCCTAGGAAGACCAGAGCCACAAGGAATAGGACAAAAAGAACTGGGCAGAACAGCCAAGGAAGACTAGGGGATGAGTACAATAGGGCAGATTTACAAGTCCCTTGCAACATTCTTACAAAACTGTTGTGTCTGTTCTGTGATGAAGCGGCGTCATAAACAATGCACTAATATGCAACATATTTACAACGTGACGCATCTAGGGAGATGCGTCACATTGTAAAGCCCTGCGCTACATTATACCTGCATCAGGTATAATGTATGCAGGGTGGGCGTTCCGTCACAAGGAAGTCTCGTAAAAGTTATGCAGTGAAATCTGCAAGATTTCACAGAGTCACTTTTACCACCCGCTGCATCAAAACTTAACGCCTGCTTGTAGCAGGCATAAGGAATGACGCTGCACAGCAAGTATAGGCCGCTCCTGAGCAGTGGTGGAGTTGTGTCGAGCTTGTGACACGACCCCAGCACTGCGTCATCATTACTCCGACAGATGCGTCATGCATCTCTCTATCCTTGCACCACACTGCGCCGCATTGTAAATGCGGTCCCATCCATGGTAGCTCAAGACTTTTTTCCGTCGCGCACAATAACTGGCGCAACCCTGCTAATATGCGGGGATGCACCAGTTAATGTCAAACTGTCCCCATCTATTTTGTTATGTCTGTCAGAATAACTTGGAAACATTCAAATATTTCGGACCTTTAGACTTATGTAAGTACCTGCATCTAAGCCAAATATAGCACTTAAGAGTATCATGTTGTTATATCACAAGTTTGTGAACAAAAAAGTAGATATCAATAGTTTTAAAACCCTTTTTTCAGTTGGAAATTTCTTTCGACCACTAAATGGACTTTTGTGATTGTTTCTGAAATGCGGTCTCAGGGTGTGGTTTGGGATGAAGGTTTCCAAAAACTGCCAGCCAAACAGTGCAGAATCTCTACCATTTAGACATCAACCAGGTAAATTGTGAAGTTTTTCTACTATTTGCAAGGCTGATGGCCAAACGGTGCAGAATCTCTACTGTTTAGTCAGCGGCCATGTGCATATGAACTTTGTCTGGTATTTGCACAGCTGGCAGCTGACTGGCAAATATTCAAGTATTCCTGCTATTTGCACAGCTTCCGGATGAACAGTGCAGAATCTCTACTATTTAGCCAGCGGATGAGTAAATAGCTGCATTTTTCTGCTATTTGAGCAGCTGCCAGCCGCACAGTACAAAATCTCTACTATTTAGTCAGCAGTTGGGTGAATATTTAAGTTTTTCTACTATTTGTACAGACACCATCCGGACAATAAAGAATCTCCTCAATTAACCAATGGCTGGGTAAATAGTGACATTGTTCTGCTATTTGCACTGTCACTAGCCCTAGAGTTCAGAATCTCTACTGTTCAGCCATTGGCCAGGTAAATAGAGAAGTTTTTCTTCTATTTGCTTGGTCAATAACCAACCGCTGTGAAATCAAAACATTTCATCATTTTTATATTTGTTTGATAAATGCTTGTTTCTGAATTTTGTGGGTATTGTTTCACAGTTCAAAACATCGAAAATGCTTATGTGAGGTCCCCAGCTTCAAGTAATGAGTCACTGGAAATACCCAGATACCAATAATAAATCAGTAGGGGTCCCTGGGTTCCAGTAACCATTAAATGGTGTCCCACAGACTTCAAAAGGTTAAGGACCACTGTACTAGGGGTTTCTTTACCTGTCACAAGTGCTCCTGACTCCTAGAAAACTCTATACTTGTATTTATTCTTTTCCAATTAAAACTTTTATTGTAAGGATATGGTTACCCCAATTAGGTTGTTTTCTTATATTTCTCATTTTTATTTGATGCCATTATGCTTCCTATAAAAAAGATAATCATCCAATCTGATTGCTAAGGTAATACTTTTAATACTTTAAAAAAAATATTCCCAGTCTGAGATTGGAAACAACAAAGAAAGCTGAACATTTTATTCTTTAGAAGCTGTAAATTGGTTCCATATCCTGATGGTAACTCCTCATGAATTAAAGACTGTGACGTGGTAGAAACTGGTTCGGAAAAATGAAGACTACTGATAAATGATTTTGCCAGTCCCATTCTATCCCAACAAAGATGAAAAAGAATTCAGCCAGCAGCATCAGTCCCACAGGATGAGAGGGAAAAGAGAGGGTGCAAATTAGATAAAGGGGTGCTACGAGTCAGCCCCACAAAATCTCAGTTGCTATCTTGTTAGTAATCAGACTGTCCCTCTTAGTTTAAATACTTTAAGTTGGAAAACTAATTAGAGTAAAGATGTTTCCCATGTCTTGTCAAAAGATCACTGAAAATAAAATTGAGAAGAAGGAACAGTATAGATTTTTGTGAGATTTCATGAGGATTACCATTCAAAATGTACTAACTTACCTTTTATTCATATACCAGGGTGATTCTGGAGGGCCACTAGTGTGTAAGTTGGGCAGCAGTTGGTTCCTTGCTGGAGTGGTGAGCTGGGGATATGGCTGCGCCTTGCCAAACCGCCCTGGGGTCTACACCCTGGTCACTGCCTATGATGCCTGGATAAAGCAACATGTTCCGGAAGTGGAGTTCAGTTCAGCACCCAGCCCGAATACAACAAATGTGGGTACAACTGCCACATTCACCTCTAACCCTACCATCACTCCTGATCTGATCTCTGGAGCCATCAACAAAACATCTAATGTGTTTGTCGCCACAGCAACCAGCTCGATATCTACAACGGCCTTGACCAGCACTACTAGTTCATTTGCAGGCTACACTGCCACAAGTACTGGTAAGTCTGCCTAGACAGAGCTACCCTTTCCTCCTTCACCTCCAGTTCCACCACTTCAAGACAAACAAACAAGACCAATAGCCCTCCACCATTCTCTTCCACACCACAACTATATCTACTGCCATAAAGAGAGCTACAGAATCCAGACGTAGCTCAACCACCACCTTGGCCACACCTAAGACCTCACCACCTCTTTTCAAATACTGGCACCAGGGGGCAAACATCTAATTCTTTCATCATTTACATATATCTCTAATAGCACTGTGTAGGGAACATAACATTGCGGCATGCACACGTATCTTATTACGCGCATGAAGTTTCACAAAACTGTACGAAGGCAGCATTTTGGTATTAGAAAACAACGATGCAACAAATAAATTAGGGACTGAATGAATTGAACAAAGGAAATAGTTCATGTTCAACTGAAGGAAAGGAAGGACGGGGAGAAAAGAGGAGAGATGACGAGAGAATTGTAAAAGTAAATGGATACAAAGGAACAGGGAGAGAGAGGAGAGGAGAGGAAAGAGGTGGGGCAGGGGAGGAAAATATTTTTATGTTCATGTACAAGCTCACAGTGGGGGAAATGAAGCTAGAAATTGACTGAATGACAGAAACGAAATAAAGTCAGGCATTTAGATACTTATGTAGGAAATTAACCAAGGAAGCTAGGAGGTGAAAGAATTGAAATGAAGAAAAGGAGCCCAGACTAAACAATGGAAGAGGAAATAATTGAGCCATGGACTGAAGGAAGAAAGAGATAAAGGAAATGAATGTAGGTAGTATTGGAATAAAGGAAGACAAGGACTTAAGAAGGTGAGTAGGGTGAAAATAAAATGAATGAAGAAGGCAGGAAGGACATATAAATATGTTATCACTTTGTAGAGCATCACAATGCCACCTAGAGTGCTAATGACTCATGGAGTAAGGGGAAGCCAAGTTCATTTTATTGTCTCAATGGAAATAAGTAGCTTGTGGTCAGGTTGGGCTCTTTTCAGGGCCAACCATCTGAAAAACAGGATACTCCAAGATGCAGAGAGAACATTTTAATGCAACAGACCATGAAATACAGGGAAATTCAGAAAGGTTATGAAGAATATGTATAATCACAGGCAGGGCCTAACACCCACTCCAATGAATGGTTAAAAAGTATTTCTAAGCTTTGCAAGGGAAGATCCCTAGAAGAAAATTGATCCGAACTGACAAGTACCCCGATGTTAAAGTTGCAGGATTTTCTCTGATCGCCTATGTGTGGAGAGGGATTAACTTCTGATTACACTGTGGGAGGAGGATGAGTATCTCTATAGATGAACAAAGGAAGGTGAGAGACCTGCCCCTGAACCTGTTAGGAGAGATGAGGTGTGCATATCTTATTGCCCAGAGGTATTGAAGTGATCTGTGCTTGAGTACACTGTGGGAGTTGAGGACTTACTACCTAACTACCCAGTGGGTGGTACATGGTGTGTCTGTGCTCATACAATGTGAGATGAAGATGGATTTTTGCTTGAAGTTGGTAGGAGAGATATGGGTTGCATATGACTATACTATGGTAGGTGAGGGGGTTGTCTGAGCTTTGCTGTGCGAGGTAAATGTGGCATCTCTGGTCATTCTGAGTGAGGTGAGTTGTTTGATTGTGTTAATGTGGGTGGGGCCTGCGTTTGAATGTACTACAGTAGGTTAGGGAATTGTACGGTTCCGTTGTGGAATGTAGGTGAACTCATTGTAGCTTGTTATCCCAACATTAAGTGAAGATGTTTTAATTCTCTCTTTTAGCAATTCAGCTGACTGGACCTTCACAACGTGGTAAGAAAAACAGATGATGCATTCTAAAATCTTACCTTAGGCCATATTTATCTCACAGTTTTGAGAGCATTATTGCCATACTTATTGAAATAACAAGAGCTTGCAGTACTGTAAGGGGAGTGCCCATATTTAATCTCTACATTAGCAACTCTGATAATGTCCAAGCAGTCAAGACAATTTTCATTCCCAATGATGGATTTCATTTTTTACAACAGTCAGTCGTTTTGCACATTGTCAATTCTTGGCAAATTTGAACTCCCTAGACTCAAGGAATATTCCCATACTATGCACATCCTTTTTGTCTAAACTCTTTTTATTAAACAAGCTTAGAAGACAGTAAATTCGTAAGCAGATATTCATGCACATCACCAGGTTAATTAGTGACAAAAGTAATTCATAGGAGAGGTACGGAGGACTTCTTTGTCTAAGCAATTAAAAGAACAGTATTACGATAACAGTCATCATCAGGAGCGGGAAGCGAATAAGCATAGAGATCTTATCATACATTACAGAGTGAATGGAACTATGATGCAGGTCCCCAATTCCACTATGCCCTCCTGTATTTGCGCCATGATGACCATATATTTTCCCATTTCTTGACACACACCCTACTTTTGTACACAGTCTCTTCCGCTCATTGGCACCAGTCTATATCTATCTCCCACTCAGTTACTGACGGGGGCTGGGGCACACCCCAGCACCTGGCGATGTTTCGTTTTGCAAAACCTGCAGCCCGCGCCAGCCAGAGGTTGACATGTCGGTCTGTCTCTTCCCTAATCATTAGAAGGAGCCATCTGGCATAAATTGGGACCTTTGTTCCAGATATCCTCGACATTATTATCGTGACTCTCTGCCAGAACTAAGTGATGTCGGGACATTTCCATAAGATATGTAACAAGCATTGGCATAGCCAATAGGTCTCACCTTTGGGACCTTATAAGTGTTTAGCCATTCTGTGGGGGAAAAAAGAGAAAATTCTAGCAAAACCATCAAGACACAGGACTGGCCTTCCCATGACTCATTGTTCTAGAGCATCCCACAATCCATGTAGACTGTGCCCTAATATGTTAACATATGTCTCCAGCATGCTTACTTGTATACGTGTATCTTCTACATTCGTGAATGTTAATAGAACTATTAAATATTGTTCTCGAACTTGGGAAGCACTATGGCATGAACAAATGTTGTAGCTGCCAAAAACAAATCACTGTGCTGACAGGAAAGGGCAAAGTCAGCTTAGGCTAACACTCTGTTTATTCTTTACTTTAGTACGGCCAACACAGGGGGCATAGCTTTGCCAGCAGATCCACCCTTATCTGGAATGCCCTTCCTGACACCATTTGAGCAGAAGGGGGCCTAGCACATGCTAAAGTGTTATATTTGGTCTCTGTAGAGCCCTTGAATCTGATTTTTTAATTGCCTGTAGATTAAATCTTCTGATGGTCCTTGTATTCTTTGGACACTGTACAAGTGCAGTTATTCATCCATCCGTTAAAAACAATACCCATTTCTTGTTTTGCCTCAACTGCGATCGAGAGCAGGGGATTGGGCCAGAAACGCAGAGTAGCGCAGTTTGCTGTTGTGCATCCCACATTTACCAAAAGCCTTATGTTTGTCAGTATTTACAGACATTCCTCGCCGGGGTTTACTCCAAAGGAACAAAAGCGCTGGAACCTTTTGTTTGGTATCCAAATTGTATCTGTCTCAGGGAGGCTTCTGGCATCCGTAAGAGAGACAGAGGCTGTGACTCAGATCTGCAGCAGCCCCAGTCGCACCACAAAGCAGCTTTCTGATCTGTAGCTGTTCAAATTCCCTCTATTATCAACCCTTTTAGTAAGCTCCAAGTGCTAGCGAGAGCAGGGGATTGGGCCAGAAACGCAGAGTAGCGCTGTTTGCTGTTGTGCATCCCACATTAACCAAAAGCCTTATGTTTGTCAGTATTTACAGACATTCCTCGCCGGGGTGTACTCCAAAGGAACAAAAGCACTGGAACCTTTTGTTTGGTATCCAATTTGTATCTGTTAGTAAGCTCCAAGTGCTAGCAAGGTTCATCATGTCAAAGGAGTTACTGACATTTGTCCCCGCTTTTCTTAGAAAACGTGTCATTAAATGCGACTCCTATCACAACACCTGCATCGATTTGCATTAATTCCCTGTGTGGAAACGACTGCAGTGTTTAGCACCTGACAGTTCTTTCACTCGCAAAGGCAACACAGCAATCTACATACCTTAGTGGTGAGTTGGATTCCCACAAACTACAGCGCGTGCTGGCAGCGGGCGAGCTACTCTCGGAGTAGAAATATTAATTTCCCGAAGAGGAATTCCATCTTAATGTGGCAGCCCATCGGCGGTGCTAAGCGGCCAATACATTGCAGCACGAGCCGCCACTATCACCCCTCGAGCCCGCGAGCCAGAATAACAAGCGCGCGCGCTTTGCGCTGAAAGAGGAGGAGGAAGCCGGGAGAAGGGAGAGAGAAGTGGGCCTGCGCCTGTTTCCCTTAATTACAGATGATTTCAAACCTCGCTGCCACAAAGGAATCGCCAAACATGCACACGTTGCCATTGAAAGCAATGCAACGCATGCCCGTTTTTGGGGCCAAAACTAAATCGATTACTAAAGGTCTCCTATGCAGTGCATGCGTGCTGCGTAGGCGAGACCTAAAAAGGAGCCATCCCACTGGCAGCCCCTGTTACAAAGTTCTGTTTGTGCCCTTCCCCATATGTGTAGAAGTGTGCGTGCGTAATAGGAGTGGTGCAGTATCTTAAGCTCTACCAGCCTGAATCTAGTGCTGATTGCAATTTCCCTGGGGCTTTGCAGTGCCTCTATTCAATCATAGTCTTCTATATTGCTTAGGTCATCAATCCAGGCAGCACGGAGGGCCGAATGGGGTCTGGTATATTATATATGAGTTTACGATATATCGTTGAGGTCGCTTTCTCAGGGATGGGGTCTACCAGCAGTCTGTCTTCCAAAGGGAAGTTTTTGGGAATGACCGTGCCCCGCAGAGGTATGGCGTGTGTGAGTCTCAGATAATGAAATATCTGAGCCGGAGTCAAGCTATATTCTTGTTGTAGGTCTTGGAAGGGATGAGGAGTGCCTCTCCTCCACACATCTCCCAAGCAGTCAATACCTATAGTCTTCCAGCCCTTGAAACCCTCTAGTGTGGCCACCTCCTTCGGTCGGTCCCTGGTCCATAGGGGTGTAATGCCCGTTAATTTACCCTGCCATCCCAGAAACCTGTTTTCCTCAATCCAACATACAACCACAGTTGCGGTATGCGTAGGCCATTCTGGGGCATGTCTTGCAGGCGTATAGGAATGGCTTGCAGCTCCCTCCCGGCATCGTGTTTCTATCTACCCGGTACACCGGTTCTCCCATGTCCGCATCGACCCAGCCATTTACAACTAGTAGCTGTGAGGCCCTGTAGTACAGCCTAATATCTGGGAGGGCCAGGCCGCCATCATAAACCGCTTTTTGCAGCTTGTGTAGTGCTATTCTGGGTGTACCTCCCTGCCATAACTACTCCCGGAGCTCCCAAACAACTCCAAAATATGCAGAACCCTTGCTATGGAATAATATGGCCTTGACAGATATAGGATTATGTCATTGGCATACAATGAAACCAATTCTCCCAGCCCCCGAGTGCTTCTATTCCCCATATCATTGGGTCTGTCCTAATACAGTGGCAAAGTGGCTCTAATGCCAAGGCAAACAACAATGGTGATAGGGGACAGCCCTGCCTGGTGCCCCTTTGCAGCTGGAAAAGTCTAGATAGTGCTGTGTTAACTCTTACTCAGGCCACTGGGCCTTGGTAGAGGAGTATCACCCAACAACAGAAATTGGGGCCATAGCCGCAAATAAATAAGGCCATTCTATATTATCAAAAGCCACGGTGGAGGCATATGGGGCCCAGATCGTCTCCTACGCCGACGATACGCAACTCCTCTTCACATGCGGTAAAGACCAGGAGTTTGATGGAGAGAGAATTCAGGACTGTCTGGTAATGGTCTTCGACTGGTTTTATTCTTCGGTTGCGTCACCGATCCGGAGTGGCGGCACTGGTGGCCGTCCGATATGTGTCCTCCCGCACAGTCTTCATTGGTGGCTAAAAATCTGGGAGTCAAGCTGGACAACCAGCTGTCGCTGAGAACACATATTCTCGGTCTAGCTGGCACCTGTTATGGAATCTTGAAAATGCTTCGCAAATTCCTGCCCCTACTGTCTGTGGAGCACAGGCGGATTACTGTGCAGGCTCTTATTGGATCAAGGCTAGACTACGCCAATGCCCTCTTTCTCGGCCTCCCTGACTATCTGGTCCAGCGCCTGCAGGTGGTGCAGAACTCCGCCGCCCGGGCAATCTTCGGCCTGCGAAGACGAGCTCGAGCTTCCGGGCTGCTACAGACGCTTCATTGGCTGCCTATCCGGAAGCGGATTCTGTTCAAATCCCTGACGCTGATGCACAAAGCTTTGTTTGGATCAGGAGCCGGATATCTGCGGCGTAGACTGGCCTTCTATCGTCCAGCCCGCTCCTTGCGGTCGGAATCCCTTTTTACAGCGGTGGTTCCGCGGGTGAGGAAGGCCCGTGCGGGGGGGCGCTCTTTCAGCTGTAAAGCTCCCCAGCTGTGGAACTCGCTTCCGCTTTTGCTCCGCAGCACTGCCAATTTGCTCCAGTTCAGGAAGAGCCTGAAGACCTGGCTTTTTAATCGTTAGGCTTTTTTACTGTTTTCTCTTTGTTTTTGATTCTGTTCTTGCTCTGTTGTGTTATTTTTACTCTGAGTTGCAGGTGGAAAGCGCCGGGACACTCTTTTCGAGTAGCCGTGCGCTATATAAAAGCACTATAACATAACATAACATAACATAACATCGAGGCGTCCAGTGCTATCAGCGCTGTCTGCTGGGAGAAGAGGTCCGCAGGCAAGTGGAGAACAACATAGAGTCTCCACAAGTTATGACGGGTGCTTCTACTTAGCATAAAGCTGGATTGATCTACGTGGATTACAGTAGTGATGACGGATGCCAGTCTGTTTGCCAAGGCCTTTGCCAGGACCTTTGCCTCCATGTTGAGCAATGAAATTGGCCTTTAGGAACTGCACTGGTCTGGATGCTTGACAGCCTTGTGTATGACCATGATTGTGGCCCGCGCTGGTCAGCAGGCAAATTGTCCCTCCTCCTGGGCCTCCACCAGCATGTTTTGCATTGGTGGTATTTTGAAGGCAAGGCTTTTGTAGAACTCAACTGGAAGACCATTTGGACCTACTGCCTTTCCTGACTTTAAGGATCCTAAGGCACCAGACAATTCCTCCTCTGTTAGGTCCGCATCAAGGGCCTCCCGTGCCTCCGCAGACAGTGTTGGCAATAAAAAGTCTTTCAGCAGCTTTTCACAATCACTCTCTGACCTTGTGCTTACCGGCAAGTATACGCTTTCATAGTAAAAAGCTAAGGCTTCTGCGAAACAGATGTTTAGGCTTAAGTTTATTCAGGATTAAATCTTCCAGGAAGAGGCCGATTGATGGCCTCTCCATTCCCTCCGGAACGCCTGCCACTTGAATGCTATTTCGGCCTGCTCTGCCCTCCTGGTCGTCCAGTCTAGCCAAGATTTCCGTCTGTTTTTTAGTCAACGTTGACACTTGCTCCTCTAGGCATTTTGTTTTGGACTGAAAGCTCCCAATGCTTGTTTCAGCAATGGACATCTTTTCCGCCAGCTTCCGGAAATCTGCCCTGAGTAGGTTAACTTCTTCCGTTATGGAGTCTAGTTTTGGTTCCACAGTACCACGCAAGTTCCTAATTGCCAACATAATGTCTCTTAATGAGGGGTCTGGGCCTTGGTACTCTTCCCCGGCCAATGGTGCCACCCTGGCAACGCTCTCTTTGCAGCCCACCGCCACTGTGTATTTATCGATTTGATTAATCTGGCCTGGTCCCACGCCCTTGTTTCAAACCATTGCTGTCGTCTTCTGGATGTAGTAAGCTACCCAGGGTAGGCTCAGATTTTTGGATGGATTTCTTGCCCTGTGTTCCTGTGGGAATTGGATGCCCCGGTGTTTCAGCCTGATCTAGCTGGGGTGTCGCTCTATGGCACGCTCTAACTCGGGGGATAGGCACGGGTCCCTCCACTCCACAGGATCCTTGAAGTCAGTTACATGACCGTGAGGCACAGCAGGGAGAGGGATAACAGCACCAAAATTGTCGCTGAGGAGTTTGCCTGCGTCTCCTGCCACCATCCGGCAGCACCACTGGTCCACTCCTGTTTTATTATAACATCGCAATTCCAGGGATCTCTTGGTTGTCTAGGAGCTGGGCCCAGACTCACCCAGCTCTGTCTCAGGCCCTTCGGCTGTCGGGTTGCTGAGCTGTCCAGTCAGGGTCTTCAGTGCGATCCACCCAGTGGGGTGCACCTTCCGGGCTTCTGGCCCGCGGCTTTGCGCACTTTGTCTGGAAGTGAGGATCGGCAAGGGCGCACGGGCCCCCCGGGCACTCCACTCACGGCTTCTGAGAGGTCCGTAGGAAATTGCCCACTCCTTTTCGAAGAGCTCCCAGTTGGAAGCCTCCACCACAGACGTTCTCTTAGGCGCTTACCCACGCCCTGGGTCACTCTACTTCTGCCCGCTTAGCTGGGCGTCTCGATTAGCCTCCTCGGGATATCTGTTGGTGCCTGCACTCGACAGGGTGCTGCCGCATCCACCCACTGCTCGACGGTGCCAGAAATCCTTAGAGCCGCAGGTCCCTCTCCATAGTCTCCACTGCTCCCAGTCACGATCTGAAGGGTTCTCTCACGCGCGGCTTACACCTGCAGAACTGGTGGGCTCTAGTGCTCTCTGCCTGCACACACTGCCGCAGCCCCCTCCCGCTGCATGCGAGGTCCAAGGGGGGTTTGTGTTCTCCCCCACGGACACGGACCTTTTTTAGGCCACTGGCGAGTGACACTGGACTTCGTCCTCGTCACAAACAAGCAGGCGCGCCATCTTACTTGTGCTTTTCATTTCATTTCACCCTTACGTTTCCTCTTCAGCGTGGTGCTTCAGATGAGGATTTCTTTCGGGCAGTGGAGTAGAGATCTTGTTTCCCGCCGTCACTCTGCTGCTGGTGCTCTTGCTGTGAATGGAATATGTCGGATAAAACGAGGCTGAAAGCAGACAACTAGCGCAGCTCATTCAGTCTGCGGCCCTCTTTGCCCCTTGCTAGCTACACCCCCACTATGCACATCCTTGGACCACATCCACTGTGTCAGATAGACTCCTGCTCCATTACACAGATTTAGGCAATGGTCCCATTCACTGGGAAATTGCATGGGCTTTGCCTCAAGTTTAGGTAGAATCATATTTTTACTAGATGGTTTCTGTGAAGTGCTTCTGTCTCCAAGACATTAAAAATCGATACTTTAATCAGAGATCCAAGATAATTCCACCAAACCTGTCTGTATGAATCTGAGGTCTGGTGTTAATTTTGATAGGTCTGACATCTTCTTTCCAGCTTGTGGATCGCCAGTGATCTCTGACAGGATTGTAGGAGGAGTGGATGCCAACAACGGGCAATGGCCCTGGCAGATCAGCCTGCATCAAAATGGGATCCATGTGTGTGGGGGCTCACTGATCACAGAGAGATGGGTGTTAACTGCAGCACACTGCTTCCCCAGGTAAGAATACAATGAAGGTGTGGTGGTGGGACAGGGTGAATGGACATGCAGCCTTAAGTCAGCCAGATGCCAGTGTGGGACTGGGGACGTGTGGTCAGCTCTTCTAAAGGAGCTATCAGTTGATTTCCTCTGTTAGATGGTGAACTTGAGAGAAAATTGGTATAGGTGAAAGAAATAGGCATGGAATCAAAACTAGAAAGTATCCCAGGAGCAGAAACCTAAAAGACGACATAATTTGCTTTTTCATGATTGTACCGTACATTTCAGAGCTACTTTCGTCAAATCAAAAAGAAGCTGAAGGGTTTCTTGCCTCATACCCCAGAATTCATATCTGTGGCTTCTCATTTGGAGTACCTTCATGAGTTGCCTGTAGTCTCCCATTGGCCCAGTAACAGGAGTGACAGGGTCCATCAGGAATCCAAGTACCACAGTACATCAGCAAGACCCGGAATCTTCCACCAGCCAGCCTTTCACCTTTTATCAGATATGTAAATCTGCTTTCATAGAATTATTGTACTTCAGTATTTAATTTAAATAATTTAAATAAATAATTGCATGCATGTGGTAATGTGTTAGTACAAATTTAGCCAATAAGCAGCGGAGAACTGTAAAGTGTGAAAGGCAAAGATACAATAAAATGGACATTGAAGAGAGAAGGTAACTGTTTAAAGCGGCACATCTCATCTCTTTCCAAAATTGGAGCAGGGTTGGGGAGATCCTGCTGGATACAGGAAGGCCGTTCCAGACCCTGGGCAAAAATCTGCATAAGGCCATTTACCTTGTTTTTTCTCTTTTGGTTTGCACATTTTTGGTTCCACGTTGATGGTGTGCCAAGAGCTACCCAAAGTGGTGCGCTTTACAGCCATATAATAATAATAATAATCTTTATTCAGCAGTAATCATGGCCATAAAAGATACAAAGATAAAAATTCAATAACAAATCCATCAAAACAATATTTAATCATTGTGCAAAATCGCGGAGGTCCTTGTATACATCATCCATGTCTCGAGTTACTGCTCTTAAAAAGTTTGTGACAACAAAAAGTGGGAGAAACTTAGGCAAAAGTAGCAAATGCAAAATGGCTACACGAGCATGCCTGAATTCCAAATCTTTTAAATAAGGTTTAAGATACAATTGCCTGGGATAGGTAAAATATTTACATTAAAATACAAAAAGAAGAGTGTCCTCTGGAGACCTATTGTCACAGCCACAGAGCCTCTATCTTCTACACATAAAACAAAGCCTGATGGAGAGGCCACTAAATGATTAAACAAGCAATTGAAAATCTATCATGACGCTAGTTAAAATGGAGGGATAAGGCTCTATGCCCTGTACTGATTTAACTAGAACAAGTCCTCTTACCGTGGGTTTAGTGAGCTCCATGCCCTCACGGTCTGCACTGGCTTTTTTTTAAAAACAAGTCTTTAATCCATTCAATTACTTTATTTCGGCCACAAAGACCATAAAAGTACATATCGAAGAAAAACACAATAAAATATATACAGTTTCATCATATACTATACGACCAGGGAATAGCTTCGCATTGCAAAGTTAGCGGAATTGACTAACAGGCTATTTGTGGCCATAATAAAGTGAAGCTTTAAAATTTGTTCAGAGACCTGTGCCAATTTGGGGTGCAGTGTATACGTTCATCTGTTAAAAAAGAAACACATTTAAAAAATGTGCTACTATAAAAATAGTTACAAATAGCAGGATAAAACCAGAATAAAATCGTTGAATATAAAAATACGCGAGGAAAACTAACTCATTATCGGTGCAGATACTATTTTAGAATAGTCCGCCATATATGCAATATAGAATTTAAAAAACGAGATATGGCGAAAACAGTGGGGGCATGAGTGGCATATTTTAATACTCTGTATGCCTCCACACAGCGTACAAAACCTAAATTCTTACATAGTTAAACAAGCCAGTGATGTTGTGGTAGTACATAGGCAGGGCAGAGGAGCAAAACATGTAACTCGGTCTCTTCCTTGTAGTTACAGGCGGGACATTCACCAGTGTGCATTTCGAGCCACTTATTAGTGTTTGCGTGAAGCGGTAGAGTCCCAAATCTCAACTGTACATACAATTTCCTGGCCAGAGTTGGTTGAATGTCGTCCAGGAAAAGTTGCCTACTATATACATCTTTAACTTGTAGAAACTCAGCTGTCAATCTGCCACAACAGGAACTTTCCTGGATAACAGAAAGTGTGTGTGATCTGTAGGATCTTACCAATTCCAGCCGTGAGAATATTTATATTTATATATTTAAGTGTTTATATAGCGCTTGAATCGACTCCCAAAGGAGTATCTCTGTGCTTAAAACTGACCCTTGAGGAAGCTGATGATTCTGGAATACTTAGTAAGTGCGGAACAGGAAGGTTTTTAACAGTTTCCTGAACTTGGGATGTTCTGGACATAACCTGAGGGAAACAGGAAGTTCGTTCCAAAGGCGAGGGTCAAGGTAGGATAAGGCCTTCCCTTCCAGTCTTGCTCTCCTAATGGTCGGAACTTCAAGAAGAAATTTACTGCTGGAGCGAAGGGCAAGTACGGGGTTATAAGGAGTGAATTTCTCCGCAAGATAGGAGGGGCCCATGTTCTGAAGGGCTTTGTGGATAACACAACATGTTTTAAACTTAATCCGTTGGGGGATAGGCAGCCAATGGAGCTTCTCCAACAGAGGGCGCGATGGTGACCTGGGAGGCACGTTCTGGACTAGCCTTGCCGCTGTGTTTTGGACTACTTGATGTCTGCTAAGTAAGTTGTCATTGACTGAAATCAGCAGCCCATTACAGTAGTCCAGGCGGCGGAGCACCAAAGCCTGTACCAAGGTTTTTCGGGTGGAGTCCGGAAGTAACAGAAAAACTCTTCGGAGCAGTCCGATTACGTGGAAGCATGAGCCGGCTGTCTGGTGTACTTGCTCTTTAAGAGTTAGGCCTTGATCTAACCGAATACTCAGGTTTTTTACCACATGCTTGGGGACGGGGTTGGGGCCCAGGTCTAATGGCCACCACTTTGGAGTCCACAGGAGTGGGGCCTTACCAAAAAGCATCACCTCAGTTTTTCCCACGTTACATTGTAGAAAGTCATTAGCCATCCACTGTGAAGCCCGCATACCATCAGAGAAGGCCTGTTGGACCGCAGTGGTTAGTGTGCTGAATGGAAAGAGGAGCTGCGTGTCGTCAGCATACGAGACGGGTATGAACCCGTATGACCTCAGGAGACCGGCCAAGGGGGCAACATAAATGTTAAAAAAGTGTAGGGCTCAAGCAAGAGCCCTGTGGTACCCCCTTGGACAGTTCCAGAGGTGCTGAGCGAAATGAGCCGATGCTTACACACTGTGAGCGGCCAGACAGAAAACTTCTCATCCATGACATGGCTGACCCCCCTAGCCCCACCTCTTCCAGACGTCTGAGCATGACATCATGGGAGAATGTGTCGAACGCCGCGGACAGGTCCAACAGCACCAGAATCATAGAATGTCCCTTGTGGAGGGACATTCTGATGTTATCAGTCACAGAAAGCAGTGCAGATTTGGTGCTGTAATTGGGCCTGAACGCGGACTGGGATTGATCTAAGCCTCCAGTTTGTTCGATAAATTTAGACAGGTGGGTGTTAACATGTTTCTCCGTTAGCTTACTTAGATATGGGAGAAGTGAGATGGGGCGGAGATTCGATAACTCTGTCCATGGAGCATTGGGATTCTTACGAATGGGTCTCACCTGGGCCACCTTCCAATCCTGCGGCACCCGCCCCCCTGTGAGGGAGAGGTTGACAAGGGACTGTACCATAGGACCGAGTTGCTTGGACAAGGATGGTACATTTTTTGCAGGGATGCAATCGGAAGGAGAGCCAGACTTAACCTGGCCTACTAATGTTTCAGCCTCAGTCATAGTGATGGTAGGAAATTCAGTGAGTAGTACAGGGTTGGGCAGCTTAGATGTCTGTAAAGGCACGGGATTGCCCACTAGGCTTCCTGCCCTTGTGATTTTGTCATAAATCACCTCTATTTTATGAAAGAAGTATGAAGAGATATCGTCACACAGCTGTTGTGAGGGCAAATCAAGGCTTTCACATGCCTTAGGTTTGGTAAAGGATTGTAAAATCTGATACTGTATTTTTGATGAATTTCCGGCCTGTGTTAATTGTGAGGAAATGTGAGTTTTTATGCATGTTTCATATTTTTGTGATAGTTAGTCAAAGAGAGGTGGAAAAGGTTTCTATCCATCTCAGAGTGTGTGGTTCTCCAAACCCTTTCTAGCTCCCTACACCCTTGCTTTAGCAAGCGCAGCTGATCAGTGAACCATGCCTCCTGGCGCTGGTTGGGACGTTTCATACATACTTTCATGGGGGCTATCTGGTTGATCGCCTTAGTTATGGCCGAGTTATATTTGAGTAAGGCTACATCAATATTATCAGATTCTTCAAGTTGGGGTTCAATAAACACATTTTGAACATTTTCCAATGAGACCTTATGCCACTGTCTCCGTGAAAAAGGGATTGCCGGAATCCAGATTTTTGGTGTAGTCAGATCATACATGAGAAATGTAATCACAGAGTGATCTGACTAATTCCCTTGCCTGGGAGGGTCGCATGTAATTTTGGATGAATTAGAGAATATCATGTCCAGGGTATGACCGGCTAAGTGTGTTGGGCCCTCATTATGCTTCGTTAGTCCTAAAAGGGACAAGTCAGTCAGAAGAGTCTGGGCGTCAGGGTTGCCTATGAGGTCACTGTGGACATTGAAGTCTCCCAGTAATAGAAAGTTATTGCTGATTTAAGATGTGGGGCCAGCAGTTCAACTAATTGCAGCGAGAAATTTGCTATAGGACCTGGTGGACGGTACACCAGCGCCCCTTTCCAGCAGGCACGTGCAGGTGCATCTATCCTGAAGACCAATGTTTCCATGGTGGCAGTACTACATTGGTCTAGAACCGAGATGTTGATTCCGTTTTTTTAAATAATGGCGATACCCAATTTTGGATGGTCTGTCCAATCTAAGTATTTTGAACCCTAAGGGACAAGATGCCTCAGGGGTCCTCCATAGAGCAACCTTGCCTAGTTTAGAACAAAGATCCCTTATATGGCAAAACCAGGGTATTTTCATAGAACCATAGGGGATCAGAAACTCTTTAAGCTTGGATCGATAAATGGCCAAATCCGGGATCACCCAAAGCCGGCGCCAAAAGGTCACTGGCCTGAGGGCAATCTCTGGATTAATGGGCCTAATACCTAGATCCAAGCATAAGGCAGTGAGGGGGGTATTGAGGGGAAGACCTAATAACTACCTCATAAAATTATTCTCCACCTTGGTCATACTAGTGGTAGGGCGATGCCCCCAAAATTCTGCCCCATACAGTGTAGCACCCCGTGCTTGAGTTTTATACATTTCAACTACTGGCCCAGCTGGTTTAAATGAAGAGGTTCTATGTAGTTTCATAAGCCCACCCACTGTCTGAGCTATTTTAAGACTAGCTTTGGCCATCTGTGGCCCCCATTCCAAATATTCTGTCATAGTGACACCCAAGTAGTCGTAAACCGACACTCTTTCAAGGGGGGTGCCATTCATAGATGGATTGGGGCGAGATGTATTAGGAGGGTTAAAGACCATGTATTTGGTCTTTGATGTGTTTATCTCCAACCCTCGAGTCTTGCAGAAGACGTCAAAGCAATCAAGGATGTGCTGAATTCCCATTGGGGATTTTGAAAGCATAAGGGTGTCATCAGCAAACATCATCGATGGGACCTTCCCAGAAGCTAGCCTGGGGGCATCATTGTCCTTGACCTTTCTGAGTTGGTCAATAAGCCCATTAATAAATAAACACAATAAGGTAGGAGCTAAAACACAACCCTGTCGTACCCCATATCTCACTTGCGCAAAATTATCTGCATGGAGCCTCACTATAACGCTAAGGAGGTAGGATGGGATCCCCATCTCTCTGAGCACATTCTAAAGTTTCTCCCTGGGTATAAGATCAAAGGCCGACTTCAGATATACAAATATAAGATAGAGGCTGCCACCTGCTAATGTCACAGTTTTCCACAAGAGAAGTTGGAGTCTAACTGTCTGGTCAACGGTTGAGAAGTTTTTTCTGATGTCGGCTTGATAGGGACTGAGAATCTCCTCTTCTTCCATCCAAACCTGTAGGCAATCAAGGAGAACCAGTGCCAACATTTTTGGAGTTATGTCGATTAAACTGATCGGCCTATAGTTAGTGGGTGAAAGGGGACAGCCTTTTTTATAGACTGGAACTATTTCTGCCCCGCGCCAAGTATCAGGAGGATCCATGCCATTCATAATGACATTAAATAGGGCACACGTATGGTCTCCAAATTTTTTGGTTCCTCCCGAAAAAGGTCCCACGATAGTTAATCTAGACCTGGTGCTTTGTTACTCTGGAGTTTATTAATGACATTTCTTACTTCAATCATAGTGATCTCTATAGCCGCCCCTATATGGCTCGAAAGATAATTCTAGAGGGTCTGTGTTGATATATGGGCCATCTTTGTTGGGATAGAGGGAATGGAAATGATTCTCACAAGTTTCAGAGGCAATATTTGGCTCAATGGCTGGCTTCCCTTCAATGTCACCAGAACTCACTATTGCCCAAAAAGACTTGTGAGTTTCCCATCTATCTAGTTCACATTTTATTTTTCCTGCTGGATGGTTACTTTATACAGTGCCCTGGTTAATTTAATTTGTTGCTTGTCCTTCACCTTCACAGCCTCCATTTGGGCCTGCTTGGCTTTAAGACATTTTGCGTTAAACCAAGTGCGTTTAAACCAGGGTTTCGCCCTACTACACACCACTGGATAAAATTTATCTGCCAATTTTGAAGTTAGCTCAGAGTGAATTTTAGCGACCTTCTCTATGTCCAGTGGCAAACCCTCAGCAGGAGTTGCCTCCCACATTTTTGTCATTATTGGAGTTGCTAGCTGATAGACTTGTGCCAGCTTGTGAGGTGATTGTTGTATGTGCCCCCACCTAACTTTCCTTCTATTATTTGTTGAAGTTATTGCACTATTCACATTTGTAGGGGTAGTTAGGGAGTTGGTGTGACCCAAGTCCAATGACTTCAAAACCAAAATCAGGGGGTTGTGGTCACTATCCTGCCTCCTCACAATGAAAAAATCACAGACCTTTTGCCATGCTCTTGTTTCCACTAGGATATAATCCAGCAGGGAAGCTTGGGAAGCTTGGCCTACTCTGTTGAATGTAAGCTGCCCGGGATTATCTGATTTTGTTCAGCCATTACATGCCCTTAGAGAATGCGCTAATGTAAGTGAATTTAGCTGCAATGCCAGCAGGTACCAAGCTTTGATGAGTTGGACTTTGGGGTCAGGTATTAGACAGTCTAAATCTTCTTCACTAGGGGTAGTGTAGCTTGAGTCAGTCAGAGGTTCAAATTGGCAATTAAAGTAAATCGCCCCCTATGATCAACCATATAGCTGGATCAGTGGTAGGAATAAAATACCCAGTTGGTCAATAGTGGTAGATTCTTGGCTGTTAGCAACAGGTCGGGAGTACACATTAATTAGGGCAATTTTTATCTTTGTGCGAAAAGTAAGAAAAATGCACTGTATATTGCTTATGGGGGTTGACAGCTGCTCGACTCTAGAGCCCAGATGTAGGCCCACCCAAATGGACAGACCCCTTCCCCCGGTAGTGGCTGGAGGACCTGGCTTGGCAGTTCGGGCTGGACTGTTCCCACAAGGAACAGGCTCAAGAATGATTTGGATATGGCTGGGTCCAAACTAGGGTGGCGTGGTGAGCAAAAGAATGATGGATTTAACCAAGATCCTTGTGACTGGGGGTGAATGTTTGCATTGTCCAGCATTCCGTCCATCAATTGTTTCTTTTGCAGGAGTATTAAATGTAGCATAACCCACCCTCTGATTATCTTATCTGGCCCAGGTTTCATGGAACATACAAATGTCCTGGTTGTCTACAAAGAGCCCCCAATCTGGGCAGGGCAATTTGTTTTTTAGTCCAGCCAGGTTCCAGGATAGAACCCTCAGCCTATTGCCTTGCACTATTTCCCCATTGAGAGCCTTGTGCACACTGGTACTAGGAAGTTGGGATTCCCCTTGTTGAGTTAGATGGTAACTATCTGGTACCCTACTGCACCCGCCTTCTCTGGTTGTTTCGTTCGAAGGGGCAGGTCTTTAATCAGTTTTTTGTCCTGTTGCTTCATTTTGTCACATTTCATAAAAATATCTGCTCTTCCCAGGGCCGAAAAGGTATTCCTTAACATACCTTAATCATGGGATTTTAAAAGCTTCGTCAAGTGAGAGGCAATCCAGAATTACTGCTTGATTAAAATATACTTCCTCAATGAACCAGGCATTCACCCAACACAACTGCAACTAGGTCAGTTATGTTAAAAGGTCTCATAACTTCTAAGATTGGAGTATTGGCAAGATTAGTTCCTTGGGAAATGATGTTGAATTGCCACACATCTAAGCTCGTAGCACAGTTCAAGCAGATGTATGGATGACTGAGGGATGATTATTATCAGAACAGGAAACACACATTTATAAAATCATATTTATGGCACACATATTTGATTCCCAAAATGTTCTAGGGCAATACTTTTAAATATTCTTTTTCTATTTTTCCAGCAAACCAGTCAACGTGTCTGTGTTCCGTGTCTATCTTGGTGCCTACAAACTCTCCCAAAACACTGTCAATCCTAACGTGTTTTCCACCACTCCGAAGACTGTGATCATCAACTCAAACTACACCGTGGAAGGGTCCAGTGGTGACATCGCCATCCTGGAGCTGGAGACTCCAGTCCAGTTCACCAGTTACATCTTGCCAGTGTGTCTGCCCGCCCCCTCGGTCCAGTTCCCACCTGGGATGAACTGCTGGGTCACTGGCTGGGGATTCACCCAAGATGGAGGTAAGGTGCAATTGAGATTGAAGCTGATGAGCAGGCCACAATCAGTAGTCTTGTGTTTTAGTGGCAGCCATTTTGTCTCCTGTTACTCTAGTCTCTGTTGGATCTGATCCTCCCCTACCCAAATGTCATAAAAGCGTATTCTCCATTTCATATGCGCCTCGCTTCTGTATGTTCTGACTTTCATAAGCTCACAGTGATTTTATAGCAAACATGTCTCCATCATCCCAAAGTGTTTAGACATCATTATGCCCTTCCCTCTAATCCATATATGGAGCTCAGCTCATAAAGGATTATAAGCATTAATCTTCCCATCTTCATGGTTAGTTCCAGACCTGGGATGGACTTTTGAATACTTTATGGTTAATATAATCGTTTTTGTCTGTGCCCTTTTATTGAACACATGGCTCACAATTCTCTTATTCTGACCTACTGTACATCCCGCCACCTTTTAGCAGCTCTTAATGTCTACTCCTGGGCAGACAATTTTTCTGGACTCCCATAAAACACAAACAATGACAATGAGCACACATGCACAACTGTGGGGCCCACAACCACCCCTAAGAAGTTCATCAATTAATTTAGGTTACTGTTTGATGGGTCTTCTTAACACAACACACTTCTAGATACCGCAACAGAGAGGTCTGGTCCCATAACATCCAAACACACAGCCTCTTGGCACAGACCACCATTATTGAATTTAGGGAACCCTGTTGCCTTTCTTATGGATTCAACCATAACATCATGTTAAGTCTTCCCTTTGAACTGCATTGTCATTGCCATTGGCTGCTCTTTGCAAGGGATGGCTACTACATAAGTGGGCTAAGAAGCACACAGATCCCAGTGAGTGTAAGTTGCAGAAAGAGACTTCAATTAACTTTACTTTTTTAATCTAGACTCAGTGATGCTTGCTGTTTATGCCAGTTTCTTCTCATATTTGATCTCAACTACTTTATAAAAAAACATGGTGATCTCTGAAAAGCAACTGTGTAAACTCCATTCCTTCTAACACATTTACCACGATGAATTTATGGACCTGGTCAAAGCAAGCAGGCCTGCCGGCAGCCCTTCTGACCCCTGTCCGCCACAAACTTTCAAGACAATTCTTTTAACAACCTCTGCTGCCACTCCAGTAAGAAGAATCATCAACGATTCCTTAACTACTGGAATATTTCCAGAAGAACTCAAAAAGTCATACATACGCCCTTTACTGAAGAAAACAAACTTGGACCCGCTGAACCCTGATAATTACAGACCCATTACAAATGGACCTTTCCTGGGCAAACTGATAGAAAGAGCAGTGTTCACCCAGATGTCACAATTCATTGAAGAGAATGACATACTTTCAGACTTCCAAACAGGATTCCGTCCGGGAAGAGGCACTGAATCTGCCCTCCTTGCCATCTGGGATGACCTAAAGAATACAGTTGACCGCAACAGGGTTGCTGCTCTACTTCTCTTGGACCTCTCAGCTGCCTTTGACACGGTTGACCATGACACTCTGAAACAAAGACTTTATGATGCCGGCATAGAGGGAACTGCTCTAGACTGGATCACGTCCTACTTTCAAAACAGAACTAATGTCATCCATACCCCACCTTTCTCGTCCAAACTGTACTCCACAAAAGCAGGGGTCCCTCAAGGTTCTATCGTCTCGCCCATGCTTTTCAACATCTACATGAAGTCATTACCAGTACTGATCAATAAATTTCATCTCACCTGCTATAACTATGCAGATGACACGCAAATACTCCTTCTACTGGAATGCCCCAAAGACATTGGAAAATCACCAATTTTCAGCTGTCTCAGAGCCGTGGATCAGTGGATGACCCTGAGCCTTCTCAAATTGAATGCTTCAAAAACTGAAATACTCACGTGTGGCGATTGGAAACATTACAACCCGCTTGCTGCATGGCCTGATGAACTGGGATCACTGCCTAAAGTATCGAAGGAAGTAAGAAACCTCGGAATGGCCATGGACTCCAAGCTGTCGATGAATGCCCAAGTGGATAAACTAGCAAGATCAAGCTTTTCTACTATAAAAACTCTGCAACAAATGTTCCCTCATTTGGGATTTCCACACAAGGTCCAAGCTACCATCTCCCTTGTTCTGTCCAAACTCGATTACGCTGATAGCCTCTACCACGGATCACCTTTAACGACCACGAAAAGACTACAACGGATTCAGAACTCGGCTGCCAGACTACTCATATCAAACCGTGCGACCACATCTCCCCTGCCTTGAAATCCCTGCATTGGTTACCTGGTTGCCAGAAGGTCCACGCTCAAGCTGCTTGGTATCACCCACAAAGCAATACATGGAATAGGACCACTCTTCATCAGGAATAAAGTCACCAAACACATTCAACAAAGGAACCTCCGCTCTAAAGGAGCATCTCGCCTCAAAATCCCACCATACAAGAAAAAAACCATGGGTGGCACATCCTTCTCTGTTCAAGCAGCCAAACTATGGAACTCTTTACCTCCCAACATAAGGTCCACGACAACCACCTTATCTTCAGAAAACTGCTCAAGATTTGGCTCTTCCCCACATAAGCACAATACGCAAACAGAAATTTACAGCATATCCCTCTGCATATAAGCATTTGTTTTCACTATAAATATGTACCTATCTTTGTGTATTACTTTGCATAAACATGTAAAATAATATTATGTTGTTAAGAGAAAAAATAATAATAAATAAATAAAAATCATCTTTGGTCTACATGTACATACTTCCATTGTGCATCTATGTACCTTCCATGTACTTGGATCTGTGTGTCTGTTACTTTTCTCCTGAAAAAGCATATCCAATGCAATACCCTATATCTCATTCTGTGCCTCTATCAATATCTTTAATCTACATATACTTACCTCCTTTATGTATCTATATACTTTCAATGTACTTATGGATCTATATATTTATCACTTTCTTCTAATTTAGCATTTCCCATGCACTACCCTATTTCTCAGCCTACACTTCGCTCAATATATCTTCTAGCCCAACCTTCTGACTCATCTCAAACTTCTTTTTACTACTCCTTCCAATGCACTACCCTATCTGTCATCCTATACATCTATCAATACATCCTCTACATCCACTCTCATTTATCCCAAACCCCACACCACTCTTTTTTACTTGCCAAAATAACCTTTTCTAGACTCCCTCCTATTCTACCCCTCCTTGCATCATCTGACACCTCTTTTTACTATGCTGATCCTCTAAAACAAACCTTTCTAAACTCTTCCCTCTGACTTCTCCCCTCCAAAACTACTTTTTACTCATCCAAAAGCCTCCTCCTACTGCTGAGACCTAAAGAACAATCCTTCACTCGTTTATCCCTCCACTATCCTTTTCAATAAAAATTAGCAGACTAACATGTTCACTTCTCAAATTCCATATTCAACTATACTAACATACTACCCAAATAACTGAATAAAATGTCCACTACTCAAATTACTTCATAATTATACTATACTAATTTTCAACACTAATCCTTTATGGGTTCCGGAGTGGCGTGCTACTCGCTAGAAAAGCGCTTTAACAGCTTCAGGGGTAACAAGTGCTATATGAATGCAAATCTTTCTTCCCCTTTTATCCCTCTGCTATCCTTCTCACTCCAAGTAACTGACTAATATCCACCACTGAAATTACTTCATATTTCACCATATTAATTCACCACTAATCCTTTGTAGGCTTCCTGAATAGCGGGCGTCAACAAGCGCTATATAAATACAAACCTTTGTCCTCCTCTATCCTTCTTCTATCATTCCAAATCCAAATAACTGACTAACCTATCCACCACTTAAAATGTACTTGCATGTTTCACTATACTAATTCAACACTAATCCTCTATGGGTCCCGGAGTAGCGTGCTACTCGCCGAAAAAGCACTTTGATGCCTCGTCTGGGGTAGTAAGCGCTATATAAATGCAATTACAATACAATACAATGTGCTCCTAATTCGTGTAATCCTGATGTTGACCTTCCAAATGTTTGAATAATGTTGAAACGCCTTGGCACGCGTACAACCAGATCTGGGGATTCTAATATAGTATTAATTACAGGAATTGGTTGCTTGTCTTTGCAGTTGCTTCTTGTTCAATTGTATTTCCTGAATATTTTCATTATCTCACCGTTTCACGTTTGCACTATGTGATCACCTATCAGGATATCCTAATCGATCATACACACAATATACCTATATAAACATGTATTATGGTTGCGAATAAAATCGTTCTAGATGTCCAGTAAGGGTTATTAGGTTCTGTTACATTACATTGATAACTGGGTATTTCCTATACCTACTTAATATGGAAATTTACGTAAATGAGTCCTTTTGGAATCAATGTATCTGAGCGTATTATATTTGGCGTAGTGGGTTGCCTTTGTATTTCATTAATATTTTTGTAATGTATTTCGTAAATATTTGGAGACCATAAGGTTTTTGGGCATGAGCATAAATCTTCTTATGAACAATGGTAACAGATTTGAACTGAATCTCTCACTAACCTGCAGTCAATTATTTAAACATAACTCTGTGAAAATGTGGTCTTATGTGTTTGGGCCACCAGAAACCTTCTCTCACAGTACTGGCTCCTCTGTATATGATACAGGACCTTTTCAGAAGCTCCTATGTAGATTCTGATACCACAATCTCTTGCATTAACCACAGAATCATAATAAGGAAAGTCATGCAATGGAAGAACGAGGTTTTAGACTCTTATCAGCTGAGAGAAAGATGTGGTAACCGAAGTAACTTGTGATGCAAGGGGCAATTGCAATAGGATGCTGATCTGTGGTGAGGGGTCAGATAATACGGGCCCAATGAGAAGAGAATGTGTCTCTTAAAATTACTATGGGGCTATTCTCTTAAGTAACATACAGGGTTTATTCACAAAGGTAACCTAATTTGTTGGTAATTTACACTTTTAAGTAAGTTTACAAATTTTTGCTTATTCACCCTCTCCCTTGCGAGGCTTACCATGAGCTGCTTGTCATCTCCATACATATATAATCACACTCCCAGGGCATGCGGAGAAACTATTAGAGGCTGCAGGAGATGTTAAACAGTGAAGATAATAGGATTTCCCCTTAAAATACACCCCATATTTGACTAAGGAGAAGTAAACAGAAATAGAGACTGTGCCATCATCAAAGTTTTGTCTGTCGAAATGAATGTCTCAGCTGGTCTTTGGCCCTGTGCCTACTGATGTGGTACAGTCTTTGAACCAGGTGGTGTGATGGTTGATGGTGTTAAAAGCAAAAGAAAGATTAAGCCGAATCAGGGCTCTGCCTCTACACCTTCCATTTCAAACCGTCCATCACCCAAGATTGGCAGTACAGCCAGTTCCATGCTTCTGCCAGGTCTAAATCTTCTGCCTGAGAAGAGTCAAGGAAGCTGTGTTTTCTGCATAGTTTCTTCGGCGCTTATCCCTGCAAGCTTAGATCATTTTCCTTAGTATGAAAATGTATAAGATTGAAGAAGCATTTTACAGAGACATCTTTGCCCTTGAGAAGTTTCCTCATTGCGGGGACTTAAATAATGGAGACCTTCAAAAAATATCAACTCGAAAATCTGCCCTCTCCAAAAGACTGCAAAAAACATGAAAAGGAAAATATCCCTCAGAATCAGTAGAGGCCATGAAGAGCCATGTGGGTCCTTGGAATGTGACAAATGTTTCCTCTCTTGATATACAAAAGAAGAATGCGATCCTGAAGAACTATAGCATGGTAATGTAGTGTGGAATCAGAGCACCTTAGAGCATAGAGCACTAATGTACTTGAGTAACTTACTTAAACGGTGAAACTTTTCTCCTATTCTCTCGATATTCACTTTCTCAATGTCTCCAATTCTCAACTTGTTGCTGGCTACCATCTAAAAGCAGAATCATTTGCTTCTCCAAGCTGTTAACACATAGCTCTGAATAGCCAATGCCACACATGCCTTGTGCCAAAGCACGTATGCATCATGAAGATCTACAGAGCATAACCAGTCGTTCTGAACTGGTGATAGGAACTTGTGACACAGTTAACATTATGATCTTCTGGGGGAGATTAACTGGTTCAGAAGCAATATATCTAGCTTGGAGCATGAGTTATTTCATTTTTTCTTTGCTTTGTAATATTAGGATAAGTACCATTGCCACTACTGTGAGTAAAGGGTAGGCTGTGTGACTGCTAATAGAAGACTGCCCACTTCCTACAATATGGCACAGAATGAGGCAGCAGTGTGTCCATGAAGGTGGCTGTGAAAGATGTAGAGATTAACCTTTCCTGACCATCAACAGCACACATCACGATTTATAGATCTGTGATCAAGGATGGAATTGAAAGCAAAGTGTGTCTATGCTCTGCAGTGATATGTATACCTTGTAGTGGAGAAGCAGTGGCTGCCTGAGCCCCAAGTAAGGAACTGGGACTTGTTAGCATCAATTAAAGTCTGTGGTATGGGTTTGTTTTTCTCCTGAAATGAATACACTTGCACTGAGTTTGAGACAAGCAAAGACTATGGGATTGGTCAGGCACTTAGGTTTAAAGTGGTAAGTGGACTGAAAGACTGAAAGCCTTGTTCAACTTTGAACGAGAACTGGGCTGAGGACTGACTGTTGTCACTTTGATCAGCCATGTTTGTGTAAGTTATCTGATAATATAGCCCCCTCATCCACAGAGGTAGTGAAAGGTTTTTCTAAGAGTCTAGTGGACACTTTGTGATTGGATGTGGGGTTTTGTGCGAGGGTCTGTGAATGGCTAAATCAGGTCTGTTGGGTGCTATTGAATGGGTTGTTGGCTGCTATCTGAGGGTTTGTGAGGTGAATGAGATGATCTGCTTGTTGCTTAATGAAAGTATGTTGTTTGTAATCTGATGGAGATGTTGGTTTCTGTGTGAGGTTCTGTTGGGTTCTATGTGCAGGTTAGTTGAAGACATACATTTGTATGGCTGAAGGTATTCACTGATTTGTTTTGGAAGCACTTTGAGTATTTTTTGCTGGAATCTACTTCACCTAGGGAGCTATTCACAGCTCAGTTTGGAGTTCTGCTTTTAATTGGGAGCAATATTGTATTACTTAAGGGTCTGCTGCAGGTTTGTGAGGATCTGTTGGAGCTACAACTCAACTGGGATCTCTTTTGGGGGCTTTCTACGTGTTTCTAGGAAGCTGCAAGATTTATTCCATGCACTTTCCACGCTATCTATTGTAAACATAATCTAACCAAATTTGAGCTCATTCATATAACAATAGACAGAAGCCAAAGCCCTTAACCAAAGGTTTGCTCAATGCTCTGCAATTGAAGTGGCTAGCGTCCCCCCTATCTACTAGTGCCACCTCCCTTTTCAATGAGCAAGTAAAGAAGAACGTCCAAGGGTCTTAGTACCAGTTAAGTCTCTTACAATAGACCAAATTGTTTCTCCCAACCCACACCTTCCACTTAAAAATGCAAAATTCCAATATCTCTCACATTGACAGAGACAATGACCTGGTTGCTGGCCTCCTGTACTCTTCCACCAAGCCCTCTATGTATTGAGTGTTTTTCTAGTGTCTGTGGAGAGTTTATGAATGCTGAATGTCTTTAGTGGGCAATGTAATTTTCTTTATGAGCTAACTGAAGGTCTGGTGGGGGAGGCTGGGTCTATCTGGAGGTCTTTAGGGGGCTCTGCAAGTATTGGTGTAGACTGAAGAGCCATGCAAGAGTCTTATTTATAATAAGTGAGTATTTGTTGAGAGTCTGAAGGTTCTTTTCTGATATTTGAGTCTATTGAGAGTCAGTGGGATGGCAGGTGGGGCTATGTAGGGAAACTATAGGGCTATGTGATCATCTGTTAAAAGCAATGTGTGTCACTTATGGTCATGGTAAACTTTAATGGACATATGGAAGGTGGATTACAGAGTGAAAGATTGATCGTTGGGAACAAAAAACACATTATCACCATATCAGTCTGCAGAAAGGTTGGATTGACAATGAAGTTGTATCACCTAGGTGTTTTCAGTAGCCACATAGTTCATAAACAACCTTAGAAGTCTAAATGGGAAGGTAATATGCACCCAAATAAGTTATAAGTGAGGCAGATATGGCCCAAAGGCACAGTGATATTTTCTGCAAACATTACAGCGACAAGGATAAGTCATAACAATGTCATCGCTATATAGATCAATTTTTCAAATTAAAGCAGTAGCCAAAAAGATAGGATTGGAGAAAATGTTAACTTTGGTGGTGATAGGAAGATGATAAGAGTTGGACCTCTTTTTCTTTCACAGTAAGCCTCTCATCGCCCCAGACCCTGCAGGAGGTGCAGCTCCCCATCATCGACCCGGCAACCTGTGACAACATGTACCACACAGGCTCAGGGGTGAGCCAAAAGTACCAGTTCATCAAGTACGACATGATCTGTGCTGGGTATCCGCAAGGGCAAAGGGACTCATGCCAGGTAAGCTTGCCAAAGATCTGAGCACCTTCTAAATCAGACTAAGGGTTGTGGCAGCCTGAGAAGAACCTATGTTAAAGGAGGTCATGTGATAGCCTCTCTAACAACATTATAGTCTGCACACTGCTCAAGTTTGCTCCCCCATATTACGGTACCATCATTGCACTTCACAAAATAAAGAAGCAAGACATCGCATTAAAAAATTGACCAGGAGTTGAAAAGGATGGATGCCAGACTTGGTGTAGGGAGGCTGGCCAACCGAGGGACATATTCCCAAGCAAAGATTGCTTCTTCAGTAGCCACACTCTATACTGTCCACTGATTCTTATGCCAATGAAGTGAAGACCGACTGATCTCTATATGAAGCTCTGAGTAAATTAGTGTATCTTATGTGGTGGAAGATGGATATGCTCAAAGTAGATCGCGTTCCACAATCCCATCTAGGAGGAACAAACATCTGGGTTGAAAGGTAGGATATTTCTTTAGTATTTATTGTGATTCATGACAGTAATAGATTGGCATAAAGGAAACAAGAGTGATTAACTGACCAGAACTTGCAAAAGTCTGTATATGTAGAATCATGCCTTTGAAAGGGGCATGAAATGTGCTTTCTATCATGACACTATAAATTGGGCCAAGTACACACCTTGCTCACTTTCAGTTTAGCAAGGGCTTGCAATCAAAGGCTTCGCAGAGAGGTTGTGTGGGAATTGGTGTGGGGAGTGTGTCAAGAGCTGAGGAGAACTCAACAGTCAAACAACAGATAGAATGACAGATTGTTCAGCCTAGTAGTTTGGACTAGAAGAAACTACTTTAATTACACAGCATACCATAATACTCAATACTTCCTCAATCCCGGGAGACACACTGACTGTGAAAGATCCTCACCAAAAATCACCCACAGACAGTTCTCCTGCATACTCTGCCAAAGTTCCTTCACCATCGACAACGCCCCCCTCACCGCCAAAAGCCCACCAGACGCATGCACTGCTAAAGTCCTGACATACATCCTCCTCAACGTGCGCTCCTTACACAACACACCGTAGAGATCTGGGACCTGATCGACACCCTCTCGTACGACGTTGCCTTCTTCACGGAAACCTGGACCAACGCCACATCCGGCCCGACATTGCCACCGCCATCCCCAACGGCTACAAGTTCCAGACACCACCACCCAGGCGGAGGGCTCACCATCACACACAAGAACTCCATCCGACTATCCACTTCCAGCAAGAGTGACCCCTACTCCAACACCGAACACCTCCACTTCCAGATCCAGACCAGGACAACGCTACGTGGCACCCTCACCTACAGACCCTGGGACCTCGCACACATTCCGCAACTACCATCGCCATGCTCGTCGCACCCTACGCCATCACCACCATAGACTACATCCTACTCATAGACCTGAACTTCCATTTCGACAACCTCAGCAACCTCGACTCCACCACACTCCTTGACAACCTCGCCAATCTCGGACTGAAGCAGGTCGTCAACACGCCCACCCACAGAGCTGGACACACCTCGACCCCATCTTCGCAGGAGGTGCCAAAATCAGCTTCAGCCACACCACCCAGCCCCTCTGGATGGACCACCACTGCGTACACTTCACCTTCAACACCACAACTGCACCCAAGCCCGCCCTGCGCCTACCACGAAGAAACTGGAGCAAGATCATAGAGGAACACCTCATCACCACCCTCCTCCAAAATCCCCAAGCGCCATGACCAACACCAACTCCGCAGCCAAAGATTTTCACCACTGGATCACCTGCTGCGCCAACAGGCTCGCACCCCTCCGCCACCACACCAAACAATGCCCCCTTAAGGCCACCTGGCTCACCACAGAACTACTAGAAGCCAGACGCTCCTGCAGACACCTAGAGAAAACCTGGCGACACCAGAAAACAACGGAAGCACTGAACAAACACAGGAGTGACCATCGCGTAAGAGACACCAAACGGACCTTCATCAGGAACAAAGTCCTCACCAACGCAACCAACGCCAAAGAACTGTTCAACGTCATACAACATCTCACCTAACCCCCAGGCAAAGCCACGGACATCACATCTTCCCAGGAACTCGGTAACAAGCTCAGCTCCTACTTCCATCTGAAGATCAAGGCCCTCTATGACAACTTCAGCGAATGGACACCGAACACCACCTCCCTCCCCACCTCCGCCGGCAAGCCAACCATCATGACCTGGAACCCCGCTACCTCAAACACATCACTGTGATCATAAAGAAAGCTCACTCAGGAGCCCCAACATACCCTTGCTCACCACACATCTTCCACAGGGCTGCCGCTACCATTGCACCCGAACTAGTACGGGCCATCAACGCCTCCTTCAGATCTGGCACCTTCCCAGATGACTGGAAGCGGGCGGAGGTTAAACCCCTCCTTAAGAAACCCTTAGCCGTCCCAACGGACCTGAAAAACTACTGGCCCATCTCTTTCCTTCCCTTTGCAGCCAAAGTCACAAGAGACTCGTAAACTCCCAGCTGACCGCCTTCTTCGAAGAGAACTCCATCCTAGATGCCTCCCAGTCTGGATTCTGCAGCGACCATAGCACCTAGACTGCCCTGCTCTCCGCCACCGACAACATTTGCATGCTACTCTACCTGGGACACACTGCGCCCCTCATCCTTCTAGACCTCTCTGCAGCCTTCAACACTGTCTCACATCGCACACTCGCAGCCAGATTTCACGACGCAGGGAATCAAGGAACCGCCCTCAATTGGATCCAATCCTTTCTCTCCAGCAGAACCCAGAGGATCAGACTGCCACCCTTCCTCTCCGAACCCACAGAGATCCACTGCGGAGTACCCCAAGGATCATCGCTCAGTCCCACGCTCTTCAACATCAACATGGCCCCCCTTGCCGCCAACGTCAGACAGCATGGGCTCAGCATAGTATCCTACGCCGACGACACCCAACTCATCCTCTTGCTCATGAAGAACCCCGAGAACATCAGGCTCTGCTTCCAGGAAGGAATGAAGGACATCACAGCCTGGATGAAGTACAGCTGCTTGAAGCTCAACTCTGATAAAACCGAGGTCCTCATCCTCGGACCCTCCACCTCTGCTTGGGACAACACCTGGTGGCCCCCATCCTTGGGAGTCCACCCACCCCTACAGACCATGCATGAAACCTCGGCATCATCCTCGACTCCTCCCTTTCCATGACCCGCATATCAACTCCATTGCTTCAACCAGTTTCAACTGCCTGCGCATCTCCTGGTAGACCTTCAAATGGATCTCCCCGTATGCAGAAAAACTGTCACCCGCGCACCCATAACCGGCAGACTGGACTACGGAAACGCCCTCTACGCCGGAACCAACAGAACTCTTCTACACAGACTCCAAACCATCCAGAACTCCGCAGCCAGACTCATCCTCAGGACTCTGCGTCACAAACACATGACCCAACACCTACGAGACCTCCACTGGCTCCCCGTCGAGAAGAGGGTTACTTTCAAACTCCTCACCCTCGCCTACAAATCCCTCCACAACATCGGACCTGAATACATCAATGAGAGAGTCTCCTTCCACGTACTCCGGAGGAACCTCCGCTCCGCTGACCTCACCCTGGCAGAGTTCCCCTGCATCCGCAGAAACAGAGCAAGTGCCAGAGCCTTCTCCTACATCGCAGCCAAGACCTGAAATGAGCTCACAGTGAACATCAGATGGTCCCTGACCTTGCACATTTTCAGGAAGTCCCTCAAGACCTGGCTTTTCGACTGATCCGGAGCTGCAACCCCCGCCCCAGCGCCTTGAGACCCTCATGGGTGAGTAGTGTGCTTTATAAACCCCTGATTGAATACCACAGAGCACAATTGGGGAATAAGACACAGGACTGTGATTCTTTCAAACCTCCTTGAGGCGTTTCACCTCTCCCTCACCCCCTGTAACAGAGTTCTCCATCGTCTATAGTCCCAGGCATATAACTCAGGACAAGGCACTGATTAGGCTCTGGTGCAGTTTACTAGTTCACTTAAAACACCCATAAGACGTAGATGCGCCCAACGATTCAGTTTGATTTCACCTCTTTGCCATTGCATAGTAAGTCCTAACTTTGTTCCTCCGACCTCGGTTTGCTCCGCACTCTCGTGTTCCGCTCACAGTTTTTCATGACATACAGTTACTTGGGTTCAGGTTTTGCCATCAGTGGTGGTGTGGTATGGACACGGCCAGTAGCCCTGCTCCTGCGGTGGCAACTCTCCACTTGAAGGAGTGAGGAATTTGCTTGGAACTTGAAGACAGGAGGATTTTAGCAGGGCAGTGCACGTCAGCTCTCGTCTTCATCAGTAGCCTCCATAAGCCCGATGCAAACATGATGCTGGGGTGGTAGGTGCACCTGTGGGGTTGATCTTGACCTTGTGAAGGTCATTAGTAATTGTGGCCACTGTGCTGATCTGACCCCCCCTCCACCCTTGGTTATGAAGCGTTCCTATTCCAATGGGGACATTTACATTCTCTCGGTCACGGCAAACTTCCAGTCACATACAATCATGGATACTTGCAGAAGTCTCGATGTGGTTCTTGCCTACAAAACTTTCAGGGAGACTGGTGAACCCATTCAACAGATGGGTCCCCCAGGTCCCTTGTAATTGCTCAGCAGAAAGGCAGGCTTCTAGGTTATAAGAAGAATATTAGCTCCTCCAGTGGAAGGTGCAGAATTCAAGTGATGTCCTCTCACGTCTTGGAGGCAGACTGTCACGCAGACACCAACCCTGGTCATACAGCAGTAATTTGTGTATTCTGGGAGCACTCCCTTTCTTGGTCATGATAACCTTGGAACTAGAACAAGGTTTGCTGGTTTGTATCCCACTTTTATACAGCAAGAAAGGGGATGTGGATCCACAATCTGAGTTTTAAGAACAAGGTTGGGTTGGTTCTCTTTCAAATGCAATTTTCTGGCTGTCTCTTAGACACAGAATTTGTGCAAGATAATGACTTTCAGAGAAGGTAGCAATAATGCTACAAGCAGGAGTATCCAAAACAAGGGAACAATGAAGCATCAGATTTCTGCACCTTACTGTCACCAGCCGTCTTGAAGCAGTAATCAGAGGCAGACAAAAGAGCACCCCTGCCTAGGACTTCACTGAATTGAACAGATGCCCTCTATCCATTCTCCACCTTTTTAGTGTGTGGATCTCCATCCTCCAGCCACAGGAATGCAATCAATACACGTCTACTGTCTGGTGAAGCAGTGTCCACTTTCCATCTTGTGCTGTGCTAAGCCAGGGTACATCTAAAATTGAACTCACTGGTTACCGTACTCAGACTCCTACCACACAGAGTCCTACTAACATAGGTGTGTCACACATTCATTGCTCATACACGTATTTGACATCGAATGCCATCGAAAGGGTTTGGGGTTCATGTAACAGTGAAACTTTGTACAGGAGGGGTTAGTAGACCACCCTGTCATTGACACAGAGAAAAATGTCTTGTCACACTAAAATTCACAAACACCGAAAACACTGCCAACACCACTTTATCTGACAACCCAAGGCATTGACAATAGTCCTATGTCCACTGTGATGGCATATTCGATGCGCCCCTCTAGGTCACAGAACAGGTTCTGGGCCTCATATTACCAGAGTCAGACCACGGCCTCTTCACACATGTAAATTAGTGTGATGCCAACACCAAACAAAAATTCAGATTTCTAGTTTCACAAGCAGTCGGCACTCAGCAAACGTACATGTCGGTTTGACAAGCATGGGACATTCCTGTCCCAAAAGCGTGACTATTCATGGGTTATATGTACTCAAGCCAATACCTGATCATGTTCATCTGTGGATTTGAAAAATACCAAAATGACTCCACCCTAATCAAAACAATTGCACACTATGCAAATGAGTGCCTTCCTTATTATCTGTTGCTAAAAGAAAACTTGAAAAGGTATGCTCAGGTGGTTGTTGTGGTACAGGCAAAATTGTGATGAGAACAAGATAATACATCTCCAAGGAGGGTTATGCTCAAGCTGATGTTGATCATTTTACAAGTACAGACTTGTGAATATTTTGGCACCATTTAGATAACAAATCATATCTGTTTTTTAAGAGTCTGTGTTTCACTTTTTCTCAGCTGCCCTGGGACGTTCACTGATGCCCTAGCAGCAGACTATTGATCTCTTCATCTGCTTGTGACTGTTGATGAATGAGCACTCTTTAATAGTTTAAGACACTGGATGAATCGCTTAATCAGTGTTTCAAAGGATTCTTAGGCCTTGTAAAAACAGGGAATGCCTTAGTTGACTTAGTTATAGTCACTTAATTGAATGTTCTCACCACTACCTTAAGAATTAGGATATAATACTGCACTACAACTTTCAAGAATGTACTCCACCAATGAGTGATACTGACTCATAACGAAATATATCAGTGAATTTTCAAAAGTGTGATATTTGTGATTTGACTTTTGGCTGGAATCCACAAATAGATGGGTGTAAAGTCAGATTGACAGCCATCTCTTTATATTCAGATGCTCATCTAATGATGCACTCAGCCCCATAATTGCCTATATTTATTTATTTACAGATTTTATGCGGTGTGCAAATAGGTTTTAAGCATTGTTGCCTTCTTAGAAGATCTATTCAATCTACGTTTGAAACAATGGGAGAGGGGAATGTCATTACCTTAAAGAGACACTGAAGTCATAGAGGTATCATAAATGTGTAGGCTCTGCACTTTGTCCCTTCAGACCCACCCTTCTCTGGCAGTGTGAAGGAGGAACTCCTAGCACAACTGCACACTGCAAGGCTGCAAGACAGTGGTAAGATGGTGGTTCTCTCTAAGGAATGTGGTTATGTGGCCAGAGCACGCTGGAAGTGTACCCGTCTTACCTGTTCTTCTTCGCAGTTGCTGAAATGTCTATCCCAAATGTGGCGAGTATCATTGGCATGAGCTGGATCATTGGACGCCTTATGTTTGTGCATAGCTATTACACCGGAGATCCTGACAAGAGGCGGCGAGGTGCCCTGGGAACTTTTGCTCTCCCTGGCTTGGCTGGCACAATGCTGCGCTTTGCCTTTAGACATCTCAGGAGGTCCTACCGCCCAACTGAGCCGCTAGACTTGGCACTCAAGAACACAAGGAGCCATTATGATGGTTGCAACACATCCATTCCATCCACTTCTACTGGGATGCCTGCTTTAACACGTTCAAATTAAAGCACTCAGTATTTTATTTATTTTTTCAGAATAAAAGACTTGTATCATAGATCTGTAACTGGAACAGTGTTAGAATACAATCACAAAATTGTGTGCTATTTCTAATGACCACATATAGCAAACCTGACTCCTTTCGGCTGTTTAAAATAAAGTTGATGTCTGATCAGTTTTTCCTTAAAGATTGGCATGTAGGTACCCAGGAGCACCCCAAAGCAAGATAGTCTCATTTTCGCGAATATTTTGTAGTTGTCTGCTTAATATTCACCAATGTAGAGCTGAGTGCTTTCCGTGCCTTGAGGGCTTCCAAAGGTCTCTTGCCTCAGCCCCTTTATTTCTGATCAATTACCACAACAAAAACACTGGTTGGTCGATTTTTCAGGTTGGCATGTACCCGTTTTAAGTTGTGATTTCACCACCATATTCTCCTCAGCTTTTCTAATGCTGCATAATAAATTACCATAGTCAGAGCCCCACTATCCTTACAAAGTAATCTGGTGGTGGCACAAGGCCTTATTACTGCCTTCTTCAGGAGTTTAGTCCTCAGGTGCTACAGTTCCCCAATCTATAGCATATGTCTCCAATTCAATGTTTTTTCTAAATTCTCCTTATTTTTTGATTTGGCTATTTTTTCCTTTTCCAGATTTAAGTATTGCCTCGCCCTTGTATCCTTTTTGCTACAATGGAGTTGGATCTGAGCAACATTAACAATCTCAACAAGGTGGTGCTGCAGAGGCTTTGCAAACATATTGGGCTGAATATGAGAAGGAAGGCTACAAAGGTGGACCTCCAAGTAACCCTCTGAGCCTTTGAGGAAGTCAGAAGGATGCATACTGCCACAGAGGATGAGGGAGAGGATGACCCAGAGGATAAGGAGGTGGAATTAGAGAAGGAAGAGGGTTTGACTACAGGCCCTGAGATGCAGCACCCTTATGGAGAGGACAACCTGCCTGAAGGAGTGTGATCCCCTGTTAGGGCAGGGAGCAGTGTGTCTACAACCAGTCTCCTCAAAAACTGGAGGATAGGAAGGCTGAAAGGGAGCTTAAGCCACAGCTGGCCAAACTGAAATTAGAGGAGGCAAAATTGTGCTGGCTTATGAGATATGTTAACAAGATCAGGACCTAAAATCCAAGCAGCTCTCCGAGTCCAGCAGCAATGGTAGGGGCAATACCCCAGTGCCTGTCACACCGCTGGCATCCAGCCCGATGTGGCTTTCCATGGTCACTTCGGGTGGCGGGGGTTGTACAGTGGCGCAAGTGCTATACTTAACGGGGAGAGGCCACTGGGCCGCCACATTCCCGGCTTAAACTTACCTGTAGGAGGCAGCCTGAAGGTACAACAACCCACACTGCCATTCTTCTCTCTGGGGCATGTCTTGCTGGGGGGAGCCATTAGGTCATCCTGATTTCCTAGGGAACTCTGGGTCACAGAATTCCTCCTCCAGAAAATATGCTGCTTAATCTAAGATGCCCGCCCTACTTTCTACCCCTGCCAGATTCCCCCCAATCTAAAATGGAGACACCTGTCCTTGGTGCAATTTCCTGTTTTCCTGAATATATAAGGAAGACAGTCCATCCTCATTTAGGTCGCAACGCTTCCTAGTCTTAGGTGAGTTCCTTCACTTCTGATTCCTGTCCTGAAGTCTCGGTCTCTTCCTAGAGATATTCTTTACAGTGCATCCAGCTTCTACTTCTGCAAACTAGCTTCCTGCTTTAGGGTTTGACCTGACTCTCTGCCACTGGATTTTCTTGTTGTCACCTGAAGGGTTTTTGCTTTTGGGCTTTTTCCTCCAGCTGGGGCTTTTTCCTGAAGGTAATATCTGCTAAGCACTTACTAGTGTTGGCAGCATTGTGGCTACTCAAAGGGGTCGCCATTATCTCTGGCAGGCAAAAACAGCCAAGGTTGGAGCCTTCCAGCCTCCTCATTGTAAACATCCTCCAGATCGGCGTCCGGATCCTGACAGTGCTCACTGCAGACTGGAGGGTCCACATCCCTAAGGAGGTGGTGCCTAACTTTGTTGTAGAGGATGATATTGACACCCTTGTCAGGAATTATGGTTTCTTCTCTGAGACAAAGAAGTAGAAGATTAGTGACAGCCAGAAGCTGCCACAACAGTCCAGGGTGGATTTTGTAGTTCACTTTTACAAGCCTGGGTGGGTGAAGGGCAGTGATGAGCAGCTGGCACAGGTAAACACGGTGGGGCAGGGTGGGGAGTGGGGGAGGTCGACAGGCGATGATGATACCTATTCCGTCGTTCTTCGACTCCCCCCGCCGTGCCCTGCCTTGCCCCACCGCGCTTACCTGTGCCGGTCGCTGCTGGTTATGTCATTGATTACAAGGGGCTGTGCAATCTGATTGTCAGAAAGCACATGTTCAGTAATTGGCTTACAGAGCTGCACAATCATCTATTGGAAAGTGAGTTCTCATACCCAAATGAGCTTTCTAAGGAGGCAGAATGCTGGCTCAGCACCAGGGTCCATAAGAAGGTACCTGAGAGGGACACCAAGAAGGGTGGTTCAAGCTCCCCCAGCAGAGTGAGAGGGAGACCCAGGGTGAAACAGACAAGTCCAAGAGTAGGGCTGCGGAAAGGATTCCTATGGCCCTTCTGAAAAACAGGGGGGAGGTTCTGATGGGCGGTGGCCCAGGACACCCCATTTTCAACCTGTTGCTTTAAATTTTCACAGTTAGAACACAAGCAGGGGAACATGTCCTGGTGTCCCGTAGCTGGGAAGTGGATTCCAAGGGTAAACGTTTCATCCCTTAGGGTCAGAGTCTTCGCTTCCATCAGTTGACTGTTAATGGAATGCCTGTAACCGCTTTGAGAGATATTAGTGCCAGCCAGATCATGGTAGTGGAAAGGCTGATTTCTCCAGATCAGTACAACAAAATGGTGGGTAGGGTAACTCAGGCCCATTGGCAGGACTTTTTCAGCCCTATGGCTCTGTTAGCACTGGAATGTGGTGGAGAATCATCCATGACAAAGGTAATTTAGTCCCTAGATGCCCATTGACTGCATTCTGGTAAATAAGTTACCACCAGTGTTACAAGAACAAAGAAGGGCGGCCACCCAGGGCATCCCGAAGGCTCAGGTTTCTGGAAGTACGGAGGATCAGATGGAGGGGCGGGGTGGAGACAGTCCACAGTGGGAGAACCTGATAATCAGATCTGAGAACAGAGCACCTCAAGACTGACCGTGGTGAGACCACTTCTGACCTGGAGGTGCTCCCTGAGGCTTTCACAAAGACAGAGGGATGTAGACCTGCACCAGACAAACCTCTCATGACACAGACAGTGTGTGTCACCCTTTAAGGGGGGGGTGCTTCCCCCCCTGGTAGTACTGGCTTGTCTAGCACCTGTTCAGCCACAGGTTACAGACCATGAAATGGTAGGAGGGAAAGTAGAAGAAAGGTTTTTAATACCCGGGCTGATGCACCCCACTCTAATAAACATCAGAGGTCTAGGAAGTCTCAACAGCAGTTAGGGAAATTCTTGCTAGCCCCAAGACTGGAAGTGAGGTCTCGCTAAGGGCTCCTCTTAGAGCCTCCACCTGGCAGTAGATGGCCCAGCTGGGCTCCTCTTAGATCCTCCAGCTGGCAGTAGATGGCCTGGGCCTTGCTCGTGACACTGACAGCTGCCAGTAACTTCTCTTGACTGTTGTCCTTATGGACAGGGTTTTCCTCGGGTTGGGGATAGAAGTCTGATCCAAGGGACAGAATGGGTCAAATTACGTTGTTGGCCATGGGGGTAATGTCTGCCACAGGGATGCATTTGTGAACAAATTAAGGTCAGAAGCTTCGTAGATGCCGTCTACAAGTGAGAAGAAGGGTTCTCAATAGGTCAGTCCAGCGGCTCAGGAGAGTGTTGACAAAGGGATCCAACGTGGTTCAGAAGGGCAAACAAGTGACAAGTGCCTCTGCGGTAGAGGGCCATTTTCCAAATTCTATCCCCTGAGTAGGGAAGACCATCAAAGTCATTTAGGATTGTCCATCTCTGCAGGATTACCCCAAACATTTTGCCTTCACCCCTCCTGTTATCTGAATTTCATTTTTGTTAACATGCGTTTTAAGACTGCTAACCAGTGCTTAACTGCTTGTGCTTTCTCCCACACAGATGGTGAAAGTGGCCTACGCCTGATAGACACTACTTGTGCATTCCTAGTAAAGTGGTATTGGATGTACCCAGAGCCTGTAAATTAAATGATACTAGTGACCCTGCAGCACTCATTGTGCCACCTAGTAACTTACCCATTTTAAACATGTCTCAGGCCTGCCATTGCAACCTGTAATGTAGTTTTAAACTGCCATTTCGATCTTTCAAAAATAAACCTTTTATCAGGCCCAAACGTTCATTTTTAATGCATATAAGTCACCCCCTAAGGTAAGCCCTAAAAAGCCCATAGGACAGGGTGCATTGTATTTAAAACGTTGACCAGCGCAGAGACCACTACCTGTCCCGTACTCTTTTTGAGCAACTTGGCATGCAAGGTCTGGTATCTAAGACATACAACACCCTGCAACAGTCACGTCTCCTCCCCCATCATCCCTACTAATGGAAATGGACTCCAGACATCACCCAGAAGCAGTGGGAATTGCTCTGGTGAGAAATCCCATGAACACATAGAAGCATCTCCCAACAAGAAGTAGCATATGAGGTCAAGCTTCAATAGCATTACACCCCGGCCTGTCCCCGCACAATGTTCCCTGCAGCTTTTGCTGCATGCTGGAGATGTGGAGCACAAGTGGGTGACTTCCATTACACTTGGTGGGCGTGCCCCTCCCTAAACATTTTTGTTTTGGGAAGAAGATCCTGAGTCATATGAAGGGCTCTCTGGGCTACTCTATACTGGATAACTACAAGGTACTCATCTTGGGCATCCAACCTACATCTATGACTGCTATGACACACGCGGACTGGTATGTAGTGCGCCACATGACCGGCACGGCCAAACAGCTTATAGCCCGAGCCGAGCAGTCCCCTTCAGCCTCATCTGCAGCATCATGGTTCACACAACTCTGGCACGCCATCACCATGGAGCCGATGAAACACAAACTGTCCTGCAGCGATAAGAGATTCCTATGCCTCTCTACACCTCTTTTGTTCAGCTTAGAATATTTATGCTTCCAGACTCCCAGGCTGCGCACACTTAATCTGTTTGATATACTGGGGTAATGCAAAGTCCTCCTCACTGCCCCCTTACGGGTCAGTTAGCGTGCCCTCGCACTGCAAGTGACCCCACCCTCTTTTTTTTCTCCTACACCCTTATGATGAGAGAGACCGATCAGGGATCCTTTACTTTCCACTCCCCCCTCCCTGGTATTTGTTGGTTCAATAGTTTCACCCTCCAAATAGACACACACCATCAAGAGACCACAGTGCACAGGCCTTTGCTAAGGCTATTCTGGCTTCTCAATAAGTGTGAGTATGTACACCTCAAGCTCACTCTCTCCCAGGCGCCTTGGCCAGTGTTATTGTAATACTTGTATGTGGTCCTAAATGTTCAGCTACTACTATGCAAAAATCTGATGAAGGTTATTTTTCAACTGCAATTATATTGTAATGTTTTTGAAAATTTAATAAACAGATCTTGAGCAAAAGTAAAAAGTTGGACATGCATTTTAAGTTTACATGACCTGGTAGTAGATAACTACAAAATCTATTTTTTCCCACTGTAAGGCCTCCCTCTCCCATAGGATACCATTGGGTTCCCTCATTCCATTTAATAAGTGCTAACGTTTGATTGGGAACAGGTAGAAATACATGTTTAAACTCAAATTATCTGTGATTTAAAATGCTTTTCAATGGTAAAGTCAAATTTTAATTTGGTATTTTTCAGCCCTACCAATTTTGGGCTTTTGCCAGTGTCTGGGTCACAGGGCTGTGAATGGATCTACTGTTGGAGTTTGTGTATTCCTGCTCAAAACTGAGACAATGGGGGCTGGATGGAGGCAGGATGGGCCATCCTGCTTGGACTCCTGGGGGAGAGGTGTTACTTGCCCCACTAACATTTCAAAGGATTGCCTCAAGCACACACACAAGGGAACCTGACACTAGTTTTTGTCACCCCAGACTTCTTGGAGCCTTGACCGGGGAACGGAAGAGCTTTCTGTTACCAGATGTGAGGGTAACCCAGAGGATTCCCACACACTTCTTCAGTACACTCCTGGATCTGCAGACATTACAAGAGATGGCACTGCCTTGTTCTCCAGAGGACTGGCCTTCTCTTCAGGCCTGTCTTTTCACCCAGAGGTCTGCCCAGCTGCTAGAAGCCGCCATGTGCCCCAGAGGACTGTCATGCTGCTTTAAGTTCGACTTGTTCCCCAAAAGGACTGCCCTGCTGCTTGAGGCCTTCCTTGTCCCCTGAAGGGCTCTCTTGCTGCTTTCGTCCTACCCTGATGTCCGAGAAGGAAGATTAGACCTGCTCCCATTATCTCAAGTTGCCTGACTGACTCCAAGGGTAAGTTGTCTGTCCTCTGACGCCTGATTGGATCTACAGCAATGACCGTCTGCGATGCAAGGCCTGCTCTTTACACTACAAAGACAACCGTCTGTGACACTATTCTTGCTCCACGCCGCTTCCTCCACCTGGAAACGGAACTCTTCACACCAAACTTTGAGAAGGTAATATTTTCACCTGGACTAATCTGGTACCTGTATCTGACCCATGCTCGATGGAGGTCAGCCCTAATTTGTGACTTTCCACCAGTTTAGCATGACCAGATTTACCTCAAGTGGAGCTTTGTGCTTTTAGGCGCTATATCTGCCTTAAACATTGAAATTGCATATCTCTGGTTCTACTGATTGGATCTTTGTTGTTGTGGTATCATTTTATTCATTGCAATTTACTCTATGTTCTCCAAATTCAGTTTTGGGCTTTGCTTGTGCTGTATTTTCATTTTTTTACTGTTTGTATGCTGCATAAATACTTCACACATTGCGCCTATGTTAAGCCTGACTGCTTTTGTGCCAAGCTACCAGAGGGTTAAGCATTGGTTAATTTAGTGACTTTTGTGGTTCACCCTGACAATGGCTAAGGTTGAGGCCTGAGTGTGGCTACCACCCTCCTCCAGAAATTCAAATGTACTAACCTCCCTTTTAATTATGTACCAGGGTGATTCTGGAGGGCCGCTAGTGTGCAAGTTGGGAAGCAGTTGGTTCCTTGCTGGAGTAGTGAGCTGGGGATATGGCTGTGCCTTGCCAAACCGACCCGGGGTCTACACCTTGGTGACTGCCTATGATGCCTGGATAAAGCAACATGTCCCAGAAGTGGAGTTCAGTTCAGCACCCACCTCAGACGTGATGAATATGACCACAAAACCAACAGTCTACTTTCAGACCACCATCACTCCCAATCTAATCTCTGTAACAAACAAAACATCTACCATATCCACCGCCACTGCAACCACGTCAATGTCTACAGGGACCATGGCCAAGGCCTCCAGTTCACTTGCAGGTTCCACTGCTGGTAAGTCTTTCTACACAGTGACTTCCAACTCTAAATGTCCTGCTAAATGCCTCACTCCAACCAAACAAGCAAAATCAACAACTCACCACAGCACTCCATAACATCACTACTATAGCTAAAGTCACAACAAAATCATGTATAATCAAACTTGGCTCAACCTCCACGAGACTAGGTAGTGGAGAATATCTATGATTAAACTGGGGAAAAGGAGAGATCTGTCCCTGACTGTACTAGTGGCGGGGGGTGTCTCTCTGATTACCCTGTGGGACTTGAGCAATTTGTCCCTGTCTACATTGTGGTAGGTGACAGCTTTTGTCAGTGGTTACACTGTGTAAGTTGAGGTGTACCTCTGATTTTACTTGGGTACATGAGATGGGTGTCAGGTTCAATTGTGGGAGGCTCGTTGTCTGTGCAGATTGTACTATGTTTGGTCTCTTTGAAAGAACTCAAAGAATCTAAACAAAAATACAGATGCATTGTTTCCTCTCTTTTATGTATTCAGTCAACTGGACCTTCAAAAGGTGGTAAGAAAAACATATGGTGCATTACACAATCATTTTTCTCTAGGGGCATATTTGGGTCATAGATTTTGCAGCATTGTTACAAAATGTACCTAAATGGAAAGAATAAAGGGAGTGCATGCAGTGCATATTAGCATTGGTAACCCAGGAATGGATTACATTTGCAGTCACGCCACAAGTTTGCACTTTTTCATCTCAGACTTAAGAATTGTTCTCACATGTACAACCCCGAATCACATCCTACCTGTCTCAAATGTTGCTCTATTGCACAGATTAACGTAAGAGACCCATGAAGCGCCATCTTGCTTGCATTTGTTTTCGGGCTGAAGCTGAATCCAGACACCTTTTGTTAGTCCTCAAACTGGTGCACGTTGTGTCTAGATATGGACACTTGGTCGGGGGAAGGAAAGAGACGGAGAATGCTTGTTACAGTGCTGTAAATATATTAAAAGCTTTATATGGCCTGCTTTAAGCCCAACATATAATTTAGGGTGATAAAATACACATTAGCCAAACCTCTGCAACACCCAATCCCAGTAAAAAGAAAGGAGGCCCAAGTGAAGAAATCAAAAAACCTTCTTTGGGGTCCCACTGATACTTGGTCCTTTTAAACCAACAAGGAAGAAATTGGCACAGAAGCTGAAATATAAAAGTTACATCTTTATTAACCTCAAATCAGTCAGACTAAGTCACACAGAAGCCTTAGCAACTGAATGAGGCAGTCTGAGGAGTGTAGAAAACAGAGGCCTTATATATGCTTAGGGTTACATAGTCATCATAAGACCAATGGGCAGTCCTGGCATATGTAAGCATGCAAAAATGACTAAGATGGGCATACAAGATCTGCTTGCTCAACAAAGTGGGATGAGAGTTACTTCTCCATACATGAGCAAAAATAGCCTGACAGTTATACTAGAGAATCAGGTGCATTCTACTAGCTAGGCCCTTCTGGGCATGTGCGAAGGTGGAAGATGCTAAATATAGTTTGTTTCTAGGCAGATTACAAGAGCAGTCCACATTGAGGGAGGACATAGTACATGCCGAGCACGTGGCAGCACATGGCAAACTAAAATGGCTGCCAGAAATACAAAATGGCTTTCGCAAAATGGATAAGATAACTTCGAAATACAGGATGGCTTCTGCTAATGCTAATCCATTGCTGTCAATTTACAACAGACAACTCTTTTAGCATTAGCTGAAGACATTCCTATGATCCAGTAGGAACATAGAAAATATTTGCACATTAATTTTCATAATTTTATCAATTTCCTAATTCATTGCTAGGTGGGTATTTTCCATTTAAACATTTCATTAAGCGGGTATATATAAGCATAAGCAGGAATACAAAGAGAACGGAGCATTGGGTCATAATTAACATACAGATAGCAGGAGAGAGTAATGACCACTATTACAAACAGAATTATCATCTTTCTAGTCCTAAGCAAAAGCAAATCCTAAAATCATCTAGTAAACATTTTCAGGGCTCCTATGCATTTCAGTGACTATCCATTTTATAATAGCTAACAGGACATCTCTAATAAAAACATTTTCCAATTGACTGTTACATTTTCTTTTTATGAGGGCTAGAACATCAATGTAATACATTCAAGGAAAGGGCAAAGTCACATTTTTCAATTGCTCAGAAATTTGTTTTTCGTGCATAATAAGTATAACTAATGCAAATATTAAAGCGACTAAACATATTATTACAAAAACAAGCCGGGCTCCAAGGGACCAGGAGGACCACACAGGGCCATAGGAATTAGAATGAAGAGCTGCAAAGGGCTGCTTCTCCTAAAAAATGGGACGACTAAAGGGGTACATTTTTGACAAGAAAAAGAAGAGGTCCTTGGGGAAATTGAAGCCGCTGTACAACCAACCAGAGGGGAGTTCCCTCCCTGTGTCCGTTTGAGCCTCAAAGGCAGGCTCTTGTTGTTTCCACGGTGGAGCTGCACAACTCGCAACTCAAGAAACACAGCCCAGTTCCAAGGGAAAAGTCTCTTCTTTCAGGATAGGTCAGTCACCCACCAGGCAAATGCTCTTAGCGATCCTGTCCAGTGTCTCAGGCAGTGAACCAGTTTTCTTCACTTCAATCTAACAGGCATCAGAGACATAGCACCTGTACCCTAATATCAAGTCCTTCCATAACTCTGGTATTGCTCTGCTGGCGCACTGCTCATTCGTTGGGGCAAAACATTGCATCCAGTGTGCTCAGGCACCTCTTGACCAACAAACAAAGGAGCAAACTTGTATTCACTTTAGGACCAGGATTCAGAGGCCTGATGCTATGAAGCAACCCTTGTTTCAAAAGGGGTCACCTCAAGCAAAGCCGCCTCGCCATTCTGGTTGGTCTGTGACTCTCAGCTGGGCATGATCCACGATTTCTCCTTTCTGATTTGTGACCCCGTCTTTCGCCCAAGACAGTGGCAGGGGTATACACTTTATTACAGAGCTTCCGCCTTCACTGAGGTCCTAGTTGCCAGCAATGCCTGTGCTGGTTACCTTCAAGCTGGACTGATGCTGACGCTGACTCTCCAGGCTGAATCGGATGTCCGGGTCCCTCTGGTAGTGGTTGCAAAGCAGCAAATATCTATAGGTGGACAGAACAAAAGGTCTTTAGACAAGGCACAGAAACAGTCTATCAACAGAGAGGATAGTTTCAAAATATTTCCTAGTCTTGGGACGCCCCACATATTAGCAAGGCACCCAAGAACCACTTCCATCTATCTATGTGCGAGTAAAAAAAACAACAGCCTGGACCTATTGTCAAATATAAAAGGAACTCTTTGGTGAACAAGAGTAATACATCACCCAATCCCAAGCCGACAAGGAAGTCTGTATTAATTTTCTAAACTCATAGGAAAAGAGAAAAACAACACAGACATACTCTAAATCCTCACATTGGTGTATTCCTGTGTGCTAATCTGAAAACCCTGAAAAAAAGGAAATGTTCTACACTTTTGCTCATAAACTTTACATTACTTGTACAAGAATGCAGACACTTCTAAAATGATTCTTCTTAATAAAAAGCACCTACATTGTACGTTTTAGGACCATGCTCTCGTGTTATAGGAGCAGCAGGAAAATCTAAAACTGCTAATTTAACAGGGTTTCTTATCTATAAAACATTATTTTCTTCAAAACATTTTTTGCTAAGGATCACATGGGCATCTTCCCTGCATTTTACTTTTCATGATCCAGACTATGCAACATCAGCTCTAATAAGGACTGTCAGTTTATTTACACAGACTAGCTAATGAAAAAAACTACCAATGCCCTTGCAAAACTACAATAATGGTGTTATCACCTAAGACTTGTAGAACAAAACTACCCATATCTAATTCCCCTTAAAGGTCAAAATAAGGAAACAACAATCTAGACTACTGATCCTGTCATAATTTCATCAAACAGGATGGGCAGTAATAAAACATATATTTATTCATTTTATTAATGCTAACAATGTTTAAAACAGTATTACTGAATAGCCAATTAAATGTCTCATTGCTATTTCATAGACAGTTTAGACAGGCTAAACAAATGTTGAGAAAAGGAGAGAGCAACATACATATTACCTAGCCTTAATTTGTAGAGGAGCTAGCCTCCTTCCCCCATTTTCACAGTAGGAAACCTAAAACAAGTTTCACTTCTGTCAACACTATCAACCCCTATTTGTAGCAACTGGGCATAAACAAAGTTATAGGAGGTACATAGCACTTTTGAGAGGGCTAAAAATAAAATGAATACCCAAACCCTTTTAGCAAATGTAACATGAGGGTGAATGAATTACTAAATCCCATTAGCTCAGCCCCAGTAAGCACCAAACTAAAAGCATTAGTGCTGTATATATGGCCAAGCTCACATATACAATTGTATTGTGGTATATTCATATGAGTGCATAAAACTTGTTTTTTTTGCCAAAAAAAGGTAAGACTTCTCTTTTTTCCCCTGTCCTCTTTCAAAAAATTTCAGAGGTCAAAATGTCAAAGGAAACTTTGCTCTGGGAGCCATGCTATGCTTCTAAATATAGAACGGACTTTTAACTCTTCTCAGCTGTCCTATTCTGTGTGCAAAGTATTCCATACAGCTTTCCCTATTCAAAGTCACCCTGAAAACAGAAAGCTGACCCATTCCCCTGTTTGTTAGTTTAATAACGTCTGCTGGTTTTTTATACATATTGTCAATTATAAGCAGTGGGTAATATACTTGTCTAAAAATCTAGAAGTCAGTTATTTGTATTATACCTAAATGTATGCATTTACTGAAGCCTAAAGCACTTTAAAAACTGCTCTGAATGGCATAGAAATGCTGTTTAAATAGTGAAATTTACCCAATTTCGACTTTGATGTTTGGGGCACTTAAAAATGAATATCCTATAATTGTTTTGCATAATATTCATTATCAGAATGTTCATTACATAGCCCAGGAGTTAGAAATTGAAAATAATCATATATACCTTTATAAAAATGAGTTTTTTACGCCTGTGCAGAGTGAAATTCCATATGCAAATATCCTCATTATGCGGTACAAAACAACTTAAATTTAATTTTAATGCTAGGAGGTCAGAGTATGAGTATTAAGGTTTATAAATATTAAAAAACGAATTTAAAAGCACTTATTTTTATAATAATTTTTCATAATTAATAATTTTTTGAAAAAATAAAACCAATAATTTTTGATAACTCCACATGAAAAGCAAGCTGCATCCCTTGCCTATCATATTTAGATGCAAGCACAGAAGCCTAACTTGAAACATGAAAAGTTTTGCGCCACTTTTTTAAAAAGGACAGTCATTATTTAACATCAGAACCATGAATATGCTTATGTAAAAAAAACTTCAAGAAAGGAAATCCCTACGTTAAATATTTTCCTGGTATCTAAAATAATGAACCTGATTTTTGTAACTTTTTAAAACAGCAGTCTGAAATGCAGGATTTTACACCATGCTAGCACTGCAGAATCCTAGATGAATCAACATCCCTGTCTCTCCATGGCCTACAAAAACAACAGCTGGTTGCTTAGCGGCAGTAAAAACACAGGTGGTGGAAAGCTTTTTTCAGTGTTGAAATGTAAGCACTGTGGCAGTCTATTTAAAACTGAGGTATTTCAATGCATGTTCTATAATATGTTTTTTAGTTCAGCAAACATTTACTTCAGATGAAGTGTTTGCCTGTTAATATCTAATACAATGTAAGAAAAATGTTTGATGATTGTTTATTTATTACAAAACACACAATTTTGTTTTGAGGCCTATTTTATTCCTATTGAATGGGAATTCTAATTTTATCTTTTAAGCATTGGCCGTTTGTACATATAATTTCTTACTCTTATCAATTTAATAATAACATACAGTTATTTAGCATATCATATGGTTCATTTCTGGATTTTTATTTAATATTATTTAAATGACATTTTGCAGAACAGACTGATGACAGCAAAAAAACACAAACACACACGTTGAGCTCATTCCAGACATATACAGAAGGGGGTAAAACACTCAGGACACACAATACAGCGCGCTTAAGGCTAGCAATCCTTACACAAAGAGCGCGATCGCTATTTACTTACAGAAGTTGCAATGTAAAACTACGAACCACATAGACATTAAAACACACATTCAACCCACAGATCAACACTTAGGACAGAAACAAAGGACAGCCCACAGACTGTACTTAAACCAAACCATTTGTAAATAGTAGTTGTAATTCATATTTACAAGATGCGCTTCTCAATAGTGTTCCAAAAGACTGCAAAAACAGCCTAACAGACTGTTTTATTTCCAAGAAGCCAAAATACACTCAATTCACTAGTTTTGGCTGGCAGAACACCCAAAAATCACTCTGCATATCTCCTTTCATAAAATTGCGTAGAAGAAGGATCCTTGTTTGTATTCTGTCCATATTTGAATTCCATGGGGATACAAAATCACCAAGGAAGAAATATGTTTTTATACCTAAACCTATCTAGCTATTCCCTCAAGGGAGCCGGCTAATTTAATCCACATCTCACTATGGTACCTCCAAAAAGCAACACATTCTTCAATGTTTGCTTGAAACAGGCATGCCAAAAATATTGCAAAATATGCAAATATCATATAATCAAAGTAGCACTTAAGGTACTCTTTGTACGTTGCGCCGTTCAATCAAAGTCAAATAGAGAAAAATCTCCTCATTACCTGCCTACATAAATTGCAATTTACATATTACATACATACTAATCAAAAGTTGTGAAACTCAAATCTAAGCCACAGTAAGTGTTACTAACCTACCTTACCAATCAAAGGCATCAAAACCAACAGCAAGTGCCGCAGAACGACTCCTACCAAACAAATGGTTGTCCATATTCTAACTCCCAAGTTCTGATTGACCCAACCGTCTTTTTTAGAATACTCAAGCCAAAAAGATTCTCAATCAGGGGTGACATCATGTGGAGGATCAAAATCAGGAAGATCAGAAATATACTGGTATGCAGAGACAGAGAATCCCCAGAATCTCCGTGCACAGAGTACCTCCTTAGTAGAATCCTGTCCTGTCCTCCTCAGTAGATTTCTGTCTCCTGACAAGATCACTCCCTTAGATAGCCACTTCTCTGATGAGGTCCATGTTGGAGCGCCAACTGAAGAAATCAAAAAACCTTCTTAGGGTTCCCACTGATACTTGGTCCTTTTAAACCAACAAGGAAGAAATCGGCACAGAAGCTGAAATATAAAAGTTACATCTTTATTAACCTCAAATGAGTCAGACTACGTCACACAGATGTCTTAGCAACTGAATGAGGCAGGCTGAGGAGTGCAGAATACAGAGGCCTTATATATGCTTAGGGTTACATAGTCATCATAAGACCAAGGGGAAGTCCTGGCACATGTAAGCATACAAAAATGAGTAAGATGGGCATACAAGATCTGCTTGCTCAACAAAGTGGGAGGAGAGTTACTTCTCCATACAGCAGCAAAAGTAGCCTGGCAGTAATACTAGAGAAGCAGGTGCATTCTACTAGCTAGGCCCTTTTGGGCATGTGCGAAGGTGGAAGATGCTACATATAGTTCGTTTCTTGGCAGATTACAAGAGCAGTCAACACTGAGGGAGGACAGAGCACATGGCGAGCACGTGGCAGTACATGGCAAACTAAAATGGCTGCCAGAACTACAAAATGGCTTTCACAAAATGGATAAGATAACTTCTAAATACAGGATGGCTGCTGCTAATGCTAACCCATTGATGTCAATTTACAACACAAGTATCATTGAATTAGTCTTGGAACTCTCATCGGCAGTGTGGGCCAGGATCAAGCCTTACCTCTGAAAGAGGTACTGCAGGAGGCAGGAGTAAGCAACCACAATGCAATAGAAGGAAGATGAGTGAGCTAAATACCACTAAAGTCTTGAAAGAATTATCAAGAAATAACTAGTCAGAAAAAATAGTCTAATTTAGATAAATAAACTTAAAATTGTAAAAAAGAAAAGCTTGTTCTAATACACCTCTAATTGCACAGTGCAGCAGTCGTGCAATATTTACCTAAATATAGTTAACGAGGGCAGTGTCCATTCAAACTGAGGCGAGTCCAGCATCAGGACCAATGGCTTTGGCCCGGGTCCTAACCCTGAGGCCAGGTAAGCAACCTTGCGCTGCGAGAACCGCTGGGGGTAAAAAGGGGGGTGCAGGCCATTGGGGTCGAGACTTTAGTTGTCAATATTTTGGCCACATTATTTTTGTAGGATGGTATTTCTGTTGCTGATATTCTAACATAAACCCCAATCACTGATGTTTTTCTTAGATTCTTCTAGTCAAGGACAACATCTTTGCACAATACATTTTTGTTGGGTCAAGATACACCCTATAAACACATACAGAGCTATGTGGCGCCAGGTCTAAGATTTTATTAGCTCTTAAGGTAGTCTTCCCAAGAGAACCCCTGGGCTGGGTCCTACTGTCCCTCATGGCACAGGGAGGCTGGGCGTCATACCAACAGACTCTGCTTTTGCTTCTGGGCATTTGGTCTAACAGCCAGATAGTTGCAGGTTTCCAAAGATTCAAGACATTTATACCCTAGAAGGGACTTTATTAAGCAAGACAACTCTTCAGTTTAGCAGGGGGGCCTAAACATTTTCAGAGTTGGCAAGCTTATCATTTTCCAAGGAAATCCCTTCTCTTGAGTGGTAGGAATTTCAATCGACTACATTTTCCAGTTACACATTTTCCTGGCTGGGATTCTCTCTCCTTTTGCAACAGTGAGACTTTAGACTGCCTTAAATTCTTCCCAGGCCTCATTCTACACGTCTTGCTTTTCCAAATATACTAAAACCAACCTTCTTGAATAAGATCTGTGTGGCTTTTTTGTTCTCAAAGTTGGGTTACCTCAATGGATTTCACCGATTACCTCTACACAACAAGAGCATCTGGGTCATACAGTAGGCTCCTCAATTCTGGAAAAGCTTTTAGAAATATTTGTCACAGATCCCACGCTATTCTGAAGATTTTATTAGTTAGTCTTGGTTATTACTTTGATATTCAAAGGCACCAGTTTAAATCAAAGAAATAATTTTTTTTTTTTTGCATGGTCGCTGGCTTCATGCTTAGTGTGTGCTGTGGATTCATGGAAGAATGGCACATTCTTACACATAGACAAAGTTATAAATGCATTAATTGCACAACATTTGCAAGTAACACTGGTTTGCCAGAAGATACATCTGCTGATGTCCAAGGTATTTCACTTAAGTCATTTTAGGTTGCCTGTTGTAGCAGCTTTATCCAGTGTTCAGTTGTTTCTAGTTCTCAACCTCTTGCAAGCTTTGTGTCATCGGGTTTGTAGTAGGTCATATCTCATACCCTGAGTCACACATTGCCCTCATGCTGCTCCCTTATGTGTTCTGGGTCATGTGGTCCCATGCCCAGGGCTGGGGGTTATGGTTAGGGGGGGCAGAGGCAAGAGAAGAAGCTGGTATTTGTATTGACAGCTGATTGGGCTGTTATGAGGCTTTTTGTTTGTAAATAAATAGTTCTCACACATATGATGCATTGGATCCTTTTCCATCTCATCAATAGACATCTTTGGGGTTTCTTATGCCTTCAACTACCAGAATGAACACATGTTGTTTGTAGTTACATAGGAGAAGCTGCTGGAGTCAACTCAAGCATACAAACAAAGTACTCATTCAAGCTTCCTATCCAGACTGGCCAAAGACAGACACTGATTCACCAGTTAGCACAGAGGAAAAGCTTAGACTTGGTACTATGAGAAAAACAAAAAGATGATAGGTGCATTGCTTAAATAATCTCATATTATGAGGCGTGCCTCAATGACAAAAGCCCTTGACTCCCTTCACTGGCTGACAGTGGGAAAAAATAATTATTTTTAAGGCCATGTGTACATGGTACATAACGAAATTGAATTGCTCAGGAGAAGGCTCCTCAGAGAAGTATTGAAACTAGAGGGCATCAGCGCTTAATACCAGTTAGCAGCGCGTCTATTTAAGGCATTTATTTTTTAGGTTACATTTTAATAGGTGGGATATTACTTTTCTCACTGAACTTTTTATGTGTATGCCCGCTCACCGGCACTGTAAATTGTGCCCTCACCGCTGTTTTAGCAGATCTCTCGCCACAGCCACGAACACTATCGCCATCTTGGGGATTGTGGGGACGTTCTTTGGGCGCCATCTTAGGGCAGCGTTCTAGCTGTCAGGCGGCTATTCTACGACGTCTATTTAAACCAGCCACATGCCTACGCGCAGCGTTGATGCGCAGCGGTCGCGCCGTGGGCTCGCCAGTGGCGAGCCCATCTACGCCCATCCACGCCCAGCCGGGACCAGGGGCCACAACCCCTGGCCATTTCATTAGGTATGGTAGAACCTCCTTATTACAACTTAACAGAGTGGATGTACAACCCACCCAGGAATGCATAGCCTCATTACGACAGGAAGGGCTATACAAGTCCTTACTGCCGAAGGAGAGGATAAATATTCGGACGGCTGATATTACCTTGAAGTACGGTTTGTTAAATACTCGCTCCGTACAGAGGCACAATTTAGAAATGTTCTCGCTATTACAGGACGGTAGCGTTGATATCCTTGGGGTCACAGAAACGTGGCTGGAGGAGTCCTCAACACCTGATCTGGTAGCCTCCCTCCCCCCGGATTTTAAGGCTATTTGCCTCAATCGTATGGGAACAAAGAGAGGAGGGAGGGTAGCGTTTTTCTATAATAACGGTTGGAAGATTGAAATAATTTGCGCGGAAAATCTTGGGGGAGCAGAGGCCCTAGGAGTGAAATTTGAGATGGGCTCCACCTGTTGGGTCATCTTACTGATATATCGGCCTCCTTGGGCTGAACCAACCTTTCTGGATCAGTTTTTGGAGGTCGTACATGACCTCAGGTCCCGGTATGAGAATCTGATGATAATGGGAGACTTCAACTTTCATTGGGAGCTTTGCCCAAAGGTAGGGCAAGCACTACACCTCGAAGAGGCTTTAACGGCCTTAGGTATGAGTCAAATAGTGACCGGCCCTACCCATGACAAAGGTCATACATTAGACCTGGTATGGATCACAGATTCCTTGCCAGACCAGGTTAATACTGCACCTTATGCTTGGTCGGATCACTATTTAATCACAGGTCAGAGAAAGATTAACCAGGTCGGGGACAGACCAGAACGGTGTGGAAAATGGTGAGAAGATGGAATAACATCAATAAGGAAGAGCTGGTTGGACACCTATTAAACTCTGTAGAACTAAATATAACTAATGAGAATGTCGAGGTCGGCAGTCAAATATTACTTGATAAATTGAAGAACGCCATTGACGCTGTTGCTCCAGCAAAAAAGGTGAAATGGGTGGATAGAGGGATGAGGGCTCCTTGGTTTGACGAAGCTCTAAGATCTAAGAAACAGGCGCTTCGAAAGGTGGAGAGAGCCTGGAGGAGGGATTATAGCAATAATACCCGGAACCTATATGTGCAGGAGCTTGCACAATACAAAAAAGCTATATTAGCTCGTAAAGCAGAGTTTTTTGAGAACAGAATAGCGTCAGCCCGGGTCCCACAAAAAGAAATCTTTAAAGTACTCAAAGAATTGAGAAACATTAAAGAGCAGAAACCAGAGTTTTCCCAGGTAGACTGTCAGAACTTCCAGGATTTCTTCATAAGAAAAATTGAAGACATCCAGAGTGAAATATCCCGGACACCAATTCCGGATTGTCCACTACATATCATGCCAGATCCCCCCGAGACACACCATTTCATAAACACACTACCCTTGATTACTAAGGAGATGTTGGTCAGTCTAGCAGAGAGAGTAAATTCTGGCTCTCAGGCAGACCCTTGCCCACCTAATGTCTTTAAACTAGTGATGTCAGGACTGGAAGAGGATGTACTTACCCTCTTCAATAGATCCTTAGAGATGGGACAGGTCCCAACCTCGTTCAAAGAAGCTAGATTGATACCGCTGCTTAAGAAACCGGGGGCCGACGTTAAAAATCAAAAAAACTATAGGCCCATCTCTCAATTACCTTTCTTAGCTAAAATGATGGAACAGCATGTTTTGACACACCTTTCAAAACACCTGGAGACCAACGCTCTGCTGGAGCGAAATCAGGCAGGCTTTCGAAAACATCATAGTACGGAGATGGTGATGGTATCCATCTTGGATGATCTAAGATGTAGAGCTGACAAAAAGATCCCCGGGGCCCTGGTGCTCTTAGATCTCTCAGCCGCGTTTGACATGGTGAGTCACAACCTACTGTTGAAACGCCTGAGAGATCTGGGCATCGGGGGGACAGCACTGGGCTGGTTAACTTCATTCCTGCAGGGAAGATCGCAGAGGGTCCAGTTGTCAGATTTGGTCTCTACATCAGCGGCAATAACTTGTGGGGTACCGCAGGGATCTGCCCTCTCACTGCTCCTTTTTAATATATATTTACAGCCTCTGATCGCCGCTCTAAATCAGATGGAGTGTCAGATTTACAACTATGCCGACGACACACAGATTATCATACAAATTGAGGATTCACCTGGAGCCCAAGCTAGGTTACATAACATCCTAAAGTTTACGAGTAACTGGATGTCCTCCAACTCCTTGAAGATCAACCCAGAGAAGACCTAAGTGTTGCCCATTACCATCTCGGGCAACCCCTGGAACGATCTTCTCTGGCCTCAGGAGTTGGGTAGGGCCCTGACACCAGCGAGGGTGGTGAAAAGTTTGGGCATCCACATTGATGGTAATCTATCTATGAAAGATCAAGTGTTGTCGGTGGTAGGCACATGCGTTGGCCTCCTTAGGCAACTCCGGAAAATCTCTCCAATGCTGTCTTTTTCTACTCTAAGGACGGTGGTGTCTGCAATGATTTTAGGGCGGTTGGACTATGGGAACGCCCTTTACGTTGGGCTTCCTCAGCAATTACTCTCTAGACTGCAAATAGTGATGAACGATGCAGCCAGACTGATCTTTGGAAAATCTAGAGGCACGCACGCCTCTCCTCTTCTATGCCAATTACATTGGCTTCCCATCAGGCAGAGGATTTTATTCAAAGGTCTGTGCATCGCACACAAGGCGGTCTTTGGTAATGCTCCCAGCTACATTAAAGCCAGACTGGTGCAGTATATCCCCAGGAGAACCCTGTGCTCCTCTGAGGATACTCTTCTGGTAAACCTGCGTTATCATTTGACCACCCTTGGTGGACGTGCCTTTTCAACTACCCTGCCGGCAGCCTGGAATAAGCTACCACTGGGTCTACGGAAGGAACCAAATCTACTGCCTTTTAGGCGAATGTTAAAAACTGTGCTTTTCCGAGAAGCCTGGGGTTCGATATAACTTGGTTGACTGCTTTCTGAAACGATCAGTTTCTCAAGTACAAGCGCTTAGAGACCAATCGGTGATAACGCGCTATACAAATGTAATAAATAAATAAATAAATAAATGTGTTTCTGCCACTGGAGCTTACATCGGAATGGCCCCAGTTATCTGTGTGAATTTCTAACCCCTTACAATCTTAGTCGACAGCTTAGATCGACAGGAGCTCACCTGCTCAAAATACCGAAGATAATAAGGGAGCACGATCATTTGGCTACCTGGCGGCCAAGAATTGAAACACACTCCCACCTCTGCTACGAGCAGAGAAATCGGAATCTACCTTTTGAAGAGGTCTGAAAACCTGGCTCTATCATATATAGTCAACTTTTCTCCCGCTGCTCCAGCTGAAACTATTTCTTAGCGCAGGGACACACCAGCCGGTGTAGCCAGGTGCTCTATAAATGTCTTATTATTATTATTATTATTATTATTATTTTTGGTACTCCTTTTTGGGAACCAGAGTGAGGAGGGGCCTGATGATGAAGCATGACACTTTGTTGGGTGAGGGCTACCATCATTTTTAGGTAACACCCTGAATAAGGGGATAGTGAGAACAGTAATGCATCTACCTTTATACGGCGCGCTTTCTCAATGTAAGGAGGACCAGGTTCCCTCTGGGCTGGTGTCACTGTACCTTCTATCACTGGCGTCTGTAGAGTGAGGCCAGATGGGACCTGAGCTCTGTTTGTCATGACCCATCCTAGGCTCCACCACCACAGTCGTTGAACGTGCCAGGCGATGACACAGAAAATAAAACAGACACTGCACCTTGCCACACAAATTGACTTCCACTAATTTTCATTGCAATGCAGTGTTGTTTGCTTAAAATGTTCAGCTATGACTTTGTAGGTAAGTGTGTATAACTTTATCTAAATATACATGAACATTGACCAATAAGGACATGAGCTGCATAATTTAGCCTCAATTGTCTGTTTTAACCATACCTACACCACCCCCATAATAAAGGCACAGTTTTTTTATGGGTCAGCGTATGGGGTTCTTAGCTACCTGGATCCCCTATTCCCGGATCATCCCTGAACAGTCCCTCAACCTATGATGAGGGCCTCCTGTCACTACAGTATTCCTTTTTTTTGTAAATACCAGGTACTGGGACGAGAATCCTCCAGATTTGGGTAAATTACTCACTGATGAGGATGTCCGATTCCCTTATTTGAGAGGCAAATACATGGGCATATTTGTTTTTTTGTGTTTTACACATGAACATAGACAAACATTTTTAGCAAACACACACAAATATATATTACAATTCATATAACCTTGTGTATCTCCATACACAATCTTCTCACCTCACTCGCCACTCTACATTAACTATAACTCATTACTGTACCATGTTTATGTTCTGCCACATTATATAATTTCAAATGCCATAAGTGCTATTATTAATGCAATATTTTCACATGCTCTTACTTCTGTAATATGAAAGGGTATCGGTAGTGCACGGATAAGGGGCGAGTTATCGATAATGCAGTGTAGCGGGTGAGGTGAGAAGACTGTTCGGAGGTGCATGAGTTCTATGAATTTTAACATGGTGCATAAGTATGAATGTGAATTATAAGTATGACTTATATTAATTTAAAACTGGTGCCTAAATGATCAATTAAAAACATACCTATAACTTTAAAATGTCTAATGTCTGTGTAGTTTAAGTTGGGTTTGTATAGCAAACATAAATAAAGTTGACTAAGTATAACTGATCTTTAAAACCATAGGTTTCACACCAGTTATAGTTAGGAATTAGCATTTTAAAAACCTATTAAATTCACTGAAAAAACCGTAGGTTTCACACCAGTTATAGTTAGCTGGAAATTTTACTGACATAAAACCATTGAAATTCCACGTTATAGTTAGTTGGACTCACTATAACTTGCGCGCCTGCAATGCACTGCTGATGACGTCACATATTACATCACTCATGACATGGTCAGTGACATCACTCATGACATCACTGATGAGACCATCCAGTGAATGTGTGTATTTTTAAAAAATAAATATGTGTTATATATGTATATGTAAAGGTCGATGGAAGAATAAATGTTTTAATAAGAGTTTACATGGATGTTTTTGTCTTTATCAGTAACGACATATGTTTTAATCTAGTATATGTGAGTATTGATGTATATAAGTGAGTATATGTGAGAGTGAGGGATTGAAAGAGTTCCTGTTTAAATAAGTATGTTTTTCTATAAATGATTGTTTAAGAGAGTAAGTATGTGTAAGTTTCCTTAAAAGTAAGGTGGTAGTGTGTGTATAGCTGTATATGCAAATAAATGGATGTTCAATAGTTTATTTGCATGTGTGAGTATGTGTGAGAGTATCTTTTGGATGACTGTCGGTGTGTAACAGGATTTATAGGTGTATCACTACATATGATGAGTGAGTATATGTATGAGTGACTATATAGAACTGTTCGTCAATGAGTGGATGTGTATATAGATGGTGGAATTATTGAATTGGTTGTCGTAACTGGTATGGGTATCTCCATTTTTAAAAAAATGTTTCTATTTTGGAATATGTGTTTCCAGGGTTACATTACACTGAAAGGAGGTCTGTCACTCTGTCACAAGGATGGTCTCATCAGTGATGTCATGAGTGATGTCACTGACCATGTCATGAGTGAAGTAATATGTGACGTCATCAGCAGTGCATTGCAGGCGCGCAAGTTATAGTGAGTCCAACTAACTATAACGTGGAATTTCAATGGTTTTATGTCAGTAAAATTTCCAGCAAACTATAACTGGTGTGAAACCTACGTTTTTTTCAGTGAATTTAATAGGTTTTGTAAATGCTAATTCCTAACTATAACTGGTGTGAAACCTATGGTTTTTTAAGTGAATTTCAATGGTTTTTTAATAGCAAATATTTATAGGTATAAAAAGTGTAAAATTTTATAACGAATTTTATATTGTATAAATATGTTATTTGTTTATTTTTTAAATTTTTGACCCGAGGCGCTCCCAGGGTGCGTACCCGTGAACGCACCGGTAAGCGCAATGTTGCGGCGCGCCCCGGGGCGCGTACCGGTGAGCGTCCGGATTGCGCTATTGCCGCGAACGAAAACCACATTGTGACGTATCGCGTAGCCGCCACGCCATGCCTTGCGTCATAAGACACGTATCACGTAGCCGCGAGATGCGTCTTATGATGCACCGCGTAAGCGCCCGAGCGTATACGATCGCGCAACGTAAGCACCCCGACGCGCTTACGCTACGCGCCCAGGACGCGCCCAAGGGCGCGTAGCGTAAGCGCATCAAGCCATGTGACTTTAAAATAGCACTTTTCATTGGTTCAGAAGTTTTTTTTTTCTAAATTTTGAGAAACCCACCCATTTCTCTCACTATTGATTTGCACTTGGAGAGAACAAGAGGTGTTCTGTGTATTTTCTTCTCATAATTTTCCTGATCTACAGCAATGGCTGCAAGGGAGTCATCCAGCAGTGATTCAGATGTTTTTTTGCCTGAGGACCGTCCTCTCCAGAAAAAAAAGAACCACTTCATCTGGAAATTTTATGACATCCCTGAAGGACAAAAAAAAGTTAATGCTAGTAAAGTAACCTGCAAAATATGTGGCAGTATTTTATCCAGAGGCAATCCTCTAAAAAAATATAGCTTTGGAAATGCCAATTTAATTAGGCATGTCAAAAGAAGACACCCAAATAATTATTCCAGGAAGAGTGTCAGGGAGCTGGCACGGAATTTACCAAGAGATGGCGGCAGCACCTCCACTGGTGGAGCAACACCTTCAGGAACAACATGTGAAAGAATGGTCCCAAACGTGCAGCCGGTCTTTGCAGGCATTAAAATTCTATGCGTGGACTGTGACGAACTGCTCTGTTATGGGGAGCAGAGCATTGAACTCATTACTATAAAGAGACAGGAACACCGCTGCTCTCCCAGTCCCTAAATTTTCACATTTTTTTGCTCCTGTTGAGCAGTTTTTGAATCCCTGTTTTTGTTTTTCCCCTGAAAAAATCCAAAAAAATATATAAAATCGTTCTAAAAAGTATAAAAAAAATATAAAACAACAAAAACAAAAAAAGTTCTTTTCAGAACTACCTCCAATTTATAAAAAAATGCTATTTAAAAAAAAAAATTGTCATTCTTTTTTCTCCATGGTACGCTCTCCGGTACGCGTACCGGGCACTCCCCCCGCGAAAATTCGAAAAATTGTATTTTTTGCCCCCACATCAAACCTAGGGGGTCAGGGGGGGTGTACCCTGCCACCTTTTGCTCATTTCCCCTTTTGATTTTTGCCACCTCTTGTGTCTCAATCCTACCGAGACACAAGATGGCGGCCGCTCCGGACTGTTTCGAATGTTTACAGACACCCGTGAGCCATTCAGCTTTCCGTGCGCAAGTCGCGTGGCGCGCCCGGAACGCTCCCCGGTGCGCGTACCGGGGCGCGCCTATAGATATATATATTTTTTTTAACCTAAATTACTCAAAATCCACTGGAGCACATATCTTGAGACATAGCAAAGACACATCGGGCTACCAGTCCCTACAATTTTGCCAAATTTGGTGGAAATCCATTCAGCCGTTCGGGCTAAAAGTGAGGTCGACCGCCCTATGGAAATTAACATGGGGAAAACACGTTTTGGGACCCCCTTTTATCTCGGCCCCCACTTGACGAATCCCCCCCAAACTTTCAGGGAAGGACCGGAGCTCGACGAGGCCATTTTGAGGAAATTTTCAGGCAGATTCATCAACCGGCGCCAAAGTTATTCCAAATAGAATTTTGAGATTAAACATTGAAAAAAATCCTAACTATAACTACCTACTGACGACCACCAGTAGGTAATATATATATATATATATATATATATATATATATATATATATATATATATATATATATATAATATATTTTTATACATATATATATATATATGTATATATATATATATATATATATATATATTCACTGAAAAAACCATAGGTTTATAGACCATATATAGTTAGGAATTAGCATTTACAAAACCTTGAAAATTCACTGAAAAAACCATGGGTTATAGACCATATATAGTTAGGGATTAGCATGGGGAAAACACGTTTTGGGACCCCCCTTTTATCTCGGCCCCCACTTGACGAATCCCCCCCAAACTTTCAGGGAAGGACCGGAGCTCGACGAGGCCATTTTGAGGATATTTTCAGGCAGATTCATCAACCGGCGCCAAAGTTATTCCAAATAGAATTTTGAGATTGAACATTGAAAAAAATCCTAACTATAACTACCTACTGACGACCGCCAGTAGGTAATATATATATATATATATATATAATTATATATATATAAATATATATATATATATATATATTTATATATATATATATATATATATATATATATATATATATATATATATATATATATATATATATTAACTGAAAAAACCATAGGTTTATAGACCATATATAGTTAGGAATTAGCATTTACAAAACCTTGAAAATTCACTGAAAAAACCATGGGTTATAGACCATATATAGTTAGGGATGGTTTTGTGTGAGTAAAATAAGGTTTTGTAAATGCTAATCCTTAACTATATATGGTCTATAACCCATGGTTTTTTCAGTGAATTTTCAAGGTTTTGTAAATGCTAATTCCTAACTATATATGGTCTATAACCTATGGTTTTTTCAGTGAATTTCAATGGTTTTTTAATAGCAAATATCAAAAGCTTTAAAATGTCAAGTACGTGGTAGGTAAAAACATTTTCGTGTTTATGCACGCTGATGTGCTTTGAACGCTGCCCCCCCCCCTCTTTTCTTTTAGGAGTATTCTCTGTTTGCAGATAGTGAAGGGTAGGTAACGCAGGCCTTTGCCCCCGTTGTAATCCGTCGTGCCTGCTTCCCTCTCCATTTGATTGATTGTTATCCAAGCATTTACTGTTTTAGAATTGGTTCTCTTTGGTTCATTCTCTATTTACAAACAAGCACAGAGTCGCAATACTCTGTTTAGTCTTTGCAGATAGTGAAAAATCATTAGAAAAAACAAAAGGAATCAAGCAAAATCAGTAGGCCACTAATGGGATCTCTTTTTTACCTCGCTAAAATAGAAACATTAGGAACAACCCCTCATGAGAAATACGAAACTACTGAGAGGAACTGAGCTCGACACCATGATGGCTGCAAGACAGCTCGGCTCCGCCGCCCACCCCGCCCAAAATAACGACAAACCCTATGCAAATATTATAAATATATACAACACACCAGCAAAGTAACAGGGTAAAACGTTTTATTAAATAACTATTTACATGGCAGCCTGCTGCAACATCGATCCAAATGCATGCCGCCGTTCCCGGGATTTCTCCCCGACTACTCTGCGGCCTACGAGATGGAGAGGCCGGGGCGTTGACTAGGCGAGGCCTCCGGCCGCAACCACAGCGCCAACGATCGCTGCTGACGGAGGGGAGCCTTGCCGGTGAGAGCAGCTGATCTGAAGAACAGCTACCTGCGGTGCCTCCCTGAGCCGCTTGACGGAGGCCCCCGAGGGGCGGTGTGGTGGCGCGGACTGGGAAGGGGCGCTTGGCTCCTGCCCCCTCCCCAAGTCTTGTTGCCCTGCTGTGGCCTAAGATCGCCCGCGACATAGGCGGCCGGCTCCCGGGGTCAGGCGGAACTTGTTGCCTTTTGATGCCTCTTCCATTCTGGACCTTGTCCCGCAATCCGTTTGACCTGAAGACACGTCCTGCGGTGCCCTGGTCCAACCATCACATATACCTGCGCCAGGAGACGGCGTGGGGTGCACTGGAAGGGAGAGGCGGCGCGAACGAGCCTCCCCCACCTCCCCAGGTGGAGGTTTCTCAGCTACACCCCAGCGCTTCACTCGACAAGCTGAGTTGCGCCCGCTCCTGCGGCACAGTGCCTTGCTCGGCCAGCTGAATTACGCCTGCTCTTGCTATTACAGTGTCTCACCCGCCATCCGGCTGAATTGCACCCACTCTTGCGGTACAGCGACAGGCTGTTGCCACGGAGCTCAGGAAATGGCGGTCGGCTCCATAGACTTGGGCCTGGCCTGCAAGGATGGCTCTGGGCAACCCTGGAACTCGGACGCTTGACTGCTAGGGCATGGGCCCCATTCCCAAAAGCGTCCCCTCAGCCTTGAAGATTCTACAAGAGTCACTGGGGCCCCCGACTCCCGCAGACTTCCGGTGGGGAGCGACTGCCATGATTGCTCGCGGAATGGCCACGACGTAGCCACGGGGTGCTCTCATGCTGACGCTAGCTTCAGTCTGAAACATCCAGAAACACTGTAGACTACCAATTCGATCAGTTCCGGTGGAGCCCCAACGACGTATCGCGTTGTTGCGTAATGCGTTATATGACGCGCCGCGTTACCGCACCCGGAAGTGCTCCGGTGCGCGAGGCGCGAAGCGCAGCTGCCCGGAAGCGATCCGAGGCGCAGCGCGGAGCGCGTAACGTAAGCATAACAGGTCATTTGACTTGTTAATAAAACTTTTCATTGGTTCATTTCACTTTTGGGTTCCTAATGATGTAAGGCTAGGTCATGTGACCTAAAAATAACACTTTTCATTGGTTTAGAACTATTTTTTGTCCCAAATGATGAAAACCCCTCCTTGTTTCCTCACTCTGACTTTCATCTTTGTGAGAGGAAGACCTTTTTTCATCACTTAGCAATAGCAAGTTTTGTAGCTTCAGCTGGTGCATCCCCACCACCACCACCACCTCCTAGGAAGAGAGTACCACCTCCTCAGGTAGTGGTTGAGCAAGAGGTGCCCCCACCCCCCCCCCACACCTTCTTGTTGCCTTATTCGGCCAGCTCAATCGATTGATCATGAGACTCTGTTGTGATCTGAAGAACCGCTGCCTGCGCTCGGACAGCTGAGTTGCGCCCACTCTTGCGGCCTACGACATGGAGAGGCCGGGGCGTTGACTAGGCGGGGCCTCCGGCCGCAACCACAGCGCCAACGATTGCTGCTGACGGAGGGGAGCCTTGCCGGTGAGAGCCACTGATCTGAAGAACCGCTGCCTGCGGTGCCTCCCTGAAGAGCTTGACGGAGGCCCCGAGGAGCGGTGTGGTGGCGCGGACTGGGAGGGGGCGCTTGGCTCCTGTCCCCTCCCCAAGTCTCGCTCGGCCAACTGAATTGCGCCCACTCTTGCGGCCTACGACATGGAGAGGCCGGGGCGTTGACTAGGCGGGGCCTCCGGCCGCAACCACAGCGCCAACGATTGCTGCTGACGGAGGGGAGCCTTGCCGGTGAGAGCCACTGATCTGAAGAACCGCTGCCTGCGGTGCCTCCCTGAACCGCATGACGGAGGCCCCCGAGGGGCGGTGTGGTGGCGCGGACTGGGAGGGGGCGCTTGGCTCCTGCCCCCTCCCCAAGTCTTGTTGCCCTGGTGTGGCCTAAGATCGCCCCCGACATAGGCGGCCGGCTCCCTGGGTCCGGCTGAACTTTTTTCCTCTTCCTTTCTGCATCTTGTCCCACAATCCGTTTGACCTGAAGACACGACCAGGTCCCTGAATGTGTGCAAGGGGGCGGTATTGATTGAATCAAGATGGTGGCTTCACACAAAGCTAACTCAAGTGTTGCTGCTGATGCTATGCAGACAAAAACTGGTTTTCAGTTTGTACATTCTTCAGGAATTTTCCATGCAAGGCTGGTTGAGAGTTTGTAGAATGATAGCTTCAGATTTTCAACATACGGTGTGGTGGCGCGGACTGGGAGGGGGCGCTTGGCTCCTGCCCCCTCCCCAAGTCTTGTTGCCCTGGTGTGGCGTAAGATCGCCCCCGACATAGGCGGCCGGCTCCCGGGGTCCGGCGGAACTTTTTTCCTCTTCCTTTCTGCATCATGTCCCGCAATCCGTTTGACCTGAAGACACGACCAGGTCCCTGAATGTGTGCAAGGGGACGGTATTGATTGAATCAAGATGGCGGCTTCACACAAAGCTAACTCAAGTGTTGCTGCTGATGCTATGCAGACAAAAACTGGTTTTCAGTTTGTACATTCTTCAGGATTTTTCCATGCAAGGCTGGTTGAGAGTTTGTAGAACGATAGCTTCAGATTTTCAACATACGGTGTGGTGGCGCGGACTGGGAGGGGGCGCTTGGCTCCTGCCCCCTCCCCAAGTCTTGTTGCCCTGGTGTGGCGTAAGATCGCCCCCAACATAGGCGGCCGGCTCCCGGGGTCCGGCGGAACTTTTTTCCTCTTCCTTTCTGCACCTTGTCCCACAATCCGTTTGACCTGAAGACACGACCAGGTCCCTGAATGTGTGCAGGGGGAGGGTATTGATTGAATCAAGATGGCGGCTTCACACAAAGCTGACTCAAGTGTTGCTGCTGATGCTATGCAGACAAAAACAGATTTTCAGTTTGTACATTCTTCAGGATTTTTCCATCCAAGGCTGGTTGAGAGTTTGTAGAACAATGGCTTCAGATTTTCAACATACTACTCTTCAACATTCTTCATAAATGTAACAATGTGAGACTCACTAGGAGAAAGTCCTTTTATCTTTCCTTTCAAAATGCTACCAACAATATTTTCTGAATGGAAGACACCATCTTGTAGCATAAAGAGCTGCGTCAAGGGTGGTATTGCCCAGAATGTCTTGTTTTCTAGTACTCGTAATGACGAAGCCAGAACTGCCGAAAGGGATTCTGGTCCTGCCGCTACTTATTTGAGACATTGAACTATACTCTGGACCTGCCTGGCCTCGACCAAAATGGCGCCAGTATGGGAGCTACTTGCAACTCCTTATGACGTTCTAGTTACTTCGCCTTGACGTTATGGGGGATGTATGCGGTCTTTGTGCACATGGCGGGCGGGGAAGGGTACTGACTGGGAATACGGACAACCCTATTGATGTCTATTTTTCATTATTGATTATTGTATTAATAAAGCTTCAAAATAATGTTACCCACGATACTCGCCCATGGTGTGCGTATGGACGATTTTATTGTAACTGATCCTGTTATACTTTCAATTAAAAAATCAACCTTCACTGATCCTGCAACCGTTTGTCATGTTTAGTTTTTTCAATTAAATGGCTCGCTTGTTACATACTCCTATACCCCTGGCTTTTGAAAGACACTATCTTGTAGAATAAAGGGCTGCCTCAAGGGTGGTATTGCCCAGAATGTCTTGTTTTCTAGTGCTCGTAATGACAAAGCCAGAACTGCCGAAAGGGATTCTGGTCCTGCCACTACTTATTGGAGACATTGAACTATACTCTGGACCTGCCTGGCCTCGACCAAAATGGTGGCAGTATGGGAGCGACTTGCAACTCCTTATGATGTTCTATTTACTTAGCCTTGACGTTATGGGGGATGTATGCGGTCTTTGTGCACATGGCGGGCGGGGGAGGGTACTGACTGGGAATACGGACAACCCTATTGATGTCGATTTTCATTATTGTTTATTGTATGAATAAAGCTTCGAAGTAATGTTACCCATGATACTCGCCCATGGTGTGCGTATGGACGATTTTATTGTAACTGATCCTGTTATACTTTCAATTAAAAAATCAACCTTCACTGATCCTGCAACCGTTTGTCACGTTTAGTTTTTTCAATTAAATGGCTCGCTTGTTACAAACTCCTATACCCCTGGCTTTTGACCCTTTCCTACGCGCGGTCTGTACTACCGCCCTCGGGCGATCTATGTAATGAACAGACTACCATTGCCGAAACACAAGGGAATACATCTCAGATGTACGGAAAGGCATCCCTTCAGGCTCGGTCCCACACACCCTTACAGTGAGAATCCCCTCCCCAATCACAATACAGGATCGTTATCAGATAGTAGGAACGCGTGTGGTGTGACGGATCTCATGGAGTGGGGGCCTTGATCTACTGTAACTCCTTTGAAGAGGGGTGATTCTTTACAATTGGGACCATAAACTACATCCGCAAGGCTAGGTGATAGCCTGGGACCGGCCTGGACAATCGGACATAGAGGAAGAGGAGTGTCAGAGGGTGCGGTAGTGAATAGGGTGAAAGGGCGGGCACAGGTGTGATTCTCAGGGAAGAGCAGCGCAGATGGGGGGAGGTTTATGGCCCATGCATGAGAGAGAGAGAGCGGGGGTGACCAGTGCGTGGGGGAGATGCTTACGAGGGTGGGGAGCCGTGCTGAGGATCGACGGCGTGCAGAGAGTGGGTCTGGTCAAGGCATCTAAAATGGCTGCTGTGCACGACAAAAGTTTGGCATTAGAAAAAAGGCAAGATGGCGCAGACAATGTTTATCAATACGGATTAATTTTCCACAGAGAGAACGGGGGAGGTCAGAGAGGGGGGGTGTTCGTAGCGCCTGGGAGACGCGCTGGGGACCGGCGAGGGGCAGAGGGGCCATAGCGCTTTCAAAATGGCTGCTGCTTGCTAGAGCGTACGTGCCTGAGTGGGGACAAGGTGGCGCCGATTATGTTGACATCGCAAACCAGATTTTAACACTTAGACATGAAAGTGAAAACTGCACCATTGCTCCCCCCCCCCCCGACTGACACCCTCCTTTGCCTCAGCTTGGATCATCATTTGCTAAAGTGTTCAAAGACCCCACCGTGAGTATAAGCACAACCGGGGCCTTATTGCACAACCTGAGAAAAACAACGCAGCAAGACAATCTCTACCTTCTCCCTTTTCCATGTTCCAACGCTTTGAAATGAACAATATATTTACTCGCAGTGACAAATGGCGGTCTTCACTTCCTGATTTCCTTTGAATCGAACGTTAACAGACGTCACGCAGCAAAAAAAAAATTCCGCTCACGCGCAGCCGCTGGAAGACATGTATCAACATATATGAGCATCCTCAGCCACCCTCAGAAAACATAGGGGGTCAGGATACGTCTCCCGTGCCCCCTTATACCCATTTCCCACATTGTTTTCCCTCCATCTTGTGATTTAATTAAAACGAAACACAAAATGGCGAATTCCCGTTACGCTACAGGTTTGCGACCCGGTTCGCGTACCGGGAAGCGCTTCTACCGCGAAAAATCTTTTTTTTTTTATTTGCCCCACGGGACCCTTTAATAACCCCAACATCATTCCTAGGGGGTCAAGAGGGGTCTACCTTGCTCCCTTTCATTAAATTCCCCCTTCGTTTTTCTTCTCCTCTTGTCTCTCGATCCTACCGAGAGACAATATGGCGGCCGTTCCGGACTGTTTAGAATGTTGACAGACACAGGAGAGCCAATCAGCTTCGCTTCGCGAAGTTCCGTTACGCGTCAAGTTCGCGAACCGGGGCGCTAACCGGGACGCTGTCACAGATATATCTGTTTTTTAAAACGTTAATTTCTCAAAATCCACTGGAGCACATATATTGAGACCTAGCAAAGGCACATCGGGCTAACAGTCCCTACAATTCTGCCAAGTTTCGTGTAAATCCATTCAGCCGTTCGCGTTAAAAGTGAGGCCAACCGCCCTATGGAAAACTCAATGTTAAAAACGCGTTTTGGGACCCCCCTTTTTTCTCGGCCCCCCCTTGACGTAACCCCCCCAAATTTTCAGGGGCTGCTCAGAAACAAAATGTGCAATTTTCCTGTAATTTTCAGCCAATTCCGTCCCCAAACGCCAAAGTTATTAGTCATAGAATTTTCAAAAATCCCATAGAGAAAAAATACTAACTATATATAAACCTACTGGCGACCGTCAGTAGGTAATACACACATATATATAAATATATGATGTATAACTGTTACACTGTATCAATTGACAAAAAGGGGGTTTTGTTTATATTTAATGTAAATAAACTAATAGTACCATAATGCAGCTGAAATGAGCAGCAGGCGGTAGAAATTCCCCAATCACATATCATTATATTTAACTATGAGATCGGTGATCACCTCGCTAAGAGGATCAAGGTGGTCAATCCTGATGTCAAAATAGTAAAATTGTGACGATTCACGAAATGATTTAGAAAATTGATTTTGTTTTGCTTATGAATTATTTGTTTACAAACTATTAGCACCACAATGCTACATAATTAACTGGCTGGGGGTGGTGTAAAAGTGAAAACTGATAAGCTGTGATCAAGACTATTTAGTCGAAATGCGTTGGCTGACATGTTACTTTACCCTGTATAACATCATTTATTGGTGTTAGACTATATATATACATATTTATATCCCACAAAAAGCCCAAAATATATGTATGTTTGTTTGTGTGTGCGCCCTTCTGTGCGTGCATGCCTGTGTGTGTCCCCAAAGTCAAATAAATCCACGGTACTCCTCACGGTGTAGAAAAATGTATTGTCATGATGTCAAGGATGTAAAAAAAAAAAAAATATATATATATATATATATATATGCAAAAGCGAAATCCCAAGGTTCGGTCACGCTGGAGGAACACACAGGCACAGACTCCAAGTGGATAATAAACAGTGTTTATTGTAACATCATAGGGTACAAATGACGCCTTTCGGCCGCCGGACTGCGGCCTTGACTACATGGCGCGCTGCAGGTAATATATATAAAAACTTTGTCGTTTTCCCCACCAGTTGTATCTGTGGCCCAAGATGTAACCCTCCGTAAAAACAATTCACTTCGAGAGTTGCCACTGCCTTTTGTGAGAGATATTGAAATCATCTTAGCCACTGGTAATTACTTTGGTCCTCAATTCATTCCCTCATTTCCCAGCTATGCACCTCACACAGGCACTAGCTATAGGCAAATCACCCTTGGCCCTTCTCCAAATGGAACAATGCAGACCAGGTCTCCTCTGAATGGGAGGGCTCATTGTCATCAGATGAAGAAGGGTATTATCCACAGTTGTGTGGGAAAAACTGTTTCTTTCCCTAGAACCTTAAAACTGAATTCTGGTTGCAAAGACCCCAGATTATTCCTGTATAAATCTGATGTTTGATTACAAGCTCTGATAAATTAGGCATGTTCTGCTTTCCAGCTTGCGGATCACCTATGATCTCTGAGAAGATTGTGGGTGGATTGGACGCCAGTAACGGTCAGTGGCCCTGGCAGATCAGCCTGCATCAAAATGGGATCCATGTGTGTGGGGGCTCACTGATCACAGAGAGATGGGTGTTAACAGCAGCGCACTGCTTCCCCAGGTAAGAACACAATGAAGATATGGTGGTGCAGCATCCATAGGTTGTATCAGGCCAGGGATAAGTGATCTGTTTAATGAAAGGGTCTGAAATGATGTGTTCTCTGGTGTGCTTGGCTACTGTTGGAGATAGATAAAACAGATGAAAGTAGTAGGGCAGCACTCTTAATATAAATGGTTACCAGAATGAGTAACATCACAGTAATTTATAGAGTAAGAGTGGACCCTATTGTTCCTTTATCCTTTCACCCAAAAAATCAGGATCATGTTAATTGAACCCAAAAGCGAAAGGATTTCACCCAGGCTCATCCCTTCACAGACATACAAAGGAAGAGCTGGGCCACCCTGAGTGAAGGGGCTATTCTTCAATTCTGGGACTTATGTTGAAATTTGTCCAAAGCAAACTGCAAGACAATATTTAACATTGGATGAAGGAGAACTACCCCTGTCTTAATGTTGCTAAGACAAATATTCGGGGGCTCTCTATAGCTGAGGAAAAGGCCTTCCTAGTTTTCTAGCTCAATGCTAAGACTTGTAATCAATCCCCGCTGCCCACAGCCGAAGGTTGTGTACTGTGAGGATTTGATGCTACAGCGCTGGACACACAGGAGGAAGGGTGCAGGGCCAAGCCAAAGACCGTGTACTGTCAGGTTGGTGCATTGAAGGTCAGTGTAGGATATCATAAAAAACAAAATTCACTGGAAAAAAACTTTTAGGATATGTTGCTACATATTAAGATATGTTTAATGATCTCAGAATTCCCTTTAAATATCACAGTTAAATTAAAAAAGAGTCATGAAATAAAACAGAAAACCTCATGAAACTGCCCAGGTTTAATTAGCTACAGAAATCATGAATTACACCCTGCCAAGAAAACCACAACTCACCCCCTAATTGGACTATATATGATGTCACAATATTTAAACCTTTAAATAGCAAACATAACAAGATAGCATCATTAAGTAGCAGCACATAACCAAACACAGATGTAATGTATTAATAGTGATATCAAAGGTAAGATGATATGTAATGTCATCAGTGTTATTATTGATGTTATTTGTGATGTCATCTGTCAACGTTTACAAATGTGACAGTAAATGTGGGACTTAGGAATTCATTTAGTGTTTGGCAATAGAGGAGCACCACATAAGTTAGTGGTTCCCCCACCCTCCTAAAATGTTGGTGCTCCCTCCGTATTTAGAAGTGAGGAAACCCAGGTTTTCACTAGCAGAGCATCAGATGGCTCTGCAAGCAGAAATGCTTGATTTTGAGGCTCATTCGATAATGGGCCTTTTTTTATTTTATTTTTTTATTGAAGTTTTGCATTAGCATACAGGATGTGAACACACCATGAAGACAATGCTATAATAATCTTCCATACAAGAAAACAACACAAATGGGAAATAAAAACAACAAGAGGTACAGTCCAGTGATCAGAAGATGTCACATATGCATACGGATTACTCTGCATTAGCTACAAAGTTGAACAGTTAGGGTATTGGGGTACCTTGTTAAGCGCAGTTCACATTTAGAGTCACACAGAGTCAGCAACAGACTGAGTCAACAAATACTCTCTCAGAGGGGTCCAAATATCAGTGGGTCTACATGTTGCCGGCAATTCCTCGGCATGAAGGTCTAGCTGCTCACGACAGAATACCATATCTTTAACCCAGTCATCAACTTTCGGATCGAGTTTACTCTCCCACGTGAATTAAACTCGCCTCTTTGCGAGCAAGAGGGCCACCCTCACAAACCTTCCCATGGCGGCCTTTATATGGGGGACATACCCAAGAAGGCACTCTACGGGTGTGCACTGCAACACCTGTCCTGTCATAGTGTGTATATGGGCTATGACGTTTTCACAGTTCGTGAACACAGGGTTACAGTGCCATGCAAGATGGAGGAAGTCAGCTCTGCTTTGGCCACACCTCCTACAGTTGTCTGAATCCCTGAGACCCATTCTATGTAATTTAACAGGAGTGTAGTACACTTGATGTAGAAATTTGAAATGAATAATGCACAAATTGCCATTTGAAGTCAGGCGGCCAGTCAGCGCACAAATCTGTTCTCATTCCCTTGGGGTGATCGGGGGGAGGGGTGGGGGGGGGTCACCATATCATTCCAACTTTCTAGGCTTTCGATAATGGGCCTTATGGGCATACCGCAGCCTTCTGCTCATTTTAGGGTTGGGCGTCCATGAATGGACAACCATTCCAAGGCTGCTCTGCCTCCAGTGCTGGTCACAGAGATTGAGTTTTCTTTCAGAAACAAACTTCTACTTTTTCAAATACAAACCTGTACTTTTTCTGATACAAACCTTTGCTTTGGGGATTTATTTCTCAAAAAGAAAAGCGCATGCCGAGTGTTCCTTAACAACATAGCAGATGCACTTTCACACAGCACTATCTGCCAGGAATCTGAAGGCCCCTATACCTGTGGCCAGCATGACCTCTGTTGAAATAATGGACTGCCAATGGCATATCCTTACCTTGAGTGAAAATGTAAATGTGTTTATGTCCAGCATTCCAACTTACTACTCTTGATGATTTAAGATTTGCTTGCTTGGAAACTTTTAGTCTGGATTTTTGTTGGTCAATGTACTGTTGATTGAGTAAATGAATAGATGTACCATGAATTGAGGGTTCACTGTTGAAATGTAATTATCATTTGAAAGCTAGAACTTTGAAATGGCCACCCTCTTTGGCATTAAAATGAGTCCCATCTAGTTAACTAAACATATAAGCTGTTTAGAAAACAGGAAAGCAAATAAATCAATGACTGCATAGCTATTATTATTAGCAATTTGCCCTTTAACGACTGTCTCTGGTGAACTAAGCTTATCATCTTGTCTCAGATATATGAATCTGTTCTCATAGAAATATTATCTTTGTTTCCCTTTTTCATAATTAAAAGAATTGCTTGTAAAACGGATACCACAGATTATCTCTGAGTGTTAGTAAACAATGGTTTAACTTGAAAATGTATAGATGCACAATAGATATTAGCTGAACAATTAAATGTATGTGGGATTAATGTGTAAGCCTATATTCCCAAAATAATGTTTAGGGAAGTAGTTGTGACTATTCTTTGTATTCATCTCCAGCACACCAGTCAATGTCTCCATCTTCCGCATTTATCTTGGTGCCTACAAACTCTCTCAAAACAACATCAATCCAAATGTGATTTCCACCACTCCGAAGACTGTGATCATAAACTCAAACTACACTGTGGAAGGGTCCAGTGGTGACATTGCCCTCCTTGAGTTGGAGACTCCTGTCCAGTTCACCGGTTACATCCTGCCAGTCTGCCTACCTGCCCCCTCAGTCCAGTTCCCGTCTGGGATGAACTGCTGGGTCACCGGTTGGGGATTCACTCAAGATGGAGGTAATGTAGAAGTGGGACTCAAGCAGATGTACAGGTTACTATTATCCTCCCCTGTTCCTGTCTCATAAAAATACACTTTCTCCATCTTGTATATTGCGTCTCGTTGCATGCTGTGCTTTCCAAAAGTAGATGGTGAATTTCAAGCAGATATGTTCTCATCATGGAAATACATTTTAGCCAGCAAGGGCAAGTAGCAGCTACCTGCGCATACATCTGACTGTCTGTACCCCATACATTTTGTTTATTGACCACTCCCCATAATAATCTTATTTGTAAAGTACAATATACTACCCCTTCCATCTATATATGGAGAGTTATAGACTAAGCATATCAACACCTGGGGTTGTCCATTTTTGAGGATTTCCACAAAAGAGACTCAGTAAGAAGGAACACACACAACTGAAGTATTAACCCACACCCACCCCTATATGACAAGTATTCACTTGCATGCCTACCTTATGCCAGGTATTTGGAGAATGAATTACATAATCTACCATAACCCATAATCAGAATGAAGATGCTGTTTGGCAAAGCCAAGCAGCAAATTTCCAAAACTTGTTTTTGTATTGAGACCAGTTGGTGAATTTCCTCAAAACTGCCAGGACATTAAGCTTATCAAAGAACAAACCTACTTCAGCAAGGACTAGCTCCACGTGTACCAGCTGCTCAAGCTAAGTGATTATAAGTAGGGTGTGAGACCCTTTTGCCTTACATGGACAAAATATTTTGACAAAGAGAAACCTGGATGGCTTTTCTCAAGGTGAGGTTTAGGATACCAAGACCTTCAGCTGTGGTTCTAAAGTAAGTAGGTGAGTAAAATGTATTGTTCTCAAAATATCAATCACTATAGTAAATAAAAGTTAAACCAACATGTTAACTTGCATTAACTTTCTCAATCAACCAATTTCATATTAAAAATAAAACAAACATTTGATGTATAAAAATATCATTATCATACTTCTATTCATGAAAATAATATTGATATTTAAAATAGACCCAATAGCCATACAACTATTATTATAAATTGCAGTGATAGAGATAATGATACAATCATTACTATACCACACATAAATTATTTCTACACTCGCTGCTCCTAAACCTACCTGGAAGTCTATCATGCTTTCCAAATAAATGAGGCCACCAAGAGATATATTTGTACTGTATCCATTCCTTAACAAAGTGGTGCTGAGTGAATTACAACCATTCACAGATGCTCTGAAGAAACAGGTACTTGAGCTCACAAATACAGTGAGGTTTCTAAATACTGAGTGGAGGATTGTGAGGGGTGCAACAGGCGCTATAATATCCGAGTTGTAGAACACTCCGAGGGAGTAGAGGGAAACAACATGATCATGTATCTCAAGAACTGGTTGAAACTGAGTTGGCACCTCAGGGACTCTCCAAGTTCTATGTGCTGGAAAGTACTCAGAGGGTACCAGCACATTGCGTACAACCTGGCTGACCCAGTCAGTCAGAAATAACTTTATTTTGCCAACAAAATGATGGCATAAAAAGTATTCTACAGATAAAACATTTTCCAATCTTACCAAAGAAAAAGAAATGCATTAAAAACAGCATTATTCTTATTACAAAGATTAAAAGGACAAAAAGAAATATAAAAAACTCATATATATGTATACAGTAGTTAACACAATTCAAACAGTTAATCCGTCAGTTAATTATCAGATTGATTAATTAATCGTCTCTTTTTTAGAGCAGATAAAAAGAAGGACGCCAACGAAAAACAAGTAAAAGGATCAGGTAATAACTGCATATAATAAAGAGCCACACAACACTGCCTAAAATTAATTTTATGGATAAGGGGGACAATAAACCTTTTCCTTTCCTCACATTAAATTTTCAGAAAATCAGAAAAATGCAAATCATTCTGAATAGATCGATCATCACATGTTCAAAATGGCATTTCAGATTATACATAAATATTACGAGGTAGGCCTAGCATCAACGGAATATAATTCAGTCGATATCTAATTAAAATATATCTATGTTGTAAGTTAGTGACGAACGATAGATAGATTGAATTCACATCCATTCGCATTATACTTGGAACCTCCAAGAATGCTCTAACAGTTGTCATCTTATGGCTGACCCATTTCCCCCATCAAGTGGTAGCCTGTTTGCTCCACTACCAGGACAGGGATGTGTTACGGCAGAGGGCCTGAACTCTGGGACAATTCAAAATAGAAAACATCACAGTCTTAATCTACCCCGACAACATGGCGGTAGTACAGGCAATTAGAGCATCTTTCATTGAAGACTGAGAAACCTCTGCACAAGTTGGGAGTGTGAAATCTGTTGTTATTCTCTGTGAAGTAACAGGTAATTGGCAGTTACAGAATTTCCTTCTACACTACATAACCCACAGAGGGAACTTTATGAGGTAGGAAAAGGCAGCAGACAGTCAATAAGTGCATTCCAGCCAATACAGTCACCAAGCAACACCTACGTCGCATCACCATGCTCCACTAGATCTGCATGGAACACTGAACTTTCCCTGCATGGAAACTCTGACCTCCCCTAAATAACACAGAGAACAGCAGGCAATCTGTGACCATACTGTACCTTTGCTTAGCTTCTAATGCATGTTTTTCAGTTAAACTTGCTCTCCAGCGAGAGAGGCTTATGACCTAAGCAGTTCACAGATTTGTAAGCATGTTGGGGGTGATGAAGTGTGGCCAGAGGGAGGGAGATACTCACTAGATTCCTTCTCTCATTGATGGAGAGAAGGCATTTTTTATTTATACACTTGTTTGGATGAATAACCATTGCTTTCCTATCATGGGAAATGGGGTTTGTACACAGTTTATTGTGGGTTTCGAGTGGTCAATTTGTTGGAATGACTGGTGGGCCCTGAGGTAGGGGAGTGGGCAGGATTGTGCCACCATGGACCAGGTCATGGGTGTGGCAGCACACATGTGCCCATTGGTAACTCAGTTGGTAATTGTCTCTAGGACAGCTTAAACAAATGTGCAGTCCTTATGTGGAACATTTGGGGGGAATGAACTGTATAGCTTAATAATTCAAAATGCATTCCCCTTTAATTTTTAAAGTTCTTTTTATTAAAAGATTAAGCAAAGAAAACTGTGGTGACAGCAAACCTTTCTGATCATATTGTAAAAACAGCCTTATTCACCAACAACATCCCATCATTTTTTTTTTTGTAAACAGACTTTATTACTCGTTTGATCATACATTTGTGTAAGTTTAAACAAGTTACAGCAATAATGTAAGTTACGGATATTCAGATCTTTTCCTCAATAGCCTACAATTACATGTCTAGGGCAGAATGAAGCATCGTGCCATTATCTCAAGACCCCCAACCCCTTCTATCATGTTACTAAAAGTGCTGCAGGCTACATCATAAACAGTTTGTCAAGTCCTCAACTGTTTAACCTAAAAATTTGATAATGGACAATGCTCAACATTGTAAACTGGTGGATTGGTGTGCTTCGGCCCTACAAGTATCAAAGCTGGATCTGGTTAGGGCAGGGAACCAAAATAAAAGGGCTTTTTGGTATTTTCTGAATTGGGATCAATAGGTCGACCAGGGTTTTTTGGGTGTTTTTTTTCCCCCTGGTCAAATGATTAGGCTGCTGTGGTTTAACTCTTCCTAGTTTGCCGTACTCTGGTTGAGATCTCGGGAACGATGGCAGCACATCTTTGTTTTTTTTGTTGTTGTTTTTTTTGGTTTCTTCAGTGTTGGCCTTTAGAGTTACCGACATTTCTGAGGGGTGACGGAATCTTATACACTAATCCCTCCCAGTTTTATACGGTGACAGCAAGTCGACTTCTTTCGGTCTTTACACTTGAAACCATGGTGGAAAATGAGGACCAAAAAAACATTGTAAACTGTCCCCAACTGTTCCCTCCACCCTTGCCACCCCACCAGACGTGTCGCGTGCAAACAATCTCTTATCTTCCTGATTCGACTAGGCCTGTCTATTTGCTCTGTTAGCTTCCATCATGGGTCCTTTGCTTATACCCTATCAGTCTGAGGAGTTACTACAGTTACCTATATGCTCCACTGTTCATCATTCCATGGTGTCTAAAGTGTGGGGTTCAGCTTTCACCCTGAATAGGTTCTCCTGTTTGGTCCTCTCCTATCTCATTTTATTTTTGTAAACACACTTTATTGAATTGTTCTGTGTCAACAGCAATTAATAGCATATGAAGGCCTATTTCCTAGTATTTCCCAGCTCGATAGTCACTACTAACATACAGTGCTAAGGCCTATAGGAAAGAGGTGTGGTGCCGCGGCCAGGGCGACTGACTCCGGAATCTGGGGATCCCGGTTCGATCACCGGCGGCAGATTAGCCCAGCACCATGTGACTCTGGGCAAAATCTTGCTTAATCTTCCCGACGGCCCCCAGCGCCTGGAGACCCTAACTGGTGATTGCGCGCTTTACAAATGTGGATTATTTATAAATAAAATGACTACTCATATCGATATGTTGCCTTACAATGACTGAGCCAAAATGGAGAACTAAACAGTAATAAAGGGAATACCCCTCCCTGATCAATGATGTCCTTAAGTATTACCTGCATTATAAATCACAGCAATGCAACTCTAACTGAACTCCTGTGCCTCTCCCTCGCGGCATGTCACCTCTAATTCTACACTTTACATTCAATAGAAATCAATTATGTATAGTTGTTGGGAGCCTACCAGGCCTAATAGTGAAATCGTTTGTGCGCTGCTATCCTGTGCTCACATATCATGGGAGTGCTAGGGGTGACAATATTGCTGCAGCTAGGTGCTAACATGGCACTGCTCTACCTCCGTTATGGCATTCTCATTGCCTTCATCACTATCAGTGTCTGGGTCTTTCAATAATCCCACAAAGTGCTCCCATGCTTTGACCACTTCCAACATCTTCTCACTACCCGTTCTCTTTACTAATTGCAGCCGCACTATCCCATCACATTCCGCCTATTTGCTGAACTCCTTCTTCCATCTGGCTACATTGGGGGCCCCTCGCGCTTTCCAATGCATCGTAATTTCTCTTTTGGCTAGCAAAAGGCCCATGTCTATAAATTTGCTAGTAATGTTAGTTTTAGCCGTGTGGGGAAACCAATGCAGCACACATGGCCCCATTGCTAGCTCCAGTTCTATGTCTGTTACATCGTTCAGTCCAATAATTAACCAGCTGTGGGCCCCCCCCGATCATGTGAGGGAAATCCCCCCCCTCCCCTCGGCATCGCGGACACTCATCTGAGTCAGTGTCATAGTATGTTTTGATCTTTGTCGGGCTGAGGCAGGCCCTATGCAAGATGTAAAAGCGCACCAGTTGAAAGCGAGCATTCCTGGTGCTCTTCAACGCTCTTTCCACTATGTCACCACAGGCCCTATCAGGTATCTCTTCCCCCACATCTGCCTCCCATTTGTGCTTAAGAAGGTCTAGAGGTGCTAGCTTCTCCTGCGTCAGACACTTGTATAGGCATGTGACCGCTTTTTATTTCCCCGCAGCAGTCACTATATATTGACAGCCCACAAAAGTGTCTGTTTCAGCCTGGCCCTCCTTCCAGTGTGCATGAATAGCCGCAGTAAGCGCTGCGTGGAGCAGGAAGTACCCCCCCTTAAATCAAATCGCTCCTGCAAGCCTTCTTGTCCTAGTCTGTCAACTCCCACCAGGAGCCTCCGTGGGGGAGCGCCTTGCACATAGAGACCGGCATATCAGGGGCATATGGCATTGCCATGCCGGCTTGTTTAACCACATCGCTGCTGTGGTTATTTTTCCCCTGTGCTGGAAAATTACTATTCTCCTTTATTCGTGACGAGCTCAGCTCGTCATCAGCACAGCTCAACTGTGCCTCATGACGAGCTGAGCTCGTCATGAGCATGGAAGGGGTTAAAACTCCGCTTCCAGCACTGCCTTGCTGTCTTAAGGTCCTACAGAATGGCACGGACCAGGACAGGAAGGTCCAGTACGATTTGAGAGAGTAATCTCAGTGTCGGGGCTCTCTCTCTCTCCTCGTATGGGCCACGCAGCTTTGTCGCCACTTTTTGCGAAAGCCATTGCAGCTGAGCAGCTATATAGTAGGTTTAAAAATCAAGGACTGCCCATCCTCCCTCTGTTCTTGGATGCATTAATACAGACCAGGCCAACCGCCTTCTCCCAGTACCCCATAGGAAGCCTGTGACCATGGACGTAAGTTGCTTAAAGTCCATGCCGGGATCCAGACCGGCAGGGTCCCAAAGTAATACAATGCCTTGGGGAGGGCCACCATTTTAAGTAAGGCCACTCGCCTAGCAGCTGAATGGAAGTTATCCCCAGAATTCAAAAGTGCTCACCAGCCCTCTCACTGCTCTAACAATATTGCCCTCCAACATATCCGTTTGTGCGTGGTAGATCCTAACCCATAAATACGGGAGGCATCTGTATTCCCACTGCACTCCCGCTATGTCCTGCAGCCCGCCCCTATCTACGTCTGTTGGGAACAGCCATGACTTAACCCAATTACTCTAAGGCCAGACACCTCTCCCAATTCATGTAGTAATGCCTTAGCCCCCAGTAGTGCTTGCCCTGTGTCTTCCAAGAACATGAGCAGGTCGTCCGCATACAGGGCTATGTGGTGAGCCTGTCCATGCACTTGTAGGCCCTGGTATTATCGCCCCATCCTGGCCTTCGACGCCGCAAATAGAAGTGGGGACAACAGGCATTCCTGCCTCACGCCCCGGCCTTCCTCGCAGGCTTCAGATATCAACTCACTCGTCCTAACCCGTGCCATGGAGTATTTGTAGAGTAATGCCGTCCATTCTATACATTTGTCCCCCAGCCCAAATTTGGCCATGACATTGAACAAATAGGGCCACTTCAAACTGTCAAACGCTTTTTCTATATCAACAGCAAATACTGCAGCAGCGTCTTTCAGATAGGAGTCTGCTTCTAGTATCTGCAGTAAGCACCAAATATTTAAGGCCGTATTCGGAGCTGGAATAAATCCAGCCTGATCCTGATGGATTACGGTCCACATGTAGGGCAAAAGATGAGTAGCCAATATGCGACTCAATATTTTGGCATCCGTGTTAAGCATGGATAGCAGATGGTATGCTGACCTGTCCCATGCCGGCTTCCCAGGTTTAAGGAGAGGGATGAGAACTGCCTCCCTCGTTGAGACGGGAAGTTGACCCAAACGTTTCCCCTCATTATAAAGTACTAACAGTTGCGGCGCCAGCTGCTCCGTATAGGTTAAATAGAACTCAATCGGGAGGCCGTCCATCCCCTGTTTTTTATTCCGTGCCATATGCTTTAGAGCCGCCTGTACTTCTCCAATCTCAATATATCTGCCTAACAACTACGCCTGGTCGTCATCAAGTCATGGGAGTTGGAGTTCACGTGTAAACCCATGCAAGTCATCTTCCGTCTGGGTCGTCTTGCTCTTGTATAAGTCCTTGTAATAGTCATAGAATAACTCTTTTATACCCTCTTGAGTAAAACAAACGCCCGCCTGGGGTCTCGGAGTTCCAGAATCATTGAACCTCTGCGGACGGGTTGGCCAGCCAGGCCAGCAGAGCACTGGATTTGTCTCCCTCTACATGGGTGTGTGTGATATAAGCTTTGTAATCGACAAAGAGCAATCGCTCCACTTGTCCTGCCATTGCCTCCCACGCCTCCTCTAATTCCAGCTGTTTATCCGGATTCCCAGGGCGATCTTTTTCAACTTCCCGAAGGTGTTGTTTGGCGTCCCCCAACTCCGTTAGCAGCCCCCTGCGCACACCCACCATCTCAGCAATTCTACAGCCCCAAATCACCGTTTTAAAGGCATCCCATTCCACCAAGGATGTGTAGACGGAGCCCTCATTATCTCTGAAATACTGAGTGATGGAGGTACCCATCGTGTTGCGAAACACTTGGTCCTCCAAAGCCTCCGGGTGCAGCCGCCAAACTGGTATCCTGGCCCGTGTCCACGACCATTGTATCCAGAGCAAAATAGGGTTATGATCCGACAGTGTCCTAGTGAGATATTCACTGCTCTGCACTCCTGCATGTACGTCCGAAGTGCATAATAATGCATCCAGGCGCACGTGAAGGTCGTGTCATGCCGAGAAGTAAGAGTAGTCTCGTTTTCCAGGATGCTGGATTCTCCACGTATCCACCAGGCCCCATCAGCTCTGCCAATTGCGCCTGGCCTCTGCGATCTTATGAGTGGGGGAAGGAGATACAATTAAAATCCCCATCAAGCAATACTGAGCCAGTGAAATAGGGTGCTAACTTCCCTGACAATTGTGAGAAAAAGGCAGGTTGCTCCGTGTTGGGAGCATTGATGCTCCCCAGAGCGATGTCACGCCCGTCAAGTTTCTCAAGCACCGCCACATATCGTCCCTCCGGGTCTATAAGATTTTCTCTGCACTCGAAGGGCACCCCTGCCTGCACCCAAATCAGTGCTCCCCGAGGAAATGCGGCATAGGTTGTGTAGAACACCTGACCACGCCAGCACCGCTGTAACGTTGCTCCTTCCTGCGCCAGTAGGTTGGTTTCTTGCAGTAGTGTGATATGGACCCCCCTGCGTACTAAATATGCGTGTAACTTTTGTCGGCGCCACATAGAGTGCATGCCCTGCACATTCCATGATACACACTTCAAGTTATTGGTGGCACCCATCCCAACAGTGTCGGAAAGTCAATTCTGAGAAATTGCCTAGTGACATGCCTGGCCCTAATAAACCCCGAAACTAAGAAACACCCCCAACTTCCCCTCCCCAGGACAGCTACTGTTAAACTAGTACCCATCCAAACCATAATAGAAAAATGCACACTAAGTCCAAGTTGAATACAGAGGTACTGGGGACCGCAGCTGTCTCGGGAGTCCACTAATCAGTGCAATCAGCCCCAGTGGAAGCAAAACAATCTGGGACATTCGCCAAACCTCAACAGCAGAGGTGTTCTTCTAGGCCCTGGCTCACTGTAGCCCATCACCCTCCCTCAGATAATGTCATCCGCTGTCTGCCGTGTCACCTCAGGCATGCGTTCCTTGCTTACATGGGACGAGTCTGAGTCATTTCCCACAGAGTCCCCGGTAGTGCCAGCCTCCTCTTCCTCTGACGCTGGAGTCCGTTCCTGCGCTAGCGCCACCATGGCCTGCAGCACCTCCGCCCCCTCCCGTGTCGTCTAAGTGAGCGTGGGTTTCTTCTGGGTTCTGTTGTGGATACAACGGCGTGGTCGCAAAGTTCGGTTTAAGGCTCGATCCTGGGCCTCCCCGGCATTCTCTCCTCGCTGTGTCTCTGTTCTTTAATTCTCCAGCCAGTCTCAAGCATCTTGAGGAGAGTCGATATAATGTGTGCTCCCATCTAATATGATGTGCAAGCAGGCCGGGAACATCAGAGAGTACTGTTGGCCCTTATCCCACAGTGCTTTCTTGACCGCTATGTAAGAAGTGTGCTTTTTCTGTACCTCCAACGTATAGTCCGGAAATCCTAGTGTTGTCCACTGTGAAGGGGCCATCCGCTCTTGCTTTTTGCAGAAGTAAGTCCCTATCACGTAAATGGAGCAGGCAGACCACCACAGGTCTTGGGGGCCTCCCTGGGGCCAGCGGCTTGGCCGGTACCCTGTGGCTCTTTCAAAGGTGTAGAAGGCAGTGAGGCCCTCCGGGGCTATAACATTCCTCAACCACATCTCCAGGAAGGTCACCATATCGCCCCCCTCTGTTCCCTCCTGCAGCCTCACCACCCCCACATTATTTCTCTGATGGCGTCCTTCTGCATCCTCGGCTCTACGTTCCAGAATATTTACCCTGTTCGTTAAGGCCTGCATCTGCTGCGCCACATCTTTCTGCGCCGGCGTCAGCTCCGCAATACTGACTTCAGTTTTCTTGACCCTCTCTGAAAGTCTTTTGTGTTAATCTCTTAGCAGGCCAAGCCTCACTGCAACAGTACTGATATCCTGGTGGAGGGTTGCCTTTGTGTTGGCTATGGCAGCCAGTATTTGTTGTAGTTGCCGCTGCACCGGGTCTTCCTGGACAGTTCTCGTCTGATCCGAAGAATCTTCCTCCTGCTCCTGGGGGACTCTAGTCTGGCGACCCCTGAGCTTGCCTATGGTTGTGAAGGCTCTCTTCGCGCCTCTCCACCTCGCCTGTCGTCCGGTGGTAGGTGCTCTGCAGTTACGACCCAATCCACGCTCCCTGCACAGCAGTGATGCAGCCCCACAAAACGCTCCTTGGGCCCGGCTTCGGGCACACCCCGTCTTCAACTCAGGTCAGGCTACAACTACAATGCCCAGGCTCTTCCCCTGCTTCCCAAGCCCCCAGCCACCAGGGCTGTCGGCGAGAGTCATCCGCTCAGCTCTAGACCTTCCCAGCCTCGCCCCACAGACGCTGTGCCCACTGAGGACGCTGGAGTGTCACTCTGTCCGCAACATGCGCCTCCTGTTAGAGGTCCTCGACTCGCCAGGCCACAAGCAAGTAGACCCCTACATGCGCTGCGGGTCACGACGAGGCACTCCTTTATGAGCTCTCTTGCCGCGGCCGCCATCTTTCCGGCCAACAGTGCACTCCTTTCCACCACAGTGCACAGCTCCCAGCCAAGTCCTCAATTGCTCTCGGGGGCTCCCCTCATGGGTCGTCGCCCAACGGTCCAATGACTTTGCCAGCAGCCCCCTTCAAAAACTGGCTGAGATTGATGCCTGCAGGCCCCCCAGTGTTCGTGCATCTCACCTGTGTAAGGGTCTCCACAAGGCAGCAAACTGTACACCCTCGGACAACCCCCGTCTGCAGCACCAGGTTCAGCCCTCCCGGCAGCCTCTCAGTCCCTCAGCTGCCATAAGTCTGCTCCCCCCCCCCCCCGGGTCTGCTCCAAGCCAATATCAGGCGGTCTACACGGAGTCCGGTCTGTGGTCCTGGAAAGCGGCCCAGTCCGAGGTCAGGGGGTGTCAGCACAGTCCTCCAGGCCACCCTGCCCCGCTTACCTCTCGCGAGCCGCTCGCTCGCACCTCGTCTCCGGGCCAGGGGGTGGGGAGCTCGCAGCTGTTGGCAATTGCAGCATCGCTCCTGACACCCCAGAGGTCCACTGAACTCCTGCAAGTGTGTAAAGCCCTCACCCCAGGCCAGCTCACTCGCACTGCCTGCAGGTGCTCTGATAAGCCCCCTCCATCAGCAGGGAGGCGTCCGCTACGCCTTCAAGGGAAAGAGTTGGGTCGAAGTTGCCTGCTGCTCCTCGATGGCCCCGCACACCGCTGAGCCGCCGATCTCCGTCAGACTATTGCGGTGCTGCCCCAGCTATTGCCTCTGAGCTGTGCGTAATCCTGGAGCGGAGCTCAGAGCACTGCGTATGTCGCTGCCGCTCTCGCCGCCATCTTGAGTCTTCCCGGCCTCTCAGGATATTTCCTCGATCTCTGCTGATATCCTGAGCGGACCACACTCTGCGACCCTTTGGATATGCTCCACATGCGCTCGGCCCCCGTAGAGGGCTCTGGTGGCATGAGAAACAGCCCGGACGTCAGATTATGCAGGATAATTTGCGAGGCTGATGCAGAGCTCTCTGCTCACGCGTCTGCCATCGTCGCCGGCCAAGCCACGCCCCTCCTCCAAAATCCCTTCATCATAGTGACAGAGTGACATTAGAGCATTGTCCAAACAATACTCTGAGCAAACCTCATAATTAGTATCCACTAGCGTCTCACAGAGCTCCCCCTATAAGCATTCCATTTCCCCCATATTTTAGTCCATTTATTTGGACAGCCCCTTCCCACATAGACCGCCCTCTCAGCCAGAATGCACCAATCCATGTCCCTCAGATTGGGGCTTAATTCAGATCTCCACATGCGAGCTGCATTCGCTTGGCCACCATCATTTATTCCTCTTTTAAGCACTGATTCCTTATAATTTTCCTGTTGTCGACACACATCATGAAGCAAGAAACTGAAAAACTGCAGTTCTAATGGAGGGGCAGTTATTCGTAACTGGGTATTCCTCATATGCAAGAGGTATCTTAATCTGTGTACGATATGGAATTCTTTTCATACAACTGAGCTTTAAATCAATCGGGGCAGGTTTGTCATGGTGAAGGGTAGACTGGAAGGGGAAGACACAGGGTCCGATTCACAAAGGTAATCTGAGACTATAGTCTAACTTTACGACGTTTGGTATTCACAGAGGTAATTTACTAGCCATATCTTTACGTCCGCAGTCGGGACGGAATTTCCGCACCCGGACTGTACTCTCCGCACCGGACTGTACTCTCCGGCTCCATCGGTACTCTCTGGCTTGGGCCGGTATACATTTTTTTACCAAAAGTAACATTAACAACGTGTGATAAATGGTAGAGGAGATCATGAAAATCAGTTTGAGCAGGGAGAGGGTGTGGCCAGACACTACATCAAATCCCAGAAAAGTTTTCTCCTTTGCATCATGGTACATGCAGTCCATGATTTGCACTTCCCTCAGTATTGACGTCAGTGTCACACTGCAGTAATGTGGTACTACTGTTGTGTTGACATTCATAGCTGCCAAGTGTACCCAATGAAAGTCAGTCCTGACCTTATAAGAGATATCAAATTGTATTCTAGGACTTGACATTTTGCAGTTAACATTTTAAGTATAAGCCCCAGCAGTAAAGTGCGGTTGAGTAAAAAGCCCATATTATCTGAAGTTATCAAACATAACAATAAGACACTTTGTGGCTATGAATTTTGTTGGTATGTGGAAAGGCTTGTGTCATGTTTTTATCACTATCCCATGTGCATGGTTAAAGAATTCTTTTCAAGGGTACCTGTCACTGCACCTTGCATTGACTGTTTAAATCCTGGGATTTTTGACAGTTGACCCACTATCAATCCGGACTTGTTAGAAAAGGGCTAATGTATCCAAAGGTTGTACATGTTTTGTGTCTATGGGTAAATGTGATAGTACTTATTGTCCTCAATTCTTGTGTACCAGCAATTTCACCAGTTAGTGAAAGAATTAAAGAATACCAAAGCATTCTCGGATTCTCTACAGTGTATAAAATAATTAGGTCAGACCCAAAACATGCGTCTACATCCTGCACTTTTAACGCAAGCACACATAATTGGAGGAAACAAAAGGAAGACGAAACAATATTTGAAGCAACAAAACTCAAGCAGAATAATATTACACATTTTTCTTGCTGTTACATTGATTAACAAAGTTAAATTGTGTTGCACCTCCAGGAAGAAATAAAAAAAAATGACTCATTCTCTCTCACTTTCCTGTCTTCAAATGGCATTTTAGTTGTGGTTGTGCAGTTGTTCATATGTCTATACCAATGAGAGCTGCTTCCCTATTGGTGGGGCTGTATCAGTTTTTATAGGTTTATGCCTACAACAGGATAGCCTGTTCATATGGTATTGCTTGGTAGGGCTATTACATGTACAAAACCAAAAATTGCTGTCAATAGATTTCCAGATATAGCACCATTAATGCCTGGCGAGGGCTATTTCAAAGTTAGTGAAATCTGCTGAAGCTGCCCCAAATGGCAGGTGGCAGAAACCAGAACAGATGTGGGCTAAAATCATGGCACTAACCAGAGAAGAGAAACAGGGTTTGTACAGATGTCTGATTGCATGTGTATGGGATACAATGTTGCTATCATTTGTAGCCAAAAGGTAGTAAGGTAATTAGCTGACAGGGGAGATCCACAGGTGAGGGACACGTCTGGTATGATGGACCGAACTAGTCACAGAGATGGCGGTAGTATTGTACATGTATATGAAGGAAACGGTGTATGATTGATGCCTCCTGACCGTTCCACCTTTGTGCAAAGATACCTGATCCATCCTCACTATGAATGTACCCAATTGTGCTGAGCAATTTTTTTGTTGACATCATATGGACACTGAACTCACAGAATTTTAGTGTATTTGATTGTTCAGAGTAGAGCCAGCTTAATGTTGACATTTTATATAACATGATTATTGCCCTGGGCCAAGGGCCTGGAGACAAATGTGTGCCTTTTATCCAGTGACAACAATGTAAACTGGGAAAGGCCTAAAAAATCTCTTCAAAGCAGCTTAGCACCCACGAGTTTTTACTGCACCCTGGCCCCGCCCGCTGGATATCCAGCTGTGACAAAAAGACAAGCACATGGCGGTCCTTAATACCAAGGCTGTTGAGCACCTTCAAGCTAGCTCTGGCATACTCATAACCATGGTCACAGGAATTATGTGGCAGGGGAGCACCAAATTATGCAGCAGGGTTGACTAAATAATGAAGGAAAAAAGTCAAATTATGTTGCATAATGTTGTACATTGTTTGATGGTATAACTTGATTATTTTGTAATTTTTAATACCTAGACAATAATTCCATCTCATTAGTAACAATTTAACACCCAACTACAGAATTAAGCAACTCAAAGAAGACCAGTTAATCTTGGCGAAGGGCTTTCCCTTACGACCGAGCACAAGGCATGTTTTTAGTAACTTTTGATTCATTTGAGCTAGACACAGGTTTGCTTGCTAAAATCTTCAGATTATGTAGCAGATGACGTATTATGTGGCAAATGTTGCAAATCCATTGCTGTGCTAAAAAAGACACATCACATAAATGCTCATAACTAAGGTTATCAAGTATCATGTCACAGACACATGCAGGAAACAGAAATAAGCCAGGGGCTGTGGATGTACATTGGGAAGGGGAGGAATTGCTGGGTGTTAAAAGCAACAGTAAAACTGCTGCAAAGGGAGCCATAAGGGTTTGTAAAATAAATGTATATTTAGGGGCAGATCTACAAGGAAGTGCCGCAGCATGGCACCGCAAGCCTTTTGGCTGCCCCACGCTGCCGCACTTCAGAAGCACGGTTATGCAACATATTTACATGAATATGTCGCATCTCTGTGCTTCCCTCTGCGCGGGCGCACAAACTGCAGCCATGCACAGGCACCCTTGCACCATGGTGCAAGGATGCCTGCGTCATGGGAGAGATTGTTTTTGTGCAGGAAGGGGCACCTTCCTGCACAACAACAATCACTACAGGCATTTTCCTCTTTCAATGCAGCACGCATTGAAAGAGGAAAAAAATGGAGAAATGAAAACATTTCTCCTCGTTACACCACCTCTAGGGTGGCATAGCATTCAGACGCATCTCCAGATTTACGATTTCTCGTAAATCTGGAGATGTGTCTTGTTCCATGGGTTTTGCGTGGGAACACCCACAGCAACACCCATGGAACGCTCCTTCAAAAGCAAAGTGCTGTGTGTGAAGGGGACGTATTTACAAGGAGAGGAAAAGTCTCGCAGGGTGACTTTTCCTGTCCTTGTAAATATGGAGGAGCCCCCTGCATCACCAGTACATCAGGAAAAGTGACTTACTGGTGGCGCAGGGGACTTGTAAACCTGCCCCTTAGTGTTTAATGGTGCTTCATGAGCCCAGTAAATGCACAGACCCTGCCCTTAGCAATGACACTCCATCACATGCGCAGTGTATAGGTCTTGGGGTCTTAGTGGGGGGGCATTTAGACCCCTGGGGACTGTGCTCCATTGTGCCAGGGCAGTGAAGGAAAGGGATGTACTACACGGCTCTGGGGGACTGCAGCCTGCCATATTTAGAGATCTCTGGCTGCTTGGCGGAAATCTCTATGCCTTCAGAGAATCCAGCAGTTCCAGGTCCCCTGGAGTCACTGAAAATTTGCTGATCAGCCACCACGTTTCAGGCAGCCTCTGAGAAAACTTTTGTGTTTCTCAAAAACACACTCCCAAAGCAGGAGTTTGTTTCTGAAAAACAAAAAAAGCTAATGACCCTGGCACCTAGTAAGTTTTCTCTGCCAGTGGGAGGTGATTGTAATTCTTTTCTTTTCAGGACTACCAGACATTTCCTGGCAGCCTCGAACAGGAAAACGTACCTCAGACCATCTGCCCTAAGTAGGGCGGACGGCCTGAGATATAATGGCTTCATGACTGTCAGGTCCTCGATGTAAGGCATTGTAAAAGGCATGTAACATAATGGACTGACCGACTATAAATGAATTGGGTGATCCTTGAGTTTAGCAGGCAGGGTATTACTCAGTCAAGTTGTGGCAGAGTACCCTGTTCGTCAAACTCCAAACTAAGCCTATAGCTTTAAGTGTAACAAAAGCATTTTAAAAATGGATTGTTTTGGGTTTTAAATAATTTTTTGAGATAAATGAATCTGACAAAAAGTGTCATATTTTATTGTACTCTTCAAATGTAAAATAGTCCCATTTATGCAAGTAGTTGTAGGATACTCATCCAATCAAAACACAGTGAGAACAAAGTGTTTCTGAGCAGAGCAAACTAAAAAATAGAGTGGACTATCGTGGAACGATGAGCAGAGACATTATACAGACAGCAAATTCATCCAATCATGAGCAAGGAGCTGGCCCAAAGCCCACTCCGAGGACATGTAATGTATTGGAAACAATAGGTCTCCAACAGAAAACCAGTCCGTCCGTAGACAAGGCCTAAGAAGAACTGACACAAAATGGAAGTTAAAAAATAATAATAACATTGAGGTCTGATGAAAAGAATAATATGTATCTTTATCTTTCACAGTCAGCCTCTCATCGCCCCAGACTCTGCAGGAGGTGCAGCTCCCCCTCATCGACCCTACAACCTGTGACAACATGTACCACACAGGCTCAGGGGTGAGCCAAAAGTACCAGTTCATCAAGTACGACATGATCTGCGCTGGGTATCCGCAAGGGCAAAGGGACTCGTGCCAGGTAAGATACCAGCATAGAGAGCAGTGCACTAGGTAACTGAAATTCTCGGATTTGAATAAAAGAAAAAGGGGACAGCTCATGAACTAACTGCTAAACAGGGAGCAATGCAGTATACCCAGGTCCACAATCAATCATTCAGGGGCTTATAAAGCACGGCTACTCACCTTTGAGAGTCTTGAGGCGCAAGGGGGGTGCTGCTGATCCCTCTGGGTAGAGGATCATTTGAAGAGCCAGATCTCGAGGTCCTTCTTGAATGGGGTCAGTGAGGAGGATTGCCAGAGGCGGAGGGGCTGGGTGTTCCAGGTCTTCATGGCAAGGTAGGAGAATGAACTTCCTCCGGTTCTGGTCTTGTAGATCTTGGGGACGGAGGCTTGGGCATGTTGGGTGGAACAGAGTTGTCTGGCGGGGACTTGGTTCAGGTAAGCTGGTCCTTTGTCATGGAGAGTTTTCTAGGCACGTGTGAGGAGCTTGAAGGTGATTCTCTTGTTGACTGGCAGCCAGTGGAGTTGTTGAATGAATGAATGAATATTAGCTTTGTAAATCGCAAACTTTGCCCAGAGGTGTTAAGGCGCTGCGGACGATAGTGTATAAGGCTCACAGTGTTGAAAGGGTGAAAAGCCAAGTCTTCAGAGCTTTACGGAAGAAAGAATGAGGTTCCAGTCCAGAGATTGAGGAAGGAAGGGAATTCCAGAGTTTGGCCGCAGCAAGAGAAAAGCTCTACTCCCCATTTTACTTTCCTGAAACTCAGAACTACCAGCAGATTCTTGCTGGTGGATCTTAACTGCTTGGTAGGGACAAATCTTCGAAAGAGCCTTTTGATGACTTCCGACCCAATATTTTTGAAAGCCTTGTGAGCGAGGCAAAGGGCTGTAAATAAGATTCTCTGGCCAAGAGAGAGCCAGTGCAGCTTACTGATAGTAGCTGAAACTGAGTGGTATTTGGGAAGGCCCATCACCAGCCTGGCAGCAGCGTTCTGCACCAGCTGTAGTCGATGCACAAGTCCCTTGTTGATACCCAAGTAGAAAGCATTACAGAAGTCCAATCTGGACAGCACAAGGGCCACAATTGCCTGTTTTCACGAGGAAAAGGGGAGAAATCGAGAGATCTTTCTTTGGAGGTGTTGCTAGATGTAGCTGCGGCAGGGGATGTCGACAACCAGTCTGTCTGTGACGCTTTCAACGTTCTGTCATTTCTTGAGCTGTTTTTAGGTGACGCCAGCATAGAGTACATTGTCGTAGTCGAGTCTGCTGATGATGAGTGAGTGGGTGACCGTCTTTCTGCATTTTGCGGGGATCCATATGACCCATCACTGTTATCTTGAGGACAGAGGAAATGTCAATAAACATTAATAGAAAAAACGAATAAGACACTAAGACGTTGAAGAAGAGGAAGACATTTCAGGGAAAAGAAAAGCAGCAGGGTTGTGAGGCCATATCCAAAGCATTGCAGTGTATAGTTTGATTATTTGGATTTCTTTTGGTGAACCCTACTGTTGAGTTATAATGGCGGTTCACCAAGTACAGTACTTTGAAGGAGCTATAACTTGAACACAGATTGCTGACATTTTGGCTATATATTCACTAAGGCTGTTTGAAAGAGGAGATGTGCTCTACTAGTCGAATTGCTGACTAAGCAACCTAGAACCTAATTCCTCACTCCACCATCTCCTGATAAGGTAATTTGTGCCACTTCACTTGTTGTTCTTCTGCATTAGTTTCTTATCAGTTTAAAAACTGTGAATTCTCACATAAAATTGACCCAAGTACTGCACACTTTATAAAAAGCGGGCAATTTTAGGTCCTGCCTCCTGACAGCTTTTAGATGTCTATTTGCAAAAGATCTCTTATTCATTGCAAAAACGTACAAAGGGCTTAGAGCCCGCCTATTGCATCCCATTAGTTGACTTTATTGTCGCTCTCATTTGCTTGCTTCATATTCGCTGGCTTGCCTTCCTCTTACTGGGCCCGATTCACAAAGACAGAGTTACACTTTTGAATAAGTTTACTCTTTTTCAGCATTCACAAGCTGTGCTTTAATAGTAACTTTACGACAGAGAATTCTGCACATACAAAGATGGGATAGGCCTATTCTATTTTGTTATGTGCAGAGTTCTCCACCCCTACGACGGAGTCTCTGCAGTCTTAAACTTACTATTACATCATAGTTTGTAAATACTGAAAAACAGTAACCTTGCTCAAAAGTGTAAGTTTACCTTTGTGAGCTAGGCCCCTTGTGTTTTTCCATCCCTTGGAGTATAGCTTCTTTAACATCCTTTTGACTGGTTGACTTGTATTTTTATTTAACCCCTTGGGCGCGGCCGCGATTCTGCGCCTGTGCGGCCGTTTTAATGAGTGGGCGGGTTCATGACGGCCCTCAGCCGTCATCAGCACACGCCCACCTTGATGCATGACGGTTGGGGGCCGTCATCAGCATGGAAGGGGTTCAGGCCTCAACCAGATTGCATGTGTTTTCTAGCTCTCTCCCTCATGTGCTACTTCTCCTCAAATACCGTCCCCTCCATGCTTCTTGTTTCTCCCCATCCCCCCACTCGCTTGCTCTCTCTCTTGTCTGCTGCTTTCTCCGTTTCATACCCCTGCCCAGCACATGCAATGTATTGCTTTCTTCTCTCACTATCTTAGCTTTTTATAATTTTTATTTATCTCACGCCCATGGCCGTTGGCTCGTCCATTTATCCCCTGGCGTCTCCCCCCACCTGCCCCTTCTTTGCTTCACTACCCCCCTTCCTACTTTTACACTAGGTCATTTTACATTTTTGGGGGGCCTGGAAACTCCTATGTACAGCCAGGCCACTCCGTTTTCAAAAAAGCACTCTCTGCAAGTGAAAATTCATTTTTGCATTTATTGCACAAGTGGCATTCGCCATCTTGGATCTGCAAATATAAAAACGAAAAAATGTTGCTACTCAATTCAGTAAGTTCCCACATCCATGGCGATGCATGTGCACATATGTCATCACACATAGCTACTGAATGCCGCTGATGCATCACATTATGATACGCGTGCGCTCATGCATGTCTCACGCCATCACATTTTTTTTTGTTCAGCCTATGCTGTACAGCATAGGCAATAAGCATTTGATTGAAAATATTTCGTTTTTTACTTTTTTACGATGGTGTACAACATTGGAAAAGTCAATAGGTCTCATGGGTGAGACTTATTGGCTTTGCCTAAGCTTGTTACATTTAAGATTAGATTTGTGGTAGTTTTCTGAACTTGATTAGGGAATTGTTTGAGCTAGGTGGAAAGGGTTTTCTATAGAGAAGGGCCTCTCATAAACAATGCCGTGACACTCAGAGAGGAGCACTTGGACCTGTTCTGGGGTTCTTCTGGTGTGCAGAGTGCATCCTTTTCTCGCTCAGCCTTTCTGTCGTGGGTTGAAGGGTTAAAAGGTATGTTTTGGTGTGAGTTGGTGCTCTATTGCGGCATCCTATTGCAAAGACATCTTTCAGGGGCGGCTCTAGGCTCATGGTGGCCCTGGGCAGGGAGCGTAGGTAGGGGGCCCCGGAAGAGCGGGTCCGGGCGGGGCGGAGCACGGAGGCCAGTGAAGAGGGGGGTCAGGTTGTTTGGAAGTGGAACAGAGCCGGAGGCCGCCAAATCCCTGTAAGGAGCCACCACGCAACTTTGTATCCATCCTCAGAGGAATATTATATTAAGGATATATATTGGCGTGGTGGCCCCTGGGGTTTGGTGGCCCTGTGTATGTGCACAGCTTGCACATGCCTAAGGCCGCCCCTGCATCATTTTTGCGAAGGTGAAGCCGGACTATGTAACATAAGGGGTAGCTCTGCTGTTTAAGGTGTGAGACTGTGAGGTCAGTAAAACCTAGGTGATATGTCCTCTCCAAAACCTCAACGAGTCACATGTATCCTAAGGGTAGCTCTCATGTGCTGAATCTGAGAATGTGAGGTATGGTAATTTGAGGATTAGCTCTGCTGTCTAAAGAGCAAACACGTCGAATTTTAATTCGAGGTTCAGAATTGAAATGCCTGCCATAAACTAATTAATGTTTTACTCATCTGAATTACACACACTTCAAATTTCCAATACTGAGATTTACAGACAGTGTCAGTTTTGGTACGAGGCGCGAGATGCTTCGCCTAATATGGTGCCGCTGTGGGCGTGGCTCAGAATTGAAGCACATGCTAAAACACTAGTGAAAGGCGGGAAATGACGTTCCTGGAGCATCATGGACGTCAATTAGGGGTAGTCAGGGTCGGCGGCTGCCAATTTGTACTCCTGGTCCTGACTTGCTGTCCCTCGTAACAGGCGTCAGTGGAAGGAACAGAACACCTTTACTGTCTCTTATTTCCATTCCTGGTGCTTCCCAACTGTTCTCCAGCATATATGAGGCAGTTAAAGCACTACAGCTGGGACAATGGGTCAAGCCTGTGATGTCATCTGTGGCAAAAGGGCACAGTGTTACTTTCACTACCCCAGACATTTGAGTAAGGCGGGCCCCAAACACAGCAAGCATATAAAATTAGTGTTAGGGACTTCCGGTGTATTTGAACGAACAAAGTCAGCAGTAGGGCCCTGTCTGATCAGGTTTCTATAATTCCCTGTGGCTGTTGTCTATAAGTTCTTTTTAAGTCTGAACGTTTTTTTTTTTTAGATTTCAAGATAATTACTTTAGAATGCTTAGATTTCTTTAGCGTTGAGAAAAAAATCTTGAAATTCCCTGGCATATTGTAGCCCTGCAGCAGAATACGGGTATTCCGCCAGATGTAAACATGTGTGTACAAAAACGCTCTCTCAGGTGAGCTAACTACTCTTCCAGCTGATCAAATTAGCAATTACAAAACCTCTTCAGCCTTTCTCGATAAATGGTTGCATACAGAATTATAGATGGGTAGAAGCTCGAGTTGTCTATGATGTAACTCAGAACCCTGAGGGGAAAAACATCCCTGTGATTCACTTTTTACCCGTCTATAATTTTATGTTATATATGGCCCCCAAAATCATCAGCCCCTGCTTTCAACTGCTATGCAGTGGCAGAGGAGTAATGGGGGAGCCATACATAACCCTGAGGTGAAAAACATCCCTGTGATTCACTTTTTACCTGTCTATAATTTGATGCTATATATGGCCCCCAAAATCATCAGCCCCTGCTTTCAACTGCTATGCCGTGGCACAGGAGAAATGGGGGAGCCATACATAACACTTCCCCTGTTATGTTACCCTGTACCAAAGGTTTAAAAAAAACGTACCTGTCATCCTTAAACTACCGCCACCACCTTCCGTGCGTTCCTTCCTCCTCCTGCAGCTGTGCTTTCGGATTTCAGTCAAAGCAGGTAAGGAACGCTGTGCCGACAGGCTCTCAGCCATCAGCCTGGCCTGGAAGGCCTTTATGACATCACAACAGTGGGTACCTGGTTTGTTATCATCTGATGCTATGTCATAGCAGTGAGTTATGAGATGTAAACGCTGAAATTAATGAACGAGGCTCTCTATAAGCCACACATTACAAAGTAAAAAACTCTTTCTTGTCCTAAGATACCATTGTAAACTGGCCTACTATCCTTTAAAGGAAGGTGTATGCATGGGGGTCAGTTGAAGGACAATTAAACAAAAGAAGGTGGTCTCCAATAGTGGCACCAAGAGAGAATACCGCATTGCAAAAATGGATCCCCTTGTAACAGTGGGGGGGGGGGGGGGGGAGTTTAAAGGAGGCCAAACTATTACTTTGCCTAGGGCAACACCAATCCTTGCACCTGCCTTGTGTATTGCCCTTATTGTTAACCATACCCTATTTTAATGAAAAATCCAAACTATGTTCAAGATTTATGAAAATGCCATACTCCGATGGTCCTTTAATCATTAATCCATTTGGGTAAATATATGTGGTACAATATATAAACAGCCTCATATCCAAAACCAGCCAACACATGTTTCGAGGTATCCCTCTTTGTCATGGCAGTTAGTAATGGTGTGTTTGAATTCTTGTCCTCCAAAATGAACTATGTTTTACCTCTCTATATATATTGTATCCTCAACAATTGATACCACGAGAATGTGTGCTATATTTCATTTTTTCGACTCTCTGGTCGCAGTTAATTGAAGGAAGGAATTATTGAGACCTCCTATAGGTTTGATTGATATAGGATACGGCAAAGGAAGAGGTGTTGGAGGCAGAGGCACTGGGCTGAGTTTGATCAATCTTCAAACTTGAAGTTGTGTTGTTATTGTTAATTGGCATTGATGAAGGGAAAAGATGGAGAGGATGTTGGCGAAGAAGAGGAGCAGGCTTGTAATGTGCATTAGCTGCATAGTGTGAATTAACCTGAAAAGAGACTGCTAAGACACTGGTATTTGCTATTTTCTTAGAGCTTACCTACCCTTGCTAGTTCCAAAACACTTTCTGGGTAGCCAAGTATGTAGCTAAACCACTTTTATCATTTACAGAGCACCTCATACCCCATGTAAGGGTTTGGATCACTCTCATTTGCTTGGAGTTCCTTGGTGTCCTTAGGATTCCTGGGTTGAAAGGCTGATGGTTGTAGTTAGCTCTATGCGGGATAAGTTGAATGAGGTGCATGAGATTTTAAGACGTGGAATAAGCATGGTGCGAAACAATGTTGTTGCGCATAAGAATTAGTGTGATGCTGTTTGATGTGTGTAAGAATATAAGCAGTTATGCATGCAGGTAATTCCCACCATTAGGAGTGGACTGCATCATAAATAGGAACCGACACTGACGTGCATCAGTGAGGGTCACAGGCACAACGGAAGACCAGCACATTGGGAGCAGAGTTAAGCCATCAAGGGAGCACAATATGCAGGCTGGTAGGAGGGACAAGGCTTATATTGTGCACTGCTAAGCCACCAGGGGGTGCTATGTGGCATCATCCTGGGAGGGACAGTGCTTCAATCCACTGAGACAAATTGAGCCATCACAGGATACTCTGTGGTGTTTATCACCAAGGGATAGAAGCCATAACCTGGTGGCACCCTTATTAAGCTAATATATCCTACTATATGGAGAACACTCAGAAGCAAGCAAGGCCCACACACTGGTGGTACATTCCAACTTGTAAGAAATAAGATTTTTTAATTGGGTCGTGTAACTATTCTCCTCAGGGACCAATCACAACCCTTGTCAAGATGAACCTGCAAAGTCACTAAATTAACCTGAGCTCAACCTGAGTAGCTATGGCACAGAGTAGACATCCTTAACTTATGGCAATGTGTAAAGTATTTATGCAGTACTAAAATAGTAACAAACTCAAAATGTAAAACCATAAAAATCCCAAAATGAATTAGACAGAGTCCAATTTAATATTCAGAATGACACCAAAATTACAAAAATCCAATACGGAGAACTGGCAGTGTTTATTTTATGCCGGTGAGCAAAGCTCTGCTCGGAAACCTGCGGTCCGGTGCAATTGAATGTCCATGTGCCAAATATCAAGGCAGCATAGTCTTAAATCCACCTCATCCCCTTTTAATCCACTACCAGACACTACCTATTCATTTATCACACTCATGCAGGTTCCTGCTTTCTCCCTGTTTTTTCATAAATCTCTTCCTCTGTCTTTCTGCTTTTTGTGCAGTTTTCCCACTCTCACTCTCGGTAAATGTCTGATATGGGAAAATACATGCCGGTCCACAAAAATGAGTGCTGGGGGCCCCACTGACAACCACCAGCTCAAATTAAGCTCTGAAAACCAGATATGCAAATTTTGAGTGTTTTAAGTAAGAATAGTGCCAAGAAGCACAAAGCACCAATGATAGTCAGTGGTTGCAATAGATCAATACCTGGGTGCGATTTGAGGCGGACCACCATGGAGTACAGGTTGGATACACCAACCAGGTTAATCCTGGTTAACGATTTTACCTTTTGGCCTAGTCTTTTTAAGTCGCAATCACCCACAGGAGCACACTTCTAAGGTCCCCAGGCTAATCACTTGCTGGGATAAGCTGGAGAGTCAATGCAAATTAGCCTCAAGGAACTTCAGGCAAGGAAAAGGTAACTTTCTAAAAGTTACTTCTTAATATTTGTTAAAAATCTGACTTAACCATCGAATTGGATTTTTAATAACTATCACAAATAGTTGTGTGATAATTTTTCTAGGTCTCACAATTCCGAAAACAGTATTCATATTTAATATTGCTTCCCAATGTGCCTTTATGGGCCAGCCAGCCTTCTTACAGTGAAAACAACTTTTGGATGCTAGTCACTGTAGGGACATGTTAACATTACATTTCTACATGTCCTACTCTTAAAACCATGCACCCTGCCTTTTTTGCTACAAGGCTTACATAGGGGTGACTTCTACCAATATTTAAAAGGAAGTTTTTCACCTGTCATAAGGGTTTTTTTGGCAGGTAGAATTGCAGTTTTTACACTGCTACCATCAGGCTACACAGGGTGGCCTGAAACTACGCTTGAACTGTAGAGGAAAGGCACAGTAGGTGCTGCAGTCCACAAGTGCCATTTTAACATCCAAGACCTGAGAGCACGTTCTACACCATATACTAGGGGCTTATAGCCATAAGCCCATAAAAAACACAGCATAAGATAGTCAACGGTAAAAATGTGAAATATCTCGACAGATTAAAACTTTACATATAGGATAAAATCAAAACATACAATTAATACAGGTCAACTGAAACTACTAATTATAATAAACATTACAAACCCACGCCTGTGCTTTTCCTCGTGGTCCACACACATCCAATGTATTCAGTGCACACACGACAGGGAAAGTGTCTGTATGTAATATTCTTAAAGCAGGTCTAAAATGTCTAAATCCCAAAGAAAGGCATACTGGGTGAATCCATCTTTTCCTAGCCAAATGGTATGCAGAACAAAAGAATAAGACTGAATCTATAGTTTCTACAACACCCTCAGTGCCAATAGTGCAGATAATGCTATGCTCAATGGATTTGTACCACTTACTTAAGAAGCTCCTCAGTCCTAGAGTGCCAAGCTACTAAGGGGCAGATTCACTGAACGAATCTGAGATAAAATCCTAAACTTACTACTTTTGGTATTCACAGAAGGCATTTAGTAGTAGTAAAGTTAGGACTCCTAACTTTACCACTACTTAACTGAGATACAATCCTAAACTTACTACTTTTGGTATTCACAGAAGGCATTTAGTAGAAAGTTAGGAGTCCTAACTTTACTACTACTACTAAATGCCTTCTGTGAATACCAAAAGTCGTACATTTAGGATTTTATCTCAGATTAGTTCTGTGAAAAAACTCAAAGGGGCATATTTACAAAAGAAGTAATGGAGCGCAGCATTAGCCTTGTTAGCTTAAAGCTTCTCTCCGCCACTTCTGAAACGCAGGGATGCACCGTATTTACAAGAATACGGTGCAGCCCTGCTTTTCTCCCTGCGCTGGCGCTAAATTTAGAAGCCTAGGGCCAACGCATGCACCCTTGTACAATAGTGCAAGGGTGCCTGTGATGAGGGGAAAGACTATTTGTGCGCAGGAAAGTGTCCCTTCCAACACATAAATATTCTGGAATGGTGTTTTGTAATTTCTATGTGCGTTGCTTTGTGCAGCACACATAGAAGTTGCAACTCGTCATTTTTTTATGATTGTTTATGTGCAGGAAGGGACACCTTCCTGCACATAAACAATCAATGGCGTTTTGCTGTTTCTATGTGTGCTGCCCAGGGCAGCAAACATAGACACAGCAAAAATGAGGAGAAATAAAGCATTTCTCCTCGTTTCGCCAAGGTAAGACCAGGTGTTCCCTGGTCTTAATTTTGGCAATGCCCAATATTTACGCCACACTTGTAGAAAAGGGGCAGCATCAACATCAATGGGTGTTGTGGTGGGACACCCACCACAACACCCATTTCCCGCCCTTTCACGCTAAGTACAGCGTGAAAGGGTACCTTTATTACAAGGCACCGTTAAGTGGCTTAACGCTGCCTTGTAAATAAGGTGAAGCCCAGGTCACCACGTGAACGTCACTAAAAGCGACATTCCTGTTGTGATGGGGGCTTCTAAATATGCCCCCAAAAGTGTGCTCAGAGCTGTAACTATGAAAAAGAAAAGGTCATTTAATTTCATGTAGGAAAATAATGCAGTTATAATGCAGGTAAATTGAAAAGGCACACACACAGAAAAGGCCCTATGACCCTCCAGGTTTAAGGCACAATCCCATCCACAATTAAAGTGCTGACACTATAATTGTGTTTGGGGCTGTGTCTTAAGCCCAGAGGCACTACACAATAAATAATATGGAACCCTTTGGCCAATGTTATCCTGGGGGGAAGACCTGGGTGTCTCCGCAGACTTTTTAAGCTCTCATGTTTATTGGAGTGTCAGTTCACTTCAGTTAGCCAGTAGGGCAGACATGAAAGACTGAATACTACAAAGCATTACATTGAATATGATACATCAGCTTTGTGCCCTAGTTTCTCAGAGTGCTGATGCTGTGGTGGGACTAGTAAATTAGTTTTATCAATGTAGCTGAAAATACAGTAAAATTGTCCAAGTAACCCACAACCTACAACAGTATCTGTGTCATGTTAACAGGGTTAATAGAGCCACTAGTGACTGTCCATGAAGCGTACCATTTCGGAGAGAGACCAATCAATATCAGCAACAGTTCAACAGAGGGGATATTGGTGGTGGAGGCTTACCAAACTTCATCTGAAGCAGATATGGGGCCAGTTTGTTTGTTCGAGGAGTTTTATATATCGTGAACATGACCAGTCTGGGTATACGAGCATTGTACAAATAGTAAACAAATTAAACATAAAAATATAAAAAGGAAAAATGATGAACCAGAATAGATACAAAAAGCATATACTGTAAAAATAGCAAACAAGCTAAACATAAAAATGCAAAAAGCAACAAGCAAGAAACAGAGTATATACAATGTAACAAACAGTTAAGTAGATACAGGATCCAGAGATGTATACAGGAAAAACAGTCAAGCTGAGTGACTTCAGGTTTACTATTGAAGGCATCTATTAAGAAACAGCTGTTTTAATTCTTTTTTGAAGGAGGTAGCCAAGGGGTAGGTTCTGGGTTCAGGAGGTACTGTGTTCCATATTCTTCGGGCAAAAAAAGACCGGCAAAGTAGCGGTTATAAGTTTTCATTTTGTTAAATTTCAGTGGCTTTAACAATCAAGAGTTAGTACTTCTCATGGGAACGACTCCCAATAGATAGTGTGAGTTTTTTGCCAGGTAGACGAGAGTGTTATGATGAAGAGACATATGCGTCATGCAGGTAATCTTCAACTGAATCAATGCTTCAAACTGGAGCTATTTCAGATGTTTTAGATCTGGTGTAGTGGGTCACGTTTACTGGATCCTGTGACGAGCCTCACAGCTGAGCTTATTATCCATCTTTTGGGTTGGCTAGATTAGTGTCAGGCTCATGCGCACTGAAAAGACCAGAGACTCAGCAGTTAGGATTTGAGAATTTCAGAATCAGGATAAGAGTTACAGGTAACATGAAAGAGTGCTATCATCAGAAAAGTGAGAGGTATCAAAATGATTCAAATGCTTCCAAGAGCAAGTCCATTGGCCTCTACCAACACAATGCTACTCTGAGATCTAACATGAAGAAGAAAACTGACATGATTCATTAGGCTCAACAGTGGCAGATAAGGCTTTTTGGTTACCCTAATGGTGGTCCCAGCAAAGCTACAGCCTAAGACTCCCCTGTCACGTGCTAATGTATATTGTAGGTAAGATGTTTTTCACCACACTTGAGACAGATCAATACGTACGAAATCAGAATATTGTACAATAGCTTCTGATCCTCATGAGGACTGGTATTTGATGTTTACTAAGCATTTGTTTTGTATTTTCTTACTAGGGTGATTCCGGAGGTCCTCTAGTCTGCAAGTTGGGCAGCAGCTGGTTCCTTGCAGGAGTGGTGAGCTGGGGTTATGGCTGTGCTTTGCCAAACCGTCCTGGAGTGTACACCCTGGTGACTGCCTATGATGCCTGGATAAAGCAACATGTCCCGGAAGTGGAGTTCAGTTTAGCACCCACTCCATATGTGACCAACATTACTGCAGTGCCCACAGTCCCCTTCAAGACCACGGTCACCCCCAGCCTGAACACTGTAGCCATCAGCAGAACAGCTACAGCGGCAACAAGGTCAAAGTCTACCACATCCAAGTTCACACAAATATCTACCACAATGGAACCCAAAACGAGCAGACAGAGCTCAAGCAGCACAGTAACTAAAGGATCTGTCAACTCTGCTAATGCTGTTGCCGCCATTGGAGAAATACCTAGTTCCGGGGGCTCTGGCATTCTGCCATTTGTCACTTGGGTGTTCTTCCTACTACTAGTACATCTGAGCATCACTTAAAAGAAGACAAATAAGGACAAAGTTAGCCGGGCATCTGGTCTGAATTTTTAGAGGACTCTATCAAAACAAGGACAATGAGCAGTGAAGCTGCACAACTAAGTGAGGGCTGGTATTTGTTTTGAAATTACTACAGCATGCACAGTTTCATATTTTTTTGACTTTTCATTTACTGTTCCCAAATGGGCGTCTGCAACTTTAGAACGGTAAATTTAAAAATCCAAAATGGATGCATGCTTGTCATTATGAAAGGGCATGCATGCCTCATGGCGCACACATGCACTACAATGCATGCATACGCATCAATGTCCATCGTGGAATGATGTCTCTTTAATAGAAAACCCATTCCAAATTGGATGGCCATGCATCCTCATTCATAGTCATACCCATACATCAAGCGTTTGCATGCATTTTGATGCACTGGAGGCCGTCTTGGCAAGTCAATGACAATAACAAAAAAAGCAATGGCGCAGTCAATAGATTGGTCTTTCAGCTTTGAGACCTACTGACTTTTCCAATGCTCGTTTTAAAGATTGTCCTCTGAGATTATATAAAATGACTCTCCTAGCTTACCAGTTGTCAGAACCCTTTTCAGATGGCCACCGGGGACGCAGAGGCTACTGGGCCCAACCATGGTGGTTGAGGCCTTGTACTCCTGATGTCCCAAGGCCTGACCTACTATGGATCCCGCTCAATTGGGCCAAGTACCCCTTCTGCACATGACTCTCAGTGGTAGATGTGATCGAGCAGTGTAAGGCTCCCTTGATTAGATGCAGAATAGTGAACACGGCTCATACCTCAAGGATCGAATAGCAGCAGCAATAAATCAATATACTTACTTTTATAACAAAAAGAAGTATTATATTTCTAACTCTACTCATTCAAAGGAAAGTTATGGCATTATCAACAACAACACATTTCCCCTTTGAGGTAGGGCTCTAGGGTTTCATTGGGAAGTCTCAGTCCCTGTCCCACCTTCCACCTGTTCCTCGCAATGTCATCAGGGTTATTCCCCATTCCAGTAAATGCTACCTAATAGGCCTTAAATCAAGAGTCCACTCTGACTCTTCATTGACAGTCAAAAGTGTCTCAATACCACAGCGCTTTTAGCAGCGATTCCCCCGGGGCCCAGTAGGCTCATAACAAGTCTTACCGGCGGAGAGGAAGAGGGCAGTGTCTTGGAGGGTGCCCCATCTGTGGGCACTCTCAACAGCTTCGATCCTGCTCAGGTGAGTCGGCTGCATACAAGCCTCGCTGCAGCACTCGGCAGGCACAGACTCTCCACTGAGCCTACATGGTCGTGCTCCAACAGCAACCAGAGGTGTTTCTGTGCTCCTCATGCAGGCTAAGTGCCCATGCTTCCAAAGGAGGGGGAAGGTGATTCTGATGCTCCTGACCTCGATCCTATTGAGGTATTGATGGTTCCACAGCATCATTACTCGATCCGAGGGGTCAGGTTAGATGCTGTCCTCGTTTCTCCACCACCTCTGCTCTCAGGTCATGGGTTCCTTCCTGATCAACACAGCACAATTATTCTTGTCGCCCCCTCCTGGCAAACCGGGTCTAAGCTACAATGCTACACAGGCTTTGTCTCTTCTCTGCAAGACCGTCTTTTGTACGACAACCCCTCCTGAACATGGGATTGCATAACACGCTACCGCCCTTACCCCAGGGCGCTCTTAACACAACAATCTTCATGCTTATGGCATATGGGGGTTGCCAACTTAAGTCTGCACACAGGAAATGACCTGATCGGTTCAGCAGCCGTCTCCTCACACCTCGCACTGGGAGTCTACTCGACAGGGCACCCCTCTGAGCCTTACCCCCTCCAACGCTCTCCTCTTTTTCACAGGGCGCAATGGTCTTGGCAAGCAGGCAAGCACTGGTGTTTGAGGCTCAAGAGCAGGTGCCTTGTTTTCCCTGGGTAATGTTCCCTCATCCAGCAGGGAGACTAGCAAGCCACTGGCCCCCAGTCCTGGTCACAGGCAGAAGTCTTGCAAAGCTTCCCCTCCTCACACACATCATTTGGCTTGGGATCCTAACCTCCCATTCTTATAGTTCAGACACCAAATGCGAATTAGGGTCTGGACCGTTTAAGTTTTACGTCATGGTACTGCTTCTTTTGAAGTGCACACTTCTCCTCTCCCTCTTCCTCTTGAAAAGTCACCTGTTACAGCAGGAGAGACTCCAAAGCTGATAGTCCCACAGCACAGTCCATGGGAGTGACCAGAGTTCACACCTGAATGTCAGCCACAGTGATATGTCCATCAAAAGGTTTATCCCAGGCTCCCAGCTCCACTTTTTATGATTCACTCATCAGCCCCATCTCCCTCCTGAGATGTGTCCAGACCCCTTCCTTGTGACCTCTGACTGAATCAATTGAGCACCCTTTGAAGTGTACAAATGGAGCCTCACTCTCCCTCCCCAGTGTGTCCCACCCAGATCACAGGACTGCAGCAATACACAGATCTATTTGTTGGGATATCTCTACCTCCTCTTGTCTGCACCCTATAGATCTGGTCCTCCCAAAATGAAACCCAGGGTCCTCCATGTCATTACCTTTACAGGCACACCTGTACTCAATACATTTACACAGCAGACGCAGTATCCAGCACTGTTACCTTCATGTATTGTGCCACCACAGACACACATACACTTTCACACACTCACTCTGCGTGCAATTTTCAGTACTGTAGCCTTTCTATGTTGATGCCTGCAGGCACACCTTCAGCCAGCACACACACTCACCATGCGTGCACTGTACAATATTACACCCTTCATGTACTGCACTCCTTGCAGGTACACATACAACCTGCACATGCAGACCCCATACACACACTGTACAGCAGCACTGAATCCGTCATGTACTGTGCGCCTCGCAATTACACATACACCCAATACATGCACTTACTATACGCACCCTGCGCAGCACTACTCTATTCATTTACTGTACTTTTCCTAGGCATGCATACAACGAGCTCAGAATCACCTCTGCCTGCACTGTGAAGCACTTTACATTTAACTGTTGTAGGCCAAGCAAGTTAAGCACATAGCACCTGAACTTTAAAAAGTGAGTGGGTATGTAGGCCTTTCTCCAGTGACACAGGTTAAAAAAGACCTCTTTACTCCTTTTGATTACTACATGGTTTGCTGCCATCACCGTGCTCATGCTGCCTAACTCCTGGTGAAGATAGCAGCCTTCCACCACTATGAGGGTAGTTCGTTGTGTGCCCCTCTCAGTCCAACCAGACTGCAATCTGTGAGACAGACCTATGTCATGGCACACACTGGTGATCCGTGTTTGCCTAGGGCAACAAAAACCAGCATTAGGGATCCAGACAACAGTACAATTGGGCACTCAGGGCAGGGGTACATGTCCATTACCATGCAAATAACGTTTCTGTCCCAACAGACACCCCTCTCAGATGAGAACACCGCAAACCAGCTCTTTACCTGGTGAGGATGGGTGGTCAGATCGGTAAAACTGGCGTTCCTGTGGCTCAATCTGGCTCTGTGCTCCAATACAAAATGTAACCGTTGTAAAGAAATAGACCATCTCAACAACTTGGGATTCTCTCCTTTAATGCACATCAACTATTTCAGTGGCTTCTGCACCACAAACGTAGTGCCAAACAAATATAGGCAGAGCTCATGCAAGACCCACACTATTGCAAAGCACTCCTGCTCAATAGAAATCCAGTTCCACTATCTGGGTAGTAATTGCTTATTAATAAAGGCTACCAAAGGATCTCTACCTTTGTCATCCAGTTGAGATAACATTGCTCCAACTCCTTTGTCAGAGGTATCAGTCTGTACAATGAAAGGCTGACTGTAGTCGGGTGTGTTCTGTACTGGTGTAGTGCATAGGGCATTCTTCAGTTCCTCAAATGTTTTCTGACACTCTTCAGTTCATATGACTTTCCCGGGCTGCTTCCTAGAGGTCAAAGTAGTAAAATGGAGCAACTATGCTTCCATAGTTTGCCACAAAATTCCTGTAATAACCAGTGACTCCTAAAAAGGCCCTCACTTCAGTCTGGAGAGTAAGCACTTTCCAGTCCATCAGAGACTCAATCTTGGGATCCAATGGGCTAATGTTCCTGTTCCCTACCTCATGCCCAAGGTAGTCTACAGAGGACACCCTCAACTTCCTCTTCAATAGCCAATAACATTCACTGTGTAGTCCTTCCTTGGGTAATGCTTAAACCTGTTCACATGGAACACCCTCTTCGGTTCCCTTGTAGCATCCAAATAGTTTACCTCAGAAACCTTCAGAACTCCTTTGAATGGCCTACACATTTGTCCTCCATATCCCTTGGAGGAATATGCTTTATCACCAGCCCCTCCTGACCTTCTTGATACCCAATCAGTTTAACTTTCCATTCAGACCATTCCTTCATCAATGCTTGGCTAGCCTGAAGGTCTTCCTCTGCCTTACTGATGTATTAAGCTATCAACTTCCTGAAGCCAATCACAGAGTTCACCACATGGTTCTTTGGAGACACTATGGTTCCTTCCTAACTGTCTCTGACTAAGATGAGTAGACCCCGCACAGAGTGTCCATACAGAAGTTCAAAAAGACTCAACCCGATTACCTGCTGTGGACTGTCTTGGTGGGAAAACAGGAGACACTGCAGGAAAAGATCCCACTTTCTCCTCAGATTCTCTGGCTGAGTTCCCATCATGCCCTTCAGTGTTTAGTTAAACCGTTCCACCACACCATTGGTTTGTGGGTAGTATGCCATGGAGAAGTGGTATGTCACACCAGCTTGCTCCCACATCTCTCTTATGCAAGAAGAGATGAAGTTGGTTCTACCGTTAGAAATTCCCGTCTTGGGAAATCCAACCCTAGAAAAGATCCCCAGGACTGATCTTGCTACTACCTTTGCAGTCATGCTCCTCAGAGGTACAACTGTGGGGTACCTGGTAGATTGATCCACCACAACCAAGAAATACTTGCTGCCTGACTGTAAAGGGGAGGTTGAATGTACCAAGTATGTCTATTCCCACTTGCTAAAATGGATCACCTACAACTGATAGAGGCACTAACGCTGCCTTACTCCTCCCTCCTGTCTTGCCACTCATCTGGCAAGCAAGACAGGTTCTACAGAATCTCTCTGTGTCTCTGCGCATCCCTGGCCAGAAGAACAGAGAGACCAAACTATCCTGGGTTCTTCTAATTAACCCTGGGCGGAGCTAGAGGAGCAGGACTACGCAGAGGTCCACGGAGTTGAGGACAAACTCAGTGGAACTCCACTCTGCTCAGCCCCGGCAAACGCCTCCACCCCCCTATTAAGATCTAATTAAAACTACATTAATGGTAAAAGAATAAAGACGTACCATGACTGCAGTGTCCTCGGGCTGCCGTCCTCCTCTTCATCGCCGTCTCAGGGTGATCTGCGCTTTCCTTGCGAGAAATGCGCGGGTACGCATGCATGCGCAGATCACCCTGTGATGGCGATGAAGAGAAGGACGGCAGCCCAGGGACGCCGCTGTCAAGGTAAGTCTTTATTCCTTTACCTTTAATGGAGTTTTAATTAATTCTTAATAGGGGGGTGGAGGTGGAGGTGGGGGCTGGTCAACTCCGCTGTGCCTCGGAGTGTGCAGAGATTTGCCTACTCCACGTTCTCCACGGAACGCGGAGTAGGCAAATCTCCGCACACTTCGTGGGCGGAGTGAAGCTCTCCGCCCACGGCTACTTCTAATCTATTAGGGCAAAGCTAAGGGCACTTCATGGGCCAGTGACAACAGGAAGTTCCTGTGCAATAATGGAACTACTAGCCTCTTGATAGTTCCTGGCTCAGCATTTACCGGTTTACTATAAAGTTGAAAATCCTCCCAGCCAACATAGTGTTTTCTGACCACTGCTTTGGTGACTTGTTTCTGGGCTTCTGTCCGATGTCCCACAAATACACGGCACTCTTCCTGTGCTGTGCAGAAATCTTCCTGGGGAGGCTCGCCAGCTGCTAGCAAACCCTGCCGCTCTGGAAGTGACCCAGACTACAGTAGTGATCCGCTTCCAGAACATCAACCTCCCCTTTATCTGGAGCAGAAGCAATGACCTCCATGTTCACCTCCTTCCCAGGGTCTACCTTTTACTGCAAACTACCTTGTCCTGGTCCCTACAAATTTGAGATGATCCCAATCCTACTGTGAGTCGGATGTGCAGCTTGTGACCTGGTTAACACCGCTGACATTGTCCAAGCCATAAGACCTTCATGTCCTGACACCAAGCCAGAGGTAATCAAATTATTTTCCGAGAGACATCCATCTCCTTGTTTTTCCCTTACCCCAACATTAATCATGGCCCCTTTCCATTGAGTTAAATCTCAAACCTAGCAAGCAGATACAACATGCCCTGTCCTCAGGCTACCAATCCTGTATACTTGGCTCCAGGGAGAATCTCTTCAGGCTAAAAGTACTTCCTCTCAACCATAGCAGGCACTTTCTTCAAATTGATACTAACTTCCTGCACAAATCCCATTGTGTTAGGATGAATGTGCTTCACACATCTGGGTCCATCTCTCAAATGTCCGTGGCTACTACGTTAAGTGCAACCGGTCCCTCACCCACCCACGTGTAACATGCATAATTTCACAGGTGCCACTGGTTTGCCTGATAATATTTCTTAAAGGGTCACACCTAGTGACACTTAAAGCAAGTCATGGCTGTGGACTTAGGAGGGCTCCCTTGCCTTCCATTCTCCTGATGCTCCTTCCTGGATACGCCATTACCATACCCAGGTTTCCTGGGCCTTCCTTGTGTCCCATGAGAATGACCATTGCCCTTATCCTACGGTTTGGAACCAGTGAGTCGAGAGTTATTTTCCCCTTTTAGCTTAGAACTGTGCTTCTCTATGATATTAGATAACCACTTAACAGCTAACACTTCAAGTTTTAGTGGATACCTTTCTGTTAGATCTGGCAGGTATTGCCTAAGTGGAGTAAAGCACTCCTTGAGTTGCTCTGTCACCATCAACTACATAAGGGACTGAAAATCATTGCCCTGCTTGCTTTTCACTTTCTGAATCCAATCATGCAGTACACCATGAACCCAAGTCTCAAATGGAACACCATCCGCCCTTTTGCAGTCGCGGAGTCTCTGCATGTGTTGAGCTGGTTTCAGCCAAACCGCCTCATGAGATCTTCCTTCATTCACTCACAGACAATATGGCCTGTCACAGGCATACTCCCAGTGACACTATACCTTCCAATGGCATGTGCCAGATTAAGGCAGCTGCCTTAGACATCTCCTTTCAGGCATGCACTTTACAAGTGCCTTCAAAGTTCACAAACCATTCCTCCAAATTATCCCAGCCTTCCACATACACATGCATAAGATCTTTTGGAAACTTGGCCATGACCTGGCCTGTACTGAATGCAGAGTCACTTTTACGAGATGTAGTGGTCCTTGCTGCCATCCTACATTTCTCTCTTTCAAGTGCTATCCTTTCCCTTTCCAGATTTCTTTCCATACCCTTCTGTTTCTCCAACCACTTTCTCAGTTTTTCCCCTTTTTCCTCTATGTTTCTCCTCTATTTTTCGCAGTCTCTCCTCACGGGCCCATTCCTCCTGCCTCTCCCCCCTCCTGTCTTCTTGTTCACAATCAGCAGGTCTTATATTTCCACTCTTGAACTCTCTGGCTTTCACATCTTCCTCAGCCTTAGCTTTCTGAAGTGCCAACTGCAAGCTCAGGGTCTCTGCTAGACTCAACCCACCCAAGGGGTTTTCCTATGGAATTGGTGGCAGTGGTACCCTAGAAATTCGAGGTGGTGTACATACCAGGTGTATTCTAGAAAGTAAAGGTGGTGAGTGTCTTGGTGAAATTCAGGAAAGTGCATTATGGGACACACTTGATGTATGTCTGTGACAGATTTGTGCTAAGGAGATCCTAGAGAATGAATCCACAGCACTCTCTTCCTCTGTTTCAAGCATGGTTCCCTCCACAGAGCCAACTATAGCTGCATCCCTTTTCACCCAGTATCTCAACCTGGTCCCTAATGAAATGAGCAAGGATGGCTCTGTCCCTACTCCGGGGACTCGCGCCTCCCTCTGTCCCTGAATAAATTCTTCACCTGATCTCTGGACATTGTGCTAAGGTTAACTCCGAACCCTCTGTTTTTCATTGTCTATGCATGTCGCCTTGATGCGTAGAAGAATAGAAACTGGACTTATTGTACACTGGTGCACACTGGAAATGCCACTTCTGTATCCAGGCTCCAAAAAGATAGGAGCACCATCACTTGCTGCCAATTGCTAGAAACCTGTCAGAGGACCCACAGGGCAAACAGCTCTTACATGGTCCCAACCATGGGGGTTAAGGCCTTTTACTCCGGTCCCAGGGCCCGGCCTAATATTGATCCTGAGCAACTGTGTCAAGTACTCCTTATACACTTGACTCTTAGTGGTAACCGTGAACGAGCAGTCTAAGGCTTCCTCGGGGGAAGTGTAGATACAAATGAGAGAATACCGCTCACAACTCAAAGAGCACGCAGCAGCAATAAATCATTGTCCAGGCAAATATTTACTGTTAGCAAAAATAAGTATTTTGTTTCTATCTCTGCTCATTCAAAGGGAAGTTATGGCATTCACAGACAACAACACTTTTCCCCTTTGAGGTCTGGGCTCTAGTGTTTTATTGGCAAGTCCCTGTCTCACTGGTTCCTTACAATGTGATAAGGATTATTCCCCATTTACTTGTGGCTGTACCCAGGGAATGCTCACTAGTAGGCCTTAACTCAAGAGTCCACTCGGACTCTTCGATAACAGTCAACAGTGTATTAGTACTGCAGAGTTTTTAGCAGTGAGTCCCCTGGGGCCTGGTAGGTGGATAGCAAGTCTTACCCGCTCCGGCAGAGAAGAAGAGTGCCGCATCTTGAAGGATGCCCGGTCTGTTGGCACTCTCAACATCTCTGACACTGCTCAGGCGAGTTAGCTGCATGTGACCATTGCAGCAACATTCAGCAGGTGCAGGCTCCCTCTGAGCCTGCACGGTCATGCTCCGGCACTTATCAGAGGTGTTTCCGTCCTCTTTCTGCAGGGTAAGTGTCCATACTCTCAAAGAGGGCGGTGGGTTATTCCGATGCTCCTGATCTTGATCAATCAATCAATCAATCATATCATTTGTAAAGCGCACTACTCACCCGGGTGGGTCTCAAGGCGCTGGGGTGGGGAATGCTGCTACTGCTCGAAAAGCCAGGTCTTGAGGAGTTTTCTGAAGGTCAGCGTGTCTTGGGTCTGCCGTAGGTGGATGGGGAGGGTGTTCCAGGTCTTTGCGGCGAGATGGGAGAACGATCTGCCGCCTGAGGTCGCTCTTCGGTCACTCCTGCTGAGGCGGAGATGCTGCCACTGTGTCCTCACTCCACCCACGTGGTCAGGCTAGATAGTCCTTGTTGCTCCAGGTGACCTAAATGTCACTCCTGCTCACAGTTCCCTGGCTCCAGTCTGATCCACACGGCCCAATTATTTTCAGCAGTCCCCCCTAGCATACGGGAATGCAGAAAGACTGCCACACAAGGTTTCGACCCTTACTGCACTGCAATCCATAACACAGGGGCCCCTTCTGGCATACGAGGTCACCGCTAGGATGTTGCACAGGCTTCAGCCCTTGTCTTCAAGGCAGTCTTTTCCACAGATGCTCCTTCAGGCACACAGGATCACCTCAACAGTGCTGCTCAAGCTTCGGCCCTTACTGCACCGCAGTCTCAACACGGCTATCTTCACGGCGGCCCTTGACCGGCTGATGTGGTCACTGACTTAAGTCTGCACATGGGCAATGACCCCAATGGTACAACAGGTGTCTCCTCACACCTCTCACTGGGAGTCCACTTAACAAGGATCCCCACTGGACCTTCAATCAATCAATCAATCAAGAAGACTTGTGTAGCGTGGCTTATCAACTGCAGGGTCTGCAGGTGCTGGGGTTCTGTGAGCCTAGGTGGGGTGGCCCTGTCGGCCAAAAAGCCAGGTCTTGAGTTTCTCCCTGAAGACTCCAGAGAAGGGGAGGTGCGGAAGTGGAGGGGCAAGTTTGTTCCAGGATATGGCGGCGAGGTAGTAGAAGGAATGACCTCCGCAGCAGCTTTGACGGACACGGGGGATGTAGGCCATGAAGAGGGTGGAGTAGGGAAGTTCTCTGGTCAGTTGATGGAATGTGAGGCGGCTGTTGATGTATGCAGGTCCGGTTTTTTGGGAGGGCTTTGTTGGCATGACTTTGATCACTTCAATACTCGCCACTTCCTCAAAGGGCACACTGATCTTGGCAAGCAGTCAAGCGCTTACCTTTTGAGTCCAGTGGGTAGGGGCAGCTCCAATCATTGGAAAGTGACATGCTGCACTGCTCAACAGGAAGAGTCTGCATCGCCTGGTGCTGATGCATCCATTGCAAGTGGCCTGACTTTACCGTACAGAATTCCAGCTTAGAAGCACCTGAGGAGAGGGCACCCGCTGCCCTGCTGAACAGTGCCATACCACCGGAGTGGGTGAGACTGAAACCAGGCCTCTGGGGCCCCGGGGGACTTGCTGCTAACGGTGCTGAGGCACCATAGACACTTTTGACTATGTTAAAAGGTCAAGAGAGCGAACTCTTCAGTACAACCTAATAGTTTGTATTCCCTGATGCGACAACCAGTGATTGGGGAATAACCCTGAACACTTTACACAAAACAGGATTAGACAGGGATTTGCCTGAGAACTATTTAAAAGGGTATTGTGTTATTGCATTTGATTGCTGCATCTCTTTGCATGTGTAGAATTAGAAATAAAATACTATTTATTCTTATAAAAGCAAGTATTTGGCTGGACATTGATTTATTTTTTGTACTGTTTGCATTTGGAGTTGAGTCGTGTTGACTGACCTGTATCTACATTCCCTCGTACTGAGGGATCCTTAACCACAGCTACCACTGAGGGTCAAATGCAGAAGGGGTAATTGGCACCGTTGAACGGGATCCATAGTATGCCAGGCCCTGTGACATCAGGAGTAAAAGGCCTCAACTTCCATGGTTGGGCCCAGTAGCCTCTGCGTGAAATTGGAATATTGAAAAATGTTGTGGTAAAAATGGGACATCCACTGCTGTAATGCTTACACTTTTCAGCGATTAAAGTGGACGAACAGCAAAAGAAGCCAGTACTGATGTGTATCTGATCGAGTTTACTCATTGACAGTTAAGTGAAAGATTCACGTTAATAGCGTGATGACGTATGAAGCAGCATGACTGCTCCATTTCTCGTTTGCTAGATTCATTCCCACCTTACCTGAGGCGGACCATTAGACATTAGTGTTAGGGAAGGGGACTGTGAAATAGAAAAAACATCTCTTGACAGGCCAGTGCCTCTAAAAATATAGTAGAATAGTAAAATGTGGCAGTGGCGACTGGCATCTACAGGGAAGGGGGTCACCCTTAAAATAATATATATATATATATATATATATATATATATATATACATACATATATATAATAAATTAATTAACCGGAACTCAGCGACGTCATCGATCCGACCTCTTTTTTCACACAGGAACCGGATGCAGCAACTCCCTTGTCCAGTCCTAGGGCTGCTCTCACCAGCATGTCTCCCCAGCATGAGAGTGACCCTAGGATTAGTGGTGCAGCCTCACTCAGCACTCCACAGCGCTCTAGAGGCTTTGGCTTGCTCTAACCTAGCTGTCTTAAGACAGCTGGGTTGAAACTGTTTGAAGTGCGCATATGTAGCTGGCCGTAGCAAGCCGGCCACCCAAAAACACATGTGCACTTTAAACAGTGCAAACACAAGGAGACGATGGACGGAATGCTTTAACTTTTCAAACTAACTCTCAGGCACAGATCTGGCTTGAATCCATCATCGTTCTTTAGCTCACTTTGTCACCCCATTTTGGACCCAGCCATGTGCAAATCAGCCTTGACCCTGTGCCTCAGGGAAACAGTCCAGCCTGAACTGCCAGGCCAGGTCCTCCCAACTTAGGGCAAACTTGTAAAGTTGGGAGAGTATGTCCAAATGTGGGTCCCTTGCTCACTTTGCCACTGGATTCAAGCTAGCCTGGCTGATGAGGGGTGAACAAGTCCTAGGATGCTTGTTTCCGGTCCAGGGATGACCTGGCTTGGCAGTTAGGGCTGGACTGTTCCCATATCAAAAAAGGTCAATACTGATTTGCATATTAATGGGTCTGAACTGGAGTGGTGAAGTGAACTAAAAGAACGATGATGGATTCAACCCAGATCTGTGATGGGGTGAGTGTCTGAAAAGTTTCAGCACTCTGTCCATCATCTCCTTGTGTTCATTTTAAACAGTGCCATACAAGCCCACCCTCCTCCCTGCTGAGTAACATTTTATTTTTCATCTCTGGGGATTTTTAAGTGGAGCGAGGCTCCTGCGCTCAAACGGAGCTGCCCCTGGAATTAGGGCAAAGTCAGTCCCATGTCAGGCACAGAGTTGCCGTCTGTTTTGATTTTGCCTAGAATGGAAATATTTGTACTGCTGTTTCCAATAGGTTTATGTTTTTTCATTTCTTTGAGCACTTCAGACCATGTTTAGGTCTGGCCTAGACAGAGGTTTAGGTGTTGCCAGCTTCTTGTAATAAAGCAAAACATTGCATAAACTAAGTACAATTTGAATGTTATTTGTTACAGTTGTATCCTGGATGAGGGTAGGTGTCAGTAATAACCTGAAACCTGGTATTGTCACACCCCCACTCATCTCTTCCTTACAAATTCAGAAGGAGAAACAAAGCTACAATCTGCACTTTCATTTCAAAATTAGCTAAGTGAGATACCACTGAATGCATTCAAATGTGTTATTTCTGTAAAAATCTGAAAATATTTGTAATACAAAAATAAGAGAACAAATACATGTTATAGAAGAAGATTGAGCGACAGCAAATATTAAAGGAATAACTTGTGGATTTTGTTGTCATGATTGATCAAAGAATCTACTACTATGTAAACCTCTGTTAAAATAATAAAACAACAATTCAATAAAAGAATTCCAAAACAAAATGATACTTGGTGACGAAACGCTGTTTTTGAATTTGTTAATTCATCCACCACTTTCCAGAGAGAGTCCCAAATTAATATGGCGGGATTTTGCAGCCTAACGTCTGCGCCAACTAAATGAGCATATAATTAAAGTTGGCTGCAATTATATCTTAAGCAGTCTCAATATTGTAATTGTATTTATATAGCGCTTACTACCCCATATGAGGCATCAAAGGGCTTTTCAGTGAGTAGCATGATACTCTTGAACCCAAAAGATTAGTGGTGGATTAGTATAGGTAAATATGAGTTAATTTGCGCGGTGTACATGTGAGTCTGTTAGTTGGATTGAATAGGATTATAAAGGGATAAAAGAGAGGGGAGCCGAGAAAGTGGTGTTTGTGAGGTCATAGTAGTAAGATGAGGTTTGGGATGAGTAAAAGGAGGATGGAACAAGGAAGAGTCTCTAGAAATGGATTAGGGAAATCATAGTATTTAAATGAGGTTTAGGATGAATCAAAGGAGGGATACAAGAGGGAAAAATGTAGAAAGGGTTGTTTGGGAGAGCATAGTCGTAAAATGAGGTTTGGAGTGAGCCAGGAGGGACAGAGGAGGAAAGAGTCTAGAAAGGGTTATTTTGGAAATCATAGTAGTAGGAATAAGGTTTAGGATGAGTCAGAGAGTTGAGGTGGAGAAGATAGTGAGAGAGGTATAAGGTGAAGACAGAGTAGTACATTGGAGGGAGTGAAAAGTTGTTTTTAATATAGCAAAGGTAAAAATCATCTGTTCAGGGGAAGTGGATGGTTCTGGCTTCTAACAAGAAGGGAGTATTTAGTGGCCAGAATAGGACTGAAGTGCAGCATGTTATAAATTAAACAGAGAATTAAACAAGAAAGAGAAATATTGGAATGTAAATGCTGTAGACATATATCACCTATCCAAGTCCGGACTGGCCGTAGCGCCACCGAGTGCTTCCCCGGGGGCTGCCAGGGTGGGGGGAGGTTTTAGATCCCTGGGCACCGTTTTTGTTACCGCAGGCCAGTTTTGCAGCATAGCTGCAATATCAGCCCCCGGCAAGAAAAGCAAAAAGCTGCACAAAGCTTTCCACTGACCCCCCTCGCCCTATCCCCGGGGCTGGCCGAGCTCTTTGGCAGGGCCGGTTTCGGTTCCTAATCTGGCCCTGCACCTATCACTCACTCAGGCCTATGAAGAGGGAAAGGGTCTTTAACAGCCAGTATAGTCCTAGCAAAAGGGCTATAAGGCAATTAAAACATTCCATCCACTAAGGGTAGAATGTTCTAAATTATAAAGGGAGAAAAAAAGACAAACATTGGAATGTTGGAGCAGATGGCTTATATTATCCCTGCGCCTCTTCATGGTTTTCAGTAGAGTTCCCAATATTCTAGCGTTCTAATGAAGCGGTATAAGCGGTCTGTTGGCTGTTTTTTCCATACCCCTGCTAGTGTGGTCAAAGGTTGTCAATGCAATGCATCTAAGTGCAATGAGAACATTAGCACCTTGTTGATTTCTCATAAGAAAAAAAGGGTCTGACTGTAGCCCTGGGGTCTGCCACGATTGCATGCACAAGCCAACATATTTGTTGCTGTGCATGTAATAGCAGCATCCCTCCCCACCATGGGAAACCCTTTGAGCTCTGGAGAGAGGTCAGATACGGTGAGTCACACCGTGGAGAATAAACTGCAGTAGAGGAAGTCCTCCTCAGCAAGGTACGGGGAAACCCGACACAGTATAAGCATTGGCAAAGCCAATAAATCTGGCCTTGGCATGCTCATGCAATGGTAAATATTGTTTTTATGCTTTATTGCAAGTATATACCACAATAATAATAAGAAAAAAGAAATAAATACAACAACTTTTATCACCTAAATGTGGCCACCATATGCAGCAATTTTGTTTTTATGTTTGACACATTTATGAAACTTGGCTCTTCTACTAGTGATTGAAAAAAAACATGCCAATGAGTTGTGGCATGCATATTATTATTACTTTTTTATGAGAACAACAAGAAGAAATCACCACCCAACAAGCCAAGCAAACTTCAAGTATCTATAATGTTATACTATGATTTAAACATTTTATAACACAAAAAGGAGAAAGAAAATAAATCACCATTTAACTTGGCACCCGAAGTGGAGGCAAAATGGATAGCTGAAATTTAAAGATAATAGGAAAATATAAATTAAGGAAATAAAGCAAAGATTAAACTAGCTCTATCATTAAAAAGAAATTAACTATTTTTAAGACTAAGTGAACAATATTCACAAGGTTTGTGCAATCACTCAAAGTAAAGGGAGCCAATGGGTAAACTGGGCTGGTCCAGTGGTTCATGCTGTACACTGTGGTGAGCAGAAGCAAAATCCGTATGACGATTTTACAGAACAATAAATGAAATCTGCTAACCAAAAGTCCTCTTTGTATGTGTAGAATAAATGTTAAAAAAAATAGTCTGTTGATCCAGCTAAGCTCCCTCAAAAGCTAGACCTGAAAAAGGGTAGATCAGCTGTGCCTCTATTCCTTCGATTTCTCCTCCTCGCTTCTCTATATCCATGCCATCAACAAATGGCAAAAACTCCCTGATGCATCACAATGTTGGAGAGACAATTGGCTCACAGCAGCACACAAAGCCATATAGAATCTTCTTCTCTTTTTTCTCTGAGGGGAAAAACTGAAATGAAAGACCATAAAAAAAAAGAAACACAGTTGAATGAAGGCAGTTGATGATATGTGCACCAGACAAGGTGCAGGAGAAAAACAGGGATCTGAAAGCCTCTAAATGATACCTGAGCCGGCCTAGGCTGGTAATTACATGTTGGTTGTAGACAGTGTTGTGGACTCTTTCCTCATTGTGTTTTGTATTCCTCAAAAGCAAAATGGTGTATGTTTACTTGTGGTCAGTTCTGTAAATACAATTCTAATACTGCACTATTGTTACTGGGCGTGTACATGATGAAGACAAGGTGAACATTGCTTTGTGGTGACATTTTATGATAAGGCCCCTCAAGTTTCTTTACTGGTAGTTATCGATTCCCTGTGCTTCTGTATTTTTTACTGGTATTTACAATGTTTATGGACATTGGCAGCCCTCTGGCAACTGCTTCACTAATTGTTGGTAGGGTAACAGGTGCAGCAGTTGCTGTAATATTGCTTTTACATTGGGCACTTACTGGTATCGCAAAGGTAACTAGGCTCCTTCTTACAAGATCCAGGGGAAACAACTAATAAATGAAAAAAATGGCTTAGACGGTTTCACAAATGCATGTTGACTATAGATGGAAATCTGTTGAACCCGAAAGAAAAAAGGCTTTAACTCCACAATCTTCGTCTTTGGCCTAGCCATTACTATGGAGGTGGAGATCCACACCCCAAGAAAAGAATCCTAACTTTACTACTCCTAAATGCCTTTTCTAAACTAACAAAAGTTGTAAAGTTAGGATTTTTCTCAGTTTAGGAATAGTAAAGTTAGGAATACTAACTTTACTACTCCTAAATGCTATTTTGTGAATACTGAAAATCGTAAAGTTAGGAATTTGTCTCAGATTACGTTTGTGGATCAAGCCCGTAGATGTTATATCTGTCACGTCTGTGATGATGAATCCCAGCTGCCAAACATTAAATCCAGCCCATAGTTTCTAGTGTCTTAAAAAGTTTTTCATTTTCTCATCCTATGGTTAGGTCTTTGGACTCCCCAAGGGATTTGCCTTTAGTTCCGAATGCACTAGTGAAACATTCGTTTGAACCTCCAGCTTTGACTGATATTAAGTATGTTGCAACGAAATGTAGTTTTTCTATAAGCAATTACTTCATCTTACCAGGATTGGAGAGAATGGCAATGTTCTTGCCATTCAACTATTTTTGTCTTTTCAGGAAGATGGAATGATTTTGAGACCAAATCGAGCTCTTATTCCCAAAGTAGTTTCGGCCTTGCCTGAACTTCAGGTAGTTATTATACTTGTGTTCCCCTCACTCTCCTCATGAACAGGCTTGGCATTTGTTGAATGTCATTAGAGCTTTAACTGTTTATCCTGACCCTGTAGGAAATCAAAGACTTTGCCACTCTTGCTACTGTAAGTTGGGGTAAGAAAGTGTCTGCAGTGTCAATTAGTCGGAAGACAAGATCTACAATAGCCTTACCCTATTCTTCAGTGGAAATCTCACTCCCGACTGGAATTCAGGGACATTGTACTAGGTGAATGGCAGCTTCCTGGGTTGAAATTCCAAAGCAGCCACTTGTGCATACCAAACACCTTTAGTTGGTATTACAGACTGCAGAATATTTTCAATGAGAGAAGGAACTTTGGTGTTGGAAGTTTGAGTTCAGTTTTCTCAGGAACTTTGGATGTTTAGCATCTTACACATAAATCACTTTGATGCTGCATGACACTTTTTTTATGGTAATGAGTGTCTATTAATAAATTAAGGCCATTGTATTTGATTTTGTATTACCAAAATGTAATGACTGGGAATAGGATGAATAGGAGTAGGAGTAATGAATATTATTGGTAAAGAAACTGAAACATTGTGCTTATTTTAATGGATTTGGAAGGTCAAACATGATTTGAGCCCTCAGCTCCTGTAGCCTCACCGGTGTGGATGTCTGCAGCTCAGTATAATGAATTAAATGAGGCTTTGACTAGATTTAAGCTCCATTTTACAGACAATCCTTATTTTATAATGCAGAGCCATACCTTTTATACCTTAAATGTGCAATGAACTAATAGTAGCTTATATTATACGTTTAAGAATTTTGGTGGACAAATGTGACTTTTGAAATGTTGTAAATGTATATTTCAGGAATCAGATTGTGGTGCATTGCTCCAGGAAAAAAAATCATACCAGCTATTAACACCTTGGGTACTTGAGAGATTTTCCTCCTGTGCTGAATTCCCTTATTTCCCATTGTGCATGACGAGCTCAGCTCGTCATGAGCACAGCTCAACCGTGCCTCATGACGAGCTCAGCTCGTCATGAGCAGCGAAGGGGTTAAAGCAACACACCACATAATCATCTGAAGAGACTGACATAGCCACTAGTATTGAGATCTTAATGAAATCAGTGAAAGTTTTCAATGCAGATTAAGGGAGTGAAAAACATGTATACCTGTGATTTGAAAAGTAAGGAAAGAATAATCAACAGTAATAACACTAGAAAATTAAATATTACAAGTGTGATCAAAATGTCATGCTGCATACAATAACAATAGGCCCTCTGTTTTCCAGTTATGTTTCAGATGCAAAACAATGTCACTTTGTCCATGTATGTAATAATAAAGATAAAAACCTTAACATGATTCCAGAAGCTGAGGCTGCCAGCCGCGGTAATACTAGTTTAAAGTAGATATATTCAAGATTATATCTGTCAGGGGTATATGACCAGCAATGTGCAATTGTGAAGAAATGTAGAAATTGGGGTGGTGAGAGGTGTATGAGCAGCCTTATGTTCCTCCCTTGTGTACGATTAAAAGTGATGGTAGAGAACTTGAGATTCTTGCAAATTCTTTGTTTATCATTGTGTCATATTGTGTATTGCTACACAACTTGGAAAAGCAAAGGTTTGTAAACTAATGACATCACAGATTTTACGTATGGTGGTAGCACTATTGAATTGGTTGGTTTCTTTGTAACTGCTGTACAATTTTATGATCACCAGATTATACACAACATGTATGTAATTATTTGGGGCAACATTTCCTAAGATGCCCTCATCAAGGTAATTTCAACACGAGATTGGAACCAAGTTTTGCTACTCAGTGTATTGAATGTTTGTTCAAGAGAATGGCATTGAAGATAAATGTAAATGTGTCTTAATAGACTTAGAGGTGCATTCTTAAAGGGGTTGGGAAAAGTAAAAGGTTTTAATTAAAATGTCGTGAAAGGTAATGTAACTCAATTCAAGCTTTAACTTTGTAGAAATCTGTTGTGTTCTAGAGAAGAATTGGGAGGTACACAAAGATAAGTGCTAATGTGCCAATGAGACAATAATTGAGCCAGTTGAGGTTTCTGAGTGGATTTCTTCCATTGTTTTAGAAATCAAGTTTGATGGGATAGACCACAGAGCCTCACTCTGTCAAGCATCTATGTACTGTTTTCAGCATGTAAGGAAGCAATATTTGTTTGCAATTGACTTAATGGTGTATAGCATCAACTTGATCTAAAGCCTGATTTCACATTCATTACCACGGATAAGGTGCTTTGTTTTTGAACGATATTTGCCCTGTATTCCAGAAGTTAATGTTTTAATTGTTCTGGAACAGGCATGGGGTTACTGCATTGTAGGATGATTTCCTTGTTTTGTTTCTTCTATTAAACAACAAAGTTCAATATTAAATGAGGTATTGTATGGTCTCATTTGCAAACTAAGGGTATGACTATTCAAGTCGTTAAGTGTAAATTTGTGCTCAGGGTAGTGGAATATTTGAGACACATATTTAATAGGACAGAAGAATAAGAAGAGACCCTCAGTGACATTAGAAAGTCCAAGGATAAAAATCTGGAACTTAGACCTATTTCACATCATGCGGAATATACTCTTTACTGCATGTGCATGTTGTGAAGGATTAGGAGTTGTTCTCACACATGGAGCTCAAAATAGAGAGAAAACAACTGCTTTTGCTTTGTAGTCTTTGAGTGACACAGACAAAAGATACTTCATCATTGAGCACTAACTATTAACTTGTATGTGGCGTGTGGAACATTTTAGAACATACCCATACAGAAAAACATTTAGCATAAGGACAGATCAAAAATCTTCAAATTCCACGAGTGGCTGCATTTTAGGATGATTTCCTGTGTTTCACGTCTTCTACTAAGCAGCATAAATCATATTATTAATCTGTACTTTATTTACTTAATATTAGGGAGCAGGCAAAGCTTTGTCAAAGTTTGCAGGCATTTGGTCCAATCTGTTTGAATATAATATTAAAGTAGTGTATAATCCTGACGTTACAAGTGTCAGAGCTGACACTTTTCAAGATTTGCTAATAACAAGAAAGGGATAGAAGCTAATGTTGAGGTGGCTAAAGAATGTGTTGTAGCATATATGGAAGATATAGTCAATTTGGTGACACAGAGGATAAGTGAGGATTTGTGGGCAGAGAGAATGGAGTATGATGATGTTCTGAAAGAAGTGATAACATTTATGTGGGATATATGGTCTTAAGAAAGGTCATTATAGATTTCAATACAAGAACAGTAGTGTAAAAGTGAGTAGTATTTAGGAAGAACTGATAAAAGCTCTGTTTCAGCATGCAAAGATTCCATAGAGACCTTGGAAAGATATTGTGTTGGACTTTTGGCCCCTATGAGATGGAACATATTTGGTTTTAGCAAAAAATTAATATAGAATATCAACAGAGATACAAATTGCGATATGATGACAAGAAGTCAGTGAAAGAGAAGAAGTGGAATGTAGGTGATCGTATTCTGGTGAAAAAGAACAAATATGGTCACAAAGGGTTGTCTAAGCATGGATCTTATATCTATTGGTAATGGAGATGGTGAACCTGCAGATCTTTATGAGATGTCCATGACTATGTTGGAGCAATATTTTGGGCCTCAAATAAATGTTGTTTTGGAACGTCATAGGTTTTTCACGGGAGTCCAAGGTCCTAACGAACGTGTAGGGACGTTTGTTGCATCTCTCAAAACCCTGGCACGTACTTGTGAATTTGGTGACCTGTCGGATTCCCTTGTTAGAGACCAACTTGTAAGATGTACTAACAGTTTAAGAGTACAGGAGAAACTTTTATCCAAAAATCCTACTTTGTCTGAAGCCATTGCAATTGTGGAAGGTATTGAAAATGCTTCCTCCTGGGTAAAAGAAATGAGGAAGAATCGTGAAGATGGAAAAACAATGCAAAATGATGACTCTAAGGAAAGTTCTGATGGAGTACACACTCTCTGGGAATGGGACATCACTGATGAAGTTTCTGATAGTATTGCTAAGGTCTCTTTAGGTGCTAAAAAAATGTTTTTAAAGATAATGTTCCTAATTCTGTAAACAAAGATATTCAACCACGCAATGATCGCTCATGTTCCTTTGATCGGCAGAAAATTAATTCTGAGAATCAAAGGGTGCGGTGTTACAGATGTGGAAGTTTTTCTCATTCTTCTTCTTTTCTAAATTGTTATGCCAGAGAGTCGGTATGCAATAAATGTGGGATTAAAGGACACTATGCTCGTGTCTGTAAATCTTCCAAGAAAAGCCGCTCAGTAGAGGGAAACTCTGATGTTATTCGCACTGTTGTTATTTCTAGTATTTCTGACAAGAGTGTTGAGGATGGTTCTGTGAATATTACAAGCATTGCAGAAGATGGCAACAACATTGACTCTAAAAGTATTGTTATGCCATTCTGTAAAATCTCTGTAGATGAGTATGCGTTTAGTGCGATGGCAGATTCTGGTTCCCCATTTACATTAATTGGGAACAGAAAATGGGATGAAATTGGGGGTTTGGAAAATGTGAAGCTTTTGCCTCCTGACATTTCTCCATTTAGTTATGGTGGTTCTCGTGTAGAAATTGTTGGTTATACAGTAGTCACAATTGTGTTCAGAGGAAGGAAAATGGTTGGGAAGGTTTATGTGGCAGTGAGAGTGGATAACCTTCTGGGATGGAGACATCAGCGTGATTTAGGCATTATTTTAAATCCTAATGCCAAAAATCCTGAAAATCAACTCATGTTGATGGAGGATGTGAGTATGAATGCAAGTAATGTCATGTCTGTTGATGAAGTAGGTATTGGGGAGAAATATTTTAATGATTTCCCAGAAGTGTTTTCAGATGACCCTGGTTGCTTGAAAGGGTTTGAACATAGAATCATTTTGAAGAATTCAGCCAAGCCCTGTGTACACAAGGTAAGGAGGGTGCCAAACGTAATGGTTGAGCCACTTAGGTGTGAACTTAACAAGCTAATAAAATTGGAAGTAATTGAAGAGATAGAAGCTTCAGAGTGGATAAGTCCGGTGGTCTTGGCACCTAAGGATGGTGGTGCTGCTATAAGAATGTGTGTGGATCTGCGAGGATTGAATGAATAGATCTGGGTAGATCCCCAACCCCTTCCAAACATCTCAGAGTCAATAAGTATGTTGAAGGGGGCTAAAATCTTTAGTGTGTTGGACCCCTCGCCCGCTTATCATCGGATTAGGCTTCACAAAGATTCCAAACATTTAACGTAATTTGTTACTCCTTTGGGGGCATACCGTTTTTTAAGGGTGCCTTTCGGGTTGGCCTCGTCGGCAGCATACTTCCAAAGGATGATGAAGATTGTTTTGGGAAATTTGCCTAATGTCTTATTCTTCCAAGACGATATTCTGGCTTATGGCAAGGATGATGATGAGCATGAAAGAGTTTTAAGGTCGGTATTGTGTAGGTTGAGAGAAAAAGGTCTCACAGTTAAAAAGGAAAAGTGTTGAAATCAGTCACGTATCTTGGTCGCATTATTTCTGGCGAAGGCATACAGCCTAAGATTAAACTTGCAGAAAGCATAGTCAAAGCGCCAACGCCGGAGGACAAGGAGCACGTTAGACCTTTTTTCGGAATGGCGGAGTTTTACTCCAAGTTTGTAAAAAATGTTGCCAGTGTTGTTGATCCCATTAGAGCCTTGTTAAGGAAGGGAGCACTGTTTGTTTGGAGACCGGAGTGTGAGGTAGCTTTTGAGTTGGTCAAGGCTGAAATTGGGAAGATACCAACATTAAGACATTTTGATACCAAATTGAAAACTATTCTTAAAACTGATGCCAGTCTCAGGGGACTTGGATCAGTGCTCTCTCAGGTTGTAGATGTTGAAGAAAAAGTAGTAGGTTTTGCCTCTAGAGCTGTTAGGGAGGCGGAAGTCAATTATTCATGTATAGAAAGGGAGGCTTTGAATGTGTTTTGGGCAATACAGCATTTTAAGTTTTACTTATAGGGCATTCCATTTGTAGTTAAATCTGACCATCGACCTTTGGTTACAATTTTCTCATGTAATCACACTGATCGCATGACTCCCAGACTTAAGAGGTGGAGTGAGGGCCTGCAAGAGTTTAACTTTAAAGTACAGTACATTTCAGGCCTCAGTAACAAGTCTGCAAACTGTTTGTCTAGATTGCCTGTGGGTTGTGAGCATGTTAAAGATGAAATTGAATGTGCTAATTGGTTAATGGAGAGTTCGCTGTTGAAGGAAGAATGGTTGTCCTGTTCTGTTAAGGATAAATTATTTTTATCTCTGAAGGAATTCATTTCCAAGGGTTGGCCGAATTACAAGGATTTAAGTTCTGAATTGAAGTGTTTTTGGACAGTAAGAGATGATTTATCTTTTTATCAAGAGAATCTGTTGAGAGGTGATAGGATGGTTCCACCTGATGAACTTAAAGACAAAGTAATCAATTTGGCTCATGAAGGGCATTTAGGCAGAAGTCTTACGAAAGCACGAGTTAGAGAGAGATATTCGTGGCCAGGAATGGATCGAATGATAGAGGATGCTGTTAAAGATTGTCATTTGTGTACCATTGATGACACGTCTCGGATAACCAATCATGTGCCTCTTTCTCCTGTGGAAGTGCCTGATACTGTCTGGACCAAGTTGGGATTAGATATCATGGGTCCGTTTGAATTAATGCATTTGCAGGAGAGATTTGTAGTTCTTTTGGTGGACTATACTTCAAAGTGGGTGGCTTCTAAATGCATAAGCACTGTTAATTCTAAGTCAGTGATTGAATTTTTAAAGGATGTCTTTGCTTCTGAAGGCATTCCTAAATATTTAATTACTGATAATGGAGTTCAGTTCACTTCTAGTGAAATGCATGACTTTCTGGTAAGTCTTGGTATTGTTCATCAAAAGACTGCTCTGTATTCACCGCAGGCAAATGGCCTCACAGAAAGGATGAATAGAGTTGTCAAGAGTTGTGCTCAACGTGCGCGGGACTCTGGGGTTTCTTTTTGTGATGTGTTGAGAGAAATCTGATGGGCGCATCGCACTGCTCCTAATGCTATTTCTCAGAGATCGCCATTTGAAGCATTGAGAGGGAGAAGGTCGAGTTCTAAATTGAATCCTTGCTGGATTCCTCAAATGAGGAATGATGTCATGACTGAGGAGTTAAGGAGAAATAAACTTTCTGAATATCAACAGAGATACAAATTGCGATATGATGACAAGATGTCAGTGAAAGAGAAGAAGTGGAATGTTGGTGATCGTGTTCTGGTGAAAAAGAACAAATATGGTCACAAAGGGTTGTCTAATTTTCTTGGCCCTTTTGTCATCATCGCAATTAGAAAAAATGTAGTGACCTTGGACAGTGGTTGTACCTGGAGTATGTCTAGGTTGGTCAAATTTGATGAGACAAACCGTAGTGCAGCTACTGGCCAAGGTCGTGTTTCTATGGGAAGATTTTTGAACAGGGATATTTCTAGTAGGTCCAAAAATGTTCCTGGAAAATTCAAAGACTATAAATTGTATTCATTTTTTATCTTTTCTATTCTTTTGTTCCATTCTTTTGTTACAAAGATGTATTCTTACATTTTATTTATGTGTTGTAATTTACTTGTAAACTACAGCTTAGAATGTTATTTAGTGCTTCTTTAATAGAATCAGAACTTTATTTATAATTGTTCATATATTGTGTAAAGGGGATGTGTTGTAATTAACTTGCATGTCCAACCTTGGAGCTTGTGGAACATTTGTATGTCATGACTATAGAATAAGAATCATATGACATCTAATGCTGATGTGTGGCATTCTTACTCTGGAGAAGCTGCAGTTGAGACCTGTTTCTGTTGATGGTTGCATTTCAATAAAATAAATGCGTGACCCTTAATTGAGTAACGTCCCCTGGTCACAGCCTGCGTCCCATAGTGAGGGTTGTAATTATTCACAAAAAGGTTTCAAAAGCGGATTCCAGATATTTCAATATCTTTATTTTCATTTAATTTCTCAAAGTTCATTATTCATGTTAAATCATCCGGACTTCTAAATACATTGATGTTTTGTCCAATGCATTTCGGCTAGGTCATAGCCTTCGTCAGGGACGTGTTCTATAAATTAAATAATCACAATTAGGAATCCAACAGAGGCTACATAAATCATACATTTTCTGTGTCTCATTAGGCAATCAACAATCAGAGGCTCGCTTTATCTCATGGTTAAACTAAGAAATCCAAAAACAAGTGTAAATGAACTCATTGAAAACATGTAAAAAATATGCAGATATCCCTTCATCTTAATGTAAGCGATAAGCTAGACATTGCAGTAAAGTTACATCTTAATCGTTTCAAAAAACGGGGTTTAAAGCAACATCACAAAAACCGTTATGAAAGCAAGTTGTCAAACAAGTTCGTCATTAACGCTTATGGCAACCTGCGCGTCTAACCAAAGAGCTAAAAAAGATTAACAAATGACCGCGAGTGAACCGCGTTCCAAACCCGGTAGTAAAGGGCTTGGCAACCGCTTACCAGTTCAAGTTAAATCCTGTTCCTAAACGCCATTCCCCAAAAAGATTCTGTCTCCCGACCGCAGTGTTAAATGCAGTGTAATGCAATGGATATCGAAAACGGACATAGTCCGGAAAGGTTTCTTTGAGGCGGCCATATTGCGTTGGGAAGTAAAACATAAACATCGATTTTAGGCAAAAAGATGACCAACAGTGCTGCAAAGCGTAACGATGGTAATACTTGTATGAAAAAATACCTCCATAAACTTTAAATTAAGGTCTAGGGGTGAAATCGGTACCCTATCTGAAGTATCAGTCCAAACGTTTCTGATATTGTACAGTAACATAAAAAATCATGTGCATTCATGGAAACATAAAATTGTAAAAGATAATGGTAATGAAATCATGCAAATGCTGTTTAGGAAACGAACAGTCATCAAAGATAACAACTGAATTCAGTCCGATCATTCATACCAACTGGTTTCAAGGTTTCCAGTTTGAAAATCCAAAAGTTTTCTCTTTGTAAAAGAATTTTGTGATTGTCAACACCTTCTCGTTTTTTCACCACTTCCAGGATAGTGTATCTGAGTTGGCTGATGTTATGCGAAGCTTCGCAAAAATGGTTGGCTACTGTCGATTTTGTGTGTCTATTACGAATGTTTGATTTATGCTCATTGAGCCTGATCTTTATCTTCCTCTCAGTTTTGCCCACATATCCTTGTCCGCATGGACATTTCAATAGATAGACGACATTCATTGAATCACATGTTTCAGATACCCGTAAATTTAATTTGTATCCTTTGCTGGGGTGAGTGATACTATTTCCTCTGATTATGCAGTTGCAGTGACTGCAATTGTGGCAAGGCAATGTTCCATGATAAGTTTCACTGATATTCTCCATCTTTGGTTTAATCATGTTACCCAAGTTTGTTCCTCTCTGGTACGCAAATAAAGGTGGTTCCTTGAAAATATCATTGAATTATGTCTCTTGAGACAATATTGGCCAATGTCTCATAATGATGCTCCTGAAAGGTTTGCTTTTCGTTGTGTATTTTGATACAACCACAATTCTTGTGTTTTCCTTTTTAGTGGCTTGAATCAAAACGTCTGTTCTGTCTTTCTGCGCACATCTGGATTTGGCATCGTCCAATACTTTCTGCGGATACCCTCTCATTTTAAATCTCGTTTCCATCTCCATGATTCTAGTTTCTGCCATTGCCGGTGATGACACAATTCTTTTCACTCTTAGCATTTGGGAGTATGGTAAATGTTTTTTCAGAGGGTCATTGTGGAAGCTGTTGTGATGCAATAAATTATTGCGATCCGTCATTTTGCGATAGATGTCTGTTTCAAAACTGGATCCTTTCCTCCGTACTTCCACATCTAGGAATGTGATTTTGCTAGTGTTCATCTCTGATGTGAATTGAATGCGTCCATCACGAGTATTCAACTCATTGATGGCGTCCTTTAATTCTGATTCTGGGCCGGTCCATATTATGAACATATCATCAATGTACCTTAGTATGGTTTTGGTCTTGGATTTCCAAGGTTCCTGACTCAAGATGTGAATAGTTTCGAAATATTCCATGTATAGATTCGCATAGACAGGAGCTGCCGAGTTTCCCATAGCAGTTCCAGTAAGTTGTAAGTAAAACTGCTCTTTCCATCTGAAATAACTATGGAAAGGTGTGAATTGTAAGAGTTCCATTAGGAACACCTTGAAGTCCAGTTCCATCTCTGTGTTCAGTAAAGCATGCTCAATTGCTTCAATCCCATCTTGGTGGGGGATGGATGTATACAAGGATTTGACATCCATGCTGCATAGTATGATCTGTTCATTCTCTTCCATCTGAATCGTTCCTAGCTTTTCTAAAAAGTGGGTCGTGTCCTTCACAAATGTCTTCATTCTCATCACATTGTATTGTAAGTGTTTGTCCAACAATTGCCCTACTGGTTGATGTATGCTTCCAACCGTCGACACTATGGGCCGAAAAAGAGGGTGCTCCAAGTCTTTATGAATTTTCGGTAACATATGTATTACCGTACTCCTTGGATGATTGATGCTTAGAAATCTTTTGGTTCTCTCATTGATGACCCCATTATCAAACGCTTTGTTGATAATATCTTTCAAAGCTTTTGCAAATTGTTCAGTGGGATGGGACTGAGGGAGGGTACACCCTGGAGCACGCAACAACTGTTTGTAAAATAATAAGAATTACAGAGTGCAGGCGTGAAACAATATCCTGCATTTCAATAAAGCCATCCTGAATTGAATACAGATTTCTGGCTTTTAATAGTAGTCTTGGCATTTCTGTGTAACATAGTTTAGTGGGAAATTACTGCAAATAATGGTGTGTTGTTTGTTTCTATCAAAAACTGTTTCATGAACAATTTGGGACATTGTATTTGAAAGAATTCCATTATATGTACTACGCATGAATGGGTTGGTAAAGTGGTTTATCATAGTTATAGTTGAAATTGAACATTTGGCAGTAGCATCTAAAATAAATATGAAGGAACATTTGAAAGATTTGTAGCGGTTGTATAATTGCACATCAAACAAAACCGCAAACATTGACCATTTGAATTACTTAACAAATGCAGTGCTAGGCTAAATTGAATCCCCTTTGGATGTGTAAGTTCAGTCATTGCAATTGTGAGTGAAAATGAGATCTCTTCATGTGAGAAAAATCATTAAGTTAAGCGATTCAAAGTAGACCAATTCAGGGAAGATATAAATGATGGAGTCAGTTGAAGGGTGGTGAAAGAGATAAGATGAAACTTCAGGTAAAGTAAAAGTAGAAGAATCCAAATTTTCTAAGTCTTTTGAAGTTGCTGAATTGGGCAAGATGTCTGCTACGTTAAATAATAAGTTGTGGTTGAGTATGTTGAGGGTAGTTTGATATCATGGTGTCAATATACATGATGAGTATGATCTTGATGATGGAGTTGTCAGTTTTGGATGATATGAAAGTACTGAGGGGTTTGGAAGTGAGGATGTAGATAATGGAAGTGATGGAAGTATACAACCTATAAGTTGCTGCTCAAGAATCCCATTCGCCAAGAGGATTCAAATCAAATAGGTAAAGATGAGCCAAGTGATACGATTAGAGTAAGTGAAGGTGAGGCTGGGGACTTCTAAGAAAAAAAATTAGACTCTCTGCAATTATATTTTTAACACATTAAACATTGATTGGTGGTATTACTAATGGCCATGGCTGGAGCACCTTATCTCAAAAAGGGAGGGTTGATATGGTTGTCTCGCCTATATGTTAGAGCGACATAGTTATATTGCCCTATATGGAAGGTCATGAGATGCTATCTCCCCTATTAGTGGGGTGAGGCATAGATTCCTCTCCAATATTTAAGAGCTAGAAGGTGGGTTTACCCATGTTGGACTTGGCCCTTTGTGCACTTTTTGCCTTCCTCCTAGCCTTTTTTCTAACATGGTGTTGGTGGCACTAGGACTCTGGGCACTTTAGCACTGTTGTCCAGTGTAAAGTGTGTGTGCTCTCTGTGGTATTGTCAGTCCCTTGTAAAGTAGTATCTCAGATACCCATGGCCGGTAAATTAAATGCTACTGGTGGTCTTGCAGCGCTGATTGCACCACCCACCAAAGTAGCCTTTCAAATATGTCTCAGGCCTCTGCCATTGCAGGGCCTGTGCGCGCAGGGTAACTGCTGCTGTGACGTGGCACCTAAAGTGTGTGCCATGTCTGTGAACCCCCTTTTACTGCATGCCAGTCACCCCTAAGGTAGGCCTTTGCTAGCCCTATGGGCAGGGTGCATTGTAGGTAAAAGGTAGGACATGTACCTTAAGTGTGTGACATATCCTAGTGGTGACAAACAGCCATTTTGGTTTCTCACTGCTGTGAGGCTGCCCTCTCATTGGAATGCATTGGGGATTCCCTGATAAGTTTATCAGTGGTAATTCCTGATAAGAGAGGAGCAGCGCGGTCAAGTTTGGTATGTTTGGAATAGTAATAATAAATGCTGCGCAATGGTGTGCGCAGATTTATTATCACTATTTTAGAAATGCCACTTTTAGAAGTCGGCATTTTTGTGTGCTAGGTGTCTGCCTGCCCGAGGTGTTTTGCATGTCTGGCTCTGGAGTGACAGGGACTGGTGAGGGGTGTGTGGCTCCAGGGAGGGCAAGGTGAGTCAGCGCTAGGCTGAATAGGAGATCTGCATTTGGAGTAGTGGGAGGAGTAGTCCCCTGATCCTGAATAGGTCTCTGCCTGCCTAGGTGAATACTGGCTCCGCCCACCTGTGCTGTGTCTGATGACCAAGCCCCCACCTGACAAAGGGGAAGAGGAGCCCTGTAAACAAAGTGCTCCAATACCCCCCAAAACCAGTTTGGACTAGTTTCCCCAACCCTGTGCCAGGGCAAAACAAAGAAAAATGTGGTATAAGTACTGGGGCTGTGACCCCATGTTTGTGTTGTGCTTCCTTGTGACTTGCTGCCACTGGGCCCCAGGAGGAACCGCCGTGAGGGCCCTGTGTGCTGACCTGCCTGGGCCCGGCTTTGCCCCTCTGATGTTCTTAGACTCCCGTCCTGCCAGGAGAAGAGGAGCATGTGAACTCTGCAGAGCTGGGCTGCGTCGTATCCTGAGGGAATAACGACGTGGGGATTCCCCCACATTTCCAGAAGGAATCGGGAGCCCACCCCGCATTGATGCCAGTGCAGCCGGAGCCTACCCTGCATTGTGGGTACTTCCGCAGCAGAGCGGGAGCCCACCCCGCACTGCCACTGCTTGTGGGAGCAGGAGCCCACCCTGCATTTGGTTTTATTTACAGGTGCCCATCTCGCTCTTGTGAGCCAGAGAGAGACTTGCTGCCAAGGAGGAAACCAGGCGTCGGTGCCTGGTTGGGGGTGTGGCCTGGACCGGAACAAGAATCCAGGCGGGAGCCTACCCCGCGCTGGAAGGTGCCAATTCCGTGTGATGAAAGTCAGGCAAGTCTGCCTGATCTGGGGTGGAGCTTCCCCCCCAAGACGGAGCCTTGAAATGGCTTGCAGTCGCTGCGGCATCTGGAGAGTGGTGGCGGGATGAAAAGTTTGACTGGAGTCTTCCCAGGCAGCCGGCAGAGTGGAGGAGCCACTCGTCAGTCTTCTGGGTGCGCCTACAAGAGCGCCGATGAGTGGGGCTCGAAATTGCACAGTGTTGGTCCCGAGGGAATTCACCGAGGGGGGCACTTTCATTTTACCAATAAGGAAGGGGTGATAGGCACCCCCCGGCCCCCAGCGCATTGCTCATGACATCGTAGCTGCAGAAGCTCCACCCCAGATCAGGCAGACTTGCCTGACTTTCATCACACGGAATTGGCACCTTCCAGCGCGGGGTAGGCTCCCGTCTGGATTGTTGTTCCGGTCCAGGCCACACCCCCAACCAGGCACCACAAGAGCGCAGGCAGCTGCAACGTGAGGGGCATTGTTTGGGTCTCTAGAGAGTCAATAGGGGATTACACCCTCACCCCAGTAGAGCCCTGACATTTGGGACGAATCGCATTTGGGCCCCAGAGAAAGGCCAGTTGGCCTGGGGTCATGTTTGGTCATTTTTTGTTCTGGTGGGAGCGCAAAGAGGATGATTGCACCATATTAGGGTACTGTGGTGCATTACTAATGCGATATTGCATAATGTGTTTATGCTTAGGATGTTTATGCCTAATGTGTTTTATGCCTAAAGTGATGCAGACATAATGCATTTATATTGCAGGTGATAATGCTAAGTACATGTGACGCCTCGGGATCGCCCTGGTCTTGGACTATCACTAAGGGAATGAACGGGGTCGTGGGGGTAGGAACTGCCCCTTCAAGTAGACTCACGGACACTGGGAATCTCGGTAATGCAGGCTTTATTGCTTTCAAAGTACGTTTCCTATACGTGGTTTTACGGTAGTAGGGAAGCGCTGTCTCTGCTTCCTCCGTGAGTCTTTGTAACCGTTTCTCCGTCGCTGTTTTCCTCTCCTCCCGGTGTCTTCTGGGACTGGGAGTCCGATCCTTCCGCTCCACGGTGTCGGGTCGCCTCGTCAAGGTGTAAAGAAGAGAAACAAGGTTTTAGCCCCCTGGTCAGACCGTTATCACAGGGAAAGGGGGTGAGGACTCACACGTGCACAGCTAGGTTCTAAGGTGCCGGATAGTGAGGGGTGGGGTAGTGCACAGGGTGTGAGTGTAAGACTCCTATGGCGGTTTCGCCCACTTAAAGCCCGCCCAGCCCGCAAGCCGTGACCGTACCTCAGGTAGCCACACTTCCCTCGATGAAGTGTGGCTGGGCGAAGAGCCTTCCCGTTGGCCTCCTGGCTTTCTCCGTCGTCCTCTCTCGGCTGGTCCGACTTCCGTATCCCGTCTCCGATCCTCTCCCGTCTCCTGCCTCCGATGTTCCCACTTCTCCTCTCCTTCCACGTCCGCTCCGCTCCACTCCCGACTCTCCTCCTCCTCCGCTCTACTCCGCTCCCGACTCTCCTCCTCCTCCGCTCTACTCCGCTCCCGACTCTCCTCCTCCTCCGCTCCTTCTCTTCGCTCGCCGTCTCTCTCGCCTCCGAGTGTATAACACACCTGACTGTGTTCCTGGGCGGCTTTTACCTGAGTCCCGGAGGCGTGTCCGGTGAGGCTCTCGCTGTCCAGCTCCGCCCAGTTAAAGAAACAGCGGTCTTCGACCTCTTCGGTGTCAGTGTCCTCCAGTTCTGTAGGTCCCCGCCAGGCGCCTGTGTGCTGTTCAAAGAGAGGGGAGACAGGTAAGCCTGGCGGACCCGAGTCCACCCCGTCACACACCTCCCCCCTACGATTCTCCCGATCGGGGAGAGGATACCTGGACAAGAAGTCCGCGCTAACATTGTCTTTCCCTTTACGGTGCAGTACTCGGAAGGAAAAGGGTTGTAATGTGAGGAACCACCTCATGACTCGGGGGTTATTGGAGGCGTTGCGACTCATCCATAGCAAAGGGGCGTGATCAGTATACAAGCTAAATGTGTGTCCCTCCAGGTAATACCGTAACTTATCCACGGCCCACTTGATCGCCAGACATTCCTTTTCTATAGTTGGATACCTCACCTCTCTGGGGAACAATTTCCTGCTTATATACAAGATTGGGTGTTCAACCCCCTCCCCCGTCACTTGGGATAAAACAGCTCCGATCCCAAAATCAGAGGCGTCTGTGTGTAATATGAAAGGTTTGGAAAAGTCGGGAGAGGTGAGTACCGGGTGGGAAGTTATTGTTTTTTTGAGGGATACGAATGCTCGTCTCATGTCTGGGGTCGGATTCAGGAAGTTGGCTTTTGGGGTTTTGCTCTTCAATGTATCCGTTAGGGGTGCTGCAATGTCTGAAAAGGAGGGTATGAACCGCCGGTAATACCCCACTAGCCCCAAGAAGGCCCTCATGTCTCGAAGGGTTGTGGGGAACGGGGTATCTGCAATAGCGCGGACCTTTTCATCTTGGGGCTCAATGAGTCCGTGGCCCAACACATACCCCAGGTATTTTACTTTTTGAAATCCAATCCTGGATTTTTTTGAATTGACGTGCAGGCCGGCTGTCTCTAACCGTTGTAGGACGGTTTCCAGATGCCTGAGGTGCGTCTCCCAGTTGGGGCTGAATATGATGATATCGTCCAGATACGCTGAACTATATGACTGATGTTCCCGAAGCACCTCGTTCATTAATCTCTGAAACGTCGCGGGGGCTCCGTGTAATCCGAAGGGGAGCACGGTAAATTCGTATAATCCGTCAGGGGTAGAAAACGCGGTTTTCTTGCGGTCTTCTTCGCGCAATGGCACCTGCCAATAACCTTTAGTAAGATCCAGGGTGCTGATGTATCTAGCTTCCCCCAACTTCTCGATTAGTTCATCTATCCTGGGTATTGGGTAGGCATCGAAGGATGATACCGCGTTTAGGGCGCGGAAGTCCATGCAGAACCGACTACTCCCGTCGGGTTTAGGCACCATCACGATGGGGGAAGACCATTCGCTTTTTGAGGGGCGTACGACTCCTAGGCGGATCATTTCTTTCACTTCCCGGCTGATAGCTTCCCGTTTGGCCGCCGGTATCCGATAGGGTCTTTGTTTGATGATGACGCCTTTTGGGGTTTCAATCCGGTGTTCCGCCAGGTTCGTAGATCCGGGGAGGTCCGAGAAGACGCCCGCACATCTTTGGAGGACCCTTTGTAACCCATCTCGCTGGTCTTGGAAGATCTCCTCATTAATGACCAGGTGGTGTAAAGAGTTGTCTTTCCGGGGTCCTGCCTCTGGCAGGGTGTACGCTTGAAGGGGTGGGCTCCCTAGCCATTTTTTTAGGACATTGATGTGAAATATCTGATTTTTTCGTCCCGGCAATCGGAGTCGGTAGGTGGTGTTGCCGATGGTTTCGAGGACTTGATATGGTCCCTGCCATTCCGTTTGGAATCTCTTTGTGGTTGAGGGCAGCAGTACTAGGGCCCAATCGTGTACCTCGAGTTTTCTCCACTTCTTTCCCTTGTCATAATGGGTTTTCTGCTTGGTTTGGCTTTTCTCTAGTTGGGAATAGGCTAATTCCCTTATTTTTCCTATCTGATTTTTGAGCGCCTGGCTATACTCCAACAGGGTTTTGGTATTTCTAGTGGGTTCCGCCTCCCAATACTCTTTGGTCATATCTAGAAGGCTCCGGGGCTGTCTTCCGTATAACATTTCGAAGGAAGAACAGCCCAGACTACTCTGTTTCTGCCCACGAATCACATAGAGGGCCAGGGGAAGCAAACGGTCCCAATCGGTCTGGTTGGCCGCAAGCATTTTCTTTAGGATACTCTTTAGAGTTCCGTTATATCGCTCCACAAGACCGTCCGTCTGGGGATGATAGATCGATGTCTTAATCTGAGTAAGATCCAACATGAGGCACACCTCTTTCATAACTCGAGACATAAAAGGAGTGCCCTGGTCGGTAAGTATCTCGACCGGGAATCCTACCCGAGAGAATAATTCGAGAAACTTCTCTGCGATGTTTTTGGAAGTGGGTGACTTGAGGGGAAACGCCTCGGGATATCTGGTGGCGTAATCCACAATGACCAGGGCATACTGGTTTCCTCTGCTTGTCTTCGGGAGGGGTCCGATGAGATCCATCGCTACTCTTTCAAATGGCTTCCCAATGATCGGGAGGGGTTGCAGGGGAACAGCCGGTGGTCGGTGTACGTTTTTCCGTTGGCACACGTCACAAGTCTGGCAGTGGGTCTTGATGTCCTGGTAGACTCCTGGCCAGTAGAAATTCTTTAGGATGTTCTGGGTGGTCTTCTCACTGCCTATGTGCCCAGCTAGGAGGTGGGTGTGGGCATAAAACATGACCTGCTCTCTGAAGCATACCGGGACGAGTAGTTGTTTAGGCTCTTCTGCCTTCGCCTGTCGGTATAACAGGTCCTCCTGTATCAGGAATCGGGGATATCTGGGATTGGGGTTATCGTGGTCAGCATGAGCTTGTTCCCAGGCATTAAGCAAGGTGGAGTCATTGGCTTGGGCGAACTGAAAGCTTCTGTCTCCCTCCCAGGGTTCAGGGGCAATAAGCACTGTCTTCGGGTCCCCCCCTCTTCTTTGCAAGGTTTCAGAAAAAAGGTCAAGAAAGTGGGGGTTATCGGTACCTAGTATAAGCTCTTCTGGTAGGCAATCCAATAGGCCTACTTTCACCACTATCTGCCGGCCCCCTTCCAACCCTAAGGGGACATACGCGACCTGGTAGCTTTTGACATCGCCATGGACGCATTTGATATGTACTAGAGACTCTGGTATTACCTGGGAAACACACACAAACTTACTCTGTATCACCGACTGCTTGCACCCGGAGTCTAACAGAGCCTTAACGTCCCTTCCGTTCACCTGAACACTCACGTGGTATGCCCCTCCCAGCTCCGCTGTAAACATCACCGGTCGGGGTAGATAGCCGACCTCCATAGGTTCTTCCTGAATCCTTTTCTTAGGGCAAAATCGTGCTATATGCCCCCAAGTGCCGCAGTCGAAGCATTGTGGGCCTCTGAAGGGAGCAGGGTCTAAATGCAGCGGTCTGGGTGTAGGCAACCCCGGGGGTGGTCGGATTTTCCGGTCGATTCGAAGTGGGGCTCTGACATTCTTCTCGGGCTCCACCGGGTGTACCCGGGGTTGGGCTCTTGAAAATGTTGAGGCCATTTCAATGGCTTGTGCCGTGGTCAAGTTAGAGTGTTGCCTAAGCCATCGTTGAGTGCCGAATGGCAGGGCCTCCAGATATTGCTCTAAATACACTTTGTCCATTATATCCTCCTTACTGCTCTGGGCGGGTGTTAGCCACTTATCCGCGGCCGCCTTCAGACGAAAGAAGAGAGTCTTAGGGTTTTCGCCGGGGTTCCCTCTTTCCTTGCGAAATCGTACACGATAGGCCTCTGCGTCTAGTCCCAAGTGGTCAAGGATGATGACCTTTATCTGGGCATAGGGTGTCTGACCGTTACTATTGGCCACCTGGTACGCGGCCTGGGCCTCACCTGTCAAAAGGGGGGCCAGAAAAAAGGGCCATTTCTCCAATGGCCATCCACAGGCGAGAGCTACCCTCTCGAAGTTTACCAGAAAGGCATCTGGGTCTTCACCCGCAATATATTTCTGTAATGATATACCTGATGGGGTGGGGTTTGGTCGCACTTCTCTCACTGGGTTGCCGGCTTGATCAATCCTGATCGGTTGCAACTCCCCCAAAGTCTTGACAACCGAGTCTCTGAGCGCATCTCTATCCGCCTGGGCAGTGGCTATCTGTTGTTCAATCGCCCAGCCTAGCTGCTCCTGTCCTTTAACTAGCCGTTGTAATAAGTCCTCCATCTTATTGTCACAGATGGCTATCGAGGTGCCCGCATTCTCCACCAGTTGTGACGCCTCGGGATCGCCCTGGTCTTGGACTATCACTAAGGGAATGAACGGGGTCGTGGGGGTAGGAACTGCCCCTTCAAGTAGACTCACGGACACTGGGAATCTCGGTAATGCAGGCTTTATTGCTTTCAAAGTACGTTTCCTATACGTGGTTTTACGGTAGTAGGGAAGCGCTGTCTCTGCTTCCTCCGTGAGTCTTTGTAACCGTTTCTCCGTCGCTGTTTTCCTCTCCTCCCGGTGTCTTCTGGGACTGGGAGTCCGATCCTTCCGCTCCACGGTGTCGGGTCGCCTCGTCAAGGTGTAAAGAAGAGAAACAAGGTTTTAGCCTCCTGGTCAGACCGTTATCACAGGGAAAGGGGGTGAGGACTCACACGTGCACAGCTAGGTTCTAAGGTGCCGGATAGTGAGGGGTGGGGTAGTGCACAGGGTGTGAGTGTAAGACTCCTATGGCGGTTTCGCCCACTTAAAGCCCGCCCAGCCCGCAAGCCGTGACCGTACCTCAGGTAGCCACACTTCCCTCGATGAAGTGTGGCTGGGCGAAGAGCCTTCCCGTTGGCCTCCTGGCTTTCTCCGTCGTCCTCTCTCGGCTGGTCCGACTTCCGTATCCCGTCTCCGATCCTCTCCCGTCTCCTGCCTCCGATGTTCTCACTTCTCCTCTCCTTCCACGTCCGCTCCGCTCCACTCCCGACTCTCCTCCTCCTCCGCTCTACTCCGCTCCCGACTCTCCTCCTCCTCCGCTCTACTCCGCTCCCGACTCTCCTCCTCCTCCGCTCCTTCTCTTCGCTCGCCGTCTCTCTCGCCTCCGAGTGTATAACACACCTGACTGTGTTCCTGGGCGGCTTTTACCTGAGTCCCGGAGGCGTGTCCGGTGAGGCTCTCGCTGTCCAGCTCCGCCCAGTTAAAGAAACAGCGGTCTTCGACCTCTTCGGTGTCAGTGTCCTCCAGTTCTGTAGGTCCCCGCCAGGCGCCTGTGTGCTGTTCAAAGAGAGGGGAGACAGGTAAGCCTGGCGGACCCGAGTCCACCCCGTCACAGTACAGTAGTTACTGGTTGTGTTCTTTTTGCTACTTGTACTTTGTGATGGTTCTGACAGTGGCCCGATTCGCTCTGTCATGTATATAATCCCCTGTGAATTTCTACCTGGTTCCAGTTGGCACTGTGTATATTTTGTGATCATGATTCTAATGTGTTTTGGATAATACACAGGCTTTTTTTATATAACCTAGTGTGGAATTTCTTTTGTGGGTGCCTAGTGTGTTGTTGCTGTGTGTGTGTGTGTTGCACCAACGCTTTACACATTGCCTCTGGGATAAGCCTGACTGCTCGTACCAAGCTACCAAGGAGGTGAGCAGGGGTTATCTTCAGCGTGTAACTCTGTTTTCCTGAATTGAGTGGTGGTTTCTGCTTGGCTTAGGCGCATGCCCTAGCCAACCAGAAATCCCATTTCTATCAACCCATATGTGAGGGCTAGAGTTATTATCACTCTCATATATGTGAGGGCTGGAAAGGCTGTCTCACTGATTTTTCAGGCCAGTATCGTATCACTATCAGCAAATATGTGAGATCTGCAGGGAATATCTCTCCAATATTTGAGGGCTGGAGTGCTAATTTCTGCCTCATGTGAGATCTGGAGTAGATATCTTCTACCATAGCTAGTCATATTTATCATGCATGTAGTGGCTGTTTTTTTCCAAACATGTGCTCACTGGACGCATAGGCCCTCCAATATTTAAGGAGTGGATTAGATGTATCCATCATCTCAAAATCAAAACTCTCTTCATTCAGCTGTAAACAGCCATAAAAGGATGCAAGGCGTGCAAAATAGCAACAGAATACATATAAATTATATAAAACATGCAAATAAAATATATGAAATCAGGCTTGGGATATTAATACCCAACTATCTGAATAAAAACAGGCTGGGATGAGCAAAACCAAGATTAAGACAGAGTCTGGTACTCATTCATCAATCTACTAAAATTAATCTAAAAACATTGACTATCCATCATCTGTGAAGGGCAGAGAAGTGATCCCCATAGCTTTCGGCTAGAATAGATGTTTCTTCTAGGTGTAGGGGTGTAGTTTGCAATGGCTAGGACTGGTTGTCTCTCCCCTTTCATATTTCCTAATGTAAGTCTGAAATGGGTGTCTACTTGTGTAGCTAGAAAGAGACCCAGAGTAGCTGTCTGCCTTTACAGGCTATCATGACAGGAGGCAGTATACTTCAGATTGTTCACTCTAGGGTATGTGGTGGAGTCGGTGTTGATATTGCCCAGGCCATTCTAAGTAGCTCAGAGTGTCCATAATATTTAGGGGGTCAGAGTAAAAGGTTCAGTTTCAGGAAGTGCACCTTGTGTAACCACTGCGGGGACAGGGCAGGGTTTACTGGTAGAAGCATGGCCCAATCCCTGCGGCACCATGGGGTAACCTTACTCTGCCCTGTTCTGCTTTGACCCTCTGATCCCTGATCCACGACCCATAACCCCTAACTCTCCTCCCATGACATTTCGATCTTGCTCTGAGCAGGCTGAAAATGTCACTGGATTTGTCCCTAAAATCCGGAAAGAACCACAGGAAACGATTCTGCTATTCTCTGGTCTGAGTGATTAATCCTCATTCTATGGACATTTTTTTCCCAAATAAATGGTGGTGTGGGGATACCAGCCAGAATTGTAGATTACAGCACCCATATCACGGCACTACACCAAATCCGGAAACTCATACAGGGACTTGTAAAGATTAAGATAGCCAGTGAAATCTAACGGATGCGTGAAATAAAGTTGGCCTTAAAAACTCAAAGTGCTAGCGTGGGCAGTGCGTCCTATTTACCCTGCCCCGGGACAAACGCAAAGTCGCTGCTTCCCTGACAGGAGTGAATTAGTGAGGAACAGAGCAGCTCTTAGAAGCCCCCAGCCTGCACTTCAAAGGAGGTCAGATATACCTTTGCACTCACCTGCAAGGGGATGTCTAAGTGGTTGGTGGGATCCCCTTTTACCTCTTGCATGAGTCATGTAAAGGGGCGCACTGTCTGTGCACCATCTCTTAGTGACACGCAGACATTGCTTCCTTGACTCTCTGCCCGCTTCCACAGTATGGTGCAGGCGCAAAGGTACATATTCCCCTCATTTCCATTGGCCAAACTGAGGAGGCGAGGAGACACTTCTTATGATAGAACTGCACTGGCATTATCTATATTACAGAAGAGACCACACAAACATCTGTGGCCACCTTCTGTAATATCAAGGTGCCCGGGAGTGCAGAAAGCTGCCACACAAGCCTGTTGCACCACAGGAGCACTTTAAGTATTACAGCCCAGGTGTCAATAAAAGATTTAATTTTTTTTTCTACTTCTGCATTTTAATTTGGGATTAAAATTGATTCTGTGGGTGGATTAACGGGGCATGTCCTAGATGGCGCCCAAGTATTGGTGTTTTCATGGAGCTCTGCTGCTGGTATAAGCAAGCGTGGCAGGTGTTGCATGCTCCGTGCTCCTTGCATGACTAATCTCTACATAAGAACAACAGTGGCATTTCCCCATAAAAGTTGCAGCGAGCCTGTTACTGTGAACGCAGCCTGTGGAGCCGGGATCTACCAATATCAAAATGGCGGCTGCCGCTGAACCTTAACCTCATCAGCTCGGGCGGACCACAGGGATCTGTATCGGACCCTGTCCACCTAACTGTTCTGCCCCTGATGCGGCAGAGGGGATGCCTGTGGTGAGGAATGCCAGAATCTGTGTAGTGGATGCCCAAATGGAGCACACCGGCAGCACGGAGGAGAAGTGGGGCTTAGACAAGAAGAGAGGAGACGAGGGGCTGGAGCGGCCATTCGCATACCATGAGGCGCTGCATCTGGAGTCGATGAGAGGCAACACCATCTCCAGCCAGCCAACTCAAGGACAGGCCTGGGCTGGGAGCGCCGTGAGTGGTACATGAGGAGCACGACTTGTCAGGCCCCGGGGGATGACTGCCTGGACAGCTCCCTCCTGGACGTGACAGAGGGCTTGGGGGCCCAACTTCGAATACCACATAGGAGCCACATTAAGGTACGCCAATACACCTGAACAATCACAAGGGTCGATGTGAGTCTAACAGTGTGGCATCCAGTTGGAGGTCATAGCGCAGTGGCTTGTGCCATTTTAAGACCATTCCTGCGCACTCTGTGGACCTCACACGATGACTAGGCCCTCGCTGTTGGAGGAGATCCCCTCACCTCGGCAGCCTCGGCAGACCCTGGGTTTTTCTAAAGCACAAGCATACAGCAGTTCGGACCAAGCCTTCCTGCATAAGCATTACCCATAGTAAATTCCTTGAGGGGGGGACCCCATTCTTTGCTGGAGGCTCTAGGAAATTGTGACTACAGGTGATATCAGGGGGTCCCAAGTGTTTTAGAGTTGCTGACCCCTCTTCCGCTTCCCCACCTGCCTCACTTGCCTAGTGGCATCTGAGGAGGTGCCCAAATCCAGGAGGGGCCTCTCATAACAAGACAGATCACAAGGCTTGGCCAGGCAGCGGTGAATGGTGATCATAGACTCTGAGTTCTCCCCCTGCCTGTCTTGGTGGCACTCTCTTGGCCAATCATGGCTACACACCACAGCAGTAAAAAGACATGACCCTAAAGGACATGCTCACTAAGCCCCCCTCCAAAAGAACCTGACCAGCAAAGGGATGCCTCATCTCCAACGTACACTCTAGCAGTTGCAACCAAACCAGACCTCCTGGGGGCGGATGCACCAGTCATCTATGCCTTTTTAGAGACCCTCTTTAGCACCCTGAGAGAAGACATTGCAGCCCTCAAATAAGATATGGCAGCATGTGTCAAGGACATCAAGAAAGATGTGGGTGAGCTGGGCCAGAGGGTAAATACCGTGGAACAGGTCAGTAACTCAGGTGAAGAGGAACTCAACAATCACTGGTGCAAATTGCTAGAACTATGTGATAAAAATGCCGAACTGCAATACCAATTGGAAGACCTTGAAAATAGATCAAGACACTCTAATACCAGAATTAAGGGGGTCCCTCTCCAGGCAGACTCCTGCAAACTGTAGGGCAATGTCATCCGATTGTTCTGCCACGTGGCACTAGATCTTGCAGAACAGGACACTGTATTAGATAGCACTCATAGAGTGGGCCAACCTGCCAAGTCACCTGGTATGCCACAGGACACTCTGGCCTGCCTCCACTTCTACCGCCAGAAAGAGGCCATTATGTCGTGGCTGTGAGACCAAAACACTATCACTTTTGAAGGGGAAAAGGTATGGCGATACCAAGATCTAGCTCCTATAACCCTGCAGCGCCATAGAACTCTATGATCTATCACCAAATTTCTATGGGAAAAATGGATCCGATACAAGAGGGAACATCCATTCAGACTTATCTTTGTATGGAACAATGAGACCCACAACATCCGCACCTTAGACGACGCTCTCTCAATGCTGGGCATGGAAACTACGCTGTAGGAGGAGAACACCCAATCTAAACTGCAGAACCTGCCGCGCTCATCCACTGTGAAATGATGCTCCTTAAACTCAACAAAAAAGCATCTTAGCAGAGCCACAGAAACAGAGCCTTAATGAGAGGGCAGACCTGCTGCCAAGACAGCACTTCGGGTTCAGACAATGATTGATAATGGATTGGACAGTATGTTCTTAACTTGCCAGATACTCCGCCTACTGCCTGCAGTCCTGGATGCTTCCCCGGGGAAGATCTGGGAGGGTCCGGTAGCCCTGTCCCCTCTTATTCACGCTTCATCTTTCAGCAGCGGAGCTCCGTCTGTAATTCAATTTGTGAGTAAATACAACTGGCAGTCAATGACATGGACCCCATACATCCTGATCATTGTGTTCCCAGGAGGGGAATGCCACAGCTGTGTTGTTTTATGCTACCCCCTCTCTCCCCTTGTTTAACGACCCCCGCCTGGCACTTCTGCCTCAGGCAACGCTGGCTAGACAGATCTGTTGGGGACGCCACAACTGTGCCGCCCTTTCAGACTGTTCACCTACCTCCATCATACTTCATCCTACAGACTGTACACCTCAACACCGCTCCTGGCACCTCAGTTTATAGACTATTACTATATGACTCCACCATACCCGAAATCACAGACACCATTCACACCTTCCTTGAAACCAATAACACACCTGACACTCCCATTGCCTTACTGTGGGAAACCCTGAGGCAGTAGTCCGCGGTAACCTTATAGCCATTACAGTCAGACTTAACGGAGTTAGAAGGGACAAGCAATCTCGCTTAGAGGGACAGGTAATGGAGTTGGAGGAGGCCTATAAGCAATCTGTCTCAGATAAATGCGGCGTCTGCTTACGGCGGCTTGCAAACAACTTAAAGCCCTCGACATAGATAAGGCAGAATATGCACTCCTTCGTACTAAACAAAGATATTATGTAGCGGGCAATAAGGCAGGCTGCCAACTGGCACATCGGCTCCGTGCTCAAGACATCAAACAAAGAATAGCAGAGATTGAGGGGTCGCAGGACAGCAGAATATACCAGGATGAGCAAATTGCCCAAGAATTTGAGCACTTCTTCTACTCTGCCCTATACGTGGTAGAGGTTCTCGAGCTGGGGAACCCTGAAACCTATTTAGCACAGATCCCCATGGAGTGCATTCCCCAAGATGAGGCTTCACACCTGGACAGGGACATTCGTCTTAATGAGGTACTAATGGTCATAAATAGTCTGCAACAAGGCAAAGCATGTAGCCAAGATGGCTATTCCTCTGAATTTTATAAATTGTTTTCGGCTTCCCAGGCTCCCATCCTAGCCCGCCTTTACAATTTCTTTAGTGCTACCAGGTCCCTTATGGACACTATGAAAGCGCCTAACATTACAGTGCTTCCTAAACCTGGCAAAGACCCTGCACATCTTCCTGTTATTGACGCCAAGATCTTCACCAACATCTTGGCATCCCGTCTCGCCCCTTTTAAGCAGGTCCTGATGAATCCTGACCAGACTGGGTTTATACTCGAGAGGAGCTGCAATGACAATACCAAACATATCTGCCACCTTCTTGACAAAATCCAGCGCTACCGTGTCCCAGCACTCTGACTATCAGTCGATACAAAGAAGGAATTTGACTGTGGGCACTGGCCGTATCTTCAGTTGGTGCTGGCCAAGATTTGGTTTGGTGCTAGCTTCCGACACTGGATTTGGTGCATCTACACAGGCCCTAAAGCACCGGTCAGTATTAGTGGGCTGGTGTTGCAACCCTTCGATGTAGTCTGTGGTGCTAGGCAGGGCTGCCCCCTGACCCTGCTCTTCTTTGTCCTATATAGAGCCGTTTGCAGAAAGAATACGGAGACACCTAAACATAGTGGACATCACAATGGGGGGGCATGGGGGGGTTAGGGAACATAAACTCACTCTATATGCAGATGATGCTATGATAGCCATCACACAACTGCTCGCTTCCTTGCCCCTACTGATGCAGGAGATGGAGGTGTTTGGAAGAGCGTATGGCTTTAAGGTAAACCTTACGAAATCCCAAGCACTTAACCTTACCATCCCAAAAGCTGGTCAACTTAAGCTTGAACCCCTCTTTAACTTCCCCTGGGCCACCGACTGGGTCATATATCTGGGCCTGCATATATACCCTACGTCGGAGAGTACCGCGAACGCAACTAAGCGGAGCTTCTTTTCTCTGCCTGATCCAATCTACATTCCTTGAAGGGTAACACCCTCTTTTGGTTGGGAAGGCTTGCAGCTGTCAAAATGACCTTACTGCCTAAGATACTAGTAAGCTGCAACACCTCATTAATGATTATATTTCGGCTGGTAAAAAGGCATGCTTGGCAAAGAGACAAGCATACCTTGCTCCGGCAGAAGGCCGCCTAGTCATTCCCCACTTGGAATGGTACTACCAGGTGGCACAACTCCAGTACTTGATAGAGTGGTCTAGGCCCTGCACAGAGAAGCAGTAGCTAGGCAGTAGCTAGGATTCACATTTGGAAGGTGCCGTGGCTACCCAGGCCTTATTGGCCGCCAGGGATTTATAGCTCTCCTTAGTCAGAGCAACAACGGGAACCTGGGATACCGTGCAAGTATCACGAAAGCTCCCCACTCGCATCTCACCCCAGACCCCCGATCAAGGGGAATCCTGACTTCCCCCCTGCGCTTCAGGGGACTGCCTTTCTACAGTGGCAAACGCCAATTGTAAGAGTGTGGGGGACTTGTTTGATTAAGATGTTCTTTTGGACTTTGTGAAACTTCAATCTAACTATAGGATTTCTTCCAGTGCGCACTGGCAATATGTTGCCATCCGACATTGGGTTACCCAACCTCACATACACCCACACACCAGCTGGCTTACATCATTTGAGAAGTGGCTCCTCACTTGTCACATGGACAAAAGCCTCCTTTCTGACATTTACGACTTCCTCACCGTCTCAGTGGCCCCAACCAAATCTTCGACACAGCTGCGATGAAAATTAGAATGTAAGCGTTCCTTTACCCCTTACGAATGGCCTGATATATTACACAGAGCCAGCACATCTGCTTGTAGCGTATCCGGCAAGGAGTCACTACTCAAAATGACACACTAATGGTACTACACCCCGGTTAGAATAGTTAAATGGAAGCAGGCCAGGGACACTAACTTCTGGAGGCAATTCAGACATCTAGACACAGTGACACACCTTTTCTGGCATTGCCCCAAATTACAACAATACTAGACGAATGTCCTGACAGATTTTAACGAGATGTACAACATTGACCTCCCAAGGTTTTCCAGTTACATTTTACTAGGCCTTCCCAACGCACTTACATACCCCTATGATCGGCGAGATGACGGGCCATCACACTTGCCCTCCGCGCAGCCAAGCAAGTCATACTATCCAGGTGGGGCACAGATAAGATGCCAAAGCTGCTGGACTGGCAGCACAGCTGTGGGATCTCCTTGGCATGGAAAAACTGACAGCAGTGGTAGACTGAAAACTGCTGCAATTTGACAAAGTTTAGGGCCCTTGTTTATGGTTCCTATTCCACGAATTCCATGAATTTACTTGCCCAGCATATCTACAAATACTCAACCTTACACACCTGGAACATAGTACCATTTGATGTACAGATGTGAGGATTCACCGTATAATCACCACCATACAGTCTGAGCTTTCTACACACTCTAGTTTTGTGTGTTGTTGAGTTGAATTCAATCCATCTTTCCCTTGTCCTCTCTTTCTACTATCCCCTCTACCCTTCCCTTCATCCTACCCACCGTTCTTCCTCTCCGCTTGTTGCCCTTTCACCCTCCTTGTTGCACCTCACTGGCCAATGGACGTAGGCGAGGTGATTGTTGTATCGCTTATCTTCTAAAACTAATAAAACAGATTTAAACCTATGGGTGGATTAATGTATCATTCCATCCATCTATGTACTCATCATGCATGTGCTCTCTTGCTCATCCATGCACTTGTGCAACCATTCAACTATACATTTACCTATCCTTGCATTCACTCACTTGCCCATCCACAATACCACATACAATCTCACTAGTCAAAGAAGAGGCACCATCAATATAAGCCAGAACTTTGGCTTTTTCAAGTGCTTGTTTTATAAAGCAATACTAATCATAATCAAAAATGACCAAAAAGCTTGATTCCCAAATGTACCTTGAAAGGTGTGAAAATAAGAGTGGGGCAGAAATAAGGCAGCAGTAGATTTCAATGTTTTCCACTGGCAGAGAAAAGAGGATGCGAGATAAGGGTGCAAGGGTGTGTGATAGGATAACTATTACAAATGGAAGCCGTGGAACAATACCAGGGGCGGCCTTAGGCATGTGCAAGCTGTGCACCTGCAAAGGGCCACCAAACCCCAGGGGCCACCACATCAATATATATCCTTAATATAATAATCCTCTGAGGATGGATACATATTTGTGTGGCGGCCCCTGGCAGGGATTTGGTGGCCTCTGGCTCTGTTCCACTTCCAAACACCCTGAACCCCCCTCTTCACTGGCCTCCACGCTCCACCCCGCCCGGACCCCCTCTTCCGGGGCCCCCTACCTACGCTCCCTGCCCAGGGTCACCATGAACCTAGAGCCACCCCTGACAATACAACCAACATTGAAACCCCCCCACGGTATGTGGTCAGTAAATAAACATATGAGCCACAACATGCAACACTCCTGCTGCAAAGGTATGGAATTATAGACATTGTCCGAGGACAGTGCAATGCATAGCATCCAACACGAGTCCGGAGCACAGCATTACACTGAATGTTAAAATTATCGCCTTCTGTAGTCATACATTTGTATTAGAAACACTGATTTATTTGAAATAAAAAAGGTGTTATCTTTTTTTATATTTTTGTCGCTCAACCCATGCAAAAAAATTAATCTGTGAGTATATAAATAAAGAGAAAGAATCTAAATTTGGAAAAACAGATACGATCATAATGTCCAATGCATTTTACATGGAGAAAATACAGATGCTAACACTATGTTGTTTAATCCGAGCACAGCCAACACGTGTTTCGTTTTCATCCAAGACTTCCTCAGGGCGTCTATAATGTGTTCAAAAACCTATATCTTTATAGTGTTCCCAATATGATAGTCATAAAGCAATGTAGACAATTATGATGCGCAATAGTAAATATTCAAGGAAGTCCGCGTCAGTGCGATACCAGGTATCAATCATCCAATCCGCGCAGGGTGAGACATACAGGTATGCGTATAATAAGCAAGAACTCCCCTTATAAGGGATACAAGTCCACGGTGTCGAAATCAACGTACGGGAAGAGTTCGAGGCGGCACGAGCACTGAGTGTGTGAGACAAACAGGTGACTGAATATTCAATAACATGAATTTATAAGAATTAGTATAACCTGACCCGTAGTTGAACAGGTTCTGCGAAAAACAATTGTCTGAGTAAAAAAGAAACGGGTATGTGCCTAATAGCAGGGACTGTCGTTTTAAAATCAATGTCATGATTTTTATGGACTCTTTTAAAGGCCATACACGAAAGGCATCGTTTCCAAACTGGCAAAGATAAACTAAGTCATAGGTAGCAAGAGGCCCCAGAAGTTGTCTGTTCCCACGACTGCAAAGGGAGAGAGACCTTTATGTGAGGTCACTGGAACACAGAAGCCTTACCACTGATACCGGTGAACAATTCAGGTGTGTGTAACTGCTATTGCGAAATGTGCTCTGGCGCCAACTTCCTGCTCCTGAATAATGCTTACGCAAACCTGAGGTAACACATTATCACCCGGGTACTGTTTGTGTTCCCAGCTGCCGTCATTGTTTCAATTCTCTAACACACTAGATTGTTGCGAACTTCCCCGAAGGGCAGCGAGAGGTCACCAGGAAGAACTCGTGCAGGTGTTTTCCCACTTGATTTACTCCCCAGTGATCACCAGTCATGTGAAATTGTAGAGCATCTGGTCCCGGGCTGGCAGACATCGATTTGATCACTCTTTCACTGCTATTGATAAATGCAGCCTACACCTTTAGTTTTCCATGGACACCTGTGCCACATGATGCAAAATATGGCACCTTACTGACTTAGGCCAGCGCGCGCGCAGTGCTACATTCTGTAGCGCCATGCAAACCTTAGTAAATATGTTCATGCGTGTTTCCCTCCCTCTCTTCTTCAAGTTAAAAGGCTGGCTTTCCGCTCCTATCGTCTCAATGCGCTTCCCTATACAAAATGGGTTTAATACTCTCTCATGGGCATAGATTCACTAAAATATCTGGGGCAGCGAAAGTGACATCACATAGCCTTTTAACTAGAATGGCATGGCAGGAAGTGAAATCATATGACCCTTGACCCTGATTTTATTCAAGGAACGCATGTCAAAGGACCCTAACATCACAACAACTGGCATGTTGAAGCTGCATAATAACTGCATGATTAGCATAGTAACAAAACACCTACGAATGGCTATTTTATATAGCAACTATATGATGGTGCAGACTTGATATTTGAAAGTTCTAGGGCATCATTTTTGTATTCAAGTAAAAATAACTTTATTCAGTTTCAAGAGAAAACCATAAAAGTTCATAACATCAACATTACAGATTATTATTCCAATTACATATTTATTAAGCAGCGTGAGGGGTACTTCATACAATTCAATTATTTAAAAAGAAGTGGGGAAAAAAACAAAATACAGTCCTTAAAATGTAATCTTTTGATGAAGGTACCAACTTAATACCCCGACAATGTGCAGCCCTCCCCATAAAAATACATCAAAACTTAGGTTGTATGTTAAAGAATCGAACTGTTTGAGTTCAGCTACAATCACAAATACTGTTTCCTAATAGCCATTGCAACTTTAATGTAGTTGGAAACCCTAGTGCACATGTCGTATGTAGCCAAAGAGTGTAAGTAAATAAAACTTTCGATATATAAACATGGCCTAATTTCTTTTAAAATTGGGACTATAAAATGTCCTCTTGGCTCTTTATAGAGGGTGCAAAATAGCATAAAGTGCAATGTGCTCTGGACTGCCGAATTATCACAGGGGCAAGGCGCTAATTTATCTGCCCACCCCGTTTGTTTCGGGAACGCCACTAAAAAGTGCAGGGTAAGTAAGCAAAATCTTGTTAGATAAAATTGTGTCTTTGCATTTATGGTGAATGTTGAATAAAATTGCTGCTGGGCAGGGAATATACAAGGGGGGCCTGCTACCTCGGGTTGAGAGCGGCTTATACTCGCCCTTGTAGAATACACATCTTTTATGATCTTTTTTACATGCTCATGAATGCCGGCTGGGCAATCAAAGTAATGTCCCAATCCTAGCTTGTAAAGGTTATCCTGACAAATCGGAGCCACAGGATAGTCAGTGCTCCATCAAGGTTGATACAGTCTTTAATAACCTCTCTGAAAAACACTAACTCCCCAGATAGCCAGATTTTAACCCATGAAAGCAGGGGGCAATATCTATATGATCCTCTACAAAGTCAAGCCCCAAATCATGATGCCAAAAGATTGTGGGGGCACTATTTGGAATCATCAGTACCCTTTTTATAAATTTGTTTTCCATAATCTGTTACTGGCGGCTGTTTTGGTAACGAGACATTAGTATTAGGGTGGGATGCACAGCGTGTCAGCGAAAGTTCAGTATGGTTGGGTTCACCTCAGGTGGCGTTAATACCTCTAAAAACGCCGTTGATAAGTACTAAAGATGTGATTCCAGTGGGACACTGGGACCATCCCCTTGGGAACACCTTGATTTCCTCTAATATGTAGAGAATTCCACAAAGATTAATGTTTCAAGTTAGTCTTTTTATTTTTCAAAAGTTCATTAAATGTTGATTCAGAAAAACGTGTTGTGCTGCTGCCGAGTGTACCGACGGGCAGAGCGGTGCACTATCCTCCTGGGCTGTTGCCAGGCGAGGAGTGGCATGTTCCTCTAACCCTAAAGCATTATTCCCTGATGAAGGGCATATAGCATTGCCCGAAATGCATTGGATACATTGAACTATAATGATGTCTGAATAATCTAATGTCACTCATGCTTGCTAATGAGTGAAAACATGAATTGAAACAACACGTTTTTCTGAATCAACATTTAATGAACTTTTGAAAAATAAAAAGACTAACTTGAAACATTAATCTTTGTGGAATTCTCTACATATTAGAGGAAATCAAGGTGTTCCCAAGGGGATGGTCCCGGCTGTTTTGGTAACCCCATAATCCTGCTCCTTTTGTTGCCACAGGCACGCATTTGGCTTTGTAAAGTATAACCAGCTCAGACACTGTTTTATGACCCAAATTACAGGCAAAGCGGAAAAGCCTTTCAACAACCCTGCCCGCTTGTTGCACCCTTGTAGTAACAAGCGATTCCCAATTCATCCTGTTGTTAAAAATATTTCCTAGGTACTTCAGCATATATTCTAGTTTTGGTCGTTTTGGGGATACAAACCATAAAGTACGATTTAATAAAATTGACTTTTAAATCAATAAAAGCATAAAGTCAGTGAATGCATTAAGTAATTTTTGGAGGCCATTTGCTGTCAGGGCCTTTAACACGGTATCATCCGCATAAGAAAGCAGCGGGACCAGAGTGCCCACAATCTGTGGACAGTCAATTTCTTTGTCTGATAAACAAGATTCTAGGCCATTGGTGTAGATTAAAAAATGAAAAGGGGCTCAAATACGTCCCTGCCGGACACCTTCTGTAGAGGCTATGGCCTCTTTTTTCCTCCCTGTGGGCCGTATCTTATAGTAACAGAGGTGGAAGCATGGAGCCTACGAAGGAGAGAAATCAAAGCTTCCTCAACTCCTATTTTCCCCATAAGCGCCCACAGCTTATCCCGATTTACGGTGTCAAAAGCACTGGACAAGTCCATGAAGGCCAGGTGGGTAGAACCCTTCTTGGCCTTCATGTACTTGCCCATAATCAGGGACAAGTTGAGGCACTGTTCAGTGGTGCCCATCTCCCTCCTAAAGCCATACTGTGTTCTTGCTATCACCCCTGTATCTGTCGCCCAGGTTTCAAGTCAGGCAATGACAACCATTCCCAACAGCTTCACTGTGGCATCAATAAGGGAGATTGGCCTATAACAAGCAGGGTCACTTCTATTACCTTTTTTTAAACACAGGGACCACAATGGCCTCCTTCCAAGTTTCTGGGATAGGGCCGATCACCACTGTTTTAAACATGTTGGTCAATAATGGGGCACACAGCTTGGGATTACTTTTAAAAAGATCTAATGCCACTCAATCCGGACCAGGAGCTTTCATGCTAATTCCTTTTGCTACGGCTTCCTCAACCGCAGCTACTGAGATTGATGCACTTAGATAAGAGGTAGAGGTTAGATCTAGGGGCAAATCCTCACTGGGTACCTCAAACTGGCGTCCATTAGGATTAAATATAGCTGCAAAGTGAGCTTCCCAGACATCCCCCAGATTCAGGGAATCAATCTTACTCGCCTCTTCGGTAAATAGTGGACAATTTATAATATCCCAGAAGCTTTTAGAGTCCTTAAAGGAACTAGCTCTCTCCAAATCGTCCCAAGCTAAGCACCTTAGTTCTTCTGTCCTGTGCTTGATTATACTTTTATAAGCCTTCCTAGGATTTCTCATTTTGAGCCCTGTCTCGAGGATTAGTGTGGAGTGCCAACTTTAAAGTTTTATGGGCTCTTGAGCATACCGCATTAAATTACCTTATCTCCAGGAGATCCCTGACCTTATTGATTTGTTACATTTTTAGCTACATCAGAACAAATCAGTTGAAATTTCAGAGTAATCTCAGCTGGGGGCAAGTCATGGCATAAACACCTCATTATCGAGTTGTAATTGGCTGTGTTATTTTTTTAACCTCAAATTCAGAGGGGTTTACTTTATTCCAGTTGTGTCTTACCCCTTTTTTGGGATTCAAATGAACTAAATAGACATCTACTTTCCCTGTCTGAGCTATTATACTGAGGGACGCTATGAGGGAATTATGATCACTAGCATTATTTGGCTCCACCTTAAAGTCTCCAATAAGTGGTAAAAACATCTGTGAAATAAACATAAAATCAATAAAACTTTCCCTACCTCCTCCAACATAAGTAGGGTACTGTAGTGAGGAATTACTGGCAAGGTCATTAATGAGGCCCAAATTGTTCTCCATATTAATAGAATTTAGGGCCTCACACTGAGGGGTGTGGATCAAGTGCGGCTGGGGCTGCCCCCCTATATTTAACATCCCACAGGCTTGAATTGGTCTATGGGGACAAGAAGAGCAATTAAAATCACCCACCACCCAAAGAATACATAATGGTTGCCATTTCTCAGCGATCTTATTGATTTCCGCCTGTAAAGCCCCAATAACCTGGCATCTATTTTGATTAAAAATATTATAGTAGCAGTTCACCACTAGTAGCTCGACCTGTAACGTGTTAGAGATCATAATTAATTGGAACCAGGGAGATGTACCAACAACAGTAATTTTTATGGCCTCATATTTAACTGTGATTAACAGTACCAACCCTCCTTTTGCCCTCCCTGCTAAAGAGGGTGTTGCATGTACCGTGTAAGAACAATAACCATTCAGCACAATGTCTTACCTTTACCATTTCTCCTGAAGACAGATGATGTCAAAGCCTGTAATATATTTTAGTCATACCTCGTCAGTCAGTTTGGGGCGAATACCTGCTATGTTCCATGAAATAAGTTTGAGTAGAAACTTATTTTGACCCTAGTTTGCCAATCCCACAAATTAATTATGTATAGCTCGATCAACTACAGTGGTACAGGGCTCCTCCCTAGCCATGGTATAATTAGAAATTAAATTAAGGCAGGGGGAACAGTTTTCGGGTTTGTCTCGGCTCTTCCTACTAGTGTTTATTTTAGAGGAGGAGATTTCAAAAGGATCCACTGAATCCGTATTACTAAGTTCATCTATCTGAACTCCTCTGCCTTGAGCATAATGGTGCAAACCCATTCTCGTCATGACTGCTAGTTGTCTAGAGCACCCAGTTAGTCAGTCAATTTCAGACAGCCCAGTAAGGACATCAAAGCGGTTAGGATGACTAAATGGAGGAGGCAGTGTAAGGGGATGTGTACTTGAACCCAACCACAAGAACTGTTTTCTCGCCATGTGTTCATGTTGAGGTGGATAGAAAAAACCTTATGGGTAAACCTCTATCAACTCACCATATGAGTCTTTAAAGTGCGTCAGGGCAAAGCGTACAAACCATGCATTATTAAAATGAAGCACAACACAATCCCCTTCTCCACGTTTGGTCGTATTACCCAGCCAGCTCATTCGCCTGGCCATAATAATTTTTTCCGACCAATTTATCTTTGGCGAAATTTTCTTAAAACACCAATAAGCCAATTTGTTGACAAGGCTTTGACAAGTTTCTTGCTGGCCAAGGGCCAAATGGGGAACCCCCTTCAAGTTCAAAGTATACAGTGTACATTTCGGCAGTAGGTTTAACACGTCTGTTGCACCCCGCCCACTCTTTTGATCGTAAACTGGGCCATTTGCGTTTACATTTCCTTGTAATGGTCTACCCCTCTCTGTCATGAATGATCTTGATTGATTTGTGACCCCCTGACCTGGCTTTTTGTTGTTCCTATCGGGGTTCCCAGCCAAAACGGGGCCTGTGGTTTTGAAACCATGGGATTGTTACTAATATTATTAACAAGGAACCGTGTCCGGCTAGCAGTACCAGTGGTTTCTTTTGACAGCAGTTGTTAGGCAGTAAAAAGGTACTTGCGCAATAACTATCGAGCCGGGGGGGGGGGCGGTAACGTACAGCGGGAGGGGGGTCGGGAAGGCTTCCTCCGTTGGCGGTCTGGGGGGGGGCGGGAACGGACAGCGGGAGGGGGGTCGGGAAGGCTTCCTCCGTTGGCGGTGGGGGGGCGGGAAACGGACAGCGGAAGGGGGGTCGGGAAGGCTTCCTCCGTTGGCGGTCGGGGGGGCGGGAACGGGATGAAAACAAGAGCAGACAGAAAAAATACATTAAGAGCGAAAACGTCAAAATACGTAAACTTACAAAGTGAAAACACATTTATAAACAAAATGCTCCTTACCTGATCGCCTCGTCGGAACTCGAATCTTGCAGCCAACTCCAACAACAAACACTTCAAAAAAGACGAAAACAGGCGGACTAAAAAAAAAAATAACACACACCCACCGCCGCGATGACGATCAGAAGTGGGCGGAGAGGGAAAAAATCGCGGGAACGCCCCCGAATCTGGTCCGGCCTTGACGGACAGATCCGGCTCCCAATGGCTAGCCTCCATTTATGGAGCTAGCCAATGGGAGCCGGGGGACGTTCCTGAAGCCAATATATGTAAACAATAGATTTCACTTGCGCAGATCGCCAGGTCGAAACCTAAAAAGGGGCTCTATACGGGGGACCTGGCTGTTTACAGTATATAGTGTGCTTAAAGGGGTCAAGCGATTCAACAGGGAACTAGGAATTACATCATTTAAATCTGAACTTCTTGGACAGGCAACATTATCAATCTGTTTTTCAGATACTGGGTTATTATTACCTAGGCCCATCGACACTCAGCCAAGTCGCCTTTCAATACAAGCTAATCTGGCTAGAATAGGTATCAGAGCCTCTTGTACAATTCTACTGAATTTATCAAGTGTTATGTGTTTAGTTGGATGAGCTAATTCTCCCTCCTCCCAACTGGGTCCTAGAAGTTTTTCCAGTTAAGTGGGTTTTCTTAGTTTTTTTAACCCTTGGAGAGTGACCTTTTAGTTTACAATCAACTCCTGCCAAGTCCGTTTGTTTTCTTTTCCCTCCAGTTGCAGCTTGTAGTATAGTAGATTTCGTCGCTGAGCGAGTGATGGAATCAACTCCTTCATTGGAAGCATGTAAGACACCCTGACTCAAGATGATTACAGTTGGAGATAGAGGGGGCTGTGGCCTCTGCTCAGCAGCTATTTCTGGTGTAGTTACATGAGAGTCAGTTGGGACAGATGTGATTGAGCAAGGAGCTAATGAGAGTCTGAGCTCAGCGATTTCTATCTCCTTGGTTAACGCTCCTACCGCTTTTTGGAGGTAGCCACCCAATGTGTCCATTGTCTTTGGTGCAGGGGTAGGCTTCTGTCGTCCCATGATACAAATTGCCTTAATTAAAAACAACTGGGGAAAAATAAGAACAAAAAGTTTAAATACTTTACCTTCACATAGCTTCTAAGAGCTATGCCTTAAGACCAGAAGCCTGCAAGTCCGGATGAAGAAAAGTTGGCCCAGCCCAGTCTCCTTCGGGCTCTGACAGGGGCAGACGGGCCGCCCTTGGCCCGGGCACTGTCAGGGCAAGCCCAAACGCGTCCCGTGCCGCGGGAGCCAGAGAGTGCCTTTATGCGCCTACGTGGGAAATGGCGCGGGCACCTCCTGGCGCTATGAATGGTGGGGGATGCCCCCGTCCTTCAAAGGGCTGGTGCAAGTCAGTCAAACGGGCTCCTGATGCAGGAAGTCACTAGCAGGATATCTTTCTTAGTTAGAAAGGTAAGTTCCTGGTACTCTGACAGTAACTCCTTGGACAGCAGACTAGCTAAGCCTAATTTTTGTATTGAATTCTAGTGTGCCAGTGAAGCCAGTAAGTCAGACTTCTTCTAGGTGTTTTCTGCCCCGATTTTTTTTTTTAAAGAATGGGGCGGAGCATTGCATTTTAAAATACAATTTGCATATAAATTTGCTAAAATTCCATAGGCATCGAAAGTGCACTTATTAAATATTCAAGTCCTTCCATGGCATGTCAAGACAATGAAACCTGACGTTCCTCAGGAGCTGACCCATTTTCCCCCCAAAATGTGCTGTGAGTGCCACATGTCAAAAATTACCTCCATTGTGCCAAGGTCAGTACTTTCTCATGGGTATCTCCAAATGCCATAGGTGTCCCCTTAAATCATCAAGTGCTACAGCAACAAATGATGGACGGAATGCTGAGTAAATCAAACATTCACCCCCAGTCAAGAGATCTGGGTTAAATCCCTCGTTCTTTTGCTAACCCACCCCAGTTTGGACCCAGCCATATGCAAATCAGTCTTGACTCTGAACTGCCAAGCCAGGTCCTCACTGAACTGGAAACAAGCATCCTGGGGCCGGTTTCGGGGTTTCACCCATCACCCAGGCTAGCAGTTCTATATCTCAAACCTGGAGGTAGTGCAACATCCTTCTATAGAAAATAAATGAAGTAATGGCGGAAGGGACTTTAAATAGCCCCCAATAGGAAATGATGTTAAAATAAATTATATCATTTGAACTTTTAAAAAATGTATAAATATATTGGATTGAATGGGGTTAAATAGTGCATCTTAAAGCACATTTTTCATATGCATTTGCTGAAATACCATAGGCACTGAAAGGGCATTTACAAAATATTCAAATCCTTTCATGGTTTGCCAAGCCAATGAAAACGAACGCTCCCTAGGACATTTTCACCCCATTTTTTTCAAAATGTCCTATGTGTGCCTCATATGTCAAAAATTGTTTCCATTGTGCCATGGCCTACATTTTGCCATGGAGGCTCCTTTATACTGAAAATGGAATTTTGCAATTAATCACGTCCTTATACCATAGTTGACCCTTATGTCAAATATTACCCGAGTATGTCAGGGCCAGCATTTTGCCATGGTTGCCGCCACAACATATGCCAGGTTGTTCACCTTTATGATACAATTTACTTCCAGTGCGCTAGAGCCAGCATTCTGCAACTGGTGCCCACATGCCAAGAATCTCCTCAAGTATGCCGGCATTTTTCCACAGGTGCCCTATATGCAATGAATTACCTGAAGTATGCCAGTAGCAGTATTTTACTATTGGTGTCCTTTATGCCACTAATATACCCTGTGTGTCATTGCCAGTATTTTATCACAGGTGTCTGCCATGCTACAATAGCCTTAAGTGTGCCAGAGCCAGTATTTTGATCTGGGTGTCTCTATAAGACAATATTTACCATCACTATGCCATGGCTAATACGACAAACTTGCAAGAATCACAACACATTCTTACACTCACGTTCACTCACTCACACTCATTCTCTCAGTCATTCTTTCTTGTTCACACTACCTTACACCCATTCATTCTCACTCTCACTCAATCTCACCCAATCTCACTCACTACCTGTCACTGATTCTTACCCACTTTCATTAACCCACACATGCTTTAAACATACAGACACAAATACTCACAAACAGATACGCTCTATCTCACATTAACACACTCTCCCCCACAAGCAAGCACACAATATACATTTAAAACCATTTTCTATGACGAGAGCTGCCATCAAAGGTCTCGTCTCAGTTCTGTTTGTTAGATTTTTTCTAACACTAATAGTAAATATTAGAATATTATTCCCCATTATTAATTAGAAAAATGGGCAGAAAATAAGGAATACGGACCCACCCATGTGTTCTTGGCACTGATTTTGAAATCTCTAAAGCCAGGGTTACAAAGGCAGATCCAGGAGTCGCAAGGTTTAGGCCAGGGGTCACTGCTGCAACCCCTGGTGAACAGAGGGCTTTTACAGAGTAGTTATATTTCTGATTGGGTCACTGCCTACATGACCATTGAGACAAAGGATTCCAAAGGACAGTGCTAGAGTTAGCAGATCTTACCTATTGATGTGGGGTTTCCTATTGCCAGGGGTGGTGGTGATCTGGAGTCTTTGTCAGTGAGGAGAAGAACAGCCTGTTAATAACTTTTTTTGTGATGTTGAACTTTGTTTTTTTATTTTACTGAGTTTTACATAGCATAAACTTGACCCGAAGGTATTGGGTATCAGAGCGCTTTACATAGCACCAAGGGCCCGATGTTAGTAATCTCGATTTACCTACTCTTAAATACCGAATCATACCGATTCGGTATTTAAGAGTAGGTAAATGGGATGTAGGTAATTTCTATGTTCAAATTACCGAATCGGTAAGATTCGGTAATTACCGTATCGGTATTTACCGATTCGGTAATTGCCATTCATTCCTATGGGCCTGTAGGCCCATAGGAATAAATGTCAATTACCGAATCGGTAAAAACCGATTCGGTAATTGGGGGAAACATTGAAGGGTGGCAGGGTGTCACTTTGACACCCTGTTGCACCCCTCAATCGTGTATGGGTGCACATGTTGCAGACATACATGCCCTAAGGGCATGTATGTCTGCAACATGGCAGCGTTTGCAAAGCAAAAAAAATGCTTTTTCAAGGCTTTTCATTATTTACCACCAACTTCTAGTTGGTGGTAAATAACAAATTCTGAAAGCCCTGTAGCACTGATTACAGTGCTACCTTATTATTATTATTATTATTATTATTATTATTAAAGGCTTTTATAGCGCGCTCTATTACTAAAAAAATAGTATCCTGGCGCGATTGAAGGCAGAGCAGTTTGGGAGAGGACAATTATCTAGGAACAGAAAATAAAAGAAAAGGGAAAAATTTAGACTATAATATTAAACAAGCATTGGAAATGCAATAGGTCTCGCATTAGAAAAGTTGGAGTTATTGGTATTGTAAATGACATATGTTATTTATTTGTTGGTTTTTAAAATTGCTAAATTGATGGCTTTGTCATTTACAATGCCAATAGTTATAACTTTTGCGAATGTGACACCTATAGCATTTGGAATGCAACATATTTTGTATTCACGTGACTTAGATGGCAGCTCTTGTCGTTAGGCCACATCTCTAGAGAGCAGGAGAGTGCAGCAGGGGAGAGAAGCACAGCAATGCAATAGGTCTTGCATTAGGAAAGTTTGAGCTATTGGTATTGTAAAGGACACATTTTTTATTTATGTGCTTGTTTTGAAAATAGCGAATTAATAGCTTTGTTATTTACAATGCCAATAGTTTTATCTTTTGCAAATGTGACACCTATTGTAACACAATATGTGTTGTGAGGGTGAGTGAGGGTGAGGGTGAGGGGTTGAGGGTGAGGTGTTGAGGGTGAGTGAGGGTGAGGTGTTGAGGGTGAGTGAGGGTGAGGTGTTGAGGGTGAGTGAGGCTGAGTGAGGGTGAGGGGTTAAGGGGGAGGGGTCGAGGGTGAGGGGTTGAGGGTGAGGGAGGGTGAGGGGTTGAGGGTGAGGGAGGGTGAGGGGTTGAGGGTGAGTGAGGGTGAGGGGTTGAGGGTGAGTGAGGGTGAGGGTGGGTGAGGGGTTGAGAGTGAGTGAGGGTGAGTGAGGGTGAGGTGAGGTGTTGAGGGTGGGTGAGGGTGAGGCTGAGGGGTTGAGGTTGAGTGAGGGTGAGTGAGAGTGAGGGTGAGTGAGGGTGAGGGGTTGAGGGTGAGTGAGGGTGAGGGGTTGAGGGTGAGTGGGGTTGAGAGTGAGGGTGAGGGGTTGAGAGTGAGGGTGAGGGGTTGAGAGTGAGGGTGAGGGTGAGGGGTTGAGGGTGAGTGAGGGTGAGGGGTTGAGAGTGAGGGTGAGGGTGAGGGTGAGTGAGGGTGAGTGAGGGTGAGTGAGGGTGAGGGTGAGGGGTTGAGGGTGAGTGAGGGTGAGGGGTTGAGGGTGAGTGAGGGTGAGTGAGGGTGAGGGGTTGAGGGTGAGGGGTTGAGGGTGAGTGGTTGAGGGTGAGTGAGGGTGAGGTTGAGTGAGGGTGAGGTGTTGAGGGTGAGTGAGGGTGAGGGGTTGAGGGTGAGTGAGGATGAGGGTGAGTGAGGATGAGGGGTTGAGGGTGAGTGAGGGTGAGGGTGAGTGAGGGTGAGGGTGAGTGAGGGTGAGTGAGGGTGAGGGTGAGTGAGGGTGAGGGTGAATGTGAGTGAGGGTGAGGGTGAGTGAGGGTGAGTGAGGGTGAGTGAGGGTGAGTGAGGGTGAATGTGAGTGAGGGTGAGTGAGGGTGAATGTGAGTGAGGGTGAGTGAGGGTGAGGATGAGGGGTTGAGGGTGAGTGAGGGTGAGGGGTTGAGGGTGAGTGAGGGTGAGTGAGGGTGAGTGAGGGTGAGTGAGGGTGAGTGAGGATGAGGGGTTGAGGGTGGGTGAGGGTGAGTGAGGTTGAGGGTGAGTGAGGTTGAGGGTGAGTGAGGGTGAGGGTGAGTGAGGGTGAGGGTGAGTGAGGGTGAGGGTGAGTGAGGGTGAGTGAGGGTGAGTGTGAGTGAGGGTGAGTGAGGGTGAGGATGAGGGGTTGAGGGTGAGTGAGGGTGAGGGGTTGAGGGTGAGTGAGGGTGAGGGGTTGAGGGTGAGTGAGGGTGAGGGTGAGTTAGGGTGAGGGGTTGAGGGTGGGTGAGGGTGAGTGAGGGTGAGGTGTTGAGGGTGAGTGAGGGTGAGTTAGAGTGAGGGTGAGTGAGGGGTTGAGGGTGAGGTGTTGAGGGTGAGTGAGGGTGAGGCATTGAGGGTGAGTGAGGGTGAGGTGTTGAGGGTGAGTGAGGGTGAGGGTGAGTGAGGGTGAGTGAGGGCGAGTGAGGGTGAGTGAGGGTGAGTGATGGTGTGGGTGAGGGGTTGAGGGTGAGTGAGGGTGAGGGGGTTGAGGGTGAGTGAGGGTGAGGGGTTGAGGGTGAGTGAGGGTGAGGTGTTGAGGGTGAGTGAGGGTGAGTGAGGGTGAGGGTGAGGTGTTGAGGGTGAGTGAGGGTGGGTGAGTGAGGGTGAGTGAGGGTGAGGGGTTGAGGGTGAGTGAGGGTGAGGGTGAGGGTGAGTGAGGGTGAGGGGTTGAGGGTGAGTGAGGGTGAGGGGTTGAGGGTGAGTGAGGGTGAGGGGTTGAGGGTGAGTGAGGGTGAGAGGTTGAGGGTGAGGGGTTGAGGGTGATAGAGGATGAGTGAGAGTGAGGGTGAGTGAGGGGTTGAGGGTGAGGGGTTGAGGGTGAGTGAGGGTGAGGGGTTGAGGGTGAGGTGTTGAGGGTGAGGGTGGGTGAGCGTGAGGGTGAGCGTGGGGGTGAGTGAGGTGTTGAGGGTGAGGAGTTGAGGGTGAGTGAGGGTGAGGGGTTGAGGGTGAGTGAGGGTGAGGGTGAGGTGTTGAGGGTGAGTGAGGGTGGGTGAGGGTGAGTGAGGGTGAGTGAGGGTGAGGGGTTGAGGGTGGGTGAGGGTGAGTGAGGGTGAGGGGTTGAGGGTGAGGGGCTGAGGGTGAGTGAGGGTGAGGGGTTGAGGGTGAGTGAGGGTGAGTGAGGGTGAGGGGTTGAGGGTGAGTGAGGGTGAGAGGTTGAGGGTGAGTGAGGGTGAGGGGTTGAGGGTGATAGAGGATGAGTGAGAGTGAGGGTGAGTGAGGGGTTGAGGGTGAGGGGTTGAGGGTGAGTGAGGGTGAGGGGTTGAGGGTGAGTGAGGGTGAGGGGTTGAGGGTGAGTGAGGGTGAGGGGTTGAGGGTGAGTGAGGGTGAGGGGATGAGGGTGAGTGAGGGTGAGGTGTTGAGGGTGAGTGAGGGTGAGGGTGGGTGAGCGTGAGGGAGGGTTGAGGGTGAGGTGTTGAGGGTGAGTGAGGGTGTGGGTGAGGGGTTGAGGGTGAGGGGTTGAGGGTGAGTGAGGGTGAGTGAGGGTGAGGGGTTGAGGGTGAGTGAGGGTGAGGTGTTGAGGGTGAGTGAGGGTGAGTGAGGGTGAGGGTGAGGTGTTGAGGGTGAGTGAGGGTGGGTGAGTGAGGGTGAGTGAGGGTGAGGGGTTGAGGGTGAGTGAGGGTGAGGGTGAGGGTGAGGGTGAGGGTGAGTGAGGGTGAGGGGTTGAGGGTGAGGGGCTGAGGGTGAGTGAGGGTGAGGGGTTGAGGGTGAGTGAGGGTGAGGGGTTGAGGGTGAGTGAGGGTGAGAGGTTGAGGGTGAGGGGTTGAGGGTGATAGAGGATGAGTGAGAGTGAGGGTGAGTGAGGGGTTGAGGGTGAGGGGTTGAGGGTGAGTGAGGGTGAGGGGTTGAGGGTGAGTGAGGGTGAGGTGTTGAGGGTGAGGGTGGGTGAGCGTGAGGGTGAGCGTGGGGGTGAGTGAGGTGTTGAGGGTGAGGAGTTGAGGGTGAGTGAGGGTGAGGGGTTGAGGGTGAGTGAGGGTGAGGGGTTGAGGGTGAGTGAGGGTGAGGGGTTCAGGGTGAGTGAGGGTGAGGTGTTGAGGGTGGGTGAGGGTGGGTGAGCGTGAGGGAGGGGTTGAGGGTGAGGTGTTGAGGGTGAGTGAGGGTGTGGGTGAGGGGTTGAGGGTGAGTGAGGGTGAGGGGTTGAGGGTGAGTGAGGGTGTGACCATATCCATTCCAGACACTGATAATTAATTGGCGACAAAAGTTATTATTTGACGTGGCATATCTTAATTGCTAGGTTTTTTAATTACTAGTTGATGTTTAATTTTTGTAATCATTTTTTTAAGTATGCACCTCTTAAAAAAAAAATAAAAATATTGCTTGTTATGTATTTCCATTTGTAGACCTAGAATAGTTATGGTGCATTGTATGTAGCTTTAAAAAATAAAAATGTAGACTGCTCAATGTATTTCCGTGAATAGATGCAGGTTGCCTCTTTCTGTCAAATAATATCCCTTGTTCAACTTACTATAGTGGCGCGGCATACTATGAAGCAGAGGAGGACTGACTGTCAGAGCCTTGCTCTTTCCTCTCTTGCCAACAGGGCTACTCCAGAATAAGACCACGAGAACCATAATTTGTGAAACATGGCCATTTGACTCGCAGCCCGGTCAGTGGAGGGGCTCCGCTTTCTGATCCGTAGAGGCTGATGCGCAGTCACTTTCTTGAAGAGGAAATGGGGAATAAAAACTTTACTTTTGCAGTGATGTCGATGAACCTGGCTTGATGTCACACTGCTGCATTGTGCTGATTTTCTAAGTAAAAACATGCATAGTGAGGAGCACTAATACGGGTTTGAGATGGTGGAAGAGCTGCTTATCTCTTATGGAGATAGATTATCTGGGGGGAGGAAGGGCTCCTAATGGGAAGTGTAGACGGGGAGAAATTGAGAAAAAAAAGCTGAGCAGGGAGGGTGTTATTGCGGCTATCTGTTTGCCCGAGGGGAGGAGAAATGCAGGCCTGAGGCAGAGCACACGCTGAGAAGCTTGTGGGAGGGGGGCTGGGCTGCCTTTGATCTGGTAATGCGAGGCAGGCAGGCAGGGGGCTGGTGGCATTGTGCACGCGCTTTTTAGGGCTTGCGCTTGCGCAATGACCTAAAAAGCACATGCACTTGAAGAAATCGCCAGTGGAATCGCCAGTGGTGGATCAACACTGGATAAGCCGTAATAGAGCTTCGCCAGCGATGCGCAGAAGCGCATCAGCAGGCGAGCCCTAAAAGGTGAGTTTTTAGTCCTTTCTTAAAAGCACTGAGAGTCGATGCAGTTCTTAAGTGAAGGGGAAGAGTGTTCCAGGATTTTGCTGCTCTTACCGAGATTGATTGGCCGCCAAGTCTACAATATTTAAATTTGGGAACGGACATTTGGCACAGATTGGCCGATCGCAGAGGGCGATTAGGGACATACAAACAGAACCTTTTCCTCAAGTAGACAGGGCCAGTTTGATGAATAGCTCGGTAGGCCAGCACTAGAATTTTGAACCGAATCCTGTGGGCAACTGGGAGCCAGTGGAGAGCACATAGCAGGGGACGAGCACTGGAACGCCTAGGAACATTGAACAGGAGTCTGGCAGCGGCGTTCTGAATGACCTGAAGGCGGTGAATCAAGTATGCCGGCAATCCACCGAACAGTCTATTCGAGTAATCCAGCCTAGAGAGAACTAAGGCACGAATGACAGTCTCTTTAGCTTCTACCTACATCGCAAAATACAGATTCGGTAATTTTACTGATTCAGTAATTTTACAGAATCGGTAAAATTACCGATTCGGTAAAATTACTGAATCTGTATTTTAGGTGGCCCTACATCTCATTTTCCAAATACCGGTCGGTAACGGCCGAAATTACCGAATTTCGGCCGTTACTTGCCTACCTACATCTGGCCCAAGTTGTGTTACATGAGGACACATTCATTTTTTGTTAGGCACAGGGAAATTAGGTGATTTACCCAGAATTACAGGATGTTCAGTGTCGTTGCTGAGACTCGAACCCAGTTCCCCAGATTCGAGGACGACCGTCCTAGCCATTAGGCCAACTCCTCTCTCCAAATGTGCTTGAGCACATGTGTTTTAGGGCTTTTACAATTGATGTCTGCCTTGAGGTTAATCGGTAGTCATATGTCCACCTAAAGTGTTATGGACGCTGAGCACCTGGAGAGTGGTTCTAAAATCTATGTGTAAAACAGAAGAATATGCATATTCACTTTTCAGTGCCGATAATTGAAAACGTTGATGATTTTACTGATTTTGCTTCATCTTACCAATGTGCAAGCTGAGTTTTCTACATGGTGCACTCACTGTCTGTCTCTGATTGGCCTGGGTGTTTAGCTAGGGCCCAGGGACTGGTGTGCTCTTCGCTTGAACTTTTATCTACCACCCGATCTTCTTTCCATCACTGCACACTAGAGACATGTTTCCTTGGATATTCTTTTCTTGTCCTACTGTTTGGACAGGTGAGAGAATTTTGTAGTCCTCTTTCTTATCTCAGAACAATGCATTTCTACCATGGTGTAGTAATTGATTCTATCAGGGCTTTAAGTGGAATGAAAAAACAAGGGGGTCTCTTAATTGGGCTTGGCCGATGTAATTAAGGGCGTGGCTTAACTACACGCAAGCTAAAAATCTGTGCTTAGCGTGGTGTGTCGCCCAACTGGTATTTTGCTGCTTCTGTCATTGCATACAAATATATAATACTGATGCAACAAGTAACATTACACCTACAACAAGCCAGGGCTTTTTTCTTTGCCAGTGGTTGTTGTTTGAGTAAGATAAACTAACAACTATGGCTTCGTTGAATAGAATGTTGAAAGTGCTCCAGTTCTGAAATGAAGAGACTGCAAAAGTACTATAGCAAGTCTCTTTGAAGTTACCTCAAAAGCGGTGAAGGGGGGAACTGACACAGAGGTAAGATGTTTTATTTCACCCTGAGGTAAAAAATGGAGAGCCTGATAGAGACCCGTCTCAGCACCTGCTTTATACAACTGCTGGTGCTCAGCACCGGCAAGACCCGGCCCATTTAAAGCCCTAGATTCAATAGGTGTTTCGCACATTGGAAATTGTTTTGGTTTCTTTCCTTTTAACCATCTTTAATTGCTAATTTAAATGTGTATGTGGTATTTTTAATCTTCATAATATAATTTACATTCATTAATATGTACAATATTCTCATAACTTTTTGTCAGGCTCTCACATAAAAACTTTCATTACTTTAAAATAAATTACTCACAACAAATGTCGGGTCACTTGCTATGACCTTCCTGTCCCAGCTTCCTGTGAAATCCCTCTCATCTCCTTGCTTTGCGAGTCCCTAAAAGGACAAAATCTGTTCTTCAGTTGTTTATAACTCTTAATAGCTATTTGTTTTTCTTACAATTTACTTTAAATGCCAAATGTACCTTAGGAAAATAGGCTTAGCTGAACAGTAGGCTGAGAACTGAAGATGGTAGACATTGTTCAGCACATTTTGTGCACTTATGTTTAAAGAGATGAGGCGTAGACCAACAAGTATGTTTCTTTGAACATTTATTTCTGGAATAAGGAGCCCACGACCAGCTGGAGTCCTTCCTCATCGATGCCTAGAGTCAATTGCCATAACAGTACACAAAACTCCATAAAGAAAACTCTGATGGATGAGGAATGGAAATCAGACCATAAAAAGCAAGCATAACAACGGAGTCTCGCGCATAAGAATCCGGTTGGGCTGTGCTCATGACGGAGCGGTTCCGTCACGGCCCATCCCGCACAATAGAACGCGCCGCGCAGGCGCGGCGGCCGGGCCATGACGGAACCGCTCCGTCAGCAGCACAGCGTAACCGCAGCTGATGACGGAGCGGTTCCGTCATCAGCATCGAACCGGTTAAAGCAGCTAGGCATGGACAGATAGTGTGAACTTCTAGAAGGATATAAGAGTGTTGTGGTGGGAGTGTTATTGACTGGGGGCACAACAACACATCAGAGCCACCACCCAAATGAATGCAATTAAGTGATGTATTTTTGGCAACACTCGCCTGTGACTGTGTATGTGGATAGATACTGTATCGATATGTACATATATATACATATAAATATATTAGACATATATATTCACATATATACATATATATTCACACACACACACACACATATATATATATATATATATATATATATATATATATATATATATATATATATATATATATATATATATAGATATATATAGATATATAGATATATAGATATATTACGCCACTCCACTTCCACGAGCAGTCGCTTGCGCTTTTCCTTCAGGAAAAAAACGTGTAGCACAGACCCAGGTAAGTGCTTAAGATCTTCTTTATTTAGCTGTTTAGCATGCCGGCCATTACGCGTTTCGGTACACAACGTACCTTGATCACATGACACGGAGTAGTGTCACCTGATCCCTTAAATGCCAACAAACCCTTTTTTCTATTTTGGTGATGCAGTGTTAAAGTGACAGTGCTCTTTTGTGCATAGAAACAGTGCTACTCGGTAATCTTGGTGGTAACAGTATCGGTCTAGTATCTTAACTGACCAGTTTCTTACAGTACAATACATGGAAAACCTTATATATTGGTTACATATTTGACAAATAACTGTGCAAATAGCGCATTACAGTACATATTTTTGTGCAAATCTCTGCTCTTAGCTGCCATTCTCAGTGTGCAAATTATGCTTTACTTGTAAACAAACACCACTTTTATGTGCAAATTTACGCTGATGTGCAAAGCTCGCATTTGAATTACGGTATAAATACCCTATGTGCAAAATCATGCTATTTTGTGCAAACTTATGCCTTCATTATCATGGTATAAATACCATATGTGCAACCAATATTTTTCTGTGCAAATGTACAACTGTATGATACAAATATTTCCTATAAAATAAAAAATATATATGTTAAAACACAATATCCTCTATATATATACATACTTAAAACCATCATTGAACATTTATCACATGTATTGACACCAACTTGGTCTTTACTCTATTTCAACTACCACTCACATCTCGATAACATTGTTACCATTATGTAGCTACATGTTTTACCAACCAGAAGCCTCTGGTGGTAATGTGATGTGCCCTCTAAAAACTTACGTGATTAAAAAAAGTGAAGTTGGATTAAAAAAAATTTGTACACGGATCACTGGTGATAAGCTGGGAATAAAAACTTTTTTTTATTTAATTTAAAAGGATGATATCAAAAAAGTTTCATGGTTTTTGTTTATTCCTGCTTTTTCCAATTCGTGAGGTCTTTATTTGTGTGGACTCATTTGCACAGGTGTTGGCGTATCTCCCTTAATTACATTATTTAACATTTTCTGACTGGGGGGCTTGTTTTACACCTGTTTTACCTAAGTATTCTTATCAGTTTAGAGACAGGTGTACAGGTCTTCGGTAGCGTTCAGACCATGCGGATGTTTAGAATCTAGATCCAGGATATACCTGGTTTCTAATCTCCGTAATTTTTCATCCCTGTCCCCACCTCTCTTACTTGGGGGTATCGTATCTAATCTATATATATATACATATTTATATATACTAGCAGCCCGTCCCGACGTTGTCCGGGTATGAATTGCTGCCGGCCAGTAGTATTGTTTTGTAGGATTGCGTTTTGATAGCATTTCTTATCTGTGACAGGCCTGTGAAACGCTCCGATTCACAGTGCACTGCTGATGCACTTAAGAGTGCGCGTTCAGTAGTGTGTGAACTCGAGTTTCCCTACTTTATTTTTCCTTGCAATATTATATAGCGCGAACTCGACAACATGGCATGAGCACAATTTACATTACAGAAGAACACATTCATTTGTGGTAGGCACGGGAGACTAAGCGATTTGCCTGGAATCACAGGATGTTGAGCTGATGCCAAGATTCGAACGCAGCTCCCCAGCTCTACAGTTCGCAATTCTAGAACTTGTGGCGGGAGGTGTGTCTAAAAGTGTATGTCGGTGCTGGCAATCAATGAGAGAGACCTGTGCATTTTTCAAATCGGTGGTGAAAAAATATGAGTATGTTGCTGGAGATGTGGGCCGCCGTGCCACCAATCTACTTACCGGGCAGGGTAAACACCCATTATTCCGCAACTTTCTTTCCGCATACCATCACTCCGCATACTTCTATTACGAAAGTACCATGACTCCGCAGTGCCATTATAACGCATGGCATTACATTTTATATGCTTTTACCACGCATACATTTACAACGAAATTCGTTGTAAATACATGAATGATAAAAGCATGTTTTTTTTTTACTGTTTGGATAAGGTAAGTATGGGTATAGGGATATATGTTTTGGGGTACTGAGGTATATGTTTTGGGGTGTTTGGGTATTTTAAGGGTTCAGATATAGTTTTGGGTACAGGGGTATTTTTAGGGTTCAGGGGTAGGTTTGGGTTTTGGGGTACAGGGGTACTTTAAGGTTCAGGGCTAGGTTTGGGTTTTGGGGTACAGGGGTATTTTTAGGGTTTAGGGATAGGTTTGGGTTTTGGGGTACAGGGGTATTTTTAGGGCTCAGGGCTAGGTTTGGGTCTTGGGGTACAGGGGTATTTTTAGGGTTCTGGGCTAGGTTTTGGGGTACAGGGTATATTTATAGGGTTAAGATGGGTTAGTGTTCAAGGGTGTTGGGGTATTTTAAGGAGGAAGGGTGGGTTATGATTATGGGGTTCAGGGGTATTTAAAGGGAGCAGGGTGGACACCCGGAGCTGGAATGTACAGAACCTGGGAAGAAAAAACAATGAAATATTGGGCACAACGCTCGCTTTTTTTCCGTAATCCCGCGCCCTGCACACGCCCACGCCCCCAGCACACGATATGAGACATGGCATGAAGGGCGGAACGTACCACACGCCCCCAGCGTTTTTCACGCCCCCAGTGCACGCCCACAGCACAACGCAGACACGCCTACAAGGGACTACTTTGCTGGCACGATTCTTTTATCTTTTAAATGTATATGGTGGGCGTCTGCATAGCCTATGTCCTTCTGCTGCAACTGCCCTTTCCAACGCTGTATTGGGTGTTGTGATTGGTGCTGTGGTTCCTGAGATAACCCGCCTCAAAGGTTTGGGCTCTCTCTTTATTATATTAGTATAGATATAGATATATATATAGTGTGTGTGTGTGTGTGTGTGTGTGTGCGTGTGTGTGTGTTTGTGTGTAAAGAAGAATGGTAGGGGCCCAAGGTTTTTCACAGGAGATCTTCACAGGTGCACGAATGCCGGAGCTGCCAAATGATAAAAAGCTGCAGTCTTTACTCAAGTTCGTGTCTCCTTTTTCCACCACCTGCCACTTCCTGTGTTCTCTCATTCCTGTCGGTTCCTTTTGATCCCTGCTTTCGCCCTTTGTCACTGTTTCCAATCTTTCTTTCTCCTTCTGTCAGCCTTTTCTGCGCTTGCCAAAGTCAGACAATGACAAATAAGTTTCCGTCCCTAGAAATGCGCGCGGGTGCCAACCACCTGCAACCACCGCTCAGATTAAGCAATTGGGCTAGAGATCTCGCAACATCAACAAAGAGTAATCTCACGTCAGTCTGAGCCAGACGCACGCCTGCGTCACTCTGTGTACTTGCGCCACGCCTTCCTTGGCACTGCTGCGTGTATGAGTCGCCCCGTGCTGTATAAATGCGCGCGGCTGCTGCTCTCCCGGGTAGCACTGGGCCGCACACCTCGCGCAGATCTTATCTGGACTCTACTGGAAGCTTTGAGGGTTTCGGCAGCTTCAAGACATGACGCTTCTACCATTCTCCTTGCTTCTGGTGGCATGTCTGCTCTCAGGTGAGTCTGCGTATGCGCCCTCTAGGCCAAAGATCAGGTTTTCCCAGAGAAGGGGGTTACCAGAAAAAGTGGTGATGGATTTAGGGAAGTAGAGGAAGGGTAGTGTGAGAGGACAGAAGATGATTAAAGGGAATGAGAAGGGATTGGAATAGTGTTCTAAAAAAAACTTGGGGGGGGGGGGGTCCTCGCACTCCATGTCACCTTGACCCCCACTTTCATGGGGGCTATTCCACATGCACGAGCTGTCCCACCTGCACCGTGTATCACTTCTCTCCTTGGCTAGTCGCCCACCATGCACCTCACCCTGGTACTTTCTACAGGTAGCTCTTCTGCGATTATTCACTCCTTTCATCCCTTCTCCATCAGTTGTTTCTCCCCTGTTGTTATTGCCCCTTTTCATCTTGCCTCCCCCTTCTCTCTCTCTGCTGTCTTTCTTGTCTATCACTTGACCATTCTGCCACCTGCCTCTCACTCACCTCTCTCACTTGTCACTTTCTGACTTGTTTCTGTTTCATTATCGCCGCTCTAACCTGCCTCCTTCCTTTCTCAGTTCTTCCCTTCTCACCTACCCCTGTCTTTTATCACCGCACTCTCGCCTCGTCTTTCTCGTTTGTGTCTTGTTAGCACCTCTATGTCTCCTGTCTTCCTCTCTGTAGTATTTACTTCCTCTCTCTCACATCTGTCTCCTCATCTTGTCTCTCAGTCTCAGCTGTCCCTCTAACTTTTTCACAGCTGCCCCATCTCACAAATCTAAGCCTTTTTTACACCTCTCTCTCTTAATATCCTTTTTTATCACCCTCTCTCTCAATCCAAACTCTGCTCGCCCTCACTCTGTCTCCCATCTCTTTTTCACTTCCATTCTTTTTTTCATCCCTTTCTGTATGTAACAACTCTCTCTCCCTGTAACCAGGGCCACTAGAATTAAGCGACTCAGCGGCTGCTGCGTTTTCTGCATAGTTATGGAATTTCTGCATTTGCCGCAAACTCCATCATCTGCTGCATAATCTGCATATTTTAACAAAAGAAAAATTTGTTTCTAGCTCAACCGGATCATGTTACAAAAAAACATTGCAACATGTGTTCCCGTGAAGTAGTAGTGGCCCTTTGCAAAAGTTGACTGGTCATCTCAGTTGCTTATTGCTGTAGTTGGTTGTTACACTGGTACTGATGAGTTGAAGTCTTTTCACAGAAAGTTACTATGAGTAACAAGCATTGGCAAATACAATAGATTCCCCCATGTAATTAATAATACTTAAAAAAAAAGTTTTAGCTTGGTGAGCAGCTGTGCAATATATGTTAAAGAAATTCTGATAGAATGTTATGATTTGCTTATTGAGAAAGGCAATATATTGTGCAGTAACTGGTGGTAATATAAAGAGCTTGTGTACCTTCGGGTGATGTTGTGGCTATATAAAAGTGTTCCAAAAATTAATTAAATTGAAAACATGTTAAATATCAGCTCTATAACATGTTTTTATTTAATTACCCATGGAGAACCATCAATGGCTCTCAGCCAATGTTGGTAATGACCTTTAAAAACTTCAAAGGAAAAGACCTTTAACATTTACACAGTAAAACAAACGCTACTCGCCAAGCTGAGATCTCAGCTACCCAGCTTTATCCAGAACAACTTATTTAGCATTCAACGCACTACCAAAGAAGGTCATATCCCTGCAGTGTTCCACAGAACGTCATTCCACCAATCACAGTCCTAAACACAGCCACCTACCTTCCCGAATGGAGTGGCATACACAGGGCTCTAAGTGGGCCGGGTTTCACCGAGTCTGATCACCGGCAGTTTTTTTATGGGGGCCTCGAAACGGGTCTCTATCGGGCTCTGTTCTGTGCCCTGTCACAGGCGGTCCATTTTTTTTCTGGACTGCAGTGACAGCAGGCACATCTTGTGCGCTTGTTGAGCGTTGCAGAGGAAGGGAAATCCTTTAGAGAGTCATGTTCTCTCTGGATTTCCCTGCTCTTTCTGAAACTAAGGAGCAGCAACATTGTCGTGGTGTCACCAGGGCTTTATGTGGAAGTTTTTTCAATATTCTAAACAAGCCATAGTTGCTGCTTATTTATCTTATGCAACTAGTAAACAATGACAAAGCCAACAGTCCTGACTTGTAAATATGATGTGACTTGTATCATATATCTGGATGCAATGACAAGAACAGCAAAATACAAGCACACTATGCTAAACATAGATTTTTAGCTTATGTGTTTTAAGCCACGCCGTTAATTACATTGCCCACGCCCATTTGAGAGACCCCACCCCCCAGTTTTTTCATCCCACTTAAAGCCCTGGGCATACATGTCTGTTCTAGTATCTTCCAGTGTGTCAAATGTCTCACACAGAATAGGGCCTAGAGGATATGTGGACGTCAGTGCTCTGCTATTTAAACATTTCCAAACATCAATATGTAGAATGAGTTTATTGTGTTTAAAAACAATTGTAACATATGAGCAAATCTGCATCAGCTATTCAAGACACACTTAGTGGTTGACAACTAACACCACTCCCAACCTTCATCACATGGATCACCACTAGAGCATGGAGGCATATGTATACGTAGATGGGTCTAAATACTATTTAACTACACCACCACCACCACCAATATATACAAGCACAGAGTGTTTGCACCCCTCAAAACAAGCTACAATATAAATGACAGTTTTTAGTCTGTAAATGCAATGAATACAATGATGCTGAGATTCCTTCATAGCTGAGATTGTTCTTAGATTCTATTCCCCGTGGGTGCTGAAATTGAATGAGATATTCCACTATTATATTGTAGTGTAGTTCCTATTTCCCTTATAGGCTCTGTGCATTGGAATAATATACACTATAGTTTTGGCATAGGACTGAGGTCAGTATGCCCCTATCGAGCACATTAAACTTAATTACTTTGTGTGCCAGCTAACTCAGAGGTCACAAGAAACTCGTCGAATAAACAAGAAGGGAGTAGTTTCTGACAACCGCATAAACATGACAACTTTGTTTCCCTTAGAATCGGAACAGATCTCAGAATCATGGAAACAATAGATAACAGTTTCACTCAGTCAATCGTGCATGCTTAGTTTCTTCAGAGTTACACAGAAATAGATAGACGTGCGTTTCAATAAAAGGATTTATTGAACAGTCTTATTTCTCGTGCAAGATATATGAGCTGTTAAAATCGCAAGACAGTATGCGAAATATAATACGTACAGCTTAAGCAGTAAGAAGAAATAATACTGCAATAGCATGGTCTTTTAACTATGACATATATTCATATAAACATACATAAATAACACAGGCTAAAATGTGAATACTTTTCTGGTGCTTCTAAATAGTTCTTCCCCAGTGTACCTAACCTAACTGTAGTACGAGGTAAGAATTATGTGCTGTTTTCTATAGTATAGTTTAGCTATAGTTTGTATTGTGTTGGTATGCCAAGATTCCCTCTAGGTTCTAGTCTGCTCCATACCTTAAAATGAGAGAGGTGGGAATCTCTTTCCGGATCTCAATCCCTAACACCCTGAGAAGGGAGTCAGGACACTGGAAGCTGGATTCTCTGTGAGCAGGTTGACAGCGTCTGGTCAGTGCGTCAGGCGGGAACTCGAATTCCTTCCGAACTTGCCGTGGCGAGCTCTATCGAGCTGTGTAGCCAAGCGGTGGTTTGCCAATGTAAGTGAAGGTATATTTATACCTGGAAGGTGCCTAGGAATGCTAGCATTAACATAAAGTCAGGCAGAGGAAGACGCCATAAATGAACCCCTAAGGAATAGTTGTTCATGCATGTTAGAACATTGGAATGTTGGGAGCTCCATTGAAAACAGTGGAGTGCTCCGGGCTTAAAATGGCTGGTATAAACCTGGAGCTCCAACATTCCAATGTTTCTTTGTTCACAGCTCTGGCTGTGAACAAAGGCTTCAGGGAGCCTGAGGGTATTCAAATCCCCTCATGCTCCCATAAGGCTTTGTTCTTTTTTGTTAGAACATGTTCTAATAGCCTTATAGATCTTCGTAGCTGGGCTATACCGGCTATTAAAGTCCCTCTCCTTCGGCTCGGGCCTTTAACGCTGGAGAGGGCCTTTAATAGCCAGTATAGCCCTCTAAGGGCTAATTGTGTAGATATTTTAATTTGCAATTTTAATTGCCCTCACTTCTGTGCAAGACTGCTTCGCTAGAGGCGCGAACTCAGGCTCCTCCGGGCTACAGCGCTGCCGTCTCCAGGCGCTGTCACGTGACCTGACCCACCTCACCCGCCATCTCGAGGGAGGTAAGGGTTGCGGTCTAGTACTTTCAATCCCCCCGCCCTCTTAGAATACTTAAGGGGCGGAGTCGCGGTGTTTTGGCAAAACTTTTACTTGTAAAACGCTCTCCCCTGAGGCGGAAGCCGGGGGATCCTCTCTCTATCCTTTCTACCACTCGGAGAATATTGTTAATTGTCTGACCACCTAGCGAATATTTTAATTGTGTAGATATTTTAATTTGCAATTTTAATTGCCCTCACTTCTGTGCGAGACTGCTTCGCTAGAGGCGCGAACTCAGGCAACTCCGGGCTACAGCGCTGCCGTCTCCAGGCGCTGTCACGTGACCTGACCCACCTCACCCGCCATCTTGAGGGAGGTAAGGGTTGCGGTCTAGTACTTTCAATCCCCCCGCCCTCTTAGAATACTTAAGGGGCGGAGTCGCGGCGTTTTGGCAAAACTTTTACTTGTAAAACGCTCTCCCCTGAGGCGGAAGCTGGGGGATCCTCTCTCTATCCTTTCTACCACTCGGAGAATATTGTTAATTGTCTGACCACCTAGCGAATATTTTAATCGTGTAGATATTTTAATTTGCAATTTTAATTGCCCTCACTTCTGTGCGAGACTGCTTCGCTAGAGGCGCGAACTCAGGCTCCTCCGGGCTACAGCGCTGCCGTCTCCAGGCGCTGTCACGTGACCTGACCCACCTCACCAGCCATCTTGAGGGAGGTAAGGGTTGCGGTCTAGTACTTTCAATCCACCCGCCCTCCCCGCCCCTCCACATGGATAAAAACACAGGACCTTCCCGTCCGCTCCGCGGGCGGGCGCGCCGGCGGCGTGCCAGAGGCAAGCCCGTCTGCGCCCGTCCGTGCCGGGATCGGGCCTAGGGCCACAACCCCTGCCCGACTGGTGCCAAACATTAGCCGGACTTATACCCAACATCGCCTATTGACACTCCGGCCACCACCTAACACTTGTTGTGCTAGGATAGACCCCTCTGCAGTCCCCATCGACCTTGCCACTTATTGCCCCCATTGTACTTGCACAATACCTATACGATTACCCCTCGCCAATACTAAACAAGTAAGGAACGAAAAAGAGGACGTTACAACAATCGCCTTGATTAATGCCCGCTCACTTTGTAAGCACAGGCAGGAGATTGCAGACCTTATAACTGATTTCAAATTGGATATACTGTTTGTTACAGAAACATGGACAGATGAATCATCAGAGCCAGATCTGGCAATTGCAGTACCCGAGGGATATAAAGCTTACCGCCAGGATAGATTCAGACAAAAAGGGGGTGGACTGGCTATAATAGCCAGAGATCAATTTCCTGTTAGAACGAACTCTATTCCGTCCACCTCCTGTGAAGCCATGCAGTTTGCCATTAAGCTATCACCCCTTTTCAACTTTAAAGGAATACTGACATATCGCCCCCCTGGAACGAAAACAGCATTCCTAACTAATATTAATACCACGATGGAATCAGTTGCCACTGAAAGTGCGTTTACGGTCCTAGGTGACCTGAACTTTCATTTGGACCAAGGTCACCTAACAGACACTGCTACCCTAATTTCCGACATGGAAACGTTGGGGTTAAAACAATGGGTTACTTCCCCCACCCACTCAGCCGGCCATACCTTGGATGCCATATTTTCCAACGTAGAAGGTCTACAAATAACCAATATTCTACCCATGCTGTGGACAGACCATCACGCAATATTTGCTAAACTTACCATCAACACCCCTCCTAATAAAAAATCTATCTCAACACCTCAAAAACATTTTAAAGATTGGAAAAATATAAATCATGACGACCTTAGATCAAATCTGGACTGTACTCGCCCAATGTTGTCTACCGACCCTAATTCTGCACTACTTCAATTTCAGACCTGGTTGGGCCAGGCTACAAATCAACTAGCTCCCACTAAAGTATTATCTAGAAATAGAGCTAAACCCACTGCCCCATGGTACAACGAGGAATTAAGGTCACAAAAACAAATTAACCGGAACAAGGAAAGGCACTGGAGGAAAACCTATGACACAGCCAGTAAAATAAGCTACAAGGAATCACTGGCACTCTATAAAGCCATGATTACAAAGGCGAAAAAAGCTTTTTATTCCGACCAAATCCAAAAAGCTAAAAACTCAAGCAGACGACTGTACCAAATTACCAAATCATTGTCAGGCAATACCCCGGATATCACTCCCCCCCCTTCGCAGGCTCTATTTGACTCTCTAGCCTCCTTTTTCTTCACTAAAGTTGATGACATCTATCAGGCCTTCTCGGCCAAATCACCCCCAAGGAAAGCTAATTCCTTCACACTATCCCCAGCAAATACGTTTTCTAGTTTTCAACCAGTCACAACTGACCACATAAGAACTATAGTGTCAACAATTAAATCTGGATCGGCCCTGGACCCTTGTCCTTTTTCAGTCTTCCCGCCTGTAATGGAGTCTATTATCCCATTACTTACTCAAGTCTGTAATTCCATTCTGCTCTCAGGCACATATCCAGACCCGCTAAAAAAAACCCTATTAAAACCCCTGCTAAAAAAACCTTCCCTCGACAAAAACGAGCTAAAAAACTACAGGCCTATTGCGAGTCTCCCGTTCGTAGCCAAAGTAATTGAAAAAGCTATGAACACCCAGATATCTGAATACATTGAAAAACACCACCTCTTGGATGACACGCAATTTGGGTTTCGGAAATACCACGGGACAGAAACAGCCTTAATTAAGGCTGCTGACGATATCAGGGTAATCAGGGACCAGGGGGGACAGCGATCCTGGTAATGTTGGATCTATCAGCGGCCTTCGACACGGTCGACCACACCATCTTGGTCGACTATGTCGAGGGGTTCGGTATCTGTCACTCAGCTAGAGACCTACTTGCCTCCTTCCTGGCCAGAAGAACGCAGGCCGTCACCTTAGGACCTTTTCAATCGGCACCACTTTCATCACCATGTGGAGTTCCCCAAGGCTCATCCCTCAGTCTGACACTATTTAACATCTATGTGTCGGACCTTGCTAATACCATCAAAGCACACGGGATGAGCCTAACCTCCTATGCCGACGATACCCAGTTGGTTTTAGCCATTAAAGGCGACGGAGATCAAGTGGCAGAAAAATTCAAAAAGGGACTGCTAGATATAGGAGAATGGATGGCCACTAACTGTCTGAAATTGAACTCAGAAAAAACTGAGGTAGTCATCTTTGGACCTCTTCTCCCAGCCTGGCCATCAAGCTGGTGGCCAGAAGCTTTTGGCACCCCTCCAAGCCCGACAGCTAAAGTCAGGAATTTGGGAATCATCTTCGACGTAGGACTAAACTTCATGGACCATGCTAATAAAACAGTATCCACTGCTCATCTCAAGTTGAAGATGATTAGGAAGATTTGCCCCTTTCTCCCGGAGTCAGCAATTAAAACTTTGGTCAGCTCCTTAGTGCTATCAACTCTGGATTACTGCAACGGCCTTTTCCTTGATGCACAATCCAGAGTCATAAGCAAACTACAATCTATTCAGAACGCAGCAGCACGTCTGCTCTCTGGTAAAGCAAAACATGAGCCTATATCAAAAACTATAAAGGAATACCATTGGCTTACCATTCGTAACAGAATACACTTCAAGTCCTTATGCATAGTATATAAGGCACTCAAAAACCAAGGACCACACTTCCTGAAAGAGCAGCTTCAACTGTACAAACCAAGTAGACTGTTACGATCAGCTACCCTCAACCAACTAGTCATTCCTCGCTCCAAAACTGTGTCTTGGGGCGACCGCCGCTTTTTGGTAGCAGCCCCGAAGCTATGGAATACTCTTCCCCAAAACATTAGGCTGAGCCCTTCCCTCCTTCACTTCCGTAAACTCCTGAAAACATGGCTGTTTGATCAGTGATTCCCCTCCCTTCCCCACTCTCCTCTCCACAAGTAACTGTATTATCAGCGCCGAGACGCCTGAGGGTATTTGCTGCGCTTTAGAAATGCCAAAAATAAAATAAATAAATAAGGTGGGCTATAAGGCTATAATAAATGAGTTCTTGATGAAATCAATAATCCAAGCAGAGAAAGTCCCAATGGCTTAAGGGTCTGGTTTCTAAGAACTGGTTGTGACGTGGGATGGACGGATGTAGGTGACCATGCCTGTATTTGGCTAGCATGGCTGATGCCTAAATAAGGACTGAGATTCTATGCCTAAATAAGGGCAATGTGAGTTGTGCCTATATAAGGGCATGATTCGGGAAACTATATACAGGTTAAGCATAGGCGAATTTTGCGAATCTGGCGTTCTGAAATTCTGAACTCTGGAGGGGCCCTTGTCAGGAAGCACTACAGGGAATGGTTACTAATGATGAGTTTGAACTTTTGAACCTGCTGAATGCTTTTTTTGTGTTCGCAAGGATTTCTTCCAGTTCGCAAGGATTTCTGCCAGTTCGCAAGGGTTTTGTACCAGTTCGCAATTGCGAACTTACATGTCGGCTCGCAACGGTCACGATTATGTTGTTTCTACGTCTGGTTCATCATCACAGGTTCCCAGAACCCTCTGTTTCACCCCTGCCACCCTCTGTTTACCCATGCCATCCTCTGGTGCATCAATGCCACCCTCTGGTTCATCATCACTGTAGATTATGGGGGGAAAAGCAAGCACACCTGCCTGCTTCAACTGACATGAATTAATTTGGGGTTGATTTATTAATGTGTCACTGTTTTAAAATTCCAGTCTGGCACCTGCTTCCTTATCTGTAATTTGCTTTCTGTTGCAGTGCAATTTTTTTTCCAGGACCTTTGTGGCCTACTTGTAGCTATTCTATGAGCCTGCTGTGAGGGTCAGAGCAGGGTCATATAATTGTTGCAACTAGCAACTGAACTCTGGAGGGGCCCTTGTCAGGAAGCACTACAGGGAATGGTTACTAATGATAAGTTTGAACTTTTGAACCTGCTGAATGCTTTTTTTTGTGTTCGCAAGGATTTCTGCCAGTTCGCAAGGATTTCTGCCAGTTCGCGAGGGTTATGTGTAAGTTCGCAATTGCGAACTTACACCGCACGCAGCAAAAAATCCGCTGCGTGCGGATTTGCGGATTTTGCGGGAAATTCGCGGATCTCGCGGATTGCGAATTTACCGAAAATCCGCAAAATCCGCGAGCGTAACGGATTTTCCGCCCATGCTTAATACAGGTATCTAAATCGAAACACAACAATATGGGCAATGTAAGTGCTATGTTAAAAATGTGACTATGTTGCAGAAAAAACTTGCCCAGTCACCATTTTTAAGTAACTATATGAGCAACACCTAGCATACAGAAACAAGTATTTGCAATGCAATAGGTCTCGCATTTACGCGAGGTTAAGCTATTGGCATTATAAATGACAATGCCTTTTATTTATGTTTGAAAAACCAAAACATAAATAAAATGCATTGTCATTTACAATGCCAATAGCTCAAACTTGCGTAAATGCGAGATCTATTGCATTGCAAATGTTTGTTTTAATCGGGGCTGGAAGGAAAGGGCAATGAGGCGGCTGCACTGGGGGTTATTATGGAAGCAGTATTTGGCATTAATGGGGACTGCCTTCTGGTGTGGGGAGAGGGAGGCTGTGGGTGAAATACCTGCACTCTGGTAATTATGGAAGATGACCAAGCCTTACGGCCACTGCAGCCAATTTTTGAATGGGTCAACCAGGTTGGAGTCACAACGTCGCTTCAACACCCCGATTCTGGGCAAATCGCTGGAAAAAAGGAATGCAACCTTCTGTAATGTAACTGGTGCTCAGTAAAGCGCTACAGTTCCTCCGGGTCGGGTTCGCGCTATATGAAACGGCAAAGAATAGATATATAATCGCCTGAGGAGCAGGGCCGGACTGGGAACCAGAACCGGCCCTGGCAAAGTGCTCGGCCGGCCCCCCTCCACCCCTCCGGGAGGAGAGGGGAGGGGGGAGAGGTGCGACCGCGCTCTGTTACAGGGCCGGTTTTCGGCCGTTTTTGTTACAGGGCCGTTTTTGCAGCATAACGGCCCTGTAACAAAAGCGGCCCCAGGAGCCCAAAACCGGCCCCCAACCATGCGGCCCACCGGGGAATTGCCCGGTGCCCTCAACGGCCAGTCCGGGCCTGCTGAGGAGAGTGCAAACGAGTAGCAGTGTAACTTTCAGAACAAAACACCCCACCACTGGCATTGACTGAGCACTGCTTGGCACAAAGTGGTTAAGCGCCTCGTCAGGGGTAGGAAGCTCTCTGGAAACACTTGTACCCTGCCATAGTATGTTAAGAAAAAGGTTAGTGAGAAAAAAATCCATATTCTGATGTACGTGGATTTTCAAAAATTGCATATACAGGTCTGGTGACGTACAGAGTGATCCATTATGGGATGCTTGCAAAAACAATAGTTGATGGACAGAATGCAGAACAATGTCATACATTCACCCCAGTACAGAGATCTGGGCCTAAATCCATGTTTTTTTTGCACTCCACACCACCCCAGTTCAGACATGGCCATATGCAAATCAGCCTTGACCCTGTGCCTCATGGGAACAGTCCAGCCCGAATTGCCAAGCCATGTCTTTACTGGACCGGAATAAAGCATCCTAGGACCGGTTTCTGGCTATCAGCCGTCTTCAATTGATAGAGAAAAGAACATCCAGGCAAAAACAATGTAGGTAGCTGGCAACTTATTAGTATAGCAAATATAAACACAAGCAAAAGAAAGATTTTTTAAACAGTAAAGACATGGCTTGGCAGTTCGGGCTGGACTGTTCCCATGAGGCACAGGGTCAAGGCTGATTTGCATATGGCCATGTCTGAACTGGGGTGGTGTGGAGTGCAAAAAAACGATGGATTTAGGCCCAGATCTTTGTACTGGGGTGAATGTATGACATTGTTCTGCATTCTGTCCATCAACTGTTGTTTTTGCATTCGTCACCCCGAGTGGGATGGGTATGCTCAGACGTGAGTCCCATGCTCTCCACACCACTGGAGTCAAGCTATCCTGGCTGATGACGGCTGATAGCCAGTAACCGGTCCTAGGATGCTTGATTCCGATCCAGGAAAGACATGGCTTGGCAGTTCGGGCTGGACTGTTCCCATGAGGCACAGGGTCAAGGATGATTTGCATATGGCCATGTCTGAACGGGGTGGTGTGGAGTGCAAAAAAACGATGGATTTAGACCAGATCTCTGTACTAGGGTGAATGTATGACTTTGTTGTATTCTGTCCATCAACTGTTGTTTTTGCATTTGTCACCCCGAGTGGGATGGGTATGCTCAGACGTGAGTACCTTGCTCTCCACACCACTGGAGTCAAGCTATCCTGGCTGATAACGGCTGATAGCCAGAAACCGGTCCTAGGATGCTTGATTCCGGTCCAGGAAAGACATGGCTTGGCAGTTCGGGCTGGACTGTTCCCATGAGGCAGAGGGTCAAGGCTGATTTGCATATGGCCATGTCTGAACTGGGGTGGTGTGGAGTGCAAAAAAACGATGGATTTAGGCCCAGATCTCTGTATTGGGGTGAATGTATGACATTATGGGATGCTGACATTCATGTGGTACATGGTGTAGTGCACTTCCCAGCGTAAAAGAAGCTCATTGAAGGGAATTTTGTGATAAATAGAGCTTGAATTACAGTTCTGGCAAATGCATATGTTGGGGATTGATTGCAGCGTAAAGGTGTTTTTACACAGTCAGTACTTGGAATCAAGCATTATGTACTTACATTTTGGTTGACTGTCCGTATTGATGAGACTCGGGCAATTCCAGAAACCTCGTTTCTTCGCCCCCTCACCCCACGTCCCTTGTCTATTGCACTTTTTACTTTAAAACATATATTCGCCCGAACAAAGTTACAGACAGAAACTTATTCTGTGATGTCTGTAGCGCCCTAAAGCCACACTGGCCGCCTCCCTTATTGCGTTGCATGTGGTCGCGTCGCAGTCCCTTGGTCCTTCAGTCATGTTCCTGTTTAAATCAAGCCTTATATAGCTGCGTAACAATGCCAATGTGTGAATTACCCTTTTGGGACTTTTTAGCCCTCCTAGTAAACGTATTTCACTTAAATTGCAGCTCTGTCTATTTCATTCAGACGTATTTGTAATTCAAACTCTAATAATTGCAAGCTATAGAAAGGAGCTATATCTGGTCAGAGTGGAGAAAGTCGTACGAAACGATGGCTTCTCTCAGCACCTTTGAGGTGCCGGTGGGTGGAATTCACCATTCCACAGAAAACATTCCAGAGCGGAAACAGGTGCACCAACCACAGGTCACCTACTGTCTATAACAGCCTGCTACATTACTACCTGTTAGAACTTGGGGTCTCTAGTTGGCAATGGCTTGCACCCTTGCCCAAATAAGGCCCCTTGCTTCTAGTCAGATTAAGGGGGCTACACTCTTACAATAACCCCTGCTCAACACTGTGGTAGCTTGGCACAAGCAGGAAGCCTTATCTTAGAGCAATGTGTAAAGCATTTGCGAACACATACAGTAATACAGTGAAAACACTACAGACGGACATAACACAAGTTTTATAAAAATGAGTATTCTTTGTGTAGACTTACACAAGACCCAAACGACAAAAATCCACAATACAGTATTAAGAAAATGACCTTAAGATGGTAGAAACAACTCAGTTCACTTTAGATGGTAAATGCCACACGTTTTCCACAAAGTACCTTTGGATGCATCACGCAAGATAAACAAAAGGTTCGCAGGGAGAACAATGCGTTGGTTCCTTGGTTCAGGGGAGGTGATGTGTCTGTTCCTCAGTGCTTGCGCAAAGTAGGCGATGCGTCTGTTCCTTACCGGAGAGGAGGTAATGCGACAATCTTGAGGTGCGGCCCAGTTGTGATGCATCAAAATGGAGCCTTGCTGTGATGCGACGATCCGGTGCAATGCGAGAAGATGGTGCCCTTGATGGAATGTGATAACGTGAAGATGATGCATGCATGCCCTGCGGCCATGCAGCGACTCTGTAACTTTAGAGCCGCAACAGGTCCTGTAACACGCTACTCCGGTGGTGCGACGGCGACCCTTGCAGTTGCAACATGCTTCTCCGGTGATGCGACGACACACAGCTGCGACGGAGACCCTTGCGGTGGCGACACGCTTCTCCGATGATGCGACAGCGACAGCTGCGGATGCGACACGCTTCTTCTCGTTGAGTCGCGCTTCCAGCTCCCAACAACACACAGGCTTCTGCAGACAGAATTCCCAGCAAGGAAATTCAGGGGGGAGCTGGTGGTGAGATCTTGTATCCCTGAGACTTCAGCAGGAGGCAAGCTCAGTTCAAACCCTTGGGGGGGAGCTGGTGGTGAGATCTTGTATCCCTGAGACTTCAGCAGGAGGCAAGCTCAGTTCAAGCCCTTGGAGATTCTTCTTCAAGATGATGAAAGTTGCAAATAAAAGTCTTTCTCCTTTCCTTAGAAATAAAGAAACCACTGCAGGCCAACCCCATAAAGCAACACACTGGCATAGGGGAAGACAAACACTCCTGCAGATTCTCTGGTTCTGGAACGATGACGACGCCCCCTGGGCGGATACCAAAACTGTTCGTACCCTCCGCGGAGACCGAGCAACCTTGGCCGATGCCTGGTGGAGCTGTCCTATACAGCTATAGAGGAGTCTGGCCCCTTGGCCGTCACCTACCCGTCCGGTCTTCTGACATTGTTTTTCCTCACCTTCCAGTTAGTGTCTCCTTCCCTCCCCCTCCTCCACCCTAAATGATTCTTTGATGCAACTATGTAACTTGTAACTCGCTGATTCAACTGATATAACTATGTATCTGTAACTCTCTGATCCTCATGTAAAGTGCTCTGATACCTCCGAGTCTAGCCAGCGCTATATAAAACTTTGCAAATAAATAAAAAGGCCCATCTTGATGTCCAGAAGTGATCTAAAGTTGTGGGGTCTGGGTCCCCCTTTTTATACACACAAATCCTTTGTCTCTGAAGGTAGAGAGTGTCTGTACCCAGTCCAAACCAGTTCTGGGTGCATTCTGCCAGTGCACAACTTCTTCCTTTGTCAATGTGGGCCAGGGTCATCAGACGCACCACAGGAGGTGGAGCCAGCATTGTGGAAGGCAGGCACAGCCCTATTCAGGCCCAGGTGCTACTCCTCCCACCACTCCCCATGCAGATAGGTCTATTCAGCCTTGTGCTGACTCACCCTGTCTCCTGGAGCCACCCCAGCCCCTGTCACTCACAAACCAGACATGGAATACACAAGCTAGCAGAGGCAGGCTTGGATGGTTAGGCAATAAAATACCTACTTTCTAAAAGTGGTATTTTCAAACACAGGATGTTAAAACGAACTTTACTAAAAGTTTATTTTATCATTCTGAGTTCAGGCATACTAAATTTGTTTTTCTACCATGTTCCTGGGTCAGTTAGGATTATAAGATGTTATAATCAAACTACCCATTCTGGCCTATGGGGACAGGTAGCCTTGCAATAGTGAAAAACAAAATTGGCTGTAATTCACTATCAGGACCTGCCACACACATCAGGGCTACCTTTCACATACAATGCACCCTGCCCTAGGGCTTACCTTAGGGGTGGCTAACATGTAGAAAAGGGAAGGTTTAGGGACTGGTAAGTGGGTGCACTTACCAAGTCAACATAACAGTACCAGACTGCGTACAGGCTCTGCAATGGCAGGCTTGAGACACACTTTACAAGCTGCTTCTGTGGGTGTCACAATCAGTGCTGCAAGCCCACTAGCAGCATTTGATATACAGGCCCTGGTCACACATGGTGCACTGCACTAGGGTCTGACAAGTAAATCAAATAAGCCAATCATGGAGTCACTAATCCATTGCAATAATTTACAATAGGGAGCACTTGTACTGTGGCACTGAATAGAAGTGGCAGAGTGCCCAAAGCATCTAACCAGCAAAAACATATCAAAAACAGAGGAGACAACAGTAAAAAATGGAAGGGAGACTCACGCCAATGGTACCAGGTCTAACACATGACCCTCCAGCTGAAATGTGGGTACGGCCCCAACCTCTTGGGAGTCCTCTTCACTAAGGTGGAAAAATCTGGACAGATCATCAGCATTGGTGTGTTCTGTACCAGGGCGATGGTCCATCGTGAAGTCCATCCCCTGTAGGGAAATGGACCACCTCAACAACTTTGGATTCTCACCCCTCATCTGCATCAACCATCTGAGGGGCCTGTGGTCCGTCTGAACCCGGAAGTGAGTCCCAAACAAGTATGGTCTCAACTTCTTCAGTGCCCAGACCACAGTAAATGACTCACACTCAATTGCACTCCACCTCTGTTCCAGTGGAAGAAACCTCCTACTGATGAAGGCTACAGGTTGGTCTAAGCCCTCCTCATTGATCTGTGGAACAGTGTAACAGCCCCCACACCATGCTCTGAAGCGTCTGTTTGGACAATGAATTCCTTTGAGAAGTTGGGCGCCTGAAGCATGGGTGCTGTGCACATGGCAGTCTTTAGGGAGTCAAAAGCTTTCTGACAGGTGTCAGTCCAGTTCACTTTCTTGGGCTGCTTCCAGGAAGTCAGCTCAGTCAAGGGTGCAACAATGTTGCCATACCCCTTGACAAACCTCCTGTAGTACCCAGTGAGTCCTGAAAAGGCTCACACCTGTGTCTGGGGTTTGGGGGGTTCCCATGCCAGGATGGTATCAATCTTGGGTTGTAGGGGCACCGCCTGGCCGTTCCTACCTGGTGCCCCAAGTACAACACAGAACCCTGCCTGATCTGGCACTTACTCGCCTTGATCGTGAGGCCTGCTCTGCACAGCGTCATCAACACTTTCCAAAGGTGGCGCAGATGTTCTTCCCAACTGTCGCTGAACACTGTCATCCAGTGTCCCAGGCCGTGTGGTATCCTCAGGATCGAACCGATGCTCTATGGGGCCCACCTCTCAACCGCCCCAAGTCTGGATAGTAATACACACGCAGACTAAAGGATTGTTAAGCGAGGGAAGGAAAGGATGGGGACAGCGGGGAGGGAGACCTGAAACGAGATACAAAAGGAGAGGTCAAAACTAACCATCAACCTTATATACTGTTTCCATATATCTTTCTGTTCCATATCTCCTACTGACCTGTAAAGGAAAATACAATATCTGGTGCACAGTGGGGTGAGCTGGCTCTCCGATCACATAGTCGTCTGCGAAAACATATTAATGCATATGTTAGAACCTTCTAAGCAATTCTTAATACATAACCCAGTATGCCTTTCTGCCCTATATCACCTGTGATGCTTGGGAACTCTCGAGGCTCAATCATGACAATCAGTCGTAGAACCCCACTATAATTAGGAAACAGAAAATAGTGCAATAATGTGAGCAGAATAACAATGTCCAAAATAAGTCATCCAATATGGGATAGTCAACCGGATAATTCCTGATGCAGAGATCACCAAATCATCAAACACACATACAACCTCACGAGGGGAGTTACGTCACTCCACCTCATGAAAAGCAAAGTTCAAGTAGTTTCTTAATGGCTTGTAGTTCCAACTAGAGAGGGCGTAACCTAACTGCCTTTGCATGAACTCACAGAAACAAGAGTTCTCCAACGCAAGGAAGTTATTAGGCGCCCTCCCGATAGTCTCCATAATCAATATGACCACCAGAACGCTAGAAACACAGGCAGGGATCTAGCGTGAACACCGAATAGGCTAGACTCTGAAAGCGGCAAAATATGCATGAACATATACAAGAACCATCCGTGTTCTTGTACGAAGGTCTTAGCAATCCCCAGAAGTAGATATAGGAAAGCGGTGCACCAGGCACCCTTACCCGACCAAGAAACAAACGGCAGGACTGCAGCAACAAGGACCCAAGTGGCGGAATAATTGGCAGCGTCTGATGTTCGCTTGCCCGATTTACCCGTTTTCCGCATCACGTGGTGCACGCAACGCCGTGACGTCTGACGCAGCGCGTCACAGGAGGCTGCCGGGAATTGTAGTTCCTGGTCAGCGCGAGACTGTGCGCATCCGGTCTTCGTGCCCCCTGAAATCCAGGTAGGCAGCACTGAAATCTTCCAGTCCAGCCAACACCTGGTTGACCAACCTCTGAAAGGTGGCAGGGGCATTCTTCATCCCAAAGGGCATAACCCGCAAATGGTAGTGCCCATCTGGTGTGGAGAATGCTGACCTCTCTTAGGCCCCATCAGTCAAGGCGATCTGCCAATACCCAGACCCAGACGTCAAATCAAACGTGCTGAGGTATCGTGCAGCCCCTAACCGATCAATGAGCTCATCAGCTCTGCGGATGGGGTGCGTGTCAGTCCTGGTGACTGAATCGAGTCCTCGGTAGTCCACACAGAACCGGAGTTTGGGTTTGGCACCTGGTGCTGCAGCCTTTGGTACCAAAACCACTGGGCTGGCCCAAGGACTGTTAGAGGATTCAATCACCCCTAAGGCAAACATCTTGGAGACCTCCTCCTTGATGTAAGCTCTGACCCTGTCAGTCACTTTGTAAGCCTTGTGCTTGACAGGATGACCATCTCCAGTATCCACATCATGGATGCACCACTCAGTGACACCAGGAACCAGGGAGAACAAATCAGATAATTGCCCCAACAGTTGGTGACAATCATTCTGCTGCTCAGGGGTCAGGGTGGAAGAGAGGATTATTCCTTTCACTGACTCATCTTGCTCTGTTGCAGACCGGAGGTCAGGAAGAGGCTCAGTCTCAAGATCTGCCTCCTCCTGGACCGTGGGAACAATGGGAGCTGGTTTCCTGCGCCCCCTACCTCTTCTCTTTAAGTACATACTGGGGGATGATTAGTAATATCTAGTGATAGTGTTACTTCCCTTGATCCCGGTCTGTTAATTACTCAATATGGTAGGTTATGGTGTCTAGGGAGGGGGTTAACATCCACAATCCCGTCATTCAGACCCCCAGATGAGATCCGTGTGGTGCGGTGGAGAAGCAGACCAGGGTAGGCAGGTTTCTGATTAAGGATTTTAAAGTCAGTAGGGTACAACAAGCAAGACTTTTGTTCGTTATAGTCTTTAGTTCAAAGTAAAAGTCATAAGGCAAAAGGCAAAGTAACCCGGGTCTCTGGGCAAGGAATTCTGGATGTTGTAGTGTGGTTTAGCCACTCCTCTTGAACTCTCTGATGGAAGGTGGGAGTTCAGCTGGATCTTAAGCTTGGCGGCCGTGACCTGTCGGTACCATAAGGGAAGAAAAAAAGAAAGAAAAACCCAGTTAAGGGGCTTGTTTGTTTATCGCAACAATGGCGCAGGGAGTCAGGGGAAGTGTAGGGAATTGCCACCAATACCGTCACCAGTGTTACGTGCCATGCAGTGCGCATTACTACTACGCCGAGGACGAGCCAGAGACTAGATCTCCCCTTTTTACTACCCCTTTAGAGCCCTCTAATGTGCGTTCCCACACCGAGGAAAACCGTCCCCGTACCTTGTGGAGCCACGTCCCTCCAGGGCCGTGGCTCGAGTCTGCGCGTTGCCAGGTAGGGTCTGGCTGTCCGTCTGTTTCTTCGGCTGGGTCCGACACGCTCCAGTTCTTCTCCTCGGTTGCAGAGTCTTGTAGGTTTCCTGCTTTCACCCACGGGCTCACCAGGTAGGTTTGTGCAAGCCATTCAAATAACAAAGGAGCAAAGAGGGAAAAAAATCGGAAAGGGTCGCCCTCCACTCATAAACTCTATAACAAATAAAGACCCAGTCCAAACGCGTGCTCTTATAACAGTGACAACAAGGGGGGTGTATATACTGGAAACCTACCCCCCACTACACTCTCATACACTTTATAAGAAGGTACTGCACTGTAGCTACGCTTAACTTAAAACACCTGTTCTCCCGGGCAACACCTCAGAACATCCCCTCACGATGAGCCAACAACAGGTTGGTCACATACGTCCACTCCACAAATAGACGTTCCTCATAGACGTCACCAGCAGAATTTTCTGCTCTTCACCATTTGTCACTTTATATGTTGTTTGTTTTGGACACTCTTTTTCTTTCCTCTCACTTTTCTTTGAGAAGCAAGTGACCACCGATGATGAGACAGGGGCCTGTCTGGAAATTTCATACCAGTTACCCCGATGGTGGTGTTTCCGTGAGGGGTCATTTGCTTCTCGCACATATTTTTTCACGTCTATGAGGAACGTCTATTTGTGGAGTGGACGTATGTGACCAACCTGTTGTTGGCTCATCGTGAGGGGATGTTCTGAGGTGTTGCCCGGGAGAACAGGTGTTTTAAGTTAAGCGTAGCTACAGTGCAGTACCTCCTTATAAAGTGTATGAGAGTGTAGTGGGGAGTAGGTTTCCAGTATATACACCCCCCTTGTTGTCACTGTTATAAGAGCACGCGTTTGGACTGGGTCTTTATTTGTTATAGAGGTTTGTGCAAGCGTCTTCTCCTGGCGTTCTTCGTCCGTTGGTCCCAGAGAACACCCGCTTCCTCCGGCGGCCTCCGATTTGAAGATCTCCTCCCCACGTGACCCGATCGACTGACCTGGGAAGTCCGTCGCCTTAAAGGGCCAGCACTCCTCGGGCCAGCTCTGCAAATACATGAGAGGAGACGGGTAAAGATAATGGGGAAAATGTTCCTTTGCAGGGGTTCCGGACTGCTCTTCCTCACAATCCTACAAACATGTTTTACAATATCCTAGCACACATAGTCAAATTTCATCATGTTATCACAATATGTATAATGCATCAACAATATTTCTTCTTTTTTTTAAGGTTTTAGTCTTTATTCCAGTTGATCCCGCCAACACGTGTTTCGTCGCTTAAGGGGCAGGTCACCCGTGACTTCCTCAGGGTTGTGAAACTTTTGCGAGAAGCATCTAGCCTTCCAGCCGGTTGTAATTCCGTCCCGACCAATCTTAAACCTGGGTGGAGAGAGATCTGAAATCCTATTCTGTCCAAATTCAGTACATCAATATTATATTCACTCTTCGAGTTCCAAGTGGTATATCCTGCGCCACAATCCCAGCTCATAAATTCAAATGCGTTTCACATTGTCTCCCCATAGGGAGAACCAAGTAGCTGAGTGGTCTTTTCAAGTATTGATACTAATACAGCACCTCCGATTCTCCTTTCGAATCCTGAGGCTCTCCGAATGGCCGAAATTGGCCGGGACGGAATTACAACCGGCTGGAAGGCTAGATGCTTCTTCTCTTTAAGGCAGGTTCCTGGGCCCTACTTTCAGGCTCCAGAACCTCTTGAACACCCTTACTGGCTGCCATAGACCGAGTGATCACACCCCCCACTCAGGCAGATCCAATATTTCTAAATGAGACTTCTTCTCCACCTTAGCCCAAGGGGAGCTCTCTAAATCATTGCCCAACAGACAATCCACAGGCATGGCTGGCCTCACAGCTACTTGGAGTGAGAACCCCCCCCCCCCCACTCAAAGGGAACCTGAGCCACCTCACACTGGCTCTCCGAGTTGTCCGCGGCAACTACAGGGAAGAATGCATGGGGGATTACCTGCTCCTGAGACACCAGCTGTCACACTGGCCCCGGTATATCTCATAGCCTCCACCCTATGGCTATTGATGGTCACCCACTGCCTGTATTTTTTAGTGTTATTAGGCAGCTGGGTCCTAGGGCCCATCTCAGGGTCTCCTAAAGAGACAAAAGACATTTCTTCGGGACCCCACCCACCTTGGGCACCCATCTCCTCCCCTCCCAGGGCTACACTTGCCATCCGACGAGGTGGTGCACGGGGTGGTGCACTGCAGTCATTCTGGGGACACTGAAGATCATACCAAGGGTGTCCCAATTGCTCACACTGAAAGCATGTAGGTGGCCCCCTGTGAACAGGTACCTGTCAGGGGCTCTGACTTCTTCTAGGGGGGAGGCTCGGAACCCGCACCCGGGTTCCCTTGGGAATTATTTTGGGCCCTTTTTGGAACTCCCTCTGTTAACCCTTGTCCCCCCCATTCTTCTTCTGGGGACCCTGCCCACCCTTGGCGGAGTCTCCCACATGACCCTTGTGGACCTGGGTACTCACCCATTGGTCCACCTCCTCAGCAAGCCTCCTAGGGTTAGTTAGCATGCCATCAATAAGGTGCTGGTGTAGCTCTGGAAAACAATTATCAGACAAGTGCTCCCATGCAAACAAATCATAGAGCTCCTCAAAAGTACTCACTTTGCTACCATTTACCCAACCATCCATAGCTCTGCAAAAGAAAGACACATATTCTACCTAGGTGGTTGCCTCCAGCTTTTTACAATTCCTAAACCTCTGTCTATAGAGGTATGAGGTCAAACCACTCCTGGTTATCAGGGCTTCCTTTATGTGGGCATAAAGCATCCCTATCTCACTGGGCAGGTCTAACAATGTATCCCTCCCATCACTAACAAAGCGGCCCCACAACCCCGCTCCCCAATCCTTCTCAGGGACCCGGTGAGCCAACATTGCCATTTCATAGGCTGCAAAGCACTGCCCAATATCATCATGCTTATGGAAATCTTTGATGACATCCTTGGGGAAATATACCCTGCCTTCTGCAGGCACAGATGGTGCGCTGCCACCAGTGGGACTCATTTCTAAATTCTTAGCCCTAACCTCCAATTCCCTCAAAAATATCTCATGTGCTAATTTCTCTTTTACCCTTTCAAAAGCTAATTTGTTAATCTCAAGCTCCAGCTTCTTACTCTCTAGTCCTTTTGACACTCTCTCCCTGGCTCTTTCACATGCTCAGGGGCATTTCTTGCTTCCACTCAGGCCTTCAGCGCCTTTTGGAACTCATCCTTCTTGGTGAGGCCTGTAGTAGCAATTTTAAAATTTCTACAGAAGGCTTTCAGCTGTTTCACATTGTAGGCCTCCAATCTTTCTTCCTCAAAATCTAGAGCCATATATATGTTGGGTGCTGCTTTACTCATAGCAATAAGAACTGGCAGTCTTTAGCAAAAATAAAGGTTCCAAGGGAAAAGAATTCTACCAAAAAATGTATGTGGTCGCGTTTGGTTTTCACTCACTAGTAGCGTACACCAATCACTGTATATGAGTCACAAATGCAAGTCCAAATACTCACCGCTGACCACCAATGTTAGAACTGGGGGTCTCTAGTTGGCAAAGGTTTGCACCTTTGTCCAAATAGGGACCTTTGCCTCTAGTCAGAGTAAGGGGGCTACGCTCCTAAATAACCTCTGCTCAACCCTGTGGTAGCTTGGCATGAGAAGGAAGGCTTATCTCAGAGGCAGTTTGTAAAGCATTTGTGAACACATACAGTAATACAATGAAAACACTACAGATGGACACAACACACGTTTTATAAAAATAAGTATTCTTTATATAGACCTAACACAAGACCCAAACAACAAAAATCCACAATACAGTATTAAGAAAATGACTTTAAGATGGTAGAAATAACTCAGTTCACTTTAGATGGTAAATGTGACACATTTCCTACCAAGTACCTTTGGATGCATCACGCAAGATAAACAAAAGGTTTGCAGGGAGAAAGATGAGTCGGTTCCTTGCTTCAGGGGAGGCGATGCGTTGGTTACTCAGTGCTTGGGCAAAGTAGGCAATGTGTCTGTTCCTTACCGGAGAGGAGGTGATGCGACGATCTCGAGGTATGGCCCAGTTGCGATGCGACAAAATGGCGCCTTGCTGCGATGCAACGAACCGGTGCGATGCGAGAAGAGGGCGCCCTTGATTCGATGCGACGACATGAAGATGATGCGTGCACGCCTGGCGCCGTGCGGCGACTCTGTAACTTTGCATCCGTGACAGGCCCTGCAACACGCTTCTCCGGTGATGCGAAAACACACAGCTGTGACGGAGACACGGTTCTCCGGTGATGCGACGGCGACCCTTGCGGTGGCGGCATGCTATTCCGATGATGCGCCGGTCCAAACTTCTTCTCGTTGAGTCGCGCTTCCAGCTCCCAACAACACGCAGTCTTATGCAGCAAGGAAATTCAGGGGCGAGCTGGTGGTGAAGTCTTGTATCCCTGAGACTTCAGCAGGAGGCAAGCACAGTTCAAGCCCTTGGAGATTCTTCTTCAAGATGATGAAAGGTGCAAATAAAAGTCTTTCTCCTTTCCTTGGCAATAAAGAAACCACTGCAGGCCAACCCCATAAAGCAACACACTAACATAGGGGGAAGTCAAAAACTCCTGCAGATTCTCTGGTTATTCTCCTTGGCAAAAGGTCCGTCTTGATGCCCAGAAGTGATCTAAAGTTCTGTGGTGTGGGTCCCCCTTTTTACACACACAAATCCTTTGTCTATGAAGGCAGAGAGTGTCTGTACCTAGTCCAAACCAGTTCTGGGTGCGTTCTACCAGTGCACAATTTCTTCCTTTGTCAGTGTGGGCCAGTGTGTGCCAGGGTCATCAGACACACCACAGGAGGTGTAGCCAGCATTGTGGAAGGCAGGTACAACCCTATTCAGGCCCAGGTGCTACTCCTCCCACAACTCCCCACGCAGATAGCTCTATTCAGCCTTGTGCTGACTCACCCTGTCTCCTGGAGCCACTCCAGCCCCTGTCCCTCACAAACCAAACATGGAATACTCAACCTAGCAAAAGCAGGCTTGGATGGTTAGGCAAGAAAATACCTATTTTCTAAAAGTGAAATTTTCAAACACAGAATGTTAAAACCAACTTTACTAAAAGATGTATTTTATGATTCTGTTCAGGCATACTAAATTCGTTTTTCTACCATGTTCCCTGGGTCAGTTAGGATTTTAAGATGTTATAATCAAACTGCCCATTCTGGCCTGTGGGGACAGGTAGCCTTGCAGTAGTGAAACATGAAATTGGCTGTAATTCACTATCAGGGCATGCCACACACATCAGGGCATGACCTACCTTTTTTTTTTCACCAGCTGCTCCGCACCCTGACCAGGTGCCGTGAGCGTGAGGGGTAGGTGTCCCGCCGATCCAGCGCCTGACTGAATGTTCATCTAACCTAATAGCGCTGGCCTCACAGGAGTATGCTGCGAGGCCCTAATCAATTCCTTTAGGGTCGCCTAAATAGAGCAGGACCCCTTGGCCCTCTTTTCCTCTGACCCAGAGAGGTTTTATTTGCCTGCTTCATAGTGAATGAGCATCTAACTCATATATGTTTTTGTGTAGTACTTTATTGAGGTCCTGACGAATCGCCAGATGGCGAGAAACATGTTGACCACACCAGGGGGTTGAGTTAGTGTTCTGTACACCTATACGGTCTCTAGCTCCCCTCCCACCCCTTTTAACCAGGGAACCAGCCACGTTAATAAAAGTCAGTGTGGACTGTTTACCCTTTTTAACCTTCACTCACGTTTGCACTGACTACACTTTTCCTCATCCTCACTCACACCCACCATCAGCAAGGAACAAAAGAACCCCGCCAAAAGAGTGCCTGTGGGTACTCCGTCAGACATTGCAGCGCCGGTCTGTCGAAGGGCAGTGAGTCGATGATGACACTGGACACCCTCCAGTCAGGGTGTGTTTCACACCTAATACTCTGGGTGTGTGAGGCTCTCTAAGTTCCGACTAGGGAATCCTTCCAGTCATGGTACTGGCAATACCAACTCCTTTCTCCACGCTGTCACACTTTCCCTGGGGAACTTTGTATTCTGCTGCTACTTCATGACCTACCTTTCACATACAATGCACCCTGCCCTAGGGCCTACAGTAGGGGTGGCTAACATGCAGAAAAGGTAAGGTTTAGGGACTGGTATGTGGGTGCACTTACCAAGTCGACATGGCAGTACTAGACTGCACACAGGCTCTGCAATGGCAAGCCTGAGACACACTTTACAAGCTGCTTCTGTGGGTGGTCAATCAGTGCTGCAAGCCCACTAGCAGCATTTGATCTACAGGCCCTGGGCACACATGGTGCACTGTACTAGGGTCTGACAAGTAAATCAAATAAGCCAATCATGGAGTCACTAATCCATTACAATAATTTACAATAGGGAGCACTTGCACTATGGCACTGAAAGGCAGTGGCACAGTGCCCAAAGCATCTAACCAGCAAAAACATATCAAAACAGAGGAGATAAAAGTGAAAAATGGAAGGGAGACTCACGCCAATGGTACCAGGTCTAAAACTACCCCACGCTGCAGAGGCCAGAAAACCCATGTCCTCGCCTGGATGCCTCCGTGTGTTACCATGTCTGTATGCCAGGTGTCTCCTTCCCTTCATTTTAGATACCACAGAGGTTTACGGACCCAATGAACGGTAAACGCAAAACAAAAATATTAACAGGGTGAAACGTAACGGAAAAAATAACTTAAAACGTAATGAAATAGACCACGAGAAAAAAAAGAAATTTTGGATGCAATTAAAAACAAGCGCATCCGCTAAAGTGAAAGCGACTGCGCTGCAAATAAAACAAGCATTTACAAACAAAACACGGCGTGTTGTGTTTAATTAGTAACCTGATTCACGACGAGGAATGCAGCTGCCACCCTGCGCGCCGCTGCTCGCCGTGGGAGTGAACATTAAAAAAGAGGTGGGACATGCACCTGCCTTTAGCCATTTGCGTGCTTTTATTATTGAAAGACACACGGAAAAGCCAATCCTATGTGTAGGAGAAGTCAGAACCGCACGGAGTAAACACAAGGAGCCTCGCAGCACATGCGCGCTTCTAGGCTCGTCCTAAAAAACTAGAAAAATTTGCTATGACGACATCAGCTCTGGCAGCATTATAGCACTTTTATTTGTTATGGTGGGTGGGGTTGGCACAACATGGCCAGCGGCAAAGATGGCAGGAGGGGGAAAGTACCATTTAGGACAGTGGGAGGAGGGTGGAAGGGACTTAGGAACACCACAGGCAGCGAGCAAAGGGCAGGAGTGGGGCAAGCAACAGATGAGCAGGAAGGGGAGAGAGGTATGGGGGAAGCAACACAACATAGGGACGGACAAAGCAACACAACATAGGAGGGGGATGGGAGGGTCTGGGCTACAGCGAGAACATTGGAGTGGAAGGGGAAAGCAACATTGACAGAGCAACCAAGAACAACGGGCCAAGCAACGACAATGGCAAGAAACAAAAAGAATAGAAAAGTATTTCCCAAAGTGTGAGCAGTGGAAGCACACATAGTCGAACAATGAATCAGTTCTTGGGCTAAGCTCCAGGTGTGCCAAAAATACAAAAAGTGGAGGTGAAGCTGGCAGGCACTGACCAAAGGGAAGCAAGAACAGGAGATTGAAGATGAAGCCAACCAATGGCAGGCTCTCTGTAAGCTAACACAATGTCTCACAAGTGACAGATCCTATGATTTATCAGGCTAGAACTAAAAAGTGATTTTGTCAGGAGCGCACACAGTGAAAACACTTGTTATCTCGGATCTTCTATGGCATCAACGGACTCAGTAGAGCCCTTCTTTTCAGAAGAAGGAAGACCTGAGTATTAAATGCAGCATTCTTGCTGTGGACAGTACCTTCTATGAATGGTTAAGAACAAGATATTCATAGTTAAGCTTGAAATAAACGGTACCAGCATAGAAAACGGGCTGTGTGAAGTATGAGTTATAAAATACAGAAAGCAAAATTATAATCAGAAAGTTAAAGATTCTATCATATGGTAGCCGATTGGCCTACGTGATATGAGCAATACCCGTAAATGCCCAGGAAAGGGGCAGAGTGGGACATCTGTCACTCAGGTGGAGCCTGTGGGGAGATTTGGACCTCTGGATGGATAAATCATAGTGAGTAATATGTGAGCAGATATACAAATCAGGCAAATGATCCCAGTGCTGATGCCTCACGAAATCCAGGAGAGTCAAGGGCCAGCCAAGAAGTCAAGTGGGCAGTTTTCCGATAGGTGAGAGGCCCCTCTGAAATGGAACAAGTCACTTTCCAGGCTGCTCCTGGGCTACTTTCCAAAAGGTGTGGGTCTCTATAATTCCTATCATGTTATAGTCAGAGGAAACCTAAAAAGATTTTGAAAAGGCAGTGTGGAGCAGAGTTAGGGGCAGAATCAGTCAAAGGCCGGACAAAGTGATTTTCCAATCCAGAGTTGTCTCTTTAAGGTCGGTGTCATGGGAAATGATGGAGCCTATCAGAAGTGAATAAGTGCCTGACCAATAATTTACCCTGCCTTGCTGCCTCCATATCAATCTCCTGAATTCCTTATAGGCTCACACTTCTAGTGGTTTAGAGGGAGGTTCTCAGGGCCGAGGAAGCAGGGGCAAAAGCATGGCCTAGATGTTACCACTGATGCATCAATTGCAATGGCACCAGAGCCCCGGAGAAGAGAGGGTCCATTGCACACTAGATATGGTGTTGTTAACTTCCTGATGTGGGAACAGTGGAGCTCCATTTCTATTCTTACACTAGGGCCAATGGCAACCTTGCTAAACCGCAGGCAAGAATGCATATGGGAAGTGCCACGTTAATCCATTGAACCCTTTAATTACTATTTTGTCCAGAGTGGAACATCCCAGCCATCACCAGAAGAAGGAAGTTACAGAAAACGGCTGATTTGGTAAACATCTGGGCTTCTCCAATATTGGCAGAGGCTCAAAGGCTAGGAGTTTGGAAAAAGTTAAAATAACATTTTTATCACAAAATGGGTTTTCTTGTAACAGGGTTCTAATGTGCCTTCCCTTCGCATTTCTAGCCGCAGGTAGATGCAGAAATAAGGCGTGTCACTGGCGACTGGAGGGAATGACGGTCCTGCTCTTCAGTGTACTCACTGAAGGGAAAGAAATGTACTGAGCCTGCTCTCTACCTCCTCCGTCTCCCACAAGGAGTGTAAAAGCAAAGCTATCATGTGACAAAGTTTGATGCAGCTTGAGGAGCGTGCTTTTTAACCCCTTCGGGGCTGATGACGAGCTGGGCTCGTCATCGCGTAGCCTCCTCGCACGCTGATGCCGAGCCCAGCTCGTCACGCAAAGCGCGATTTTCGAATTCTCAGCGCGCTAGCGGAATTCCGCTAGCGCGCATGAGGTTAAATCTTTTTACCACCCACATAAAATCTTCAGTGATAAAAAAGGGAAATAAAAAAAATGTTCTTACACTGTGTGTGCAGATTGTTACAGATCTCTTTGGAGTCCAACTAGTGTAAAAATAAAAAAGCAACAGTGTGAGAGATGGGCTGGAGGTACATAAGGGGCAACAATCAATGGGACGGGAGAAACCTGGGCAACAAACGAGTGGGAAGAGTGGACAACAAGCAAAGCGACAGGAGGAGTGTCGGTAACAAGCAAAAGAGAGGGAAGAAAAGTGGAAAAACATGCAGACTCACACAGCAGCTGGTTTAGAAAGGCTATGAACCCCTGCACTGCCATGTGAAGCAAGCACATTAGAAATGCGTGCAGCTTCGGGGAGAACTGTTTCTAAAACCTGACTCACACAGTAGCCAGTTTACAAAGACTACGACCCCAATGCACTGCAATGTAAATAAGGAGAACAGTATTGGCATTATTTTTGTTTTACAGTAGTCAGTGGCTTGGCCTTGCTGTTGGGAGCCCATACCCAGTGGTGGTTTTTCTGCAATGTAAAACAAGCATGCTTGAAATGTGTGCACATTAAATAAAATATGTCGAATGAGAAGATTACTTAAAAGGCGTTAGAGAAACGACAAAAAAACATGCAGCTTACGAGCACGTTTGAAGTGCCTGTTGACACAAGGACAATAAATAAAAGACGTTAAACAAACAAAAAAAAAGATTAGAAGATAAACAGTAAACGCTGTGTAGGCAAACCTCCTAAAAGAAGTTCCACCCACCAAAGCGAATGAGAAAAGGAGCACTTGGGCCATGGGAAACTGATAAGAGAAACAGGCAAGGAAAGAACAGGAAATAGTATGCAACAACCAATAGAAACAGAGGAAAAGTAAGTGGCAAGCACAGCAACAAATGAAACATAAGGGCTGGATGTAAGCCCCTTTTAAGATATATTAAATGCAATAGATTTCACAAGCGCTGTGCAGGCGAAACCTAAAAATGACAAAGTAATGAAGTAATACTGTTAGAAAATATGCTGCATTATGTAGCCAAGTTACCTTTTCTTGCTGCATATTTTAGTAAACCCTGACACATTGGCACTCACCTGTAGAATAATTTCAGTAGCACTGTCTATAACTGTCTTTCATTTGCATGAGCGAGTCACAAATGTTTTAATTGTGCCCTATTTTACTATTGTACTTTCCCTTGACTTCAATTGTAAATCTTGAATTTGAACGGCAATCAGCCCGTGTTCTGGGTAGTGGGCGTAGCTGCATTAGGGGGTGGTGAAAGTCTTCCTGCATTAACGACCAGAGAAGACATTGTTAGCTGGTGTGTGCTCTAGTTGTCGCGGGGGCATATGTATAAAAAGACATACGCTGCTTGGAGACGCAGCCGGGGCGCCAAAGGCGTGCCTAAGGCAAGCCAGTCTGCACCCGTCAGTGTCCCAGAAGCGGCCAGCCCCAGCCATGCTGCCCATTTGGTTACAAAAGGTGAGACGTTCACGTTAAAATACAGCAGAACGGAGCTCCTGCAGCTTACCCCTGCTAGAGAACACACCCCATGTTGTGTGGAATGTAACTTTAAGTTTTCTCAAGGCACACTGTCACAAGTGCAACAGGGAGCACGTGCACACGCCAAGCAGGGCAAGTGCATGGTTAAAGCAGCCTTAATTAATGCACACTTTATTCAGAGACATGCTCAGAACATCTTTGACCTGGTAGATGAGGAGCTGCTTGACATGCTCTTCATCACCGAAACTTGGCTGACCGGAAACTCTAATCCGGTAACTGTGATGACTATCCCCAAGGGTTTCAAGGTTATTAGGGTGGATCAGAAAGTGGGGAGGAGAGGTGGTTTAGCAATTGTGCTAAGGGAACAATGGGGCTCCCAGTGGAATGAGCTTGCGGAATTAACGAGAGCTGAAGCATTAGGCTTCTGTATCAACCTCTCTCCCCCAGTACGCACTATCTGGAGTTCTGATATATAGACCACTGGGTCCAGCCTGCACGTTCTTGAAAGCCTTGGATAATGCTATCACTCACCTTGCTTTGAGATACTCCCACTTCATGATCCTAGGTGATTTGAATCTACAATTAGACAAACCAGAGGAGGGGGAGGTGCCCGAGTTTATGGAATTCATGAACCGGCTAAACCTCAAACAATTTGTGGTGAAACCTACTCATCAAGGGGGACACATCTTAGATCAAGTATGCTCCAATGAGGGGATACTAATGGATGACCTTCTTCCGATGATCTGATCGGGCCACTTTGATTACATTTCCCTGGCAGACGCGGAATAAACTGGAACAGATCACTAATGAATAGATACTGAGGAGTAAAGCCTCTAATAAGATAGACCCCCTTGAATTCAAGAAGGACCAGGCCTTGTACACTAACGAGCTGTCTGGGAAAATCGAGGATGCTGCATCAAGCTGTTATCTGTGGACTAATAAAGTTGCTGAAGATCTGGCTCCCTCCTTGCAGGATAGAGGAAAAAGTACTCCCTCTAAGCTCTGGTTTTCTGGTCCCTTGAAACTGGAAAGACAATTCTATAAGAAGTTAGAATGCAAATGGAGAAAGAATTATAGTTTAGAGGACAAAAGAGAGCTTTAAAAAAGAACTATTATGCGGCCATCCTAAGAGCTAAACGCCTTCACTATGAGGAGCGCATTGTTTTCTCTGGTAACAACCCAAAAAAAGGTTTTTTGATAGTCAAGAGTTTTCTGACTCCAGCTACCTGTACTCACTCCACTGAGGCTTCCAAGGAGTGTTGTGAAGAATTGGGTGGCTTCGTCTCTGCAAAAAGTCCAAACTATTCTAGGCGGCGGTAGAAAGCAGGACTAGGAGGATGATTCTCCTATCATTAGGAATTCGGCTATTCTCCCCAAATTAGAGGCCTTTGAAGCAATCTCCCTGGAGGGCTCCCTGATTGATGCTTGTCCCCCCCAAACTGTTAGCGGCAGGAGCAGATGTTATTATCCGGTGACTAATAGACTGCTTAATTTATCCTTAGCAGTGACCAAGGTGCCCAGAGGCTGGAAACAGACACTGATTATTCCCCTGCTTAAAATCTTTCAGCAAATATCTCCTCACCTGCTAATTAATCAGGGGCATCCTGGATGTTGGGAGTAGGGCAGTACTGGTACTGCTGGATCTGTTGGCTGTGTTCAATATGGTGCCACAGGCCCTGCTATTAAACCGAGTGCCTGAGATAAGAGTGACTGGTTCAGCATGGAACTAGCTTAAATCCTTCCTGGAGGACAGAAGCCAACAAATCTGCCCCCCCCTTCTCACCTGCTCCTCCAAAATTGGACACTGGGGTTCTCCAGGGTTCACCACTGAGCCCCACGCTATTCATTATTTATATGACCCCGTTAATTCAGTTAGCAGATAACTTTGTGGCAAAAGGTATCTCCTGTGCGGATGATACACAGGTGCTCTTTTCCTGGAATAAGGGGAGTGAGGCCAATTGCTCTCAAGTAAAATCTTGTCTCACCTCAGTTTTCCATTGTTTAGCTAGGGCACAACTCAAACGCAATGAGGACAAAACAGAGATTCTCCTCTTTGGGGACTTGCCTCAGCAGTTTTGGCTTTCATTTTGGCCGGATGATACACCCCCGCCTGCTGCCCAGGTGGACCAGTAAAAGATTTGGGGACATGGTTCGATGACAAGTTATCTTTTGAGCCTCAAATCAAAAGGCTGGTGGGAACCTGCTTTGGGATCCTGAATGCCCTAAATATATTTTTGAAGCTCTTACCTTTGCATGCTAAGAAAACGGTCATCCAAGCCCTGATTATGTCCCGCATTGACTACGGCAGTGCGCTGTACGCAGGCCTGCCTGGATATCTTTTCGGCAAACTCATTGTGATCCAGAATGCGGTGGGTCGGCTTCTGCTTAACCTCCCTAGGAGGACGAGTGTCAGGCCTCATCTGCGGGAGCTCCACTGGCTGCCTATTAGGGAAAGAGTGAAGTTAAAGACCCTGGTGTTGGTACATGCCGCTTTATATGGCAAAGGACCCTCCTATTAGAGATCCAGATTCAGCTTCCACAATCAGTCAAGGCAATTGCGATTCTTGAATAAGCAGCTGGTCTGTACACCCAGGATCCACAAACAGAGAGCTGGTGGCAGACGCTTGCTCTGCTGGGTGCGGTAGCTTGGAATCAGCTTCCGCTGGATTTACGATCTGTAAATGATCCGGGTCTATTTAAAAAGAAGCTGAAAACATGGTTCTTTAAATAAACTGTTTATGTTCTTGCCTAACCGTACTGTAGGTATTGCGCTGGGACACTCATTAGAGTAGCTGTTCGCACTACAAGTGCTGTTAACATAATTAAATTATCCCTTTATAAACTTTCTCTTATCTGTACCACTTTCCTACCCATTTGTCTCTCCACTCTTTACTTCCTTCTCTCACATCAGTCTCTCTCTGTCCCTATCTACCTGCGCTTTGGACTCCACCGGGGGTCTAGTTTTCAGAAATGTCTGGGTTTAGAAGTATTCCAAGGGTGGCAGCCCTGACGAGGTCCAAATACCACTGCCAGCTCAATTTTCATGTTGAAAATGTGATGCCTATGACTCCATGTTCCCTTTCATGGCTTTTTCTGTAGAGGTTGATAGACCCACCCACCAAAGAGGGGTACCGTTTATTTTAGGAGGAGTGTGGGAAACACAGATTAGCCGAACGTTTGTTATTATCCATTGTAGATGTAAATAAAAGTTTATTAAGACCATAGTCTATTAAACAACAGTAATGCTTAACATTAAGGAGTAACACCTATAAACATACATAACATAATTTTAATTTAAAGAGTTTTATATAGCACTGGCATGACCAGAGGTATCGGAGCATTTTACAGCAATGTCACAACAGTTATCAATAAACACAGTACAATATGAATACAATTCGACCTCTCCTGCCCAAATCCGTATGGAGTTCCGCTTGTTCTCCCAACATTGGATCATGAAAGCAAGATTCCTTGCCTACTGTGCAAAAACAAAATGGCCCACACCTCCACACTAAAGAGTTGCATCTGGACACTGTTAAATAACCCCAGCACTTCCTGGAATACATTTTTAACATTCTGTTTGGACGCATTAGAAGCCCACGATGTATGGGTGAGCTTGCTAGCCATAGGGGTTGCCGCCAAAGCCCTGACCAAACAAGCAAAAATACTTTCAGTGAAACATGATGCACTATCCGTGAAAAAGCTATCACATGGCAGCTGGGCGTCAAAACTCTATGATCTAAAAACCCTACCACACTACCTGTCATCCTCCATGAAGCCATCAGTGAAACACCAGTTAATGAGACTACGCTTTGGGCTAATCCCCCTGGTGGCGTAAAATTATGGACGGAGGTACAAGGTAGATATGTCCTCCCAGTGCTGCTTCTGCAACAACGGGGAAGAAAGTTTTACACACGTTTTATGCATCCGTAGAACTTTACTCCCCCTTCGAACTTATTGATTGCGCCCCATATGGAGAATTCTTAATGTGCGGACATGCCAAGAAGCCCTAGAGGAGTGTATGAAGGGGGACTCGGTGCAAATGGCTGCCTGTTTCATAAAATGTATGACTAAGATTAACTCAATTCTACCGGCAGATACCACCCATGAACCTTTGCTGTGTCAGATATGAATTTTCGTTTCTCTTTCTTTTAAATTGAGAGCAGAAAGTGTTTTTTATGTTCTTTTTTGTATGAATTGTAATGATTTTAATTAATTGTGCAAAATAAATATATGGTTAAATACAGTTGTGAGAGTCGTTTCATTATCATTCAGTAATAATACAATTTTGAACTGTGGAGATGAGGGTCAATTCGTTGAGTAGATCTTGCGGGAGAGGTGCATATAACTAGGGGGTGTTTCCATGGTATGATTTGTTGGTTATTTCGCGGAGGGATAAAGGTGCCGGTTTAAGAGGACATCCTAATACAGATACTGCATACATTCAGCATCTTCTTAACCTAAAACTGCCTTTACAAACATTCTTACCAAACAGGCTACATAAACAAATTGCATATTATAAATCAGCCGGATTGCATCACTTCTTGATCTACTGCCATATTTCCAGAAAATCAGTTTTAATAATGAACGTCCCACTGAGGTACAATAAACGTACAATATATAAGCATTAAAATGTCATCTTCTTAGGCCACTTGTACACTGCCCATCCCCACACACTAAATCGTGTACCTTGTCAGGACATGCATATAAAAAATTAAAACCTATTTGAAATTTCAATAGATTTGCAAGCATTTGAGGATTAGGTTATGTTATTATATGTTATTATAGGTCTTCTATAGCGCGCAGCTACTCCAAAGGAGTGTCCTGGCGCTTTGTGCTCCAGACCTAAAAAGAAGGACAGACAAAACATAACAATGAAAGGATAAAAAGACAGAACCAAATATGGGACTAAGAAACTCTAGCGAGTAAAGAGCCAGGTCTTTAAACTCTTCCTGAAAGCGAGTAAGTTAGATGTGGAACGCAAAGACAGAGGTAGAGAAATCCACAACTGAGGGGCCAGCAACCTAAAAGACCGACCTCCGATGCGGGCTTTCTTTATACGGGGGACTACTGCAAGTGCAAGCGACTCCGATCTTAAAGATCGTGCCGGGAGGTAGAAAGCAAGCCTTTTTTGTAAGTATTGGGCTCCCTTGGCGTGCAGAGCTTTGTGAGCCAGTGTCATGGCCTTGAATATTATCCGCTTCTGGATGGGGAGCCAATGTAGAGTTTGCAGTAGATTTGAAGCACTCGCTCGTCGACGCAGGCCGAAGATGGCTTGTGCGGCCGCATTCTGAGCCACCTGCATGCGCTGTAGGAGGTATTCCGGAAGACCAAGATATAGGATAGTAGCATAATCCAGTCTGGATCCGATGAGGGCCTGAACAATTGTTCTCCTATGTTCCTCAGAAAGCAACGGAAAGAACTTCCGGAGCATCCTGAGGATACCGAAACATGTTCCAGTGAGGGTCAGCACCTGGGATTTGAGCGTAAGCCTGTTGTCTATTTTAATTCCCAGGTTCTTGGCTGACTCAGAAGAATGAGCTGGAGGGAACATGTCGGCAGGCCACCACCCTTGCCAGTCCGGTTCCGATGGACATCCAAAGAAAAGTATCTCGGATTTATCTGAGTTGCACTTGAGGCTGTTCAGTTGGAACCAGTTAAAAACAGCCCCAAGGCACTCACGGATACTTTCGCCATCAAATTCTTCGCCTTTCCGGCAGGTGAAGAGGAGCTGGGTGTCGTCAGCATAGGAAACGATCTGTAGCTCCAATAGATATGGGTACACTAAATTATCCTGCCAGGATTCAAATAAATATAGTGAAGAACTCTTTGTAACCAGGGGCATATTTACGAGGGAATTGCAACAATGGAACTTCACTTTTTCTGATGTTCCGATGGCGCAATGCCTTCACCATATCCACAAAATGGTGTTAAGCCACTTTGTGTGGTTAAATGCCATTTAGTAAATATGGTACATTTTCACCCAGTTTTCTACGTAAAAGGGGCGTGCAATGGGTGTTGCTGGGGCCGTTCCACTGCAATACCCATTGCTTTATGAAGCTGCCCTAGATTGACATGGATCTGTAAATCTGAGGCAGCACCAAAAACTAACGCCATGCAAAAGAAGGCGTTAGATTGGTGCATCAAGGAGAAATACTTTGATTTCTCTTCTTTTTTCCTTTTTGTATGTGTGCTGCATTCTGCGAATTAGAGTGCAAGTTCATTTTCTAGAAGATTTTAGAACTTCCTTATTTCCAAGTCTACTCAATGTTTAAAGGAAGCATTGCCAATATGTTTAAATGAGGATCCTTCCAAGGATGCCCTTCTTCTTCATGTTCACCATGTTCTCTACCATCCAAAAGGAAAAACTAAACTGAGCTGAGAAATGCACAAGGGGGAAGATAGACGTAATTCTGGAAGTTCTATAGCGATATAGCTAGATCCAAAACGTCTTGCTCTTTTTCTAAATTACCATTTCTATTAATTAAGGAGAGTTCATGAGGGATGGATGCGTCATGGTCACACCACATGGATGGTGCAAAGGGCCTGCCCTCATTTTTGCTTTAAGGATATTTTCCTACAAAGGTCCTTATTGATGAAGCTAAAAGAACAACTGGGAAATGACTTGGGAGAGGGCACGCTCATCTGGAGGAGAGTCAGTGACACAAAAGGAGTTCTGTATGACCTTATCGCCAGAAGTCTAGTTTTTTGCCCTTTTACTTTTCCTCTACTCCTGTTTCGCCCTTACTTAGAGCTCCTAGAATCCTTCCAAGCCGCTTTTTATTTAAAAAAAAAAAGGTTAAGCCGCTTTCTTTCCACTTACCTCCTTCCTGGTCTTCAAATGCAGCTGCCACCACCACACCTGTGAAATCAATGAAGTTTTAAATACTTTTGCTTCCTTAAATAGTACCATCACCTCTCAATGTTCAAAAGGCACACTAGCAAGAGAGAATCACAAGGAGGACCGAAATGAGATCAACTCTCCCACCACTCCAACGCCCTGCAGCTCGTCTGCGCTCCTAGATCCTGGGCCTGCGTATCAAATATAGGAGCTACAGTTCAGCATGCATGCGATCAGGCTGATGAGTGCATGTGGGCAGGCATGAGCACGGCCATCGAGCACAACAGGAGGAGTGTAAGATTGGAATATGAAAAGAACAGGAGAATTGATTTTTGGCTACCAAATGTAAGCCAGTGTGCAAGAAAGAATGTATTTTTCAAAATGACCTCTGAATCCCCTACGAATGGGTAAACCCAAATTCTGCACAAATAACGACTATTACTTAACTTTGTATCTTGGATACATTTTAAAATTGCATAGGTTTCCTGCATACTCATTTATCATTCATTATATGTTACCATATGAATTAAAGCATAATTTGTACACAATAAAAATAATTCTCAGCTTCAGCTCAGTTGTTTGTTATGGGTATTGCATGTTTTTGGACAACCAACCAGCTCTACATATCATTTTGACCAGAAAGTTCTGACAGACAGAGCAAATTGACAATCGAGCCAAACCTTGCAAATTACATTTTTGTCAGCTATTTTCATTTGTCCTATGTTTTTACTTTACTGTTGAGTTCATCAATCAGCTAATGTGGGAAAATCATGAGCAATCCTCACAAATGACTCATTGCTAAATTTTAAATTCTGCCTATATTAAAAAAAATGCACAGCTTTCACCCATTGGGGTTCACACCTGGTTCCATCCCAAACTGCAAGTAGGAAAAAACTGCAAAAGATAGGACATATCTACTAACACTCAATATAATTCAAAATCGGTGGGAAAAATCTGATTTAATTTTTAGAATTTTTTTTTCTTCAAGAGCATTGTTCCCATTTTTTTTATCCCTTTTGGCTATTTGCCTGGTTTCCTCCAGGGAAATCTACAAACCCTGGATTTCTTTAGAATCGCTTATATTTGGGGAAAAATTGATGTAAATTTGTACTAGTTACTTTTTGTAGGAAAAGAATTATGAAGGCATAAATACAAACTGGCCCTAACACCAAAAAAGAGCTCAGCATTGGGGCAAGAAAAGCCTCAACAAATAAGACATTGAAGGCCCAAAACCACAGCTATATTCCACAGCTGCAGGCCTATAATGAAGGCAAAGCCCTTTAACAACCATTTCAGCCTGAAGCAGACAGGCTATAAAGCCATTAGAACATTCTGCCCACTAAGGACAGAATGATATAAATTAAAAAGGGAGAAACAGAAAGACATAAGGGGGATGGGAGCACACTGCCTCACATCCCAGCACAGTTTGCCCCTTTGTGTTATTTTGAATGCAGTTCACAATTAGCGCTTACTTGAATATTAGTAGTAGTATTTCACCAAAGTTGGTGCAGGTAGTGCTGTTCATCTCTAGACATGTGCTTCTGGATTTTATGCTTCATCAGTAGAGATCAAAAACAAATTTTATCAGGGGTTACTGAGAATACTGCCACAGTCCTCTCAGGTCTGAGTACCTCAAAAGAGACGCACAGGTGCATCTCCAAAAGCTCGTCAGCTCACTGGCTTAAGGGATGCACCGGTGTACCTGTAACCTTTGAAGACTTGGGCAGCATTTCTGCAACCCCAGAAAACTCTTCTCTGCTCTCTACTACTTCTGCTCTGTACGGGTGAAGGGCTAAACCCAGAAACAAGTGTCTGGAGATAACAGCACTACCTGCACCAATATTAGTGAAAAACAATAGCAACTTTGAAGTAAGCATACTGCATTTACCAGAATGCAATGGGATGAACTATGCTGGGATGAGAGGCAGTGTGTTCCATCCCCTCCTGTGTTTAAAAGGCTCCCTTGAGCCAACGAGCTGACGAGCTCACCTGGGATGCACCTGTGTGCCTGTGAAGTGGTACTGTGACCTGTGAAGACTTGGGCAGTATTCCAGCAAACCCAGCATACTTTTCTTTGCTCTCTACTACTTCTGCTCTCTACTGATGAAGGGCTAAACCCAGAAACACGTCTCTAGAGATAACAGCACTACCTGCACCAACTTTGAAGAAAAACTCAACCAAATTTGAAGTAAGCGTACTGCATTTACCAGAATGCCATGGGGTGAACTGTGCTCAGATGAGAGGCTGTGTGCTCCCTCCCCCTGTGTTTAAAAGGCTAATTTGAGCCAACGAGCTGACAAGCACACCTGGGATGCACCTGTGTGCCTGTGGAGTGGTACTGTGACCTGTGAAGACATGACCAGCATTTTAGAAATCCCAGATGACTTTTCTCTGCTCTCTAGCTCTCTACTACTTCTGCTCTCTACTGATGAAGGGCTAAACCCAGAAAAATGTGTCTAGTGATAGAAGCACTACCTGCCCCAACTTTGGTGAAAAACGACAGCAACTTTGAAGTAAGCGTACTGCATTTACCAGAATGCAAATAGGGTGAACTGTGCTGGATGAGTGGCAGTGGGCTCCCTCTTCCGGTAATGAACAGAAAAAGAAAAATTGGAATGTTAAAACATAAAGTATGTACCAGCCAATGTTCGTCCTGAGCCACTTCATTGTCTTCAACAGAACTCTCAACATTCCAGTGTTCTAATATAGCCTTATAGCCCGCTGCCGAGAGCTATACCAGGCGAGTGTCTATAACAAGTGTGAGGTCCTTTAACAACCAGTATAGCCAGAGGCAGAAGGACTATAAGGCTATTAAAACATTCCACCCACCAAGGGTAGAATGTTCTAAATTAAAAAGGAAGAAACAGAAAGGCAAACATTGGAATGTTGGAGCTCTAGGCTTATACCAGCCATTATAAGCCCAGAGCTACTCCATTTTTTTCAATGTAGCTCTGAACATTCTAATGTTTTAATATATAATACATCATTGGCTATCAGATACACTTCATCAACTATTGCTCAACAACAAGTCAAGTCAAGTCAAAGTATGTTTATTTGTTTGGTACTCAATCGAGGACCACAAATTTTTTTAAATAATTTTACAAAAATAAAATACACTTCAACGGTCTGATTTAAAATTCATAAAGTTAAAACATGTTCAAGGTTGCTTTTAGAAATTTAAAAAGATTATAGCACACAAATTCATTAGGTGAATGTTTACATAATACGAGCAGTTCTTTTACAGTAACTATTCTACATTTGCAGTAAATTGGTCTTAGGTATCTGGATCTTGCCGATACTACTAATGAGTTGGGACATACAAACAATAAATGTTCAATTGTCTGATCTCCCCCCAGACACAAAGAGCACATCGTTGTGCCTCCTAGAGTCCATTTGTAGGTAAAAGTCTGTAAAGGAAGGATGCCCAGGCAAAGCATCATTATTGCCCGTCTTGCCCCGTGAGTTAATGTAAGACCTACGTATACTGGCTCCTTTTTATATTCAATAATTGCTGTAAATGGTTTATATAGTGATAGCGCATTACAATGTGCAAAATCAGTCTCATAACTAAATTTGGGTGTAAAACATTTTAAAAACAATTTCAACTGAGCAGCTGTCCAAGATCGTAAAATATCCAGATTAATTTGTGCAAGATCAAGCGCTTTAGCCATATTTCGAGAGAAGGTCTGGTAAAAGGACTCAGTTTCAAATATCTCTTTCTTGAGCAATGCTCGTAAAGTATCACTTTTTGCATGAAGAAGGTTGAAGGTCCACCGTATCACATTTGCAACTGCAGTCGCATATGAGCTAGTGATTGAAAACTCCAGCCTTAGAGCTTGTACTGGGATTGAGGCAGAGACTTTCATCATTTTCTTTAGGATTTTTCCCTCTTCCTGGTCCATGAACGACCATTGCTTCATTGGTATATATTCCGTGGAATATGATAGGACTGATGGAATTTTTACTTTAAAAACCTTTATCATTGATGCAAAGTGTTTTGTCCCGGTTGCCGAATATAGTCTTGCCAGTGCTCCAGCATGCATTTGCGACTTTCTTTTTAAGTTAGTTATTTGATTTGAATTCTTTAGTGATTTTGCAAAAATTCTACCTAAGTAGGTATATTCCTCTACCTGTTCGACTTTCTCGTTTCCCAACTTCCAGCAATACCTAACCCCTTTTTTGATTCGACCAGTAAAGGCCACGATTTTCGTTTTGGTTAAGTTGGGTATTAAGTAGTTGTTCCTAGAATAGTTGTATAAAATACATAGAAGTTCTTGAAGGCCGAAGGGGGTGAGATCGAACATCACTATGTCGTCAGCATAGAGTAGCACATGTATGCTCTGTGCAGCTATTTTCGGCGGAAAACTGGAGCTTTTTTGGAGAAAACTTGGTAAATCACTCAGATATAGTGAAAAAAGTATTGGTGCCAGCAAGCAGCCTTGCTTAAGTCCATTATCTGTTGTGATTTGTTTAGTATAGCCTTTTTTTCCTCCCATTTGTACTTGACACCACGTTTTAGAGTGAAGACTAATTATTATTTGTAACAGTTGTTCTGGAATTCCAAGGATTCTTAGCTTTTTCCATAAAGTGGGTCGATCAACCCGATCGAAAGCTGTTGAATAGTCTATGTATGCCGCATACACAGTTTGAGATCTCCGTCCTGTGTACTTATCCAATATGGTCTGCAAAATTGCGATGTTATCAATTACTGAATGATTGGGCCGGAATCCAGCTTGTACCATCGGTATAATACCTTCAGAAAATGCCCATGTTTTTAAACGATCCAGTACTTCAGCTGCAAAGATCTTTCCCGTAGCATCCATCAATGCTATCTGGCGGTAATTGCCTGCAACGTTCTTGTTTCCTTTCTTAAAGATTGGAATGATAATGCTCCCCTGCCAAGATTTTGGAACTTGCTGTATTTTAAACAGATGATTGAAGAGGGGGCACAACATTTGGCTCCATTCTTTTGGATTAGCTTGCAGTACTTTAATGGGAATTTGATCTGGACCTGATGCACCTGTAGCTCTTGCATTCTTTATGTGCAATTCAATTGAAAATGGTGTGGTGTTATCAATCAAGCTTATTCTTTCGACTCGACTCGTAGCAGCATCAGACACTTCTGTGACGTTCAAATTGGTTTTGTATAGGTCTGTCAAATAAATTTCCCAGTCTTGGGGTGTAACAGGGATTGGTTGTAGTTTCTTTTTTGTCCCTGTTATAGTAGCAATTAACGCCCAGTAGTCTTTTTGATTATGGCTCTTTGAGGCTTTCTGGATATCAATCCAGTTTTTATCATGGAATTTCTTTTTCTTGCCGTTTTTCTCTCTTCTTAGTTTGTTCTTTAGTCTATTTATGTCCGACTTGGTGGATAGAGAGAACTTCAGGAATTGTGCTCTGATTAGCTTGTTTAGTTTTTTTGCCAATGATGAATTACACACTCTGTTTCCTATGTGTTTTCTGTTGTTATTTGCGTTGGCCTTTTTTGTTAATCCATCTAAGAGAATATTTTTTAGTTTATTAATTGTGTATTCAAAGTTGGTAATTGGATCTAAGGAATAAGCATCAGTTAATACTGGCAAGATAGGTATTAAAGAGCTGATTAGATCTAGGGCTTGAGAATTCCAGAATATGCGCCGTTGGGTGGGATTGATATTGACACAGCTTTCTTGGTGAATTATGTGACAGGTCGGGGTAGGAGAAGCTATCCAATTAGAGGTTAGATGTAACTGAGCGTGATCACTCTCCTCTGTAAAAATTGTGTGTAAATGATCAAATGATTCAAAGAGATCAAATTCACAGATGAAATAGTCCAATGTTGACTTGGTACCATTTCCCCGCCTGGTTGTTGTTGCCGGAATGTCACCTTCCACATTGCCGTTTAGTATAGTCCCATTTAGACTGGGTAAGGTCCATAATAGACTTTTGCCTCTCGAGTCTGAGCGATTTCCTATTGGAAATGTAGGAATGGGCACTTCTACTGATTCCTCTTTGTACATTTTTGCCCAATTACTGATATCTTTGTTTGAAATTTTTCCATTTAAATCACCCATTATTAGATACTGCGGATATTGTAGACTTTCAAGTATCTGTAACATAGTTTCCATATTCTCTAAAAAGATACTATCTCCCTTGGAACCAGGGGGAAAATATGCGTTAAACAATAATAATGATCTTCGATTGTCTGAGTCGTTGGTATACATTAGGACCTTAATACATTGTACATGAACAGAGTTGGTCTCAATGATCTCTTGGTCCCATTGATCTTCCTCACTCAGGAGTATTGCCAACCCCCCTTTGGCATGTCCATTCTTTGATTCCTTTGCTGGAGTGTCGTATACGTAATAGCCATTTATACTAAAGGAATTTGTAGACCAAGTTTCTTGTAGAGCTAAAATGTCTGGTTGATTTTTTATAGCATCAATCATTTTACTGTCAGTTTTTCCAGCCATATTCCAAGATACTATATTAAATTTAGAGCCAGGGTTAAACCTTAGGTTGATGATGGTAAGAGTTAGTTTTGCTGTTTAATGTTTCTGAGATCCATGCCCAGGATTGAATGTTTGCTAAAGGTTCTTGCGCTTGTAAATCTTGAGTCCACACTATTCTCGCACCTTTATGTACTTGTACTTTTAGAGACTCTTTTCCATGAGAAGTTGAGTTTTTTTGCTGGATTATACTCCCATTACCACTTAACATATTCAGATTTCGTACTGTATTCCCTGGTTGTCTTTCCGTAGGTTTGACTTCATTAGGATCAGATATTTCTCTTACGTCAAACCCACATTTGTATATAACTTCCTTGTCTCCTAGAATGATCCCTGGCAAGGTAGGTGACCAGAAAGTAACCATAGCTATTTTGTTTTGACATTTATTTGGAAAGGACACCAGTGCAATTTCTCTGCTAGTCAGAGATCGTAGTGATGATATCTGTTGTAATAGGTTAACAATTCTCCCTCGGTTTAAAGGCTCGTTGTCATTTGGGAAAAGTTCTTCAAACAGGAGATATTTTGAGGATGGGCCTTCCATACATAAGGAATTTGTTTCAGAATTTTGAGTTACTTCTTGGTTTCTTGAACATATTTGTGTATAAGATTTAACTGGTAGATATTCCCCCGCATTAGGATTTAGTAGTGAGTAATTTTGATTAATTGTGTTGTCCTCCTTACCCTCATTAAGAGGGGCACCGATGATTGGTTCCTTTGTTTGTTTATCCTCAGTTTTGGGATAAATTTTGGGGTTTTGAAATCTTAATTTACGGGCTTTTTTCTTTTGTATTCTTCTTTGCGGTTTTCTTCTTCGATTCTTAGCCCCATTTTGGCATGATTGCTCTTCTATAATTTTTTCCATATTTTCCTCTTCTGAGTTTTCATTTGTTGTTTGTGAATTATTATCTCCTTTTCCTTCATCAGGTTTAAATATAGAGTTGTTATCCTTTGTATTTGAAAACATTGGATATTGTCTAATTGTTTTTGGTTCTTTGAAAAGTTTTTTCAATGAATAGATGGCCTCGTTTTCCTGTTTTTTTCGGGGTTCATTCATAAGTGATTCTCGTGACTCATGTTCAGGCGTTTGAGTAGTTGCGTCTTTTTTTGTGCCTTTAGTCATTGTATTCTCACTCTTGTTGTTTTGGTTGTTGCCAAGTGTTTGTTGTGTGTTTTTCCCATCTGAGCTTTCTTTCTTTCTTTTTTCTCCTACTAAATGTTTGAGTAAGCCAATCTGGACATCCAAGGTTTGGTCCGAATTTTCTAATATGTGGCCCAGGAAAGTTAAAACTGACTCCAGGATTTCCTGTAGAGAAAAGAGGGCTTTGGACATAGGTGTTACTGGTATTGGTAGACTCGTGTTATCCATGATAAAAGGATCTGGGGTAATTTCTAGATCATGATCAGTTTCAGTTTCAGGAGATTCTTCCATTAAGATAATTGACAAGTTGCCTGTATTTAGTAGTGCTTCTTGGGGTTTAATTACTACTTTGTTTCTATGACCTTCAATTTCTTCTGCGTCCACAGATCGAGCTATGTTAGTTGCAAGAGTTTCAGGATTAGATTTCGACTCTTCGATATTTGTTTTTAGAGAATCTTGGGGAGTAGAAATTCCCTTTGAATCGCTATCTGATCTTTGAGTACTCAAATTTTCAACCAGTGGTGAATAGTTAGGTGTAAATAAAACTACACCACTCGGTTGCAGTAATTCTGAGTGCATCTCTGGCTTTGGCTCAAAAGGTATTACTGTTTGCTTAGGTGAAAGACCTGAAAAATAATTGGTTATAGCCGGAGTGACTGATAACCGACCCTGTGATAACGCTTTATCAGATGATTTCCTAATGGCCTCCTCCGTTCCAATTCTTTTTAAGAATATTGTTCTTGATCTTAATTTTTTCAGGGCCATGGAAATTCTGTATGGTATGTAATATGTAGTAACCTGTTTGATTACTGACTGGTTTGTATCACAGTTGTTATTTCGTTGTATGCCCTGGTCAACAATTGAGCTTAGGCTGACAGGATAAAGTGTGATGATTAAGATTTTACCTTGCTTACTTGGTTGGAGGGTAATGCAAGGTTTTAAACAGCCAAGTGGTGTGGCCCGTACCGTTCTCCGGCGTCTCCGGTCGGCCACAGACGGCCCGCCCTTTGCCCGGCGTCCCGCGAGGGAGGGGCGGCGTGTTTTTAAAGCGCCTCCTGGCGCTTGGAGGCGGTGTCACGCAGGTGTGTCACAGCCCCTCACCGCGCTCCTCACTGCAGCCCAGGCAGTGGCAGTGCAGGATGCAGGCAAACAGGTAGGTAAGGTTGCAGCGTATCAGCTGTTAAAGCGAAGCAGAAAGCCCCGCTCTGCAGGGGCAGCGTGTTTTTAAAGCGCTTCCTGGCGCTTGGAGGGGTGTCACGCAGGTGTGAGACCCAAGGGCTGCTGGTAGCTGTAGTCGCAGCCCCTCACCGCGCTCCTCACTGCAGCCCAATTCAGATGTCTTGCGAGCACACGGGCAGCGGGAGGCGGCGGAAGGTCACAGCAAGGCAGTGGCAGTGCAGGATGCAGGCAAACAGGTAGGTAAGGTTGCAGCGTATCAGCTGTTAAAGCGAAGCAGAAAGCCCCGCTCTGCAGGGACGGCGTGTTTTTAAAGCGCTTCCTGGCGCTTGGAGGCGGTGTCACGCAGGTGTGGGACCCAAGGGCTGCTGGTAGCTGTAGTCGCAGCCCCTCACCGCGCTCCTCCCTGCAGCCCAGTTCAGATGTCTTGCGAGCACACGGGCGGCGGGAGGCGGCGGGAGGCGGCGGAAGGTCACAGCAAGGCAGTGGCAGTGCAGGATGCAGGCAAACAGGTAGATAAGGTTGCAGCGTGTCAGCTGTTAAAGCGAAGCAGAAAGCCAGTCAGACAGAAATGAGCCAGAAATCCGTAGTGGCATACAGTGGTCCTCCAAGATGCTCCTCGCCCTCCCTCACTCGCGGGCAGGGAATTCTGTGCCTTGTACCAGGTGGGGGGGCCGGCAGGAGACAGAGGCAGAGCGTTTCAGTGCGCCGGTTCAATATGCCACGCCGCGCCTCGTCTCACCGCCGTATCCGTAGCTCCTCCGTATTCCCAGCTCAGCATCAGACGCTTGCTTCAGGGGGGACGGGGGGGCGCTTTGCCAGAGACAAGGTGGTCGGCATAAGCCGGACCGCAGGACCTCGAGCGCCGCACTTTTGAAGATGTTGATGGCGTCCTGCACAGCGACCTGCTCGCTAGTTGCTTCAACTGCAACTGCTCTCTCTGCTCAACACATTTGTATCGTATGCGCATATTAAGGATTACACACCCAAGAGCCCCAAAGTGAAACAGTGTTCCTCTTCAGGGGACCACCAGTTGGGAGTGAATACTGTGGGCCTGTAGTAGTCGGGCTGTTCACATTTGGAGTGTTCACTATGTCATGCTGTGATGTGTATATGGAACCTTGTTGTGGCGGGATTCTACCCGAGCCAGTGATACTGTGGCTGGCGAACAGAGAATCACACTACATCTTGTTTGCGTTCAAATAAAGGTTTTCTTTGCATTTTAAAGTTGTGTGGAGGTGTCACATCAACAGGGGCCTATTCAGAAATTGCACTTTGTAGTACGTGAAGTAGTACTACAGTACTATTACTACCATTCTACAAAATGCTAGTCACAAACCTGTGGGCGAAAACTTCCATCTCCGCTTCCCCAATTTTTTCTATGTATACATCCCCCCACCAGTGGCAGAGATCTCCACACACATAAGCATAGTTTTTAGTAGAGAATTATTAAGGGATAGGTGGGAGCGGCTGGAAAATGGGGGATACTTACACCTCAATGGGAGAGGCTTCCGGATGGTAAGGAGGGGTTTAGGGAGGGACATGCAAATACAAACACTGACTCCGAAAAGAGTAAGCCCATTGGAATTTACACACTCGACTTCACACAGCCAAAAAGGTCACAAAACAGTACTAAGTGTACTCCAGTTCATCCTTGGAGTAAGGCCAGCACCATATATGGCCACCTACTTCTACACACTCCTGTAAAAAAACGAATTGAGGCAGAAAGTTCAAATAAGACCCCATAGGAAATAATCTTAATTAAATATTAATATTTTGACCTATGAAGTCAATAGCTGAAGGCCATTGGTGAGTCCCAGTCCTGTTTTGAGTCCCGCCAAATAGAGGTTTCAGTTATTCTTATATATAATTAAGTACATAACATAGTAATACAAAGTTCAATAATTAACTTTTTTAATTGAAAATTAAATTAAACTTTTAAACTTTTGTAAAAACGTAAAAAGAATTAAAGTACTGTATGAGGTTTTCAATGATTTTAAAAAAGTGTTTAGAAATAAAATACATTTTAAGAAATGAATTATACAATGCATAATTACAATAATGTGTGGTAACATTTTATATTTATTTGTTCTAGGTTTTCAATAAAAAAATGTAAATTGTTTACATTAAAATTTACATTACACGATTTTTAATATGTTTTTAAGTTTAGTAAACTTTAATATTTGTTCCTATATAAACTATATGGAGGTCCCTGTGGTAGAGGTTTCTGCCTACATATGAATAGTTACTAGAAGTTATTTTACACTTGTTAATTCTGCGTCAGATGCTCCACCCCTAGAATCAGGAGATTGAGCTATATAAGGCTACACTCTGGAGTAGCTTTACACTGGGGAACGAGGAATAGCAACAACAACAAAAAGTGTATAGTTACAACAAAGTTTAGTAGTAAAATTACTCATGAGTAAATATGCCTGTGTAAATTTACCTTTGTGAGTAGCGCCCTGTAATAAATCTGTTACCAAACACAAGACATACTTTGAGTGGAGCATTTACATGGTAGTATTTGTCCAAAACAGACAAAGATAAAGTAGACACAAGAACGAGCATTCTGAGCACAGACCTTCACTGTAACCTGACATATGGCTGACCTCCCTACTGTCTTGTCAGAGTAATTAGACCATTAAATCCACTGATGTCAATGCAGCTCAAAGATCTTGTCTCCAGGCCATTGTCTCACTGCATTAACTGCACTTAATGTACCAAGACAGCCATTCATGGACTAACTCCCCATTGTACTTTCTATATTTACAGCTTCAGCTTTAAAATGCTTCACAAAAAATGGGTACGACAGTACTGTAACCACATGCGCTGAGCAACAGACACAATGCATCTACGTGCAACTGCCGTGTAAGTATGTTTCATCATAGAGCTTAGCATTGCTCTCTCCCCTAACCACACCTTGGATTGACTTGACACAACATGAACAGAATAATTATAAGTGGGTTTCTGTAACAGGGCTCGCTCCAGTGCTTAATTTGTGACGGTGGTGGGCACTGGCACTTATTTAGGGGACCAAGACATATATTTCATCATGAGACTTTGACCCCGAGCAAGAAAGAGAAAGGCATAGAAGGGAGAAAGGAGAAAGAGAATAGCAAAAAACTGTAACAAAAAGGGAGAGAGCAGGGATGAAAAACAACCTGTTAGAGTGAGATAAAGGAACATTGAGTGCACTTTTGCACGCTTCTTCGCATTACGGGGTCTTTTCTCTTCATATTTTGGCAGGGTTGTGCTGATTAAATCTTTGTGGGCAAAACAACTCAGGGTGAGTGTTGTTTCTTGTACAGCTCATAGTCCCCATACAGATGGAAACTCTTGTTTCCTCCTAGTTGGGTTTCATGATTTTCTCACAATGCGAGCCTTAACTACCCCGCCCCCCCAACACCTTTTGCAGCACCATAGACTCTACTTAGACCCTTATTGCCAGCTGACCTGATGTAGGCAGAGAGAGATTGGGGACATGGAATCTTATTTCTGGGTGGGACAGGGGTACTTAAATCCAGCCATTCTTGGATTTGATTTGGCAATAATTTGGAAAAAGGATGCAGAGCCTCACTTACGGGATCCTTTTCTACAGATTTTACACATATCCAGGGCCAATTCTGCTAATATTTACCTGCTCTGAGATGGTGATAAATATCTGTGAGGGGCAGTGCAGGTTGGGGTTGTTTGGCAGGGAGTGTGGAGGGCACCTGGAACAAGGGGAGGCTCTGGCTTATTTTGGGGACAGTGTTGTCTGCTCCCCCATGGTCCAGAAGGGGCAGTGGGTGCCCAGGCTACATCTGTGCCCATTCCCCTGTCCCTCTTTGCCAACCGGGTGGTGGAGGTGAAGCAGTATACCACTCTAGCCACCTCGTAATGAGGGTCTATATCTCCAGCTTGCCTGCACTCTATTTCTCCCTGTTTTTCTCTCTCTCTCAATGTCTGAATTGGTTTCATGATGTTATATTGAAATAGATATTAAAGACATTTCAATGCATGCTGCATTAGCAACATGGTACTTAGAAACTGAGTCAGAATAGGGTGGTAAACCTATTGTTGCCAATAAACAAGACAATCTCTATTCTCAATTATGGTGGCCAAACAGAATTATTTGTAGCCTCTTGGGTGGCAAACAACCTGCCGGCGAATCCTGCTCCTTTTCTGCCATTGGGCTTAACAAGGATGCAGTGTCCACTTTGCCAGACATATTGGCATATGGCTTCACATTCTAGCATAGCTAGTCCAGAACAATGCCTGATAAAGTTAAAACCATGATAGATTTCTATGGAAAGCGTGGCATACTGCGACAAACATACTGCCCGTAAACTGGGAAATCCCAACGCATATGAGGAGACTAGATAGGTGAGTAATGGCAACGTGCCCCCACTTTTCTTTTTGAGGCGCACTCCCAGTGTCCGCTGATAAAGTCCGAATTTTCACAAGTTTTCCAGTTCACGGACATTGTCAAGATTTCAACAAGGGTTTCACAACTTAGTAGCCCCTCCCTAGGGAGAGATAGACACTTTGGGAGAAAAATGTCCACCTATGTAGCACAGAACTTAAAATACTGCAAACGATTCACGGGCAATGTGGCAGACGACATATGACATTTTGCCAGCAAAACACTTAACCGGCCTCTTAGTCGGAAGGCCAATCTTTCCTCTCCATTATAACATTGCATCTATCACCTTATTTAAAGATTGGGTCCATTCACGGCTAGGTTGGTGGCCTACTCGCCATATTTTATGTCCCGTTTTTCCATCTGTTGACATGCCATACACTCTACCTCATGTCACGTCTCAACTTTAATCTCACAGCATGGTTACCCTCCAGGCCTTTCTGTGCTTAATACATTTGTTATCAACATTTAGAGTGGTCTACACCAACAGCAATGGCTACTTATTATGACACTGAGACCCAGTAAAATACTAATAAAAACACCAATGTTTTGCCCTAAAAAATGTCAGACCTATAGTGTTTATCAGAAATTGGTACTCTTTTCCTCTTCTACCGGATCTTTTGACTCCCATTTTTAGGTGTGGCAGGTGGGAAATTGAACTTTCTCACAAAGCTTTCGCATCTATCTACAAGAAACGTAGAAGGCCTCTGCTGCGCAGTGAATCATATTCTACTTTTCATTGGCCCACCTCAGAATGGCTTTCTAGTTGATGGGATATGAATTCGCAACTTGTGTGCATCTGCAAAAAAGAAACCTCTCTTCGGTGTGACAGACCTATTGTGTTCTGGCACAGGGAATCCTAGCAATGTGCCTGCTATGATACCGATGATTCAACGGCTAGCACGAAATGGAAAGTGGGTTGGATAAGGACCACTCTAAGCACCCAGGATTGGTTCTACCCCTATCTCTGCACTTGCATCCCCACTGCACCACCACTCCCCCTGCACCCACCTCTGCACTAAATCACTGTTTCTTCAGCACTATCACTTTACAAAACCACACTGCAGCACACAAAACTGCACCACAAGTTCCAGATGTGATCCTACCCAGCATTACTACCCCTACTATAAGGCTCCCACCCATGCCTGAACAGATTCCTAATCTCACAACACTTCATTACCACTTTCCCACTGCACAGCAACATATTACTGCCTCCCACCTCTGTCCCATAGTGCACTACAGCATCACTCACCACCATTATATCACTCCAAAGAGGCACATTAGAGCAAAACCGTACTACCATCTGCTAGCACTCTTCTCACACTACTTAGCACTTCAATTCAGAACTCTCATGTCCCCTTCTGCAACACAGACCCACCTCAGGTCACCACTATAGAACACCAGACTACCATCTGCAACAATTAAATGCACCTCCACACTACTTCTTCCACACCACTGTAGTATCATCCTTTAACACCACACTACTGCCATAGTACTACACATCAACCCATACCATGTCTGTGAAGCCTCCAGGACCACACTAACACCAACACAACAAATGAATACCATCACTCTGCTGCCAACATTACTGCAATACCCCTGTAACTCTTCAGCCACTACTACTCCACAACACAACTATATGTTACACTGCACTAACACACCCATGTACTATTGCAGCTAGTGTCTCTCAGGCCATCATCTCACCACCACCCCTGAGCACCACACAGCCTTCCACATCTTTCAACTGCTACCCTCATTTCCATGCTATCCCTTCCACCACCACAGAACCATATCAAGAGCACCACACTAACACCAACTACCATGGCACTGACACCTCCACTGCCACACAATCACCCACCAAACACCATTTATTTTGACAGTACATCAACAGCTCCATTGTTCCACCTGCATACTTAGTCTGCTCCAACCAAAATTGCTCTATCACCATACAGATAAAAATCCCCACACCCATTACTACACTGACTTCTATCACCACATTACCAGCCCAGCACTGCTTTCCACCCTCTTCCGAGAGCACTATACTAACACCCTATTGAAATTCGCACTTTAACAAAACTATACATAAAAAACAAAATTCTCACAGAATTTGTTTTACTGGTGAGGTCAGACTTATTGGCTTTGGCAATGTTCATTTAGACATGTTCTCCTTTGTATGTGACATTCACACCTCAAGATTATGCAAAGAAACATTTTCATTAAAGGAAATACTTCATTATTTTCCCCACTCAAATGAATACATTACTGATGTTAAATGTGTTCTCCCTGTTTATGTATTCCACGTGCATATACTGCAAACTGACAAACAAAAAACATTACGTGCCTAATTTAGAGTTTAGAGGACAGGGTACTGTGTCACAAACATAATGGAGTACTCTGTCCCCTAAATTGATGGTCTGCCCAACTCATTTAGAGAAAGGTGGACAGTCAGCTTTCCGTCGACAGAGGCCCTGTGGCTCCATCCACCGAAAGCTACACCCGACACCTTTGGGAGTAAAGCTGTCGCACTGCCCACTCTAGTCAGAGTTGATGGTCTGATTTTTTTTCTATCTGCATCACCAGAATAAAATTGGCAGGAATGGACAGAAAATACTATTGGCGCCACACCTTCGGAGAAAACTCCCATGGTGTCGGGTTTATTGGTTTTATTTTTAAAAGCAAACTCCCATTGTGTTTGAAAAACATTTTTTTTTTTTTAAGTTTGATGGATGCTGTCAAAGCTGACGTCGTCAATCGACCAACGTTTTTGTACTTTGACTGCAGTTCCTATCAAAGTAGGAAGATGGTGATCTCTTTATTTGGCAGATGGGAGTCTGTCAGGGTTGTGGACCTCTGCCTCCTGATGGACAGAGTACCATCTATTTAGCTTTAAATCTCCTACATTCTGCATCTTAAGGCCTGAATGTATTTGCTGAATGATATTAATAAAAATGGGATTCACTTACCTACTGATGTCTACCAGGACTAATGTTTCTAATTGCATCCTCAGCTTCTGTGATTCAAGCATGCATGACAGTTGAACAGTGTGCTGAGTTGCTGGATGAAGTCACAGCCATTGGATATCCAGGAAAGTGCTGCTCTGAAGATCTCTGCAACCGGAATGAGCAAGATTTTGAGACCACCACCCAGACCACAACTTCAGCATTCCTGGATGGACAACAGTGACACCAAAACGGTCCAGACACTGTATCTCCAGCATCCTAATTGGAGTAGGGCATAACTTTGAACCAAGTCTGTGCCTTTTTCTTTCTTTCAGCAGTTTCCTGGAATTTGGGAGTATTGTTCCTCATTCTTTTATAACATCTTTTCTTATGGTTGATGTTCCTCACACAGCCCCCTTGTAAGGTTGGGAGTCTGCACTTCTGCAGATTAGACAGTGGCTCTTGTCAACATATGTACTAGCCTCTAAGGAATACTTTGAGTGTATAAATGAATGCACTTCGGTATTTTGATAAGCTTTACTTATGTTTAGAAATTCTACTGACGACAGACTCGCCAACCACTTGTCATGCTGCATTTATACCTCTGTCTTCACTGCTCGTCGAGCTAATAATGTTGTGAGCATCCGTTTATTTTGTGACAAAATATCCAACAGATAAAAATGTTCATGCTGTATATACACTAAAATAAATCAGTATTATATGCGTAGCAGAATTTGCTTGTCGGTCAACAGCGGAGCATACACATATGTTAGTTGTTTGTGCAGAATACTGTCAAAACATTCAGAATTTACAAAGTTATATACTTTATCAATGCTCATTACATCCAGCAAATTAACTGTTTATAAGGATAAAAAGTACATTTATAAGGTGCAAAAATACACAGTTTTAAACAAGAATGGAAACATTCATCATAAGAGTTCTGGCAGAAAGACATGCCCCCATCATCAAAAAAAAGAAACATGAACAATGTACATAAACCTGAACATTATTTTCCAGACCCTCCCTGGCACCGACCTATTTTCGTAAAGCACTCTTCGGCCATCTTCTCCGACATAAAAGAATCCACAGAAGCAGCACTAGACTTGGAAAAAGAAGTCAAATCAAAAGACTGAGGGGCTCATCTGTGCACCTTTCTGCCCACAAAATGGTTTCCTTACACTCTCTACACCTTTCAAAAAAGAGAATGGTCCTTTAAAATCAGTGACTAAAATATATCTTCCCACAGGCCACCAAGTCGGCATAATCATGCCTTTAGGCTCAAAAATAGGAATAACCACAGGAGGTAACCCATAAACCCAGTTGAGGACTGGGTGACTTTTGTGTAACAAGCAACACTGTCTCAACAGGTAATATTTCTAGACGATTAGATAAGATGCAAAGACCAGTTGAGACAGAACAGAAACAAGGGGATGGAAATAGTTATTTTTGAAAATAAAGTGGTGTATATTGGGAATTACAGATAGAAATTGGAAATGTTATATCAGCACTGTTACATTGTATGTAAGTGTAATACAAACATAAGTGTGCACAAAAGTGCTCGTGCAGGAAGTGAATGGCGCAAGTGAACACGTGACAAAGTGCAAGGAACAGAAAAAAAATGGTGCAACAAATTTAGATTAGAAAATTGTTACAAAACATGGATAATGAGGATACAGTTAATGAAAAACATGTTAAGAACGGCAGAAAATGTGCCGAGTGGTTGAAAGAGTTTCAACCTGTTTGCATTTCAGGTCATCATCCGGACCGGATTACTAATGACTCTGTTGGTGCTGTATAAATAAAATTAAATGGAATAAGAAAGGGACAGAATAAGGATGAAGAAGGTAATGGGGGGTTAGGAAGGGGAATAATAAATGGAAGAGGGTAATTTAACACATGGGTTGGAATCAGATTGACTTCCACGTAAACAACAAGATGGTAAGTCATAACGTGCACCCAAGGGGCGGGATGCACAGTGGGAGTTCTGAAAGGGGAAGGAAAAGAAAATTAGTGGGGAAAGCGCAGAGTGTGAAAAGTGCAAGTCAATTTGGGGGGGGGGGGGTGTTGGTAAAAACTGTGGAAGGACCCGTGAGTGCATGGCAACTAAGGCGGCTTACCTACTAAGTCAGGTAAGTCCATCTTTACACTCTTATTGACACAAGGCCACAACGCACCTGGCACACTGTGTGGGGCGCTCAGTGCTGCATACCTGGGAGATATGTGTACTGGGACTGCGCCGTTATGATAAAAAACACAGAGCCACAAACCGGTTTCTTGGCCTAGGTACTTTATTAGCCAAGCACCTAATCACTTGATAAAAGGAAATCCCCCACTCCCCTACACACATAGCATGGGAGCGCTCAGTGACTGCCTGGGCTCACATAGAGGGTGTCACCCTTCACTGATAAAAACACACTGGGTTAATGTAAATTTCACTTGGCTAACAACTGGGACACTATACATACAGACTTTCAAATGGTCACCCAACCTCCAGAGGACTCATGGTGATCTCTCTACTTGATGCCCACATGTCTAAGTGAGCATACTGTTCCAGACATCAGCTGTGCACAGCATGCCCCCTCAAATGTGCCACAGTATTACCGTGCAACCTCATTCTGATCACCACATTACACAATAGTTTTTTTTTTTTTTTTTACAACATATATTATTGAGTTTTCATGGCACATTATGGGCCATGGCCCTCTGTATACTTTTGGAAGGCACAATAAATCAGGAGTACCAATAAAGACATGAAACTGTAACTCCTGCGTAACCTGGAGGTAAAACAACAAAAACATGGCACAGATATTCTCAGATCCCATGAGGCTCAGCAAGTCTGCATGACACACAATAGGTTTTTGACAATTATTCCTTGAATACGCTGGTTGGGTGCAGCTTATTTTATAGTTTAGCAGAGTTGATATTTCGATTGTATTTACATTGTATATACATTGGGGTTGAACTTAAAGTACAGGGTTCCCCGCCTATTCGGCTACATAATATCTATCATCCCCCTGGTCACCCTTTGTGAAAGAATTTTCTGACCTTCTTTCCCAAGCCTCGATTTCCAACTCCAAAAACCTCTTCCTCTGAGACTTTAATATTCACTGGAGCAATGAGGATGATCCCTCGGCTAACATCCTCAATGACCTCCTCGACGTTACTGACTTGAACCAACTCTGCCATTTACCAACACATTCCAAAGGGGATACTCTTGACGCCATCATTACTAGCAAAGATCTGGCTTACTTTCCCACATTGTCCACATTGACTGTGTCAGATACAGAGAATGTTACCACTAACCTTATAGCCAGATACAGCGGGAACGATGAGATGCTTATTAATCCCTTTCCCTAGCTGGTACCACCCATGAGTATGTATCTAACACTGCACGGGTATTACCACGACCGGGGAAAGGGAAAAAAGGGATAAAGAAACAATAAAGTTGCAGCCGCTAGGTTCAGATAAGGGATGTCCTCAGATATGATGTACCTCACGCTCCTACCATACACCCCGCTGACCCTGTAAGTGAAATACAAAACACACATAAGTAACGGTTTCTCACCATTCATCTCCCTTTTGTCCCCTATGTGTGGTGTTACTTACATATCAGACAACTGCATTTCACTCAACGTAAATAGTCTCAAAAATAGGAAAAATAAAGAAGAAACAAAAAGAGTTTCAGAAATGTCTTGCACTTGTAAATATACTGATGAGGTACTTATCTTACTGCAGATAATTCTCGGGAAATGTTCTGTACTTCTGAGAAGTCTCTCAATACTTTAGAACAGTTTCCACACATCCGATTTGGTTTGACGCAGGTACAACCATAGGATGCAATACACAGGCTTAGAGCGCCCTCTTTTATGCTGTAACTGCTGAATTATCCAAACTGCCGATGTCCTTGACGTGGATTCAATTGCACAAAAAATATGAAACAAGTTAGAGCTCCCGTAGCGCAGATGCCAACCATAAATACTCTTGACAGGAAGAGAAATGCTTTCGGTCTCTCACTACCGCAGGTTCCTCTCCATATCACAACCTGTCTAGGTAGTTGGATAACGCCCACTTCAGATGGAAACCATAACGACACTAGGCTTCCTTTCAATGAATCTGCTCCTCGCAGTGATCTCTGAAAGGCTTTATAATACTTCCACAGCAAGCTGCTCAAGACCAGAGGACCTAGGGGGCCTGTAGATACAGCGTTCTCTCTCAATGACTCCAACATGAAAACTCAAGTGACAAGCAACTAGAAGAAAGTGAGGAGGGACTTATGCAAAGATATCAGGTGACCTGTCTTCTTACTCAAGGATTCTGGGAGATGTATTTTTCCTATACATTCATACCATGCAATGTTCCTACTCTGTAGTGTTTATCTGCGTCTATTCATGACAGTACCCCCTCTCAACGTCCGTCGTCTCGACGGACCACCGGGCTTGGAGGGATAACGTGTATGGAACCTTCTCAAAAGACCAGGGCAATGTAAATGAGCCACCAGTTCCCAGAAACGATCCTCCGGGCCATAACCCTTCAAGTCTACCAGATAGTGCACTCTCCCTTGGACATATTTGGAATCCAGAATGTTATAAACCTCACTCCTCTTCACCATCAATGTCTATGGCAAGCGGCCTCACAGGTAAACGTGTACCCGCAAGACACGATTTTAAGAGAGATACATGAAACACTAGATGTATCCGCCAGTTGGCAGGCAATGTTAGTTTCATGGCTACAGGGTTTACCACTGTCTCAATGGGATATGGACCTACATATTTCGGCATGTGACAAAAAAACAACCTAGGCAACCCACACTGAACAATGTAATATAGTTAAGGACAAGTGGCTACAAAAAGTTAGGAAAAATATGTTTTTTTATTTATTTTGAAGCTTGTAAAATACGACATATAGCACAAATAAAGAGAGAAACATTCAACATCAGTAAAATCATATATTACACAATGGGAAATTAAAAAATTCATATAGTGGTGACAATTAATGACAGCATATATGAAATAAGTTAAAAAACAGAAAGTGGCAAATTGAGTCTCTACGCGCGTTTCGGCGAACCAGCGCCTTCTTCTGGAGTAGCCACACAAGCTCTAAAACGAGATACATTTAAAAAGGTGCATTAGTTACACATCCTTTAAAAATATGTAGACAAAACACATATCATTCTATATCCTAACATTGTAGCCAATATGCCTTATCTCTAGATAGAAGGTATTTATATATCTTTTCATTTCCTTGTAAATTATCCAGAATCACTCTGACATTTAGATATTTATGGAGAGTCATACTTCTCGAAACAAACTGTTAATAAATTCTGAGTTATCTAGATATATAGCCCTCTATTTTTATCGTGAGTCTTTTTGTTTTCCAACGGTCTGTATTTTTATACTGACGTACTACTGTGTGTCTCCAATTATTTAAATAAGTAAATTTACCATGGGTAAGTAATACTTACAGGTAATATACAAGGTTTGCGTCACAGGTCGATGGAACGTTCAGTTGATTTCTAGATATTTTTCTGATTAATTGATGTAATTTAGATGCTTTATTTATAAAAAGAAGAGAAAATAGAGAATGCATTCTTTTTAATTATTATGGCCAGTGCCAATGACTTAAATTAAATAGATAACTTTTTCTTAAATTACCTCATGTATTATGGTCTAGCTTGGTATATCCCGCCTGCCGGATAAATCTTAACTTTGATTTTTGATCAATTTTGTAGATCACAGAATTCTCAGGTATTTAAAAGATCTCCCTGCCTATTCAATGTTGTGAGGATACAAAATAAACAGAATTAGTATCTGATTTCAGTTATCTATTTAGTTTTAGAATTTAGATAAGGGTATCATGTCTTACCCGAAGTTTTCAGCAGGGCTCTATTAAGTTGAAGGTTTAAAAAGCACTCCCTGTCAACATAAAATATTGGCTATTATAAACATTTATATTGACTAATTTAGTCAATGTTTCAAGCTAGTATTTGGCATTATTTTAATCCTATGGCAGCTTACCTTAAAGTTTAACTGGAGATGCTCATGGGAGGAGGCTTGTTTTAGATGCACCAAGGATAAAAGGTGTTTTCGTTTAAAAGATCTCCCTGCCTGTTTGGACAAACAGAAGATAATTCAAGGAGAGTCTAATGGTTCTACGCTTAGCTAATTAATATTTCTCGTGGGTCTGTTTCAAAGGGATGTCTTACCCGAGTGGCTCCTTTGGTTATACTTACCCTTTTCAAACGCCATTGTGTCTTTCAGACAGGGGGAATCCGTCTATTATCCACAAAGAGCTCTGCCGAGCCACTCGGGTAAGACATCCCTTTGAAACAGACCCACGCAGAAATATTAATTAGCTAAGCGTAGAACCATTAGACTCTCCTTGAATTATCTTCTGTTTGTCCAAACAGGCAGGGAGATCTTTTAAACGAAAACACCTTTTATCCTTGGTGCATCTAAAACAAGCCTCCTCCCATGAGCATCTCCAGTTAAACTTTAAGGTAAGCTGCCATAGGATTAAAATAATGCCAAATACTAGCTTGAAACATTGACTAAATTAGTCAATATAAATGTTTATAATAGCCAATATTTTATGTTGACAGGGAGTGCTTTTTAAACCTTCAACTTAATAGAGCCCTGCTGAAAACTTCGGGTAAGACATGATACCCTTATCTAAATTCTAAAACTAAATAGATAACTGAAATCAGATACTAATTCTGTTTATTTTGTTTCCTCGCAACATTGAATAGGCAGGGAGATCTTTTAAATACCTGAGAATTCTGTGATCTACAAAATTGATCAAAAATCAAAGTTAAGATTTATCCGGCAGGCGGGATATACCAAGCTAGACCATAATACATGAGGTAATTTAAGAAAAAGTTATCTATTTAATTTAAGTCATTGGCACTGGCCATAATAATTAAAAAGAATGCATTCTCTATTTTCTCTTCTTTTTATAAATAAAGCATCTAAATTACATCAATTAATCAGAAAAATATCTAGAAATCAACTGAACGTTCCATCGACCTGTGACGCAAACCTTGTATATTACCTGTAAGTATTACTTACCCATGGTATATTTACTTATTTAAATAATTGGAGACACACAGTAGTACGTCAGTATAAAAATACAGACCGTTGGAAAACAAAAAGACTCACAATAAAAATAGAGGGCTATATATCTAGATAACTCAGAATTTATTAACAGTTTGTTTCGAGAAGTATGACTCTCCATAAATATCTAAATGTCAGAGTGATTCTGGATAATTTACAAGGAAATGAAAAGATATATAAATACCTTCTATCTAGAGATAAGGCATATTGGCTACAATGTTAGGATATAGAATGATATGTGTTTTGTCTACATATTTTTAAAGGATGTGTAACTAATGCACCTTTTTGAATGTATCTCGTTTTAGAGCTTGTGTGGCTACTCCAGAAGAAGGCGCTGGTTCGCCGAAACGCGCGTAGAGACTCAATTTGCCACTTTCTGTTTTTTAACTTATTTCATATATGCTGTCATTAATTGTCACCACTATATGAATTTTTTAATTTCCCATTGTGTAATATATGATTTTACTGATGTTGAATGTTTCTCTCTTTATTTGTGCTATATGTCGTATTTTACAAGCTTCAAAATAAATAAAAAAACGTATATTTTTCCTAACTTTTTGTAGCCACTTGTCCTTAATTATATTACATTGTTCAGTGTGGGTTGCCTAGGTTGTTTTTTTGTCACATACCTCATTTTCCCTGGCCTAGGAACTTTTGTATCCGAATCCTCAGGGGGTCCTTGTTAAATACACGCCTACATATTTCGGCTGCAACCTGTTGCTTCCTCTGAACTTTAAATATTTGGTGTTAAGCCAAACCTTATCCCCTATCTTATATGAGGGCTCAGGTGTTCTTTTCCTATCTGCCTGCACTTTGTCCCTTGCTCTTGCTTCTTCTAGGTGTGTTCTGGCCGTTCTTAATACTAACGTGAGGTGTGCGTGATGTTCTTGAATGGAGTATAGTTTGGATGACACTGGATGTTCAAAGGGTAGCATATTGGGATGGAAGCCTTGCAGATGGTAGAAGGGGGAGCATCCCAGTGATGCATGCTCAGCATTGTTGTAGGAGAATTCAGAGGTCCACAGGGGTTTTCTCCAATTGTCTTCTTGTAACAAGGAGAAACACCTTAAGTACTGTTCCAGAGTCTGGTTAAGTCTTTCTGTTTTCCCATCCGTCTGAGGATGGTAGCTGGTGGATAGGCGAGTGTCGATCTTCATAATTCCACAGAGTTCCGTCCAGAATCTGGAAGTAAATTGAGGTCCTCGATCTGTGATAATGACTGAAGGTATACCATGTAATCTGATGATATGTTTAAGGAAGGCAACAGCTAGTTCAGAAGACGAAGGCAGTTTCTTCAATGCTATGAAGTGACCCATTTTAGTTAAGTGATAAATGACCACCAGGATGGTGTCGCACCCAGAACTAAGTGACATCTCTACAATAAAGTCCATGGATACCGTATGCCATGGTGCGGGTGGTATGGGTATTGGCCTGAGTAGTCCACTTGGTCGTTGATGTTGTGCCTTGGCCTGAGTACAAACAGAACATTCAGATATATATTTCGCTGTATCTTTCCTGAGAGTTTCCCATCAGAAATAACGAGTCAAGGTTTGTAGTATCTTCTGGTTTCCCATATGGCCACCTAGAGTTGTGTCGTGGATCCAATGCAATACCTGCTGTTGAAGTGGGCCTTCAGGCACATACAACCGGTTGTCATGAAACATCAAGTCTTCCTTTGTCAAAAGTATTTTTATTGTTCAAAGAAAAAAGGGAAAGGGAATCATGGAAAAGAAACATGCGACAATCCCGCAATTCAGCCCACGCAGGGGTTTGCGATACATGAGTCCAGGGGCTACCCAACTGTGTCAGGCCGGGCTGTCACACAGAAGACAATGTCATCAGCTGGACGCCCAGGGTAGTGCCACACTACTTAGCATATAGGACATTAGTCATTAATCCTCTAGGGTGGAGCGCTGAGAGGCAAAAGAGCGCCAGAGGCTATCAACGGGGCACCTTAAGTAGCCCTCCTACGGGGTTGAGCACTTGGCTCATGAAAATGCTAGGAATCCTGCTGTGGATTCAGGGCTCTATGCACTCAATGCTGCAGAGCACTTAGTGGGATGTAATAGTCAACAAAGAAGACATAAGGAACTACCCCCCTCCCTCCCTCTCCCTCCCTCCTCCCTCCCCTAGTGGTGGTAGCAATAAAGCGTAGTCAAAGAACCAGTTGAGTAGCGACATGGGTTCAAACCTGGAATAGGTGGAGCTTACGGATGCTGGGCGGGCAGACTGCGGATGGCAGGCCCCTGGAGAGGAACTTCACCAACGGGCCCCAGCGAAATTCAAAGTTTTAAAAAACATCTAAAAAGATGTCAGCCATTCTTTCCAAAACTGAGTAGCTTCCACAACCTCGAGTGCCAGAGCGAGGTGGCTGGTGCCTCCTTCTTTTTCTAGGCCGCCGCCAAGGTAATTTTTGCTGCCCCAATACAGAGCCACAATATTCTTTTATTCGCCCTGGTCTGGTGCTCGAGATCGGGAACACGAAGGCTCAGCAGGATGACAGCCATCGTAGTGGGGATAGGATATCCCAGAACATCTTTGATTTGGGCTAGGATCTCTTCCCAAAATGGGCGTATAACGGGGCAGTCCCACCAAATATGCTGGAAGTCCCCCAAGAACCCACAACCCCTCCAGCACCTATCTGAGGTACCCGGGAAGAACAGTTTCAATTTGGCGGGGTATAAGTACCAGTCCGTCATTGTTTTCATATGTGCCTCCCTAAGCTCCACCGAGTGGTTACATTTAGCAATATCGGACCATAGGTGAGACCACTCACAATCAGAGATGTCGTTTTGGAGGATCCCCTCCCACATATGCATGTACCTGGGCCTAGGGGACGTGGTAGTGGTGAGGAGGTGTCGATAGATGAAAGTGATCGCCCCTTTCATGGATGCTGTCTTGGTCAGAAAGTTCTCCAATGGTGTGAGGGGTCGGGTGGCCGCCTCCCGCACTTGTGGCAAAAGCGCCCAGGGGAGTAATTGGGCATGGTGGTATCGTTCAGTCTCTAAAATTCCATAGTCCCTCTTGCAATTTTCAAAGGCAAGTGGGTCATAGTTGTGGAACAGGTGAGTAAGGGCCAGACATCCTCCGTCCTTCCATGCCTTGAAAGGCCCTTCATGGGATGCCGGAGGAAAGGCTGGGTTGAAGTGAATAGGTGTGAAGGGTGAGGGAAAGGTGGTCCATCTATCATCAGCGGAGATAGAGTCCCAAACCTCCAGAACGGTGCGAGTAGGGGTGCTGAGGTAGACATTCTTTGGTCGGTCACATTTGGGCCCCCATACCAAGTCCCAAATTGACCTCCCTGCCACGCTCCTATCCATATGCAGCCAGTGTTCTTCTGACTCTTGTTGGGACCATTCGACTATAATGCAGAGTTGTGCAGCTTTGTAATACAGATGCATATCCGGGAGTCCCACCCCTCCCTCCCTCCCCGGTCTGCGTAGGGTGGCGAAAGATAGCCGCACGCGCCCTCCCTGCTAAATAAAGCGCAGCAGCATCGATCGTATCTGCCGAAAGAATTCTGCATCCAGATCTATGGGAAGGGCCTGAAAGAGGTACAGGAGCTTGGGGAGGAGGGTCATTTTGACTGCGTGTATCCTCCCTAGCCAGGAGATGAACATGGGTTTCCATCTGGCCAGTTCTGACTGGATCTTAGTAAGTAGCGGGGGGAAGTTAGCAGCGTATAGTTTCCCCAGTGTGGGGGTCAAGTGAACGCCCAGGTATTGAATGTAGGAGTTCGTCCACGGCAAGGGGGTGAGCGACTGAAGGCTGGGGATGTCTGCTTGTGGGATCGTAAGGTTGAGGACGCAGGACTTATCATAGTTGACCTTGAAACCTGCTACTGCTTCAAAGCGCTGTAGTGCTGCCTGTACCTGAGGGAGAGAGTGAGCTGGATCTGAAAGGGACAGCAATACATCATCTGCAAATAGTGTGATTTTGTGGGATTCCCCTGTGAAGGGTATCCTGTGGATGTCAGGGTTGGCTCATATCGCAATAGCCAGGGGTTCAATGCTAAGGGCGAAGAGCAGCGGCAAAAGAGGGCAACCCTGTCTAGTGCCCCTGGAATGGTCAAAGAATTGAGAGTATCGACCATTCACCGCCACCGAGATCGGGGGGAGAGATAGTTTGCCCGGATCATCGTTATGAATTTAGAGGAGAAGCCGAATGCCGCCAGTGTCTTGAAGTGGAACCCCCAGTCTACCCTGTTGAACGCCTTCTCAGCGTCTAGTCCCACTAGGACCGCAGGGATATGGAATTTGGTAGCTTTTTCGATAAGATGGATGACCCTTCGGGTATTATCGTGAGTCTGGCGCCCCTTGATTAATCCCGATTGGTCCGGGTCTATAAGGGCCGGCATGAGGTCGTTAAGTCAGTGCGCGATGATGGAAGAATAAAGCTTTGCGTCCAGGTTTAGTCCATTGACTAGGATTCTTACCGGGCTTAGGGATGACGGAAATGAGCGCCTCCGCCATGGTTCGGGAGGTCTCACCCTCCTCAGCCATTTGGTTAAATAGTTGCACCAGATGTGGACAAAGTTCAGAGGCAAAAGTCTTATAGAAGATGGCCGTATACCCGTCTGCACCCGGCGCCTTGTGAGGCTTCAGGGCTTTAATGGCTGCCATCACGTCATCTCTGGTGAAAGGGGCGGATAACGCCTCATTCCATTCTGCCGACACCTGAGGCAGTGTCAGCCCTTGCAAGTATTCGTGTTGGGCATTGTCCCCCAGGCATTCCCCTGTATATAGGGACTTGTAGAAGTCCCCAAAGAGCTCCGCCTTCGCCTCCTCCTGATGCGTCACCTCACCCCGTGTGTCTTGAATACCTCCAATATACTCACGCTCCCTTTTATCCCGTAATTGCCTGGCAAGGTGACGCCCCACCTTATTGCCCTGGGAGTAAGAGAGCCGTCGTAGTTTCAGTAGGGTATATTCTGCTCTGTTGTCATAGTGGGCCCTGAGTTTACCCTTGATGGCCGTCAGTCGTCTGAGCCCGATCTTGGAGGGATTTTCCTTATGTGCCTGTTCTAAGGTCGAGAGCTCCGCTTCTAGGTGCTCCCGTTCACGACCTCGCTGCCGGTTAAGAGTGGCGTTTAGTGCAATGCAGTGCCCACAAAGATACGCCTTGAAGGCATCCCACGTGTTGTATATGGAAGTCTCCCCCGAGGCATTGAATGTGAAGTACTCATTGATAAGTTCCCGTAAGGAGGTGCAGGAGGGTTTGTCCCTAACCAGGAGGGCGGGGAAGTACCACTTAGAGCTGCCCTCAGTTCGCACTCCCCACTGGAGTCCTAGCGCAAGCAGGCTATGGTCTGATACAGCGAGTGGGTAAATCTTGGCTTCTCTCAGATCCCCCCTTAGCAACTGACTCACGAAGAAGTGATCAATCCGGGAGTAGGTGTGGTGGACATGGGAGTAGAAAGTGAAATCCTTAGACTGAGGATATAGGGAGCGCCAGGCATCAATAAGGCCCAGGTCAGAAAGTCGCTGCTGCATGTCGGGGGAGAACACACCTGTCGCCGATCTGTGGGAGTGCGTGCTATCTAAATCTGGGCGCCAGACCATGTTGAAGTCCCCCATAGCAATCAAAGGACCCTCCACGAAATCAACAACAGCTTTCAGTAGTGTGTGCAGAAAGGCATTTTGCCCCGTGTTAGGTGCATACAGAACTAAAAAAGTACAGAGTCTACCCCTCAAAAGACCTTTAACCATGATCCAACGACCTTCCCTGTCACTCTGCGCCCCCATAGGCCGAAATTGTAAGGCCGAGCGGAACATAAGGGCCACTCCCCTGTGCTTCGTAAGTGCGGAGGATCTGTAGATTAATGGGAACATCTTGTGTCTAAGGCGAGAGTCCTCCTTTTTGGGCAGGTGAGTCTTTTGAAGTCCCACTATATCGAGGTGGTGGTCTGTGATATACTTCCAGACCTTCTGGCGTTTTTGGGGGGGGTTAAGACCTTTCACATTCCAGGTTCCTAAAGCCAAGGGTGCCATTGGAAGGGTCTACCAAACTGCATTACAGAAGGCGGAAGTCCCCGATTACCCTGGTGTGGAGCCAGAGGGACGGACAGCTCCCTCCCATCCCGGCTCCAGAGACCCATTGCAGCACACATGCCCCCGCCCATGGCCAAGGCAATCCAGCCCACAGGGGTCTCCCAGATCCAGCAATTCCTCCCTCCCCGCTCAACCCATCTCGCCAGAATAGCCTCTAGGACAGGTGCTATAGTGGGCACGTGCTACCACCACCGTTCCATCCCTCCCCCCTCCCAACACCCCCCCATAAAGAACATAGTACACTAAACAAAATAGAAAGAGTCTGAGGAATAGGGGAACATTGGGCCAGTCATCGAACCTCCAGAACGTGCCGTTGGGTTTCCTCACGGTCATGGAGAGAAAGCACAAGTGTTACCTCAGGGTAGAAGTCCCCTCCGGCACCAGCTGTTGGCCTCCTCGGACTTACGAAGCCGCTGCATCTTGTTCCGCCTCTGCATCAGTGACCTGGGCCACCGAGGCGACCGCTGCTCCTCGTTCGTGCAGCCTTGCGGAGAGGTCTGGACCCCCAATACACCGTGGCTTGCCCACTCTCTGCCACTCCGTCGAGCGTCGTCGCCGTCTTCCAGATGAGCCATTGCCCCCAGGCGCTGATTCAGAGTGATCTAGGCCCAGAAGATTCATCGCCGCCTCCAGGGAACGTACTTGGATTAGCTTATTTTGCCACCGGAAGATGAGGCGGAACGGGTGCCCCCAGGAATAGGGCACTTTCTGTTTCTGAAGAAAGGTGGTCACAGGTCTGAAGGTCCTGCGTTTCTGCAGGGTGGAAGCCGCCAAGTCTTGAAATAACTGGGGGCCGTGATCTCGGAATTGGAGAGGAGCCATATCTCGTGCTTTATGAAGGATCCGTTCTTTCAGTTGAAAGTCAAGGACACACACCAGGATGTCAGGGGGTGGTGCCCGGTCTCCGCGCGGCAGCCCCACCCTGTGCACGCAGTCCATGCGAATGGACTGAATGTCCTCTTCTACCAGGATGTGTTTGAAGACCGTTTCCACATAGTCCCTCAGGTCCGTTCCCTCACCCTTCCATGGGACCGAACGAATGCGGGTATTATTGCGACGGGACCTATTTTCTAGGTCTTCTGCGTGGGCCTGTAAGTCCAGATTTTGTTCCGTTAGGCGGAGCACGTCCTGCTGGAGTTGGTGGTGTGCTCACGTCGTGTTCTTCCAAAGTCGCTACCCGCTCCCCCACCTCGTCCACGTCCCTCCGCACTTCACGAAGGTCAGAAGCCAGTTGCGAGCGTAGCTCCGCTATGTCCTCTTTAATGGCCATAAAGAGTTCTCTCATGAAGGCCTTGGTGGCAGGTTCCTCGGTTTCAGATTTGGGGGGGTGGGGGGTTTGTCCAGGGTAGGTGAGGCAGATGGCACCGTACCCTTCGGGATTCCCTACTTCCCCAGCTATTCTTTTTTCGTCCTGTTGGACGCCATGGCTGCTGGAACGTGCCCCTAGGATTACTCTGAGTGCAAGCTTCTGTCCCCAGGAGCCGGAGGTGAGCACAGGCGATCTAACGTCGGCCAGCTAGTGGCTCAGTAGTCCGTCAGTTGGACACAACACTCACTTAGCCAGCTGCCCGATCCCGAGCTTATGGCGGGCTCCGTCCAGCGTCTCCCTCTCTGAAGGTCGGCTCTAGGCCACGAAGGATCACTCCGCCACAGGTTTATGAGGCAGGGTCACTCTCTCCCGCGAGATGGTCAAGCAGCAGGGGGAGACGGTGGGGGTGGGCCACCATACAAGTGCCGTCCCCAGCACTGGTCACTCTCCGTATACCGGCCACACCTCACAGCGCAAGTTCTTCTGATTAAGCCGGATGGGGGAGTCCTATCAGGACGTCTCACCTTGAAGGTTGCCGGTGCTTTCAGTACCAGTTTAAGCTCACTTTGTATGTAGGGGCTATGAGTGGGCCCAGTCTCTTCATCGACCAGGCCGACCAGCAGGTCCCAGCAGTCCACACTGAGCAACACCTCACCGATCCTGGTGCTCCTGCCTCCGTAGTCCACCCCTCAAGCGGTCTGCAGGTCTACCCTGGGGGGCTTCCGCAGAATCCAGGGCCCTGCTCCTCAAGTCTGCCCCGAGGGTCCCAAGGAGCTACAAGCCTGTGATCCCCGTGCTCGATTTTCGAGCCGGCGGGCCCCACGTCTAGGTCTCACACGGGGCCCGGGGGTGCTGCTTTAGTGTCACTGGAGGTATTCACTGTCTCGGTGTGGCCCGCGGTCCGCTCCACGCCGGGCACAGTCAGGGAAGCAGAGCTCAGGTCACGATGGACCCAGACGGGCGATGTTAGCAGGCCCCGCAGGCCGTAGATCCCTGGGCTAAATTTCCGCGACTCCGGGCCGCCACTCAGTCACCTCGCTTCCCGCCTCCAAATGCGCTCACCGGGCTCGGAGGCTCTGCTTCTCTGTCGCCGGGAGACAGCGACGTGACGGCGTCTGGGATCCGTTCCGAGCCGGCCCGAGGTGGGGAAGCAGGGAGCAGGCTCCGACGATCCAAACACGGGGCGACCCCGCTCTCCACGCCAGGCGAGGTCTGCGCCGGCTCAGTCTTTCTTTTCCTCCCATCTCGTGTTGCCGTAGGCACTCCGGGAGTCCCCTTTTACGGCACCGGGGCCCGGGGGGAAGGTGCGGCAGAGGGTCTCGGGCCTCTACGGTCCAGAAGGGTGCTTAAACAAGGTTTTAGATGGTTCGGCGCCGGAGGGACATAAAAACACGTCCTACTCCGTCGCCATCTTGGCCACACCCCCCTCAAGTCTTCCTTTACACAGCGGTGAGAGGGTTCCTCATTCACCCATGTATCTTTATCAAGAATGGTGGACTGTGTCTTCACTTCTTGTAAAAAGTCTTGAGTAGAAATCAAGGCTACAGTGTCTGTAGGGAAGGCAGCCTTTTGCAGAATTATGGGAGATTCCTCTATCACTTCAGGATCTTCTGCATTTGTAGTCAAGGGTCTGGAAAGTGCGTCCACTTTTCTGTTTCGTGGTCCTGGTCTGTATTTGATAATTAAATCAAAATCTGCAAAACACAGCGACCATCTCAATTGTCGAGGTGTTAAAGGTCTGGCACTCTTCAAGAACAATAGATTCCTATGATCCGTGTAGATTTCCGCTGTGCGCCTGGCCCCTAGCAAATGATGTTGCCACTCTTCACATGCACGTTTGATGGCCAATAGTTCCTTATCGGTTATGCTGTAGTTCACCTCGCAACTGGAGAGTTTTTTGGAAAAGAACGCGACAGGATGTAATTGACCAGTTTCTGGATGTCTTTGGGAAAGGATTCCCCCTAATGCATAGTAAGAGGCATCTATCTCAAGTATGAATGGTTGGGATGCATCAGGATGTCTCAATATGGGGGCACTGGTGAATTGACGTTTCAAAGTTTGAAAGGCTTCTTCAGCAGACGGTGTCCATTTAAAGATAGTTCCTTTCCTCAACAGCAATATTAAGGGCTGAATGATACTGGAGAAGTTCTTTATAAATCTTCTATAAAAATTGGCAAACCCCAAGAAGCGTTGTAATGTCTTTACGCTGGAAGGGGATTCCCACTCCAAAATAGCCTGTGTCTTCTTTTTATCCATACATAATCCATTGAGGCTGATGACATACCCCAGGAAATCCACTTCTTGGGTGTGAAATAAACACTTTTCCAGTTTAGCGAATAAGGAATACTGTTGTAGCCGTTCTAATACTGCGGACACATCAGGAATGTGTTCATCCATGTTCTTAGAATACACCAGGATATCATAGATGTAAACGATGCAGAACACATCCAGTAATCCTCTCAGCACCTCATCCATAAAAAACTGGAAGGCAGCGGGGGCATTACAAAGCCCAAAAGGCATCACTTGATACTCGTAGAGACCGAACTTGGTTCTAAAGGCCGTCTCACACTCGTCCCCCCGCCGCATTCTCACCAGATGGTATGCCCCATGAAGGTCAAGCTTGGTAAAGACAGTAGCTCCTTTCAGATGGTCCAATAACACTGGGATTATCTTTTTTTCTTGGTAACACGATTTATTGCCCTATAGTCTATGCAGGCCCTCAAGCCTCCCTCGCGCTTTGGAATAAAAAAGAAATGGCGAGGAGGCTGGTGAAGATGAAGGACGTATGAAGCAGTTTGCCAATAGTTCTTTTAAGTACTGCTGTAAATACGTGTTTTCAGCTTCTGTGAGAGCGTATATACGGCTACATGGAATGCTGGCTCCTGGTTCAAGCTCAATCACACAATCATACACTCTGTGTGGAAGAAGTTTACTTGCTACTTGTTTGCTGAACACAGACTGGTACTTTTGGTATTCCATTGGCAGTGTGGAGATACATCCCACAACTTGTGTTTCACAACTGCTAGCCAGCATTTTCTCGGGGTTTATTTGTTGAGGATGTTCTTGTATCCACTCCAAAGTACAATGTTACTTACAGTATTGAGAGTTCACTGTGACAGTTAGTGCCGGCCATTGCACGTAAGGATCGTGTAGCGTGAGCCAAGGCATGCCCAAAATGAGAGTAAAATTTGGGGCATCTATTAAATCAAATTGGATGTACTCGTGATGGCTGAGACCCACTTGCATTTGTATTTGCTGTGTATGGTATCTTACTGGTCCTGAAGTCAGATCCGTGCCATCTACTGCTTTCAACATTTCTGGGATCTTTTTTTTTCATGCAAGGCATTCCTATTTCTTGGGCATAGCGCTGGTCTATAAAATTGCCTGTGGGTCCAGAGTCTAAAAGAGCATGCACTAGAACTAATCCGGCTCCAGGTATATCCAATGTGACACATACATTCATGTGGGATACTGCTGTTTGTACTGTATTAACCACTGCTGGACAGACCTCTTCATCCGGTGACCTCAAACAAGGGGTCTGGGACTTGTTTAGGCGTTCTAGTTTTCTGACTTCTCAGAAAGGTATTCCACTACAGATGCCTTTTTAACCCCTTTAAACTCTCTATATTGTGTTCTGGTTTTGGCAGTACAATTGTGTTAGACCGGGCACCTTGGCGTGAGTCTCCCTTCCACTTTTTGCTGATGTGCCTCAGACGTTTTGCTGGTGTTCGCTGCTCAGGGCACTGCGCCACGGCCAATCTGTGCCGCAGTGCAAGTGCTCCCAAAGTAAAGTGTATACGTGTAATTGATTTCCATGATTGGCTTATTGGATTTACTGTCAGTCCCCAGTAAAGTGCACCAGGAGTGCCAGGGCTTGATACAGCTCGTGGGCCTGCAGCGCGAGGTGCACCACCCACAGAAGCCGCCGTGTAAAATGTGTCTAACGTCTGCCATTGCAGAACCTGTGTGCAGTCTGGTACTGTCATGCTGGCTGGGTAAGTGCCCACACTTACCAGCCTCTAACCCTTCCCTTTACTTCATATCAGTCACCCCTTTGGTAGGCCCACGCGCAGGGTGCATTGTAAACATAAGGTAGGACAAGCCCTGGTGTACGTGGCATGTCCTAATAGTGAATTACAGCCATTCTCGTTTTTTCACCATTGCAAGGCTACCTGTACTCGTAGGCCAGAATGGGCTGCTGGATTATTACACTCTATAATCCCAGTAGACTCAGGGAACATGGAAGTCAAGTTTAGTATGCCTGAACTCAGAATAAAATACTTCTTTTAGTAAAGTTTATTTTAATATCCTGTGTTTGCAAATGCTACTCTTAGAAAGTTGTTTGTTAAAAACAAGGGAACCCCATACAGTAGAACCTGGGGTAGCGAAATGCTTTAGAAAGAACAATGGTTCAAGGTAGGCCTTAGGAGGTCCTTAGTGAGGAATAGAACAGAGAGCGAGTACTTAATAAGTCGCTGGGGAGCAAAAGTAGTAGGTATTGGTAGGAGTTTTTATTTTACTCTCTTTTCTTAAGGGTATACATAAATAATTATACTGTATTGCAGGTGCTCAAGTGAATAGTAAGGTGCAGGACGTGACATAAGTGATCAAAGTGAACGAACTGTCACACAACAACAACAAGGATAAAAACACAACAATTATATACAGATAGAACGGGTGAAATTCCTTGGGTAGGTCGACGGCGTTTCGATCTATATTGCTCTAGATCATCATCAGGACAGATGAGCCTCCTGAAACTTGCCGGTGCTTTTTAAGGCAAGGATGAATAGTTGGCAATACAGTGGATATTGCTGTTCTCAATTGAATAGTTTACTTAGTGAAATCATGGGTCTTCCATTGAAGGGAAACAAGTAGCGCTCGGTCACGTCTACTTGGACGAGGGTCCTACTTGAATTGGAAGGGTTAAATGCAAGAACCCGTAGTTAGTACAAGGGGGTTCCGTATAGCGAAGTCGCTTTTGCAGTGCAGCAGTATTGGCGCCTGTAATTAATACGGCGTCACGTCGTGGCAGGAGAAGGGAGTCCAAGTATCTCTTCCGCGATAGCTCACGAATCGCGGACCCTCGTCCAAGTAGACGTGACCGAGCGCTACTTGTTTCCCTTCAATGGAAGACCCATGCTTTCACTAAGTAAACTATTCAATTGAGAACAGCAATATCCACTGTATTGCCAACTATTCATCCTTGCCTTAAAAAGCACCGGCAAGTTTCAGGAGGCTCATCTGTCCTGATGATGATCTAGAGCAATATAGATCGAAACGCCGTCGACCTACCCAAGGAATTTCACCCGTTCTATCTGTATATAATTGTTGTGTTTTTATCCTTGTTGTTGTTGTGTGACAGTTCGTTCACTTTGATCACTTATGTCACGTCCTGCACCTTACTATTCACTTGAGCACCTGCAATACAGTATAAATATTTATGTATACCCTTAAGAAAAGAGAGTAAAATAAAAACTCCTACCAATACCTACTACTTTTGCTCCCCAGCGACTTATTAAGTACTCGCTCTCTGTTCTATTCCTCACTAAGGACCTCCTAAGGCCTACCTTGAACCATTGTTCTTTCTAAAGCACTCTTAGAAAGTTAGCATTTGCTTGCCTAACCATCTCGGCCCGCCTCTGCTATTATGTGTATTTTCTGTCTGGGTTGTGGGAGTGACAGGGCTGGGGGAAGACAGGTGGTGAATAGAAAGATTACGCCAGGATGGGTGGGGGGAGTGCCCCTTGACTCTGAATAGATCTGTGCTCTGCCACTTCAATGCCGGCTCCGCCCCCTGGAGAGCGGCTGACGACTCTGCCCTACACCTTGTAAGGAGGGAGGGGAAGACTGTCAGAGTACTCCTGGACTGTACTTGTCTTCACAATGCTGGCTCCACCTGTTGCGTAGCGTCTGCGGGGCCTGCCCTGCTCACTGAAAGGAAAAACCAGACTTCGCAAAACAAAGTACTCAAGAGCTGAGATGGACTATGCAAAGGCCCCCCTGGCCTTTGAAAGACAAAAGAAACAGTGTATAAAAAGAGGAGCTCCGCTCCTACCAAATCAGATCCTGTTTTGACCATGACAAACCTCTACCTGACTAGAAGGACCAAGAGAAGCTGAAGGAAGGAAACCTGTCCCTGACCGTGGGGACTGGCCTGCAGTGGTGCCTTGCTGAGAACGGAGAGGAAGAGACCAGAGAGGACTTTGAAGACTTGTGCCTGAAACGATCTCCAAGGGCTTGATCTCGAGCTTGCCCCCTGAACTGAACCCCAGGACCAGTGGGTTCAATTCTGCCTGTGCCCGTCTGCTGCTGGGCCCTTAAGTTCTCTTCCCTCGCCGGAGTAGTGACTCGGGTGCCTTTGCCCTCCTAAGGTTGTGACAGCTCGGAGCCTGGTCGCCCTGCCGCAGAGAGCCCCGCTCAAGCTTGAGTCGCTCTCTGCATCAGTGCCGGGCCGCCCGCTTTCCGGACACCTCGCCTGCTACGGAGTGCGTTGTGCGCCTCTCATCTTCTCCCACCGGAATCTGCACGGAGCGCATCTGATAGTACATCAATACGTACCAGACTGTCTCGCTTTGCCCTCCTGCATACCAAGGCCCGTGCCGCACCTCAAGAAGGCCTTCCGTACATTGGTACCGGAGGCCCGGTGCTGCACCTGTCTGCCAGAGAACGCGACGACCCACAAAGATCCACAGGTGCGACCACGTGAGTTGCTCCAGACCCCGGATCGCCGCAACCCTCCACCATCCCGCTCACCCGCCTCGCACCTCGAGGGGGCTTCAAGCCGGATAAATCCTCAGAAAACCACCGGCCTCGTCCCGGGTCCGCCCTCACCTGAGGCCGCGCCTGAAACGCCTCAGACACCCGCAACAAGGTACACTTGAGCTCGATCCAGAGTTCACATCTTATCCAGGGTCCGCAACGTTTGTTTTCCCTGTCGTCCATCATTCCCCAACGGGTCGCTTCACCAGCGCGAAACGCGCATCGACCCACAGCGTACCTTGCTGACAAGAACCCTAAGAACTATTGCCTATTTAAATCTGGTGGCCCCAATCGCTAAACGTTATATGGTCTTGTGATAATCCTGCATATGAAGTATATCTTTTACATAAAGTCTACGTATTTTTGATACAACCTTGCGACTGGTGTCCGTCTGTGGCGCGTCAGTGGGTTTACTGTATGTGATCATAAATGCTTAACTAACTATCGCCCTGAAGATTAGCCTTGTCTGCTCGCGCCACACTACCTAGAGGGTGAGCAAGGGTTATTTCTAAGGAGTAGTTCTCTTACCCTGACTAGAGGAGAGGGTCCCTGTTTGTCACAAGTGCATACCTGTGCCAACCAGAGACCCCTGAGTCTAACATTGGTGGCAGCGGTATGATTTCGAATTTGCATTTGTGATTTATGTACAGTGAATCACTGATCACCACGTAGTGAGAGCAGACCTATAACACAGCCACAGATTTATTGTCCTTTTTAATTTCGCTGAGAGATCTCCGATCGTCGAATCATGCCTGGTTCACTCCCCGTAAGAGCAGCCTCTATCATCTCTAGACTAGATGGGAAGGACTTGAAAACTGCAGAGTGGAGCAGCTAAAAGGTTTCTGCCTGAAGTTCCGAGTCGCCCAAAAGAGGTGCAGACATAAAACCCAACTCATCAAGGCATGGAGAGCCTGGAAAGAATCGAGAGAACCAGAGAATCAGCTGGTGGTGGATCCACCAGATAGCCTTGTCGAGGTGTACGGAGTCCTGTCACCAGAGGAGCTGGCGGACAGGACCGCAACGAGAGCGCATGAAGTAGAGATGGCAAGATTGAATGGACAGATGGAAATGGAAAAGCAAAGATTGGCGATGGAGGAAAAGAAACTCCAGTTAGATCATGAAATGAGAGTAAAGGAGTTGGAGCTGAAAGCAAAGAGTTTGGACACAGCTCCTGGTGGCAGCGCAATGCCAGGGCAGGTAGAGTCAAGGGTGTACATGCCGAAAGATGTAGTGAAGGAGTACTTCAAAGGGGATGGCATAGGACAGTGGTTCCAGGCATACGAGGTAGCTATGTCCTCCCACCAGGTCCCTGAAAGAGATTGGGGAGTGGGGTTGTGGGGGAAGTTCCTTAGCAAGGGACGGGACACCCTGTTAGATTTGCCCTCTGAAGTATCCAATTCCTACACCCACATAAAAGAGGCTTTAATGACCAGGTTTGGATTGACTCCTGAGATGTATCGACAGAGGTTCAGGGGTTGTACTAAGATTCCTGGGGGTACCTATGTGGAGGATGCAACCTTTTTTTGCAGAGCACTGGATGGTTGGGTAAAGGGTAGCAAAGTGAATGATTTTCAAGGGCTTCTTGATTTAATGGCATGGGAGCACTTGTCCAGTAATTGTTTTCCTGAGCTACGCCAGCACCTGATTGATAGCAAGCTGTCCAACCCGAGGAAGCTTGCTGAGGAGGCGGACCGCTGGCTTAGCACCAGGGTCCACAAGGGTCACGTGGGAGACTCAGCCAAAGGTGGGCAGGGTCCCCAGCAGAAGAGTGGGGGGGACAAGGGAAAACAGAAAGGGTTCCAACGAGGCCCCCAAAGTAATCCCCAAGGGAACCAAGGGAAAGGTTCTCAGCCTCCCCCACCCCGAAGCAGAACGGGGCCCGACAGGTAAACCTGTTCAAAGAGGGCCCATCACTTGTTACAGGTGTGGTGACCAGGGTCACATTGCCACTGATCCTAAGTGTCGCCTGTTTGGAAAACCTGCAACCACTGGTGCTCCACCCCAGCAAATAGCTAGTGTTCAATTTGGGGATGAAGTAGCCGTCCAAGGTGGGGGGGAGCCCGTTCAGATGACCCTAGTCTTGCTAGGAGACAGTGAGATGGTCTCCGAAAACTACTTACCCTCTAACACTAAGAAATATGGGCAAGTAGTGACCATCAATGGAAAGAAAGTCGAAGCTCTTAGAGACACAGGAGCCAGTGTGACTGCAGTCCGGCAGCAGCTGGTGTCTCAAGAGCAGGTTGTACCCCATGCCTACTGTACGGTTGTCAATGCTGACAATTCCGAGAGCCGTTGTTCAATGGCTCAAGTTCCCTTCGAGTGGGGGGGGGGGTCTCTGGTACTCTGCAGGTCGCTGTGAGAAACGCCATGCCTGTAGACTGTTTGCTAGGCAACGATTTGGAGAACTCCCCTTGGGAAAAGGTGGAGAAGATGACCCATCTGCGGATGGTGGGTTTACCCGATTGGGCATGCGTGACCACCCGGTCGATGGCAGCCAGTAGGGGTGTTCAAGAGGTCCTGGAGCCTGAGGGAGAGGCCCAGGAACCGGCCTTAGAGGAAGGGCGCAGGAGGCGCGGGAGACCGGCCCCTGAAGTTCCCACGGCCCAGGAAGGTGCAGACCTCGAGGGGGATGCCCTGGAGTCTACCGGGGAACAGATCGCTGAACTGGGGGACCTGTCTGAGCTGAGCCATTGGCAGCAGGAAGGAAGCCCCTCCAGGGAGGAATTGTGCCGGGAGCAGAAAGAATGCCCTTCGCTCATCGGTATGCGGCAGCAGGCTGCAGATCAGGCCAATGGTAGTCAGTCCGGAACACACTTCTTTTACTGGGAGAACGACCTCCTGTATTGAGAGCCTAAGGTTGCTGAACCTGGGTCAGCCCGTGCGCTGGTGGTACCCAAGAAGTTCAGAGCCTTCCTACTGGGGCTGGCTCACGATGTACCCTTAGCAGGACATTTGGGGATGGACAAGACCTATGACAGGTTTGTCACCCACTTTTATTGGCCCCAAATGCACAGAAACTCCGATGCTCACTGTAGATTATGTCAAACTTGCCAGGCAAGTGGGAAGAGTGGGAGGAAGCAGAAGGCTCCCCTCCAGCCCTTCCCGGTGGTCAGTACCCCATTCCAGCGAGTGGGAATTGACATTGTTGGGCCTTTGGACCCCAAGACAGCCATAGGCAACAGGTTCATCCTGGTCTTGGTGGACCATGCCACTCGGTACCCTGAAGCCATCCCTCTGAGAACAGTGACGGCCCCCGTGGTGGGACGAGCACTGATGGGAATTTTCTCCCGAGTGGGATTCCCTCTAGAGGAGGTGTCTGAAAGGGGCACCAATTTCATATCGAAGTATATGAAATCCCTTTGGCAAGAGTGTGGTGTAACCTACAAGTTCACCACCCCTTACCATCCCCAAGGAAACGGGTTGGTTAAGAGATTCAACCGAACCCTGAAAGGCATGATTATGGGTCTGGAAGAACCCGTGAGGCGTAAGCGGGACGTCCTCTTGCCGTGCCTTCACTTTGCATACCGCGAGGTACCCCAGAAGTCTCTAGGGTTCAGCCCCTTTGAGCTTCTGTACGGTCACCCCGTGAGAGGACCTCTGAGTCTGGTAAAGGAAGGCTGGGAGCAATCTCCCAGGAAACCTCCCCAGAATGTATACAGTTACATGTTGGCCTTCAGAAACCAGACCAGGCGATTCAGGCAATTTGCTGAGGCAAATCTGGAAGCCAGCCAGGTAGAGATGAAGTGGTGGTACGACCAGAATGCCACTCTGGTAGAGCTTCAGCCTGGACAAAAGGTGTGGGTCTTGGCCCCAGTGGAGCCTTGTGCACTTCAGGATAAGTGGACAGGTCCATTTGAGGTTGTGGAGCGCAAGAGTCCTGTCACCTACTTGGTGGACTTGTAGTCTCCCAGGGACCCTTTGAAGGTCCTACATGTTAACCGCCTTAAGCCCCACTTGGAGAGGTCCGAAGTGGGCATGCTCTTGGCAACTGATGATGGGATGGAGGAGGAGACCGAACCTCTTCCTGACCTCTTGGTAGCCTCAGAGCGAGATGGGTCAGTGGATGGAGTTATCCTCTCACCCACACTGACGCCCGAACAACAGGATCACTGCCGCCAGTTGCTGGGGCAGTTTCCAGATCTGTTCTCCCTGGTTCCTGGTATCACAGATTGGTGCGTCCATGAGGTGGATACAGGAGACAGCTTACCGATTAAGCATAAGGCTTACTGGGTAACTGACAGGGTCAGGGCCTTCATCAAAGAGGAGGTCCCGAAGATGCTTGCTCTTGGGGTGGATGAGTCCTCCAGTAGTCCTTGGGCCAGCCCAGTGGTCTTGGTCCCAAAGGCTGCAGCGCTGGGAGCCACACCTGAACTCCGGTTCTGTATGGACTACCGAGGACTCAATTCAGTAACCAAGACTGACGTGCACCCCATCCCCAGAGCTGATGAGCTCATCGATCGGTTAGGGGCTGCTCAGTTCCTCAGCACGTTTGATTTGACGTCTGGGTACTGGCAGATCGCCTTGACTGATGGGGCCAAAGAGAGGTCAGCATTCTCCACACCAGATGGGCATTTCCAGTTCCAGGTTATGCCATTTGGTATGAAGAATGCCCCTGCCACCTTCCAGACATTCGTCAACCTGGTGTTGGCTGGGCTGGCCGAGTTCAGCGCCGCCTACCTGGATGACATTGCAGTGTTCAGTAGTACCTGGAAAGAACACTTGCAACACCTCGGGGAAGTGTTGACGGCACTGCGCAAGGCAGGCCTCACGATCAAGGCAAGCAAGTGTCAGATCGGGCATGGTTCAGTGGTGTACTTGGGACACCAAGAAGGGAGCGGCAAGGTGGCGCTCCTGCAACCCAAGATCGAAACCATCCTGGCTTGGGAACCCCCCCAAGACCCAAACGGAGGTGAGGGCCTTCCTAGGACTCACCGGGTACTACAGGAGGTTTGTCAAGGGATATGACAGCATCGTTGCCCCCTTGACAGAGCTGACTTCGAAGAAGCAGCCTCGGAAAGTGATCTGGACTGACACCTGTCAGGAAGCATTTGACACCCTGAAGACGGCCATGTGCACGGCACCCGTGCTCCTGGCTCCTGATTTCTCCAAAGAGTTCTTAGTGCAAACAGACGCTTCAGAGCATGGTGTAGGGGCTGTTCTCTCACAGATGACTGAGGAGGGCTGGGACCAACCTGTAGCCTTCATCAGAAGGAGGTTACTTCCACGGAAACAAAAGTGGAGTGCAATCGAGCGAGAAGCATTTGCTGTCATCTGGGCCTTGAAGAAGCTAAGATCCTACTTGTTTGGGTCTCACTTCCGCGTTCAGACAGACCACAGGCCCCTCAGATGGTTGATGCAAATGAGGGGTGAGAATCCAAAGCTGTTGAGGTGGTCCATTTCCCTACAGTGTATGGACTTCACTGTGGAACATCGCCCTGGCACAGATCACGCCAACGCTGAGGGTCTGTCCAGGTTTTTCCGCCTTAGTGAGGAGGAACTCCCTGGGTAGGGTAGTTCTCCCCACATTTCAGCTGGAGGGGACACGTGCTAGACCTGGACCTTGGCGTGAGTCTCCCTTTCACTTTTTGCTGATGTGCCTCAGATGTTTTGCTGATGTTCGCTGCTCAGGGCACTGCGCCATGGCCAATCCGTGCCGCAGTGCAAGTGCTCCCAATGTAAAGTGTATACGTGTCATTGATTTCCATGATTGGCTTATTGGATTTACTGTCAGTCCCCAGTAAAGTGCACCAGGAGTGCCAGGGCTTGTAAATGCCGATACAGCTCGTGGGCCTGCAGCGCGGGGTGCGCCACCCACAGAAGCCGCCGTGTAAAATGTGTCTAAGGTCTGCCATTTCAGAACCTGCGTGCAGTCTAGTACTGTCATGTGGGCAACAAAAGTATCTGAATCTGCGCAATTGGTATAGCTGTTCTTGTTGTATTTTCCAGAAACCCTCGACGAAGAGCCTTCGGCTCGAAATGCATTGGGTAATACTATATGGCATACGCTGGTGTTTATTAAATCACGTGTTGCTGTTTAAAAACCTGGAATGGAAAGCAGCCGCATTTGAAAATGTGTAATAAACATCTTAATGGAATTTCGCTGTCTCTGTGGTATTGACATGGAAAATATGGAATTAAATACTGAATCAAAGGTCAAGTTTTGCGAAAAGATGGTGTAGGTGATGGATTGAAAGGGAAAAGGTCCCATTTACTGCAGTGCGCCAGCCTGGTGCCTACGTTACGTGCCTTACAGTTTTCACTTTTAGAAAGTTTGCTTGCCTAACCATCTCGGCCCACCTCTGCTCTTATGTGTATTTGCTGTCTGGGTTGTGTGAGTGACAGGGCTGGGGGAAGACAGGTGGTGAATATAAAGATTACGCCAGGATGGGTGGGAGGAGTGCCCCTTGACTCTGAATAGATCTGTGCTCTGCCACCTCAATGCCGGCTCTGCCCCCTGGAGAGCGGCTGACAACTCTGCCCTACACCTTGTAAGGAGGGAGGGGAAGACCTTCAACAGAGTACTCCTGGACTGTACTTGTCTTCACAATACTGGCTCCACCTCCTGCGAGCGTCTGCGGGGCCTGCCCTGCTCACTGAAAGGAAAAACCAGACTTCGCAAAACAAAGTACTCAAGAGCTGATATGGACTATGCAAAGGCCCCCCTGGCCGGGAAAGACAAAAGAAATGGTGTGTAAAAAGAGAAGCTCTGCTCCTAGCAAATCAGATCCTGTTTTGACCACGACGAACCTCTGCCTGACTAGAAGGACCAAGAGAAGCTGAAGGAAGGAAACCTGTCCCTGACCGTGGGGACTGGCCTGCAGTGGTGCCTTGCTTAGAACGGAGAGGAAAAGACCAGAGAAGACTTGTGCATGAAACAATCTCCAAGGGCTTGATCTCGAGCTTGCCCCCTGAACTGAACCAGAGGACCAGTGGATTCAATTCTGCCTGTGCCGTCTGCTGCTGGGCCCTTAAGTTCTCTTTCCTCGCCAGAGTTGTGACTCGGGTGCCTTCGCTCCCTCCTAAGGTCGTGACAGCTCGGAGCCTGGTCGCCCCGCCGCAGAGAGCCCCGCTCAAGCCTAGTCGCTCTCCGCATCAGTGCCGGGCCGCCCGCTCTCCTGACACCTAGCCTGCTATGGAGCGCGTTGTGTGCCTCTCCTCTTCTCCCGCCGGAATCTGCACGGAGCGCATCTGATAGCCCCGGACGGTCCGTACGTCGATACTTACCAGACTGTCTCGCTTTGCCCTCCTGCATACCAAGGCCCTCAAGAAGGCCTTCCGTACATTGGTACCGGAGGCCCGGTGCTGCAGCTGTCTGCCCGAGAACGCGACGACCCACACAGATCCACAGGTACGACCCGGCGTACTAAGAAAAAGTATGTCCCGCAAGCCTGAACGGCGCCTCGCCCCATGATTTGCTCCAGACCCCGGATCGCCGCAACCCTCCACCGACCCGCTCACTAGCCTCGCACCTCGAGGGGGCTTTGAGCCGGATAAATCCTCGGAGAACCGCCGGCCTTGTCCCGGGTCCGCCCTCACCTGAGGCCGCGCCTGAAACGCCTCGGACACCCGCAACAAGGTACACTTGAGCTCGATCCCTAGTTCACATCTTATCCAGGGTCCACAACGTTTGTTTTCCCTGTCGTCCATCATTCCCCAACAGGTCGCTTCACCAGCGCGAAGCGCGCATCGACCCACAGCGTACCTTGCTGACAAGAACCCTAAGAACTATTGCTTATTTAAATCTGGTGGCCCCAATGGCTAAACGTTATATGGTCTTGTGATAATCCTGCATATGAAGTATATCTTTTACATAAAGTCTACATATTTTTGATACAACCTTACGACTGGTGTCCGTCTGTGGTGAGTCAATGGGTTTACTGTATGGGATCATAAATGCTTAACTAACTATCGCCCTGAAGATTAGCCTTGTCTGCTCGCGCCACACTACCTAGAGGGTGAGCAAGGGTTATTTCTAAGGAGTAGTTCTCTTACCCTGACTAGAGGAGAGGGTCCCTGTTTGTCACAAGTGCATACCTGTGCCAATCAGAGACCCCCGAGTCTAACAAATCCTTAATGAAATGTCCTGATTTGCCACAATACATACATAATCGTTGTTTTCTCCGTCGCTCTCTTTCCTCTTGATTTAGTAGTCCACGTATCCCACTAATATGCATGGGTTCTGTTCCATCTGCTGACGGAGAAGGCCCCTCATTACTGCCTCCTGCACGAGGCGCTATGTATCTAGTCACAAAACGATTCTTATCTCCTCTTCTCTCCAGCAGTCGATGATCTAGTTGTACTGTTAGATCAATAAGTTTGTCACAAGTAGTTGTCATGTGTACTACTTGTGCCAAGTACATCCTTCAACTCACTTCTCAGCCCTTGATAATAAAACAAGGTCCTTTTTTCCATAGGCCAATCGGTTTCAGATATGAGTCTGTTGAATGTGGTAATATATGACAAGTCCTGATTACCTTGTTTGAGAGTAATCAATTCCCTGTCTAAGGAAAGTAGATGTGCCTTTCGATCAAAAAGCTTGAGCATTTCATCGCAAAAGGTATCAACATTTTGTAAGACAGGATCGTCTCTCTCGATTAGGGGAAAAGACCAGCTAGCTGCATTACCCCCTAGATATGACATGACAAAAGCAGTTTTGGTTTGATCATTGGGGAAAACTGCAGGCTTGCACATAAAATGTAATTTATAATGACCTAAAAAAAATGCCAAACTTCTTGGGATCTCCAAAAAACCTTTCTGGTGGAGCTAAAGGTAACTGTGCGGGCTGGATGACCCTGTATTTTGGAAGGACCACCACTCTCCCCTCCCCCCCCCATACTTTGCGTTGGTTGCCCTACACTTGCCTCATGTGTTACTGGTGGAGGCAAGGTCCAAGGCTTGATATACTGACCCCCCTTGTCTGAGTGGGACTAGCACGGGATAGACCAGCAACCTCACGCCTCATAATACCCATTTCATTGGGTAATTCCTGATTCTCTCCCCTGAATGCATCTACCTCCATTCTTAGAGCGGTTAATGTCTCCAACACTGAAGTGAGTACAGTGTTGGTATCCATCGTTCAGGCTGTATTTGATCCAGGGCTTGTCACTCTGTCAGATGCAGAGAATGGTACCACTAACCTTATAGCCAGATACAGAGGGAAAGATGAGATGCTTATTAATCCCTTCCCCTACCTGGTACCACCCATGAGTATGTATCTAACACTGCACGGGTATTACCACGACTGGGGAAAGGGAAAAAAGGGATAAAGAAACAATAAAGTTGCAGCCGCTAGGTTCAGATAAGGGATGTCCTCAGATATGATGTACCTCACGCTCCTACCATACACCCCGCTGACCCTGTAAGTGAAATACAAAACACACATAAGTAACGGTTTCTCACCATTCATCTCCCTTTTGTCCCCTATGTGTGGTGTTACTTACATATCAGACAACTGCATTTCACTCAACGTAAACAGTCTCAAAAATAGGAAAAATAAAGAAAAAACAAACAAGAGTTTCAGAAATGTCTTGCACTTGTAAATATACTGATGAGGTACTTATCTTACTGCAGATAATCCTCGGGAAATGTTCTGTACTTCTGAGAAGTCTCTCAATACTTTAGAACAGTTTCCACACGTTTCCACACATCCGATTTGGTTTGAAGCAGGTACAACCATAGGATGCAATACACAGGCTTAGAGCGCCCTCTAGTGTCTTCTTTTATGCTGTAACTGCTGAATTATCCAAACTGCCGATTTCCTTGACGAGGATTCAATTGCACAAAAAATATGAAACAAGTTAGCGCTTCCGTAGCGCAGATGCCAACCATAAATACTCTTGACAGGAAGAGAAATGCTTTCGGTCTCTCACTACCGCAGGTTCCTCTCCATATCACAACCTGTTTAGGTAGTTGAATAACGTCCACTTCAGATGGAAACCATAACAACACTAGGCTTCCTTTCAATGAATCTGCTCCTCGCAGTGATCTCTGTAAGGCTTTACAATACTTCCACAGCAAGCTGCTCAAGACCAGAGGACCCAGGGGGCCTGTAGATACAGCGTTCTCTCTCGATGACTTCAACATGAAAACGCGAGTGACAAGCAACTAGAAGAAAGTGAGAAGGGACTTATGTAGAGATATCAGGTGACCTGTCTTCTTACTCGAGGATTCTGGGAGATGTAGTTTTCCTATACATTCATACCATCCAATGTTCCTACTCTGTAGTGTTTATCTGCGTCTATTCATGACAGACTGGTCGGACCATCACCTTATCTTCTTCACGATCAACAGCGTACCTCCCCCTTCCCCTCAAAACATCATACATAGGAAATGAACCAGAAATCTACACCTTATTCCTCCAGGCGAACTGGAGTTATTATTATTATTATTATTGCATTTATTGAGCGCACAGCTACCCGGAGGTTTCCCGGCGCTTGCCTTGGGAACCCATCCTGGCTTTTCCCTGTGAGATAGCCCCTACAGGGCATCCCCAAGGTGAAAGCCAGGCATCCCGCCGCAGGGGGGCCGTTGTGGAGATTAAGCAAGCTTAATGCCCAGAGTTGCAGAGTGAGAACCCATGATTAGAGCAGGCACTGAAGCGAGAATTATCGAGTCCGTGGACATTTGAGCTCAAGACCCTGCCGTGTCGGGAATTGAACCCTGGTCCCGGGTCTGACCTCTGCTTCCGGGTCTGCCTGCTCTACACCGTGAGCCACACTTCTTAAGATTAAAGCAAAACTTCAACTTGCACCTCCTTCACAAAATGCGAATGACCTTACCGAACACTACAACAAATCCATCATTGAGGTCCTTGATCAATATGCCCCAGTGAAATTAAAACCACAAAAGAAATCCCAGCCAAATCCTGGTTTAATGCTGATCCTAAGATTGAAAGAGGCTCGCTTAGGATGACCGAACACACGTGGAGACAACACCCCCCCCCCCCCCCCAAATCTTGCCCTACTCAGAACTGCAAGATCTAATCACAAAAAACACATCCTCAATGAAAAGACCTCCTTCCGAGCAAAACTTGACCGAGCTAAAAATAGACCCAGGTAATTATTCCGCATTATCAAAAATCAAACAGCTTCTGCCCCCCCCCCCCCCCCCAAATTGATGGCCACTTTCGAAATTTGATGAAATTGCGAACTTCTTTTCCCCAAAAATCGCCAAGATTGATCTATCCTTTGCTGTTACCCCCTCGACACAGTGCTCATCACCCCTTTATGACCTCCAACCCAAGTCTTCCTATGCACCTCCGCCCACTCCTGACTACCCCTCCGCCGTCTCTCTCCCGGACCAATTCCTCACCAGCCCATAGCTAAAGAATAATGCATCTTGGCTTAACTTCAGCCCAGGTACAGAGCGGGAAGTCCTCAACATCATCACTAAGCTTAAACCCTCCTCTCATACCTTGGACCCTCTTCCCGCTAACCTCGTTCAAGATTTAAAGCATATCATCGCACCTTATTGGACTACCATCATCAACTCCTCCTTGGCCACAGGGTGTGACCTTGTTTCCCTCCAACTTGGCCAAATCACTCCCACCCTCAAAAATGCTACAGCTGACCCCAACCTTCTTAACAATCTACGTCCCATCTCTAATCTTCCTCTATTATCCAAGGCCCTCGATAAATGCCCTTACTCCAACTGGACAAGCACATTGACTCTTTCAGCCTTTTGGACACATTACAGTCAGGCTTTTTGTTGATGACATCCATCACTCCCTCGACAAGGGGGAGGCCTCCCCTCTCATTCTTCTTGACCTCTCTGCTGTGTTTGATACTGTTAACCACTCCGCCTTACTCAACACCCTTAAAGACAGGTTTGGCTCCAATGGCCTTGTCCTCGAATGGTTCACCTCCTTCTTTCAGCACAGAACCCAACAAATTAAAATTAGCAATTGCCTCTCCAAACCTATTCCTGTCTCTCTGGGTGTTCCCCAGGGTTCTATTCTCTCTCCCTCTCTATTAACCTCTTCATGGAACCCCTTACCCTCATTCTTAAACAAGCAGGAATCAACTTCCACCTCTATACTGACGATACCCAGCTTTACTATAAAATCAAATCCCAAGCTGACATTCTACACCTCAATGATGCCCTGACAAAGACTCAACAATGGTTCCATCACAACCACCTGAAACTCAACCCTAAAAAAACGGAAGTCATTCCCTTTGCTCTCAAAAACAACCGGCTCCCCAGTCAACACTGAATCTCTGACCTTAAAGCTCTCAACTGCTCTTTGTCCACCTCTAGCTCAGTCAAATCCCTCGCAATAAGCATTGACCAGAACCTCAGCCTTTACCCCCACATAAAAAACACGGCCAAACGCGTTCTCTTCTTTCTACAGCACCTCAAGAAAATTAAACCCTTCATTCCTGCGGATGACTTCAAATTAGTTGTTCAATCACTAGTACTTTCTAGATTGGACTGTGGTAATGACATTCTATCTGGAACACCGAAAGTCCACCTAGCTCCAATCAAATCAGTCATTAACCTAGCAGCAAGGCTTATTTCGGATTGTAAGCAATTGGACCACATCTCTCCCATCCTCAAAGATCTCAAATGGCTGCCCATTGAAGGCAGATCGACCTACAAAAATGCTTGCATTACGCATAAAGCCTTACATCATCATTCCCCATTATATCTCTCAGACAAACTCCACAAAGCAGGCTGCTCTAAAGAAATGAGGAGCACAAATACCCTCATGCTAGTACCTCCCTTGGTGTACTGCCGGGTTTTTGGTTCTATTTCTGAGTGATGGTGACTTTAAGCTTGCTACCATCCTAGATCCCTATTCTTAGCATGTTTTGGTCCTTTTCAGACCTCTTTTCAGACCTATAAGCATAAACTAGAGGATAGCCGCTTTATATGATGATAGATCCCTTATTCCTGACTCTAATCATTCTACCTATAGTAGAGGGTGGATCCTGTAGTTCTGACTTTATATTACCTATTGGTAGGGTTTGTGTATAGAGCTAAGTGTCTATTTCATCCTTTTCGGGCCTACAAGGCCCAGAACTAGAGAGACTCCATTTTGCTTTCTGCCTCTGCTGACTGAGGAGCTTGCAGGGTAAAGTGATGTTTTAGTTACGAGGTGTTGTTCGCTCTTTGCAAACTAGAGAGAACCGGCCTGAGCTGAATCTTATCAAGAAGTGTCCCTGGGCTCAAGTCTCTAGACGAAACAAGCAGCTGATCACTGTGAGAGCGTCTGGAGCAGGGAGCCTGGTACATGGATTTGGTGGGAGGAAGCTACTGGCTGGAACTTTCCACTAGGGGAGAGCATTCCATATTAGCGAAGTGCAGAAAGGCAGAGAGTTCAGTTGGTTTTTGGAACAGTTCAGTTCAGTCGGTTTTTGGAATGGTAGAGTTCAGATGATTGCTGGAGCTGGAGAGAGAGCAGTCAGATGAATCTTGGAATGAAGTTGGAACTGTCAGCTGGAGCTGCCAGTTTATCAGAATGTATTGAAGCAGTTGCCAGTCAGATGGAAAAGTTGGAGCTGCCAGTTGGAGCTATTGAAGCAGTTGGAGCCAGTGGAGTGAAGCCGTGGTGATAGAGGGAGAGAGAGCCCTGATTCCACCAGAGAGAGAGAGAAACATTCCTTTCTTATAGGGTGAGGTATTCTAAACTAGTTTGCTTTACACTTAATCATTAATCTTGTTCTTTATTTCCTAAGCTATATTCCCTACTGTATTGTTACACTGATTAATCCCTTTTCTTTCAGCGGTGTGCAGTCTGTTATAATCCATTTCCCTTTTAGCTATCTACAGTTCCTGTCAGCTATATGTGGATGTGTTAGTAATCTGAGTTTTCTTGTTAATAAAGAGACCCCGCAGATCTGTGGATGTGTTTATTCCCCTTTACTTTTCAGGCTATGTCTAGATTGCTAGTTATTGTGATGTTATAATTTGATATTGTGTAATAAAGGAACCCCAGTTCTTAGTGAACAGCTGTGCAAGTGTCATTATTATTGATAAGACTAACCTTTCTTCTAGCCAGATGCTGTAATGGTAACTGATGGATCAAAAGGGAGAAGGAGAGCCTAAATCAGGAAATAACCTTTGCATATTGTGATTTAGCCATTCTTGTGTACCACATAAAATATACCAATTACATCCCCAGTAGATATTAGATATATGGAGAAACTTCCCAACAGAGAGAGAGAGAGCTGAAGGTATTCATAGGACAGAGATTGCCGCTAGAGAGAGTGGCATTAGTGAGAGCATTGATTACGATCAATGTGTATACCCACAGGATTGTGGCTTGTGAGAGCACCGGAGGGACACGGTGTGTAGTGAGATTGCTGCTAGAGAGAGTGGCATTAGTGAGAGCACTGATTGTGGTCAGTGTGTATACCCACAGGATTGTGGCTTGTGAGAGCACCGGAGGGACACGGTGTGTAATGAGATTGCTGCTAGAGAGAGTGGCATTAGTGAGAACACTGATTGTGGTCAGTCTGTATACCCACAGGATTGTGGCTTGTGAATGACAGAAAGAGTGAGAGCACTGGGGGGATACAGTGCCTATACCCACAAGATTGTGGCTTGCGTGAGCACTGATTGTGATCAGTGTGTAATGGTAAGTAATCGGAACTGCCCCCTTCACTATGACTAGGAGGGTAGCATAGTCTGGGTCTGAGTTGCCGCCAGACTATAAGGTATGAGTGTGGTGTAGAGCACAGAAGTCCTTAGTAATCAGTGAGTATTCCTAGTAATCCTATAGATTTAGTGGTGTTTTTGATGATATGAGCTTGTATATTGCTAATTCCCCATCCTCAGGTAGGTACCCAGGTGCCTTTGCTAAGTAGGTCCTGAGGAGGGAAGTGGTTACGTTTCGGCTGGATTGATGGTGTCTTGGTGAGCTGATTCTATCTGGTCCGAAAATCCGGTCGTTACACTTGGTAAACAAGAAATCTGCCCAGTTACGCTCTTTCTCAGGAAATACGCCTACTATCTGGAACTTACTCCCCAAAGATCTACGTTGCAACCCCTCCTACTTCAGCTTTAAAAGATTTCAAGCGGCACCGTCTCAACAAATGCTGGGGTCCTTAATTCTGCCACCTAATCAAGGTTTCCCATCATGCCCACGACTGGGTGATGTTCCCTCCTCCTTATACCTCACTTATTACCCCTCTTCTCATTCCCACATGTACTGCCACCCTCCCCCTACTAGTTCTCTTTTCATCACTGCCTACTCCTACACGCTATCTCCTCTCCCTTCGCCCGCCTAATTTCCCCCTACCTACATACTCTCCCCTCCCTCTACCCTGACCACCCACGCTACCTCAACTATTTTGTCCATTTTATTGTTCTTTGCATTTTGTGCTTATTATCTTGCACTTTTCCTTTTTGTACTATTGTCATATTGCAATTTGTTCCACTCCCAACCTTTGTAAAGCGCTCTGATACCTTTGGGTCTAGCCAGCGCTATATAAAACTGTTAAATAAATAAAGAAATCAATACATTTCTACATGCCTGAACCCTTGTGGTCTCAAGCAGATGACATATTCTATGAGACTGATCCATGCAGTGATGTCATGAATATCCCCTTTACTGTGCATCAGCTATGCACCCCACATGGCTTACTTATTACAAGTACACAGTTAACAATTAATGAGTTAATGCTCTACGATGCTATAGGTGTCAAATATCTCTTATGCAGATCTATGATATTATCGAACTACTGTTGTCAATGATGTATGTATGGAAAGTTAATAAACAGATTTAAACAAATAAATCATAGGACTGAGCCAGGCAGGTGCACAGATTGGGGCATCCCCCTCTTCTTCCTGGCGGCCTTAATATATTCCTGTTCAACCCAGTCCTTGACTATAGGAAAGCAAAGTGCCCACAGGAATGGCTTGAAATGAGCAATGAACAGTCAATCAGCTACCTGCTGCACCACCAGGGGGTAAGACTTGAGAACAATCATGAACTGGGCACACATTTGACTATGGATAAACTAAGAACTCCATATGTGCTTATTTCATGCTTTTGCATGTACACAAAAAAGGGGGGTAGGGGGTAACCAGGTAAGAGGAACTAGCATGAGATCTCAGCGGGTTTAGTCCCTAGTGGGAGAATCATACCCAGGGATACGCGTATAGTATCCTTATAGGAGCAATGGAAATTATTCTGTATTAAAATGGTTGGCTTGGGATCAAATTCTTAAAGGTGAGTCTTCCTTCTTTCCACTAAGTATCCTCAGAGATGACCATCAATGGTAGTTGGCAAGACAGAGGTAGTGCAAGACAGAGGTACTTATCTTTGGCAACAAAAGCTCCCCATGGTAAGCCTCCTGTTGGCCCTAGACCCACCCCAACTGACCATGCTAGAAACCTAGGCATCATCCTGGACAACAAGTTTACGATGATTACCCAAAGCAACTCCACCTCCTCCTTCTGGTTCTTCATCCTTCGCATGCTTCATAAGATCTTCAAATGGCTACCCGAGAGCTTAAGATGCACACCACCCAGGCCCTCATCTCCAGCCAATTGGACTACAGTAATGCTCTCTACATAGGGATCACAGCCTACCTTCTCTGAAGACTACAGACCATACAGAAAGCTGCAGCCCGACCGTCCTCGACCTCCCAAGATAAACCCACATCACCCCCTACCTCAGGGAACTCCACTGGCTCCCTGTTCAGAAGAGATGCCAAATCAAACGAATGACCCACGCTTTCACAGAACTGCAGACTAGTCGTTATGAATCACTGTCTGAACTTTCTCCAGCCGACCAGACACCTCCGCTCTGCCTTCCTCTCACTTACCCACAACCTCCACATCCTACGAAGCAGGACTGAAGGATGCTCCTTCTCCTACCTGGCAGCAAAGATATGGAACAAACTACCCCTACATTTCCAGACCTCCCCATCCCTTGCGAAGTTCCATAAGGCGCTGAAGACCTGACTCTTCAGCTGATCACCTTGTCCCTTTGAGTGCTTGGATACCCTCATGGGTGACAAGCTGCGCTCTAAATATCAACTGAATATTGATTGAGTTTAGAGTTTCGTTGAGACGAATATATTCCACCTTGGGCTATGCGTAAAGATTTGATCAAACAAGGCCACCAACGCCATTCAGGGATGTTGCCTCTAAAAAAATGTATTAAGACAATATTTCTGGTGGCCCTCCATGGATGCTGAAATAGAAAGGTGGATGAAAGAATATGATATCTGTTCCAGTTCGGACAGGAAATGTAGAACAAAGCATGCGCCTATGCAGAGTGCATCCTGGCCCTCTTGTGCTTGGCAGAAAATGGGATGGGATAGTTCTGGATCCTTTAAATGCCTGCCTAACAGTATGTGGTATGCAATTGTTGTGACTTACTATCACTTGCAGTGACCTGATGTTTTAATGACTGAGAATGTTACCACATTGGTAGTTTTAGGATTCTTAATGGAGGTGTTCAGATGTGAGGGTTTTCCCAAAGTAATTGGTGTTGATAATGGATAACAGTTTACATGTATGAAGATGTCTGAGTTTCTTGACACTTACAAAATCAAACACATTAAGGTAGCACTCTATGATCCTGGACAATGGAATCTCTGGCAGCCCAAGCCAGATGAGGGGGCATACCTCTCCCACAGGCTACTCACATCATCTCTCTTCACACGGATTACGTCTTCTTCTACCTCCGGGACGCCTCTGCTGACAACACTCCAATTGCACATTTCTTGTCCGAATTTGGCACCTTTTCAGGTCTCTGGGTCAGCTGGTCTAAGTCCTACATATTTCCTTAATCTCAGATGGCTCAATGATGAGCTTGTGTTAGGTGAGGGCCCTATCTAATGAGAACACACCTTCTTCAAATACCTTGGTATCCGTCATTTCCACAGTACTTCTGACCTATTTGATACTAATCTAATGGCAGTGTTGTCGGCCCTCTGTTCCCAAATAAGTTCTGGCAATCACTACAATTATCGATAATTGGTAGGAGTTCAATATCCAAAATGGTACTTTTTCACAAACCTTCCAATCACTCCCCCCACACATTTTTTCCAGTACCTGCACTCTCTACTAGGGGACCTCATATGGCACAACTCCTGTAGACGGATGGTCCTCTCAACGCTGCATCTCCCCCCGAATGGGGCAGTCTCTGGACCCCCAATTTTGAATACTATTTTTTGATGGCCAACTACAATAGTTGACATTTTGGCTGACAGACCGCTGTCTGGATGACACTGCGGTGCTCAACACTCTTTTGATCCCCACTGCACTCTTGCAGTGGATACTCCATGGGGCCAGGCTCCCAGCTAACCCTCTGAGCCTCCTCCAGGTGGTTCTCTTCTGTCTCAAACAGGGACTACAAATGATGGAGTCACTGGCTCTGCATGCCACTGCTACCCCACTAGTGGGCCTGCAGAGGCAAACTATCATCTCACCAACTGTAGCCTGAGGCACAGGCTGGCCTTGTCACTCTAGCATTCTAGGGGACTTGTTCAAGAACGGACAGCTACTAACCTTTGCGGAGTTGCAAGAACACTTCGGCCTTCATGAGGGCAAGTTCCTAACATACACATTCTGATGGGAGCGCTCTGAAACCTCTGGGGCATCCGGGGGAGGAACCGGATGCCCAACTTCTGCAGACCCTGCACACCATGGGGAGTTACCGCTGCTCGATTAGTTGGCTAACCAGAGCCTTTACTGATTTGGTGCGGCCCTCCCTGAAAGCTCTTCACAAGACTTGGGAGGAAGAATTTGGGGCAGTGCTGCATGAGAAAGAATTGACCTGAACCCAGATCTACCCAAGAAAATCTCCAAAAACATAATTTATAGGGCCAATCTCTCTCCCTGTGGCATAACTCAAATCTTTCCCGGGGCTCCTGACTTGTGCTTCAGGTGATCCGGCCTGGACACTGGACCAAAACCCATCTTCTAGGGCTGCCCCCACATCCGCCCCTTTTGGTACCATGTGTTACATTGCCTAGACTGGATCTTGGACTAGGAAGGGTTTGACTACTGGGTGGTCTAGGCCCTGGGAGTCTTCAAAAGGACCAAACACCACAATCTGTTTTCTAGACCTCACATAAATCATGGCCAAGTGCTCTGTCACGATGCGCTAGAAACTACCCCAACCCACTCCCTAGAAACCTGGGAACATAATCGTCTTAGTTGGGCTTGGGTAGAGGGAGGGACTCTCTGTCAGGAGAAGGCCAGAGGTCTTTGTCGCCAACCCATTGTACACACCTGGAAGGGGCTGATATGATGGCTGACAGCCCTTCAGTGAACCATCTTTGCCAGGAGCTATCTTCAGGATGCCTCTAGACCCAAACATGGAGAGGTTCCACCTTGAGGGGTTGACGGAGGACGCATAGTTTGCCCCCTCCTACTCTGCCCACCGGGGGGCACCCCCCACTCCCTTTCCCTCTGAAATCCTGCTGCCCCTTCCCCAGATGACCTTCCTGGTGTCTACCTCCCATCCCTCCAGCCGCAAGTTATTCCAGATCAAGTTATACCCAGTTTAACACACTCCACTCTACCCCAATTGTGTAGGCAGCTGGTGCTCTCACAGACCTGCCCTTTGATTACACACAATATAACAAGCTGACAGCTACAGCACCAGTCCATTCAATGGGCCTCCTCTCCTGCTCCTGGGGGAGATCAAGGGGGCTGGAGAAGGGTGGATACAACAAGGGAACAAGGATAAATGTTATGGTATCTGTATTCCCTTTTGTCAAAATGCAATGAAATCTGTTTGGAAATAAACAAAACAGGAATGTATGGCCGTCAATGCAATGGACAAGTAGGGATTTAAAAAAAAATATGTTTTCATTTGTATTTTTCTTTCAACACAGGTACAGCATATACTTTCAAGCAGTTGATTTTCTTAACTTTCTTTGTTCATCCTCAGGCTATGTATGTTGTATTTAGGTCTCACCTGAGCCAGGATATGCGCTGTTCAGGCGAGATATTTAGTAAGTGGGCTTAAGAAAACCGACCACCCGCTTTTGCTTGTGGCCTACAGCTTGCGGTTATGAGCACAGGCGCCACCTGGCTTTCCGTCATGGCTCATTAAGCGCATCTCTTGCGGCACCCTTATAGCGCAATCACTTTCACTTTTGCCGCGCGCACCACTCATGTGCTTTTTTTAAAATGTCCATTTTGCACACACGCACACAACTCCTGGGCTTGTTTTCGTGGGCATCTGTTGTGAATTCTTTGCAGACCGCTTCCTCCGTCTGCTTTGTTCAGCCTATTCCTCTGCGTGGTGAGCAGGGCTGGCTAAATTGACAGTCTGAAATTGCAGACACCCGGTGCTGCATTCCAGCACACAATGACGCACTGCTGCTTTTTGTGATGAATTGACAGTCTGAAATTGCCGACACCCGGTGCTGCATTCCAACACCCAATGACCCCGCTGCTGCTTTTTGTGATAAATTGACAGTCTGAAATTGCCAACACCCTGTGCTGAATCCCAACACACAATGACGCCGCTGCTGCCGTTTGTTGCAAGCCTTGGGAGCAAGGTCCTTTATACCTCAGCTCACTACTCACCTTTTGTTTACGTCCCTGCTGCTGACCGTAGGCTGAAGGGCAGCCATCTTTCCCCACTGCCTTATCTTCTTTCCTTCTCCCTGCAAAAATATAAAACAGCAAAATCCAGAACCACTCGCAGGCTCACCTCCTGCTCCCCCTCTCACTTAACAGTCCCCAGGTGCAAAAGACTGGATTCCCCCCTTTGCAATATACGTGCGACGGAGGCCTGAGACGGCATAGGGCATACTGTGGGCCTATTTAAAGCATGGGGAACATTTTCAAGTTATAAAGAGCCAAAGGGGGGGACTTTGGTCCAGACGTTGCGGTCGGGATGGAGTACGGCCGCGAGGAGCCGCCCCGCTGTTAAGATGCTGCTGGAGGCCGGAGCGCGATCCTCGGCACTGGAGCGGATTTCGGCGCTTTGACTTCCCCCTAGTGCCATGGCACTGGTGAGACGGATTGCCACATGAGAAGGTGCAACATCGGCTGCAATGTTCTTTATGCAGGAAGTGTGATGCCAAACATGAAATGGCAGCTGGCTTGGAGTGAAGGCCCGAGTGAAGGCCCCATGCAGCAGAGCCTACCGATGCGGCTGAGGAAGTCACGGAGAGACAATCGTGACATGGGCACAGACTTCCTTTCAACTACACCATCACAAGTTCCTCTTTGGCGTCCCTGATTGTGGAAACTGCTACAGCTACAACAAGAGGTGAGAGCAAGAGCGATATCCCGGAAGGCCCGGGGGGCCTCCACTTAGCTGTCAAGAGACTCCCGCCTCCCGATCTGTGGCGCATTAGCCTGAGTGGAACCAATAGCAACGGGGCTGAAGGCAGGGATACTGCAGCGAAGGAAGAAGTCCCCAGAAAAGGTCTGTCTGACCTCGCTGCCTGACTTTAAGATGGCGGCTCAATCCCTTATATCTCAAACTCTTAAGGCACCCGGGGGTATACAATAGGTCACGGCCACTCGCAAGACACTTCCCAAAGGCCCTGAGGAGCGTACACCACGACAGGAAAGATACCCTGACCTACAGTGCCACTTGAGAACCACAAGTCTAGTCCCCACAGCTGAGTGAGAGGGGGAACATAAGAACGCACCAACGTGCTGCTTGGCCCTGGGAATTGAGCATATGCCTCCCAAAAAATCACAAGCCAACAAGGTCTTAAGCTACTTTGGAAACTCTAACAAGGGAGACGGACAAGAACTAGGGCATAAACAGCCAAAGGAGAATTTGAGGCTGACCGCAATGATCTCCTGGTCACACTCAGGGACTTTAACCCCTTGGGAGCAGTCATCAGCACACGAGCACTGTGTGCCATGACGGCTCCCAGCCGTCATCAGCATGGAAGGGACTAAAAGAGAGCTGCGCGACAAAATTAAAGCTGACATCAGCGCTTCTCTAGATGCTTTCAAATCTGCCCCTTACCCTTCCTTGTTCCATCCACCGTGTCCCCTATGTTCCCCTTACCCTTCCTTGCTCCATCCACCTTGTCCCCTATGTTCTTTAAATGCTTTTCTTGATACTTATGTAACTTTTAACTGATGTAAATTGAAACATTATTGTTCCTCCTGTAAAGAGCTCTGATTCCTTCGGGTCTAGCCAGTGCTTTATAAAGCTCTTTAATTAATAATGTTGAGAGGGAGAAAGACTGTTGCGTCACCCATAGTATATTGAGCTGGAATGTGGCGGGGTTGAGAAAGAAAGCTGGAGACGACCGTTGGTCTCACTTTGTGTCCCAATACGATATTATTGCCCTGCAGGAGACCTGGGATACTGAGGACAACTTTTGTTTGGATGGGTATAGCAGCCACTGTATGAAAGCGACTCCTGGCCTAGCAGGGAGACCCAAAGGCGGGCTGTATATGCTTATCTCTCTCAAACTATTGGGCTCATTCACAAAACTGGAGACAAGCTCAGTCAATATTTAGAGTATAGAGTGGATAAGACCAAAGTACTCAACCATTATCTTGATTCATTTTTATAATGCTCCAGACAAGAACTTGCAGAAACTGCATTTAGATTCTTTGTCTAGTTTTTTAGATGATTATAAGTCAGAACACAAATCCTTATTCGATGTAATATTAATGGGTGATTTTAATATACATCCCTGTAGGTGGGACTGTATGGCAGAACAGCAACTGGGCACTCCTGGCTCTATCACTACCCATCTAGAACATACATCACAAGGGGAAGCTCTGGAAAATGTACTTGCCCATACAAACTTGTTTGAGGTAGATGGGGCTAGGGGAGAGGACAGTGCCCCTACCTTTAAAGGTAGAGATGCGGATACAGTGATTGATTTTATTTTTGTAACATCTGACATAGTAAAAATGACCATTTCCTATAAAGTCGTAATATCAGCTTTTAGTGATCATAACCCCCTGGAATTGTTAGCGACCCTAGGTGAAGTTATGACTTTACGGGAGAATGGCCAGACTGGTCCTACCAATGAACTTGTACTTAGGGACCAGGGAAGGAGACTCAATTGGGCCAAGATAGTCCCAGACACGTTTATGCAGATTCTAAACACCAGGGTACATGCAGACCTGGCAATTTGCTCAGATGACAGGGCAGCTGATAAAGACATCATCGGCTCCTTTGTTGCCATTTGTACTCAAATCAAGGAGGATCTGAGATGTAAAAGCAAGGGGAGGTCTCAATAAAACCCAGGTGGTTTGACGCTAATTGTACCAAAACTCATAAAGATCTAATGTTAGCCTTAAAACAAATCCCTAGGGATCGCACGCTCGTAGCGGATTGAAGAAAAGGCTACAAGATGGCGATGGCGAATCGTAGTAAGGCCATAAAGAGGGAGGCCTGGGAAAATCTCATGTCAACTGATGTCATCAAAAATAGCAGTAAATTCTGGGCTACAATTAATCACTCTTATTTTACGGGAAATGATAATTTGCCCATGGATTGCGTGATTACTGACAAGGCCTGGGTTTCCCATTTTAGTAAAATATATGATAGTGAAGAGGGTGCCATGGTAGAGATAGGTTTGGAAACCACGTTTGCACCATTATGTTTTAACGAGGTGAACGTTCTAAAAGCCATAGAGGAAATGAAAAATAAAAAGGCCCCTGGCCCAGACTGTGTGCCTGCGGATCTATATATATCTCTGCCTAAATTTTGGGCCAAAATATGAACAAACTTTTTCAACTCTATATCGATAGCAGGGTTCCCTCCATCATGGGCAACTTCCATCATAATACCCATATTTAAAAAAGGTTTGAGGAGCGACCCGGCTGCTACAGGCCGATATCATTGATTGACTCTGCCGTTAAGATCTTGGGCAGAGTGATTCTACAGAGACTTGGTGTCTACCTGAAGGAGAAGGGGGTCCTCTCTGAACTACAGTACGGGTTCAGGGCCAAACGGGGCACACTTGATCAGTGTCTAAATCTTTATATGCTAATCGGCAAATATACCCAAGCCAAGGAGGGACTGCTATACTTGGCCTTTATGGACCTGACATCGGCCTTTGACTTCGTCAATCGTGCCAAGTTGTGGTCTATTCTGCTCAATCTAGGGATAGACCCGCCACTAGTGAACTTTCTGGCCGCACTTCACCAAGGTCTCTCAACTGTCATCAGAGTAACCAAGGAAGGGGGTTGCACTAAGCCCTTTAGATCCAAACGCGGTGTCAGACAGGGGAGCATTCTTGCAACCCTTCTGTTCACGCTATATATAAATTCTCTAGAAAAGTCTCTTGAAGGGGTCACACCAGACATACCGCGTGCTGGGAACTATGCGCAGGGCCGGCTCTAGGCTCATGGTGGCCCTGTGCAGGAAGCGTAGGTGGGGGCCCCGGAAGAGGGGGTCCGGACGGGGCGGAGCCAAGTCTAAATATGGTTATGATTTCTATGCCTATATACAGTGGCGTCACTAGGGTTGGTGTCACCTGGTGCGGGTAACTCATGGTGTCACCCCCTCACGACTTACCGCATGGACCAAGGATACCAGTAAAAACCCTGGGGCTTATTTTATTTACAAGCCCCTTGCGCCGCCGGTGCGCCACTTTTTCCCATATTAAAAGTGATGCACTGGTCGCGCAAGGGGCTTGTAAATAAGCCCCCTGTTCCACTCACTAGTCATAGCTGCCACCAGCTAGCTGCCTGTCTCCCTTAGACTGGTGAGAGGGAACTGTACCAATACCCCAGCGGGCTTCAAAAACAACAAGGAGCACGTCCAGTGAGATCCAAGATAGGAAGCCTTTCGTCCTTACAAAAAATCTGCTCTGCCTCCCTCCCCCCCCCCCCAAAAAAAAGACCTAATCCAGTTGGCTCTGAAATGTTATGTGTTTTGGCGAAGGAACTATGCCAGCAGCGGTGTTCTAACAAGGCGCCATTTTCTTGTTGTTTTTAAGCAATCTATGGTTTGTGCACTCATATAATTCACACACATTGTTACACTTGCCATAAGCCCTAGCTTTCCCCTCAAATCATTCTTTTAATTGTTGTTGGCCCTTGAAAAAAAGCCTTCCTGTTTGGGAAAAAAAGCGAAAATGATGGCACGCGCGCTGCTAGGAACAGTAGTGAAACATGAGGAGAAAATTACAAGTGAACAAATTACAAAAGCAAACGTTAAGTTACAATTGGCAAAAGTGACAATTGTGAACAAACAAAATACATGAGGTTGCACACGGTGCATTACAGGAGGAAAAAGTGACATGTGTGCAGGTTACACAAGTCCTTAAAAGATGACTGAAGGCAGGTTTTGAATTTTCCAATCCCTAAATGTAAGAGCTTCACATCCACTGTCTGAATGCTAGATGAATTATCTACACGAGTAATTAAACTAATAACAGTGTGTAAAAGCAATTACTACTAATGCGTCTTTATTAAGGAACACTTTTGAGAAAAATTTGAATACTGAAATACTGAGCAAAAAGCACTGTTTCTAAACTTATACCTTGCAGTTACCATCCATGCAATTCCTTAAAGATGGTTCATAATTCATTAAGCAGGTATATTACAAGGTGGTAACCTGAGACCTATCTCACTAAAGAATGTCTGCAACCTCGCCTACTCCTTCCGTGAGTCCCAGTGGCGGTGCGTCCATTGGGGGCGCCGGGGCATTGCCCCACTAACATTGTCCCATCTTCCAGAAAATACAGTCACCTAACTTTCATCAATAATGAAAAATACATTAACTCACGTCCGGAGTCACGGCTGCGGCTCACTGACGCTGCACGCCTGAGGCAATCGGACGCTAAGGGGGTAGGACTCGGGTGGGGCTGGTGTTTGACTGTGTGACAGCCTGCAGGTCAGGTTAGCATAGTACAGCAGCAAATAATGCACATATTACATTGTGGGCTGATCATTGTTACAATCATCCCGAACATGCGCACTACTAGCCTTCCCTTAGGAGACCGAGGGTTGCTTCATGCAACAACCTCCGGTCTTCTATGGGCAGAGAGTATCCTGGCGCTGCTAATGTAGTGTCTGGATTGGCTGAGTCTCCAGACACAGCGCAGGACTGGGTTATTCATGTCACTGTTCCAGAACTTAGAGGCGCCAACGTGGGACCCTGGACCAGTCAGGTAGGTTTGTATTTTATTTTTAAACTCCCCCACCCCATGCACCCCCCCCCCCCCCCCCCACCTGTATTGCGAGCAAAACTAAGTGGGTGCTGAAGATAGGACTGGGGTGCATGGGAGGGCAGTGTGCGGATCGGAGTACCGGGATATATATTGCTTTCAGTATTTTGAACATTTGGGTTCTGGAGGATAGAACTGAGGTTCATGGGGGGGGCGGGGGCGTATGTGGATGAGGATCTCAGTGCTGGCACTGCACGACGGGCGGGAGGTGCACGTACGGTATCTTGGTCTCACTCTCCGCACTGAAATATAACGCAGAATAGGCCTGAGTGCCGTTTTTATGAATCTTCTCTTTCGTTCTTTTGTGACTGCTGCTTGTAAACTGTATACCTCGATTTAAATAGATCTTTCTGTGAGGCTGTGAGAGGGATCTATATTTTATGAAAGTACAATTCTGAGAAGTGTTTGTCTCGGTGCTGATGGGGCCGGCAAGTGAAACTGAGTCAGTGAAAACAACAACGCTCACACATTGCCCGGAGGCCGCCAAATCCTGCCAGGGGGCCGCCAGTGATCCTTCCGATCCGATCCTCGTCGTGGCGGCCCCTGGGGTTTGGCGGTCCTGTGCAGGTGCACAGTTTGCACATGCCTTGGGCCGGCCCTGCTATGCGGTACCAGCACTTCTCTACGCGGATGACGCGGTGCTCTTAGCCCGCACAGGCTTGGGGCTGCAGAGACTTCTTGATGCTTTCGTGGAGTTTATGCAATCCCTCGACCTTCAGGTGAACAACAAAAAATCTCATGTCATGGTGGTGGGTAAACGACCTAAGGCAGCAAAAATAAAATGTTTTACCTGTAATGGTGAGGAGGTATCCAGGGTACCTGTATTTTCATACTTGGGTGTAACTTTTGACGAAAAGTGTACCTGGGCCCCTCAACTTCAATCTAAAGGTATAGCTGTCACTAGATCTGTTACAGCCCTAATGAGTTTTGCGAAACGCCTGGGGTCCCGACCTACCGAGGCTCTCTTAACAGTTTACAACTCAAAATGTCTTTACCGCAGAAAAAATTGCAGACCATAGAGAATAAATTTTTGAGATCTCTTCTAGCAGTCCCCCAATCAACCCCAGTATTTTCAATACACTCAGAGCTAGGACTTGGGTATATTTCGGACAAGTTACAATTAGCTCCACTAATTTGCTGGGCTAAAACATGGTTGAATGATGAAATTACTCTTAATCACACCATCCTTACTGATTATATGGCTTTAGACAGAGTAAATAAAATCCCCTGGCTAGTCTATATTAAGAACACTTTATGTAGTTTGGGTCGGCCGGATCTATATACCTCACCAAAATCGGTACATAAGGGTGATGTTAAATGGATCAAGGAGAACTTTCTGGGACTAGCCATCGAAGAACGGGAAGCAGTGGAGGTCCTAAAACCGAATATCAGAGCAAATTATATGCTCCTGACCACTTCAGAAATTGAACCTTATCTACAGATTGTTACCATCCCGTTCCTCCGACATCTGCTGGTTAGATTCAGATTCAATATTATACAGTTCTCTCTTGGTAACTATCCAGTATGGGGAAAACCTGCACAATCTACTCCCTGTAGCTGTGACAATTTTTCGGATCAATCGCTAATGCATTTTATCATGTTTTGTGATTTCTTTTCTGATATCCGAAAACAGTTTTTACTACCATTACTGAAAGAGGCGGGGTTTACACAAGTGCACCCTGCAGTATTATACTTACAACTACTGGGTAGTACTAAGGTGATTTTTGGGGTTGCAAGTTTTCTGGTTGCTGCTATGCGTAATAAGGCAAAAAGAACGGCTGATGGACAATTAAGAGGCATTATCGCACTTTAACTGATTGTTATCCATTTTGTATGAGGTGTCTCCTTTTTAGGTCGAGCGTCAGCGAAAGACCTATTGTTTTCACTTTCCGGGGAATCTGAGACAGCGTTCGGCCACGCGCATCTGCTGTCTCAGATTTGTCCTCGAGGGCGCGCACGGCGCCGTGCACATCCCCTGCCTCCGATTCACAGCCTCTCTCAATCCCACACACGGCCACACTCATGCATGCGCGCACACACACATACACCCACGTAGGCACAATGCATCGGGACACACAGTCACACATATACACACGCACAGCTAACAGACACACAGCCACACATATACATACACACGCACAGCTACACATGCGCACACACACAGTTACACCCGCATACACAGACACAAACACACGAGTGCCCATGCACGCACGCACCTACATACATACAGTGACACACCCCCCGCACACACACACACACACACGAGTGCACTGAGGCCCCCCCAGCCCTTTTGAACTTACCGGGCCAATCTCGGGGAACTCCACTCTCAGCACGCGGCAGGGGCAGGCACCGGGCATGTGCCTCGTGCCCCCTCCGCAGAGTTCACGCTGCGGCTCTTGCCAGCTCCTTTCCCGGGGCTCCCACTTGGTCAAGTGAGCCCCGCTACACCTGCGCAACCTCCTGCTGGCGGCCCCAATGCTCTCCACCGCTCACAGGAGCCACGGATTTACTCCTCCTGCCTCCTCTTCCTGTCCGGCGGGATTCCGAGGGCATTTTCTGCCACACAAACCTTGTTTTTAATTTGGCACAAGGTTGTTTGTTCTGCTCATGTTATTGATGAGTGCATGTTAACCTACAGCTCACATTACTGAATGGGGAATGCAACATCCGGATCACTAATAATTCAGGAGCTCATTACGTGCTTCAAGCTTCTTCGTTAACAGGCTTGTAAATATTGTCCTTGTCTCGTCACATATGCCATAGTGCAAAATCAGGCCAGCATTGCCTCTGCAGTGATGTGAACCGCTCCCGGGCGCAACTGGTTACCCTCTCTGTGCACCAGGTAGGAGGACTCCAGTGGAGCCATAAATCAGAACTTTAAGCCAAGCTCAGCTGTGCCCGCATGTTTTCCTCTGCTCCTCAAGATTTTCCTTCTGCCTTTTGATCCACAGATTTATTTTTTGTTTAGGATGAAAGAAGTGGTTGTTTCTGCAAGCAATTATTTCGTTGTGACATATTCCAAATAGAAATTGATGATTGATTGCTTGAATTCTCAAAAGTAAAACATGAGGTGTGTGTCCTCTACTAAGTGTTGATGCACGAGTAAAGCTAGACCAATGCTTTATAGCACTGACAAGTAAATAATATTGGGTTTTCCTCTCAGCCTTTATTTTGTTAATAGCTGCTGTCTGTTTCATGGGCCCAGGCCAGGTGGAGTCGGCTTGCCCTGGGCTTCTCTCTTTAAGACTTTCCCTTCCCACACAAAAACTCCACTGGCAGTCGTTTCTTAGCTCCGACTTTCTTCTCCAATGTCCCACTTACTGTTATCTATCATGGAAGAGCTTACTGCTCCCAACCTCCGATGCCATCGGCGAAATAACGCCTTGTTTTATTTAAACTCGTAACCAGGCAGATAACCACTTTCCGAAATCACCGATTTGTTTTAATTGTCCTACTAAAATATGTCCCGTTTGATATGCAAGGTCAGGTGCTGCAAATTAAAACCTGTGGTGTCCTAGTTTTCCCTATGTTGTTAGTCAGGGCTTTAAGTGGGATGAAAGGGGCGTGACCGATGTAATGAGTCTCTGGGGTCTCAGGGATGGTATTCTGTACTGTTGCATCTGTTCTGGTTAAGTAAGCCCTCTTCAAGCACCCAAAAGCCCCCATATCCATGCCTGAGGCACTTCTACACTTCTGGCCCAGTCTCTGCTGCCACTGCCTGGTGGGTGGAAGTTTCCACCGCATCGCAAAACTCATCATCATGGGGGTGAACCTGCAGAGACTCCTCCTCCATATAATCCTCCTCCATGACGATGAATGCGAGCATTCCTGCAGTTAGTGCAAATATCAGGCAAACTGTCTAAGCGCTCTATATGCTAGGATGAGGATCAAAGTAGCCCAAGGCTGTTCGTTACGGGAATGAAGACCCTAATTTTGTGCTCCTAAAGTGAGCTAGTCGGATTTACACATCCGCTAAGGGGCGACTCGCGCTTAATTGCACATGGTGTCCTAGGTCCCTGGGCCTGCCCGACCAGCTTCGTCAAAGCGACAGGCACTTGCGTCTTTGGCACATTAAAAATTAAACACCCGGGGGCGTGGCTTGGCGGGCGAAGATGGCGGTCGCAGCCTTGTAGAGCTCCCGCCGGCCCGGACTGAATCCGATCATTTATCCTGACCCCCGAGCCCACTGTTGGTGCCCAGTGATTGTATTCGATCTGGTGAAGTCTCCTGTCTGTGTTGGTGTGTCGATCCTGCGATTACTCCCTTCCTGTGATCGAAGGGAGACGGCGGCGGAGTGCGGCCTGGTGGCCGGCCGGAGACCGGGGTCCTCGAGTTTCGCGACGACTGGTGGCAGCTGTGACCTGGCGGGTGCGGGTGGCATCCGCTACACCGCCCTTGGCTCATCTCTTCAACCGCGAGTGTGAGACGGAGCCGGCGACTCCTACACATCGGCTCATCTCCTGAAAAGACCGGCGAGTGGGGGCGGCGAGGCGGGGGCCCGCGACAGGCTGGTGGCGGGCCTTCTGGTGCCCGGAGGCGACCGAGGTTGGACTGGTAGTCGGTTGGGCCGTCTGATCCACCTCCCCTGGCTCGACCCGCTGGATACGGCGACCCGTGAACTGCGGATCCGCAGATTCTTCCTGTTATACCCTGGACAGCTGCCTGTGGGGACGGGTGTGGGTGCGGCCTGTTCGGCTGGGGTGACGCCGGGGCCTCGATTTTCGCGACATCCGATCGCAGCGGCCGGCCCGCGTTCCTTCCTGGGGCCTCATCTGGGCCGCCCCGCTCCAGTTTTGTGACAGTGCCCGAGAGTGGTGCCGGCCCTGCCCAGCGACTGCCATGACCAGGGACAGAGGAGGTGGCCCGCCCAAACATGGACCCATTGATAAATTCACCGGGCCGAGTAGTGGCGCTGGGGCGACCGGTGGCAGCGGCGGCCCCGGGCCAGACAATGCGGCTATCCTAGCGGCCATCACCCAGTCTCGAGACATGCTCGATGCCAAGATAGGAGCGGTTGGGGCGGATGTCACGCTCCTGCGCCAGGACCTTCGCAATGCAGTGGAGCGGATCGCTGGGGCCGAGACCCGTATCACAGAGACTGAGGCGGACATTAGTGGCCTAAAGAAGCGCCTTGCGGAGGTGGAAAGCGTCCAGAGGACACTGGCGGCCCGTGTGGAAGATGCGGAAGGGCGCGCGCGGCGCAACAACCTCCGCTTCATTGGCTTCCCGGAGCGGTGCGAGAAGGACGGCATGGAAAGGTTCTTGACCGGGTGGCTGGAGAGCTGGCTCCCTGAAGGGGCACTATCTACGTGCTTCGTGATTGAGAGGGCCCATAGGGCTCTGACCCAGCGGCCGCCGGAGGGTGAGCGCCCACGACCTGTTATAGCCCGCCTGCTGAACTATCACGACCGGGATGTTATCCTGCGGGAGGCGAGGAACAAGGGCTCCCTCGCCTTCGAGAATCATACCATCATGATTTTCCCGGACTACACGAAAATGGTGCAACAGCAGCGGCAATCCTTCATGGACGCTAAGGCTAAGCTTCGGGGCCTCAAGCTCCAATACTCACTCCTGTATCCGGCTCGCCTGCGGGTAATATATCAGTCTCGTACCCACTTCTTCGACTCGCCTGAGGAGGTGTTTCGCTGGACGGATGAGACAGTACGACTCCGGCCCCACGCCCAGCCGGGGCTGGACCCGGGCAGGTCTCCAGGATCATCGCCGGAGCGGACGAATCGCCAGCCAAGGAAGGGCCGACATCGGAGGTCTCGCTCCAAGAAAAGATCGGCTTCCGCCTGTGCGTCGCAATCGGGTGGCACCAGGGACTCTGAACACTCCGATGCGGGCAGCTGAACACTGTTGGGCCTCCATGCACGCTCTATGCTGCATACGGACTTGCTCTGCTTTGGCTGGTGAGACTGTTTTATTTTGTCCTTGATGCGCCAGCCGATTCCCATGTGGAGACTTCAGCCATAGACACCGGGACGCTGTGTGGCTCGGAGGGTACCATATACGGGCCTCAGACCCTCACGGATGTGAGTGTTGTTGGGGGGTGGTGAGTGTGCGTCATGGTGGGGTTTTGGGGATCCATTGGTATGGCGGGCCCTGAGTCCTCTGTTTTGGGCTCGGGTCTCTCCATGCCGCGACAGGTACTTCACTGTTTTCTGAGGTATTGGGGTGGTGGGTGCGGGGTGTGGGGGGGTGTTTTGTTGTTGTGCTTGTTGTTGGGGGGGCTCTGGGTTGGAACGGGGGAGCTGAATTTGCGGGCTGGGGGGGTGGGTCCACACATGTCGGGGGCTGTGCTTCTTGTCGATTTGCGGGTAGCGCCTGGGTGGGAGGGGGGGCCAGTTTTTGGACTATGTACTGATGATGGCTAATGCTGCGAGCGTGACTCCTTCGAAGACCCTGCGGGTGGTGACATGGAATGTGCGGGGTGTCCTGGATAAGATTAAGCGTGGGGCTGTGCTGCGGTGGGGGAAAAGGGAGATGGTGGATGTCCTCCTGCTTCAGGAAACGCACATGCTGGGCTCCAAGGCCCTTAGCCTCCAGAGATTCGGCTACCACCAGGTCTATCATGCTGGCTTTACGAGGGGCTCACGGGGTGTGGCCATCTTGATTCATCGTAGGGTGGCCTATGTTCATGAGAAGCAATGGATAGACCCTCAGGGCAGATTTGTCTTTGTTAAGGGCCTGCTGGGCTCCGAGCCGGTGGTTTTTGGAAGTGTTTACGCCCCTCCCCCCCTGCAATGGGCACTATCTGAGCGGCTGTTTGCGTTGTGGGACGAGATCCCCGAGGTCCTGGCTGTGGTGGGGGGTGATTGGAATGAAGTCATGGATGTGGGCCTGGACCGCCAGCGGCGAGCGCATGTGGTGTCTGACCCCCCCCCCCCCGCGGCTGCTCCCACCCGGTTGAGTGCGACGGCGCGCAGTCTGGGCTGGATCGATGTGTGGCGGCATTTTCATCCCGCAGTACAGGCCTTCACGTATGTATCGGCGGTGCATGGGTCCTTCTCGAGGCTCGATTACTTGTTTGTGCCCGGGGCCTGCCTGAGCCGCGTTAGGGACGCCACGATACTTCCCAGGGGCCTCTCGGATCACTCCCCTGTCCTGGCCACCCTGACCCTCCCCGCTAAACGGCAACCTTTTCGCTGGCGTATGTCCGCCTGGCAGTTGCAGCGGCCGGACTATGTGGCGCACCTACGGGAGGCTATAGACCACTTCTGGCGCGAGAATTTGGTGGGGGGTGCTGATGCTATTGTGGTGTGGGAGGCGCTGAAGCCCACGATCCGGGGCATAGACATAACTTGGTGTGCGGCCGCTCGGCGGGAACATCGGGAGGCCATTGTGGCTGCCGCGGCCCGCGTGGAGGAGCTGGAGCAGCGTGGTCGTCTTGGGGGCGAGGAGGGCGTGGTGCGCCAGCTCCTGCAGGCCCAGCAGACTTACTCCTCGGTCCTCTATGAGAAGGCCCGGCAGGCGTGGCTCGCCACGCGCAGTAGGATATATCAGTGGGGCGATAAGTCCTGCACCATGTTACATAGGCTTTGCCAGGCGACTTTCCAGCCCCTGGAGCTGCCCGGCCTTACGGCGGGAGATGGCTCAGTCATGACCGACCCAGACCACTTGGCGGCCAGCTTTGCCCGCTACTACGAGGCACAATACGCTCCTCGTGACCCACTGGGGGAGAGCGAGATTGCCTCATACTTAGATGACTTACTCCCGCAGGCAGTCCCGGAGGAGACCAGAACGGCTTTAGAGGCCCCACTCACGTCCGAGGAGCTGGGGGAAGCCCTTGGCCAACTGAATACTGGGAAGGCGCCCGGCCCTAGTGGCTATCCTGCCGAATTTTATAAAAAGTTCCATGTCCAGCTGGGACCCCACTTTCGCAATGCGCTAGAGGCAGCGCGGTCTAGAGGCGAGCTGCCACCTGACTGGCGTCATGCTGAGATTGTGGTCTTTTTAAAGCCTGGTAGGGCGCCGGACCGTCATGATTCTTACAGGCCTATCTCCCTCCTCAATATCGAGGCCAAGGTCTTGGCGAAAGCCCTGGCGAACCGCCTTCTGCCCCACATCGCCGACCTGGTCCACCCCGACCAGGCTGGGTTCATGCCGCACAGGGCCACCCGGCATAATATCCGACGGGCGCAGGCAGCGATCGACGCCATGAGTGCTAGGGATGAACAGGCCGCACTTCTCCTTGCGGACATGGACCGGGCCTTTGACTCGGTGAGCTGGGCTTATCTCTTCACCTTGTTGGCCCGCCTCAATCTGGGGCCGGTTTTTCTGTCCTATATCCGTCTCCTTTATACCAATGTTACGGCGTCGGTCCGGGTGGCAGGTGCGGTCTCAAGACGCTTCCCAATCGGCCGCGGTACCCGGCAGGGTTGCCCGCTGTCCCCATACCTATTTGCCCTGGCCATGGAGCCCCTCGCGTCGCGGGTGCGACTGGATGCTCATCTGCGGGGCTTTGTCTGGAACGATACTCTTACAGATAGAATTGCACTCTACGCGGACGATGTCCTCCTGTTCCTTACAGATCTGAGGCACTCGGGCCCTCGAATCCTGGAGATCATGCGGGGGTTTGGCGAAGTCTCCGGGCTCAACCTTAACCTATCTAAGTCGACCCTGTGGGTTCTACGTGGCGGGGTGGTTACCGACCATTGGGCTGCTGACCTACGTGTGGCGACGGACGGCCTGAAATATTTGGGCGTTTTCCTTTCGACTTCGCGAGCCGTGGCCTGGTCGCGCAGTGTCCTGCCGGTGTGGGAGCGGGTCCAGACAGATGTTAAGACATGGTCCAGGATGCCACTTACGATTTTTGGGAGGTCAGCCATCTTTAAGATGGTGGCGCTGCCGAGACTGCTGTACCAACTTCAACATTTCCCGCACCCTATTGGCATGGAGTGGTTTCGCCAGGTGAACTCTGTACTGAGCCGCTTCCTGTGGGAGGGCGGAGCAGCCAGGGTGGCCCTGAAGACATGCTTCTTATCCACCTACTGTGGTGGCTTGGCCACGTCCGATCTCCTCTCCTACTACCAAGCATCGCATCTACTTGTTCTTAACGATTGGTGGTACGGGGACAGAAGTGACCCGGCATATGCCCTAGAAAGACATCTTATGGGTGACCATACGCTCCACACCGTTCTCTACTCGGCGCGTATACGCCGTGGATTGCCGTCGGTGACAAGGGTGGTCTTTGCAGTGTGGCGGCAGTCTTTGCGCCGCATGGGATGGTGGGGCAAATTGACAGCGGAAACGCCGTTGTGGCACAACGGTCTACTCCCAGAACTGGCGGCCCTGGCTTGGTTTGGGGGTTGGGAGGCTATTGGGATCATTCAACTGGGCCAGGTCATGTCCGGCGCAACCCTCAAGTCCTTCGAAGAACTCCGCGTGGAGTTCCAAATGCCACAGTCCCAGTTCTTCCGTTACTTACAGCTGCGGCATGCCCTCGCCCCAAGCATTGCCGGTCTCGACTCCCTGCCGGAGTTCAGCCCGATTGAGGCGAAAGTCTTTATGGGAAACCTGGGAGACAAGAAAGTTTCTAGGATTTATCAGACCCTTGTTACCCACTGCTCGTCTACTCTCAGCTCCCTCCGGGAGGCCTGGGAGGTTGACGTGGGCGCCTTGGACGAGGACGACTGGAGGGAGGCACTGGAGTCCCCGCGTGGCACTGCCATCGCGGTTCGGCTCCGCCTCATACAATTCAAGTATCTGCATCGTGCCTATTACACGCGCGAACGACTGTGGAAGGCTGGTTTGATTGCGTCGTCGGAGTGCCTGCGGTGTGGGGAAGTGCCTGGCTCCTTGTTGCATACGGTGTGGTCGTGTGGTCGCCTGGCTGGCTTCTGGAGGGGTGTATGGAATTGTCTGGCTGAGGTCCTGGGCTGGGATCTCCCCCGCACCCACCGGCTAGGCCTACTGCACATCATGGAAGGGGTTGGGGGCAACATTTATAAACGCCATCTGTTGCTTCTGGGCCTGGTGGTTGCTAAGCGTGACTTAGCTCGGGCCTGGAAATCTGTGAGGGCCCCCCCCCCTGTCGGCGTGGAGGGCGGGGCTGGACTATTTTATGGGTCTTGAGAAACCGATCTTTGAGGCGCGGGGCTGCCCACGCAAGCACTTCAAGATCTGGAAGCGGTGGGCCGACTACCGTGGCCTATCCTTGGAACCCCCGGCGGAGCGAGAGGAGGACATTTGATCGCAGCATTTTCTCTGGCCCTAATGGCACAACCCGGGTTGCATCATACCCGCGTCTATTATGTGAATCGTCTTTGTCTTGCTTCTGTACATGTGTGGAGGGGGGGGGGGGAATAGTGGGTACGGGTGGGGGTGTAGTTGGGGTTGGGATGGGTAGTTGGGGCATTCTAAAGCTGAGCTTCATTGATATTTGCTTAGTGATTCTTATGTATGTTATCATTACATTGATCTTGATGTGGTGATCTTGGTGTGGGAAGATGCCGCATGCTTGTCATTCTTTTGCTCAATAAACTTGGTTGTGAAAAAAAATTAAACACCCGCCAAGCAGGCGTGAAGCTGGGGCAATAATAATGCTTATCCGCAGGCGTAAGGTCGTTCAGGCGAGTGGTGTCGTGGGCGCTGTGTCGAGCACTCGCTGATTCTGCCGGTCAGCATGACTCAGATCGAGACGCGCGGATACGCGCCCCCTAATATTCCGGCAAGCGTACTGCACCGCTGCCTGTCAATTGAGGGGAGCCGTGAACGGAGACCACGAAAGCACTTGCTCGTACCTAATTAGGCTGAAACAAGACACAACGTTCTAAAACAAGTCAACAGCGTATCGCTACGCAAGCAAAGACATTTCCATTAGAATAAGCACTTAATTCCCCAGCCTTGAATAAGCAAGCGGGAAAGAGTACTTATTTGCTGGAAGCAGGAAAAGAAAGACAGTCATGCAGGAAGCATACGCCCTTGTAGACCATGTGGACTGCCTATTGGTGGATTGTCGATCACCTTTACTGCATGCATTATGCGAATGTTAACTTTCTATTGTTTAAAGTTGAAGCTGCTGGAAAAGGAATAAAGAAAGGAAAGCATAATCCTTGCCTCCGGTCCTGACATAGAATCTAGGCCACATGTAGGCCACACAAGACCACTGACTTGCCTCTTGGTTCACGATTAGCATGTCGTCAGGGTGGGGGCCTGCAAGTGTTTTTAAATTTGTCTTTAAAAGAGTGATGCTTTGATTTATGCAATGCTTTCGTGAAGCATACTACTTCTGGTTGAAGTCTTCAGACTCTTCTAAAGACAAATTTAGTACATCCCTCAAACCATGAGGTGCAGCATCAACAGGAGATCAGTATGCTTCTGGTGAAATTATAGTATCTATCAAATTTGTAATGACACAACACCAGCCCTCCTCCTATGTGGACCAGTTGTTTAAGTCTTGTAAGGTAACAACATTTTCGGCCATAGTCTCCTGTCAGGCATCCTTGTTTTCTGCTCAGGGCTTTAAGAGGGCTGGGTACCACTGGTGCGCAGCACCGACAGTTCTAAAAGGACCCTACTGGGCTCTCCATTTTTAGCCTCACCATCAGGGTAAAAAAACAAATATTTACTCTGCAGCAGTACCACCCTTCACTGCCTTTGGGGTAACTTCGAAGGTCTCCCACAGTCTCATCATTTCAGAACACAAGCATTTTCAATATTATATAAAACGAAACCATAGTTATTGCTTATTTAGCATATGCAACTACCAACCATTGACAAAACCAACAGTCCTGGCTTGTAGGTATAAAATACTGTTACTTATTGTATTTTATATCTAGAAGCAGTGACCGAAACAGCATAACACCAGTCAAGCGGCACTGCACACTATGCTAACTAAGCACATCTTTTAACATGGGTGTTTTACCCACGCCCTTAATTACATAGGCCACGCCCCTTTGAGGGGTACACCCCCCTTCTGTTTTTTCATCCAACTTATAGCCCTGCTTCTGTTCATATTTTCTGATTCTATCGAGAAAGATACTTTAGAGAAGTGGGGATTTCTGAGCACAGGTCTGTCGCTCTGAATCTCAGAGACTGGTGCCTCTACCGGTTGTTGCAGAGGTTTCTGGATTTGTTGTGTATGAAATGTGTGCTGTTTTCCCTGGATGGCACTGCGATTAGCTGCTGGAAAGCCAGTTCAGGCCTGTCCTCGTCCATTGTCTCTTGATACCAGCTGAGTCGAAATTTAAAAGGGTAAGCCACTTAGCTTACTTACCTTCTTCATTTACTTACAAAAATTAATTGTCTTTGATCAAATATCACTGCATTAACACCCAGAACAGAATATTCGAGGCACCTATAGGAACAAAGACCTTTCGCAAAATGTTGCAGCTACATCATGGTTAGGTACACTCAGTAGAAAATCAAATTCATAGTGTTGAAAACATAAGAAAAGATTGCTAATTGTACTTTCATTGTTCGGTTTGAGCATGGTTCATGACATTAGATTTTCAACCTCTGTTTATTTCACTGAATTTGTCGAATTTGAAAAATGAACTCCTTAGTTCATATAAACAAAACGATTGTATTTTTGATTCAAGAGTTTATATATTTTACGCCAGACAAAGATCTCTGCGAAAGCGGTGAAAATGTATAATCTTTAAACAAACCATTAAAATTTTAATGATGAAAAAATGTGTACAACATGCACCAAGTTTTCGGAAACCTCGTCAACTGTGACTGATAACAATTGTATATGCCGTGGTTTAACTAAACTAATTCTAGAGCGCCATCTTTCGACGTTATGCTGAATTTCTTGAATGTTAAACTTTACAGGCCTTTTCTGATCTATCTAGCCTGATGCTGCACGCGCTGTTTCTTTGAGATCCATTGTATCCTTAACAAACCTAACAAGCTTTGGCAAAGCTGAGAGGGCTCTCCTTTTTGAAGTACTCGCTTTTCCAATCGATGGGTCTCGCAGAGAGACCTATTGCCGTCAAACCACAAAGCTGAGTTCACAATGCGGATTTGTAGAAGTGCACATGCTCGTGAACGCGCTTCTATCCCCCTGCCTTGCTCTTCAAAGGCTCCCCTTACCATTTGCTTGCTCCTGCCTCCCCGCCCACTGCTTCACACTTCACGGCCACCAGGCCGTGACTCGCATTTCTGCCCAGCAGCTTCAAAGGGATCTGCTTCTCCGCCCACTGCTTCACACTTCACGGCCACTAGGCCGTGACTCGCATTTCTGCCCAGCAGCTTCAAAGGGATCTGCTTCCCCGCCCACTGCTTCACACTTCACGGCCACTAGGCCGTGACTCGCATTTCTGCCCAGCAGCTTCAAAGGGATCTGCTTCCCCGCCCACTGCTTCACACTTCACGGCCTAGCGGCCGTGACTCGCATTTCTCCTTCCCCCTCCCCACAGCAATGCAAAGAGCTTGTTTTCGTTTGCATCAGCTCGCGCACAGCTGATGGCTTAAGTGTAAAAACACACGCATTTCTTTGTTTCCTGATCGTCTTGGGCTCTTATCTCAACACATTTTTGGAGCAGTTAAAGACTGAGATTAGATGTCAGACGTGTCCCGAGGTCACCAATTCCATGCACCAAATCCCTCCCACTTGTTTAACTTATGGGCTGGTTCTGCATTGCACTTAATCTCCCCGTGCGGTCGCCCCCCCCCCCCCACCCCCTCCTGTCCATCACCGCTTGTTATTTTCAGTGCTGCCATTGTTCTAGAATCGTTCCACCTCCCACACAAACAGAATTATTTCTACTTCTAATTATATTTGAAAATGCATTTTGCCCAAAGCAGTATATAGTTGCACTGGGTTATTTTATTTTACTAGTTTTATAAAGAGCTTGGTGTTTACTTGTAGCATGTTTCGTTAAAGCTTTTGCTTGTTTCCCCTGCAGTAACATATGCAACCCCCTTAACTGTTCAAGGGTCAACAACAGCATGCTCCCTGCAGTTAGCCTCGCATTGTCTCACTTTTCCGTCTCCATGCTGTAATCTTTCAGTCTCCCTGGCAGACTTCCTCTCTTCTCCCAAGGCCTGCTTACTGGTAGTGCTTTTCCTTCCATTAGCCTATCCTTCTCAGGGAATTTATCCACCCAAGCATTTTCGTTGCGTTCTGATACTCGTTTTATTGCTGTTCCCATTATTAATGGAGGAGACTACCATTACCAGAATGCACAGGAAGAGCCTTGCTGTATGTGCCACTCGCCCAGGCAAAGGGAAGCTTGTAAAAATTTGGGGCAGATAGTCTTGGTGTGCTCGAAAAAACAGATTTTTGTTGGTTCTTAGTTTACGGTAACTTGATGTCTACCTGCTTCTTGACGAAACAGCTACTTTAACTTGTTTTTTTTTTGTAGGCATGGGGAGGGCTGACATCAAGTCTTGAACTGGGTTCCCTAGTTAGCTGCTCAGGGTCTTACGCCACACCCTCTCTCCAAATATTGCTGGGCATACATATCAGTGTGTTCTGCTGGTAGTGGCCGAGATGAGTAATTCATTTTTTTCTCGTTCGTTTTCCTGTAGTCACCTTGAGAGGGGGTAGTGCCTGGGGCTGTAGAAGTTTATGAACTGAGTAGCTCACGCTGACACCATGTGTGACCTTGGGCTAAGTTGCAAGCCAGTTTACCCATCACACATTTTAGGAAGAATATCACCAGGTGTCTCTAGTTGGGAGACTGCATCACCCCAAAGGTGGTTTCATGCCAATGAAAGACTGCTGGAAAAAAAATCCATGTCTGGAGAATACCACTACACATCAGTATCTTACCAACGCAGTCACCACACAGTCTCTTCTCTCTGTCTTATGATGTCTGCCCTGCCACCATGTACTTTGGACCCTCACCCTCACACCTCCTCACCCTCACACACCCTCACACCCTCTCACCTTCACTCACCCTCACACACCCTCACTCGCGCTCACACCCTCACCCACCCTCCCACACCCTCACCCACCCTCCCACCTCCTCACTCACCCTCACCCCCTCACACCCCCACCCCCCCACATCCTCACCCTCATACACACCCTCTCACCCTCACCCACCCTCACACCCTCACCCCATCACCCTCACAACCTTTTCACCCTCACCCATCCTCTCACCCTCACTCATCCTCTCCCCCTTACACCCCCACACACCCTCACACCCTCTCACCCCCTCATCCGCACACACCTCCTCACCCTCACACCCCCTCACAACCCCTCACACCCCCTCACTCACCCTCACACCCTCATCCTCATCCTCATCCCCTCACCCCCTCACCCTCAACACCCTCTCACCATCACTCACCCTCTAACCCTCACTCACCCTCACCCTCCCTCACCACCCTCACACACCTCCTCACCCTCACACCCCCTCACTCTCACTCACCCTCACACCCCCTCACTCACACACCCTCACACTCTGCACCCTCTCACCCCCTCACTCACCCTCACACCCCCTCACCCTCACACCCCTCACTCTCACACACCCTCACCCCTTCCCCTCACACACCCTCACACCCGCTCACCCCCTCATCCTCACACACCCTCACACCCCCTCACCCTCACACCCCCTCACCCTCCCTCCCTCACCCTTACACCCCCTCACACACCCTCACGAGCATAGCATAACAAAACATAGCATAGCATAACAAAACACAGCATAGCATAACAAAAGAAAAGCATAGGATATCAAAACATAGCATAACAAAACAAAGCATAGGCTAGCAAAACAAAACATAGCACAACAAAACAAAACATAGCATAGCAAAACACAACAATGCATAGCATAACAAAGCACAACAAAACATAGCATAACAAAACAAAGCATAACATAAAGCATAGCAAAACAAAATATATCATAGTATAACAAAACATAGCATAGCATAACAAAACACAACAAAACATAGCAGAACAAAACATAGCATAGCATAACAAAACATAGCATAGCATAACAAAACATAGCATAACAAAACATAGCATAACAAAACATAGCATAGCAAAACACAACAAAACATAGCAAGCATAACAAAACACACACAACACAATGTAGCATACATAACAAAACATAGCATTGCAAAGCATAGCAAAACATAGCATTGCATAACAAAACTACATAGCATAGCATAACAAAACAAAGCTTAGCAAAGCATAACAAAACATAGCATAGCATGACAAAACACAACAAAACATAGCACAACAAAACAAAACATAGCATAGCAAAACACAACAATGCATAGCATAACAAAGCACAACAAAACATAGCATAACAAAACAAAGCATAACATAAAGCATAGCAAAACAAAATATATCATAGTATAACAAAACATAGCATAGCATAACAAAACACAACAAAACATAGCAGAACAAAACATAGCATAGCATAACAAAACATAGCATAACAAAACATAGCATAACAAAACATAGCATAGCAAAACACAACAAAACATAGCAAGCATAACAAAACACACACAACACAATGTAGCATACATAACAAAACATAGCATTGCAAAGCATAGCAAAACATAGCATTGCATAAAACAACATAGCATAACAAAACAAAGCTTAGCAAAGCATAACAAAACATAGCATAGCATGACAAAACACAACAAAACATAGCATAACAAAACAAAGCATAGGATAGCAAAACTAAGCATAGCATAACAAAACAAAGCATAGGAAAACAAAACATAGCATAGCATAACAAAACATAGCAAAACACAACAAAACATAGCAGAGCTTAACAAAAAACAAAACATATAATAGCATAGCAAAACATAGCATACCAAACACAACAAAACATAGCATAGCAAAACAAAGCATAGCATAGAAAAAGACAACAAAACATAGCATAGCATAACAAAGCATAGCATAGCATAACAAAGCATAGCATAACAAAACATAGCATAACAAAACACAGCATAGCATAACAAAACACAGCACAGCATAGCATAGCAATTCAAAGCATAGGATAGCAAAACATAGCATATCATAACAAAACAAAACATAGGATAGCAAAACAAAACATAGCATAGCATACAGCATCACTCCGCACCACCACAGCATCACTCAGGGGCACCACAACATCACTATGCGCTACCACAGCATCACTGAACGCCACAGCATCACTCGTTCGCCATCACAACATCACTCAGTGCCACCACAGCATCAATCTGTGCAACCATTTAACAACACCTGGCTCAAATATGTTTTCTCAATGTTTAAAGCTTTATTACAAATGTAACAAAAAGATGTTAAGATTTCACTTCTGTTCTTGGATTTTCGTCACAATTAAATATACTGAACATAATCTTCACAAAAGTTATTTACAAAACTTTAAGCTATTGCCAATATGAATTACAATAACTTTTATTTAAGTATTAATTATTGGAAAAAAAATTAAAAGCCATTGTCATTTGTAATATCAATACATGTAAGCCACGCAAATACAACACATATTGCATTACAAATGCTATAGGTGTCACATTTGCGAAAGTTATAACTATTGGCATTGTAAATGACACAACAATTAATTTTGCTATTTTCAAAAAAAAAACATAAGTACAAAATGTGCAATTTACAATACCAATAGCTCAAACTTTCCTAATGCGAGATCTATTGCATTGCAAATGCTTGTTTAATATTTTAATCACTTTTATAGCACATTTATGAACTTGAAATGAATTTTTTAATATATGAATTGTTTGATTTTATCTAAAATGTCATGGGATTGCTTTTATGATTTTAATTAATCGAATAAAGCTGATTTGACTTGACTTGAATAATGTTCCCATTTAGTACACTCTCTCTCTCTCTTTGTCTACTTCCCTAGCTCCTATCCCCTCTCCCCGTGCATGCTACTCTGCCTAGCCCCCTGTCCTTTTTGCACTTTGACTAAGCACTCCTTCTCCCCTTGTTGGGGAAAGACCCAATATTTATACTCTGGAGTCGCAGCGAATCCGCTGAGAGAGTCCACTACACCAAGGGAGCCACTCACAGCTGAGGCATGGTATGGCACCCCTTGCCAAAGCACTCCCTCTCCCCTTTTTGGGAAAGGCTCCAGTTTGTAGGCCTTGGAGTCTCAGAGACCCCTCTGAGAGAGTCCACTGCGTAAAAGGAGCCTCTCGCAACAGAGATAGGGAAGTGATACCACTTCCCCTGGGATCACAGCTTACTGGACTTTGGACGTTGTTATGACTCGTCTACCGGTTTGTGTCCCCGTTGCCCTCCCCTCCTCTTTCCATGCTGGGACTCTCACCCTCCCCTCCTCTTTCCCGCCTTCATTATCTGTCTACTGCCCCTGCCCCTACCCCCCTCCCCTTAATCTCTCCCCTTGCCTGCTTTTCCCCTTACGTATTTGTGCTTATTGTTTATCTCGACCTTACAAGTAACTATGTTGCCATGCTCCAATAACTGTGTAACCTTTTTAACGATGTTACCTGTAACTATGATCTGATACTCATGTAAAGCGTTCTGATACCTCCGGGCCTAGCCAGCACTATATAAAACCTTTAAAATAAAATAAACGTTTGTGGCCGTGGGGCCGCGCTTGTGTTTTAGCGCTTTTTTTGTGGCTATTGAGTACTCCGTACTAGTGTATCTAATTGCAAATTTCTCTCCTCCCCAGTATGTTAACCGACCACCCGCTGCCGTTGTTTTTAACAAACCCTGCTGCTGCTTTTAAAGACCCCCGCTGCTGCTTTTAAGAACCCCCACGTCGCTGCATTTAACCCACCATGTTTTCCTCCCTGTTCTCTAATGTTTCACCCACCCCCTGCTTCACCATCTCCCATGCCCTCACTCCACTCCCTGAAGGTATTGGAGTGATTTACATAAGTACCATTTGCATTACACATAGACACTCTCCTCTCCCCCAGCTTCTTTTAACCCACCACGTCCTCTTCCCTGCTCTGTTTTTGTCCCCACCCAATTCCCCCCACCCTCCAACCACTTGCCACACCCTCCTCCCATATCCGCGAAGGTATTGGAGTGCTTTATATGAGCTTCATTTACATTATACATAGAAACTTTAATTTTTTTTCTATTACGTGATTTGCCCAGGATCACAGGATGTTGAGCCAATGCCGAGACTCTAACACGGATCCCCAGTTCCTAGGTCGGCAGCTCTGCCTTAGACATGCATTAGTTGTACTAAACCACCACCCCCGCTGCCATTGTTTATAACAACCCTTCGTGGTTTTAAGACTCCACTATCTCCTCCTGCTCTCTGATTTACGCACCCCTCATCTCCAAACAGAAAAAACACACATAAATAATAGAAAAGTGCTTAAGCGCATGATCTGAAAGTATTCCCTGAATACTCTCAAACAATAATTATACAAGCATTGACAAAGCCAATAGATCGCGCCTAGACTAAATCTATTGGTTTTGCCAATGCTTGTTTTCTTTATCTTGTGCTTCCTTTTACACACTGCTTATCCAACACACATGCCCTAAACACATGTCCTGAAAATCCAGTATATTATATTGCGTTTCCTTTGCAGGATTATCTCCATGATCTGAGTCAATGCTGTTAATAAGCAGCAGAATTTAGTTTTGCAGGAATTTCTGCTAATCTTTTATCTTGAAAGGAGATTGGATTTACCCGAATCGCATATATGGCACGCCAGGAGAAAGTTCTCTTGTGGGAGTGTCTGGCGAGTAGCCTGGCGAGCATCTGCATTCAGAGGCCGTCTTTGAAAGGAAGGCGTTATCTTTGAGGATGAGAACTCTTATTTATATGTATGTGTGTATACACACACACATATATATATATATATATATATATATATATATATATATATTATCTCAAACTGTTATTCCGCTGTTACTATTTAACCACTTCAGAGAAATGGAAAGCCGAGTTAGCCCTGCTTGAATACGTGACCTGCAGAGCACCGTATGTTTCAGGGGCGAGCGCCAAACTAACTTTAGTCATCATCATCATCATCAAATACCTTTATTCGGCACTTCAAAAGATACCATAAAAGAGCATAAAAGATAAACATACATTCTTTAAAAACATTATTTAAAAAAGACAAGTTAAAAAGGAGATAAAATATCCTAAAATGGGACGACACGTTCATTAATGGGGTTTACTAGAGGCTGGGGCTAGGTTTACAGGTTATTAAAATCCACTGCTTCTCGTGTGTTTCTAAGTCTCATTGCCATCTTGATGAAGCTTATTATACATAATAAGGTGTGGGGATCTGAGGCTTCTTGCAAAAAAAGTAAAGCTGCTTTCGCCTGTCCCAGCTTCTTTTTTTTCAGGATCCCTACTAAAAACGTACGCCTGGGGACTGAATAAAAGGGGCATCATAAAACAAAATGAAGGGTATCCTGCGGAGACCTAGTGTCGCAGCCGCAGGTACCCTTCAACTCCACTGATCTTGTAAAACCCGAGCGGACGGCGAGTAGATGGTGTAGGAGATTTAGTCTGAAGCGAGTCATGTAAAATCTTTCCTGCGCATTATACATCATCGCCAGGTATGGTTCCATTCTGCATGATTTTTTCAGCAGGCAATGCGCCATGACAGACGATTTCCCCTTTTCCTTGAAGGACCTTTTCGAAGACATCCAGTCAGAAAAAAGTTTTTTAACCTGAGTCCTATTCTGGTTAGTCATGGACTCGGGGTCCAAAAAGGAATTCTTGCAGCCAATTGATTCCAAAGAGTCTTTTACATACTTTAACCACGGGATCTGTCCCCCCCTGTCCCGGCTCATGCAGTCTTTAATAATTTGTCGGCTAAAATTAGCCTCTGGGTTGATCCAAATTTTGATCCAAGCCAGGAGTGGTCTAATCATTATTCTATCTTCAATGTATGATTCCCCCAGTTCATTGTGTGTGATATAAGAGGGGGGTGCTCTGCGGAACCTTTAATAACCTTTTGAAGAACTTATTTTCCTCTTTTTGGATCTGGCACACCTGGTTGGTCTTAAAACCCCATACTTCAGCACCATAGGATACTTTGGAACAAACAATTGATCGATACAGGTTAAGTATCTGCTCCGGCGACCATATGCCAAGTCTCCTCCCGTAGGCCATTATGGCACTCGTTGATGCCACCAGTTATGCTGCATGTTTTTCAATGAGACCTTTGAATTCCAATTTCTCGTCAAAAAGGACTCCAAGGTAGGAAAAGGACTTCACCCTTCCCAGCCTATGGGATCCTATCTTGTGAGCAAAGTCCCTTTTGGTGCTTGTGCCTATTGACATTACTTAAGATTTTTCCAAGTTTGCTGCAAGGTCAAGCGAGTTCATGAAGTTGACAAAGCCATCAATCAGTTTTTGGAGTCCCAGTGAGGTGCGGGCCAACAACACGGCGTCGTCCGCATATAAGAGGACTGGTACCGGGCGCTGACCTATTTGGGGGGGGAGTCCACGCCCACCTTCACTAGCTCTTTGTCCAGATTGTTGATATATAGTGAGAATAGGAATGGGGCTAATATACAGCCCTGGCGCACCCCGCTGGTGCAGGAGAATGGCTCGGTCTTCATTCCTTCTTGCGTGTATCTCACGGAGGCTGTGGTCTCCCAATGTAGGGCTTTTAGTGTGTCAACTAGCCCCTGATCCACCCCTAGACTTGTCATCAAGGCCCATAGTTTTTGTCTATTGACGCGATCAAAGGCCGCCGAGAGGTCCATGAACCCCATGTGGATAACCCCTTTGCTGGCAATGGTGTACTTAGCCGTCAGAAGGTATAAGTTTAGACATTGGTCTGTTGTTGATCTCCCTTCTCTAAACCCGTATTGCATGTCAGTTAGTAAGTCATTGTCCTCTGCCCAAGATTGTAAGCAGCTTAGGATGACACGCCCCAGGACCTTGGCCGTCACGTCGATTAACGATATGGGACGGTAACATTGTGGGTCATCCTGATTCCACTTTTTGTAGATGGGCACGATGGTTGCCGTGGACCAGGAACGGGGCAGTCCTGCCACTACTGCCTCATTCAAGACCCTCGTGAGAATGGGGGCCCACAGATCGGTGTTGCTCAAGTAGAGGTCCGGTGGTATACCATCATGGCCTGGTGCTTTGTTTTGTGATAGCCCTGAGATTGCAAGTTTCACTTCTGTCAGGGAGAGGTCTAAGCTAACGGGGACTGAAGGTCTTACTCCGTCCTCCTGCTGTGGCGCTCCCGTGTGACTATAGAGGCTATAGTAATGGGTATACCATTGTTCGGGTAATATTGTATTCACCACCTGTGGCCCGCTCGAGTCTCTAAAACATGGATCATTGATGACTTTCCAAAATGCAGCCATGTCCCCCCTCACTGCCGCCTCCCTTAGATCCTCCCATGCCTGAGTTTGCAGGGTTAGTTTGCGAGATTTCAGGGCATTTTTGTAATTAGATCTGCAACAAGCTATTTTAGAATTATCCCTTGGTCTCTGGCTGAGGCATTTTTTTTAGATCTTTAAGTGCCCTAGTGCAGTCATGGTCGAACCATCGTGGAGTCTGGGTTGTTTTTGGTCCTTTTGCTGACTTTAATAGTCCGTCCACAAGGCAGGCTATTTCTTCAAATGTCCTGACCACACTTTCTCCTACCATGCTTTCATTGAGGCAAACATTTATTTGTTTTTGGCCTTTTATTACGAGGTTGCGGTAGAATTCGTCTCCGTTTATCTTGGCCCACCTTAATCTCCTCCCCTGGTCTGTGGCCTTTTCTAAAGTGCCAGATCTGCCCTCTGGTTTTTCAAAGTTAAGACATTTTAGGTCCACAACCAGGGGATTGTGGTCGCTAAAGGGGCCGAGTTCAATATTGAAGTGGCCGATCCATTTTCTGAGTGTAGGGGAGACCATGATGAAATCTATGTAGGAATGACAACCTCTACCTGTAAATGTTGGATTGGGTTCCCCAGCACTATCTACCTTTATTAGATCCATTACATGTGTCAGATTGTGCTTATTAATAAGGTTATCTATTTCCAGCCCTTCTACAGAATGGACAAAATGTGGACCGTTTGCTACTGTACATCTTGACCATTCTTTGTTAATTGGTCTTAACCTCTCGCACAGATGACAATTGAAGTCTCCTGCAAGGATGATATATGGGTTCCTGGCAGACTTGTTGGATACTAGCTGTGCCTGTAGATGACCATCCAGTTCTTTAACCGCATCGCTGCTGCGGTGATTTTTGCGCTGTGCGGCTGTTTTCCGTTTTCCGCGTTACACGACGAGCTCAGCTCGTCATCAGCACACGCCACCCGTGGCTGATGACGAGCTGAGCTCGTCATCAGCAGCGAAGGGGTTAATGGTGTTGGCTCTGATGTTTGTTCCCACTGCATTGTACCAATTTATCACCATAATGTTTAGCCCCTTATTGCGGAAGCCTATCGCCTGCATTTTCACTGATTCCCATTTTAAATTGGACCATGTCCCTTGTATGCGGAGATCTACGTAAATAAGCTATCCGCCAGTTGCTCTCCCTGATGCCACCCCTACAGCTGGGACCGCGAAAAATTTAAACCCATCCAGTATGTATTGGCCAGGCTCGACTGCCCAGGTCTCCTGGAGACATATAATTTGAAAGCTATTTATGTTGTCCCTCCATTCCTTACATTTAAATTTGGCCGCCACCCCAGCTATATTCCAAGATATAACTCTCAATCCATCCTGATTACCAGGCCTATTTACGCCCTCCCCTAGTGTACTGGGTCCCCTAGCCTTCCCCGGTGTTGTAGGACTATCAGTTATGGTCTGAATGTTACCTTCCTTTAGCTCTGCCCTGTTTTCTTTCCCCGTTATGTCTACCAGTTCAGTTGCTATAGAATTTGAGGGAAGACCCCTATTGCTACTAATCTCTACTACTACAGTAAGTGTGGAACTCCCTGATTGTGGGTGTCCTTTCTCTGAGGGACCACTAACGGGTTGAGATGGACTTTTTTGATCCTGGGCGAGTCAATCCTCCTCATCCAGTGCACAGAACCTGTTCCAATGTGCGTGCATTGCAATGGCTGGATCATATGAGGAGAAAGCCTGCCACGGTGCTTGCCACTGTTCCCGCCTGTTTTGCAGCCCAAAATGTGGGGCTCTACTCATCTGGGCCCTGTTTATGTGTATTGGTCTCTGTGGTGCTGAGGGATAAAAAATGATAGATGTAATGGATAGATGTTGGAGGTTGGACCATGCATTGGGACGTTACAGATATGGTTCACTGCTGAGGTGTCCCTAAAATGTATAGCTATAATGTCTCCAGCTATGGTTTTTATTCCCTTCCCTATCCATTCCCCTCTTCTCACAGAGAGTATTTCCCCGGAGATGTGAGGCGGTAAGGGTCTATTTATTCTTAACCATTGCATGCATTTATTTATTAACTCTGTGTCATTTTCTTTTTTGCCTTCCTTAAGCGGGGAACCCCTGTTAAAACTGCTACATAGGGTAGTGCCTGCGGTGGTAAATTAATTGTATGAAAGCGTATTGGGCCTTTTTTCACTTCTGGGTTTTTGGGGAGGCTATTCTTAGCTGGGTTAGTACTATTCTCCTGGATAGTGCCTGTAGTGTCTTTGCGTACGATCAGACTGTCCTTTCCTTGTCCTTGACTTGCTTGTGTCTGCAAAGTGTTGGTACTGGGGCATGATTGTGGGGAAACTATTGGTTTAGGGGTAGTAATTATTTGAGGTACTGCACTATTCTTTTGTTTGGGTGGGTTAGTATCTTGTGCTGCCTTACCAATATGTGTGGTAGTTGATGTGTTTGGTCTTCCCGTTGTCTGGGCATGTGGGGCTGGGATGGTCACTGGCTTAGCTAATCCAGTCCCTCTACTATTTATTAGCGAGGTAAGTCTATCAATTTTTTACATCAGAGGTTTGATGTGGGTGATGATAGACTCTTCCAAGCCTGCCTTGAGATCTGCTACCATGTTAGCTATCCAACAGGGTATGCCGGGCGAGGTGTTGGCTATTGGTGTCACCAAGTTGTGATTAGTTTTATGGTGGACTCCCCCCCCCCCCCCGTTTTTATTGGGCTTGTTTCCATGGGTATCTTTCCTCCTTCTCATAGTAGGATTGCCTGGGTTTGACTTTTCTAGATTAGGGGAGGGGGACACGTCTTGATGTATCTGTGGGTCTCTAGGTGTATTTATAACTGCCTGTGCACACGGTATCTGTACGTATGAGGAGGTTAGGGAAAAGCTAGTGTCTGGTTCGTCTGGTATTACCACCACAGGGCCATCCTCTGAGTCCTGGATCGCTATTGTTGGTACTATTGAAAGTCGTCTTTCGGTATTAACAATAGCGGACGCCACTGCCCCTATAGTTTGCTGCAGCATCTTATCAATTGCAGTTAGAGATGGTACTGGCTGTGATGTACCAGCTTTCTGTCTTGTATTGGACCTTAAAGTGGGCATCCTGCTCGTCTTGGCCGCTTTCCTCAAACTTGGACAGTCTATACCTCTTTGACTGTTGGCAGGTATCCCCCTAAGCAGTAGCGGTCGCTGCCAAGGTCACGGATTGAATATTGAAAGGAGAAAACAGGGTCTAGGGGTTGGGATACAGTACCTTTGTAAGTGCCGAGTCTTGTAGCTTCCGACCTGAAATTAGTGGGGTGGCCCAGCCCAGCCTTATCCGGCCGTAGAGGGCCCACCCTTTGCCCGGCGTCCCGCGACGCGGGGATTAGTGCGCGATTTAAATGCGCCGCCTGTTGCTATCTCCTGTTGTGCGACTTCCGGTCGCAGGGGCTCTTGGGAGTTGGAGTTCAGCGGCCCCCTCTCGCTCTCCCCCACTCGGCGGCAGCAACGAAGGGGTTGAAGGTGCTGCAGCGGAGGGAGAGCGGTAACAGAAGTAGCGGGTCCCGCCTGGTACGTGTAGCTGACCCTGGGTCTTGCTTGTAATCACAAGGTGCTGTTTGTGGATCCCCGCTCCACCGGGATTAGTGTGCGATTTAAATGCGCCGCCTGGCGCTATCTCCTGTTGTGCGACTTCCGGTCGCAGGGGCTCTTGGGAGTTGGAGTCCAGCGGCCCCCTCTCGCTCTCCCCCACTCGGCGGCAGCAACGAAGGTGTTGAAGGTGCTGCAGCGGAGGGAGAGCGGTAACAGAAGCAGCGGGTCCCGCCTGGTACGTGTAGCTAACCTTGAAGAGCTAAAATTGAAGAGCCGACATGGCACACATCCCTGTGTCATGAAACCTGAACAAGGGCACTTTACTTGATGCCAGCCGCACAACCATAAATGCAATTCAACGTCTAATCATAAATTATATTGCATTGCACAATGTAGAAATAACAAATATCATTTTATTTATTCAATTAAGGATTAAACTTTGTTGTTTTTATCACTTAAACAAAGAGTGGATACATATGAATACATCAACATCCAATTTCTCTCAAAGGATGGTGAACAAAGTTTCTTTTAATATTCTTAAAAACACAAATTCGATAAACATTCTGATGATGGAGATGCCCAATGCATTTCGGGATAGGGAATCCCTTCTTCAGGGGTATCTATAAATACAAAAGAAACGGAACTGGATATGAATATATGCTGTATAATGTACAAGGAGGAACACCCCAACCCTGTGATTTCAGTCCTAGAGAAAAAAATAGTGTATGGTGTTTTTCTCCAGTCTTGGAGCACTTGGGCAAACTGAGTCTCCAATCTAGGCCTACGGTTCGAGTAAGAGTGGCCAACACCACGAGGAGGTTTCCCGACTATCCTGACCTGAGATCTGGTGATCTCTGACCTGCCTCGAACTTCCAAGCAAAGCCTGCAGCACCTTTCTGGAGGATCCCCCTGACCGCGACCGGAGCTGGTAAGAAAACCAGACGCCTAAAGACACCCCTGCACCCGATGTCCCATGGCCTTAGGTGGCCCAACCAACGGTGTCCCAGCATCCCCAGCCATCCCAACTTACCTCTTCAACCAGTGGTCACCTCAGCTTGCAACTGGAGAATCCCCATTGAAAACAGGGCACCCAACGCCAAAACAGAACCCTGCATACAGCCGCCGCTGTGGGTGTACTTTGGGTACTAAATCTGATCCCCCACTTTGCCCTGAGCCTAACACCAGGAGCTTTGCTCCCACAACTGTGTCGCCATTTTGTGAGCAGCCACCAACTGGAGGCCCCCTATCCTCTATTGTATAACATTGGGCCTCAGCACTCAGTGTCCTAGTGCAGATGAGATGTTTCAGGTGTCCTTCTTTGACCCCGGGGAAACTTGGTTCTAACCCTGGGACACCAACTCTCACAAACTTGTAATTACCTGCAAAACGTTGACTTAATTTTTCTGCATAGGAATACATTGACTTCTTTTTCTTGAAAATTGTTCTAAGTGTGGAGTTGGTTTTGCATGAAACACTGAAAAACTGCAAATGTACAAAAACTGATTTACTTACCATTCCTCCAGGAAATGTGCCAGTGTGATATCTAGGCATATCTCACTGAGTGGAAAAAGTAACTTTAAAGTAATCTAAAAAGTAACGTACAAAGTGATCTGTAAAGTAACTAAAAAGTTATTTCGAAACATTGACTTACCTGTAATTCAGTCAACTGCATTTGAACCTGCATTTAACTTAAAACATTGCATAAGAATTTGCAATGCATTTATTTCACTTGCCTGCACCAGGCTTGGCTTTGTTCTAAAAATAAAATATCAAAATAACATGTTCGAGGAATGTGAGCTGTAGATCACATGCTTTCCATACTCCTGCCATCCATTGATGGGTCCGGATGTTTGCAGGTTGTTTTTCTTCAGTGAGGTCTTTCCAGTCACGAGGTGAGTTGACTCCTCCTTTCGGTGATAGTGTGCATGGGCATCAACTCCATTATTAGATTGTTTCTTTCCACCATCCGGTTCAGACGTGCATTGTTGCGCTCTGGTTCGAAACCATTCTTTAGGTTCCCCTCAGTGCGCAATCCACACTACCATGTCGGTGTTGTTTCATACTCGTATCCTACTTCTCCATGTATCGTATTGGTTGAAGAAAAATTCCATTTCTATCAGAAAGACTCGTGGAAGGCCATCGGGCCTCACAGCATCGGTCCAGCTCGCAGTTGATGGAAAGGACTCCATTCAAATTCTGTTCTCGGTTCCGCGCAAAGTATCCGGGCACCAACTCACACAAAGTGTGCAACTTGTGCTTATCTCCAGAGCACAACGAACAGGACTGTGACCGGTGTAAATAGTTTTGACCGAGGAAAACTCTCCGCAATCGTCTGACTCGACGACGACGTGAAATGAAAAGCCAGAACATCGAAAACCCGCCAGACTTCAGTAAGGATCCGAGCAAGAAGAATTAGATGCACATGGGGCCAAGCGGAGCAGGAAGAACCTGTATCTATTCCAGATTCGGACTCCTAGCTGGAAGACGACAACCCACAAGGTCAACATCCGGTGAGTACCGAACACCCCATACCCTGAAATCCAATTCAGAAAAAGACTTCGGTTCCACCTCTGGAAACGGTCGACACCGAGAAGATTCTTCTAATGCCCCGCCTCCTGGCTCGGCACTGAAATACCTCGTTAAGCCTTCCGGTTCAGGATCGAGTCGGCCAAAGTAAGGCACTGAGCCGAAACCTCCAGGCTCGAACAGTCTACACCGAAATCAAAAACGGCTTAAGAACCCAAACCTTCCGCGCCGAAAAGTCATTCCACCCCGGCACCGTAGTCCTCGGAACCGAAACCAAAAAATTATCATTCAAAGCTGCAGGATCCGATTTTCGACGTCCCACCTCCCAAATCGGACCCAAAACAAAAGGAACTTTACATTAATCCTGATACAGGACATCTTACAAAACTGCCTCAGAAGCGCAAACCTGTGGCAGAGGACATACATTATACGATTCCTTGAAAGAGGAAAAATATTGGTACTAACCCTTCTCCTCCTCTTCCTCTACCACATTCCCCTACACATTCACCACCTTCTCCAGCATTAGAACATTTACTTATCACACCAACAAACTCTCCACCACCACAGACTGTTGATAAGGATGATGGATATACTCACCAGTAGATCCATGGAGAGACTATAATACTGATTCACCTCCTGACAATGACCCAGGCCTTTACCCTGCACAAAGAATCCGTAGAAGATTTCTTGTTTGAAGCTCCTTAAGTACTACACATAGATCCAGTCAGACTCTCCCTATGCTCAAAGGCATGAGACATGCCGATGATATATTCAAAGACCCTGTTCGTGCACGTGTTCTCACTCCCAGAATAGGCAACATATTAGCCTGCTCCGTTGGATCCAGTCTTCATTAAGGGGCAGTTAACACTACACTACACTCGCTGGTTGTCTCTAATGCACGTAAACGGCCCAATTCACAAACCTCAGTGATGGAAACCCCCACACCCTGGGACAAAGAGTCACATTTATTAGACTCTTCTGGTAAACGAGTAGGTGCCCAGACAGCGAATCATTGGTGCATTGCTAAAACTCAGGCCCTATTAGCCTGCTGTGATAGAGGTCGATGGGAGGAAATGGAGCAATTGCTCCAATATCTCCCATGTGAACACAAAGCTAAAGCTTAGGATTTAGTACAAGAAAGAAAGCTCATCTCCAATTCCTCTATTAGATGTGCTCTAGATGCTGCTGACACCGCAGCTTGAGAGATTAACACTAGTGTGTTACTCAGGAGGCTGGTTAAGGATTTTCGATTTTAAAACAGAAGTCCAACATTCCATCTTAAATACCCCATTTGACAAAAAGCATCTCTTCAGGCTCGAAGTAGATCAGGCATTGGAGAAAATGAAACAAAGACACTTAGGTAGCTGAATCAATGGGAGTCTTGCAGTCTCCTTCAAAATCGTGGCTCCTTTCATTGCTCCTTTTACCGTGGGGGGTCCAACACCACATCCTCAGACAATAATACTGCCTCGTACAAAGGCAACAATCGATCTTCCTCCGCAAGAGGCTTCTTTAGAGGAGGATACAGAGGGAACAATGGCAAAGGTAGAGGCAAGGGTTCTACACCACATAATTCGCCTTCCTCTAACAAGCAGTGACTTACCTATCCTTCCCTCAATCATTTAACACCTGTTGGGCAACTGCTTCTACAATTCATCCCCATTTGGCAATCCATAACTACAGACAAATGGGTGTTGCGAATTATCCAACATGGTTATTGCCTGGAGTTTACCACCAATCCTCCAAACATTCCACCTCATTCTCACAAAATATCACCGGACCTTTTACACCTGCTCAAACAGGAAAACCAGTCTCTATTGATGGAAGGAGCCACAGAGCCTGTACCGTTACAATATCAAGAGTCAGGCATGTACTCCCTGTATTTTCAAATTCCCAAAAACGACGTTCCTTAAGACCTATTCTGGGCATCTGGAAACTAAACACTCAAACAAGTTCTCCCACTTCTACAGCAGGGCGACTTTATAACTACTCTAGATTTAAAGGACGCATATTTCCACATTGCAATACACCCCGCTCATCGCAAATATCTCAGATTTGTGATAGCCGGTCAACATTACCAATTCGAAGTACTACCATTTGGAGTCACCACTGCTCACAGAGTATTTAGCAAATGCTTGGCAGTAGACACAGCTCATCTGAGAAGACAGCACATCCATGTCTTCCCATACCTGGACGACTGGCTCATCAAAGCCAGCACTTACCAGAAGTGTCTCCAACACACAATTCACTTGCTAGACCAACTAGGGTTAACAGTGAATGTGACCCATTTGCAGCCTTCCAACACACAAACTTATCTGGGAGCCACAATAGACACTCAAAGAGCTCTAGCCTCTCCCAATGCAGCCAGAATTCTCAGTATTAAGTCTCTTCTAACTCAGTTTAAGCCCAACCAATCATTACCAGCAGGAGTTTTCATGCAACTTCTAGGGATTATGGCTTCTTGCATTGTGATTGTTCCCCATGCAAGATGTCATATGCGTCCCCTTCAAGAATGCTTAGCAAGTCAGTGGAACCAGTGGCAGGGTCAATTGATTGATCTAGTGTTGGTAGGTGGCCGCACTCATCGCTCTCTGCAGTGGTGGAAGCCACAAAATGTATACAAAGGGTGACCCTTCATCGACCCTGTTCCACAGACGGTGCTAACAGATGCTTTGCTCACTGGCTGGGGTGCTCACTTGCACAATCCAAGGATTGTGGAGTCTAAAGCACAAAAGTCTACATATAATACACCTAGAACTACTAGCAGTGTTTCTAGCGCTCGAAACCTTTCAAATTCACTTCATAGGCAAAGCTGTCTTATTTCCCACAAACAACATGACAGCAATGTACTATATACAAAAACAGGAGGGGACACACTCTCCAACTGATTCAGAAAAGGGTGTGGTGATGGACAGAGTATCTGAATTAAACAGAACACTCCTACCCAGTCAACACATCCGGGCTTGATCCATCACCGTTTTTTAGCTCACTGTCACGCCTAGCACAAGACATGTGGAAATGGGCTATACACTACAAAACTTATCTCCTGGCAGGGCGTCTTCCAGGAGTAACCAATCAGATAGCTGACCTTCTCAGCAGACAAAAGCATCAAATCCATGAGTGGGAACTTCATCCTCCGGTTTTTCTCCCCTACCTTTAGCAATGGGGATTTTCCCATATAGACCTGTTCGCCACAGGACAAAACTCAACATGCCAATGCTTCACCTCCAGGTTCCCACACCAGCTCTCCAAAGGCAATGCCCTAAAGATGAACGGGTCAGGGATATTCAAAGACCCAACCGCCACCAAAACCAACCTACACGGAGGGATGAAAGACGTAGCCGAATGGATGAAGAACAGCCGCCTAAAACTAAAATCGGACAAGACGGAAGTCCTCATCCTAGGAACATCCCCCTCTGCCTGGCACGACTCATGGTGGCCCCCGTCCCTAGGCAGAGCACCCAAACCCACGGACCATGCTCGCAACTTAGGATTCATCCTGGACTCCTCCCTCTCCATGACCAAACAAGTCAACGCCGTCTCATCATCATGTTTTAACATCCTACGCATGCTCCGAAAGATCTTCCGATGGATCCCCACCGAAACTAGGAAAATGGTCACCCAAGCACTTGTCACCAGCCGACTAGACTACGGAAACACCCTCTACACCGGAACCACAGCCAAATTGCAGAAAAGACTTCAACGCATTCAGAACGCCTCCGCCTAACTCATCCTGGACATACCTCGACACAGCCACATATCAGAACAGCTGAAAGACCTGCACTGAATCCCCATCAGCAAGAGAATTACGTTCCGTCTCCTCACTCACGCACACAAGGCCCTCCACAACCTAGGACCCAGCTACCTCAACAATCGCCTATCCTTTTACACCCCCACCCGCCAACTGCGCTCGTCCAACCTAGCCCTCGCCGTGATCCCACGCATCCGAAAAGCCACCAGGAGAGGAAGATCCTTCTCTTACCTGGTGGCCAAGACCTGGAATTCCCTCCCCTCTCACCTCCGTCTTACCCAGAACCACCTCTCCTTCAGGAAGCAACTCAAGACCTGGTTATTCGATCAGTAACGATCCCCTTTCCCTTAAGCGCCTTGAGACCCTCTGGGTGAGTAGCGCGCTATACAAATTTCTGACTTGACTTTACTTGGGTCCTGCTTGTAATCACAAGGTGCTGTTTGTAGATCCCCGCTCCACCGGGATTAGTGTGCGATTTAAATGCGCCGCCTGGCGCTATCTCCTGTTTTGCGGCCTCCGGTTGCAGGGGCTCTTGGGAGTTGGAGTTCAGCGGCCCCCTCGCTCTCCCCCACTCGGCGGCAGCAACGAAGGTGTTGAAGGTGCTGCAGCGGAGGGAGAGCGGTAACAGAAGCAGCGGGTCCCGCCTGGTACGTGTAGCTAACCCTGGGTCCTGCTTGTAATCACAAGGTGCTGTTTGTGGATCATAATAGGTCCATAGCAAACTGGAATCTGACGCCTCTAGCCCAGGTCCTTGTGGCCTGGAGTGCATTGTTAATTGTCACCAGGGCTCTGGCTCCGTGCTTATACGAGGCATCGCTTAAGTTTTCTCTGCAGGAGAGCATGGCTGCATTGATACTTGAGGGGGCCATATACCCCACCCGTGACTCGAGTCAGCAGCGCGCACCGCTTCCAGATCTTATAACTGTGGCATCATTTAATTTCACAGTAAAGGTAAGAAGAGGTAATCTACAGAAGTAAGTCTCTGACACCTGGGCCCTAGATGTTGAATATTCCTCAGACCAATCCTAAATCTAGTCAGTGTTCTGCACTGTACAACAGACATGCTGTGCCTCTGCTCCAGATGTTCGCAACGTGCACATTATTAAACTGGCCAGTATTCCTTGAAGATGATGGAAAGACTAACCCCTGGCATAACTAGCATTTGCAATGCAATAGGTCTCGCATTTACGTGAGTCTGAGCTATTGACATTGGAAATAATGCTTTTTATTTTTGTTTTCCGTTTTAAAAACATAAATAAAAGGCATTGTCATTTACAATGCCAATACCTTAAACTCCGTTAAACGCGAGACCTACTGCATTGCAAATACTTGTTTCCCTTGACATGTATAAGTCCACTCCTCTTTTCCACTCACACAGTGTGGGCCGCTGTGCCATCCCCCACTTGCGTGCCAGATCTTGCTTGGCGACAACCAGGCCCAGTTTAACCAATATTAACTTATTCCTGGGGAGAGCAACTTCCGTAGATATACCTAATAGAACAAATTTGGGGTACATAGGTATTTTTTCTCCTAGTATATCCTCTAACTCTGCCCTTAATGTTCCCCAGAATCCCTGTATCTCTTGGCATTTCCAGATCGTGTGAATGTATATGCCTGTCTCGTGGGTACATCCAAGGTAGTTAGGCGTATCAGCCCTTCCCATTTTGTGTAGACGAGATCTTTCATAGTAAATCCTAATCCTAATCCCAAGAGTCCCAGCGGCTGCCTCACCGATCCCACCTGGTGACGCTCTCCCTCAAGGCCACACCCCCTTCTTTCCTGCAAAAGGCGCCGGATTTCCACCAACAGCGGATACCTTTCTGCACCTTTGCCTGTTGAACTGCACCCGTGTTAAGCGCTGGAGGACTGACACAGCGCTCTGTGTTCCTGCTGAAGCGCATTTGTAAGCGCTACTTTTCGCCGGACCCGCTCCGCGGGTCCCGCTTCACCGGAGCAGCGCCTTGCTGTAACTGACATCTCAGGACTAGGGGCTTGGGGCGCTCGGGGCTGCGAGCGGGCAGACTGCTGGACTCCGGCTCCCGGGAGTCCCAGCGGCTGCCTCACCGGTCCCAACTGGTGATGCTCTCCCTCAGGGCCGCGCCCCCTTCTTTCCTGCAAAAGGCGCCGGATTTCCACCAACAGCGGATACCTTTCTGCACCTTTGCCTGTTGAACTGCACCCGTGTTAAGCGCTGGAGGACTGACACAGCGCTCTGTGTTCCTGCTGAAGCGCATTTGTAAGCGCTACTTTTCGCCGGAGCAGCGCCTTGCTGTAACTGACATCTCAGGACTAAGGGCTTGAGGCACTCAGGGCTGCGAGCGGGCAGACTGCTGGACTCCAACTCCCAAGAGTCCCAGCAGCTGCCTCACCGATCCCACCTGGTGACGCTCTCCCTCAAGGCCACGCCCCCTTCTTTCCTGCGAAAGGCGCCGGATTTCCACCAACAGCGGATACCTTTCTGCACCTTTGCCTGTTGAACTGCACCCGTGTTAAGCGCTGGAGGACTGACACAGCGCTCTGTGTTCCTGCTGAAGCGCATTTGTAAGCGCTGCTTTTCGCCGGACCCGCTCCGCGGGTCCCGCTTCACCGGAGCAGCGCCTTGCTGTAACTGACATCTCAGGACTAGGGGCTTGAGGCACTCAGGGCTGCGAGCGGGCAGACTGCTGGACTCCAACTCCCAAGAGTCCCAGCAGCTGCCTCACCGATCCCACCTGGTGACGCTCTCCCTCAAGGCCACGCCCCCTCCTAAGGTCAGTCAATAAACAGAGTTTCTGTACTCCGCTGCGCGGTAGCGCGCGGGTAGCGCCCGGGAGAAGCCCGGGACAAGGGCGGGCCCTCTGAGGCCCTCAGAGGCACGAGTAGGCCAGGCTAGGCCCACTCCCTTAGCCCCGGTACGTCATACCTTATTTCAAACTACCTGTGAGACTGCTCCTAAAGCTAGTCTGCAACCGGGTAGGCATTTACGCTCCTTTCGTTAGAAACATTTACCCACAGAATAATACCAGAGTCCCCTATCGACATAGAACACGCTCCTTCACAGCGCATTCACGATAGTGTTCCCCAGTCAAGATGACAAAGAAACTAAGATCCGGTAAAATAATAGTAGGAAGATCCAGCTCCAAAACTAAATCAAATCCCCTTCGAAACAAACATAGCCAATCGACCAACATGAAAAGTACCTGCCAGCTTTTCAACTTTTGGGAAAAGGGTAAAAACAAAGCCTTAGGGTTGGACAATAAAGTAACGGACCCAAAAGATCTTGGAGTTATCCATTTAGACTCTGCCCTAAATGATGTTCCAGAAAACCCCGAAATTAAAAAAGCAAAGGCAGATTCAAGTCCAGCTAGGACGCTACAATCCCCCCCCAAGAGCGAGTTCTCACCCCCCTTGTTTTCTACTTTGAAAAACAATATTGACCTAGCACCAGAGGTAATCATAAAAACAAAAAAAGACATAGAGCAAGATAATTTAAACTTCATGGCAATTCCCGTCGATGAAGCAACTCAGCCTGCAAACAGTTCTCCAACCAAAACGTCATTTCACAACGGTTTGTCCCCAATGATTCTAGATGAAGTCCTTTGTCAACGGTATTTAGAATCTGATCCCACAATAGTTGAGTTACCCCAGAACACCCCGCTAATGTTAAACCATGCCGGCCTACAACTTTACAGCAGTACCCCTTCCAAAACCTCACACTCTCACTTTTCCTCTAGTCCAAATCTAAATTTGACCGGAATAAATTCCTTCCAATGTAAGGGGCCCGGTAAACCGCTTTCTGACTCCCTCCACATCTTAGAACATTTATTGGCCTCTATCTTACATTTATTGGAAAAATTTGTGGGGGGATCTGATTGTGTGTTGGATACAGTGACCCAAATTCTAAAAGTTCTGCTGAGGTCCCAAAAAGAGAGGGAAGCGGACGGGAAGGGGCCCTCCTCCCCTCCCACGGCCCCAGATCAAATTGATATAAATGGGCAACCCCCAGTAGCTACAACTACTTTAAAAATAGTACAAGAGAAAACAGGTGCTTCCCAACCATTATCCAACTTAAATGGCTCAGTAAATCATGATTTTGTAATAAAACCTCATGGGGAAACCCCGCTAAATACTGGAAATAACCTATTCCCAATTTTTAAGAAACAGAAGGGGGACGGGGAAACAGAGGAGGAAGCTATTCAGGGGGAAACTGATAATAGAGGGAAAATTGTGCCTATAAAAAAGAACAGAAAGCACAAGAGGAAACTGTTAAGACGGATAGATAAAAATAGGCGGAGGAAAATTTTATTCAGGAAACACTTAAACTCTCCCCTACTGGAAGCGTCACCTCAAGCACAGATGGCAGTGGGAAATAACAAAAACCCTGTCAATATGTCAGCCAAAGAAAATACTTCCTTAACATCCAAGGCAAAATTACCCTTCTTACCTACCCATACATCCCCCTTGTCAGCAATTACTAACATATTTACCTTTGGCCAACAAAGTAATAATACTAGGGATATAAAAGTGGCACACAAATCGACCTCCCCAGGTCAGGTTCTAAAGCCACTTACCCAAGCAACCATGCCACTTAATCCCTTCGCACCTGCCTATCAGGGTGTAACAGCTCAGGGTGCTCCTCCCCAAGGCTCTATGAACCAAGAAGCAGATAAACCAACTCCATTAGGGCAAGAGCATAATCATCCCGCCCAAAAAATGTCCTCTTTCAATCCTTTTGTAATTGCTCCCATGGAAGCTCCTGCAAAGGTTTCCACGGGCAAAGAATGCATAGAAAATAACATAGATACTGTATGGGTAGATTTCTTTCCCCTTTTTGAACCTGACTGCATTCTGAATAGATCCCTCTTGTTGAAATACTTTCAAGAATCTGCCAATCTGAAACTTATTCAATCAGCCGACCTAGATATAGTTCTGCAACGAAAGTCTGAAGTGGGGACGGTCACGAGGGTGAAGTTTCACTCTAAACTGGTAGCTAACCTCATCCTCCAACGGGCTGAAGACCTCCAGAGTAGGGGAATAGATGTAATTCCTGTATTATTGCCCTCCAGTCGGAATAACGCCGTTAAAACGGTAAACCAACGGAATCCCCCCTCTTCCCTGCTGCTAGCAGCAGCAGGCAATATAAATAACTTGGGTGAAATCAAAGAATTAAAAATAAGCAAGTCCAGTGATTCTCGAGTGGTATCATATGCTCAACCCTCTTTTTTAACTCATACTACCCTCAGAGAGGAAAAGGATCACTGGAATTGGCTGCCCAAAGTATTAGCCGACAAATCCTCGGGAAAACCATTATCTAATCAGTTCCTTTAGCACGGATTTATCCATAATATCGTGGAATTCAGCAGGCCTAAAAAATAATACGGAGAAAATACAATTTCTCCTATCCCTAGAGGCAAATATCATATGCCTCCAGGAGACATAGTGCAATGAAAGTATCCAAATAGGGAAGGGCTATATTGTTCTAGAAGGCAGTGCTACTGCGAACAAAAAAGGCCACGCCAGTGGGGGCATAGCCTGCCTACTATCCAACCGTATAAACTGGGACTACAACCACTTCCTGGACCCGAGTAAACTTTTCCAGGTAGTTACCTTGTTTGGGTCAGGCAACTTTTTAGCTGGAACCCGCCTGGCCTTGATAAATGCCTATATCCCTCCTGAAACGGGTTTTAATACAATTTTAAATAAAATCTTCCTCCATATACAGAGCATTAAGGAGAAAGATCCTGGAACGGTTATTATCTTAACTGGGGACTTGAATTGTAAAATCTCCAACTTTAGTTTAAATCTATTTTCTGACAAAATAAGAGAAGAAACACTCCATATTCCTCGGGCAACATTCCCTGAAAATATATTAACAAATAAACGGGGTAAACTATTACTAAACGAGTTGGCAGAAATCGATGGGATAATCGCAAATGGGCGTCTCCCCTCGGACTCTCCAGCAAACTTTACCCATAGATCGTATCAAGGGGAATCGATTCTTGATTATGTTATAATAGGGTCTCATTCATTTGAGTTATTAAAGGATATCGCTGTAATCGATACCATTTTCAGCGATCATAAAATCATTTCCATCTCAATGAACGTACATCCCCCTAAATGTGATCAATGGTCCTTGAACAGTAACCAAATAAATTTTGGTAACAGTTCGGGAAGGTGTTATTGGAATGCAAGGGCTCATCGTTACCTGGAGGATATGCTAGATATAGCAATCTCCGAGCTCCCCTCTTGGTATGGTCGCGAAAATGAGCTTTTTTCCCTATTTTTGAATTCAATAATAACAGGGGCTCAAAAACAGAACAAGAAAAAATCCACCAAAATAACCCATTGTCCTCTGAAATTGCTCAACGTAGACCTGAATAAACTTATAAGGGCCCAATACTTAAATAGAACTGAGGATAAATCCCGACAAATAACAACACTAAAAAGGAGAAGGAGGCGACTCTTATATGCTCTTCGAAAAGAAAAAGAGGATACCATCTGGGTAAAAATAAGGGAAGCTGCAACTAATGGAGAATTGAGACAATTCTGGTCCCTTATAGGTGAAGGGTGCGAAACGAGAACCATTCCGCTGCCTATCCCTATCGAGGAACACATATGGAGGGATTTCGTCTCAAACCTCTATGCCAGCAACCATTCAGTTTCTCCCCAAGTTCGGTTTTTAGACATTAGCCCACCGACAGAGTCTTTTTCAGAAAAAGACATAGAACTCGCCATTGGGGAAATGAGACGCTCAGGGGCTATGGGCCCCGATGAAGTCCCAATTAATGTGTTAAAGCAGAACAGGGTCAAATGGAGCAAGCTCTTATGCCCTATCTTTAATTCCTGCATATTAAGCGGAAAGGTCCTACCTTCCTGGAAGGGAAGTATCCTGGTCCCATTGTACAAAAAGGGTGATCGTCTCCTCCCCCAGAATTATCGCCAGATTGCATTGCTCGATGCAATCGGCAAAGTTTTTACTAGATGCCTGCTCAAAAGGATAAATGCTTGGGTTGAATCTGCAAATATCCTTCCACTTGAACAGACAGGCTTTAGAAAAAACCACGGGACCATGGATAATTTAACTGCCCTCCAGGTAATAGTTGATAAGTACATAAGAGCGAGGAAGGGGAGAGTCTATGTGGCTTTCATAGATTTCTCCACGGCCTTTGATAAGGTCGACCGTCAGGTATTGTGGAGAAAGCTACACATCTTAGGAATGCCACATAGCCTCTTACGCTTGGTCCAGGATCTGCATGATGATACATGGTGCAAGGTCCTGTTGGGAGGAGAAAGAGGTCTCTCTCGGCTCATTCCATCTGCAAATGGCCTCAAACAGGGCTGCCTACTAGCTCCCCTCCTATTTTCCCTTTATGTTAGTGACCTTCCCCTTACTTTATCAACATGTGTAGGAATTGCCCCACGCTTAGGCGAAAGACACATCCCCTGCTTAATGTATGCAGACGACATTTTAATATTAGACCTCTCCCCTAAGGGTCTTAATAACCGTCTGCATGCACTACACACCTTCTCTGAAGAGCACTTTTTGAAAATAAATATTTCTAAAAGTAAGATAATGTGCTTGGAGGGACGAAACAAACTAAAACTGGACCACATTAGTTGGGAATTGGGAGGTCAGAAATTAGAAAGAGTAAAATCGTACGTCTTTCTAGGTATGGTAGTCACTAGTAATTTAAGTAATAAATTACACATTGAAAGCAGTTCCCGAAAAGCAAAGTCACAGGGTAAAGGCCTAAGAACACTGTACAAATCAACAGGTCAGAGACACTTCGTTCATCTGTTGGAGGCCTTTCGGGCAAAAGTTCCCCCGACTCTGCTTTACGGGGTAGAATTAATTGACCTAGCGGAATGGGGCTTTTTAGACACAGTGGAGGGCTCCCTACTGAGAAATTTAACCTCGGTTAATAATAGTTGTAGCTCTGCAACCCTGCGTCTTGAACTTGGCCTTAGGAGTAGCTGGGCTCAGGGACTTGCAGGAGTGATTCGTTGGGTTATTAGTCTGATTAAAGGAAAGCCATCTACTCTCAGATCTCTTATTACAAAAGAGTTGATGGGCCCCCTAAATGCATACTCGATCCTAATAAAGAACTATAGGAAAGCTATCACTCTTTTGGAGTTGGAGGAAGCATCCATCTTAGAACTTTCCATGACCCAATTGAAATTACAACTAAAACAAGCTACATGGAAGCTAAGTTACGAGAGGGATCGGAATTTAATAACACAAAAAAAGGGGGTCACACAAGTTGTTGATTCCTATCTAATCAGACAGATACAACCCTACCTGTCATGGAACATCCCGCACGGCTTACGCCGTTTTTGGCTGCTTCTCAGGCAGGACTTGCTCCCCCTGAACAAGTTGTTGGCCAAATGGTACGGAATATCCAACGTATGTAATTTCTGTAACCTAGCAATTCAAGACTCCAAACATGCCCTGCTAGTTTGTCCTGCATTATTGACCTACCGGCGCCTCTGGATAAAACCGGCTTGTATTCAGTTTGGTATTTCTTCTGCAACAGCTCTGTTGGATGCTATTCTTAGCCCCCCAAATGGAATTTTTTGCAACAATTTTTTTTATTTTTTTAAATGTTTCTTAGAACTTTATTAGTAGGATGGTAAATTGCTTTTGTATAATTACTGTCTGTATGAGTTGTTTTATACGGTCAAAATTTCACACTGTGTTTTGTAATTGTATAATATGTGGATCTCCACGGAGTTCCAAAACATATTCCATAAAATAAATTCAAATTCAATAGTAAATCCTATTTAAAATCTTAAACTGGATGAGGCGGAGTTGTGACTTAACAGCCACTTCTCGTGGGCGCATCAATGCAGTCTCCCAATCAAGGTTGTCCATGGCTCCCCGTTCTAATTCCCACTTTGCCCTTAGTTTCATGAGTGTCTGGCTTACTATTGATTAAAGTCTGGTACGTCCAAGAGACAGCTTTCCTCGCTAATTTTCCCCATTAAGAGTCTTTCCTTGAGTGGGGCACACTCAGGGAGTCTCTCTATGTCAATTCTTTGTGCCCTTCAAGCAGGAGCCAACTCTATGCATTTGTAATGTTGCTTCTGGTGCAGGTCATATTCCTTTCAGAGATGTGAAAAGGTGGCAAGTTCCTTGTGGTCTAATATGTCTTTGGTTCTAGAGATGCCCTGCAAATCCAATTTTTTAAACCCTTTCAATTTTACAAATTCTCAGTGTCTCCCTCCTTCCCAGAGTGGGGTCTCTCTTGTAACTTGATTGCTCCATTTCATCTTCCTTTCTTCTTTTTTTCAGGCAGTTATCATCACCTGCGCGGAGGTAGAGAGATTTAATAAGTATCTCAGTGATAGTATTCTTCTGGCCACTGTCAGTAAAATGTCCCTACCCTTGGTCATTAGGATACATTTGTGGACATACCACATTCTGTTACTGACCTTTCCTCATTTCTATTATTGAAGGGGAGGAAGCCCACCTCTGCCATTTGTTCATGGTGGCTTCAAAACAAATACCCATTTTACAGTAAGGGAGCGGCCACAGATTACACACAGTTCTCGTTTCAGGGTAGAAAAACATCAACGTAAATCCAAAGGCTATTATAATGATTCCCATAAGGTCAAAAGTTCAGACATCAAGGTAAGTGACTTAGAATTTGCAATCTTAGGAGTGTAAAAAAAAGGTAAAATCAAACTCCTCAGCCCAATTAGAGTAGTAAACAGGCACAGTGCGTCCATTGGGGTGTGGGGGCGTAGCCCCCCCGCCCGCAGCTCCATCGGCGATTCTGAACTTAAGTAAACTGACTCAGTTTACTTAAGTTCAAAGACGCCGAGGGAGAACAGACAATCATGTCAGTCAGCATGACGTCGGACCGCCTACCCCTTCAGAGTCTGAAGGGGGTAGGCGGTCTGGCATCATGTTGACTGACATGATTGTCAACCAGTGGGGGGCAACAGGCAGCAGCACAACACAAGTGCGCATGAGTGGGGACAGAGGGCAAATTTTTTGGCCGTGCCCAGTCATGCACACTTGTGTTTGAACTGGTTTGCGCATGCCCATTAGGAGCCCCTCGGTCTCATAATGGGCGTTGGACGGGCGAAGAGTAGACGTGCCCTGATGGCAGTGCCAGGATTGGCTGAGAGGGGCTGCCAGTCCACTCCAGTGCCATTGTGAAGGAGCCAAGGGGAGCAGAGGCGGTGCGGATCGGCGGTCAGGTAAGTGTTTAGTTTTATATTTAATGGCCTGCCCCCCCCCTGAGCCACGCCCCCCCGAGCCGCGACCCCCCCATGTAAGCCGCAACTGTTATCAACTTGTCACATTCTGCCCTCACTTCTATACGCTGCATCTTACTTTCAGTTTCCTGTGTTCCACCTCGACTTCCTCTCTGTGACACTCTCCAGTTTGCCATTCTCTTACGGATGGGTCTCACACTGCTGTTTTCTTCCAGTCTCCGATCTCTTCTTGTTTTGCATAACTTACTCTCTGACCTCTCTTCGCCATGTTTTCCCCTTATTACTCTTTGCACTCTGCCATGTCTCAGTGCTTGGTGACCACCGAAGGGTCAGGGTCCTCAGCAAAAACTAGAAATCGGCCTGTTCCACTGGAACACGTGATAGAAAATGCACTGCACTGTTTGACCATTTAAAAAAAAAAAAGTTTCCATGATCCCTCCAATTGATAGGTGAGGGAGGGCAAGCTGGGTATGCATGTTGCCTACAGTAACGTTCATACTGACTATGTGGTACATTCTGGGCCCTGCTACTTTCAAAGTTCACCAGCCGCCCCTGGTAGTAAAGATTAACAAAGGAAGTGTTACCCCTTCGTTGTATTCTCTTCCCCCCTCCTTGCTTCCTTCCTTCCCTCCCTTTTCCCTTCCCCCTTTCTGGATTTTGCAATGTTCCTCTAATGCTATGGGAATTTTTTTTCCAGATATGGCCCTTAATGAGAACTGAAAAAACATAAGGGTAATTTGATGTTCACATTAACTTTCATTGAAGGGGTAGAATAGCTAAAATACAGCCTTTCAAGCTCTAGAAATCAGAAGTATAGTGCAATACAAATTTTACCAAGCCATGTACATCCTATATTAGAGTCCATACCCTACTATCTCCCTATGAAACACAATAAGTTCATTTGGTTGGCTCAAATACTATACAATTCAATCCAATCTTTATTTCGGCCCATTGAGCCATAAAAGATGCATTAAAAAGACACACACAATACAATCAATACAGGAGATAATTACACTCTTACAGATAAAACTGGAGGGTTTTTAGGAATCGTAACATTAAAAACATGTATAAATAATCTAAAAAGGCACATAGTTAAAACATGTAGAATTCTACGGATAAAAATAATTAAGTAAATTCATATTGTTGAATACATATCGATCTCAGAAATTGAAAACACAATAGGAGCGGAAAGATTTTTAATCAGATCCAGTACATACGGACATAAATTTCTATACCAGTATTTGTCCTTGCAGCACAATTTCATTATAGTGACCAGACCATTTTTAACGTAAAAAACGTATTGTCAGTATGGCCCCCATCTCACTCTGGCAAAGTTATTATCGTGGAGCCTTATGATTTGATGCAGAAGACCATCCGGAAGTCCAAAGGACTGTAATGACTTCTATAGTAGCTCTCTCGGTACAAGGTCAAAAGCGGCCCCAAGATCCACGAATGCCACATACAGATGTCCCTTCTTTAGAGTAACATTTCCAACAAAGACAGCAGAATCTAAATACCTGATCTACAGTACTTATTCTTGTTCTAAAACCAGCCTGGAACATAGTGAGAATAGAATTTTGGTCAATCCATGTATTCATACGAGCTAAAATATGCCTTGCATACATTTTTTGTAAGATACCCATTAAACTAATTGGGCGTTAGTTCCCTGGATTATACCTATCACCCTTCTTAAAAATAAGTATGATTTCTGCCCCTCTCCAGCCATCTGGTAGTTCCGCGCCCGCCGCCAAGGCATTAAATAAGCGATTTATATAAGGTGCCCAGACTTTAATTTCATGTTTATAAAGATCACCTGGGATCTTATCGAGACCAGGTGCTTTTCCATTTTTAACTACATTAATGGCAGACACTGTCTCTTCCAGGTCAAACTCCAGAGTTCGAGTACTGTCAAGTGACAGTGGTATATCCATGTCTGGAGTTCCGATTGTGTCCGGAGCACTATATAATTGAGTGAAATGATCTACCCAGGTCATTTCATCAAGGAAGACATCCCTGACAATTCCTCCTGTTCAATTACCCTTTGCCACCAGTCTCCAAAATCCTTCCTGGTCCTTATTTTTTGCTGCGATGAGCAGATTTGTCCAACTATCCTCGTCCCAGTTTTTCCTTGCCTTCTCTTGAACTACTTTGTAATGTCTTCTGGCTGCCCTAATCTCAGTAAAATCTCCCCGTTTGATTGCCATAAGAAGTCTGGACTTGCCGTTTCGGCACCCCTTATCATACCAGGGTTTCCTATTTGCCAATATTTTAGGATTTTCGCTTATTTTCCTCGGCATCTTAGTTAACAGTGGCGCTAATAAATTCAAAAACACATTATGTAGGTCTAAAAACTTGTTCCCATCAGGTGGTACGTTCGGATCACTAGCAAAAGTGTCAGCCATCAATCTATAGATTTCAGCTAGCACTTCACCATGTTCCAAGATGTGGGCCCATTTTAATGAGCGACGGTTATTTGTCATTACTTATATTACCTCGGGCACTTACTTCATTACCATCCATGCCTGAATTGGACAATAAGCCTTGCGAAACCAGAAATTCAATCTGATAGTGATCGCTCTCAATCCTAGGTATGATCTTTAGGTCTTGTACGTAGCTCCAGATATCAAGAGAGGCCAGAAAGAAATCAATTCTACTGTGGCAATCTCTATTATTGAATGTGGGGGCCTTTAATAAGTCAGAGGGCTGTCTTCAATTTCCTGCCCTCAAACCATGGCTAGCTGTTAGCCGCAGGATCTGGACTGCTAACACAGAACAAGGGACCAGATTTTCAGTATTGACCAAGGGAATACTATAGGCACTATCTTCTGCCTCAAAAATATCATTCAGCCCTATAATAGGCTCGAAATTGCAGATGGAGTCGCCACCTAATAATATACTTGGGCTCTCATCCAGGGAATTTAGGATTGAGTCCAGTATTTCAATTGTAGGTGATTCTTTAGATGAAGGGCCTGGTCTATTATACACATTGAATAAATGTATGACCTTTCCTTCCCTAGTGTTTATCCGTACCCAGAGTATATTGGGTGAGTCAATATTTAGGACTGTTATTTTAATGTCAAGGGTTACCTTTGCCCATAGTACAAGTCCTCCTGAAGGTCTACCTCTAATAGAGGGGATTGCGTCCACTTGGAATGTTTTATATTCAACTCTGTGTGGAGTTTTTAGCGCGCAGGTTTCTTGTAACAAACATCGCTCTTTTCAATGAACTCATTCCATTCAGGATCACTAGTATTTTTCCTAAAACCCGCTATGTTCCATGAAATGAGCCTTATTCCCTGGCAGTTAGTACTATGCATTGTGGTAGGAGAATCAACTGGCAAGTGACTGATACTGCTCGGATTTTCATCTATCAGAGTTGCTATAGCACCTTTACTTAAGGCAGTTGTTAGAGTAGGCTGGCTATTTACAATAATTTCTAAACTGATGTCCATTGGCTCTTGGTTCAACGGTACAGTATCCAAACCCACCTCTGTCCCCCTCTTTCCTAATGATGTCAAGTCCAGTCAACCAACTGCTTTTAAGGATGATAGGGCTTGAAACCTATTCGAAGTTTGGAGGTGAAAGGGGTTATCACATCGATTGAATAATTCTACTCCTTTCGGTCTGTAAAAGAACACCAATGGAAGCGCTTGGATGTTAGTTTTCTGCATAGGGATCTCTTCCTGTACTCTTAAGAGATAACGGACTATATGGGGACGTCTGAAGTTAACGACTATACAGTCATCACAGTCTTTCCTATATGACCCTACCCAACCCACCCTGCGCACCATTATTATTTCATTCGTTTGGTATGTGCTGAATTTTTTATACCTCTGGAGCCAGTCCACCACTTTGTTCCTCATGTTATCCCATGTTTTTATTTGATTGTTTTTTAGAACTGGGATGCCTGTTAGTATTAAGATGTATGGACATGCAGCTGGGGGTAAATGTAATATATTGTTATTAGGAGACAATTCCATGTCGCTTACACTAGATGTTACTCTCCTAATATTACAAACTTCAGGGTAGTCTACTCTTTTAGGGTCGTGCCCTACCCCTCTTATATCTGGGCCAGTAGTATTCATTCTGGGTTAATCTTCTCTTCTTAAGTGCGGTCTACCTTCTACTCCGCCATCATCTGTCCTAGAGTCTGGTATTGGATGGGCTGCTGTTATCCCATAGGTGCTTGCCTCGTTAGTAGTTATGCAGTCCCTGTACTCTTGAAATAATTTAGCCCCTTCTAAATTATTAGTTCTTCTCTCCTCAATCATATTATCAAGCCTACACATGACCTGGATAATTTCATCAATTTTATCATCCAGTCCTTTAGTTTAATAGACAGACAATCGTTTATGCGAGATTCGACAGAGTTTACCGTATTTTTGAGAATGTCTACATGAATATCTTCTAGATTCTCAGTCATACCATCTGTTTTACTCAAGTTTGTAAGATTGTCAAATTCAGTTTGAGTGCCAAACGATTTATAGCGTGCTCTCATACATTCTGCAACATCAATAGTCCCTTTTTTTTGGGCCCTTGCTTGACTAATATCCCCAGGTTTTTTTGTGTTACGTTTCCCTTGGGGTAAGGTTTTTTTATTTTTTTTTATTTACCACCGAGCCCCCTTGTCTTAGCCCACACAATCTTGTTGCTATAGATGGTGTTTGCTCACCCTCAGTAGGCTGCACATTAGTAGTAGGAATACCGGGAGCAGAATTATGGACTAATGTGGGTGACTCAGGGGTTGTCTGATTAATCATTGATACTTGTAATGACCCCATAGGGTTTTGCTCAACAAGTTGCTGGTATGTAGGGAGTTTAGATGGGTCTAACGATAACCGTCGTTCTGCAAGAGCAATTTCGTGGGATATAATAGATTCTACTCGTAATATGAAATTATCTAAAGTTCCAGTTATATATTTTTGCTTACTCACGATTCTAGGTTGTGCAAACACCCACCTATTATTTAGTCCGAGCTATATGAAAAGTCTTCCAATATTTGTTGGCAAAAGCGAGGGCCCGCTCTACAACACTCAATAAATGTTTCCGTTAACAATCCTCTAACTACAGTCAATTGAGACTTTCAACATTAAAGTGGACGCACTTCAAAGGACACTTTGTAACCAAGACATTAAAATCATTTCACTACCACTTAAGCAAATGTCCTCTGCGACCCAAGCACCTAATTGCCCGTGTCAAGGGTTATAAAAACGAGTTAAGGTGAATACAGAGCAGTCAAAACATGCACGCCATACCCTATATTGGTAATAGTTCAGTCCTCGGGAGGCGGCCAAGGGGGGTGGCCCAGCCCGGCCTCTCCTGACCTCGGACGGCCCGCCCTTTGCCCGGGCTTAGCCCGCGACGCGGGGGCTCTCCTGGATTTTTATGCGCCTCAGGGCGCGGAACAGGCGTGTGCGGCTTCCTGCCACTGGGGACACTGGGTAATGTAGTCCTCCCCCCCCCCTCCCTGCGGCCGCGCCGAGATTTTCAAGAGGCTGCGGCGGCGGGGGGAGACCAGCGTTCGGGGCAAGGTGCGTGGCGCTATCAGCAGGGAGCCAGGAACCACAGCAAAGAAACAGGTCAGTCCAGAGATTGAATTCGAGCCCCTCTATACATTCTTAACATATTCGGAATAACACTAGAAGACACGAACAACTGAAGGTCGAGTCCTCATTTTCCCATAAGCCCTGACCTGTTTCGAAACTAGCTTTTGATCATCGATAAAACGTTGAATACAAAAAAAGTATTTTACTAACATTATTTTTTCTTGCAATCCGTTTTTAGGTTGGGAGATAGATTATGTGCTAAGCAGCCATTAAAATCATGCGTGGAGTTAACCTTTCTGCCTTCAATCTCACTCCAAATAGTGATGCCTGACTTAGGTGAACTGGGACCCTAGTGCCAATATTGGAAAGACATTCCCCCCATACATACAACAATCTTCCCAAATAAATAAACACACCAGACACATTGTTAGTGGAGAAACATTGCTGCAGGTTTATTTGCACACTGAAATATGCCAACATGGTGGGTCAATTTACGGGCAATCCAAGGACAGGCAGCGGAGACACGCCTAAGCTGACCTGTCCACCTGAAGAGCCAATTTGCACTGTGGCCCAAACCAATCGCTTTGTGTATTTAATGTACACAAGTAGACTCCCGTTCACACGCCTAGAACCACAGGGATGCTCAGTTGAAGAAAAAACAAGACATTACAGGGATGTTGGAATTCTATGCTGTAATTAAGTAGTATATTGCAGCCAAGAGTGCCCAGAAGTTTAGGAACGTACTTTGCAAAAACAAAAGGATTAGAATAGTAATACCGAAATGATCTTTACCTCAGAATAGCAGACTACATGCTAGCTAGAACTAATTTACGAGGGCATTTTTTGTCTAATATCCAATTAATTTGGGGGGCAGAGTTAACAAAAAATGTTAAGTTCACTGCCGCACCTTATGTTTCAGCCCCCTTTACGCTACTAAGTGACTTCACGTTTACAGATCACGGTTTTACATGTTGCATTTGTGCTTTAGAAGACTCGGAAGTAGCCATACTCCGTAAATGTATAGAAGTCAGATGTAACCCTAGTCCGTTTTGTTTTATTGTTATCTAGCACTTGTATCTTTCGCACATAACCACGGTGTATGCAGAACTGCAAGTACCAGAATGCAACAGACAGTGGAAAGCTTGAAAACACAAGCACTGAACGCGGAATCTCTGAAATATTTTGAATATAACATCTGCAGGGACACCCGCAGTTCGCATGATGAAGCCTAGTGGCTCATCCGCAGACCCTTCCAGGATGGCCGCACTGCGGCCACAGGGTCTCCGCATTCCAGCTCCTCTGTGATGTCAGCGCAGGCTCCTAGTTTACAGTCTGTGTCCGCAGATTCCAGGCTGAGTGTCGCTATTTTGATGCTGTGAGCAGCAGATTTCAGACTCCGGGCTGCTCGCTTTCTCCCTGGGTTGAGCGCCGCAGCAATCTGTAACCAGAGCAAGGTCTGTTCACTGTGCTTATTTAATGGTCTTTTAGGGAGGAGCGTCGCTGTTTTCAGTGCGGTTTGCCCAGGTTCGAGCTCACAGAAGAGGGAGGGGCGTGTTTGTGATGGGAGCTTTACTCGAGCATCCTCAGCATCTTTAATCTGTGCAGACATGACGAGGACCTCTCGGAACCAGAGCGCGTCTCCCAACCAGTCATGGCGTCAGATTTTTGGGAGAGAGGCTCCCTTGAAACCTATAGGAGTTTTAGGTTTGTTTGTCGGTCGACGGTGATTGTAAGGACATTACCCATGTCAAAAAGGAAGTTCATCCTGGAATCATCTGATGATTACAGTCAGGCTATTACTGCAATTATCTGGGGAAGTCATCCTGAAGTATGCCTGTAGGGCGAAAAATATAAATGTGATGACAAACCTAGACTCATCACAAAAACTACAGTAGGATGGTTTTCTGATTACTTCTACTGGCAGGGAGTGATTACCGTTTACAACTCCACGAATACTAATTGACAACTTCAGGATGAGTGACAATTACTCAAGGATGGGTTCTAGCTAATTTAAGGATGACTGTCAATTATTACAGGGTGATCCTATAAGGATTACTCTGGAAAGATCCCATGACAATTTCTGGATGAGTGCGGATTATTCCTGGATGATCCTATGACAGCTTCAGAATGGCTATTGATTACATCAGAATGGCCCCATTATATTGTTAGAATGAGTGTTGATTACTCTAGGATGACGTGGTGAAAGGGAGGCATGTTTTTGTCCTTGATATTTGGATTTAAGCGGGGACTCCAAGACAAGTTCATTTTCACGGTCTGATGCGTCATTTTTAGTTGTGGATTGAACTGACAGTATTAAGCATGACTTAACCTTGGTTAAAGTTTTGCATTTTGTAATGAGATTTACATTCATATCCCAAAAGGCAGACATATAGGGATTTCATTTGGTATTGTTGCACAATTTGAGTACTTCCTTTATTGAGGATAGTTTCACCCCCTTTTTCCCATAATTATTAAGGGAGTTCGGTTGCTAAATACAGAATTCCATCTTATGTATATAAGGGCCCATCCATGGAGTAATTTAAATATTAAAGCATCATTTGCCCTTTTTAAAACACTGGGTCATAATGCTCCAAAATAACTGGCCAAAGACACCGCTATTGTCGATTCCCTGCTAAATAGTGGTACTGGGACTTTAAATATTCTTGTAAACAACGCGATCTATCTGATCACGTGGGCACCACGCTGGGTCATGGGAGGTTAAAAGTATGTCACTTCCGCGGCTCGAGTTGTTTTCAAGCCGTGGAAGTGACCGGAATAGGTTCTATGCGGGGAGTCGCCAGCTAGCGAGTAAGTGGAAAATGTTTTTTCATATTTTTCTAGACCTTTGACTCACACGGAGCGTTTACCGTGCAACGCCAATCACTAATCGGCACAAAAGTAAATGCGTGCAAAATGATTACAGTTTTAACCATAAATCTTTGTTTGCATTTTGCGAGCGACTTCCGAAAACTCAATTATTAAGATATCACCAAGTCGCCAGATATTATCTAAACGCGACGATATCAGTGTGCAAACTTAAGTGGTTAGCTCTGTTCCGTGTTTTGAGAAGGACGGCTATGTGTCTGAATAATTAATGGGGCATCTTAAGCACGGACGAGCGTTTTTCGTTTTGACACGGAAATAAACGACTTAAATTTATAAATAATGATACTGATAAGGAGAATCATACATACCGGGTCAATGGGAATAAACTCTAATTTCATACTAATTTTGATAGATGCGGACGTGAAGAATTCCCCCACCACGGACTCATGAAGCCTTACATTTAGGATCATCTGAGTAAGCCAACCACAATAACACGATTTTAATTCGTCAGACATTACTCATAATAAGCTGCAGTTGCGATGTTTAGGTTGAAACAACATTATCTACATTGTGACAATACCGATAAAGAAATTGATTTTAGGTCTGTTTTTCCAAATAGATCCTGAGGCAAAAATTTGCCTTTACCTGTGTTTAGGAAACAGTCGGAAAATATACTGAGTGAGTTAAATTAAAATATTGAATGCATGTACCAGAGTCTCCCTGATTCTAAAGCGTGATATAAATAAATTATTACTGAGAGGGAAGCTTAATACACCTGGCCCCCTAGTAATTTTTCGAAGGAATACTGTTTTTTAATTTTTCTATATAATACAGATTTTGGAAAAGAAAGATAAGCCATAATCTTTGTATACGGGGCACACACAAGACCCCCGGATTTTGCGCGAGATTATATGTAACGCAATAATGAGAGCACTACCACAAGAATGTTAGTCAGTAGCATAAGTTTGAGTTTGCCCTTATAATGGATAGGGGTATATGTTTTTATCTAAATGAATGCATATCTTTTTCTGTGTCACTGGGTGTGTGATGGGTAGTTCATAATCATAACTAATATATATCTGGAATTGAAGATATTTTTTTTAAAACATTTTGATTTATTTTGTATTGTTTTTGGTCTCATTTCAGATTCAGATTCCATATCCCTCATAGAACAGAGGTTGTGCACCTGAATTTTTATCAGTACAGCGATTACAAGTAGGTAAAAACACATACGTATAGCTGATTATCTTCCTTCCAATGTGAGTAGGCTACTTAGGGTTGGTCCTGCCCCGTTGGGAGACAATTTACCACTGGTCCTGAGGAATGCTGGGTCGAACAGGACCCTAAAGCTGAAACATGTCGACCGATTTTTAGGACAGGGGGTTCAAATTTACTTAACCCTTTGTTGTCCGTACATTCACACTGTTTTTAATTGAGTTCGAATCCCCCCTCTATTAAAAGTGTTGGTCAAGGGAGTGGTCTACACCCTTTTTAATTTGCACCTGTTTGGTTTATTATCAGGGATGTGGAATTCCTATAGCCCGACGCCCAGGACATAGGCATAATGCTCCCAGAATGCTCTCTGATTAGATGCAAATATTTGCAGAAGCTTGAAAGAAAGATTAATGATTCTTTGCTTACAATATAAAATGTTCCTAAAAAATGAAAGTAGGAGAAACATTTTTTTGCTAAACTACTGTAAAATTTCAGTAACCGCTTCTTCAGCATCATTTTATAAAATGTGTTGATGCATGCTAGTATTTCCCCACAATATTCATATTAGAAAATCAGTGTAACCAGTTTCAATAAGATTTTGGGAAACAAAAATTAATAAGCATTGGCAAAGCCAGTAGGTCTGAAATGGTAGTCAGCTTTTTAGTTTTGGCAATGCGTTACTTGTTTTGGCATGGTTTTTGTAAAACCTTATTGATGTGAGAGCTGCCGGACCCTCACTAATATAACAAACATTGGCAAAAGCAAAAATGTTTTTGGTCTCAAAAAAAGCACACACTGTCACATTAGTTACTGGCACTGAACAAAACTACCCTGTGTGCCTATATGCTCCCTGTGAAAGAGCAGAATGCGGTCATTCACCGTGAAGCCAGCCGATGCAGAGCGATAATTTTAATAAACACCAAAGGTCATGGTTAACGGCAGGCCAAATTAAGGGCCCAATTATTAAAGAGTCTTAAAAGTGCACCCTTGGTATATGTCCTTGCATTAAGGGCAGCTATATGGCTTTCGTGATTTCACAAGAATTTACAGCAGTAGGGCAAGAAATAGTACTCCTAGAAAATATTTGTGAACTGCATTTTAGCATGAGAAATATGCATGTGTAGATTTGCTCATGCGAACACCTGAGTGTTTGCAAGTTTATTTTTCCCTCCAACCACTTTTTTCCTAACTCTAGAAGAAGGTTTACATCTGCCACTGTCAGGAGTAAATTTCCAACATTTCTCAGTATTGGAAAAGATTAGAGAAGAGTTGTTGAAAACCCTTATAACATTCAAGTTAGTAGGTTTGCACAAATTCAAAAGGACATTCCAACCCTGGAACTATTGTTTACCACTACCTTCATTCCAGTATGTAGATCTGCGGAAACGTAGCAACATAAAGGGATTGCTAGTATTCAAACACTACTATGGTATGAGCCCTGGCATAATCAGATAGGCTATATAAGAGCTCTTATATAATGAGATTGCTGCCATAATTTGTCTCCGCACAACATGGCACCAAAGAGACAAGTGGATTTTATTACAGGACAAGTAGATTTATGAAGCAACCTGCCCCATGGACAAGTAGATATTTTAATAAATCCCACATCCCTGTATTATACCCTTACACATACTAACTACAGAAACCTGATGAAGAAACACGGCTACCTACCATGTGTGGGTGCCTGAGGGTTCCTCTTTTCCACACTGGGAATTCACTATCCTTTTGACACAGTTCACTCTCTGATATAAGGCACTTAAGGGTGGTGGACGGGTCGTCTTACCGTTTCTCCTTTTTGAGCTTTGTATGTACTATAGTTTTAGATACTCTTCTGTTTTGGACTGATTTTTGATGAAGGACACGAGCCATCCCTGCTAAAAGGGCCAGGTTTTCAAGTTTCTGCAAACTCATCCGCGAACTTGCATCACCAGGCTGAGAAGTTGTGCTTTCAGCATGAGCTTTGTTACCAACTCTTATATAATCCAGTCCACTCTGCTTGGCTTTTTTGTCCTTGCATATTTTCTCTGCAATTTCTTCCTCTTGTAGTTCGCGTAACCCCCTCTTAAGTCTACCAGCGCTTCCCCGATTGCCACAGTCCATTAACATCTGCTTTTCCTCCAGTGCCCTTAGAAGTAACACCTGTTTTAGACCCTCTGTTGTGCCAGAATAGCTTGCAATTATCTCTTGAAAAATATCCTGAATCATTAGACACTGTTTCTTCACTAAAAAAAAGCAAGAGAAAAAAATATATATTTACATATAAACTTCAAAACAGATAAAAACACATTGACCACTTGCAATATATCTTCCCGCTCTAGCCATAATATATAAATAAAGAGGTATTGATAATAAAGGACAAATATACAATCTATCCATAACCAAGTAAGTAGGTTTTCCTTAATAGACAGTACACATTGTAAGTCTGAACTTGAACCTCCTGAAAAAAGTTGCCTAAATAAAATAGTTTATCCAAAAATGGCTGCCTTATAGTAGTGCCACAAGCTAAACGTTTCAGTCCTTTTCATAAGTGTTACATTTGTCTCTGGAGAGCAATCCAAGGCATATGTGGGGACATGCATGTTCATTTTTACTGTCCATTATTAGATTAATTAATCACAAATGTAGGTTTTTACTGAAACAGGTTGGTAATGTGTACAGTTATCCTGCAGTTGCAAACTTATTATAAAGTTTTACTTATTGTGCTTACCAGATGATTGGAACAGAATCATAGCTTTAAAATCTCTCTCTTCGTGGATTGGCCGACCAGCTTCATCTAGATTTTCGACCAGCCATTTACAAAGAACTTCCCCGGGATTTTCCAAAAGCAGGAAGTCACCATCTATTCGAACACACACAGAATGATCGCAAGTGAAAAACAGGACGTTGAATGAAACCATGATTATGTCCTGCTAGATATAAAAATTAGGAATTAGTTTGTGTGTGGTTTAAGTTTCAGATGTAAAATACAAAGCATATCAAACTGATTAACAGATTTAATTGGAGAAAAGCACCCCAAAAAGTACACTGACCTGGTGCAATTTCTATCTAATATGCCTTGATTTTGGACTACAAAGAAGTGTTTGGGCATGCACTGAAGGCCATTGAGGAAATTACCTAATAATCATCTTTATTTTTGGAGAGCCAGAGTGTATGCTTAGGTCTTGCTGCTCAGGACAAATAGTAATAGCAAAGTAGAGGCATTATGAGAGAAATAGAAGAACTATTGATAAGTGAACTTTCACACTGGGGTTTGTGACGGGAAATCAAGTTACCTATCCCCACAGATGCATAGAGAGTCAGATGCCTGCTACCCTCTGCCCACCGGCACCCCCAACATGAATGAACAAGCGTTAAAAATGCAATAGGTTTCACCTTTTATTAAGCTAAAGATATTAGCTTTGCTAGTAGTATTGTACGTTAATTGTGCAATATGTAATGGCTTTATAAATGAAAAAAAGGCATTACAGTGGCAAATACATAAAGCAAGAGCATTGGCATAGCCAATAGGTCTCCCCTCTGGGACTTTATAAGTGTTTTGCCAGAGGTGTTTGGAAGTTTGGTAAGAGATGACATTTGAAACAAAGTGATGTACAAAGTTCCCCAAATGATAGTGTAGCTGAGTAGTGTTAGAACCTGAGATGCCAGGTCACCTAGGGTAGCCTGGCCTAGGGGTAAGACAAGCAATTCTAGAGGCACAGTGTGAAGGTTGCAGACCACCCAAAAGTAAATCCACGCAATAGCACTTAAAAAGGACACTACACCAAATTGTTGTAAAAATACGTACTGGTTTATAAAAATAATTTCTTTGTATTTTTACTTTTAGGATTCACAATTAAATTACACTTCAGTTTGTGTGGAATATAGCAGGAATACTTCTCAATTCTAAATCATATTAACCACCAGCATTTATAGAATAGATAGATCACTTAACCAAAACTGGTAGGTAACTCTGACACTTGTTTTAGCTCAGTTAGGCATCTACTGTACTCTGTTTACTGTATATCATTTCTTATCACAGTATTACTTTATATTTGGCAAGATCAGCACTCAAAACAGATTAGAACAACATTTTCCTTTACAGGGATAACATTACAGTCCTCTTTCTAATCCTGTTCAGGAAGGAATTGTTTAAACACCACTTAAGTCAGCTTTAAATGAAACCCTGTCAGGGACTCCTCATAGACGCTGTACTCCCAGAGTCAGAGTCTCAATTCACAACCAATTAAACCTGTGGAAGACAATCCCCCACGTAGCTACCTCCTTACTTGTGGCTGATGTTTAGATAGTTCTGCGCCAGAGGACAAGGATTATCCGGCGTGAGGGGCTGGGGAAACAAGGCTAAAGAGGCTCCCACGCCTCACCAGACTCCTCGGCTCGAGCCTGCTCTTCCGCGCTGCTCTCGCGCTAAAAATTACTCAGGGCAGACACAAAACCCCCTCACCTCTGCCGGGCCTCTTCAACTCTCCCTCCCTGCTCAGGCCGGCTCCTCAGCGCGGCGCTCGAGCAGGAGGAAGCAACCTGATTACCCGGCCAGCTGCAGAAGCCTCCGGCGCCTCTCCTCAGCGCTGCGCTTGGGAGACACTCCTCCGGCGGGCATGCGCAGTAGCGCTCCTGTCGTTTCCGCCTCTCCCGGCTCTCTCCAAAGACGGACACTGCTCCGGGCCTGCTCACCTCGTTGCCCCTCCTTCCGGGGACATCCGCAACTGACGGGGCATGCGCGAAGGCGCTCACACTCTCCCTTCAACTGGGGACACTTCAGACACCGCGACTAAAGCGCGGATGGCGCCCCCGGGGTCCCGCTCTCAAAGGGAAGCCTCGCTAGGCTTCTCAGGCTCAGTGGTGTTTCAGAGGTCCCACTCCCAGATCACTTCACGCTTTCCACCCCACAGGCAGAGGGGCTTACCACACACCACAGGACCAGTCAATGGTGAGGAAATACTACAGTTGTTCAGAGAAGATATTTCCTTTCTTCACTAAAACGAGGAGGAAGGGGGGCTCCTTCAGGATAAAGCCAGAATCTACTTTCTTAGCGCTAACCCCCTATTCCTCCTTACTGGACAGACTAGGGCTCAGGGGAACTCTTAATTCAGCTCCCAGGGCAGGGTTCTTCTTAGCTTCCAAAACCATCAGAATAAACCCCTTCACCTATCCGCCCAGGATCAGCAGGATGGGCTAGCTTGGCTAGGACAACAGGAAATGGGAGGGAAAGAAACCTAGACAGAGGGCTACTCTTGTAGAGGAAACCACCCTTCAGGATCCTACCCCTGCCAGACCTCAACCTTCACTCTAGCTGCTCCTCACTGACAGACAAAATGGCTGTCCAGCATTCCGCCTTATATAGGCTGCCCTCTCAGTGGTCCAGAATGGACCAGAAGGTTCTGGAATACCCTATGCTAGGCTATGGCCAAGTTCTGTGTGTGACAGTTAGGGCAGTTGGTGGCCACCATTTTAGGTGGTGCCAACTTTCCTGTCAGAACAGGCCTCTGGGCCTGAGGTAAAAGATTATGAGGGGGAGAAAGAACACCTATTCCCCTGGCCAACACCTTCAAAAAGTCAGTAGACAAAAATTATTAAGGGTATGAGGGGCAAAAAGGGGACAAAATAAATAATAATGAGGAGGGACTACGTCAAAAAGCCAGACAGGTCTAACAAGTAGTCTCTCTCTCTCTGAATAGGTGTGAGATCCAATAATCAGGGAACCTAAGGGATCCCTTGTCGGAACTTAGGATGCCTCACACAACTAATTAGCTGGATGAATATTTCCATCCCGCATGATGGTTGTCTTGACTCATCATCGGCTTCCTGCTCCAACGTCAGGCCGGCGCTGCAATGCCTGACGGGTAGCACTAGATGCTACACTTTTGTGGAGTTCTTTTGTTCCTTGCCGTTTGTTGAGTGTGTGTGAGGGGCCTAAGGAGGTGAAGTAGTGAGCGTGAACAAGTGCATTAAAAAAAAAGGTTAGTTTAGTCCACTAAGACACTTTATTCATGTGGCTAACTGCCTTGTTAAAATGGTGAAGGGAGGGGTACCGGGACTCAAAGATAATATAGTTTGGTCTCGTTCAACCCTCACCTGTGGTCGGTCAACATGTTTCATGCCATATAGGCAATTCTTCAGGACCTAATAAATGCTCATAAACTCATAGAGTGCCCAACATGGGCTGCAATGTATGTAATATACCACCTGAAGGGTCAGGAACCAAGACAGGCGGGGGTTCCTGTGTGGAGATCAGCCCCTTTAAACCCTGGAGAAGGTCCCCACAGACTGTTCTTGTGGGACCTCTGCTTCTAAGTAAATACCCAGTAAGCGCGAGGCCCTTGCATCTAGGCACCTACCCCCACACTTCGGCGTGGTGAATCACGCAGAACAGCCGGCTGTGGGGACCCTCTCCAGGGTTTAAAGGGGCATCCTAAGTTCCGACAAAGGATCCCTTAGGTTCCCTGATTATTGGATCTCACACCTATTCAGAGAGAGAGAGACTACTAAGCTACTCTATCATTTGGGGAACTTTGTACATCACTTTGTTTCAGGTTCTTAGGACAGGTACACTGGACCCCTTGAAATAACGTCCTTTTTAGGTCCCTCTTTGTTGTTCACAAGAGATGAAATTTAACATAAAGGGATCCCATAACTCGTTGACACATGCAGTACCCGCAGTTCAAACGAGAAGAGGGCATGGGGAAACCTCTTATAAGATCTCAATCAATGGGGAGAGAAAGAGAAAGAGAGAGAAAGAGAGAGAGAGAAAGAGAGACCACATTTCCCCCGACCTTCGTGCCCTCAACTGGTTACCTTTTGGGGCCAGAATCCATTTGAAAATCGTCTGTATTACTCATAAGGCATTGCACCAAAAAACACAGAGATACCTTGCGGAGAAACTACTACTATCGGGTGGTAGCAGAACTAGGAGTTCTGGCAATCTTCTTCTTAAACCACAACGTTTCTCGAAGAAAAAAACGTATAATCGTACATTCTCAGGAATGGCTCCCAGAATTTGGAACGCCTTACCCACAGAAACAAGACTGAATCCGTCTGCTGCTCTCTTCAAAAAAAGAAGTGAAAGCGATCCTCTTATCTAGATTCACCTGAACTTTCTTATATATACACTTGTGGATATGTACTATTTGCTAACTTTTTAGCAGGAATGCATTTGCTTAATTCTTTATATTCTTATGTATTTGTCAATCACCTTTATGTGCCTGTAAAGCACTCCAATAACCGCAAGGTCTTGTTCGCGCTATACAAAACTGTCAAAATAAAAAATAAATAAATAAGGAGAGAGAGAGCGCGAGAGAGAGCAGGAGCGAGAGAAGCATTGGGCCAGGTTGCTTTGTTGGAAATGTTGCCTGCGCAGCTCCGGTCGAGACCCCAGCTCGAGGTGATACATAATCCTTCATTAAGGCAGGTAGATGGATTTACCGCGTACCAGCCGCTGTGTAAACACCGCCACCAGGACACGTAGGCTCCTGGGGCAGAGTGTCGCTTGGCCATGATTGAAACCCAATCGGCTGGAATTAATAGGAAATATTAATGTGATTTATCTCAGGGCTCGATCCCTCTGCCTCAATACTTTAGCAGTAGATCAGGTTGTAACTGGATAATATATGGCTGGGATCGATAGTGGCAGATGTAACAAGACCGGCTTCATTTTTACAGAGATCTTAGCGGTCAAGGTAAATTAGCGCAAAAGGGGAATACGTAATAGGCCCTGTCTCAATAATATATACAAACGAGTTAAATACATTGCATGCACATGGAACGAAACCAGAATGATAGCCAGTTTTGCGAAAGTAGATATTGCAAGATGTTGGAATGCATCGGACTAGGTTTCCTATATAGGGCGTAAACCTCAATCGCCACAGGCAACCAGCCCTTTCAATTACACAAATAGCAAACCAAATAAGGAACCAGCATTACAACGGCTAAGTTATTTGAAGCATTTATCCTTATGCTTTGAAACGCATCCATGAAAACTGCCAGTGTTTTAGAAGATGTGCTGCTCTGCACACTACACAGCTTGGGGAACGTGACCAGGATTCAACAATAGAGCACACATTCATTTAGTAATGAAAGCTCACTACAAGTTGCAAGGACCCAAGTAATGCTCAGCAATATACAGTATTCACATAAATAAATGTGTTTAGCCTTCTTTGATTGACAACTTTTCAGTGGATCGAAAACTTCCATTTGGTCGAGAATTACATGCAGGTGCACTTGGAACCAACATGAGACCTACAATACACGGGCAGTAATGTATTTTTCCTTACGGCGAAGAACTTGCTGTAAAACAATTTTTTTAGGCTTTTTGCATTTTTCCACAACTTACACAGGCACGCGCTACGTCACACATACACAAAAATACACATGCTCAAACACAAAAGGTGCATATTAAACAAGCAGGCAGGCTGATACAGACAAACATCAAACACACATAATGCACACACATTGCAACGCAGGCATTCATTATAACACGTACGAAGCACACACATTCAGGGAGCTGCGTCTGAATTTGGCCCCTTAATGAAAACTCGTGCTTTCCGAAAAATGAGGAAGCTGGTATGGGACGGAATTTGAGCAGCTGGGACCGCGAGCGGAGGATCGAGATCGATGCTGCTCTTTTTTTTAAGAAAGGCAGCGCTATGAATGTGGGCTCTGACCCAAGATGGGTGCGAGCAGATGTAGCGTGGAGCTTGCCCTGATGGACTAACATCTACCCCCTGGTAGCAGCTGCAGCATTTACCTGGGTATACGCTGGAATCGATGAAGGAAGTGGAGTTGGAAAAATAAAAAGACCGATTCCAATCCATCTGACCCTTTCATGGCCATTGCACTCACGGCGGTCTTCGTTCTGGCCGCAGAGCAATGACGTTACTTCCGGCGCTCCCGGATGTGCGTAGGCTTTTGCAAGAGGAATCCTCCGGCTTCAGGTATATGCAAAGGTGCTCTCCATTCAGGACCTGCGGTTCGAGTCCCAGCCAGCCGGCAGACTGATGGTTTACAGTAGGTGATTTTGGCATTGTGTTCGAGACAGCTGTGCTTTTTAAAAATGTATTTTAGTTTTGTGATGGAGTGAATTCGGCAGTCACCATGACGACAAAGCTTGTTTTCCTTTGCAAGACCTATTCCTCGGGCCATGAGCAGGTCTGTCCGCAGTTGTTTATTGAGTCTAACAATCGGATTCCACTAAACTATGTGTTTATGGAAATACTCTATGAAGGATGTGCAGCCTGGGGGTACAGAAAGTATCATTTGCAATCACAGCAGCGCCTCCCGGCATTCCGCATTCATAATCAGTTTGGGGGTTTGTAGGGCTTTTGAATTTTAGGGCGTACATGGTCATTTTAGGGTTGAGGGTGGGTTTGTGTTCTGGGGGGCCAGGTGTAATTTAAGGGTTTAGAGCATGTTTGGGTTTGGGATGCGAGGGTTAATTTTAGGGTTTAGGGTGTGTTTGGGTTTTAGGGTAGACGGGTTAATATTGGGGTTTAGGGTGTGTTTGGTGTGCAAGGGTTAATTTGGGGGTTCAGGGTGTTTTGGGTTTTGGGGTGCAAGGGTTAATTTGGGGGTTCAGGGTGTGTTTGGGTTTTGGGGTGCCAGGGTTGGTTTTAAGGTTTAGGGTGTGTTTGGGTTTTAGGGTACAAGGGTTAATATTAGGGTTTAGGGTGTGTTTGGGTTTGGTGTGCAAGGTTTAATTTGGGGGTTGAGGGTGTGTGGGTTTTGGGGTGCCAGGATTAATTTTAGGGTTTAGGATGTGTTTGGGGTGAAAGGGTTATTTTGGGGGTTCAGGGTGTGTTTGGGTTTTGGGGTGCCAGGGTTAATTTTAGGGTTTAGGGTGTGTTTGGGTTTGAGGTGCAAGGGTTAATTTGGGGGTTCAGGGTGTGTTTGGGTTTTGTGGTGCCAGGTTTAATTTTATATTGGGGATCAGGGTGTGTTTGGGTTTTGGGGTGCAAGGGTTAATTTGGGGGTTCAGGGTGTGTTTGGGTTTTGGGGTGCCAGGGTTAATTTTAGGGTTTAGGGTGTGTTTGGGTTTTGGGGTGCAAGGGTTAATATTGGGGTTCAGGGTGTGTTTGAGTTTTGGGGTGAAAGGGTTAATTTGGGGGTTCAGGGTGTGTTTGGGTTTTGGGGTGCCAGGTTTAATTTGAGGGTTTAGGGTGTGTTTAGGTTTGGGGTGCAAGGGTTAATTTGGGGGTTCAGGGTGTGTTTGGGTTTTGGGGTGCAAGGGTTAATTTGGGATTTCAGGGTGAGTTTGGGCTTTGGGGTGCCAGGGTTAATTTTAGGCTTTAGTGTGTGTTTGGGGTGCAAGAGTTAATTTGGGGGTTCAGGGTGTGTTTGGGTTTTGGGGTGCCAAGGTTAATTTTATATTGGGGAACAGGATGTGTTTGGGTTTTGGGGTGCAAGGGTTAATTTGGGAGTTCAGGGTGTGTTTGGGTTTTGGGGTGCCAGGGTTAATTTTAGGGTTTAGGGTGTGTTTGGGTTTTGGGGTGCAAGTGTTAATATTGGGGTTCAGGGTGCGTTTGAGTTTTGGGGTGCAAGGTTTAATTTGGGGGTTCAGGGTGTGTTTGGGTTTTGGGGTGCCAGGGTTAGTTTTAGGGTTTAGGGTGTGTTTGGGGTTGGGGTGCAAGGGTTAATTTGGGGGTTCAAGGTGTTTTTGGGTTTTGGGGTGCAAGGGTTAATTGGGGGTTCAGGGAGTGTTTGGGTTTTAGGGTGCCAGGGTTAATTTTAGGGTTTAGTGTGTGTTTGGGGTGGAAGAGTTAATTTGGGGGTTCAGGGTGTGTTTGGGTTTTGGGGTGCCAGGGTTAATTTTAGGGTTCAGGGTATGTTTGGGTTATGGGGTGTCAGGGTTAATTTTAGGGTTTAGGGTGTGTTTGGGTTTTGGGGTGCAAGGGTTAATTTGGGGGTTCAGGGTGTGTTTGGGTTTTGGGGTGCCAGGGTTAATTTTAGGGTTTAGGGTAAGTTTGGGTTTTGGGGTGCAAGGGTTAATATTGGGGTTCAGGGTGTGTTTGGGTTTTGGGGTGCAAGGGTTAATTTGGGGGTTCAGGGCGTGTTTGGGTTTTGGGGTGCCAGGGTTAATTTTAAGGTTTAGGGTGTGTTTGGGTTTTGGGCTGCAAGGGTTAATATTGGGGTTCAGGGTGTGTTTGGGTTTTGGGGTGCAAGGGTTAATTTGGGGGTTCAGGGTGTGTTTGGATTTTGGGGCTCCCAGCTGCAGGAGGTCAGACGTTTATCTGCAATTCATTGTGCAATTATCCAACAGTTAGCATTTTTCTGGAAAACTGAAACCAAAGTGGTGGACGTGCTCTTTAAATAGACAAGCAATTCCTGTTAAAATCACCAGACGCAAAAACATCTTATTGAAAACACAATAGTACCTTTGAAATATTCAGATGCTTATTTTCAAATCACCCAAAGTCATCAGGAACAATGTCATCTTGTAAAGTTATCGGAGAGTCATTTAAAAAGTCATCCTCAGATCATCAGGAATAATGACACCTTCTGAAGTCAGCAGATACTAATTTTCAAGTCATCCTTAAATCATCACGAATAATGACACCTACTAAAGTCATCAGGTACTCCTTTTCAAGCCATCCTTGAATCATCACGAATAATTATATAGTCATCCTCAAATCATCAGGCTGAGCTTCTGCAGCTGGCTGATGACTTCAAGAGTTTGATGATGTCTGATGACGTGTAAATGACTTCTAAGGTAGTTAGATGATCATCCAATGACTCCGGGATGGCTTCTAAAGTAATCCTGTTTGACCTGGGTAATGGGTTAAGGCCCATACCACATTTGAAGAGTTTCCTAACCTCTCGGCCATCCGAAACTGACGAATTCTGCAGCTAGGTTTGGGAGTTTCTTAAGGTATAGATCTAAAGAGCTTCATTACTCTGCAGGCTGGCATTGGCTGCTTCACACACACATACCTTTTGGCTCTGGGAGCTTCCTAACATACCTAACCAGGCCTAGTTTGCTTCCTGACCCTCTGCAGTTTTGTAAACTACCCAACCCTGGTACCACGGCTGGGTATAGCAGTCAAGTTTTATTATGTCATGTGTGAGAAGCTTATGCAGTATTTTTTCTGTGCCTTCTTGTACTTGTAGTCTTGTTTGCTTACCTCTTTTATAGTTGCAAGGTTACAAATGCAAAGAAAAACCCTGCACTGGATGTGCGACACACACCTGAAGTATGGGAGTTTTTTAATTGGAACTTGTAATGTGAGAAGCGTTCAAGTGACTATACCATGCTCTATAGGAACAGTCTCATATGAATGAAAATATTAACGGGCCAGGGCATGAAAATCTGTCCAACAGCGTCACTAAATTAACTTTCGTGAAAACCACGGTTAAAGCATTCTCCTATATTTGAGGATTGCAGTATGGCAGATTGTGTTTTTAAAGTTGAATGCTGGTCCCCAACATATGAGCAGCAATGCTTAGGTTCCTTGACCAGGGTAGCCCCCTCGTATCGTATTCTGCACCTAGGGAATAGTGCATAAATCTCTTAGATAATGAGGTTCTGTTTTGAGTCATATAAGGGTTTGTGTGTGAAGAAGAGGGCCTTAAACACATTTTTTTTGTTTAGCTCAATGCCAATATAGAAATGTAATGTTCACAAAGACAGAGATGGAATCCTTCCTTTTTGGATTTAAAATTGGCATGGCTGCCACCTTTTGAACCATTTTTAATTTTTTAGTGAACTTTTAATGACAGTTCAGGTAGATAGCCTTACAGTAGAGTAGCCTCATAGAGAAAAACATTAACAATGTGCATGTGATAAGACAAAGTAAAAAAGTATATAATACGTTTCTGAGTGCGTAGCTGGAATATACCTTGCCACGGTTTTAAATGCAAAAACAATAAGGTGATGGATGAAATTCTTGAATTAATTTCTGGTAATTGCTTGGGCCGCATCCCAAAGTATCTTTTTTTGCCTACTATGCCACCTCAGTTTGGAATAAAGCTGTACCTAACTGATGAGCCCATAAATAAATAGGGCGAAACCGGTCCTTGGTTGATTGTGTTCCGGTTGAGGGAGGACCTGCTCAGCAGTTCGGGCTGGACTGTTCCAATTTGAGCAGGTTCGACAGTTTTGTATATAGCTAGGTCTAAACTGAGGTGACACTGTGTGCAAAGTAACAGTGGATTGGGATGCGGCCCAAGTAATTACCAGTAGCTGAGATTAATTCAAGCATTCCACCCATCACTTTTTTGTACACTTTGCTGCGATGTTAAAGCTCATCAGGCCCGGATATGATCTATAGTCGTCACAGTTCTGGGAAAGCTTATAAATCACATCTGACCCTGATGTGGTCTAACACTGCAACAAAGCGTGGGTATGGGTAGCTTCCCAACCCTACTGTCAGTCCTGGGAAATGCTTTTCAACCACATAGCCAGGCCTGGGGTTGGTGGTGGTGCGGGGCTTGGATAGCTTCTTGGCCTATAACCTGTGTACTCTAGTATGGACGCAAACACATGGGGTGCTTCTCCAACCCTGCAACCAAACCTGTGGAGCTTCTCTGTCTTATATTCTTTCCTAAAGGGCATGAACACATGCAGCCTGCTTTGGAAGCTTCTTAACACACACACAAACATTTAGAAATCTATGACAATGTGTTTCACAAGGAAAAGTGTAAAGTGACAAGATCACCACCCATGCACATTTTCTGCGTGGAAGTCTAAGTTTGGAGGAAATACTCTTCTGTAAGGATAATATTTCACATTCCTCACAGAATTTCTATGTATGAAACAGGGTAATTGGTACTTTAAAGAACCTTATCTAAAAACTTTACAGCGTCAATACATCATGTTCTAGTTGCCACACATTATTTGAGAGCTCCTAGGTGCATTCTAGCTCCGGACTCTAATAATAGTAAAAAATAATTTATGGACTGCTGACGTGGGGTGGGAGGGGCAATAAAATAGAAACAGATCTCTTTCTGCTGCCAGAATGTTTTCTTGTCTCCTAATCTGCATCATTCCTCATTAGAGGGTCTATGTCCATCAAGAGGGATTTCAATGATCTTAAGTTGCAAGCGTCCCTTACCAAATCAACCTATCAATCAGACATTTAATTTATTGGTTGATAAAAACCACACATGTAAAACCAATATAATGCATATAAAATCAATAATTCTGTACTTCAGGCCTTTTAAGCACCAATGTGCCCATCACAAGCGCATAGAGCCAGACCTAAATACATGCCATACACAGACAAATAAGCTAGCAATCAATTTGTCTCATTGTTCAAACAACAGTTTAAAAATGTGGAGATTTTGACTAATTTAAAACCATTGGCCTTCCTATATTGTGTAAGTGGGGCCAGGGAAATCACAGAAAGTACATTATAAAATACGGAAATAAGTATGTGATCACAAAGAATCGTACTGGCTGGAGAACATGCAAATATCCAAGGCTTAATGTGCAAGGGGGCAAAAACGGAGTAAATATTTTTGAGATGTTACCTCATCTTGCGTCCTCTGCCAAGGGTGAGCTCACAAAACATTGTCAAAATGTTTAATGCAAACATCAACACTACTGAGCAAAAAGGCATTATCAGGATGCTTAAAGGGTGCATTAACACAATTGTGCAATGAGGCTTAGGCAGTTTGAACCTATTAAAAAGCTTCCTCCCACCTGCCGTGTGAAAGTTTATCTGCACAATGCTTTATCAAAAGGGCCTAGTGCTATGAGCTTGGAGCAGTTGTACAGCATACATAGTGCAGCTGTGCAAAAAAGCATTGTCAAAGTGTTTGGCAGAAGCATTGACAGGACTGTGCAAAAAGGCAAACTTGTACCACACTCATTTCAGCCTCGTCGGCTTGGTTGCGTGGTGCAAATATTGATGCAGCTGTGTAAAGGTAGCATTTACTGTGGAATCAGAGCATCCAGTGGTAAGCAGAAATGAGGCCATGCCTCATGATTGTTACCTGACCGATCGTTTAATTGGTGATTGATAGCGACTCCAGGGTAGGGATCAATAATTCTCTTTTTCTATCCCTAGCAACCCCTCATGAATTAAAAGTGTTCTATAAAACACTTTCTAACCCATGGACAACATTCATGTTAGGATTGTAATCTGTTTGTCAAAATTGCAAAAAACTGCACTAGTTGAATGTTCAGCATAGCATTCTGTGGATTTAAAGCCTCTTCGGCCGCAATCCAGCAGGTTCGAGCATCTAAAGCTAAGAACTCCTTATACAGTAATGACCGCCGGTGTACTAGCAGATTAGGGCACACACCCAGTACATGTACATTTTGCCTGATGACACAAGAGGCACAATGCATCTTGCGTTTGGGCCTTCTTCTTCCCACTTTGGGACAAAATCGAGTGTTGGAAGGGGTCCAAGTCACATCTTTATCAGTTCCCTCTTAATTGTCAATGAGAGTGCTGCCTCGAAACAGGACTGATCCTTGCTTATGTTATATGAGTTTATTACGAACCACCTATGCAATCGTTTTGTCAGTGTCGCTTTTTCTTCCCAGCTGCTTTTCTGCTGAATGCATTTGTTCACACATTTCTTTAAAGTATAGTCAATTCAATAAACTTTATTCGGTTTAAAAGTGTAAACCATAAAAGTTACGCAACAAAAATACAATATAAGTGACAGTGCATTGTTAAAAAGATATCCAGAACAGCAAAAACACGTGAATAAATAATTAAAAAACCTGGGAGACACTCATTACTGGTCCATATAATGTCTACAGTTGACAGTTGCTTTTAAAAAACCCACAATAAAAAATATACAGTCCTCTTTCAATAATTGGAGTTACACCAATGCAAGTCGAATCTGCCTGAAGTTCAATCTTTTTAAAAGAGGAACAGGGTAGCTTTTGCAAGGGAATTCATACAGTTGACATAAAAACATAAAATGCAGCATGTCCTGAGGAGACTTTCTGTCGCAGCCGCAGGGAGCTGCCACTGTACCTGTAGTAAAACATTTAGGTCTGGCAAGCAGGAGGTAAAATAGGTTCAATCGAAACCTGGTTAAAAGGAATTTTTCGTGCGTGGACAATGACCCCATAAGATAAGGCTCAGCTCACGGGCTTGTTTTGAGCATTATGTATGCCCGCACCCTTGGTTTCTGTACCTCCTTTGCTTCTCTATCCAGGTTTCTACCTGTCAAGAAGGCGGTTTTAATTTCCTCCACATCTCTCTTAGTAATGTTTTCCGGGTTAGAGAATAAAACCCCCGCCCTAACCTATCAAGCTTTTCCTTGCCATACCTCAGCCACGGAATACGAGCTGAGTTGTCAAGTAACATGCAATCTTTTATAATCAAGTTAGTCAGCGGGAGGTCTGGGTTCAGCCAACACTTTAACCAAAAAATCAGTGGACGTAGGGAAAATGCATCATTTACATACGGGACCCCCAATTCCTCGTGAACCGCTAGATTGGATGTACCTCGTGGAACACACAAAAGCCGTTTCAGGAAATCGTTTTCCTCTATTTAGAGGGATTCTCCCACATTGTATCCCCAAATTTTGCTGCCATATGAAGCTATGGCCAGGCTTTTAGCCTGGTACACTTGAAGCATAGCTCCGGTGGGTTTCTTCCCTAATTTGGAAGCAAAATTGAAGACTGCTGCATTCGCCCTGACAACATCCCCTTTTTTTCCATACTAGTGGGCCCCAATTAAGCTTGTTGTTGAAGAGGACCCCTAAATATGAGAACACATTTGTGTGGGGAATTTTTGAGTCTCCCACTCTAATTTGAAAATTCTTCTTTGCCGGCTTCCCCACTTGCATAACGTAGGATTTGGCATTATTAATTGCCAGATGCCTGTCAGACATAAATCCTGCGAAGGCGGTTAGCAGTAATTGTAAACCCCTTTTGGTCCTGGATATGAGGACCGCGTTATCCTCATGTAACATGACGGGGATCCCTCGCCTTCCTACCCTTGGACTGTCAGCCCCAGATGCATGTAAAACGTTATCCAATTCATTAATATAAAATTAAAATAAAAAAGGAGCCAGTGTACAGCCTTGCCGGACTCCCTTATTTATGTTAAAATCCCTCGTAACACGCAGGTCTTGTGAGAACCTAACATTGGCTTTGGTTGACTTATGTAAGTCCTCCAAAAAATGTACAATACTGGTCTCCACGCCCATTGCCCTCATGGACTGCCAAAGCTTATTCCTATTGACACAATCAGAATCTGATGACAAGTCCATGAAGGCAAGGTGAATAGTCCCAGGGCGAGCGATGGTGTATTTACTCCGTATTAGGTAAAGGTTAAAACATTGGGCAACTGTAGACCATCCCTGTCGAAACCCATACTGAGCTTCCGACAGTATCCTCTTATCCTCTGCCCAGGATGATACTCTTTGAAGGAGGACCCTACCCACCACTTTTACCACTGACTCTATAAGTGAAATGGGTCTTTAACAGTTAGGGCTGCCTCTATCACCTTTTTTAAAAACAGGGACTATTGTAGAGGTTGCCCAGGACGGAGGACATCAGTACTGAGCCGCTGCATTAAAAACGGACTCCAATATCTGTGCCCAAAAGGAGGGGTCTGCCTTAAAAGATCTGGGGGGATCCCGTCAGGACCGTGTGCTTTTCCAGCAGTTAGACCTATTATGCCTTCCTGAATCTCACCCCTCTCAAATGTTAGAGCTGCCTCCTGAATACCATGAGGAGTTCCTTGCTTGTGCTCAGGCAGGCAGTCAAACATGAGTTCAAAATATGATTCTCACTCTTCCTCAGCTATGTGACAATCGAGCCCCCCCGTCCTGATCAAACAGTGGTTTGTTGATCACACTCCAAACCTTCGAACTGCTTCTGAGAGTGCCAGGATCCAGCAACTCCCTCCATGCTTCCTCCATCAATGTACCCTTTTGTACTGTGAGGGCCAACTTATATTCCCTACGGCAAGCTATAACATCGGCTTACACTCTTGGTTTAAATGCCAGAACTTCCCTAAGCCTCCTAGCTGCTTTAGAGCAGTGGGTGTCGAACCATCTGGAGCCGGCCACGTATAGTCACTCTTATTCAGTTTCCATAAGTCTAGGATGCCAAGATTCGGTATACTTTCCTGTAGTTATTTGGTAAACTTACCTTTCCCCCTTGTCAGGTTTATCTCTGCACAACAAGTTTAGCCAGTGATCCCCCTGGGCACTCCCCAGTCGATGACAGCACTTCATGAAGGCCCCTTGCCTGGAAACCGATTGTTTTACCAAGGCAAATTCCAATCTTACTTGGGTGGGGGAGGCTGACTTTGGACTCTGAAACGCTCATTTATACGGTTGTATTGCAAGCTTCTCCAACAGGTCCGCTTCTTCCCCCAGCATTATTTCGCCTCCATATGATAACGTTGGAATCAGTTTTGATTTGATCATTGTTATCAGTGCCTTTAGATTGGCCCCACAGACTTTTCCTCAGGTTTGAGAAGACAAAGTTTAGGGGCTCAGTTTTTGCAATGATAGCCTTTGTTGTGCAGCAAAGGAATTTTGCGAGTCCAATTTCAACCCTAGGTACATGTATGTTGTAACTTCGTCTATGTTGGATGCGTTCATCGTCATTTCCCATTTTTTGCTATTCTTCGTTTCAGCGGTATAACTTTAGTGTTTTTGGAGGTTGAGTTCCAACTGGTTATTTACTGAGTACTCAACACGCCTGTTGATCAGCCTCTGAAGGCCCATACGAGTATTGCTTAACAATAGCAGATCGTCTGATTACAGGATGTTGTTACTCAGCTGTTGAGACCCGAGGCTTGGTGCATGCAACACCACTTCTGCCAGGGAGGATGAGAGATCCCATACAAAAAGATTGAACAACAGCGGTCCCAATACACATTCCGGTTTCAAGCCAATGGAGGTGTTAATCTTTCTGGACAATTGGTGTCTGTTCCCACCTTGATCTTTACCCAGGTTTTGTGTATTACAGCTGGATGGCTCTTAAACATTTTTGTGTAATTTCCCTGGGTAATAGTTTTTCCCAGAGGAGACCTTGAGGGATGCAGTCAAAGACCGCTTTTAAGTCCACGAAACACATAAATAGCAGTGTCCGGGTGTCACACACTCTTTTTATTATGAGCCCCACAGCCATTAAGTTGGTGGTGTGTCCTTGCTTTTTAGTGAACCACGTTAGGTTCATTGCCAGCCGTTTTGCCTATTTTGCCCACTCCTGTAGATTTTGCAGTAGCAGTGCTGAGAAAAAATGGAGGTCGACATCGAACAAAGATATTAACCTGTAGTTGCTTAGGGATGTGGCTACCCTGCCTTTGAAGTTTGGGTGGATCACTGAGCCTCCAGCTTTCTGGAATGCTTTCCGTCAGCAGTATTTGCTTGAACATCGAACTCAGGAAACCAGCCCAGGTGGTAGCATTGTGCTTTAGGATTGGAGTAGGTATGCGATTAGGACCATGTACACAGTTGGAGCGTGAGTTCTCAATTATTTTTTACCAAGGACCCCATTTAATGATCTAAGGGTTCGTTGAGTAGTCTAGAGTGGCACCATTGCTGTTTGTTTTCAGGGTCACCAGCTTGTGTGGGCTTGTGCTGTGTTCTTTTTCATGTGGGATCAGACCTGGTCTGGGGACAGAATGATCATCTTTACTTGCCTTATAATGTGTTTGTAGGTATTTAATCAGTTCTTCCTTGCTTATATTAGCATTGTTTGCTGCCCGGGGGCCCTTATCAAGCTCGTTGAGTAGTTTCCAGATGCTTCCATGATCGTTCCGTTTGGAGAAGTAAAGTAGCTTTGCCCACAATGCTTCTGATCTATTTCTTTAGCAGCCATATTGCCTTTTGTAGTCTCTTATGCTCCCTTCATAGGCACTCTAGTAATACTGAGTCCTGTGGTGAGCACATCATTTGACAGAGCACTTTGTTAATCCTTCACCTGTTAAGACGAACTGGTTTTGGCTGGTTGATTAAACTTTTTTGAGAGATGGTTTTAATCTTCTCCTGATTGTTGGCCAGGTATCTTACTGCTAGGGTCTCTGAGAGGCTCTTTATCACTTTATTGGGTCCTCCCTTCTGGATAATATTTCCTTCAGGATTCCCTCCGCCTCGCTTGCCAAGCCTTCAATATTATCTGGGTTCCATTTGAGGCAGATTGAGCTTCAACCTGCACTGTCCAAAGTTTTGCAGGTGATGGTCACTCTCCAGTCTGTGCTCAATTTTAAAATCAACTAGTGCACCATACAGACTAGTGCTCACCATCGTGTAATCAAGGTAGGAGATCATTTTGAAGGAGTGCCTTTGTACAGGCAGGTTCGAATGTACCCCGGGAGGCGTCCATTAAGTATTACCAGATCAGCTGCTTCACAAGCCTTTAGTAATCTTTTCCCAAGGTTGTCATGGTGTCTATGCAGGCAGCACCCATAACTACTCATTGCCTCCTGCATGAGTGTCTTGAAAAAGGTTCAGGTTAAAATTTCCGGTAATTGTCATTTTTGCCATCTGTTTATCTCTGTTCAATTCCAGGAGCATTTAGATCAGCTTCTCCACTATTACATTTTTTTTTTTACTAACAATTTTATTAACTTGAGAGTACAGAGTCATCCTGGCAATATCATATTACACTTCAAAACATGGTAAATAATAATACATCGATAGGCATGTGTTGCATAAAGTAAACATTTGGAGGAATATTTTTCAGCTCGTCTGCACATCACCATATCTTCTGTCGATGACGTACATATCTCCCCCTGAAGGCGTTCCACCCCCCACTTTTTGTCCGACTTCTTGGGACAGCCCCGCAATTTTTAGACCTCCTTTTCCGCAATCACGCATCCATCCATCTCCGCCACCCATCCAATCATCGAGGGTCATTTATCTGATCCCCAGATCGTAGCTATGGCCCTCTTAACCAACAAGTACCTTAATGCCACCCATTGTTGCTCGATATCTGTCAAGTCAGTAGGTTCCCATATATTCAATATTCCTAACTGTGGCGACAATTGCAGCTGTTTGCCCAGTGTATCCTTTATTTTTTGGGCCGCGTTATTCCATATACGGCGAACCTCTGGACTGTCCCACAAAATTTGATAAAAGGTGCCATTCTGCCCACACCGTCTAAGGCAGAGTGCATCTGCTCGGTTGCCTATTCTAGCCAGCAGAATCCCTGAGAGATAGGTCCTGTGTAGGATTTTTAATTGGATAAGGCGGAAGCAGTGGTTTATCACTGTTTCTCTGGCGGACATTGATGCGGTCTACCAGGCATCTTGGTCTAGTAGCCCTACATCTTTTTGCCATTTTTCCCAAAGCATCTGAAAGGAGTCGGGTATGTTGTTGCATATTCGATATGTGTAGGAGATTGCGTTTGTTGGAAGTGGTTCTGAAAGTAGTCGGTCCTCTAAAGGGGAAGAGTCTGGCAGGGAGAATACATCCAGTATGTTTGTGAGAAGGGGGTGTCTAATTTGTAAATATCTAAAAATTTCACCCGGTGCAAGTGTGTGTTTGGATTGCAGTTCCTTGAAGGTGAGAAGTTTGCCCTTGTGTAATAAGTCTCCTATATTAGTAATACCAATGGTATTCCATTTATCAAAGCCTTCATGGTGACAAAGTAGACCCAATCGTTGAGAGGCCAGAGGGGTGTGCTTTAGTGAATCTGCCCTTCCATCCCAGGCGCTTGGTGGCCTGGTACCATACAGTTACTGTTTGCGACATAGGCCCCAGGTAGCGGCCTTTTCGGGCCTTACAATAGAGGCCTCCTAAGTAACCCTCCTGTCCTGTTTGATAGCGTTTTAAATGAAATGCCAGGTTAGATGGGGAGCCATGAATCCATTGGTTAGTGGCTAATCATTGTGTGGCCCAGTGATATAGGCGCAAATCTGGGAGGGCAATTTCCCCATCATACCATCCGTTTGTCAGTTTCTGGAGAGCAATGTGAGGTGCACCCCCATCCCACAACAAGGCATGGAACTCCCCTTCAATGGCAGTAAGGTAGGAGTTGGCGACTGGGAATGGACAGTTCTGGAGCACATATAAGAATCGAGGGAGTAAAAGCATTTTAAAGAGGGCAGCCCTGCCCAGGAGAGACAGAGGCAGTGACCTCCAATGTTTGACATCCTCTTGTAGCCGTCTAAGGGTGCCCAGAAGATTTTCATCGTAAAATACGTTCGAGCCGGTTGTGATGTAGATCCCCAAATATTTGAAGCCCCCAATGGCAATCTCAATCGCATATCCACGGGGTAGGCGAGGTGGTTGGCCGTGCAATAAGTACAGTACCGACTTAGACCAGTTGATGGTATACCCGGAATATTTACCAAAATTTGTAATGACCTGAAGCAGACTGTTCATTGATGTCCGCGGGGATGCCAAATAGATCAAAATTTTGTCAGCATATAGTGAGATTTTATCTTCCGTATCTTTGCTCCAGCGCTGTCCACGTATCGAGACATCTCGTCTTACCCAGTGCGCTAAGGGCTCGAGAGTCAGCGCGAATAACAGGGGGGATAGGGGACATCAGCTCGTTGGTTGGTGTTTTGTCCTTTATTGTTGTGGGCATCTGGCTGCTTTCCCACTCGACGCCAGCCCTCCAGCCATTCCCATGCTTCTTCCGGGGACGGAAAAAAACATATTTTCCCATCGGATTCCACTTGAAGTTTGGCAGGAACATCATGGAGTATTTGATGTCTTTATCACGTAGGGATTTTTTGACCGCCGTAAAGCTGCGTCTCTGCGCTTGGACCTTAATAGTAAAGTACGGGAAGAAGGTGATATTTGTGTTATCCACAGTTACCGTTGGGCCAGCCCGCGCCGTCTGCAAGATTACGCCCCGGTCTCGGAAGTTAAAGACTCTAGCTATTATAGGTCTGGGGGGTCTTGTGCCCCCCAGGAACTCTGTGGACCCTTGCGATGGAAAGTAGCTAGAGAGGCATTTAGGTTGGAGTTTGTTGGTGACCAGGTCCTCTACAAAGAGGTCCACGGCTTGCCCCTCCGATCTTTCAGGTACGCCCAGGATATGGAAGTTGTTCCGCTGTGTCTTCCCTTCGTAATCGTCCTGGAGCTCCTCCATCCCTTTCTGATTGTCTTGTAACTGAGTTACTTGTTGTTGCAGAGTGGAGGTGTCGGACACAAGAGCTTTCATTGTGGTTTCTACGTTCTTGACTCTGAAGTCCATTTTCTTGAGGTCCGCTCTTAGGAGGGTCACCTCTATGTTCTCCAAGTCTGTTCGGGGCTCCAGCGAGGTCCGAACACCTGCTATTGCCTCCATGACATCTTCTAGAGTAAGAGTCTTGACCGGGGGCGAGGTTGTGAAGTTTTGTCTTCTCCTGACGTTGCATCTGGGTCTTCAACCTGTTGGACCAGGCGATCTTCGCCAGCTGCTTCTGTGTTTGGGATTTTAGACCTCTATTCATTGCCATCTTGAGCTTGCAGGAGTTTAGTGGGGTGTGAGGATATGTGGGGACTCACCGGTAGTTGCCACCACCTGCACGGAGAAAAGAATTTATCCTCCGCCGGCCTGTCGGTGTTCTAGATGAGCCCTCCAAGGGGGACGGATTAGTCTCAATTCCCGGCAGCAGGAGGATGCAGCCCCCCTCTGTGAGCACTATGTCTGGGGCCTGTATGTCGCGATGGGTGGCAGTCCGTACAGCAGGTAGTGAGCAGGACACTTCCCCATTCGGCCGCGCCGGAGGGAGCCTCTATAGTTTCAGCCTTGGTGTGTGGCGAGGTCTGTCAATTCAGGGCGTAGAGCTCCTCTCTGGATATGGTGTCAATTTCCTGGGGTGCCCCATGCAGGGGTCAGAAAGTCGCCTCTGTTCCCCCTAGCAATGCCGCTGTGGCCACAGTTCAATAGATGGGAAGAGAGGCTGGCATCCGGTTGCAGAGTTTTCCCCCTGTAGTAGTGTAGAATTGGGATGATGTGGCGTAAATGTATGTAGGCCACGAAGCAGGGGTCTTAATCTCCGGGGTCACCAGAAGTCAGCGCGCCTCCCACACAAGCGTCTCACTGAGGATTATGGTCATGCAATGCGGAGGGCACCAGGGTTACAACACTGGGTATGTCGCCCCCCCCGGGCTTCAGGTGCCTGCCCGGAACACACAGTAAGGAGGGGGGGGGTGATCATTTCACTGCTGCCTCAATTTTCGTCCTTCCACGCAGCACCTCACAGCTCGTTGCAGCGGACCGAGGTGGCCCCAGGGCACATCTATTTCCCCCCTGGCGCCGCGTCTTCCCTCCTCACCTGCGGTGTCAGTTGGCCCCCGAGGGACAATCCGGATCTATGGAGGACTCGACGACGGCTCGGGCAGACCGCGGCACTGCGGACCTCTCCCCGTGCGCTAGTCGACTCCGTCCCCGCCACTCTTGGGTCACTGTAGTGAGTGATCACCTCTGTGCTCGGTCGCGCATGAACCTTCGGTCTCCTCAAGCCGTACCCGGAGGTTCCCGACGAGTCCGCAGTTTGATTAGGCGTGTTCCGCTGCTTCTAGGTCTCCTCCACCGATACTGCAGCCACAGTCGGCTATGGTATTTCTTCAGGCCGCCATCTTGAGGATTCTGAACTTTCTGAATCACCCTCTGATTGTAGCGTCCGCGATGGTGTTGCTGGAAATATGAACAGTGCGCTAGTTGTGGAACGGGTTAGGAGGAGAGTCCCGACCTCAAAGGGGAATCTACCTCCAAGCATGTGATGATAATGACGGATTTTTGGGCGAGGGTTACGGAGCCGCTTCAGAGAGAGACCATTCCAGGCGGTCGCTAGCCACACCCCCCTGTATCTTCTCCACTATTTTTTATGTTTTTCTCTTAGATTAATATAAATATTAATCAGGACCAATGAAGTTGCAGACTGCTTGTCCCATCCCTCCAAACGTAGATCCAGTAGCCAGGGTTCTTCTATATCTAGTGGTGTAGCCTTTATGGATAGTTTTGAGTTCACATAGGTTGTTAACCTGCCTTTTGCCCTTCCGTGGGTGCTACTTTCAAGTGCCCATCTGTTGAATTCAATTACCCCAATTAACGGAATGCTGATTTGCGCCCAAGTCTCCTGCACTGAAATCATGTCATACTTCTCAAGATATTCCATCATTGTAGCATGTTCGATTTTAGTGGCGTGTCCCTCCAGATTCCAGGCACAGATATTCAGCTTGTTGTGTGTTTTTTGTATGATGCCTCAAAAGATTCCCGTTTCAGTCTTCACAGCCCTCCCCATTTAGAACCAATGGTAACCAGCTCCATTTGTCTGGTACACTATGTTTGGAGTCTTGTTCAGACCCAAAGCCTTCCCCTGTTTGCAAATCTGCTGCTTGAATCTTCAACCGAGACCCCCGTGGACACGGACCAACCCACTGCACCTTTCAGAACTGTGGGTACCTGTTGGGTCCAACCTTTGTGTTGTCTCAAAGGGGGTGACGTGGTATCCAGTGTCCCTTGTTGGTTGGTTGATTTTAAGACCGGAGCAGGGCCGGATAGCACCCCTCCGGATGTGTACTATTTTTATGCCCCAGCTCTCTAGCATCTCCTTACAGGCCATGACTTTGAATCAGATCTGCGGGCAATTGAACATAACAAGTGTGGGTTCAGATACTTGCTTTTTGCTGGGTGCCAAGAATTTCATGGAAAGGATGTCATGGGATTCGACTTCTGCCAGGCCCGACAAGCCCTTTATTAGCTTTAATATGTTTGTGTAATTTAGGATATCATAAGGGCCTCTGGTTCTGTATTCTGAGATCCACAGTAAGCTTGCTTATGTTTCTGAGTAGGCAGCAGAAGCCCCAATGCTCTCTGAAATATTTCTAGATGGAATTGTATTCTGTTCTCGTGTACCACCCCCATGAGTGATTACATTTGTCACATGGTGCGCCATCTTCAGTTCTGGGTATCCTTCACACAGGCTGCAGATTGACTTAGAACTACAGTTTATTCTCATATCATCCATAGTTAGTGGTCCGGCGCCATTCTTGGGCTGGACCAGGGTCAGAGGCATAGTCCTGCTGGGGACTGATCTTCCTCCTTTCTGTACTGTCTGTTTCATTTGTTAGGCCTCCCAGCCTGCCAGGGGTGTTACTGTTCTGTGCCGATCTCCTGTTTGTGGGAGTAGGTACTGCCTCTTCCTTCCTTTTTATGACAGTATCTTTAGTGCCGCCACTAGGGTCATTCTCGGCCTATAGCTGACCTTCTTTGCCCAGGACCGGTCAAAACAGCAGTTGGTGCTGGAAGGGCGCACCCATTTCCCAGTGCTCTCCAAACTCTTGATGCTCATCTCCTGTTTCCCCTTGCTTGGCCTCCATTGTGGTAGGCTAGAAAGAAGGGGACCCCCAATCAGAGGTCAGAGGGGAAGAAGCGTTACTAAAGAAAACAATTAAAACCTGCCACCTTGATTTATACAAAGGTCCTATGCTAGGATCCTAGAATATAGGCAACAATTCGGAGCAACCATCCAGAGAGAGAAATGACATCCAACCTGACAATGTATAGATGTATTGGTTTGTATATTTTATTCACATTATTTAGTTTTTTTAAATATATAAGAAAAATACATATATATATCTGTTACACAAATAGATAAAAATTCAATAATCAAGACAAGTGCACAGATTTATATTCCCAGTGCATAATCGCGAATCCCACAACACTCCAAATATCTTTTAACCAGTCATACTCATACATTCAAATCCCAGACATACCTCATATTGCACATTCATGTTCAACCACACAAGCATATACAAGCCGCACGATGAATAGACAACTGTTGGAATAGAATTGTCATAGATGTACAACAGGGGACTCAAGAGAATTGATAGGACTGTACAGGTGACACACAATCCTATAGCCCACACTTGCAACGGCAACGCGCGTTTCGGTGTATGGCCCGGCAGGGCCGCACCTTCATCAGGGCAGGAAAATTTATATCACAGGGTGGGGGGCAATTCAACTCAATAAATCAGGTCCACGCTATATAGAGTTAGTTTTAGTCATGGTAGGTTCTGGGTAACAGCGATTTTTTCGACAGGGAGTGTCCCAAATAGATAATAGTTTAGAGTTAATTAAATCCGGCAGCGGGTGTAGTGTGGAGGGTCAGTCGCACTGTCCACTGGGTATTCTGCCTTGTATTCAGAAGGACCAGCAGCTCTTTCCTGTTCCACATGCACTTCCTCTACTGAAAAAATCAGAATACTTGTGGCTTTGGTCTGTATTCCTTGTCTCTGTGATACAGTTGCGATTATTGCTCGTCTCACCCTGGGCTTGCTTGCAGACACCATCCGTGGCCGTCGTGGCTGTTATGGCTGTCATGGCTATCGTGGGGCTAACCTCAGCCTCCTCCTCGATTTCTCCCGACATCATCTTCATGACACTATTTGGCCTTGGTGTCTCCAATAGGCTGTCTCTCCATTTACTTTCCCACTGGGTGGTTTGCATGCTTATACTATTTTTTCCTGAGCACATGAACACCAGTCTCACTGATCTCTGACCTTTAGCCTTTGGCCTGGAAACACAACTACAGCTGACCAAGCCTTTTTAGCCTTTTTGCTGGCCGGTTAGGACTGGGGCTTGTTATGCTTATGTCTTTTTGAAATCTTGCAGCTTGAGGCTTATGGCTTTATGGCTATCTGGCAGGTTTTTGAAGAGGGGTAGATAAGGTGAAGTAATCCTGTGGATCGTACTCCAAGTCTAGCTCTTGTTCTGACACTTCTCCGCCTTTTATTCTGGGTTATCAGTTGTTTATGCCTTTCCGCCTTACTGCTTGCCTTTACTTATTTAGAAACTTGTGCTTCTTGCTGCTCTTTGTATTTTTTTTACCCTTTACCCCTGATCCACCTAGATCGGGTGCTGCCTGTGCCTCCTCTGCGTTTCCTTCTATGTCTACACTCTGCCTTTGGCCAGGTGAGGTGAGGTGGAGGGGGCGTTACCTCTGCTGCTCCGATCCCCCAGATGCCGTCTCTACTCTTCTTTTTATCCCAGAGCCACAAACCGCACCTGATCCTAGGTGGGGCCGCTTCTGTGTCTATGGAGGCACGCCCGGGCTGCAACACTAACCACAGCTCTCCTCATGAACCCTCACATACTTGCTGCTCAACTCTTGGCTTGGTGCACTTCTCACTGCTCACAGTGACTCTCGGCGTTGGCCGTAGGGTCCATAAGTGGGCTCTGCCAGGCATCTGTGGGACAGCCGACACCGGTGCACACCGGCGCTGTCCCCAGGCTCCCTCCGGCTATGTTCTTCCTGGCACCTGGACCCTGGTCTTTGTGGTGTTCCTCTGGGCCACGCTCTGTCTCTTCATGGTCCTAGGCTGAGCCTGGCCGGCTGCCTTTTTGGCTCTGTGCCCCCCGTGGCACCCGACCTTTCCTGGCCGTTTTAGCACTGTTGAGCATGGCGCCCTCGCGGTGCTCTGCTCCGGCTAGCGGGGTTGGCCGGGGTTGACAAACTCGTCTCAGGACCTCTCCGTGATGGGCCTTTGGGCAGCCTCTGGTCCAAGGACAGGAGCTTTGCTCGCAGCATACCTCATGCTACCGCAACCAAGCCTCCTCCTCCTCCACCAGCCACTTGCAACTTGCGATACGTTATGTCTGGTCTCCAGTCAAGAAGCTTCCTTCACCGAACTGTTGAAGTTGAAGGTGAAGTTTTGAGGTTAGGTATTGTCCTTCACCATGTTAAAATCTGGTAGGAGCTTCCTTGAAAAGGTCAGGGACGAGAGGGAAGAAATGTAGATTGTAAAATTGGGGGGTTTCCTGAGGTGGAGAAGATTCATAAGGGGTATGAGGATGCGAACCCATGCTCACTGTGTTGCCTCCTTAGGGGAATGAGCAACACACTGGAAGCTTTCCATGCTTGTGCTGCGATGTTTACTTTGTTGTACACTGCTGCGCTACTTTCTCTTTTTTTTCCAGCACTAGATGCCCAACATAGTACTTCTCTATCAAGTGGTTTCTGATAAAATAAATTGTTTATTTTTGAACACGGTGTCTTCATGCCTTCTAATTCTTGAAAGCTTTGTTGGTTTGTCATTGGATTACCTCAGTTACCTTTCATATAAACATAGTTAGGCCATAAAACACAAAGTAGATATTTAATACCAAAGTCCATAGACCTTTTCTTGCTGTGCTTCTTTTAAAAACTGTAATGCTTCTGCAGAGCAATGTTGCGTTAACAGACTAAAAATACTTTAAATGGTTCTCTGTTTTATGGAAGGCCATTTTCATTTCTATGAAGCAAAAGGGGAACGTTTTCCAGGTACATACGTGGCATAACCGAGAGTTAATATGTGCTCAAATTTTGACAATCTAAATATGGGTGTCTGCATGTGGCTTGTTTGCACAGATTTCTGCATGTTCATGGGTACTTATTGTCTGCTAGTATTTGCTCTTTGAGCAGTGCAAAAAGGAAAAATAAAACGATAATAACACAATGTTATTATCATTTTATTTTCTCGTACTGAGGCAGTTTTACAGGGCGGTCGTCACAGCCAACAGGGGGAGAAGTGATTGGTGCAGTTAAGTGCGCATGACAGTTTGACACTTGTTTGGCACTTAGGCAGGGAGTGGGAGGCTGTGCATGTTCTCCATCCAGGCTGTGCAAGAAAGCCAGGTGGAGAACATGCTAAGTGCGCATGACTGTATGGCCGGCCCAAGACGGCAGGCCAAGCCGTCATGCGCACTTAAGTGCACCAACCACTCCTCCCCTGCTAGCTGTGACGACAGCCCAGCCCCACCCCGTAGAACTGCCTCAGTACGAGAAAAAAAAATTATGCTAACATTGTGTTTATTATCATTTTATTTTTCCTTTTTGCACAGCTCAAAGAGGAGTGTGGCGGCGCTCCCCCGCCTTAGCGGAGGAGCTGCTGCTGTATGTTTTGCATGGGCCGTTTTCATTCTAGCCAATACCTTTTGAAGTTATCGGGGGCCGGTCTATACTTACTCGTTCATCGATTTTGTAGACTTACACCCATTGAAGATTGCAGAAATTAGTTACTTTCTGTGAGGTGCATTCCATGGAACATTACATTTTTTATATTCACAGTACTACTAAGGTGCAGCAAATTGTGGAAATTTCTCTCTCAGATGTAAAGTTGCTCCTTTGTCTTTCTTTTAGTTTTTTCTAGCAAGTTTTGCTTTTCTTATTCTTTAGTTCATAGTTATGCACGTCGGCAAAGATCAGAATCAACATTTCTTAGTGACACAGGTTCTCTGTTGTTTTGCCCAAGCAGCATCGTACTGAAAATGGCTCCTTCTATTTCCCTGTACTGTTTGCTTGCTGATGCTTTTTCTTTTCTTCTTTTTTTTAAGTGAATATTGAGGATGCTGTTTGCATTTCAAATAAAAAATGTGTGATAACTTTGAAATGAACATCAGTCCCATTGTTATTTTTATGATGTTACACACTCAACGGGCAGGGACAGTTTATGTTTGCAATGGTGTCTTTGTTAGATGTAGCAATATGTGTATTACAGGGGCATGGTTGACATGGTTGATACTGTGGACATGGTCTCCACTGGAGTACTAAGCTAGCACCCCGGGTAAGTAATGGGGGATAGTCCTCACAGGCGCATTCGATGATGTGCGTCATTGATACACTAGAGCACTGAGTGCTGTGTGTCGGTGAAGCACTGCTTGATGCACAAATCTGAGGCACACAGCTCTGTACGTTTTATGGGAAAAGGTGACATTAATAAGTAGGTAATTCCACACTTCTCAAAGTCAGATTAGATGTCTTGAACACAGTCTTCTTCGTCATGCTACTAGACAATGGAAGTCTTAGTCACCCTAGATGTTTTTCCATGACACTTTTATTACACACTCGCGAGGTACAACAACCATACAAAATCAATGCACAATATGCTGGACATTTTTAAACCAATCTCAATTCTTCAATTTAAATAAATGTACCTATAAAACAATACAAATATTATGATAATTAGCACTGCTGTTTCCTTGCTCCGACAAGGCCATTTCTCAGCGGTGCTTGTATGTGCCATCGATAAATCGTCTATGCCTGGACTGCGTGGAACAGGATCACCCTGCAGTTGAGCAGATCTCACATGGGATCCACAATGAAGGCTGTATTTTCAGCACAGTAGGAGGATGACGCTGCCATGTCTGAGCCATCAGTGTTCCTGGTGAAGAGCTTGAGATATTCTATCGCCTACCTGCCGGACATGGTGAAGCATGACAGTGACTCCCAGCCTGCCACATCTTGCCCACCTCCCTCTGGTGGGAGAGGTGCTCTGGCTGTGGAGGCTCTCTGAAGACTTCCAGCTCTGTGCCACTGTCAGTTAAGCAGTGGAGTCAGGGCGGTGGCATTTACAGCAGCTGAGGGCGCTGGGTCCACGCTTGGGAAGGTGGCACGGGGCATCCAGATACAGAGTAGGGTTTGCATGGATTCTGTGTTTCTGGCTGCAAAACCTGTCATGACAAGAGGCTGATGCTTTTTCCACAACTAGAGCTAAGGGTGAGGTTTTGTTTTTCTTCCTTGAAGGTCATGTTGAACACCATTGGTAGAGGAGGTGCACATGCTTCTCACACACTGTAAACAACTATGTAAACATGAATCTTTACATGCAGTGTGTGCTCTCCTGTGCAGAAACCTGCTTATGGACACTAGTTTTTCAGCAAAGGCTTGCTCACCATCTGCAGCTTCCATAAAGGCTTTAATCTCCATTGCATTAAAAGTGTCAAGTCCACACATATGACTGGAGAACACCATAATCAAGAATTGCGTCTATGGGATGTGCTGGTTGCTTGAGGCTTTTTGGAGCTCATTTCCCCACAACTATGTCAAAAATAGTAGGCAGCACATTCATAATGTTTAAACAGCCCAGTGGTATAGGCTACTATGTTGCAGCAGTATATACAGATGTACTGACACAAACTTTAATCCATGTTTTTTGGAGTTTGAAGTTTGGGCTTGCAGGATTACATCATCTTTGGGGTAGTTAACTTATCACACTTAAGAACTCCTTCCCTCTAACCATCAGCACAAATATACTGAGGGCCCGATTCACAGAACTAACTTAAGACAAAATCCTAAATTTACCACCATTTTGGTATTCACAGAAGGCACTTACTCATTTTGGTATTCACAGAAGGCACTTACTCATTTCGGTATTCACAGAAGTCATTTAGTAGTCCTAAAGTTAGGAGTCCTAACTTTACTACTCCTTAACTGAGAAAATTCCTAACTTTAAGACTTTCAGCATTCACAGAAGGCATTTAGGAGTCCTAAAGTTAGGACTCCTAACTTTACTACTCCTAAACTGAGAAAAATCCTAACTTTAAGACTTTCAGTATTTACAGAAGGCATTTAGGAGTCCTAAAGTTAGGAGTCCTAACTTTAGGACTCCTAAACTGAGAAAAATCCTAACTTTAAGACTTTCGGTATTCACAGAAGGCATTTAGGATTCCTAAAGTTAGGAGTCCTAACTTTTGGACTCCTAAATGCCTTCTGTGAATACCGAAAGTCTTAAAGTTAGGATTTCTCTCAGTTTAGGAGTAGTAAAGTTAGGACTCCTAACGTTAGGACTCCTAACTGACTTCTGTGAATACCGAAATGAGTAAGTGCCTTCTGTGAATACCAAAATGGTAGTAAGTTTAAGATTTTGTCTTAAGTTAGTTCTGAGAATTGAGCCCTGAGAATGTAAGGGCTCTGCGCCTGTAGCAGCCTTTCAGGTGAAATACACACTCTTTTGACTCATTAAGTTAATACCAGTCATTAATTCTAGCAAATCCAATAGTTCTAGCTTGGCATTATTGTTCTAAGGCAGCTAAAGAAAGGCATTAGCAGATGTGCACATGTGCTTGTCTATGCTTGCACATGCTGCTAGCACATTAATGCCAGACCTGTTGCGGTGGTCAGTGCTTGTTACTTTATGCAGAAGCAAAGGCTTGCACGTGGGCAATGTTTCTTTGTCTAGTCTGGCATTGTTAATTTAGACTTTAAATCAAAATAAAAGGAGTGGTGAATGCCACAATGACCTTCATTCCCTTACGAAGTGCCCTTTGCCCTGTCTATGCACCATCCTTCCCCAGGCCACTTTTCTACGGACATGTCGAATACTGAAAGATTTGCCCTTTCTTTTATGCCCCTATGAGACACTTTAACATGCTCAGCAATTCCCATATCAATTATGGGGTAAAATGATGTGCCCCCTCTTAATGTGGCCTGCCTTAATCTGTCAGGACAGCAGGTACACTGTGGCTAACTGACAGTTGGGCCCTGATTCCGAGTTAGTCAGTTTTCTGAACCCTGCTCAAACCACTGTTTCCACAGGGTTTGGAATGCCAGGTTATGTGGTATTTACCACACCCGGTTATTATCAGGTTTGTTAAGTACTTCACCCCTTAAATTTCGGCTGATCAAACCTAAAATAATTTAACGGGGGTGTTAAACACCAACATCTGCATGTTATTCCCCTTAAACTATGTGTTATTTATCACATAAATAAAAATACTGTTCCATACACTATGTATTAATCAGGTGCACCTAAATAGTACCTTTTCCACCGACAAACTAGGACCCAGACCCTTAAAACAATACACATCTTTCTGGCATGGCTGGTAATTACCGTATAGTTTGTTACATAATTTGTAGAAGACAGTGGTAGTCAAGATGGGAACTTTACACTTTAGTGTATATTTCAAGCAAGGCAATTAGAGGTGGAAGGTTAGTGAGGGTTGGATAGCGTAGAGGGCAGCATTCATGGCATAATCTTCCTAAGATTCAAGACAACCAGTAAATGAGAAGATGTTGTCACACTACTTCCGGGTCAGCATGCTTTTAGTCTGTATTTAACCAACCGGAGCAGTTGAAACACTGCCTAAGGACGTTGCGGTTGTATGGGGTTTCTCCCTGTGAGAAGCTGGCCTGGTATATTGTATTGTATTGTAATTTCATTTATATAGCGCTTACTACCCCTGATGAGGCGTCGAAGCGCTTTTTCGCCTGGTAGCACGCTACTCCGGGACCCATAGAGGATTAGTGTTGAATTAGTATAGTGAAACATGCAAGTACATTTTAAGTGGTGGATAGGTTAGTCAGTTATTTGGATATGGAAAGATAGCAGAAGGATAGAGGAGGACAAAGGTTTGTATTTATTTATCGCTTGTTGAAGCACGCTATTCAGGAAGCCTATAAAGGATTAGTGGTGAATTAATGTGGTGAAATATGAGGTAATTGCAGTGGTGGATATTAGTCTGTTGCTTTGAGTGAGAAGGATAGCGGAGGGATAAAAGGGGAAGAAAGATTTGCATTCGTATAGCACTTGTTACCCCTGATGGGTGTTGAAGCGCTTTTCTGGCGAATAGCACGCCACTCCGGAACCTATTAAGGATTAGTGTTGAAAATTAGTATAGTACAAATATGAAATAATGTAAGTAGTAGATCTGTTATTCAGTTATTTGGGCAGTATATTAGTATAGTTGAATATGGAATTTGAATAGTGAACATGTTAGTCTGTTAATTTTGATTGAAAAGGATAGTGGAGGGATAAAAGAGTAAAGGATTTTTTATTTTTTTTATTTGTTAGGTCTTAGCAGTAGGAAGAGGCTTTTGGGTGAGTAAAAAGGAGTTTTGGAGGGGAAGAGTCAGAAAGAGAGTTTAGAAAGGTTTGTTTTAGGGGATCGGTGTAGTAAAAAGAGGTGTCAGATGATGCAAGGAGGGGTAGAGCAGGAGAGAGTCTAGAAAGGGTTATTTTGGCGATCATAGTAGTGGTATGGGGTTTGGGATAAATGAGAGTGTGGCTGTAGAGGATATATTGATAGATGTATAGGGTGAGAGCTAGGGTAGTGCTTTGGAAGGAGTAGTAGAAAGAAGTTTGAGATGAGTCAGAAGGTTGGGCTAGAAGATATATTGAGCGAAGTATAGGCTGAGAAATAGGCTAGTCTATTGGAAATGCTAAATTAGAAGAAAGTGATAAATATATAGATCCATAAGTACATTGAAAGTATATAGATGCATAAAGGAAGTAAGTATATTTAGATTAAATATATTGATAGAGGCACAGGATGAGAAATAGGGTAGTGCATTGGATATGCTTTTTTAGGAGAAAAGTAGCAGACACACAGATCCAAGTACATGGAAGGTACGTAGATGTACTGTTTGTGGGTGATGGTGTATATTTGTGGTAGTTGGGATAGTAGGGTGTGTAGATGTGGTTTGGTTGGGTTGGTGGTGCATGCTGGTACATTAATCTGTGCATAGTGTTGTGAGTGGTGTACATTTGGAGTAAGTGTGTTGCTCTGTTTGTGGATGTGGATGGTGTGGGCTGGGTATTGCTAAATGAGATAAAGGGCAGCATTTCTGGCCCTGGTCCTGGTTAGTCTCGAACAGGCTCAAACAGGCAACTATCCTTGTCCTCTCCACCATTATCCTCGATGCCCGGGTTGAGACGCCCTAACTCTGGCCTTTTTTAGCCCTAGTAATCAGGTGACCCCTTCAGCCAATGGGAACCCTATCCCTAACACTATCCAATCACAACACTAGCCCTAAAATCTAGAGCCAATAGAAGACCAGGACCTTACAGCCAATCTTAGCCCTAGTCCAAGAACCCAATCAGCTCAAAAACCCTGATCTCAGTAAAGGCCTTAGCCCTACCAGTAGCCCCAACCCAAGTCTAAGCAGCCAATGGTACAGGTAGCCCTAGTCACTACTTCCAATAGAAAGCCTAACCCTATCTTAGTCCCACAACTAGTCCAACAACCAATCACACCAGAAGCCCTAAATAGCTACTTCCAATTAAAGGTCTAACCCTAGCCCTAGTCCCACCCTACTCCCAACAACCAATAACATAGGAAGCCCTAGTCCCTACTTCCAAAGAAATCCTAACCCTAGCCCTAGTCCCAACCCTACAATGATTGAATCACAGACCCAGAAACCAATCAGATCCCTCAAATACCCAACCAATGAGGACATTAACCCTAACCCAATAGAAACACCAGATACAACCACCAATCAGTGTACACATGTGCCAACTTCTGGCGGACCATATAAGGTCCCAGTGACCTCAGACAAGGTTTGCTGGCCAGGCAGTTGGAAGCTGCTTCTCATGTTCAGAATCTCACAGGAGACAGCCAGGCTCAATACACACTTTGGACTTCTGCAGGTAAAGGCTTCACTAACTCTAAATCTAACAAATATTGTTTGAAAGAACTTTACTCACCCTGCTGGCCAAAAAACGAAGTGCACAGGCCCCAGTAAATACAGTTTAAACAGCTCACAGAAGCACCCTCTGATGTAGAATATCCCTGTTGCTGGGAGGGGGGGGCAGAGGGGCTGGCCTTACTGGCTTGTGAACACAACATGGTGGCTGGGGGTGCACTCTTTTAACACACAGGTCTTAGCACAATTTGGAGGGAAAACAGATTTTGCACCAAGGAATGAGAGAGACAAACTACAGAGGTTGGACTGCAAATCCCACAATTCAACAGGTTAAATGCAAGCACTCCTGGGCAGGGAAAACCACAAGTTTAAAACAGGTGATATAAAAGATCCAATCACAGGCAGGTCAAAACCGCAATTTTAAACTGTAACAACCACATGCAAAGACATTAATCACAAAAAGGGAAACTCGTTTTTTAAACAACTTTTGTTTTGGGAAGAGACCGCTGTAGTCTGTCTCCTTACCACTTCCTGGACTCTGCTCACTGCAATCTGGGGCACAGGGAGGTTGCAACTCACAAGATGGAGGAGAATGATTTGGGGTGCACCCAGCAAGGACTTAAGGGGCCTGGGCAGGTGTGAGAGGAGGGCTCAGACTTGCCTGGTAGCTGAATAGCCATTGGTCTGCTGGCCTGGGGGTGGGGGCTGGGCAGCTGCTTCTCCTGTTCAGAATCTCCTGCAGCAGTCCAGACAACCCTTATGGTGATTTAAGAGGTATTTGACAACCTTAGAAAGCTCTCTAAGTGGTAGCTGTGGGAGAGCAGCCTTCAGGCTTCTCCCTAAAGGAGTGTAAAGCAGCTTGTTTTACCAGAATGTAATCTTATAAGTGAAAAATAATGAAACAAGGTATTTATAAAAATATGTATTTGATATAATAATCTCTAACACATACAAATATCTCCTACCCGGAGTAATGCACAGTGCACACAATACTTTGCAAAGAAACACAGTAAATAGTACATAGTACACAGTGGCCCCAGGAAGGGGGGCCAAACCATATACTAAGAAATTGGTATAAGAACCACGACTCAGAGAAAGACAATGTTGAGAAGACGTAGACGTGTGGGGGGACCCAAGGAACCCCCCAAGGTTAGTGACTAGGAACCCCATGGAGAGCCTGTGCAGTGTGAGAACACAACCGCACACTCCGTACAAGTCTACGTGTAAGTCGCGGTTGGATTTTTAAGGATTAAGGGCCCTTCCCAGTGACCCTGAAGAAACCCTGTGGAAGACAGAAGGTTGGAGACCCACCCAAGCCTTGGATACCCTAGTACCCACGTTACTTTCACCAGGGAAGCCCAGTGCATAGGTGTGTAGTGGTGTCAGAAACCGCTGTCGAACCCAATAGAGACTTCAGGAAAGTGCCGCTGCTGAAGAAGGAGAAAGTGTCCATTGGAATCCGAAGGTGGATTCTTGTTGAGAGGTACCTGCAAGCAGTGGGGACAGAGTCTATGTCACTCAGGAGTGACCAAAAGATCTGGAAGATGAATGCACACCGATGTCGGGAGTTGCAGGAGAGTTGACGAGGACCTTGACTCTGCAGCTGTGAGGACCGGGCAATGCTGAGGAGGACCAGGAGCCATGCACGAGCTGTCCCATGAAGTTTATCTGTTAGGATAAGATCCACATCTGCATGCCGAAGAAACATTCCACGACAACAGATTTGACAAAATCCACTCTAACATCCACCTGGTCAAAAACAAAGCATGAGATGCAGCTCATACCAAGTATGCACAATATGACTCAGCTGCAGACACTCTAGACGGCAGCCTCCATAATATTTCCTTTATTGCTATTACTTTTGTTCTTTCTTATTTTTCCCCTAGTTCTTGGATTTCGAATTAAAATAAAATATCTTCTAATTTATACAGTATTCATGAATAACAAGTATACGTCAATGCTAGCAATGCTCCGGCATGTATCATATATGTAAACAGCGCTTACACGTCAACGGAAACATTCGAAAACTTGCAATAGTTGACAGGTATATGCACATAGAGGATGTAAACACAGTTAGTCAATGGAGGTAACAATACGCGCATGGAGACGAAGAAAGTAATAATCTGTACATGTATGAAGGCACACGTGCCATTATTGTATGTACGGTTGCACTCTAATGATAGGAGCTTCCATTTCTGTATTTACAGGATTGTAATACCATCACTCCCACAATGTATGACATATGTGAAACTGTATGTTTAATTGCATAAAAATCAATAAAATAAATATATTTTTTTTAAATGAAGGATTTAGAGTGTTGAGGGGTTGATGTCCGGCGGCAGCACAAACAAGCCTTGGCAAATCTACCCAACGCAGGAGCTAAAAAAGGAGCAACATCGGGACCAGCAAGGTCCAGGGGACTCACCACAACCAGGGGAGTCAGGGCAGGCCCTGAGCAATCAGGGGAGCCCAAGAGACGCAAAGGTGACCCTCAAATAGACCCACAGGCTGGAGGCACTGGATGAGCGAGAGGACCTCAAGCAGTTCACCAAAAGATGCAGGCCACAATGCACACAATACGGTGTGCTGAAGATTCTGGTTACAGGAGATGCTCGATGTTGGGGCTACTTGGAGCCCGAAGATCTTCTTGGAAGGAAGCCAACAAGCTTTTGCAACTGGAAGTTGACGCGGTGCACAGGGATTAGGTTATTGCACCCCTGCGAGGGAGAATGGTCTCAAACTTGTTGAGAGGGCAGTGCAGGCCTCGGGAGCTGTGAAAAACCACCACCTGCGTTGCAAAACCTTTCTGAGTCTGGAGGAGCTCAGGATCAGCAGACCGGCGGCTTAATTGCGGTGCCTGCAAATGCAGGTGAGTGACTCCTTCCCTCCAAGGGAGATTCCTTCAGGTGTCTTTGATGCCCACAGTCCTTGGAAGGTTCCTGTATTGTGCACAGGCACAGACGATCCAGCAAAGTACAGAGTGCCCAGACGGTAGAAGAAGATGTGGTGTCTGATCTGAATCTTATCTTTCGATGAATCTAGGGACCCACCCACAGGTAAGCCCTTAAGTACCCTAAGGAAAGGGTTGGGTTGATTCAGGGGAGGTTCTGGACTGGGGTAGGTTACACTCTTGTTCTTTGTCCAATTTCACTCCAGAGCGGGAGCCAACGGTTCTCAGTACTGGTTTGAACTGGACTTTGCTTGGGGACACCACATGCAGACTGATTGGCTGCCCAAATACACTAAATTCTGTCTGGGAGGTGGTCACTGAATCAAAGAGCAGCTTTTTTAAATGTGAAGGTATTCTTTTCCATTTCCCCCCCAGTGTGTCCCCACCCAGCTCACAGGAATGCAGCACTGCACAAATATGTTTGGGAGGATTCCTCTCCTCCTCATGTCTTCATCAGGCTGGCCTGGGCTTCCCAAAATGGAACCCAGGGTCCTCAATGTAACATACCTGTGCAGGCACACTTACTCAGTGTACATTTACAGCACACTTTCTCTCAGCACTCTTCCTCCTTGCATTGCAACATTAGATGTACACCTGCATTCCGCACATGCTCATTCTGCACGCCCTTTTTCTGTTTTTTTATCACCTCTCTCTTTACCCTCACTCTTTATTACGTGTCTGTCTTTTAATCAACTTTCTCTGGCGTCTCTACTGTTCTCCCAGTTGTCCTTCTTATCTGTCTCTCTCTACTCTTTCTTAACTGTTATTCACCTCTCAGTCTCCCTACCTCACCTATTGTTTTATCATATCTTTCTGAATCACCTCTTAATTACTCACTTGTCCTCCTTCCCTTCCTCTATCTCCCACCTGTTTCCTTCGTTATCATTGGTCTTTCTGAGCTGTCTCTCTCTCCCAACTGTCTCCTTCGTTATCATTGGTCTTTCTGAGTTGTCTCCCTCCAGTCTATCTCGTTGCCACCTCTCTGATCTGTCTTTCCCTGATTGCCTGAATTGCCTTTGTCACTTGCCTCTAACCCTTCTTCTGCTCACTCTTTCACAGCTGTCTCTTTCTCACCCCTCTCTCTTTCTTTTTTGAGTTTAGAAAGCTTTATTGAGCAAAGATAAAAGCATGTAAAACATCATTACAGAAGTAAGTATTATAGAGATACAGGGGAAATCTGAAAAACACTAATGATTAAACTGCTAACCCCAAAAGAGGGGTATATAACTATACCAATAAACTTAGCTTTTTATGGATAGTTTTAATGGGGGTAAGGAGGGAAAGAAAAAGAAAGAAGAGGGAAAGGAGGCACCAATAAGTTCAAATTCTATACCAATACGTATTCAATAACAAAAAGAAAAAGAAATACAATGAATAATGGTACAAATCAAAGGGTGCCTCTAGAGAGATATGTGGTTAAAGGTAACCATAACAGATCTCTTTTGATTAATAATGGTACATTTGTAGCATAAGCACGATCAAGTCTTTGGTGATGACATAACAGGGTCCACCAAGCATTATATACAATTTTTGATGTATCTTTCCAGTTCGTGATCATTTGAAAATAGATTGCTATGAAAAGGTCAATAAATTTATGAACATTGGTTTGAACATTCCAAATAGGGGAAGAACCACCCAGAAATACGTATGTGATCTCAAAGGGGATATCAGTGGACAAAATAATATTAAGTGTAGACCAAATACGGGACCAAAGAGTTTTGACCACAGGGCAGTAAAAAAAACCTATGAACCCCTCTCTCTTTCTAACCTGCCCCTTAATCCCATTTCTCTGGTTTTCTCCTGCCTTTCTCTTGCTTACCAACTCTTTCTCATCTGTTTGCCTCCATCGCCTCACACCTGTCTCGCCTTTCTGTTTCTCATCTGCCCCTTGCAAGTGTGTGTGTGCCTCTGTTACCCCTTTTACCTGTGTCACACCTATCACTCTTCACACCTGTCGTATGTTCATTCTGTTTCTCCTGTAGTCTCTCTCTGGCCTCTGCTCTAGTTTCCTTTTCCATCAGGTACCTAAGCAAAGCCACACGCATAGAGATGCCTCTTCGCCAGGCTCTCTCTATCAGCAGCAATAAATTAATTAGTTTGAAGCTTGTAACTTTTTGCTATATAGTTTTTTGCGCCTTAATGCACAGGCTGCAAAGAGTCTGAGTCCCCAGGTCACAAACGGTGTCATTTCCAAGTTGCAGAATGGCATAATTTTGTTTCATGTATTGTAACATACAAATGTCCCTGTCTCCAGCAGGCTACAGAAAATTCAAGATCAGAGAACCCTCCTTAATGTCTGAGTATTGCATTGCTTTCCAACATCTGCAGCCTGGACCCTATGTTGGGTCTAACAAGGCGTAAACCAGATGTACCAGCACGACCCTAACTGATGGCCGTGAGAGTTCCCCACAGTCATGTACACTTAGCAGCATGCATGGCACTCCTGCCGCCTAAGAGGATGCATGAACCACCGAGTGAATTTGAATGGGTGCCTCTGCACACCAAGAACACAGAAGCACCGTTCATTGAAACTAATACATTAAAAGAGGAACCCACCACTCACATTCATGACAGCACACGGAGGAACTAACCCACCAGGTTAAGGAGTGCACACAGAGGAATGTTCATACATGACTTAAAGCACAAAGAGGAACTCATCCGCCCTCTTTAATGACAGCACACCAAAACCATGTGAAGGAGTGCACACAGAAGAATTTACACACATGACTGACAGCACAAAGAGGAACTCATCCGCCCTCCTTCATGACAGCACTCTGAGCTCACTCACCATGTTAAGGAGTGCACACAGATGAACTTACACACTCACGCTACTGACAACACAAAGAGGAACTCACCCGCTCACCTTCATGACAGCACACTGAGGAACTCACCTGCCAGGCTAAGAAGTACACAGAAGTCCACTCGCTCCTCCTCGAGCCCTACCCCACAGAGAGTGTACTGCTGCACAGCGCCTGCCTTCTCCCCTGCATAGCGCTCCTGTATAGCGCTTGGTATCGTTTTTCGTTTTTCTTTCTGTCAAGAATTGTAGTTAACTTTTAACTAATTAGCGTTTTTCCTGCGCTATAATTTATATTGTTGTTCTGATCAGTGCTCCTGATATCTGGCAACTTTAGCGCGGGGACTGCTGAAATCGCGCTACCCCACCGCCATTTTGCTGTTGTTGTTTGTTTACCTGCCCCAGTGTCTCCTCCCCGCTCCCGCCTCCCAAGCTGACCCTCCCACACACTAGTATCGACCTGCAGACCCCGTCCCCCTCTGCCCTGTGACCGTCTGACTCTCGCTCTCAGAGGTCGCTCCCACTCGCTCCTCCTCGAGCCCTACCCCACAGAGAGTGTACTGCTGCACAGCGCCTGCCTTCTCCCCTGCATAGCGCTCCTGTATAGCGCTTGGTATCGTTTTTCGTTTTTCTTTCTGTCAAGAATTGTAGTTAACTTTTAACTAATTAGCGTTTTTCCTGCGCTATAATTTATATTGTTGTTCTGATCAGTGCTCCTGATATCTGGCAACTTTAGCGCGGGGACTGCTGAAATCGCGCTACCCCACCGCCATTTTGCTGTTGTTGTTTGTTTACCTGCCCCAGTGTCTCCTCCCCGCTCCCGCCTCCCAAGCTGACCCTCCCACGCTCCGCCCCCCCACTATCCATTTATGGACAGATGCACCCACGCGCGGCGTCCACGCGCTACGGACACGCCGAAGGTGCGCCAAAGGTAAGCCCGTCTACGCCCGTCCGCGCCTGGACCGCGCCCAGCCCTCCCGCATTACCTACGATGCCACCACCCTCCTAGCCCTTAACCCCGGCCGCTCCCCCAACTGCGTCCAAGCCGCTCCTGGACACACCCATGGACTTTTCTCATGCTACTCCTGCAAATTCATCGGCACCGACAACAACTCCGCTACGACCACACCACAGATTCCCGACCCCAACCACCTACAATGCATCTTGCTCAACACCCGATCGGTCCACAGGCACGCCATTGACCTATGGAATCTACTAGACACCATCTCTCCGGACGTCGCCTTCCTAACAGAAACATGGATGAACGCCTCCTCCGCCCCAGACATCACCATTGCCATCCCAGAAGATTATAAGATCATACGCAAGGACCGTACCGGCCACACAGGAGGAGGAATCGCTATCGTCCATAAGAAATCCATCCACATCTCAACCAGCTCTGACGTCAATCTCGCCAACTCTGAACACCTTCACTTCCAGATCCACATCGACCCCAAGACCACACTCAGAGGCACCCTCCTTTACAGGCCACCAGGACCCCGCGCACAATTTAGTGAGGACATCACGGACTTCATCACTCCACACGTGCTCCCCTCCAAAGATTACATCCTTCTGGGAGACCTCAATTTTCACCTTGAAAAGAACAACGACCGCAACTCCACCACCCTTTTGGACAACCTCGCCAACCTCGGACTTAAACAACTGGTCACTTCCCCCACCCACATCGCAGGTCACACCCTCGACCCTATCTTCACCTCCAGCAATCATGTCTCCTTCAGCCACACTACGGCTCTCCTCTGGACTGACCACAGCTGCGTTCACTTTACCTACAACAAGCCCAAACCCAACAACCACCCCCTACCAACTCTGCAAAGAAACTGGAACAAAATCACCATCGACCAGATCTCCTCATCGCTTCTTCAAAACCCCCCAGCCCACTCCTCAAACCCAGACCAAGCAGCCACCAACCTCACCCAATGGTTATCCAACAGCGCCGACATCCTAGCACCACTGAAAAAATGACAAAGCAAACTTGGCAGCAAGAAGGCCTCATGGTTCAACGATGATCTTAAGAAATCCAAGAAACTCTGCCGCTCCCTTGAGAAGGCCTGGAAAAAAGACCCAACCACCAGCACCAAGGACGCCTTCAAAAACGCCACCCGCATACACCACCAACTGATCCGAAAGGCCAAGAAAACCGCCTTCAAGGACCGACTAGATAACAACGCCCACAACAGCAAGGAACTTTTCAACATCGTCAAGGAATTTACCAATCCCTCGGCCAACTCTAACGACATCACCCCCTCTCAAGCCCTCTGCGACTCCCTAGCTTCATTCTTCCACAACAAAATTGCAGACATCCACAACAGCTTCGACAACCAACCCGGAGACCAACCCACCCAACCATCTGCTGGACCTTCACCCCCCTCGAACATCCTTAATGACTGGAACCCAATCTCCACTGAGGACACCATCCGCCTGATGAACTCCATCCACTCAGGATCCCCCACAGACCCATGCCCTCACCACATCTTCAACAAAGCAGACTCCATCATAGCACCGCACCTCCGAGACGTCATCAACTGCTCCTTCTACTCCGCCACCTTCCCGGAAAGCTGGAAACACGCTGAACTCAGCGCCCTTCTGAAAAAACCCAAAGCGGACCCCACCGAACTCAAAAATTACCGCCCCATCTCGCTCCTTCCATTCCCGGCCAAAGTCATCGAAAAAGCTGTCAACAACCAGCTCGCCGCCTTCCTCGAAGCCAACAAATCCCTCGACTCCTCACAGTCCGGCTTCCGAGCAAAACACAGCACTGAGACCGCCCTCATCGCAGCAACAGACGACATTCGAACTCTACTGGACAATGGAGACACAGTCGCCCTCATCCTCCTCGACCTCTCCGCAGCCTTCGACACAGTCTGCCATAGCACCCTTCTACAGCGCCTCAGAAACATCGGAATCCAAGGAAAAGCACTAGAATGGATCACCTCGTTCCTCACCGGAAGAACCCAGAGAGTCCGCCTTCCACCATTCAAGTCAGAGGCCACTGAAGTCATCTGCGGCGTACCACAAGGATCTTCACTCAGCCCCACCCTCTTCAACGTATACATGAGCCCCCTCGCGGCCATCGCCCGCCAACACAACCTCAACATCATCTCCTACGCGGATGACACTCAACTGATCCTATCACTCACCAATGACCCTAGCACCGCCAAAACTAACCTACACGAAGGAATGAAAGAAGTAGCCGAATGGATGAAACACAGCCGTCTGAAACTGAACTCAGATAAAACAGAAGTCCTCATCTTAGGTACCTCCCCCTCCGCATGGGACGACTCTTGGTGGCCAGAAGCCCTTGGAAAAGCACCCATCCCGACAGACCACGCACGGAACCTGGGCGTCATCCTGGATTCCTCACTTTCAATGAACAGACAAGTCAACGCCGTCTCCTCATCCTGCTTCAACATTCTTCGCATGCTCAAAAAAACATTTTGTTGGATCCCCACCGAAACTAGGAAAACGGTCACCCACGCTCTGGTCACGAGCCGACTGGACTATGGAAACACCCTCTACGCCGGTACTACCGCTAAACTCCAGAGAAAACTCCAACGAATCCAAAACGCCTCAGCCAGGCTCATATTAGACATCCCGCGTAAAGAACATATCTCTGGTCACCTGAAAAACCTCCACTGGCTTCCCGTCAATAAGAGGATCACTTTCCGGCTCCTAACCCACGCACACAAAGCACTCTACGAAATCGGACCAGAATGCCTCAACACACGACTGTCCTTCTACACCCCCTCCCGCCAGCTACGATCATCCAACCAAGCCCTTGCCACTGTACCTCGCATCAACAAAACCACCATGGGAGGTAGATCCTTCTCCTACCTGGCAGCTAAAACCTGGAACTCACTTCCCACTTACCTTCGCCTTACCCAGAACCACCTAGCATTCAGAAAGCAACTTAAAACGTGGATATTCAACAAGTAATTCCCCACCCCCCCTCAAGCGCCTTGAGACCCTCTGGGTATGTAGTGCGCTATACAAATTCTCTGACTTGACTTGACTACATGACTGACGGCAGAAAGAGGAGCTCGTCTGCTCTCCTTTATGACAGCACACCGAGGAGATCACCCACCATATGAAGGAGTGCACACAGAAGAATGTACACACTCACACTACTGACAGCACAACAAGGAACTCACCCGCTCTCATTTATGACAGCACACTGAGAAGTTCACCCACCATGTGAAGGAGTAAAAACCGAGGGATTTACACTCTCACATTACTGATAACACAAAGAGTAGCTCACCTTCATGACAGCGCACTGAGGAACTCGCCCACCATGTTACTGATAGCACACAAAGGAATTTATAGCCCTCGCATTACTGACAACACAAAGAGGAGCTCACCTTCATGACAGGGCTCTGAGGAACTCGCCCACCATGTTACTGATAGCACACAGAGGAATTTATAGCCCTCACGTTACTGACAACACAAAGAGGAGCTCACCCGCTCACCTACATGACAGGACACTGAAAAACTCTCCCACTGTGCTAAAGAGTGAACACAGAGTAATTTGCACACTTGCATTACTGACAACACAAAGAGGACCTCACCTGCCCACATTACTCACAGCATGCTGAGGAACTCGCCCATTCAGGTTACAGACAGTACACTGAGGATCTCGCTCACACATGTTATTGACAGTGCACAGAGGATCTTACTCACTGTGTTACTGAGCACACACAGAGGAAGTTATACAATACACAGAGGAACTTGCCCACTCACACTACTTACAGTACACTAAAGAACTCGTAGTACACTGAGGGACTCACCCACTTATGTCACTGAGAGTACACAAAGGAGTTTACCCACTTGCATTACTCACAGCATGCTGAGGAACTCACCCATTCACATTATCGACAGTAAACAGAGGCTCTTGCTCACCAATGTTACTGAGCGCACGCAGAGAAGTTACAGAACAGACAGAGGAACTCATCGCTCACACTTCTTACAGTATACTGAGAAACTCCATGTCCGTCTCAACAACCACTGAGACCTCCGTCCCCATGGCCACCATCCTCACCGACCCCTTGCTCTCCTGGACTAACATAAACATACACAACACCATCAAAATTGTGAACACCATCCACTCCGGATCTCCGTCAGACCCATGCCCTCACCAAAACTTCAGTGGGGTAAAAATGGATGTTTTTATTGCGGGAAGACGTTGATTGTAATATGTGGCATAAGGGCGGGGGTGCGCTTTTAAACTGAAAGAGGGGGATTGAAAAAGGGTCTGAACCATGTTTTTGTATATTGTAGATACATTAACCCCTGACGAAGGACCGAATGGAGGGTCCGAAAATGCATTGGGTAAACTAAAGTTATGCTTAAGGATTTACGATCACCTTCGGGGTGCAGGATAAAGTTTGGATAAACACTTCTGTATCGTTTAGAATATGGTGAAAACGTAAAGAGTCTTTCCTGTGACTTGCGCAAAAGGAATGAAACTATGTTACAGTTTGGATTGCAAATGATGGAACACTGAAATAATGGACAAAAAATAAAAAATTGGAAGAAAAATAAGTAATGGTGTTGGCATTTGTGGAATGCTATGAACATAGTTGTGCACCCGGCGTGGGGCGGAATGTCGCTCCGATTCAGTGCAACATTGATTAACCGCGTGGTTTTGGGCCGTCCACGATTTCCGGGGAGCACGCAATCAATAAAAAATGTAAAATACGATACATATAAAGAAAAGTATGAAAAAGGTGTGCACCGTGCCACTCTCACAGTGCAGTTTACTTATACGGCCTACCGGTCACGGAGCACCCACCAGAGGAGATTAAATAACATGGAATAAAACTCAAAAATGGCATAAGAGACAATCCGTCACAGGATAGATTTCACTAAACAACAACTGAGCATAATATTTCATCACGAATATTGAACATTAAAGATGACGAACTTTTTAAACGAGTGTTGAAGAACTTTTTGCTGTTTAGAATTGGGCATGAGTTTAATAGAGCAGATACGCCTGGCATGTTTTTTAAAAACGATACATAGAACGATCCACGTCAGGTTTGACATCAAAGGGTGGGCGGGGCAATAATACAAATGGAAAACTGGAGTCTTTGAATTGAATAAAGAGTTTTAGTGCATTGTGGGTTTTTAAGGTACTTGCTGAGTTCAAGTATAGGAGTATGATGTATGGGGGAGGGGCAGATGGAACACAGGTGTGGAAGAGGGGAGGAGATAGTTTTTTGAACTAGAAAGAGGAGGTCAGAAGGCAGGGTCGAGTAACCGGAAGCTGTTGTCAGTCTCCGTGTGAGATGATGGGATCGAGGCAAGCATGAGTGAGTTGAAAGGTATGGAGTTGAAAGGTTGGGGAGGGTACTTAGAAAGGGATTATGGGGGAGAGGAGATATGTCATGCAGGAGGGTAACGCAGAAGAATAGCTATGAAAGCACTAAAAGACAATGAGTGGGGTGAAAATGGATGTTTTTATTGCGGGAAGACGTTGATTGTGATATGTGGAATAAGGGTGGGGGTGCGCTTTTAAACTGAAAGGGGGATTGAAAAAGAGTCTGAACCATGTTTTTGTATATTGTAGATACATTAAGCCCTGACGAAGGACCGAATGGAGGGTCCGAAATGCATTGGGTAAACTAAAGTTATGCTTAAGGATTTAAGATCACCTTCGGGGTGCAGGATAAAGTTTGGATAAACACTTCTGTATCGTTTAGAATATGGTGAAAACGTAAAGAGTCTTTCCTGTGACTTGCGCAAAAGGAATGAAACTATGTTACAGTTTGGATTGCAAATGATGGAAAACTGAAATAATGGACAAAAAATAAAGAATTGGAAGAAAAATAAGTAATGGTGTTGGCATTTGTGGAATGCTATGAACATAGTTGTGCACCAGGCGCGGGGCGGAATGTCGCTCCGATTCAGTTCAACAAAGCCAGCACCACCATCGCACCCCACCTCCGGAAAGCCATCAATATCTCCTTTGAGACCGCTACCTTCCCAGAGAACTGGAAGCACGCCGAGATCAACACCTTACTGAAAAAAAACCAAGGCTGACCCCAAGGACCTCAAGAACTTCCGTCCCATCTCCCTGCTCCCGTTCCCGGCGAAGGTCATCGAGAAGACCGCCAACAGACAACTGACCCGCTACCTCGAGGAGAACAGCATCCTGGACCCGTCCCAGTCTGGTTTCCGCATTAACCACAGCACTGAAACTGTCCTCATCGCCACCACCGATGACATCAGCGCCCTGCTGGACAACGGAGAAACCGTGGCCTTCATCCTCCTGGACCGGTCAACCGCCTTGGACACCGTCTGCCACCGTACCCTACGCACACATCGCCATGACGCTGGGATCCAAGACAAGGCTCTGGACTGGACCACCTCCTTCCTCTCCAGCAGAACCCAAAGCGCTGCCTCCCCCTTTCCGCTCCGAAGCCACTGAGATCATCTGCAGCGTACCCCAGGGCTCACCGTCAGCCCGACATTGTTCAACCTCTACATGGCACCGCTCGCCCTCGTCGACCGACTGCACGACCTCAACATTATCTCTTACGCCGATGACATCTGATCCTCTCCCTCACCAAGGACCCCCTCACCGCCAAAACCAACCTCCACGAAGGAATGAAAGCCGTCACCGAGTGGATGAAGAACAGCCGACTGAAGATAAACTCGGACAAGACAGAAGTCCTCATCCTCGGATCCACCCCCTCGGCCTGGCACGACTCCTGGTGGCCGACCATACTGGGAACAGCTCCCACACCCACCGACCATGCACGCAACCTAGGGTTCATCCTAGACTTCACTCTCGCCATGACAAAGCAGGTCAATACCATCTCGTCCTCCTGCTTCAACACTCTCCGCATGCTTCTCAAGATCTACAGGTGGATCCCCACCGAAACAAGAAGAACGGTCACCCAGGCCCTTGTCAGCAGCAGGTTGGACTACGGAATCGCCCTCTACGCAGGAGCCTCGGCCAAACTCCTGAAACGACTTCAACGCATCCAAAACTTCTCTGCATGCTTGATCCTCAACATCCCTCGCCACAGCCACATCACACCCCACCTGAGAGACCTGGACTGGCTCCCTGTCCACAAGAGGATCACCTTCAAGCTTCTCACTCACGCACACAAGGCACTCCACAACATACCTAAGCATACCTCAACAGACGACTCAGCTTCTACACCCTCAACCGCCAGCTCCACTTCACTGACCTCGCCCCCGCCACAGTCCCTCGCATCTGAAGAGCTACCTCCGGTGGCAGATCGTTCTCCCACCTCACCGCCAAGACCTGGAACACTCCCTCCATCCTCCTACGGCAGACCCAGGACCTGCTTACCTTCAGAAAACTCCTTAAGACCTGGCTTTTCAAGCAGTAGCAGCATCTCTCCCCCACCCCAGTGCCTTGAGACCCTCACGTGTATGTAGTGCGCTTTACAAATGTTCTGATTGATTGATTGAACTTGTAGTACACTGAGAGACTCACCCACACATGTCACGGAGTACACAGAGGAGTTTACCCACATGAATTACTGACAGCACGTCCACACGAGCCAGTACTGACTCTCAGTACTCAAAGGATCTTGCTCACCCATGTTACTGAGCGCACGCAGAGAAGTTACACAACACACAGAGGTACTCATTCGCTACTCTTCTTACAGTTTACTGAGGAACTTGTAGTAGACTTAGAGACTCACCCACTCATGTCACTAAGTACACAGAGGAGTATACCTACTTGCATTACTGACGGCACGTCCACCCGAGCCAGAACTGACTCTCATCTACTATGTACTCTTCAAACTATTGGAAAGTCGCACCGCTAGTACCCAAACAACTGTAGTGCCACACTGATGGCAGATTGTACGCTACAAAAACACCAGTATCATAACCTGTACCTTTAAATTGCACAGAAATTGGGATTTTGGGGTTCCTTTGGTTCAGTTTAGTCGTCATAACACAACAAACTATAGATTTAGTTTTTTTTTGTGAACATACCATAGTTAGTGGAAAATGTTAGAATGGCCATGTTAAGCAACAAGCACATTCTACTGTGTAACCGATTGTAGAACAGTATCTGTTTTAAATCTGTATTTTATGGCTACTCTAACTTTGAATTCCTAGTGTTAAATACTTTTTTCCTTTGAACCATTTTACTTCAGTAAAATCTTGCTGCAAGGCCGTTTTTCATGAACTAACGACGATACTTACTTCTCTGTTTACATAGGCGCGGCACTTTCTGTTTATGTTTGGTATTGGTCATAATTTGACCTGCTGCATTTACGATACCGGGGAAACGGACTGGGGGTTAATTGTTACAAGATCGCCGTATTAAAGCGAGGTATGTGTCATAATACCAAAAGGTTCTCGGTAAAAATGCACAACCGATTACTAGTATGTACATCTCTTAATAGAAGGGGGCACGACGGTGATACTGTTTAAGACGCTTAAATTCAAACGAGAATATTCTCTCTTTTTTTTTCTCTTTTTTTGGCACGGTGCATGTGGGTACCCAATGGCTTAATGTATAAAATTACAGTGTGATTACTTTGTCAACAGAAATGCAAACAGTGATGTGCCTAACTTTCGCCTCCCATTTTGATTGTAGAGACTATTGTGAAGGCGTATTTGCCCATCCCTATTCATTCTTTACGCCTCTTATCTTGGGGATCTGAATAGGTAAGAAGTTGACTCTAGGATAACAGTATGGGGGCTATGTCATTGCATTTCACAACGAGACCGATTTAGCTAACATTTTACTCAACAATACTTGGCTAAGGCTTTACCTGTACTCTGCGGTCTGGTCTCCAATTCTGCCTATATCATAGGATATGGGGGCTATGTCATTGTAAGTTACAACGAGACCGATTTAGCTAACATTGGTTCAACAATCCTTGGCTGGGATTTACCAGTACTCAGCGGTCTGGTCCCCTATTCTGCCTACATTATAGGATATAGGATATTCTAGATTAGTCTGGCATATTGTGCCTTGTTGTTGGTACTTTTAAATACCCAAATTTTCCAGTTATTACCTGCTGTTTTTTATTTCTTTTATAGCACTCGGACTACAAACGATTCTACCTCACTGACTGGAGTTTGTATTATATTTCGACTAGGGCCGTCACAATCCAAGCCAAGGTATACCATTGATTATGATGTTTAGGAACTCCTATTTTAGTCCATACGTATCCCTGCTATGACCCATTGTATAACATTATTCTATAAAATAGCCTCTATGTCGTTATATGAGGTCCATTGACCTATAACTGATTCTAAATATTGGGACGTTTATTCTCGTAATTTATGCCACTGAACTTCTCTCGCATTATCGTATGCCAACTTGCTCTCAAGTCAAACAGTAATCCTATCAATCTTACCTCTCGTTTCCCCCAGGAGGCCTCAATTGGTCAAGCCAGAACGTCCTTATCCCGGTTCATGTACTTGTGTCGGTTTATGATTGCCGTTTCCTGATATTACTATTTTGGTAAGGCATAAATGTACCTTACTATGGGCTTTTCTTGCTTTTAGAGGCCGCCCATTGATTCCTTTAAACCTTGGGTTCCGGTGTTTCAAAACTCCTGGTTCTTTCTTCCTGATATTCCTTGCACTGGGCTAACGAATATTCACTTCTGTGATTAAAATATATATTCTTTCTTCTCTGTATTTTTGCACATATATTCTTTCGTCTCTGCATCTTTCTTCTTCTCTCTTTTCCATTTTTAAGGTTCTTTCTCGCTTTTTTGCTATTTGCAGTTTTCTAAGAAACACTGATTTAGATGCATTGAAATTTGCTATATAAACTTAATATTTATTAGCTTTTTCTTCTGTACTTTCACTATTTTATTGTGTTCTCATTTGAAAATATCCTGTATTTTCATCTCAGGGATATTCAATACGATTTTATAGATATATTTATCTATTATGATTCTCATGTTGTGAATTTTTAGATCTGTTTATTTGTGTTACATGTGAATAATATTGTATTTATGGTGTGTTTCAGTAAATATAACTTTTGTGGCATGTAGATTTATGTATTTTTAGTTTGTTGTTCTTTGGGTCAGTTAATTTCAGTGTTGTGACTTTTTTGGTTAGTATGTGATAAGTATTTCTATTTTGTTTTCGCAATTTCTTATTTTTTGTATATTTATATACATATATATGTTTGTAATTTTTACAGCCCTGACGAAGTTCCCAAGGCAAAAAAGGGAACGAAACGCGTTGGCTGTGCCTTTGCTTACAGAAAACAATACTCTGAATAAAGAAGAAGATATTTATAAATTACTTTTCTCTATTGACTTCATTTGAGTGCACCTTCCTTTTTGTTTTTTTATACTGTGGTGATTTGTACATCCTTAAGCAGCGGATGTTGGAAGTGATTGCACCAACTAATATCAAGAATACATAGAACCATTGTGCTTGACCTTGTCTGCTGCTTTATGTCCTTTGGTCACATTTTACTTCAGTTACTAGGTTTTGCTTAAACATTTTAGGTACAGTTTAAAGGGTAACTTAATTTGCAAGAACTAGACTTGATTTCTATCATAAAATATGCAAACCTAATTAAATGTTATTTGAACAGGAATTCTCTTCAGTATCAGTTTATACGTCAGATTTTGGATACGATATAAGACAACCTCCCCTCTTCCTTTTTACCATTTTTGTTTTGTTCTCCTTTCTTTCACATCGGATGCGTTGCTCAAGTACAGCTGAATGGGGGTCACTGCTCATTCTATGATGTCATTTAATTTTTAAATATCGTGATTGTTAAAAGATGGATTTCATTGTGATCTGGGACAAAAAACAATAATTAAAAATAAAGAAAGGAATTGGTTGAGGAGATAATCGCACCTTTTCTCCCACTCATCAGTTTAAATGAACTAGAAGATTAATATTCTGTTTGCTGAAAAGCTGTGCCAGACTTACTTCCATTTATCCTCAGGATGAGGCTGTTATTAACTTTTGAATATTTTCAGTTATCCCTGTAAGTGGTATCAAGAACCAGAGTATCTTGTAAAAAACAGTTGTTCTGGCCATTGCCGAACTGGCCTTTTTAGGTCTCGCCTGAGCCAATGCGCTTGCGCATGGCTCCGGCGAGATTATAGTAAGCGGAAAAGAACAGTCTACCAAAACAGCTGCGGATCGCATACAGTTCATGTGATCTATGCGCGTGCACACATAATGCCACCCACATAACACACCACCATTTGTCTGTGCCTCGGCATCAGACTTCAAAGTCTGACGCTCCCCCGCCCCCCGCATGCACATCACACACCACCATTTGTCTGTGCCTCGGCATCAGACTTCAAAGGCTGCCGCTCCCCCGGCACCCCCCTTCCCCGGCCACAGCAATGCCGAGAGCTTGTTTCTGGAAGAAAGTGAAAGCCTACCGTGCTTGTTTACAGTAGCCTTGCTCCTCAAATACTGTTGCTGTGTTGCCATCTCTCTAGGGACACGGCTTGAAAACACTCGACTTGCTAGCTGCAATGCTACATCCGCTATGCTTTGCCTCTAGACACGTTGATCCCTCGCAGACTGTGCTGACTCTGCCCCTCCTGATTCTAAAACTGACCAACGCAGTCACCACACAGTCTCTTCTCTCTGTCTTATGATGTCTGCCCTGCCACCATTTACTTCGGACCCTCACCCTCACACACCCTTTCACCCTCACCCTCGCACACCCTCACCACCCTCAACCCCGTCACCTAACCCTCCGTCACCCCCCTCACCCTCACACACCCTCACAACCTCACACTCCTCACCCTCACAACCCTCTCACCAGTACTCACCCTCGCCCCCTCACACCCCCACACACCCTCACCCTCACACACGACATCACTCAGGAACACCACCACATCAATCAGGGACACCACCACATCACTTAGGGGCACCACTCAGGGCACCACCACATCACTCAGGTACACCACCACAACACTCAGGGACACCACCACATCACAAAGGGGCACCACTCAGGGGCACCATCACATCACTCGGGGACACCACCATATTACTCGGGGACACCACCACATCACTCGGGGACACTACCACATCATTCGGGGACACCACCACATCACTCGGGGACACCACCACATCACTAGGGGACACCGCCACATCACTCGGGAACAACCCCACATCACTCGGGGACACTACCACATCACTCTGGGACACCACCACATCACTCTGGGACACCACCACATAACTCAGGGACACCACCACATCACTCAGTGGCACCACCACATCACTCCGGGACCACGCCACATCACTCGGGGACACCACCACATCACTCTGGGACACCACCACATCACTATAGGACACCACCACATCACTCAGGAACACCACCACATCACTCAGGGACACCACCACATCACTCAGGGACACCACCACATCACTCGCGGACACCACCCCATCACTCTGGGACACCACCACATCACTCAGGAACACCACCACATCACTCAGGGACACCACCACATCACTCAGGGACACCACCACATCACTCAGGGGCACCACTCAGGGGCACCACCTCATCACTCTGGGACACCACCATATCACTCTGGGACACCACCACATCACTAAGGGGCACCACCACATCACTCAGGGACACCACAACATCAATCAAGAACACCACCACATCACTCGGGGACACCACCACATCACTCGGGGACACCAACACATCATTCGGGGACACCAACACATCACTCAGGAACCCCAACACATCACTCAGGGGCACCACCACATCACTCTGGGATACCACCACATCACTCAGGGACACCACCACATCACTCGGGAACACCACCACATCACTCCAATACACCACCACATCACTCAGCCCAACCACATCATCACTCAGCACCACAACAGCACTGTCCTTGCTTGCTACCAACAAGCATTGGCATAGCCAATAGGTCTTGCATTAGGAAAGTTTAAGCTATTGGCTTTGTGAATAACAATGCTATTAATTTATATGTTTTAAAAGCCAACACAACTCGGGGACACCACCACATCACTCAGGAACACCCCCACATCACTCGGGGACACCCCCACATCACTCAGGGGCACCACCACATCTCTCAGGGACACCACCACATCTCTCAGGGACACCACCACATCACTCGGGGACACCACCACATCACTCAGGAACACCACCACATCACTCAGGAACACCACCACATCACTCAGGGACAAAACCACATCACTCGGGGACACCACCACATCACTCGGGGACACCACCACATCACTCGGGGACACCACCACATCGCTCGGGGACACCACCACATCGCTCGGGGACACCACCACATCACTCAGGGACACCACCACATCACTCAGGGGCCCCACCACATCACTCAGGGACACCACCACATCACTCAGGGGCACCACCACATCAATCAGGAGCACCACTCAGGGGCACCTCCACATCACTCTGGGACAACACCACATCACTCAGGGACACCACCACATCACTCAGGGGCCCCACCACATCACTCAGGGACACCACCACATCACTCAGGGGCACCACCACATCAATCAGGGGCACCACTCAGGGGCTCCACCACATCACTCCGGGACACCACCACATCACTCAGGGACACCACCACATCACTCAAGGACACCAGCACATCACTCGGGGACACCACCACATCACTCTGGGACACCACCACATCACTCTGGGACACCACCACATCACTCTGGGACACCACCACATCACTCAGGGACACCACCACATCACTCAGGGACACCACCACATCACTCTGGGACACCACCATATCACTCAGGGACACCACCACATCACTCAGGGACACCACCACATCACTCTGGAACCCCACCACATCACTCTGGGACACCACCACATCACTCAGGGACACCACCACATCACTCTGGGACACCACCACATCACTCCGGGACACCACCACATCACTCTGTAACCCCACCACATCACTCAGGAACACCACCACATCACTCTGGGACACCACCACATCACTCTGGGACACCACCACATCACTCGGGGACACCACCACATCACTCGGAGACACCACCACATCACTCTAATACACCACCACATCACTCTAATACACCACCACATACCCCAGGAACCCCACCACATCACTCACGGGCACCACCACATCACTCAGGGAGACCACCACATCACTCGGGGACACCATCACATCACTCTTATACACCACCACATCACTCAGGAACCCCAAAACATCACTCAGGAACCCCACCACATCACTCAGGGGCACCACCACATCACTCAGGGGCACCACGACATCACTCAGGAACCCCACCACATCACTCAGGGGCACCACCACATCACTCAGGGGCACCACGACATCACTCAGGGACACCACCACATCACTCGGGGACACCACCACATCACTCGGGGACACCACCACATCACTCAGGAACCCCACCACATCACTCAGGGGCACCACCACATCACTCAGGGAGACCACCACATCACTCAGGGACACCACCACATCACTCAGGGACACCACCTCATCACTCGGGAACACCACCTCATCACTCAGGGACACCACCACATCACTCTGGGACACCACCACATCACTCTGGGACACCACCACATCACTCAGGGACACCACCACATCACTCGGGGACACCACCACATCACTCGGAGACACCACCACATCACTCTAATACACCACCACATCACTCTAATACACCACCACATACCCCAGGAACCCCACCACATCACTCACGGGCACCACCACATCACTCAGGGAGACCACCACATCACTCAGGGACACCACCACATCACTCGGGGGCACCACCACATCACTCAGGGGCACCACCACATCACTCAGGGACACCACCACATCACTCAGTGGCACCACTACATCACTCAGGGACACCACCACATCACTCAGGGGCACCACCACATCAATCAGGGGCACCACTCAGGGGCACCACCACATCACTCAGGGGCACCACCACATCACTCAGGGGCACCACCACATAACTCAGGGACATCACCACATCACTCAGGGGCACCACCACATCAATCAGGGGCACCACTCAGGGGCACCACCACATCACTCAGGGACACCACCACATCACTCAGGGACACCACCACATCACTCAGGGGCCCCACCACATCACTCAGGGACACCACCACATCACTCGGGGGCACCACCACATCAATCAGGGGCACCACTCAGGGGCACCTCCACATCACTCTGGGACAACACCACATCACTCAGGGACACCACCACATCACTCAGGGGCCCCACCACATCACTCAGGGACACCACCACATCACTCAGGGGCACCACCACATCAATCAGGGGCACCACTCAGGGGCTCCACCACATCACTCCGGGACACCACCACATCACTCAGGGACACCACCACATAACTCAAGGACACCAGCACATCACTCGGGGACACTACCACATCACTCAGGGACACCACCACATCACTCAGGGACACCACCACATCACTCGGGAACACCACCTCATCACTCGGGAACACCACCTCATCACTCGGGGACACCACCACATCACTCTGGGACACCACCACATCACTCAGGGACACCACCACATCACTGGGGTACACCACCACATCACTCGGGGACACCACCACATCACTCTAATACACCACCACATACCCCAGGAACCCCACCACATCACTCACGGGCACCACCACATCACTCAGGGAGACCACCACATCACTCGGGGACACCATCACATCACTCTTATACACCACCACATCACTCAGGAACCCCAAAACATCACTCAGGAACCCCACCACATCACTCAGGGGCACCACCACATCACTCAGGGGCACCACGACATCACTCAGGAACCCCACCACATCACTCAGGGGCACCACCACATCACTCAGGGGCACCACGACATCACTCAGGGACACCACCACATCACTCGGGGACACCACCACATCACTCGGGGACACCACCACATCACTCAGGAACCCCACCACATCACTCAGGGGCACCACCACATCACTCAGGGAGACCACCACATCACTCAGGGACACCACCACATCACTCAGGGACACCACCTCATCACTCGGGAACACCACCTCATCACTCAGGGACACCACCACATCACTCTGGGACACCACCACATCACTCTGGGACACCACCACATCACTCTGGGACACCACCACATCACTCGGGGACACCACCACATCACTCGGAGACACCACCACATCACTCTAATACACCACCACATCACTCTAATACACCACCACATACCCCAGGAACCCCACCACATCACTCACGGGCACCACCACATCACTCAGGGAGACCACCACATCACTCAGGGACACCACCACATCACTCGGGGGCACCACCACATCACTCAGGGGCACCACCACATCACTCAGGGACACCACCACATCACTCAGTGGCACCACTACATCACTCAGGGACACCACCACATCACTCAGGGGCACCACCACATCAATCAGGGGCACCACTCAGGGGCACCACCACATCACTCAGGGGCACCACCACATCACTCAGGGGCACCACCACATAACTCAGGGACATCACCACATCACTCAGGGGCACCACCACATCAATCAGGGGCACCACCACATCACTCAGGGACACCACCACATCACTCAGGGACACCACCACATCACTCAGGGGCCCCACCACATCACTCAGGGACACCACCACATCACTCGGGGGCACCACCACATTAATCAGGGGCACCACTCAGGGGCACCTCCACATCACTCTGGGACAACACCACATCACTCAGGGACACCACCACATCACTCAGGGGCCCCACCACATCACTCAGGGACACCACCACATCACTCAGGGGCACCACCACATCAATCAGGGGCACCACTCAGGGGCTCCACCACATCACTCCGGGACACCACCACATCACTCAGGGACACCACCACATAACTCAAGGACACCAGCACATCACTCGGGGACACTACCACATCACTCTGGGACACCACCACATCACTCAGGGACACCACCACATCACTCAGGGACACCACCACATCACTCGGGGACACCACCACATCACTCTGGAACACCACCACATCACTCAGGGACACCACCACATCACTCAGGGACACCACCACATCACTCGGGAACACCACCTCATCACTCGGGAACACCACCTCATCACTCGGGGACACCACCACATCACTCTGGGACACCACCACATCACTCTGGGACACCACCACATCACTCAGGGACACCACCACATCACTGGGGTACACCACCACATCACTCGGGGACACCACCACATCACTCTAATACACCACCACATCACTCTAATACACCACCACATACCCCAGGAACCCCACCACATCACTCACGGGCACCACCACATCACTCAGGGAGACCACCACATCACTCAGGGACACCACCACATCACTCGGGGGCACCACCACATCACTCGGGGGCACCACCACATCACTCAGGGGCACCACCACATCACTCAGGGACACCACCACATCACTCAGTGGCACCACCACATCACTCAGGGACACCACCACATCACTCAGGGGCACCACCACATCACTCAGGGGCACCACCACATCACTCAGGGGCACCACCACATAACTCAGGGACATCACCACATCACTCAGGGGCACCACCACATCAATCAGGGGCACCACTCAGGGGCACCACCACATCACTCAGGGACACCACCGCATCACTCAGGGGCCCCACCACATCACTCAGGGACACCACCACATCACTCAGGGGCACCACCACATCAATCAGGGGCACCACTCAGGGGCACCTCCACATCACTCTGGGACAACACCACATCACTCAGGGGCACCACCACATCACTCAGGGGCCCCACCACATCACTCAGGGACACCACCACATCACTCAGGGGCACCACCACATCAATCAGGGGCACCACTCAGGGGCTCCACCACATCACTCCGAGACACCACCACATCACTCAGGGACACCACCACATAACTCAAGGACACCAGCACATCACTCGGGGACACCACCACATCACTCTGGGACACCACCACATCACTCAGGGACACCACCACATCACTCAGGAACACCACCGCATCACTCAGGGACACCACCGCATCACTCGGGGACACCACCACATCACTCTGGGACACCACCACATCACTCAGGGACACCACCACATCACTCAGCTGCACCACCACATCAATCAGGGGCACCACCACATCACTCAGGGACACCACCACATCACTCAGGGACACCACCACATCACTCAGGGACACCACCACATCACTCGGGGACACCACCACATCACTCTGGAACACCACCACATCACTCAAGGACACCAGCACATCACTCGGGGACACCACCACATCACTCTGGGACACCACCACATCACTCTGGGACACCACCACATCACTTCACTCAGGGACACCACCACATCACTTCACTCAGGGACACCACCACATCACTCTGGGACACCACCACATCACTCTGGGACACCACCACATCACTCGGGGACTCCACCACATCACTCGGGGACTCCACCACATCACTCGGGGACACCACCACATCATTCTAATACACCACAACATCACTTTAATACACCACCACATCACTCAGGAACCCCACCACATCACTCAGGGACACCACCACATCACTCGGGGACACCACCACATCACTCAGGAACACCACCACATCACTCAAGGACACCAGCACATCACTCGGGGACACCACCACATCACTCTGGGACACCACCACATCACTTCACTCAGGGACACCACCACATCACTTCACTCAGGGACACCACCACATCACTCGGGGACACCACCACATCACTCGGGGACACCACCACATCACTCGGGGACACCACCACATCACTCGGGGACTCCAGCACATCACTCGGGGACACCACCACATCATTCTAATACACCACCACATCACTCTGGGACACCGCCACATCACTCTGGGACACCACCACATCACTCTAATACACCACCACATCACGCAGCCCAACCGCATCATCACTCAGCACCACATCTGCACTGTCCTTGCTTGCTACCAACAAGTATTGCCATAGCCAATAGGACTCGCATTAGGAAAGTGTAAGCTATTGGCTTTGTGAATATAATTGCTATTAATTTATATATTTTCAAAGCCAACACATATTTAAAAAAATTGTCATTTACAATACAAATAGCTCACACTTTCCTAATGCGAGACCTATTTCATTGCTAATGCTTGTTATTAGGTCTCGCCTACCGTCGCAGCAAATGCGCTGCTCGCTCTGTGAGATGTGTTGTCGTCGGGTTGCTTTTAGAAGTGGGGTTGGTGACTGCCCTGTTTCCCCTAGACCCCGCCCACCGGGACTTTACTTGTCGCCCGTTGCTCGTCATGTGCGCTACATTTCTTCACTTCTCCCTTCTCACGAGGCGCTGGGCGTGTTGGCACTTGAGGTTGGTCCCTTGTGTCCTTGCCTCACGCTCAAGCCCCCCTTCTCTGAGAGGATTGCGTTGTGTCCCACCACCGCTAACACTACGGGTAAGTTTGGCACAGACCAGTGCTTGTTTCTATCCCAGCGGGATGGGAGCAGTACCAGTCCTTATTAGATCTGGAGTGATTCAGTGGCTGAGAACACGACTGGAAGTAGACAAGGGAAACGCTGCACTGGTTTATGGCGGAGGATCAAGTGCACTTCGGGCTGTCTGTGCACGCTGAAACTGACACTCCCGTGAGTCCACAATCATTTCACCCTCCCTCACGTGCGCACACTCATACACACACATTCCTCCCTTCTTTCGCTTCCTCTATCCTCCTTTATCATCTCTTGTTGTTATTTCAATTTCCTTTTCTCTCCCATTTCATATTCTCTTTCATCTCCTCTCTCCCTCTCCTGTCTCGTAGACCTTTCCTTCCATCTATACCTCACTTGCTCATAGACGTGTACGTTTCTTTCTTTCTTCTCCCTTTTTCATTGCCTTATGTCTCTTATTTCTTTATTTAGCGCTCCCTCTTCCTATCGTTTTGTCCACTTTGTTTCGCTTTCACTTTCTTTCTTTCACTCTCTCTCTCTCCCCTCCCATGCATTCCAATTTCTCTCCTTGCTTTCACTTTTGGTTTTCTTCTCTTCCAGGCTGTCTCACACAACACCCATGTGAACACAGGTCGATCAAACTAATGTTTCACGTGGTCTCTCACGCACGCACACACACACAAACACACACACAAACACGCGTACACACACTTTTATTTGTTAATTACGCACCTCGCAGAGGAGCGAGACCCAATGCTTTCTGGTGTGTTGTGCACAAATTGTGCAGACACACAAACATTCCTACATACAAACACTCGCACATGCAACAAAAACTTTGGTAAAAAAACAAAAACGTGTGCAATCTGGATAAAACTTTGTTTTTTTAATTAAAGTTTTTTTCAATCAGCCAACTACCAGACATGAATGAAATCATACATTTATGGTATAAAACATACAAAAATCTTGAGCACAATAATAAGTACCTTGCTTTAATATTTTTTTCATTTTTATTTATTTATATAATATTTTTTAATACAATAAAGGCATTTCTTCAACTAGCCGGCATGCTTTTGTTCATTTGCCTCTTTTGCCAACCAAGCAAAATATATATGTAAATAAACAACCATAAGGTTCTATATAAACGTATATTAATTTTGTAATATTACATGCTCACATAAACTCACAAAACACGAGAGTCGGCGCTCTCTGCCACCCCAGTTTCCGGGCAGGAAGAACACTAGCGCCTAGACTTTAACTGTGCGCGATTCTCAGCTGCTGCTTGTAGATTAGGCATGCATTTAAGAATCCTCTCCGCCTCATACCAGTGTGAGTAGGTGAAGAGTTGGGCGGGGCCATGTGCTGCGAGCCCCGCCCACCTCACATGCACTGAAGTTATCTCCATTAATGGTATCAGTTCACCCAAGTGCCAGGAGCAGTGTGGGAATAAAGCACGTGCAGGGGGTAGCTAAAGGCACGTCTGGGGTAGCTGTAGCTACCCCCGATTCCCGACCAAGCCTTTCACTCAGGCACTAGCACTAGGGAAGACACCCCTGCGAGGGTCACTTTCCACACTGTGAGCAGCTCCTCCTTCCATCCTTTGAAAATTACCAAGGGAGCCCTGGAAAGATTTGTTGTAACCAAGGTGCAATGCACACAAGCTGCATTATCTGTCACTAGAGCATAACGTGCACACCCAGTCACGACCTCATAAGCAGTGAACGGTGAAATCCCACCAGATACGCAGGGTATTAGCAGCGCTCTATCATTTCATGGGCGAAAAGAATATGAAAACCGAGCCCTCAGGTGGGAGGGGGCTTCTGGTTGGGCGTGGACAAGGAAACGTGTCATTATTGTGACACTGTCGGTCCTGCCTCAGGCTGTAACAAGCATTTGCAATGCAATAGGTCTCGCATTTGCATGAGTTTGAACTATTGGCATTGTAAATACAATGCCTTTTATTTATGAATTTGAAAACCTGCAAGCTGTGCGTAAACAAGGACTTTGTACTTATAGTCCTTGCTTATGAGAAGCAAGGCTGGCAGTCTCTTTTACTGCAATGCAATAGGTCTCGCATTTCAGTTTGTGCTATTGGCATTGTCAATGACTGCATTTTATTATTTTTTTTTAAAACCTTCAAGCGGTGCATACACACGCACTTTGTACGTATAGTCCTTGCTTACGAGAAGCAAGGCTGGCAGTAAAAGAGACTGCCAGCCTTGCTTCTCATAAGCAAGGACTATAAGTACAAAGTGCTTGTTTACGCACAGCTTGCAGGTTTTCAAACGCATAAATGAAAGGCATTGTCATTTACAATGCCAATAGTTCAAACTCTCGCAAATGCGAGACTTATTGCATTGCGAATGCTTGTTTCATCCGGCATTTCCCTGGACGGTTGGCGCCCCTTGAGCCCGGTTTTGCAAGCCCATGGACGCTGCTGGTGCCTCTGTCGCTTTCCTTAGCTCCCTGACAATAATTGCAGAGGCCACAGAGTCTTCAAGACAGATAAAGCAGGCGCGGTTCGTCCATTGGGGCGTGGGGGCGTAGCGCCCCTGCCCGACGCCGCCCGCAGCTCCCTCATGACAATCATGTCAATGAATCAACATGACGTCAGACCGCCGGGCGGGCGTCATGTTGATTCATTGACATGATTGTACAGACGGCAACACAAGTACGCATGCGTGGGGACGGAGGGTGAATTTTAACCCGTGCCCACGCATGCGCACTTGTGTTTTGGCGGCGTTGCGCATGCCCATCAGGAGCCCTAATGGGCGTGCTGCGGGCGAGAGGGTACCTGTGCCCCTGGCGCCAGGATTGGCCAGGGGCGCTGTGAGCCTGTGACGTGTGCGGGACCGGCAGCAAGGTAAGAGTGTGTGTTGTTCGGTGTTCCAGTAAACTAGCTTGCACAAATGACTTGAGATAGTTCAGTGTGTTAAAGCATCTGCTGCAGAAATGTGTGCGTCTATTCCAGGTCACCCGTTTATTTCACGGCATGGGGTTTTGGAAATGTAAAAATTCTCAGAATTTCTTTTTTGATAGTTGCAACAACAGCCTTCAACAGATTTCATTTTATAAACATTTTCCAGAAAATGAGTTAACAACTGTCACCACAAATATAATGTACTCTTTGAACTAAGGTTATAAAATTTCAAAATGTTAACAAACGGTAGAGGCGGAATAGCATGATATATGTATTTATTATTGCATGCATGTTGGTGTATGTTTGTATGTGAATTTGTATAGTACATACCTAGGGCTTACAGGATGGCAAATACATGGGCGGTAGAAGGTTTCCAGCATAAAAAGGTAGGGGTGATGTAATATGTAAACTGGCACATCCTTCAACATCGATCCTAAAGGCTTGTTAGAGTCCATAATTTATTTTTATATGGTCATAAAAATACATGAATGATGGATGGATGCAGGGTGGGTGCATTAATGATTGTTCGGTGGATGGGTGGGTGGATGGGTGCATGGATGGATGCATGCATGATGGGTGGATGGATGCATGAATGATGGATGCAGGATGGATGGGTGGATGCATGAATGAATGATGTATGGATGCAGGATGGGTGGATGGATGGGTGGATGCATGCATGATGGTTGGATGCATGATGGATGGATGGATGGGTGGGTGGATGGATGGATGCATGGATGCATGCATGATGGGTGGATGCATGATGGATGGATGGATGGGTGGGTGCATGAATGAATGATGTATGGATGCAGGATGGGTGGGTGGATGGATGGGTGGATGCATGAATGATGTATGGATGGATGCATGCATGATGGGTGGATGCATGATGGATGGATGGGTGGATGAATGGATGGGTGGGTGCATGAATGAATGATGTATGGATGCAGGATGGTTGGGTGGATGGATGGATGGATGCATGAATGATGTATGGATGGATGCATGCATGATGGGTGGATGCATGATGGGTGGATGCATGAATGAATGATGTATGGATGCAGGGTGGGTGAGTGGATGGATGGGTGGATGCATGAATGATGTATGGATGTATGGATGCATGCATGATGGATGGATAGGTGGATGGGTGGGTGCATGAATGATGGATGGATGGGTGGATGGATGGATGGATGCATGAATGGTGTATGGATGGATGCTTGCATGATGGGTGGATGCATGATGGATGGATGGATGGGTGGATGGATGCATGAATGATGTATGGATGGATGCTTGCATGATGGGTGGATGCATGATGGATGGATGGATGGATGGGTGGGTGCATGAATGAATGATGTGTGGATGCAGGATGGGTGGGTGGATGGATGGGTGGATGCATGAATGATGTATGGATGGATGCATGCATGATGGGTGGATGCATGATGGATGGATGGGTGGATGCATGAATAAATGATGTATGGATGCAGGGTGGGTAGGTGGATGGATGGGTGGATGCATGAATGATGTATGGATGTATGGATTGATGCATGGATGCATGCATGATGGGTGGATGCATGATGGATGGATGGGTGGGTGCATGAATGATGGATGGATGGGTGGATGGATGGATGCATGAATGATGTATGGATGGATGCTTGCATGATGGGTGGATGCATGATGGATGGATGGATGGGTGGATGGATGGATGGGTGTGTGCATGAATGAATGATGTATGGATGCAGGATGGGTGGGTGGATGGATGGGTGGATGCATGAATGATGTATGGATAGATGCATGCATGATGGGTGGATGCATGATGGATGGATGGGTGGATGGATGAATGGGTGGGTGCATGAATGAATGATGTATGGATGCAGGATGGTTGGGTGGATGGATGGGTGGATGCATGAATGATGTATGGATGCATGCATGCATGATGGGCGGATGCATGATGGATGGATGGGTGGATGCATGAATGAATGATGTATGCAGGGTGGGTGGGTGGATGGATGGGTGGATGCATGGATGCATGCATGATGGATGGATGGGTGGATGGGTGGGTGCATGAATGAATGATGTATGGATGCAGAATGGGTGGGTGGATGTATGGGTGGATGTATGAATGATGTATGGATGCATGCATGCATGATGGGTGGATGCATGATGGATGGATGGGTGGATGCATGAATGATATATGGATGCAGGGTGGGTGGGTGGATAGATGGGTGGATGCATGAATGATGTATTGATGGATGCAAGGTGGTTCGGGCTCGCTCGCTGCGCTCGATCGCTGCGGTGCAATATGCAAATTAGTTTACGCCGCACCACTTTCAAATGTCACCAGCCGCCCCTGAGATAAAGTGAGGGGTCGAGAGAGAACGAGGTGTCGGAGTGAAAAGAAAGAAAGTGGATGAATGGGAAGAGAGAGAAAGAGCGAGGAGAGGAAGGCAGCGCGGCTGCTCTGAATGTTTTTGCCGGGGCTTTTTTTGATTTCTCAGTCCAGCCCTTGTCTGGTCCAAGGCCTAACTGGGAAGTTGCCATTGGAAGTCGCCCTTCCTCGCCGTCCTTAAAGGGATGGTTTGATCCAGAGGAGAGCAGCGGCCAACCGGCAGACGCGTCAAAGGAGAGAGGGCCAGGGGCAGCAGGGAGGGGAGGAGCAGCGGCAGGCCCATCTTACAAGGAGGGGTGCCATCAATATGGCGAGAATCACAGGTCTTTAAGGTACCACGATTTAATTAATCTCCTCTTTTCCTTACATACCAAAACCAGAATAACCCTGTCGCTTTTCGTGGCCCACGTATTTAGCAATGTATGCAGAGTATTCACATTAAGGTGTATATTTCCTAGAGTCGACCACAGTGGATCACTTTTATGTGCATATATTAACGTCATTTAATGGTTTTCAAAATGCAATGAGCAGTTCTTGAATTCTAGGATACAAATTGACTAATAACGGTCTTCTGTTACTAAGATACAATACAATTCCTTATAGACATTGATAAAACCGTTTAACCAATCGTAGCATTAGTTAAATTCTGTTGGTCAAATCCTGCCATTCGAAGTGTATACATAGTGGTCTACCACCATCTGCTGGATGTTTTCTTTACTGCGTTTGACTTTTCACATTGTTTCTCTGACGCTATCCAAAAACGTCTCCTATTGGCGTATTTTATTTCATGGAGCGGTTACTGTGTTATAGAAACTATTCAATTTTTCTCAAATGTGAGAACAATGAATAGTTCAGTACTCTGACCGAATTAATACCGAATATCGTTTTTGTGTGCGTTTTACACTGCAACAGATTGCTCCTGTGTTTTTTTAATGCATCACCCTTATAAGTTCCAGAATGCCATCTTTCATTTTCCTTATCATGAAGCCCAAATATTCGAGGCAACAAAGGCATATCAGAGTATAAGTCACCTTTTGGTATTATGATTCTCTCCATTATGCCTAGCTTGAAAAGGGCTGCAGTGGGTGCGCTGAGTTCTCTTTGCACCGGGATAGGCACTTGGGGTACCAGTCGATGTTAATTTCGTCGTCAGATGGGTACTGATGATAGAGTGGGCTTTAGTATATTTCTCTCTAAAGAAAGGGACAGGGAGTCGTAGTGTTTTTCAGCCAGCTTCGTTCACTTCCTCTAGGGGCCACTTAACATTGTTACCTTTAAAACAATACAACACTAATCAGCAGTATTATTATTGGCAAATCATTCTTACTGATAATCCATTTTTGTTAGAATTAAAACATATAACCCATCCCTATTAAACAGAGGCAGCAGTGTAGTGAATGTTTCAAATAATTTATTCATGGCATGCGATTTTAAGATAACACACAAAAAAACTCACATTCTTAAAAATATAATCCCACTTACTTCATCATATTCAGTCAGTCTTTATAATAAAATATTAATAACAACATTTTTTAAAGTGCAACAGCTACCTCAAACAGAGGTGTCCAGGCGCTATAGCAGGCAAGCAGGAGAGAAAGTTTGCCGGGTGTCTAGCTCTGGCTGAATAGCCAGGTCTTCAGCACTTTCCTGAACTCCAATTTCGATTGGATTAGGCGTAGTTTACCCGGAAGAGAGTTCCATAATCTGGTCATAACTACCGTAAAAGATCTACCCCCAATGCATGCCTTTGCATATCGCGGTACGCAGAGCAAATTCTGGGAGTTCGATCTTAATGAGCGTTTTTTTTGATAGGGACAGATTAGTTTCCTAGTGTAGCAGGGGCAGTTGCCTGTCAGAGCCCTGAAGGCTACAGTCAGGGCCTTGAATTCTATCTGTTTTGCAACAGGTAGACAGTGGAGCTGTTTAATATGCGGAGAGATGTGTTGTCTAAAAGGTACACTTCTGATCAATCTCGCAGCCGCATTTTGCACCATCTGCAATCTCTCAATCAGATATGCAGGCAGCCTCAGGTAAAGACTATTCGCATAGTCCAACCTCGATGTCAGTGACGCGTGAACAATGGTTCTGCGGCAGCTCTTCGGTAATAAGTGTAGAAATGTTCTCAGGCTTCTCAGTATACTGAAGCAAGAGTATGCAATGTACCGTACTTGGGTTGTGAACGTCAGGTCTGGTTCCCATTTTAAGTCCCATTTCCTCTGTCCACTACAGTCCGGCTGATGGGGGAGTGGGGGGGCGGATGGGGGGGCTGCCTTGCCAAAAAGCAGCACCTCAGTTTTCTCTGCGTTAAGCTTTAATTTATTATTGTTCAGCCAGCTGGAGATGTCCTTCGGACTTTCCCTGAATCTGGAGAAGGAGTTAACTGAGTGGTCCTTGAAGGAGAATACCAACTGGGTGTCGTCCGCATAGGAAATAGCTTTTATTTCCCATTTGGCAATGAGCGAGAATAGGGGAGCCAGATATGTTAAAGAGTAAAGGGCTCAAAACCGATCCCTGTGGTTCCCCACACCATAGGGCAGTGGTTCCGAAACTGTGCGCCGTGGCTCACAAGTCCTCCATTGCAAGTTATCCAGTAGCTCTTGAAGATTGTGTTTCCCTAAATACATTTTCACCTTTGTGTCCCTCCATGGGGAAGTCCAATATCTATCTCTTAGGCAGGGGGACTTCCCTTGCTTTCAATGTTGCATTGACCATAATCACTTTATAATCCCTTTATTTCGCCAATACAAAAAAGAACGGCATAACAAGTATACTATGTACAATAAGGTTAAAAATACCAATCGTAAAATTACATAGAAATAAAGTTAAAAATAAATGAGTCCCACTTAGAACTTCATAATGAAGTGCATATAAAATCAAACAGTTAGACATGTAAAAGAAATTAAAATCTTGCTCATATTATCACACATTATGGGTTCTGTTTCCTCCTTTGTAAAGCGCACTGAAGGAAAGATGGCAAACAATAACAAGTAAACAGATCAGCTAGTAGCTTTAAAAAGTATAAGGGTGGGTGAGATTGTCTACATTTAAGACTACACATTTGCGGAGAAATAAACATCTTCCTTTTCTCCCTATACAAACTGCAGAAGAATAGGAGATGTAGATGACAAAAGAAAGAACGGGAATCGCATGGACAAACAGTAAGGCCATCCTTGGAATGTGCGTTAGGGGATAACCAAGCATGAGGGGAATGTAGTTCAACCAAAACCTTGTTAGAAGATATCTATGCTTGGGATTCGTCACAAAGGTTAAGTATGTGGGGTAAATTGAGTTTATTCTTGGTGCTAAGAGGTATAGTTTAACCCTGGACTTAGTAAAATTTGACTCCCATCTTTCTCTCTTCTGCTTTACCAGCAGTAGTTCTTTCAATTCAGTCCTTGCGATGGACCTGCTTGTGGTCGGATAGTCAAAAAGTATGGTCTGACCAATGATATAAAAACTATTCTAAACAAATTGAAGCCAGTTTACTTTAGATAAACCGTCTAGCTTTAGGGAATCTCTCAAGATTTCCTGTGTGAGCTTCAGCTTTTCACTTCTCCACACTGAGTGCCACAAAAGGGATGGAGCAGAACGGATCTGGTATCTGGTCTGTAATAAAAGGAACGTCCAGTTTGAGGTGACAATTGTAGCAGGAACAAGTTTTAGGAACGCCTACCAAACGCTTCCAAAAGCGATCCTCAATTTGTTGTAAAACAGATATACTATTGGTTCCCCACACAGCAGACCCATAGGTAGCAACAGCTGTCGTTTTATCTTTTTAATTACATCAATTGGTTTTGACCCATGCCTTTTTATGAACCTAGTTAAAGCCCCTTTGCTTCCTTTCATCGATATCCCTCTATTAGCCACCATATTTTGCCATGTGTTTTTGTAATCAAATAGTATTCCTAGGGAACAAAAAGAATACACCATCTCCAATTTCCTCCCTTCTATAGTCTATCTAGGGATTTTTTTGGTCTCTCTCCTTCCACGAGCACGAAGGACTTCACTACATTTACTATAAGATCTAGGTTTTTCATAAACCTAGTATACATTTCTATCAGAATGTGGAGTGCATTGCCAGTCGGAACCAGCAAGACCGCATCATCTGCATAGGGAAGTGTGGGCACTGGAGTGGAATTTATAATAGGTACATCAGTGGCAGGCGCGGCCAGTGCAGCTTTCACAGTGTTTGCATATAGTGAAAATAGGAAAGGGGGGAGTACACACCCTTGCCTAAGGCCACAGGTAATTCCAAAGGAGTACTTTCGCCCTCTCTTCCGTAATGAACACTAGCCGTAGGCACCAAAATACATCTCGCAAATAAAGTCAATTATGGGTGTCTCTATGCCCAAAATACATCTCGCAAATAAAGTAAATTATGGGTGTCTCTATGCCCATGCCTTCCATCATAGATCATAATTTCTCATGGGCCACACAGTTGAAGGCGGCTGACAAGTCCGTAAAAGCCATGTAGAGTTGGCCTCCCTTGACCACAGTATATTTGGCAGTTAATAGATTAGGTAGTCACTGATCAATCGTCCCTTTTTTTTGTTTCTGAAGCAATACTGGGTACATGATAAAATGTTCCTTTCTTGAGCCCAAACCTCTAGCCTGTTAAAGAGCAAACGGACCATTCATTTGGCGTGCCATCTAGTAGCGATATTGGCCTGTAATTGTTTGGTAATGCTTTTCCCCCCCTTTCTAAAAATTGGTATAATAACTGTCTTTTTCCAGGAGGAAGGACCACCTGTTGGGGTATGACATTAAAAATGTAAGTCAGGAGTGGGGCCCATAATTCTTAGTTATTTAACTATTGGTACCCCAACGGGGCCAGGTGCTCTTGATGGTCTGCATTGGTTCTGGGCATTTTTCGCTTTGTCCAAACGGAAGCATAGATATTCTTCCAATACAGTCGCCAATGGGCCAGATGACAATGATGCGGCCTTGCCTGTCTGCTCAAAGACCTCTACAAAATTGGTCACCTAGGCCTCCTCAGTGACATGTGAGTCAATGGTAGTTTCTGAGTTATCTTTGAGGAATGGGGTGTTGATTATGTTTCAAAAGTCTCTACTATTCTTCATGACTGCCACCTGGGAAAGTTGATCCCAAGCCTCCTCTTTTAGAGCCCTCAATCAATTAGTTCTCGCTGCTTAATACGAAACTTGCAGCACTTTTACCAGGGCCACGTCTGTTGGTTTTTCTCTTAGAGCAGAATTGAGGTTCTTGAGTGGCTTAGAACAGGCATCATCAAACCAGCGAACTACTCCTGGTGCCTTGGTAGCACATGTACGGTATAAATCTTCATGGATTTCAGGTAGAATTCGTTTGAATGCTTGCATAATTTCATCAATCAGTGAAAGGGGCTCTAGGCAGCAAAACATTTCCTTGGACATCTTAGCAGCATGATCACTGAATGCATAGAAATTGGTCTCAGTATGGGATATCTGAGTTCTAATGGGTTCAGAGGCCAAGATGTAATCAGTAGTTGAATTGTGAGTCCGGGAGGAGAATGTATGTTATAATTGGCCCAAATTGGTGTCAATTGAATTTGTTACCACAAGGTTATTGACCAAAGTTGTCTTTTTAATGCGTTGCCATAATCATTGCCTATTCCCTGCTGATGAGAGATAACGACCTCGAAACACCTGTCCATGGATGGCCAGCACAACGGTGGATATACTCAACATTTTTTCAGAAGCGCACCCGCTGGAACGAACTGCATTTACCATAATGCCCAGGGGCCAACTCGCTGGTAGGAGGAGCAGTGTGTGACCATATGGATTGTTATTTATGGCAGAAATGGTTCAGCGCGTCCCCTGAGTCATCAACCAGGCCACACATCCCAGAGTCTGCTCTACTGCAGCTATGGGCGTTAAAGTTGCCCAGCCATATAATATCTAGAGATCTACAGTGGGTTTTTATTAGTTGGCCAATGTCCTTCTCAATTAGTTCTATAACAAGGCCATACTTCCTGCAAGTTTATTATTATAGAAGTTAATTAAAAGCCAGTCGCTCCTTTGTCCTTTTCTTAATAGAATGTGATAATAAGGAGAATTGTTTAAAAATGATATTACTTTGATCCTAGCTGTGCTGCCTATTAGTGTGACCAAACCTCTACTCGGGCGACCTGCTCTAGATGGCACCACATTTGAAAGGTACAATACCGTTAATATGGATCAGCGTGGTATTGACGATTAAATGCTCCCAATGAGCAGGGTTCCATCCCTTGTCAACAGTATTCCAGATCTGGGAATTTTCTTTTCAAATCATTGTTTTCAGGTGTGTTAGCACAGCTGCATCATCTGCAATCAATGCCAGCTAGTGACATTTGGAAGTGATGGGACGTAAAATTTGGTGCGGGTTTATGTTAGTGAGCAAAGTGAGTGAATCAGACTGTCGTTGAAGAGTTTAAGGGGGAGGGAATTTTGAGTGCTAATTTAAATAAACAATATGGTGAAAAAGCAATAATGACGGTGTAGTCTTGAATATTTTAAAACCTGAAAGAGTGTCCCATAGCCTGAAAAATTACACTTCAAGCATACCACGATAAAATTGAGATGAGCAAGGGACTGAAGGCGTGGGCCAGATACCTGGCTATGGCTGAGTTTGTGGTCAAAATGAACCCATGCCTTCATGTAGAGTCTGCTTACCACCCACATTCTAACCTCATGTGCAAACAATTAAAGACCGAGCATTAACTAACCTTTGATATAAAATGGAAAAGATACGCAGTGGCTGAATTGCACAGTGTGAAAACAGAAAATCTAGTGCCGATCCCTTCCTCCCCCACTTGACCACATGGTATGATTCTAGGCAAATATTTTATTTCAGAGAGCCTTCTTTCTTTTCATTATCACATATGCGAGCACCTTTAAATATGGAAGTTCAGGCTGTACAATAACCTCTTGTGTTTAATGTTTTAGATAACAACGTTTTTCCATTTAGAACATGTATCTTGGTCAAATATTGGCTGTAATTGACAAATGACTTGCCATAACTCACTAATGGCATTAGCATTAGCCAGAGACTGAAACAGTGCAAGAGACGTAACTAGTACCTGCTTAGGGTGGCATGGCCAGTTCCGCTACACTAGCAGCTAAGTGTGGGGGACGCTGCAGTTATTATGTCCTACAGACTGTTCGCCGTGATGAAGTGGGTGAAGAAAATTATTTGGGTTATTCCTCAATTGGCACAAAGAACACTGATTCCGGCCCTGATACTCTGACGGTTTACGGTAATGTTCTCTAGCTGGGAATTGGCAAGGCCTGTATTCGCCGTCTGCAGGTTGTGCAGAACTCCGCTGCAAGATATGTCCGGCTTCTTCTATTCTTCGTGAACTGCACTGGCTACCAATTGGAAAGATTGCAATTTAAAACGATATGCTTTATGTTTAAAACTAGAGATGGACTTGGTCCTTGCTTTGTACAGGACCTGGTTTCTCCTTATCAACCCAGCTGGAGACTGAGATCTGAAAATCAGGCTTTATGCAGCTTGCTCAGAATTCGCCTGGCACCCATAGGAGGTCAGTCCTACGCATACCTTGGCCTAAACTTTGGAACGCCCTTCCACAATTCTTAAGACACTGTACCTCTCTGCTTCTATTTCGCAAGCACCTTAAAACGTGGTTATTTACATTTTTTCACTTGGGGCCAAGCGACACTCCTACCTATGCGTAGCGCCAGGATTCCCATTGGGTAACTGTGCGCTTTATAAGTGGGAATCATAATAATGCCAAAGGTACCTGCCCCAGAGATCTCCGTGTGCCCAGCAACCATGACGATGTAAAAAACCATGGCAAGACAACTCTGGTGGCCATCAGACCCTCTTGAGTGATTAATATTACTTCCAAATGCAGTTCCGACCCATCACAAAACAGTACTGAGGGTCAACATGCCTGCTGCTATGCACAACATGTAACCTGCAGATTACAAATCTGTATTCTGAGTAAACAGCTCAGTGAGTCACCATTCCTGCCACAGACCTAAATCCTTCTGTTACTAGCATTTCCTAGTCACAACCCTTCAAATGTAGCTCAATGAGCCGTGAACTTGAATCAAAGTGCTGCATGCTAACTGCAAGGGACTGGTTCAAAAGATATTGTTTGTCTTTCTTTCTCAATCCTTCCCTATTTCAAGGTTGCTAGAAGGGTTCCCCCTGGCTGGGTACTAATAAATGTCCACTGGTACAGACCACCCCAGCCATGCTGTACTGTCACAAATCGTGATCTGGGTTTTCCCAGAACAGGATCTATCCACATGCAATAATAACTAGTGTGATGATGTGCTATTGGCCCCCATTGTCCCAGACAATGTTTCCCATACACAGACTCATACTGTTGAGTGGTTCACAGTCTCTGCACAACAAGCGTGTGTGCAATGCAAAGCGCTTCAACACCCTACCTTCTCATAGGTAGCGCTACCGAAGAAACCAAATGTGAGAGAGGGGCCCTGGGTAGATGGAGGGCACCGCTTACTTCTGTGAGGACAGGCCAAACTAAAGCATTGTGACGGCAACCAGTCCTTGATTTGCTCTCATGCTTTTTATGGTGGTAAAACTCATGTTAGCAACACAAGGATTAGTTTGGTCAGATGAACTCAGCTCTCCACTGGAGACCAGAAGGGCTGTGCTGTTTTCCCCTTGGCTCCTCAACACAGCGCGGGTTCAAGAAGCCTGAAGTACGCATGTCGGGCTGGTCAGAGTAAGGCATCTGTTCTACCTTACATGCGCACTTCCTTCATTCATGCTGCCTGACAATCAGTCAGATTCGCCCGCCCCGCCCTGCCCTAGAAAGACGACCGATCACACGAAAGCCAGGGGGTAAGCATTAACATTAATTTACCAGGTGCCTTACATTTGGTGGCTAGTTCGTGCGTATGCGGGAGGGCAATGCCCCTTGTCTCAATATAGGATCTGCCCCTGTCTGCAAATCCCACAGTTCTGTGTCATTTGCAGCATGGAGTTGCCTGTTAACATTAGACTTGGAGACTGGCAGGCGCTCTGGAGCCTGACAGTGAAGAGTGGCCTGGGCGATTCTAGTGTGAGAGCTGCGGCAGCAAGGATCCCCTGGGGGCTGCTAACAGCACTTTCCCTTCATGGCTTGGATTGTTTTTTTAGTTTTTTTTTTTAAAACCTTTATTTTTCCATTTTATAACACAGTACAAAGAACCAGGCAGCAAGTAGTGGTAAGTACAGTGAGTGACCTACGCACAAAAACCAAGTACAATTTTACATTATGGCTTGGATTGTTTAGTGCATAGTGCTCATCATCCAGGTCCGAGCAGCACTTCCAAAACTTGAAAACCTCTGCTGGCATTATTTCTTAAACCTTGGTGCCAGCGGGGAAAATAATTGTCCACCAATTCTTGAGTTTTGAAGCAGAAAGAAACAAAGGCGTGGAGCCAAAAATGTATTAAAGAATTAGACACAGATCTTTGAATGAAAGTCTGGAATGCAAAGGCAGTCGAGGGCTGAGGTGGGAAGCTGGGCTGCTGGAATGTGAATAATGTGTGCAAATGGAAATAAGAGCATTTGATACCGAGGTAGAAGGTATTGCAGTGTAAATCTTTGGAACTCATCAAGGCTGTGATAACTGCACATCAGTAAAAAAGAAAGGCAGCCAGGGATCTGGTGAACCCAACTTAGATGGAGATGGCGTGAAGAAACAACTAAAGAGACCTCATTAGCTAATTGATGTTTGACATTAGTATTCACTCCAAGCCTCTTTACACCCTCAAAGAGCTGGGACTCAATTGTAAGGCCCTCATTCTTGGCTTGGTTGACTTTTAACCAGGGTCTTTCCATCAAATCCTTTACATCTAGCATGTAGTGAGGCAAAGTCAGGTCATGCTTGGATGGCTGTCCAAACCTAAACGAATTTGAGCATCTTCTACATTTGTGAAGAGTTGGAAACCGTGAGAGGTTATAAGGGAGGACAGGGGCTGAACATAAAGATTTCAGTGCGTTGAGTTAAAACAGGTTTGTGCATGTACGCCTGCTTTATGGTGTAACCAGTAAGGTAGAAACATGTTTAGGCTAATGGTATGCATAGCACTGATATTGCTCTTGGTAATGAAAATATAATAATAATAATGTTGATTGTCCAATGTGTTGTGAAGTCAGTTAATGCCCATTCAACAGATTTATGAAAAGACAAACGGCATCTGTTTTTAAAATACAAAAGGGAATTTTATTACACGAAGTTAAGACAAACAAATCCTGAATTTCTCATGCAACAATCAAAATATTTCTAAGAATGTATGCTCCAAAGACATACCTTTGCACAAGTATTGGAAAAAAAGAAGAAATGAGATCAGATCAGGAATGTGACTGTTTTTCATGTATTGAATGTACATTAGTAAAATGATGTGTAAGCATGGTTGATACTATAGCTACCTAATATTTCGACATGTTTCAGCCGTAGGAAAAAACATTATAATGGAGGTTTTCATCAGGACATTAATTAGACAATTAATTTAAAAACAACTTGGAAAAAAACGAGAAAAACAAACTGTGACATCAAGTGATGGACTCTTGGAAGGACATATTTCTGACAGCTTCAATCATATCTCCTAAATTAAACCTCTAAAGAAGACTATTGGCTTTTCAATCTAGTGAGAAACAATTACACACAGTGGTGCCTGCAAAAAATGATTCGACATTAGGAGGAATCATTAATGCCAGAGTACTGCAGACTTCCTGAGTCCTCCTCACCCCCAAGCGTGGCCATCGCTTTCAGACTGCGTTTCATCCAACTTAACTAGCTATACAAAATCTACTATACCTCTGAGAGACTCCTGCTGAAGGGCTGAGACCGCTCTTGTGGGAGTACTTTGTGCAATGCGGAGACAGATATAGAGCTGTCCAGTTATCTGTGAGTACTGGTGTAAATCGTGCAGACCTGGTATTGAGTAGACCCATTGATCTTTCTGCCAAATTGCTGCATCTGGCTTCATAAAACACATTGTGGGCTCCTGAGGAGAGCGGGTCCTGGTGGGAATAGATGCTCTCCTTGTTAAACGGGACATTGATAAATACTGGCAATGGAAGATCTCCTATCCCAAGGAGGAATGGCTAAACAATATTGACAAGTGCTCATGAATGGAGGAGCTAGTGTGCCAGACCCAAAGCTCCCCCCTTAGACATGAAAGGATTTTGGGTCCATGGTGGAACCTCTTCCACATTTCTACTTGGTAATCTTCTTAAATAATTAGTCTGAATCTCCTCTGAGACCAGGGTTTAATGCAGTGAAATACACATTTGTGTTATCATTTTACTACACTGATGCACTTAATACATGCATGTTACTGTTTTAAAAATCAATAAGAAGTTTTGATTAAAGAAAAAAAACATCAAGGTCCATCCTGGCTGAGGGTTGCAGAAACACTGAAATAGCTGTTCTTCTGTGACCTAGATATAAAACTTGACAGAAATGCATCTGTTTCACTCCACGAGGGAATCAGACATAAGAGCAAGGGAGGAAATACCCCTGTACCTTTTGAGTGTTGAGCTGGGAGGTATTACTGTGAAAGCAGCCGGTTGATAGGGCGAGCATGGTCATTGGAGACCACAAAAGTGGGAGCTGGAGTCAGAACCCTAGTTTTCCTAATTGGAGCAAACAGCAAAGACACTTTAGCCACACTTGTATTGTGGTCAGAATGAGTTACTCTGTTTGGTTGAAAATGGGCTTTAGCAAGTCAACGTGCATAGGTCCACCAGAAAGTTGTTAACATTGTTATGAAAAATACTGGGATGTATTGACCATTTTCTTTCCAATCTTTAAAGAAGATTCAGTGTGTTTTTATATGTTTTTTTTTCTCTTATGACGGTCAGAGTCAGGTCACCCTTCTCTCTGTAACAATGCACTTTATAAGTCCATTAACATAACACTTTAAGTAGGCAGGACGAGGCATGGGTCAAGAAACAGCAGCACTTTAAACATTCCGTTGCTTTGATTGCCCAAATTCTTAACATTGTATCTGCTCCCTGATAAGTCTGCTTTTACTTCTTGAATATATCAGCTGGATTGTATTCTTGTGGTATGAAAGGCTGATGCTGAACATGCTTTACAATAAAAAGTGAATTGATTTAACAATAACTTTACAGGCTACAATCGAGGCCGGTCAAAAGGATGAAAGGTGGCGGTGGTCAAAGCTGCATTGGCATGAACAGTAGTAAAGAATTTCACAAAAATACAAATTTATTAGGAAATATATCAGCTTGTATCTATAAAGTTTATATTTATATCCAAAAAACACTGCTATATAAAAAATATTTGAATAATAAAACTGACAAACCTATTTATGTAGTTGGTGAAAAGTTTTTGTGTAGTGGGCTATAAAATATAGATGTATCTATCCATTTAGGTTCATGTAGTATATCCACTAGTTATAGACCTTTCTAAACCAGTAGTAAAGACCCGTTAAGCTTTAGACACATATTTAGCATTCATTTAAAAAGATTTCAAATCAAGCACATCTGCATGTTATTTTGAAATCAACAATTTGTTTTGTTTACAGAGGCACAAAGGGTCAATTTCCATTCTTGTTCCTTTCAGTATAACATCTGCAAGCTGGTGATGTTAAAAAGATCTTGTCCTATGACTTTCCATTGCCCTGAATTTTCTAAAATGATTTCCATCATTCAAAGCATTTCAGAAGCGCTTGGCTTTAGAACTGGGGAGCCAGGTTCGAGTCTCGGCGTCTTCTCAACATCTTGTGATTCTGGGCGAATCTCTTAATCTTCATGTCTCTAAAAAAAATATGAACCTGTCCTTGTTTAATGTAACTGGTGCTCATGTAAAACGCTCCAATGCCCTTGGGTCAAGTTTGTGCTATATATGTATAAAACAAAAACTGCACACAAAAAAACCACTAAAATGTGGTTTTTCATAAGGAATACGGAATATCTTTTGGTAGTAAGTTATTGAAAAGGCTTTAGATACGCAGGCCACATTCACCTCATGCTAATTCAGAAATGCTAAGATAAAGCACTGCGAGGCAACCAATTATAGAACAAGAGTAAGTGACAACCAAATACATTCATTATTTTGTGCTTGGCAAACCCTAGCAATTTCATGTTGGATAAAAAACAGCCTTTCAGCCCCCATAGATAACATAGTGAATTTATCATTATATTTTGCAAGCATGCCTGCACATTTCATCAGTGATAAATCGATCACACCGAGGGCCTCATTACTATGGCGTTGGGACTGCCACCTACAGGATGTTGGTGGCGGACTTGCCGTTAACAGCCCTTCAGTCCGACCGCCGCATTACCAGCTGCGGCTCCTCCACTAAGAGAAGAGGATCACCGCCCCACTGCTCTCTGACGTTCAAAACACTGAACAGTTCAAAAAGGAAAACTAAAATGATAGCGCAATGTTCTTATCATTTTATTTTTCCACACTGACTCAGTTGGTTTACATTCTAGGTGCGGGGTTAGACTGGCCTGGCCAGAGCAGGGGGAGGAGTAGTGGGGACATTCTACGTGTGCATGGTGGTTTAGCCGGCCGTCTTGGGCCAGCCAAACAGTTAATGCCCTCTTAGCATTTCTCCACCCAGCTATTTTGCACAGCCGGGTGGAGAACATACACAGGCTCACACTTCCTGTCTGGTCGCTGAACGAGGCCACTCAGACCAAACACCACTCTGCTGTTGTCAGCAGCGTTGTGATTGGCTAGGGCAGGCTGGGAGCCTTTTTTTTTCGTGCTGCTGGACTGTCAGATTTCATTTGCTGTTGTTGTTTCACTATTACCAGATCTCCTTCATCTAACTGGTGTTCAGCTGCATTTCTCCTTTTGTCAGCATATTCTTTCATTATCTTTTTCGCTTGTTGATCTCTTTCTGCAATTTCTCTTCTGTTTGTGCCTGCTGCGGCCTCTATTTGTGGTAGCCTTGTCTTGCTGGCTCTTCCTAACACCAGTTCCGCTGGACACCTGCCAGTGGTGCTGTGAGGGGTATTCCTATAGTCTCGTAGCACTTGACAAAGTGCTTGTCCAATGGAGATCTGTGTCAATTTTGCTCGCTGGATGGCTTTCTTGATGATCCCCATGAATCGTTCCGCCATTCCGTTGGCTTGTGGCCACAGAGGGGTTATTTTCCTGTGCTTGATCCCCAGGTATTCCATGAACCTGCGGAATTCTTCCCCCGAGAATGGAGGACCATTGTCCGTTTTCAGTGTTTGTGGTGAGCCCCAGGCGGCAAATATGTCGTCTAACACCGGTAGGGTGGCGCTTGCCGATGTCGATGACACTTCTCTCACTATCGGGAATCTTGAAAATTCGTCGATCACTACTAGCAAGTACTTTCCATTCTCCAGTGGCCCATAAAAATCTGCTGCCAGTTCAGTCCATACTGCCAGTGGCAGTTCCGACATCTTCAATGGTGTGGGCTTACTAGATGATCCTGTTACTTGGCAGGTATGACAGTGTGATACCTCTTCCTCCACCATGCTGTCCAGTCCTGGGAACCACACTTTTTCTCTCAGCATCTTCTTTGTCGCTACGATTCCTCTATGTGACTCATGAGCTAGCTCAACTGTTCTCTTCCTTAGTCGATGTGGTATTACAATCCTCGAGCCTCTCATCAGGACTCCTTTCTCTGTCTCAGACAGCTCTTTGCTTATCTTTTTGAAGGCTAGCAGTTCTTCTTTATTAACCCCTTCTTCTGTGGCGGTGTTGCTGTTGATGTGTCTCCATCTCTGTAGCCTCACTATCGTTCCTATTGCCTTCATTGTCGGGTCTCTTTTTGTCTCGCGCTCCAGTTCTTCACTTGTTATCGATGCTGGAGTGTTTTGTCTCACAATGAAGTTCAGATATTCTTCTGCCATCGTGGTGCCACCTTTCCGATGGGGAAGCGGGTGTCGTGACATGTAGTCAGCTGGGTTTTGGTCTTTGCCAGGTTTGTGTACTATTTTGAAATTATAGTCCATCAGCCTGATCCCCCACCTTTCAATTCTTGGTGGTATTTTAGCGTTTGGGTTTCCGTAGATAGTCACTAATGCTTGGTGGTCCGTCACTATCGTGAATGGTTTTCCATATATGAACATGTGATAGTGCTCACATGCCCATACTACTGCCAAGCTCTCTTTTTCTGGTTGAGAGTATGCCCTCTCAACGTCCGACAGACTCTTGCTTCCGTATGCTACTATCTGTCGGGGTGAATCTTTCCCAGGTTTGTGTTGTGCTAGTATCGCGCCAAGACCTACCGGGCTGGCGTCTACTGTCAGTTCAGTGCATAAGTTCGGGTCGAAATATGCTAGGTGGTCTACTGCCGTCACTGACGCTCTTATTTCTTCAAACGCCTTTTGACACTCTGTGGTCCATTCAAATTTGTGGCCCTGTTTTGTTAGTTCTCTCAATGGCGTGCTCACCGTCGCAAAGTCTTTTATATACCTCGCGCAGTAGCTGGCAAGGCCAAGAAATGAGCGCACGTCAGCGACGTCTTTTGGTTCAGTTGTTTTTTCAAGTGTGTCTATCTTGCTCCAGTCTGGCCTCATTCCTTTCCTTGAGAATATGTGTCCGAAGAACACTAGCTCTTCTCTTCCCAGTTCACATTTCTTCTCATTTACTGTCAGACCCACCTCTACTAGCCGTGAGCACACTTCCCTTAGTGCCTTGTTGTGTTCTTCATCTGACTTCCCAAAGACCAAAATATCATCGCTGTAATTTAGACTGTTCTTGATTGGTCTTATTATCTGCCTAATCGTTTCTTGAAATATTTCTGCTGCTGACGATATTCCAAAACTGAGTCTCTTGTACCGAAATAATCCTAGGTGCGTTGAGAATGTCGTTATGTATCTGGACTGCTCGTCCAGCTCCAGTTGATGGTATCCCTTGCATAGGTCGAGCTTGGAAAATTTTCTCATTCCTGTCAGGCAGCTTATCATGTCATCTAGATGTGGCCCTGGATGTCGTTCTCTTTCGATGGCTGTGTTCGGTGTTCTCATGTCCACACAGATTCTTATCTGTGTGGTGTCTTTTTTTGGTACAGCCACTATCGGGGACACCCATGGCGTTGGCCCTTCTGCTGGCTCAATGATGTCTTGGGCTAGTAGTGCCTTTATTTCTTCTTCCACTTGAGGTTGTAGATGTATTGGTACCCTTCGGTGATGTTGGGCCACTGGTCTGACAGCTTCATTTATGTGCAGCGTTATCTGTCTTCCTTTCAGCTTCCCTAGTCCTTCCGTTAGTTTTGGGAATTCCTGTAGTATGTTCTCCTTTTCCGACATGTGGTACGTCATTTTTAGTAGGCCCATTATTTTTGCTGTTACATTGCTTAATAGACACCGTGCGGGAATGTCCCCTCGTAATACATGTATTTCTTCTGTGACCGTCTTGCCCTTGTGCGTCATGGTGTCCGTGAATTTTCCCATGTTCGTCACAGGATTTTGTGCACCCCATGTAAATACTCTTATGCTTGATGGTTGTAGCGGTGGCTTCCTCTTCATTTTATCATATTCTGTAGCACACATGATGTTGCACGTGGCTCCGCTGTCCAGTACAAATTCTGTTTGGTGGGGCCCCACTTCAATGGTCACCCAGTCCGTCTTCTTTATTGACTTCCTGTCTATTAGCCTAATGTGCTCTTCTTCATGCCCTTCGTCTGTGGTCATGAGGTACAGGCGTTCTACTTTCCTTGTTGTTTCTTCCTCTTCTTCTTCTTCTCCTGATTCCCCAGACGAGCTCCTCTCAGTCGCTTCCATATGCCGTACATGTCTTGTTGTTGCTGTTCTTGGCCTCCCGGGCCTACCTCGTTCATTTTTGAATTGCCCCCCTTGGCACATGGTGGCAAAATGGTTGCTTCTGTTGCATTTTCTGCATGTTTGACCAAATGCCGGGCATGCTCCTCTGTGTGGGAACTCCAGACCGCACCTGTAACATTGTGAGCCTTGTTTTTTTGCCGCTTTTTCCTTGTGGCCTCCTTTCCAGCTCCCTTTCTTGCCTGCGTACGACATTCTGTGTATTTGTTCTCCCTTTCGGTCCATCTGTTTCGCTTGCATCATTGCTCTTGCTTCTGCTCTCGCTAGATCTAGGATCTTTTCTAGTGCGATAGGTTCTTTTAGTAGTCTTGTTCGAAATTCTGTGTCTCGGCAGCCTTCTATCAGTTTTAGGCGAAGAGCCTGTTCATTGTCGTATTTTTCAAATTCGCAGTGTGCTACTAGCTTTCTCAGCCTTGTTGCAAAGTCATCCATTGATTCCTCTGGCTGCTGATATGCCATGTTAAAGCAATATCTCTCGAAGTCGACGTTTCTTTGGGGGTCGAACTTGGTCGTTAGACATTTTATCAATTTCTCATAGGTTTCTGTTTCACTCTTTGGCAGTGTTATGAGGAGGTCATCCACCTCGTCTCCCACTAGGTTTAGGAATAGCCCTAGTTTTTTTTCTTCCACCACATCGGTTGCCGCCATGTATCGTTCAAACTTTATGATCCACTTTTCCCACCGTATGCCCCCTTGTGGCTCTGATACATTGAAAGGCATCGGTCTGCGGTATTGTGCACTTTGCTTTGTTTCTGGCATTTTCTCTTCTTTACTTCTCTTTGCACCTTTATCTCTTTTTCCTCTAGTTCTTTTGTACTTCTTTTGTTTCTATTTTCTATTTCTTATGTCTTTCCTCTTTTATTTCTCTTTTCTAATGCTCCTTTCTTCTTTCTTAGGTATTATTATTCTTTTTTTTTTTTTTTGATGCTTCTATCCTATAGTGACAGGGTTGCTCCTTTTGTGTTTTCGTTTTTTGCTTTTTCCTTTGTTTTATTTATTTATTATTTATTTTTATTTTGAAAGTTTTATATAGCGCGAACAAGATCTTTGCAGATATCAGAGCGCTTTACTGCCTGCCTTTCTAATGGCCGCCCTTCACTTCTCATGCACTTTGTTTCACTTGTCTTCTACAAAATGTCCGCCCGTTTTCCCGCGAGATTTCGCGATCGAAATCTCGCTTTTTGCCTGACCTTAAAATGGCCGACTCGTTATTGCTGTGTTTCTATTGGCCTCCGCCGCCTGTTCTCAAAATGGCCGCCGAGATGTGCCCGTTCTCGCGAGACTTCGCGCTTGATTTTCGAGCGCGATCGCCTCGCGCTTCTTCTTTCACAGGCGCTGCTCCCGGGGGCTCCTCTTACCGCAGTTTGCAGCTTTTGTAGGACGCTTATCGGGGTGGGCTCCCGTGTAGCTCCTTGCGTCTGCGTTGACCTTCGTGATCCTGTCCCGTGCACTTCTTCGGTCGCGTTGGTGTCGCTGTTTCCCGACCACCTTCGTCGCCAGATGTCGCGTAGTGTGGTGCACGGTCAGCAGAAGAAATACAGGACGCCAGATCTCATACAGAGGTACTCCTTTATTTTGTTGTTGTGTCAGTCGGTCTGGGCACGTCCGTCCTTGTCCTCGTCCTGCTGCATAATGCCCCTTCCTGTCCGTCCACAGGAAGTGGTGTCCGGTGACCTGGTCACCGCCCTGTGACCCACAGGGTCCTAATGCCCTGTGTCTGTCGTGGTCAGTCGTGGTCATCACATCAGGTGCTATATTTTTTTTCATTCCTTTCCCCCGCCAGCAACCCCGTTCGGTAGAAGCTGCTACTATGTATCACAGTGCTAGTTGTTGGACCCTATTCTGTCGGCTTTAGAGACTCTTAGATCCCGACTGGGCAGTGGTCAGAATTGTAGTCCCGAATGGAGGTGGTGCCTATCCTGGCACCGCTGTCGGGATTACGATAGCCCTTTCAGACAGCCTGTTCATGGCAGGAACACTGCCATGTACAGGCTGTCGGAAACTGACTTTGGGGGCCCCAAACATGGCTCCCGTCCCTCATGGGCCACTGCAAAGTTGCTCTGGGGGCACATGTAGTGCCCCACTCACATCCTTGCACCATGTGCCATGCTCCACATGGTGCATGGCACAGGGTCCATGCGTGTGCAGGAAGGGCTCCTGTTCATGGCAGATTGTGCCGCAACACTTTTCCAGGGCCGCAGCTCAAGCAGCAGTGAAAATAAGCATTTTGAGTCCCTCAGCTCGGCGGTCGCATCATAATTGGGCGGTACGACCGCCACCTGTTTGTTGGGCAGTCTCCTGACTGCTGTGATAGCGGGCGACGGTCTGACCACCCGCTATAAAAACAATGCCCTGAGTTAGCAAACGTCTCTCTGTTCCTTAAAGTTAATCTAGGCTGCAGCATCGCATTTCTCTCGGTTCTCCCCCTCATGCAGTGATAGGTTGGTTAATTCACATCTGTGCATTTGTGAGGACTGCCTTGTGATGAATTCAGTTCCAAATAGGAATCGATTGTTTATCATGCATTTGGTTCCTTGTTTGTGATTAGCTCAAACAACAGAATACATCCGTACCTGGTCACTGTGTAGCAGTTGAACCATGCAGCTGAAGAAGGCAACAAATCTTTTACAGGATTTCTTCCGCTACGTTAATTACTTTATTTCAACACCCAATTTCACCCGGCAACATTTTCACATACGTTTCTCCTCAAGATCAATTCCCCAAATTAATTTCAACATTGCACTAGATTCTCAGGTCTCGTGTGTTTTGAAAGTGTGTACATTTATTCCCTTGTAGTTATTGGTATGTCACCCTATGCTGCTGTTAGTTTCTTCTGTCTTTGACTGTTACTCTGGTTTATTTGATTTAAGCTTGGGCCTGGAATGTATATAATTATTAACGTATTGCAAACAGCACTTAATTGGTAGCAGGGCACTTTTCAGTAAACCAAGTATGTTCAAATGAACAGACACAATAGACCAACAGGAGAGGAGGTGGAGGATTCACAACAGCATGCTTGGGGTGATTGATTGTAGAACTGAGCAAGAGCTTCGTCAAGGTTGGGGGCAGATCAATACAAACGTTTCCTTCCAATGATAAGTTTCATAGACCTCTTTCTTTCCTTCCTTTAAATGATAAGTTTCATAGACTTCTTTTCTTCCTTTAAATGATAAGTTTCATTGACTTGAGTGACAATGATTAATCATTGCGTCAGTGGATAGACTTACTGTTTAAATGAAATAAATCCTAAACCTCAGGTTGGCTAAACCTGGACGATCTTCGTGTATCTAAAAAGGCAAGAGTAATGTTCTCCTAAAGTTTCTTCTCGTCATTAAGACTCAGGGCCTGGTTCACAACAGTATACTTACACTCAAGTTTAAGTGTATGATTTGTTCTATCCACAAACACATTTTACGACTAGTATTTTTATGTATGCAGAGTCTTCACACATAAAAAGATAAGCCTGTCATATCTGTCTATGTGAGGTGTCTCTGCCATGAATGCAGAGACTCAGCAGTTGTAAACCCACTAGGTGTAAAATGTGTTTGTGAATAGCAAAAAAATCGTAAACTTACAATAAAGTGTGCGTTTACCTTTGTGAATCAGCCCCGAAATATTGTAATATCTCAGGACGCAAAATCCCAAATCCAGGCATGTCTGTCACTCTTGGGCACAAGTCACTTCATACCCTAGCTATCGGAACTGCTTTTGTCTTTTGACTTGGATTTCAAGTACTGGAATCCTGAGGCCTTCGAGGCTAGTGATCTTCTAATGTAGAGTGAAGCCTCATTTATGTAGTACGATAGTAGCCCCTTCAGTGAATATGAAGCAGTATAGAGGCAGAGGGGAGTATCACTAAGTTTCTGGTTAGTGCAGTCTAGCATTGATTAAGAGAAGAGGGCTACGATTAGAGAAGTCTATGATTTCGGAGAAAATCCTTTACAAAGGCAACCTATTATTTGCTTCTGTGTAATTATGTAAATGACTATAAGCAGGGCTACTGGAGTCACACAATTCTGCAGCTTCAGCTTTTTTCGCATAGTTATAGATTTGTTACAAAGTCCGTAATCTGCTGCATAATCTGCACATTTTAACCCAACATTTTTTCTAGCACCAACAGATTAAAAGTTACCAAAAATGTAGCAACATCTGTTCTTGTGCAGTGGAAGGCTCTTTTCGCAAAACTTAGCTGGTCATCTTCCAGTTTCTAATTTCTTTATTTGGGTGTTAAACTGGTACTAATGAGGTGAAATCGGTTCCTAGACTATATTTTCATATGTAGAAAGACAAAATAATGAAGCAATACTATAAGAAAATGTGCCTTATCATGCAACATAATGTGCCTGTTCTTGCCGCATAATTTAGTTAACCATGCCACATAATTTGGTGATCTCCTGCCACATAATTCCAGAGGCTCTGGCCCTAAGCAAATTAACCAGCCATGGGTAAGCCACAGCTTTCATATGAATCACTTAGTAGTAAGATCCATGAAAAGATAATGTAGCGAAAGATCCCAGTTTCTGGATTATTTTAATATAATACTGGATTGATAGCACTACTCCTGTTACCTCTCTTTCGGACATGATGGTGCGTCTATGGCATGCTTCAAATCACACTGAAGTGGCTAGATAACCTCATCCAGCGAATGCAGTAGTGAATCACTAGGATAGGTGCGAATGAATACACGCTTGCTGTAGCCGTGTAGGAGGGGAATCAGCTTGCTGTGAGCCCGTAACTTGAATGTTCAAAATGGAACCTGATGCAGTGATCAGGATACAAAGGGTACCTACTGTTTCTGTCCAGTTAAGAAACATGAGTTAGAGCATCAAGGTCTAACCCTCAATACTGAGCATGCCTGACATCTCTTGTCCTGCTATTTTCATTCCTGCCTGGTTCAAACAAGTCCTAGTGTTCCTTAAATTTCTCTTATCCCAACGTCTTAACTGCAGCCCCATCTCTCAGTTCCAAAGAGCCTCGGCCGGCCCATGCGAAGGAACAGGGCATCGGTGGAGTGTTTTATCTGCTCATATGTTTTTTTGCATGTTTCTACAAACTTAAGCACTTCACTTGTTAAGAGCTACTGAGAAGAATTTTTTTTATTACCATGTCTTAGTGGTCTTTGTAATAAGAAGATAGAATGTGTCTTTCTAGCTCTTTTTGTTGTAATGAAAGTACGATTGGCCTGAGGTCAGGAGTCAAGGGGTGATATAGGGAAAGAGTCTTGGCGTTCTGAAACCCATGCAGCCACTATCCAAAAGTGCTAGCCCTTTCCTCCTCCCTAAAATCCTTTCTCCCTTTTTGACTGTCTACTTTTTGTACGTATTGTGGTCTATGTGCCATGTGCAGTAGTGCTCCATGTCACTGTCAGTCTTTTATGAGCAGCATTTGAAATTGAATTTCTTTCCTAATTTGCAATGGAAAAATGTCTTACCTGGCAGCGATGCACCATTTAATATTTACCTATTTATTTCATTTTTGCAGTAACACAACAGTAGATTTTAAAGATGAAGGAGAACGATGCTGATCCGTGTGCAGATGGTGAGAAGAGCCTTGCTCAAACAGAAAATTGTGTGACAAGCCAGAAAAACCCTCCTAGCCAGGGACCATATTCCTGCACACAATGTACCAAAAGTTTCCACATGAAGGCAACTCTTGTAAGTCACCAACGAATACACAAGCGGCTGAGACCATTTTCCTGTACAGAGTGTCATATGAACTTCGGAATGAAGGAAACCCTGCTAAAGCACCAGAGAATTCACACCCAAGAGATGCCATTTTACTGTATTGAGTGTGAAAAGGGCTTCACTCAGAAGTACCATCTAAAGATCCACCAGAGAATTCATACCGGAGAGCGGCCTTTTGCATGCTCTCAGTGTGATAAGAGCTTCAGTCAGAAGGGAAATCTTCAAAGACATCAGAGAATCCATGACGACAACCCCAGAAGAGAGAGGCGATTTTCCTGCACACAGTGCGATAAGAGCTTTAGCCTGAAGTCAAAGCTTCTAAGTCACCAGAGACTCCACCGATTTGCTAATGCCAAGAGTGGCCTGAAGACACTTCCTCAGAGACGCTATTCCTGCTTGCAGTGTGATAAGCGCTTTAATCTGAAGTCAAACCTTCTCAGTCACCAGAGACTTCACAGATCAACTACCTTTGAAAGTGAGCGGCCACTAACACGGAAACCATTTTCCTGCACACAGTGTGATAAGAGCTTCAGTCTTAAATCAAATCTCTTAAGTCACCAGAGATTCCATTTCTTAGCAAGCGCTGAGAGTGACCGTTCGCTTATCCCAAGGCCGTTTGCGTGTCCCCAGTGTGACAAAAGATTCAGTGTAAAAATTAATCTTCTCAGTCACCAGAGACTACACAGTTTAGATAATAATCCTGAGAGCAAACAGACACTACCCCAGACAATGTTTTCCTGCACGCAGTGCGATAAAAGCTTTAGTCAAAAATCGGATCTTCTAAGTCACGAGAGAATACATAGTTTAAATAAACCTGACAGCAATCACACGCTACCCAAGAGACAATATCCTTGCTCGCAGTGTGAGAAGAGCTTTACTATAAAGATATGTCTTCTAAGTCACCAGAGGATACACAGATCACCTAACCCAGACAGTGACCGGACCTTAACCAAGACGCCATTTTCCTGCAAGCAGTGTGATAAGAGCTTTAGTCTAAAGTCAAATCTTCTAAGCCACCAGAGGCTACACAGAGGCAGTAACCACGAGAGCTACCGGAAACTAAACGAAAAACCATTCACATGCCCCCAATGTGGAAAGAGCTTTGGTCTAAAAAGAGTTCTTCAAGCTCACTTGAATGTCCACACAAGGCCTTTTTCCTGCACGAACTGTGGAAGGAGGTTTAGTCAGAAGTCACAGCTTCGGAAGCACCAGATCAATCAGAGATGCCTTGGCCATGCTGAAGAAAATGACCCTGAGAGTGGAAGAAGCTTTGTAGGCAACTTGCAGAGGAAGCCTCCACTCATCTCCCAGGAAAAAGTTGACAAACTGAATGAAAGGCATCATCAATACTTAGAAAAAGAGAAAAATATTAACTGGGACCGGAGGACAAAAATGCATCCCATGTGGGGCAGTATTTACGCTGAAATGCAAGCAGAAAATAAAAATCTCAAAAAACAAGCAGAGAAAGAGATACAGGAGGCACCAACTGTCAGTTCCCGTCCTGTGGTTCTAAAGGCTGCAACATTCATCTTCAAATCCCTTAGCACCGCCACTCCGTCAGCACCACCATCAGCAACTGAAGTAGACGAGGCAGCCAAGACATCCACCCCAGCTCCTGCAACAACAGTGAGTGAAGAGACCACTAAAAACCCTACCCCTACACCTACATTTTGGTCTCTTCCACCACCATCAGTGCCTCTGGCCCTGCCGCAGCCAGATTCAGACTCCAAAGCAGCTGTGGTAAAAAATGGCTCATTGGAAACAAAAAAAGACAGCAACGTTTTCACCTCATGAGCGCTTTTTACTAAAGGTTCACTTGTAAGGTACACCTCATTTAAATACCTAGTTTAGCAACATAAGCCTCATATTAGGAAACACCCATGTTTGTTCACAAGGAAACTGGAAAAAGAATTATCATGGTTGCTTTCCCAAAATGTTCTATGAACTTCAAAATAAGACAGTGTTCGAAAACTCTGTTTCTGCTGGCTATTTCTAGTTTTATGTGACAGGAATGCCTCTCAACATTGTGAAGAGCAGTAGATGTTCCTATAGTGTAGTGCAATATTTCCATGAAGAATGGTGCTTTTTGATTCTCTGGGCATTAGGCTGAGCCATAATTTGCATCAGCTCATTGTATCCAGAAGACAATATGTTTTTCTTGTAGACTGGCCCAAGGCTAGCTGTTTTCAACCTCTGTTTAGTGTGACGTTCTGTGAAAGAAGTCTTAAATACTTATCAGCCTATCGTTGTAGGTGTCTATATGGTGCTTAACATTGGGTGTATAGGGATTTTCCATCATCTGGGCACTATGGAAAATGTCTTCTTAGGAGCTTAGGGTGCTTCCGAAAACACCCAGACTCTCGCAGTGTGGAATGAGACACACAAGAGGAGGACTGGTTGGTGTTCATTTAGCTACTTCGGGGAGGTTGTGGCACAAACTTTATCAGTATTGGAGTTGCTTTGTGTCTTTGATTATTAGACTGCCTTCAGATATCTCAGTTCAGGTAAACATCTATCAGGAGGGCACTAAAACTCGTAGACTTTGATAATTAACAAACATGTTTCATCAGAGTTATATCCTTCACTGAGGTTTTGATCTATTCATGTGAAATGTAAAAGCATTTCTTCTGATGAGCTGCAGAGAAGCCCCACACACCAGACTGAATGTACTGCCAGTTCATTTCTTGCAGGGGATGCAATACTTCTGGCTCACATGGAGGAATCGAGATCCTTTTCACCAACATCGTTCTACTAAGAACCTCAGAGGAATTCAATTACATGGTATAGATTTGAGCAGATCTGATTAGCCTTATAAAGTTTCATTATAAAATGGGAATGTTTGCATGAGCTGCAAATGCAGGACCATCTGGAGATTTCAACCAGGAAGGGATAAACACGACCTTCTCAAGAAAATACAATTGAAAAATAAATAACATCATGGACCTTGACTTTGGACAATGGGCAGCTCAGTGCCGGAGCACACTGTGCTTTTTTTAATCAGTTTCCCACTCAGAAATGCTTGGAACAAACCTTTACGGCTTAAGAAGAGTCACACATAATGAATGTTCTGAGTATTGTGGGAGAACGTTTGAGCAAAGATTCTCCTAATTCTTGCCCCGTCCCTTCTTTTAAGAATCCTGCTGCCTAAAGGCTAGCTAGAAATTACTGTTTTTAAAATTCCCCCCTCCCCTTCCACTCCTGCATACCTCTGACAGCTAAGCTCTGGACAACAGTATGAGCGTTGTTTCAAACCATCACAGTACAGAGGTTCAGTGGGATTGTAAAGGGAGAAGAGTGAAGTCAAAAACACCTAATTAAATGACCATGAAGGTATCAGAGGCACAGGGTGGTTTCTGTGAATGAAACAGATCCAGATCTAAGAAGCCTGAATGACCATGAAGGTATTCTTTTCATTATTTTTGTTGTCTTGCTATCCTGCAACTTCATCTCGTTGGGAGTCATTTCACAGACGTGGCATTTTATGAGAGCAACATAACAGATGATTACCCAGAGAAATTAGCAAACATATAACTACACATCTTATTGTCTAATGAAGCATGACTTCTTGTGGAAGCATCCATGGAGAAAAATCTGGAAGATGCATAAGTAGTGGCCAATGTAGCCGATTTGACAGTGCGGGCTGGACTGTTCCATGAGGAACAGGGCCAAGACTAATTTGCAAATGGCTGGTTCCAACTGGCGTGGCATAATGAGCAATAGAAAGATGGATTCAACCCAGATATCTTGACTGGGGGTGAATGTTTGATTCATTCAACATTCTGTCCATCATTTGTTGCCACAGCACTTTTCACCCTAAGTGGGGTGGGTATGCCCAAACGTGGGTCCCTTGCTCGCTGTGCCACTGGTTAAGTTAGTCTGGCTGATGAGGGGTGTTACCAAGAAACCGGTCCATGGAGCAAATTCTCAAAGATGCATAAGTAGTGGCCAATGTAGCCAACTTGGCAGTTGAGGCTGGACTGTTCCATGAGGAACAGGGTCAAGACTAATTTGCACATGGCTGGTTCTAACTGGGGTGGCGTAATGAGCAAAAGAACAATGGATTTAACCCAGGTCTTTTAACTGGGGGTGAATGTTTGATTCATTCAGCATTCCATCTATCATTTGTTGCCACAGCACTTTTCACCCTAAGTGGGATGGGTATGCCCAAACTTGGGTCCCTTGCTAGCTGTGCCACTGGATTTAAGTTAGCCTGGCTGATGAGGAGGGTTACCATGAAAAAGGTCAATGGAGCATTCTGAAAGATGCATAAGTAGTGGCTAATGTATCCGGTTTGGCAGTTCAGGCTGGACTGTTCCCTGGAGCAACAGGGTCAAGACTATTTGCATATGGCTGGGTCCAAACTGGGGTGGTGTAGTGAGTAAAAGAACCATGGATCGAACCCAGATCTCTTGACTAGGGGTGAATGTTTAATTCATTCAGTATTCCATTCATCATTTGTTGCCACATGCCTCTGTATTAGGCACCTGGGTGAAATAATACTGTACACAATCTCTGAAAAATGATTTAAAATTAAGAATTTAATGTTAGTAATGAGGCACACTTTGTGAGAGCAAAACATGTGGCATGCAAAAAGAACTTAATGCACTTTGGTCCAAAAGGGAAAAAACCCCTCCTAATATTTGGAAATTCAAGCACATTTCTTGAGCTTTCGAGTTTGCACATGTCAGAGTTCAAACTGAATTGCTCATTAAAGGCCTGAGCTGATGGAGTCAGCCCGGCTACACGGATAGCCGTATATATAAAGATAGTTTTAACTAGCATTGTTGCAACCACAAGTCCAACTTGTCGTATTATATCAGTTGCAGCTGATTTAGCTCTTCTGGCCATCGTCCTACCTTCTGCAACAAAGAATTATGTATCAACGCCCTGGCCCAATCCATTCCCCTGTAATAATTGCTTAATACAATTTTACTGGTATGCTGTAAGCAGTGGAACTCATTTTCTGTCTATGTGTCAAAAAAATTAATGGCAACCATGGTTGCCAAATACCTTGATACCAATATATGCACCAGCAAATCACACTTTAGAAACAGGCTTATAATTTAAAATGGTATAATAGCTCATTATTGTTAAAAGCTATCCTCTTCATTTGCTGCGTATAGTTGGCTTTGAAACAATCGAAAGTACATATTTTCATGAATAGTCCAGCCGTTACTGCGATGTATAATTTAAAACCATGGTCAGCTGTAACTGCTGCATCATATTTTCAATGAGAGTAATGGGTTTGCAACATTATTCTTTAATTCCTGGATGAATGGGCCTTCCAGTTGTAATATCGTAGAAGATGTTTTATGAACATGAATTGGGTTAACCCTGTTTCAAGACGTTCAACAGCAGAATACTTGTCTGATATTATCACACATGCCTTTACAACGCAAACTTTACCATGCATGCCTTTAAGATACAAATGCCTTTGCTATACATGGTAAGTACATTTAAGGTAAGTATCACACACTGATACTCATACATATGTATATTTATATAATATGTTTTAATTATGTTTACATTTAATTTTAAAAATGTCATTTACCACCCGTTACCACTACCCACCTCGTAACCCTAAAACTAGCTTTACCACCCTTTACCTCTACCCCACTACCCACCCCTAAACCCTAAAATTCCCTTATCACTCTGTGCCACTAGCCACCCCTAAACCCTAAATTTACAATGACTTCCCTTTATCACTGCCCCACTAGATCCTAATTATCCTTACCATTATTTACCACTACCCATTCCTAAATACTAAAATTAACCTAATCATGCAGTAACTCTGCCTATCCCAAACCCTAAAATTACCCTTAGCACCGGTTACCACTCCACACCCATGAACCCTAAAATGACCCTTACTACCCTATACGACTACCCACTCCTAAACCTTAAGTTTACCCGTACCACTGCCCACCTATAGACCATATAATTACATTTACCATTATTTACCACTACCCGTCCTTAGACCCTAAATTGAGCCTTATATTTACAGACACGCATTTACCTTATATACTTACACTGCATGGTAAAGGCATGTGTGGTAAAGAAATGCTGCGTGGTAAAGGCTGTTTCCTTTTTGTCTTATTTACTGCATTACTGTTGTAATTGCAGCTAAGTCTCTGTGTGCACCAAAGCCAAGGCAACTTAGAGATCATTTGTGACACCTGTCAGATGTAATATCAAAAGTGTTGCTGAAGACGTTGAAAAACAGCATACATTCCTCAGCTTTAATTATTCATTTGCTAGGTTTGTCAAGATGAATACCTGATCATTTCATGAATGCAGAAATCGAAATCCTACTTAGAAACTTGAAAGAGTACCTGTTTTATCTGCCCTGTCAGCTCAGCGGGCCAAGTTGGACTGCATAAAACATTCTCAGTAATACTTAAAAGGGAAGAACCTTGATGATATATATTGCCTTGCATATTAAGTTAAACCAAAGGAAATGATGGACGGAGCGTTGACAATACAAGCAATCACCGCCAGTCAACTGATCTGGGTTTAATCCATCAACGTTCTTTAGCCCACTCTGCCACCCCAGTTCAGACATGGCCATATGCAAATCAGTCTGACCCTGTGCCTCATGGGAACAGTCCAGCCCGAACTGCCAAGCCATGCCTTCCCTGGACCGGAAACAAGCTACAGAGGACCGGTTTCTGGCATTCCAGCCGTCTTCAGCCCGGTTTGCTTGAATCCAGTGGCAAAGTGAGCAAGGGACTCACGTCTGAGCATACCCTGCCAACTTATGGCTAACAAAGAAAAAACAAAGGAAATGATGGACGGAGCATTGACAATACAAGCACTCACCCCCAGTCAACTGATCTGGGTTTAATCCATCACCGTTCTTTAGCCCACTCTGCCACCCCAGTTCAGACATGGCCATATGCAAATCAGTCTGACCCTATGCCTCATGGGAACAGTCCAGCCCGAACTGCCAAGCCATGCATTCCCTGGACCGGAAACAAGCTACCGAGGACCGGTTTCTGGCATTGTATCGCTTTGTTCGCCCTAAGTTGGCAGGGTATGCTCAGAGGTGAGTCCCTTGCTCACTTGGCCACTGGATTCAAAATAGCCTGGCTGAAGAGGATTATGAATCCGAAACCGGTCCCAGGATGCTTGTTTCCGGTCCAGGGAAGACATGGCTTGGCAGTTGGGGCTGGACTGTTCCCATGAGGCACAGGGTCAGACTGATTTGCATATGGCCATGTCTGAACCGGGGTGGCTGAGTGAGCTAAAGAATGGTGATGGAATAAACCCAGATCAGTTGACTGGGGGTGAGTGTTTGATTTGATCAAACGCTCCGTCCATCATCCCCTTTTGTATCGCTTTGTTCGCCCTAAGTTAGCAGGGTATGCTCAGACGTGAGTCCCTTGCTCACTTGGCCACTGGATTCAAAATAGCCTGGCTGATGAGGATTATGAATCCAAAACCGGTCCCAGGATGCTTGTTTCTGGTCCAGGGAAGACATGGCTTGGCAGTTCGGGCTGGACTGTTCCCATGAGGCACAGGGTCAGACAGATTTGCACATGGCCATGTCTGAACTAGGGTGGCTGAGTGAGCTAAAGAATGGTGATGGATTAAACCCAGATCAGTTGACTGGGGGTGAGTGTTTGATTTGATCAAACGCTCCGTCCATCATCCCCTTTTGTATCGCTTTGCATATTAAGTTGGAACCTTAACTAATCAGCAGCCTAGGAACGGATAAAGGTGGTGACCTTGAAGACAAAGTTAGGCTACCACAGGGGACAAATACTTGGTGAAGACTATCGGAGCTCAATGTAGGCTGAAATAGAGTTGTTTGTATAATTAAGCATCTCATGTGAGACATCCGAGAAAATCTGCCTGATCGATATATGAATCTAGGCATCATAACGCCAGTCCCTTATATTACATTTTTTGTTAAGTCATCTGCAAGGTCTGTATACAATTTATCATCTGGCAGGGCTTTATATTAAGAAACTGATGTGGATCGCAGATATCCAGAAAGTGATGAAGGCCACCTGCATTCTTACGAACAAAAAAAAATAATGACAGTAGAAAAGTTTATACCTTTGTTAATCCGCTGTGATTTCTTTAGCTCTTAACTTTAGCAAATTTCAGATTTCGTATAGAAGTTATTTGTTCATTCTGTGAACACATTGGAAATGGAAGGGCCTTCTTTAATCATTTTCAGATCCCATGGATCCTGAATGACCTGTCCACCAATTGTTAAGTGAAGGCACCCTTATGCCGGCTGTTGTTGCAATCCTTAAGTAGACATTGTGAAAGGGTAGACCTTTCCACAACAAAATCTGAATTGTTTGAAAAGTCCTGGTTTCAAGAGGAGGAGAAATATAGACAATTGTTGGGCTTTGAGTATCAATGAGGGCTGTATAATTGTGGTTTGTCAATAAATGGTGGGTCTAACTCACAGTACCCTGAACTTCCTGATGTATAGATCAAATACCTTAATTAAGGGCGCCTTTGTACTGTGGTGCTAACTAATATATATTTAGTAACAGTGCAGCCAAATCATTAATAATTTGTAGTTGCTGAAGAGTGCCATTGCTTCTTATGACCTTAACCATATAAATTGCTCTTGTAATTCAGATGGAAAAGACAATTGATAATTTGCATCCAAATTAAAATGAATGCTATAATCGTCCTTCACTGTTGGTGCATTGACATTTCTGAAGGCTAAGCACCATTTTTGCAAACGTTTTTCCGTCCTATGCCATGAATTCTTTGTTAAGAATCAAAGAAGCTGGTGGTTGTGTCATTTCCTTCCCAACTGTAGAAATTATCCATTAATAATCAATCTGACTTTTGGGGTTTTGCATACACCCTGAGGAATAGCGTGTTCGGAGTATGACTTTTTCCTGTGCCTGAAGCATACTGGAAGTGGGAACTTCCATTTCAAAGAGGGGCCAACAAAAATTTCCAGGGACTATTGGAAATCAGGAATTCATCTTTATTGGGTGGTTTGTTGTTGAGGACCTACAGTTGGTACTGGATAGATGTGTAAGGATGATGAACCAAAGATTTTTTATTTTTGTAGACTTCAAAATTGCTTTAGGGGGGTGATTTCAAGTCTTCTCATCCTTTTCAGATCATGGTAGTACACAGGCACAACCTATATGTTAGAAGCTCTGGGCCTCCTAAAAATCACTTTGTAGAACCAGACGAAGCCTTATCTGGGGATTTAATATTGACCTAATTAGCCCTGTGATTTTCCTGAACTTTAGTGTGCGTTATCCACGTTTCGATACTCTCTTAGTTGAGAAAGAAACACATCTTGATTGAAAATGAGTTCTAGTAATAAAGGAGTATCAGCCTTGCATCCCTTGAAGTACTTTCACGTAAATTGAGTCCAGAGGCTTTTCTTAATGAATTGGTGGCTGGTGGCCCTGTGAAGGTAGTTGGAACCATGAAACTGAGATCATTATATTGCGCCAATGATGGTCCCACACCCTGAGCAGTACAGCTCTTAGCATAAACTGCATTATTTTTTCTGCTGGAGATGTAGTTGGTGGTTCATTGCGTACTGGAATGCTCATCATTGTCTGAGAGACTGACATGGAGGGGCTGCCGATGAATGCTGTGGCACCACAGAAAGGAGCCCACAGACTGGGGTTTTGGAGGTAGGTGTAAAAAATCTAGTCTGGGACAGCTGTCGCGAATTGTCTCCCACATATGATCCATGACTTAACACCTGTGAAGTATGACGTATGCTTGGGCAGGGGAATATGGTTTAACAATGTAAAGGTAACTATTTGTAGAAAGATCGTCTTCCCTCTCACCTGTCAAAACGTAAAGTGATTTTCCCTATAAAAAGAGGTCAGTAGTTTTAGGGGCAGTAAGTGCCCTTGTCCACAACCAAGTAGAATAATAGGTATAATGTGTGAGTTGAAGGTGACGGTTATATAGGGGCCTGAGCCTGGCACACCTTGCAAAGCATGAGTGCAGCTGGTTGAAAAATACTTCATGAAGCAGCAGCATCTTGTAAAGCAGTCTGCCTTCTAGCTGAAAGATACCCAAACAGTTTGTAAATTGAAGCGATCAAGATGATAAGAGTATTTAGTAACACATTTAAAATTATGCATGATGAACTTTGACCAGCTTGTTTAGAAAGAAAAAATGAAAGCAGCCTTTTCTTTTTTGATTAATTAATGGAAGGTACGTGAGTCATTTATTTGGACAAAAAGACGTTATTGTACAGCATGGTGATCGATTTGTAGTATGCAGAGCCTTTGAACAATTCTAAGGGCCTTATTATGACTTTGGCGGTCTCGGAGCGAGTCCACCACGCCGCTCCCCGCTTTGAGACATTGAAGGCATCAAAACCACCCACCAGAGTACGACATTTAAGGTCTCTGGCAGGCTCAGGTTCATTGGCAGTCTCACGGCGGTGCCTTTGAAAAAGACACCGCAATGGGAGTGTCAAAGGCAGTTCCTGCAGGTCATGGACTGCCAAGTCCATACCCTGCAGGAACTTGGGTGCATGCGGATAGAAGGGCACAACATGTGACCCCTGCATGCACCTCATGGTGCAGAAGCACAAGGGGGGCCTGCAGGGCATTTTGCTTCCTCATCGCCACACTTTCCATGGCATATGCACCGTCATGAAAAGTGTGGTGGTGAGGAAACTTGTAATATGCTTGGCAGGGCCGCAGGGGCCTCACCATGCATATTGCGTCCTGAAGACCGCCCGCCACCGCCAGTGATCTCTGATCGCTGACGGTTGCAGCGGTCCCAGTGTGGCCCAGTCGCCATGGTCGTATTAAGACATTCCGAAGACTGCCACCACCACGCCCCTGCGGGTCTGGTAGTCCATGGACCTCCAGACTCGTAATGAGGCCCTAAAGCTTATTGGACCAAATGAGAATTTTTCGGAAACGAACACAGCTAGGCTATGATGGTTGCACCATCCCTAAAGAAAACCCTTCAGGGATTCTTCAAGCATAAGAGAGAGATAGATAGCGTAACACTGAGCAGCACCGCCAACCATAATTTGTATTTATGACAGTCGATATGTGCTCTTTGGTCAAAGTATAGTATATGGTCTTTGGAGCATACCTTTATATTTTCTCACTCGCCGGCGCATCATAGCTCTAGAAAACCCATTGACCACTATGATCGCTGAAACAGAGTTAAAATAAATATATCTTCAGTGCTTTCCTAAAAGAGGTTAGCCCCATAAACATATTTATTTGACATCTGTTGTTTCAGTATTCAGTTGTTTTTCTACAGGCTAGGAAAGATTATCTAATCTGCTGACTGTTTTGGAGGGAGCCTAGTTGAATCCCTACGCCCCACAGTTTTGTGTTTACCTCAGTGACCACACTTTTTGTTTGGGTTATTTTGTCTATTTTAAGCTGATTCAAGGAAGTGTTGTCCTATTCCAATTTTAGAGAATCATGTTATTTCAGCATATTAGCTCTTGTACTCTTCAATGTCTGTGGATGTGTCATTTGCAGTATGTCATTTTCTGTCCTCTGCACTTTGTGCTTAGGGGTCGAGTGCATGTTTTTGCAAACATCTAGTTAAGCAGTAGATGTGGTTGCATTTTAATAGGATGTTTAGATGGCTGCATTTTAATTTGTACAAAACGTTTTGAAGTATTACAATTATATGATGCATTGTATGTTTCGTATTTTGGCTGCTGTGTGTCCTTGCCAAATAAAAATAATTGATTTGCCTAAGGTTTGGGCTGTTGAATTGTGCTGAATTTAAAGCCAAGGTGTTGGAGGAATGTCCAGAGGAACACCACATCAAATGTTTTATATCCCGTGCCCAGCAAACACACTACCTCTGCTGCTCAGTAGCACATGGAAGAAGTGTATATGGCTGATTTTGAAGGCTAAGACTGGCCCCATATAGGCTGTGGTCTCCATTAATCCCTTCTTCCCTGCTGTTGTATCTCAAGAAGTCTGCCTGTTTGCTGGGAATTAGCAGGGGGGGCTCTTTGGGGTATGGTGGGCAGTTCGCAGTTCTTTATACCCATTGGTCTCTCAGCACCTTGACTAGTGTTTTGCAAGAACAGCATTGATGGCCTTGACATTGAGAAAAGTGCTGAGATGTGACTTTTAAGCAAAGCAAGGGAAAATACGATAAGCTTCAGTAATCTTCTTACAAATGAGGCCATTGATGAAAAACTTAAGATCAGATATCCACACACGTTTGACACTATAGAGAGAGGTAAGGTGGAAAAATTATAGTTCAAGAGACATTCGCCAAATACAGACTTAAGCGTTAATGTGTGCAAATGCGCATAGTTTGCCGAGCAGTATCGCAAAGCAGGCAGCGGGATTTGCCCAATCAATCTATTGCTATTGCATAGATTTGATGCAGTGAGATGCAAGACTGTGGTATAGTGATATCATATTACATAATGTTCAGAAAAGTCAAGAGGAGTTTAGGGGCAAGGGTGGCTTGCAGCATGTGCGAGGAATTAGGTAAAAATAAACAGGGATAGACAGACCCTCCTGGTTACATGAGAAACTGGGCATGAGGCAGCTTTGGCTCAAAAGGGCTCTCATCGATGGTTCATACCGTTACATAATCTCACTTAAAAATGACACAGTGGGGAACTCCAGGCACCGGATAGGTCGATGGACCTTTTCCACGCTCTCAGGATTAGAGTTTCCTGCAAAATAAAGTCATCAAAATATCATGGTCCTTTATTTTACGACGTGGCAACGACGAGAGGTTAAGATAGTTTTAAAGGCTTTATTTTATCTTTAAGGTAAGAATCTCATATCTTTATTCTGTTTAATAATTTACAGAAATAATAAAAGAAAGATAAGAAATCAGCAATCAAGCCTTGTTCCATAAAGAAACACAATAAGCTAGCTAAGGGGCCTATTCTAAATAAGAACCCATAAAGAGTTCAGTTGGAAAAGAATGGCAAATGATGATAGAACTTCTCAGGAAGAGTTCTAGGAAAACTCTGCCAAGTTTCCCACAATTGCAGTAGCAACTGTTTTATAATAGCGATCTATGCAATAGCATTGGCCCCAAATTAATAAAGGAATCACCTGAATATATCTAACAAGACATCAACTCTCCATGAAGAAAAGTCTTGGGCAGAGGAGAAATCCAGCTGCAAGACTACTGGACAGGCAAAAGCACAGTTGAGGTGTGGTGTCCAACTAGCTAGAAACACTTAACCTTTCATCACATGTATCAAATCTTTGAAGACACCTTCACTCGACGTCCTATCAGAACAGCGCGTAAGGTGGTGTTGTCAGTCATACAATGCATCTTCTTCCGATTCCAACAATCTGCACTCTTGTCATCTGGATTGATACAGTATCTAACATGATGGTTACATTAGGGAAGGTTCCCATGGAAACCCTCTTACCGAAGCTAAAGACACATTATGAGCTTCAGCACAGAAACAAAGGCTAGTCAACAAATATGAAAACATATCAAGTTAATGTGAAGCAACATTTATAAGTGTACATCACCATTTATTTTTTTACAGTTTCAATAAATCTATTATTCCTAGTGGAAATGATCTAACATGGGGCGAGAGAATCTAAATGGACATAATACTAAAGTCAGCACATCTCTAGGATGATATCAATGCTAGGCTGTTGTACAGAATACTTTATCATGAGCAAAGGTCGAAGAGAAAGCTGCGAGCCTAGTCGCTGCACAGGCTAAAGTATAGTTACTTGGTGCAAAGTTTTTGAAAACTTGCAATTATAAATGAAACATTTCGAATGTTTTTTGTGTCTACATATGTCACTCTACAATATATTACATTTTTACTTATTTTTTTTTACTAAAGGTATTCCCACAATTTGTGAGTCATTTCTAAAACATCCATTTAATTTGTATTTAAACATTCTAAATTGCATTTCTAATAGGCTAAAATGTGTCCGCTTCTAAATATGTGGTCATTTCTCTCAAACTCCCCCCTTTTTAATGATGTATATCATCACAATAATTGTTGTTTTCACCCTCACAACCAAAACGAAAAATGTAGTTTCGCCTTGCAATATATCCAATCTCTTTCTCTTCACCCCTCTTGTGTGTTGTTATAGTGTGTTCATGTAGTCGTCATTCATTATTTCCACTAGATCCATGTCTGTAAGCATCAGGGGCAGTTGTATCAAGCCTTTTACTGGTCGCAAACGGGCCAATCCACAGAATCGGCCCGTTTGCAAACTAGGGAATTGCAATTTTTGTGATTACCTATTTTGCGAATGCATTTAGGGAATTGCAATTTGCGATGTCATAGATGCAGTACAGGAAACAGGTAAAAATTGCGACCTTGCTTTAAGGAATCGCAAATTACTACCAACTTCAAGTTGATGGTAATTTGCAAATTCTTAGACAAACGCACATTTTTGCATTTTTCTAAGTGCCATGTCATGCACACACATGCCCTTAGGGCATGTATGTGCGCCACATGTGCACGCTTACCTTTTTTTGGGGGTGCATCAGGGTGGTCTTTTGGCCTCACCCCTGTAATTGCATTCGCAATTTGCAATTACCAATTTGGTTGGTTGGTTGGTTGATTGCTTTATTTCGATATGCATATATCATAAAAGCAGTACAAAGAGTAAAAGCAGCATGTCGAAAAATGTGACTGTACATTGAGAATAAAAAGAATAAAAACACATTTGATCAGCATAAATTAACTAAGACAGAATTAAATTGATATGGACAGTCTTTTAAGTCGAATCAACCAAGCCCATTTTAAAAACTTGGAAACGGCACAGACAATGGGAGGGGCTGTATTAGTTAAAAGGATCCGGAGGGCGACCGAATGCTGGCGAGTGCCCAATTCTCTGCAAATTGGTTTAAGCCATCGTGATCTGGGGCGCCCATAGTCCGGACATTCAAAAAGAAAGTGTGGCACCGTCTCTGGTTTGTCAGGACAAAGGGCACAATGGCGTGATGCGGGCTGGGAATTGTTCCACCTGGAGCATAGGTCGGCAAGGGGTAGGGTTCCTAACCGGAATTTAATGTACAAAGACCGGTCCATGGCGATGGTAATTAAGTCCATGTAGGGCTCGAAGGCAACAACATCTTTTATTAGCAAGAAGGCTGCGGTGGCTTTGCAGTGCTGCTGATTGCTGATGCGCTTCGCGAAGACCCATTCCCAGTAGAGTTTTTTTAGGGACTTCTTTGGGGGGGCTGAGTGGCTAAGCCAACAGGAGTCCAGACCTAGATCCCCTAAAAGATGTTTAATTTCCCGGAGCCATTTGATCTTGTGCCAACCGTCGGAGCGCATCACCTCTGCTAGTCCGTCAGCGTAGGATTTTAGCTCCGGAACCCTCCACAGGCGAGCCCAAAGCAAGAAGGTCGGAGGCGTGCCTGGTCCCCAATTGCTTTACAGCCTACATCCATTAGGACTGGGAGTGTCGGGCTACTCATCGGGATGGCAAGGAGGTCTTTAATGAATTTGTTCTCAGCCTTGCTCAGTGAATCCACTTTACCTAGGCCCCACAGTTCAGCTCCGTAAAGTGACGCAGATACAGCTCGGACTTTATAAATGTCTATTAAAGGGGCAACACATTGCTTGGTTGAATTATTGTACTCCTTGAGGAGGGCCCCCCCCCACCCTTTTGTGACCAATTGTCATTTTATTGATGTGGGCGGTCCAGCTCATCGCATCACTTAAACGGATTCCCAGGTAATCGAATTCTGCCACTCTTTCAAGGGGGGTGGAGTTCAAGATAGGGGGACGGCCAAGTTTACGAGGTGGGTGCATGACTAAATACTTGGTTTTGTCCACATTGATGACTAGTCCTCTGATAGTGCAGAAGTCCTGGAAGTGGTTCAGGAGTTTCTGGAGACCTTGGGGGGTTTTCGAAATGAGGAGGGTGTCATCGGCGAACAGCAAAGTTGGGATTTTTACGCCTCCCAAAGTGGGAGCGTCTGCTGGTTTGCCGAGCAGGTGCTCTACCACCCCATTAATGTAGAGGGAGAATAGGGTGGGAGCCAGGACGCAACCCTGCCGCACTCCCCTCTCGACCCTGATCTTATCGGTCTTTTCCCCATTCAAGCCCCATCTAACCTGGGCATAGGTGTTGTTATGCAGTTTGATGAGGAGGTTTAGGATGTACGGAGGCATCCCTAGGCCATGTAACACCCTCCAGAGTTCCTCCCTAGGAACCAGGTCAAAGGCAGTCTTCAGGTCGATAAAGGCCAGGTAGAGACTGCCTTTGCCTAGCTCCACCACCTTCCAGTACAATAACAGGAGCCTGAACACTTGTTCGATAGTTCCGGTACCTGAACGGAACCCGGCTTGCATATCAGACAGAATGTAATTGTCGTCCACCCATTGTAAAATCCTCCCCAAAATGGCTTTCCCCGCCAGTTTCTGACTCGAGTCTATTAGGCTTATGGGCCTATAGTTCCCAGGTAAGTCCCGGCAGCCCTTTTTGAAAATAGGGACTACCTCTGCTCCTTTCCAGGAGTCTGGCACAGATCCTCCCTCGATGATTGCGTTAAGAAGGGCCGAGATCAATACCCCCCATTCTTCAGGATAGGCTCGGAGGATGTCTCCAGGGAGACCGTCCGGGCCAGCTGCTTTTAATGGCACCAAAGTTTTGATCTGCTTTGTGACATCCAGTACGGAAAACAAGTCCAGGTCTCGGTCTAAGGTGTAAGGCGGGAGGATGAAGGGATCATTAAGTGGGCCTTCAATGGCGGAATAGAGTGTTTGAAAGTGGGAAAACCATGTCTGAGCATTGATGCTACAGGTCCTCAGTGTGTCATCGGGACGGTTCCTGTTTCCCACCAAGTCCCAAAAGCCTTTGGCGTCTTATCCACGACTGGCAGCCAAGAGGTCCTGCCAGTAATTATCCTCCCACTCCTTCTTGGCATTTTTTTGGCAGAGTGAATAGTGCCTCCTGGCCACCCTAGTCCTGGAGGGTATTTTAGACTTAACCGCTTCAATAAGAAGCGACTTCGCCTCCCTACAGCCCTGTCTAGCCCGTGTACGGGGTTTCCTCCTGTTAGTACTAGCTGGGACTACAAAAAGGTCACTGATGGCCTGGGTTATGGTGCAGAACCTAATGGTCACCTCCAACAACCCATCCTCACAGGGGTCAAGGTTATCTAGAGCTGAGGTAAGAAGCTGCCTGATGACAGAGGTTTTCTCCTCTGAGAGGGACAGCTTCGCCCACTTTAACCGACGTCCACAGTTGGAAACTGCTGTCAAGTCCGGGGCGGGATTACGAGTGGTTCGGTTCGTAGTGCTAGATAGCCACCTATGGGACAAGGAGAGCGAGAGGAGATTGTGATCACTCTCTACAGATGGTATGATCACCATGTCCTTTACCATGCTCCACAAGTTTACGTCAAGAAGAAAATAATCAATTCTTGACGTGTGTCCAGGCCTGTTGTAAGTATGGGCCCCTGCTTTATCAGAACCAGTCCTGCCATTAGCAGCCCTCAGACCAAACTCCATAGTTATGGAGTTAATCTGAAGGGCCACTTCTGTCCACTTTTTGATAGGGCTGAGTTCTAAGGACGGTATCCCCCACCTGATGTCATGTTCCTCTTGATCTTGTAAAATTTCGGAATCCAGGGGCTCAAAGGTGCAATTAAAATCGCCAGCCACCAGAGTGCAATACTTGTAAGGTGACGAACGGAGCAGGGCTTCTAGGCAAGTTATGACTGGGGATTCTCTACCACCCTTCGTACCTCGGGCATAAATGTTAAAGATGTTTAAGATGACTCGACCCTGAGGGTTTTTCAGGGAAATGTTGAGGAGGTCCGGGCATTTAGTATCCCGCTCCACCACCCTGCAGTTAAGTTCAGAGGCCACCCAGATGAGGAGGCCGCCTGAAGGGCGACCCCTACCAGTTCCTGCGTGAACAGCTGGTAAATAGTGGGTGGAGTATCCTGCCTTGTGTAGGGGCTCCTTACTCCAGGTTTCCTGGAACAGGCATATGGAGTATTGCTCCACGAGCGAATTCCAGTCGGGCACTGTCAGCTTTCTCTCGAGGCCTGCTACATTCCAGCTGAAAACCCTAAGGGATGGGTCCGTCACAGCCGCAATGCTACAGGTCTCGGGAGAAGCAAGTGAGTCCACAACACCCTCAGTTGGAAAGCCAACTGGGGGGTCAAGTGGTGCCCTCGCCTCCCCTGGTCCCCTTACAGTCTCAGCAATGACCTGGTCTTGTGGTGTGGTCGGAGGGCTATGAATTTTAGCAGAAGGGGAGGACTCGACATCGGGACTCCAAGCCACCAAAGCCTCCTCAGGAGCGTCACGGAGTCAACAGCCCCAGAAACCCCAGTTCGGTAGTGGTGGGACTGGATGGGACTGCGCTAGGGTAATTCCTGGGAAAAATTGGCCATGGACGTTGTTTTGGAAAGGGGGCCCGGGATGGATAAAAGGGGTAATCGGGGCCGGCCGCGGGTAGAAGAAGGATAGATCAAATGCATCGACTCCCGGACCGGCCACGGTTCGCCCTTGGGAGAATATTGAATGGGCAGCTCTTATGTCTTGAAAATTGACCACCACGCAGTCTCCCTCAAAAGGTTTTTTCCCGTGTCCAATCCAGCCCACCCTGCGCACCCCAAGAATTAGGCCATCCACGCCCAATGGAAGGGGTCTATTGGTTTTCAGCCAGTGGATGACCTTATTCTTTAGCGCCTGGTGAGTTTCCTTCTGTGTATCCTTTTAGGGGGGGAACTTTGGTGAGGACAACAACATACGGGTGGCATTCGGGTGGGAGATTAACCGGGGGGCACTTACGTGTCGGATTCTGCGGGATGGCCACTGGGGAGGGATTTTTAGGCGAAGAGGTGGTAGGTTTAGCCTGAGAAGTTATCGCTACTCCGCTGGTTTTAGCCAGCGCCGCAGCCGCGGGTTGCAAGTTTGGACCAGCCCCTCCCTTCTGTTGTTTCTTATGGGCAGGATTAGGCGCAGGTATTATCGCTGCTGGGGGGGGGGGGGAGTACCGTGCACTTGAGCTGCATGAATGGAAACACTCGGCCTTGCCTGCTTCGCACTGGCCTGGGAAGCTAAAGTTGGTGCTTTCCCGGTAGCCAGTGTCTTGGCTGGCAGTGTCGACTGGTCTCCAGATGGTTGGATCACTGGAACCCCTTTACTAGCATTCCTGTCTGTATTGGCCACACTAGGCTTTGGCTGTAGTTTCAACAAGGTTTTCAGGGAGAAAAAATTGTCCCTGGTGACCTGTTCAAACTTGTCAAGCCTATCCCCCAGGTTCTTAACTTGGTCAAACAGTGGAATCAGCAGGGACTTTACCAGTTTCTCGAGGGGCTCGAGTGAGGGTCCCTCGTTTGGCGGAGAAAGTATTGCCGGGACCAAGGGGGGAGGTAGCGGGGAATCGGCTGCAAGCTGGGGGGGGGCTGGGATTCCCGAGAGATTCAGGCCCTCCGGAGACTGAGTGTGGAGAACCCCTTTGAAGCTGTGTCCTAGGGCGCTTGTAGAGCGTGGAGTAGCTTCCCTTCCGAATATTGGTCCCCCTTTTCCTTTTCCTGTGGACCGGGTAGGTCTAATCTGGGGCAATGGTTTTGGATCGGGTGAGGGAACAATAAATAGAACCAGATTGAGACCTACTACCGGGAGAGCTAGCTATAGAATGAGCGGGGCCGGAATCTACAACCGCAGTGCAAGGACTGCTGGGGGGAGAAACTGATATCAGGCTTTCTATCCTGTCTATTCCTGCCTCTAACGCTACAATATGTTGCTCCCCAGAAAGGGACCCAGGCGGAGGTGCAGTGTGGATAGAGGAAGTTGGGGACAAAACATGTGCCGCAGCTCCCAGGGAAGAGCGTTTAGATGGAAGGAGGTCAAGTGAGAGGCGGCGTTCCGTCATTGCAATCTCCTTTTCAATGACGGCGGCCACCCTGGTGATGAATTTGTCCATAGTGCCAATCATCGTGGAGCCCCCTGAGGCACTTTCTCCACCGCCCCTCAAAGCTTTGCCGGAGCGAGTTGACATGATGGCTACCGGTCCCGCAGGTGAACTCCGGGGTCTTGGACCCGAGGCAATAGATGTAAGGGGGTGGCCCAGCCCAGCCTCTGTCAGCCCCTGACTGCCACAGACTGCCCGCCCTTTGCTCGGGCTTCGCTCGGCGTCCCGCTCGCGTCCCGCTGAGTGGTTACCAGTTGATTTTGTGCCGAGCGTTGCGGCTGGGGGGCGTGTCTTGCTGGGGGCTCGGCCGTGCACACCTGTGCAGCGCAGGGACTTCTGGTCTTGGTAGTCCCTGCAGCTCGCGCCTTCAGTTGACTCAGATTTTCCCTCCTCCTCCTTTCTCCAACCGCAGCTGATCGCACTCCAGTGGCCTCGACCCCACGCCTCACGCCGCGCAGCGGCACCCGCGAAGCGGGTGCTGCAAGCTGTTACCACACGGCGGGCGGTCAATCCCTCCAGGGATACGGGGAGTCCAACTGGGAAGCGGAAGCAGAGTGGCGTTCCGGGCGGCAGCAACCGGTGAGTTCCTCAGCATGAGGGGTCCCGCTTCCTGTGGTGAGGCTTCCCTCTTTTGAATCCTGGTCGGCCGGGGGGCGTGTCTTGCTGGGTGCGCGGCCATGCACACCTGTGCAGCGCAGGGACTTCTGGTCTTGGTAGTCCCTGCAGCTCGCGCCTTCAGTTGACTCAGATGTTCCCTCCTCCTCCTTTCTCCAACCGCAGCTGATCGCACTCCAGTGGCCTCGACCCCACGCCTCACGCCGCGCAGAGGCACCCGCGAAGCGGGTGCTGCAAGCTGTTACCACACGGCGGGGCGGTCAATCCCTCCAGGGATACGGGGAGTCCAACTGGGAAGCGGAAGCAGAGTGGCGTTCCGGGCGGCAGCAACCGGTGAGTTCCTCAGCACGAGGGGTCCCCAATTTTTTTAATCTTTTTTTGGTAATCGCAAATTGCGAATGTCTTCCCATTCATTCCTATGGGCATTCCTTAATCGCGAATCGCAATTTGCGATTTGATATTAAGGAATATGTAGGAATCACAATTTTTTTTGCGAAACCTACTTACATTGCATTTTGTGAATCCATAATAGCGAATCATTAAAATTCGCTATTATGGACTCACAAAATTCAATGTTGATACATCTGGCCCCATGTCTCTTACATAGTATATATTCCCAGGTTTAATGGAGGACATATAGTAGATAATCAATTTACATTTTACCTGAATCTACCAATATGTTCTCATTAGCGCATGTTTGAAACACGTAGAAAAAATGTAATTATATTAAACAAGACTTTTAAATAAAGCAGTTCTAAGTAAATAATCTTTAAATTGTCAATCATATAATCGTTTATCACAAATACAGAAAACCTTACAAAAAGACACCAATGAACGCTAAAAAACAATATAATATAAGTCTATCTTTTTTTCAATTTTGACTAGAATGCTAACTAAATAATATAAAAATAACACAACATGCACTAATTAAAACAATCGTAAAAAAGTTCTCACATTTTTTTCACGGATTGCAGAACATATTTTAATTTGCAAAAAGAATTGACTTAAAAAAAACCGTTAAAAAACGGCCACCCACCATTTTGTAACCGTTTTAACTGTGACAACCAGAGAGAACAGTCACATCAAGCACAGATCAATTTTGCATCTGTGAAAAACAAACCAACAGTGCAATCTACTGGCCTATCACGGTAAATAAAAACAAAGTCTAATATATCAACAGCGTGATTAAAATTAAATACTTTACATCCCGTTCCTAATTGCTATTTTTTAAATATAATTACACTTGCATTTAAGGTTAATTTGTTTAATTATTGACTCTTACCTCTGATTTAGGAAGTTGTGGTTCATGGACTGTAGTGGTTAAGGTGGTCGTTGTTCGTGTACAGTAGTGGTTAATGAGGTTGTGGTTCAGGTAAAGGTCATTGTTGAGGATTTGTTGTTTAGCACACTCGTTGTTATGGATTCGTCGTTAAGGCCATTTCCCGGCATTAATATTGGTATTATTATTTCATCCCAGCTGTTGAGAACCAGTTGTCAATTTATTTAAACCTTTCCCGAAATTTTCATATAGACTCTGTATTTCCAATTCTTGCAGTTCTAGTCTCAAATTTGATATATTTCCTGCAAACTCCTCTATTTTCCTACTCTTGTCTGGGATATATGGACAGAAGTGAGTTAGCTTCAGCATGTGACAGACCCCTCCCCCTCTTTCTCATCCAAAAGCTATTGCAAAATCATAGACCTTATAGCAATTAGTTCAGTTTTAATTAGTAAACTTAGAGAACTGCTTGGGAGCAAGTTTGACGGCAGGTCTCACCAGAGGCGCCTTGTCCACCGCGACTCCCTGCTTCACTCTCCCCCCGCCGCCGCTTGCGAAATCCCGCGGCCGCTGAGTGGGGAGAGTGCTTTCCTGAACACCGGGTCTCCTGTCTCCTGCCTACAATCCCCAGCGTGCCCTGCTGCATCACGTGGACGCCGGCTGCAGCGTCCGCGTCACTTGCCCGCGCCCGGAGGCGCTTATCAACGAGCCGCTGCTGCTGGGGAGCGGGGGCGAGAACTGCTTGGGAGCAAGTTTGACGCCAGGTCTCACCAGAGGCGCCTTGTCCACCGCGACTCACTGCTTCACTCTTCCCCCGCCGCCGCTTGCGAAATCCCACGGCCGCCGAGTGGGGAGAGTGCTTTCCTGAACACCGGGTCTCCTGTCTCCTGCCTACAATCCCCAGCGTGCCCTGCTGCATCACGTGGACGCCGGCTGCAGCGTCCGCGTCACTTGCCCACGCCCGGAGGCGCTTATCAACGAGCCGCTGCTGCTGGGGAGTGGGGGCGAGCACTGCTTGGGAGCAAGTTTGTCGCCAGGTCTCACCAGAGGCGCCTTGTCCACCGCGACTCCCTGCTTCACTCTCCCCCGCTTGCGAAATCCCGCGGCCGCCGAGTGGGGAGAGTGCTTTCCTGAACACCGGGTCTCTTGAATCCTGCCTACAATCCCCAGCGTGCCCTGCTGCATCACGTGGACGCCGGCTGCAGCGTCCGCGTCACTTTCCCGCGCCCGGAGGCGCTTATCAACGAACAGCTCCTCCCGCGTCGCGGGACGCACGCGGGCGACGCTGGGCTGAGCCCGGGCAGAGGGCGGGCCGTCTGTGGCCGTCCGGGGACGACAGGGGACGGGACAGGCCATCTCCCTTACCAGTGTTATTCAAACCTGAAAGTACTCGGAGCTCACTAATAAGGTACTGTCATACGCTCTTCCCTGCTTTTTAACTGTTGTTCATTGGTCCAGCTGGCTCCCTTAAGATTGAGAGTGATAAATTTGTTTGTGCGGGACTAGTCGTTGCTACAAATACTGTCTCCCATACTCTGCTGTTAATTAAGTTAGCACCCCCTAGCAAAAATGAGTATCCAGGGCAAGAAAACTAAACTACCTGCTTCTCGCCCAAATACTAGACTTCAGGCCACAATGCCGCAGTCCCTCCCAACATTGACGGCCATTGATAAAATGTTACAACAAACTATAGGGGTGGTTGCTAATGCAATTGAAAATACGGAAAGAAGATTATCCTTCCCACCCACAATTAGTTCTAAAGACCATGGCGAAGATTGCTCAGTTATTGCCATCGATCCCACGATTCTGGACTCTTATTTAACATCCACATATGCCGAGCTGCCATGTGCACAGATCCCGGCTGAGACCTCAGTAGCTGATGAATTATTACCGGTCTCAGTAGAGTCCCCTATTAGCATCGACGATCAACCCTGTATCTTGACTCCCCCTCCCCCCCCCGCCCCCCCCCCCTGTGGCAAAATCAAAACCTGGTAGGGTGGGCTCTAAGACAAAAAAGGATAGTCTTCCCAAGAATTCAGGTACAAAGAAACAGCCTAATCATAACTTGGTAACTCCATCTGACTATTCCCTGCACCCACCTACAGGGATACCATGCTGGGTCACCAATATGGTGGTGACTGATCTTCAGAATAGTTTGGAGCAAATCATCGCCTCCCACATTAAACATCTCAAAATTGGACAGACTAACTTCCATTTTAAATAATAGGACTATAGGGACAACGAAGCCACAAAACCCCCAAGGTAACTTGGCACCCCCTGCTTTGGTCGGTGCTTCTACAAAGGCACCCTGTCCTGAAGTAGCTAAGTCCACTGTTCCAGTAGTATCAAACAAAAAGCTAGGACCAGAAACTACTACTACCAAGCCCACAAACCCAGTACCCCCCCCCCCCTACACCAGCAGTCAATCCACTAGGTCATACCATTCCCCCCGTAGTGGGCCATACTGCCAATCCTAGTCAACATCCCAAGGAGGGTAAAAATACGGCACCAAAAAATGCTGCACTACCATCGAGACCTCCCCCGTCTACCGCAGCTTCCAACCGATTGCCGTCAATAAATTTGCCCCCAGAAGCACAACCATATGTGGTTGCCCTATGTGGGTGTCCCGTCCCTTAGTGAGGGGAAGAGAGAACATGAGGTAGACTTACATAACAAGTGTATCCAGTGGCTGAGCCTAAACAGACCCTTACCTCCCAATATTTCGTGTCACATATTGGCAGTGAGAAGAGTAGACTGGATTGGAAGGGGCCCTAAAACAGTGGCAGGGGATGTTGTTACAATTAACTTTAAGGACTCCTCTGCTGTTGATTACATTTGTTAAACCCCTTCCCACAGAGTCCCAAATATTTCCTCTGCACTTGTCCTATTTCTATCCTACCCCAATTCATAAATCGATCTACCATAGGAGACCACAGTATATTAGAAATCATCTCACCCACCCGAACAGAATCCATCATTGGCAGCCATTTGCAGAGGGTTTTCTCCCACCCAATCCGACCTACCCGTTACAAGCTCATTGGAACAGGTTTAGTGTCCTTGAGGAGGTGGATTTGAGGAAATATAATTTTTGGTCAAGTTGTGTTCCCCAGCGAGAACCCCACCGTCTCCATGTACTAGCTTGCAGTGCATGTAATTTCCCTCCTGTGCCAGCTACGAAGACGCAAATACATTTGCGTCCATCTTTAACTTGTCCTCTTTCAGATCCGCCATGAACGGATTGAATATTCAGTTCCTATCTATGCCGTGCCACCGTCTTTTTGTGGTACACTTTGCACGTTTTTCAGCTCTGGCGAAAGTAGGCCCAGATTCTGCCATGAAGCCTTTTTCGAGTTCTCTCCTGTTTCCTGACTCCGAGGGCCGCAGCCCAGGCTACCTCTGTGCCAGTGGCCCCCACCTTACTTCTTGCGCGACTCCGGTGCATAGCCTAACCTCTGCCTGCCAAGACTGTATTCAACCTTCGAATTATCTGCTCCACTCCTCGAAAACACATTCCTGTCTCGTAGCTCAAGTAAACATCCTCCCAGCTACAGGAGCAGAGGGCCAGGCTCTTCTGTCTCCGTGCAAGTAATTCATAGACTCCGTTGCCATGGTAGGCCCATGCCCCCTCACCCCGCATGCCGACATGTAGACACATGTACACGCATTCATATTCAGAATAGGGTAGTCTATGTCTAGAGACCTTTTCCCTTCCAGATACTACTGTTCCTTAAACATATGATATCAGATACGATTTGGGACTAGGTTGATCTGACATCCCAGACTTATGTCTCCACTTATGTCTACACTTGTAGTGCTAAAAGTCAAGTCCCCTTCGCCCTCCAGTTACACGTCAGATCCACGTCAAACAGCTGCGCGCGCATCTCTGCCATATAATTATGCTGACACTGCAGGATTCTCTAGTGGTTCCGCCTACTTGTGACATCATGTTAAATGACGTATCCGGTGTACACCTTCATGCACGCCTATTGCCATGCCTCTTTTGTGACGTTTTCATGTTTTATCTCTCCTTTTTCAGCAGTCACGCCTACTATTACGCCTACTGTATGCTCATACATTGTAATGCATTGACTATATATATGCACTTTTGTAAACAATATGGGTTCTGTCTTCCCTTCCTGAACCCTGTGTGGTGAATGGAATGGTTATGCCACCTTGGCTCGAGCCAATAACCCAATTCCTTTTACAGGAATAAAACCCTTTTGAGTTAACCTCAATATCTCGGATTCTGCCTCTCATTTTTCTGAGTTATTCTTATTGATTATTGATAGCAAATTAAGTATAGGTAATCGATATTACCACAGTTCTGGCGCCCGAATAGGGACCCCTCCCCCACCCCACGCGCCGGTGGTGTGTTGCAGGCCTAGCCCCCTGCCCACAGCCGGACGGACACTTACGCGTACCCGCAGGATTTCCTGTATCTCCCTCAGGCCAACGGAGGTGACTGAGGCTGCGATCAACACCCAGACGAGGCGGTGAGGCGTGCGGAGGATCCCGACCTGAGCCTAGCTGAGAGAGCAAGATCCGTGGTATACCGAGGCCCGCCAGGTTCCGAAGTTTCCGAAGTATCTGCGTCGAGTCCGAATCCAGTCCGAGTCGAGTCCAGTCCAGAGTTTTCCGAGGCCTTCTGTTTCCGTGCTTCCTGGTGAGTACCGTTGCTAGGGACGCATCCTGACGTGCGCATTAGTTTGTGCCGGTCAAGTCGGGTTCGGGTACACGAACCTGTTCTGCACTGTTCAGCAGTGTATCTGTACTGTATAGCAGTACATCTAGTTTGCACCTGTAAAAGGTGTATCTGTGCCGTTTAGCGGTACATCCTGTTGCACTTGTCACTGTTATCGATTAATGTGGTTTGTTTTTGAAATGTTTTAATGTGGCATTCAAATGTCGTGGTATGAGTGAATGTTCGATTTTCATTGTTGTGCTTAAACGTGTCTTATGTATAGCATGTTAGTGTCCACATCTGAGTAAGAACCTAGTAGCCAGATTTCAGAATGCCGTTGTTTTCCAAATTAAGACAAATAAAAACCCGTAAGGGGGTTCTAGAAGAAGCTGTTCCCATTCCACCTAGGGACACTCCAGGGTACTTTATGTACCATAAGCATGGCTTAGATGCTGTTTTATTTCTTGACTTATGGGTAGACTACACTAAAGAACTGTCAGAGAATCAGAGATGGCCCGCTGCTGGGACATGGGATGCGGATTGCATCATGAGAGTAGAGGAAGCGTTATGGAAAAAGAAAGCTAGACAGTCACAGAAAGATGCCATCGAGTTATGGCGTAAAGAGTCGCACAGGCGCACAGAAAAAGCTCATAGATTAGAAGAGAAGAGTAAGGAGGACCCCGAAAAGGTCCGAGAAAACGCATTAGTTGAGGAAGGTATCAGAGTGAAGTTAGAACAAGTAGACAGACAGCGAAATACGCTTATGAATGGCATGTTCCCCATCTTGTCAAAGGGCCTGCCCAAGGCCTCTCCAGAAATACCGAAGGACCTACCACCCCCATTGCTCCCGACTAAAACACATCCGAGGACAGCAAAGGACGTTTTCCTTTCTTCCTACTTAGACGATGTTGTTCCCACCTATGTTAATACCCCAGCTCCATTGCCCCCCGCGCCTGCGCCTAACGGTCTGAATCCTTATGGCCTTTCTCCCCGACAAGCTACTCCTCCCCCGAATCCTCCTGCTCCTGGTCTTCCAGTTCTCCCTCCACCTCCTCCTACTTCCCTTGATACAGACCCTTTCGGAGCCGGTGCCTCAGGAGGCGCGTCCGGAGGGGCAGGTTACCGGACCCCACCACCAAACCCTCGCCTGAGTCTTAGAGAGGTGTCACAACAGCGTACACCCAAAACAGATATTACAATTTATGGAGATCGCCTTGAAGATTGTAGATATGACCCGGTACCTGGTAAAAAGAATGACATAGAAATGTTACTCGCATCAGTACGTTTACGTCGAGTCACGAACTTCCTAATGACACTACCTGGAATGACAGAACATATGGATCAAATATATAAGTTTGTGCAGACAGGAGTAGGGCCTGAATGCATTAAGGAGGCCATGGCCCATCAGAAAGTGGAAACTAAAGCCAAGTTATTACGGTTTCTTATAAACTGTTTTATTCGAGAAGCAGATAGGCCGGGTGCGAACCCGGCTGACCTGAAAGCACTCCATAGGTGGGGCCGACATATAGCCGATGGACAGCATGACAAGGAAGCCAGTATAGATAACATGTACCGAAGGATCAGAACTTCGATAACTAAGATGCATGAGCAAAGAAAGACCGAACCAGCAGTAGATTCAGACAAACAAGAATCCGACGAGGAGGAGGCAGAGGAAGAACCAGAAACACCAGTACAGGCACAAACACTAGTTCAAGAACAAATGCCAGTTAGAGACATGATAGCGTATGTAGGTAAAGGAAGACCGTTTAAAGATCCGGTGCGTCTAGTGCGCCCGGAATGTAAAAGAATATATCAGGAAGCCATGTGTAATCCTAAAACTCCCGAACACTTATTCCAAGCCACCGACCGAGTACTTCAAGAGCGCATGGGGTATCATGAACTTGATTCCATGGATGAACAAGAATTAGCCAGGTCAGCCGTGCAATGGGCTGACAGTTCTGAGAAATATGGTGATGATGTGCTAGCGCACACGTTTCTGAATTTGACACCGAGTGAACAGCGTTTAGCTGGTATGTACATGATACAGCATCTGCTCTTATTGTATAAAAGTCAACATTCTGATCCAGGACCCCTGCGCGATATACTAATTGAACTGGTCACGAACAGATGGAGAGGTCTAAGTACTGACCTGATTAAAGTAATTCTAGAACACCGCCACAAGTATAATACATTCTTAAATCCGCAGGTTACCCCAGTACCCGTTATGGAGCGAAAGACCATGTATTACATGGATAGACAGAATCCGTTGCGAGAAGTGCACCCCGTGCAGAACGCAGACCACACGCTCAGACGCGTGTTTGTGTATACTCCTGTAACTAAAATCGAATTATTGGAAATGAAGAAACTAGTACCCAGTCACGATAAAGATCCTGCAGGTTTCCACCGTGAAATAAAGGATATGTTATTAATGGGCGATTACACTTATCCCGACCTTATGAAAATATTGAAAGTATTGTTGCCTCCAGGCATATACGAGAAACTGAAAGAAAAAGAATGGGAGGTGGGTAATGCAAAGATTGATTGGGCTGCATTACAAGATGAAGAGAATACCCGAGTGCCAGGCCTAGGGCTTGGGGATAAAGTTAAAGCATTACCAGGTTTATTAATACAGGTGTTGCCACGTTTATTGAGTACGAAAAAGGAAGATTGGGGTGCAATTTCAGCATGCAAACAGAAACCTGATGAAGACACTAGTGATTTTTACACACGATTTGAGAAATGTTTTGGTATTAACAGTGGTTTGAAACCGAGTAGCGAGTCATATCCACATCTTTTTGTAACGAAATTAGTCGAGAATTCTCTACCCCAGGTTAAGAATAGAGTACTGAAAGTAGAAAGCACTTGGCAAGCTAATACTCCTTCGCAAATGTTACAAATGTTACAGTATCACCAGAATAGACTCAGAGAAGAACAAGAACATGAACAGAGACGTATGAAAGATACGAAAATGAAAATGTTAGTTGCTCAGTCAGTTCCTGCTGATGGTCAGAAAAAGGGTGCGAACCAAGCTAGTAATGCGTCAGTTCCTGTAAAGGGTGTATGTAATTATTGTAAGCAGCCAGGTCATTATATAAATGAATGTCCCGTTCTGAAACATAATATTGCCACGGGCAAGACAAAAGAGAGACCGCGTCCTCCTAGACAAGATCAGACTTCACAACAAGTACCCCAGAATACACAGCAGATCGCACCAATGTCGGCTCCTTCACAGACAGTAGCGATACCTCAGCAACAGCCCATTACTGCAACACAAACCACGACACAGCAAATGTATCAGTATGCACAGAACGATTACCCTGATTACCAACGTTACACATGAGACAGCCTAGAGAGTGAATTCCGCTTGCCTCTTATTGAAGTTCCTGTAGATCAGAATGGTCCTTATGTACACAGTCAAGTTTTAGGGAAAGACAGAAAGTTTCTCATTGATACAGGGGCAAGCAGAACCACGATCAGTCACGATGAAGTACCAGGGGCACCCCTCTCAGGCTCACAGAACGTGTCCCTCGGATTTTCAGGAAAACCCATTATTAACGAAGTATCACAACCCCTCCCTCTTGCAGTAGGTCCTCTGACACGGACTACAGATTTATTGCTCACGAAATCATGTCCAGAAAATCTTTTAGGCATAAAAACACTGAAAGCTTTAGGAGCTATTATCTGTTGTTCTCCTGAGGGAGTACGATTATTTTTGCGAGATTTCAAAGGCCATTATGTATTGAGAGATATGGATCCCAGACTACAGAAAGTCCCTGCCCACCTGTGGGCGCAGGGCCCCACTGATGTAGGTTGCATGCACATAACCCCATATCGAGTCACACTCAAAGCAGGAGTGGTATTACCACGAATTCGACAATACAAGTTACCCCCGGATGCTGTAGTGGCTTTACTGAGAATCATTGACGAGCTCATCGCACAAGGAGTGGTCGTGGAAACGGACTCTAATGTGTGTAATTCTCCTATCATTCCTGTTCTTAAACGTACTGACCCAAATGCTCCCCCTGTTTATCGATTGGTTATTGATCTGCGCGAATTGAACAAATGCATTGTACCACAGTACCCTGTGGTCCCAGATATCTCTTCATTATTGACAGCTATTGATTCCGAAGCAGCGTTCTTTACTGTAATAGATCTCAAGAATGCTTTCTTCAGTGTTCCTATAGACCCGGAAAGCCAATTTTTGTTCGGATTCAGTTTAAATGGCCGATCTTTTAAATTTGCCCGTGCACCTCAAGGATTCACAGAAAGCCCCAGTATCTATAGTCAAGCACTGAAAAAACAACTCGACAGCATCCATATGCCAGTTCACACTGCTCTGCTTCAATATGTCGATGATCTGCTGATCACCGCTCGAAGCGAACCCGAATGCGAAAATGCATCCCTGATTGTTCTGAATTTCCTGGCCGACAAGGGGCACAAGGTGTCTCCTTCGAAGCTGCAATTCTGTGTTCAGCAAGTTGTGTACCTGGGTCACTTGCTGTCCAAAGTGGGGAGACAGCTCACACCTGATCGCATTCAGTTAATTGTAAACATGTCACCGCCCAGAACACTAAAGGAGGTACGGGCCTTTATAGGCCTCACCTCATACTGTAGACAATGGATTCCCCAATATGCATTTCTAGCCAAGCCACTCATTCAGTTAACGACACAGGGGGCAGCGACTACGTCTGTCCTCCCTTGGACTCAGGAACATACACAAGCTTTTGAAGACTTAAAGAAAGCCTTATGTCAAGCACCTGTTTTAGCAACACCATGTTACAGTAAGCCTTTTACACTTTTTGTCACAGAACGTGAAGGTACTGCTTTGTCAGTCCTCACTCAGGAACAAGCAGGTTCACACAAGCCTTGTGCTTATTTTTCCAGTACACTAGACCCAGTAGCACAAGCCCTTCCAGCATGTTTGAAATCAGTTGCAGCAACAGCTTTAGCAATTAGACAGAGTGATTCTATCGTGTTAGGACATCCATTGACAGTACAGGTTCCACATTCTGTAGAAGTCCTCTTGAATCGGACTCAAACCCAGCACCTGACTATCGCAAGATTGACAGGTTATGAATTGACATTGTTTCAGCCACACATTGAAATCAGACGCTGCAGTACATTGAATCCAGCCACGTTATTGCCATTAAATGGAGTAGATCCATTAGCACATGATTGCATTGAAGTTATCACTATCACAACAAAGCCTAGACAAGACTTAACAGATGTTCCGTTACCAGATCCAGACCTGACACTTTATGTGGATGGTTCATGTATGAGAACAAAGACAGGTGAATTAGTGGCAGCCTACGCCGTCACGACAGACACAGAAGTCATTGAAACAAACTGTATTGACACTTTATCAGCTCAAGCTGCAGAGCTTATTGCTCTGACACAAGCATGTATTCAAGCTAAGAATAAGAGAGTCAACATATATACTGATTCACGTTATGCATTCGGAGTCGTACACGACTTCGGAGTCCTCTGGCGAGAGAGAGGTTACTTAACTTCTCACGGTGCCAACATCCAACATGGTCCCCTCATTCAAGCTCTGTTAGATGCAATACATCTACCCACTGCAATCTCTATCATGAAATGTAAGGCACATACTAAGGTTACTGATGCCATTTCCCAGGGTAACGACCTGGCAGACCGAACAGCAAAGCAAACTGCTCAGAACCGAACTCATGTAACTGATCAGACACAAATAAGGGTTCCAGCACACTGCATGACAGTTAGGGATCCCGCACATGATGTAATCGACATACAGTCACATGCAACACCGGATGAAATTAAGGAATGGACTAAACTAGGAGGGGTCCAAACAGACCAGGGATGGATGACGAAGGGAAAATCTACATGGTTTCTCCCCGATTCTATGGTACAAGTCATCATTAATACAATACATAGTCCCGCACACCTTGGAGAGAAAGCTATGCTAGATAGTATTCAACACATATGGTCCAATAAAAACTTACGGGCAGCAGCCAAACAGAAAGTGCGTACTTGCATGATCTGTGGTCAGTTCAATCCAGGTAAAAGCATCCCCGTAGAGCAAGGTGGATTTCAGCCTCCCGATCACCCTTTTGAAGTCCTCCAGATGGATTATATCCAGATGGAACGCTGCCGAGGTTTTAAATATGTCCTCGTAGTCGTGTGTGCTCTTTCCCGATGGATAGAGGCATACCCAGTTCCCGATTATACTGCTCCGACTACTGCCAAGCAGTTAGTCCGTGAATACTTCCCGCGGTATGGTTTGCCCCGTATCGTGTACTCAGATAATGGTCAGCCGTTCTCATCCGCACTTGTAGAAAATATTACACTCCTGTTAGGTTACAAGTGGAAGTTCCATTGTGTCCGGCATCCCGAGGCAGCAGGTCTCGTGGAGCGTCATAATCAAACATTGAAAATCCGACTTTCCAAGATCTGTAGAGACAAAGGTATAGACTGGATAGTTGCCTTGCCGGTCGCCCTCTTCTATATGAGGATGGTGGCCCATTCCCGTTCTGGGCTATCTCCGTATGAAGTGGTCTTCGGTAGGCCACCGAATATGTGGGGGACGCCCATTCCACGTAAAATAACTGATGTTGATTGTCTTATGCTGACAGATTACCTTGCCTCCTTGATGTCTGCACTACAATCTTGTCGTTCACAGGTAGCTGCAGCCTTTCCCGATAACACCGAGACGAAGCCCCATGAGGTGGTACCTGGTGACTTTGTGTACGTCAGAAATTTCGACCGGAAGAGTCCGCTGGAGCCCCGCTGGCAGTCGCCGAAGTTGGTTCTGCTTACGACGAGGACCGCTGTAAAAATCGAGGGCAGGAAGGGGTGGCTGCATTCCAGCCACGTAAAGAAATACTTTGGACTTCCTTCGGACTTGGACACTAAGCCCTGCCCTCCTTCACAAACTGACACAAAACTCCCTTTGGTCGAGAAAACTGCTTCAGAACTTTACAGACAAAAATTACGATCTAGCAAGTCAGACAGTTTAATTGTTTAAGTCCTCCCCTAGGTGAATCGGTTAAATTAGTTTCTGACATGTATCCCCTAGATCGAGATAGAGAGAGAGATAGACAAAGACAACATAAGAAAAATGCGTATTGCAAATCACTCCGTAGTCGCTGCATAGTGACACTACTTGTTATGTTTTTCCTATGTTTGCTGGTTATCACTGCTGGTATTCTTCTGCATATATACTACCCTATATTCAAGCATGCTACTTATAATGCTACTACTGAACATTCTTTTAGTGAATTACCGCCTCATGAATTGTCTTATAGACTTGCGCTGCGCAACAACACTTTCATTAGTATGTTACATCACTCTCACCAGACTACCAATGCTACTAATTGTTGGATATGTGGTCGACTCCCTCCTTACCAAGACAACAAGGGTGTTTTGCCCCTTTTCCCGTACCCGTTCACCCACAATGGTACATGCGCTGCATGGTTCAAAATGCTTAATTCTCTAGTATCTACTGCTGCTATTTATGAAGGTAACTGGGTTTGGGGAAACCTGAACATAGTCTTGCTTAAGGTATGCTACCCTGACAAGGAGGGACTCCCCGTTGCTACTGGAACTGATATAGAAAATGAAGTATATGGATTAGGTAATTACACAGTCACTTTCATGATTTTATCTGTTGAATCCGATGCTGCTCCTGTCCTGCCTGCTATGGCAGTCTTGCCTGTCACTGGTGAACTATGTGTTCGCAAGAATGGTTCTGTACACGTAGGTCATAGTAAATGCACCACTATAGTCGAATTTACTGATCATGGTAGATCCACGTTTAGGGCTTTACGTCATTCCTATTTTGTTTGCGGTCGTACTGCATATGTCCGTCTGCCTTTAGACTGGGATGGTACCTGTTATATTGCATTCCTTCTGCCACCCGTATTCCTAGCCCCTCCTGATTATCATAGAAACACCAATCTAGTAAAACATAGATACCAGAGAGATCTCCCGCTTGTCGATTATACTGAAACTGCCTGGGAGAAATATACAGATTTCAATAAAGGTTTCTTCCCCTACTTAGGTGCTGTCTTTAACAGTAAACTGATACGAAAATTAACTAGAACCCTCGAAGCAGTAGTGAATGAAACCACTTCAGCACTAGGTAACTTAACGGAGGAGCAGTCCGCTATGCGGGTTGTTGTTCTTCAAAATCGTCTTGTTATTGACGTCATCTTGGCAGATAGGGGTGGAGCTTGTAAGGTCATCGGGTCAAGCTGCTGTATTTTTATACCTAATAACGCGCCAACGGTGTACAAAGCTATTACACGTCTTCATAAAATCGCAAGTTTAATTCATCAGAATCCAGGCACCTGGACTTGGTCCGGTTGGTTCTGGACAACGTTGTCAGCCTGGGGGTGGAAGATCCTATCCCTCCTAGGTATTGGTTTTCTCGTAGTATTCAGTTGTTGCCTGTGTCTCCAATGCGGACCGGCAATTTGTGGTTTGTGTGCCACTTCATGTGTTCCACATTCAAGTTCCCATTCAAAGCGCATAAAGCAAGAAGAGCAAATAATGTTAAGTGAACAAGTCGATCAATTGATGAATATCGATGTATCATGAAGGGTCCGTGGGGAACAAGGAGGGAATGAGGAAATATAATTTTTGGTCAAGTTGTGTTCCCCAGCGAGAACCCCACCGTCTCCATGTACTAGCTTGCAGTGCATGTAATTTCCCTCCTGTGCCAGCTACGAAGACGCAAATACATTTGCGTCCATCTTTAACTTGTCCTCTTTCAGATCCGCCATGAACGGATTGAATATTCAGTTCCTATCTATGCCGTGCCACCGTCTTTTTGTGGTACACTTTGCACGTTTTTCAGCTCTGGCGAAAGTAGGCCCAGATTCTGCCATGAAGCCTTTTTCGAGTTCTCTCCTGTTTCCTGACTCCGAGGGCCGCAGCCCAGGCTACCTCTGTGCCAGTGGCCCCCACCTTACTTCTTGCGCGACTCCGGTGCATAGCCTAACCTCTGCCTGCCAAGACTGTATTCAACCTTCGAATTATCTGCTCCACTCCTCGAAAACACATTCCTGTCTCGTAGCTCAAGTAAACATCCTCCCAGCTACAGGAGCAGAGGGCCAGGCTCTTCTGTCTCCGTGCAAGTAATTCATAGACTCCGTTGCCATGGTAGGCCCATGCCCCCTCACCCCGCATGCCGACATGTAGACACATGTACACGCATTCATATTCAGAATAGGGTAGTCTATGTCTAGAGACCTTTTCCCTTCCAGATACTACTGTTCCTTAAACATATGATATCAGATACGATTTGGGACTAGGTTGATCTGACATCCCAGACTTATGTCTCCACTTATGTCTACACTTGTAGTGCTAAAAGTCAAGTCCCCTTCGCCCTCCAGTTACACGTCAGATCCACGTCAAACAGCTGCGCGCGCATCTCTGCCATATAATTATGCTGACACTGCAGGATTCTCTAGTGGTTCCGCCTACTTGTGACATCATGTTAAATGACGTATCCGGTGTACACCTTCATGCACGCCTATTGCCATGCCTCTTTTGTGACGTTTTCATGTTTTATCTCTCCTTTTTCAGCAGTCACGCCTACTATTACGCCTACTGTATGCTCATACATTGTAATGCATTGACTATATATATGCACTTTTGTAAACAATATGGGTTCTGTCTTCCCTTCCTGAACCCTGTGTGGTGAATGGAATGGTTATGCCACCTTGGCTCGAGCCAATAACCCAATTCCTTTTACAGGAATAAAACCCTTTTGAGTTAACCTCAATATCTCGGATTCTGCCTCTCATTTTTCTGAGTTATTCTTATTGATTATTGATAGCAAATTAAGTATAGGTAATCGATATTACCACAGATTGACTCACCCAGACAGGTATGCCCCCACAAGAACTTAATGAGGGTAACCTAGCGGAGGGTTTTGTAACACAGGAAAATACACTACCCTCGGTTAGCTGTGAGGACTCCTGTCCTAATGCATCTAAGAGGGAGGAGACCAGGGCAGAGCAGAGCTTGGACCAGGTACTACCTAGAGAACAAGGGGATGTGGAGGATATAGTAAAGGTTCTGGAAGGAAGTATAAAAATCCTCTCATGGAATGTAGCAGGGCTAAAGAGCAAGCTACTTGTACCAGAGTGGTCTTCTTTTATGACCACACATAATATTTGCTTGATGCAAGAAAACTGGTCCCTTGAGGTGAGTGCCAGCCCTGGCTTTGCAACATATGACATTCCTGCAGTTTCCGGGGGGAAAGGCCGCCCTTCGGGTGGTCTTTCCATATGGGTAGGCTAACACTTAGGCGTGCAGGCTACACGCGTGGATACAAATTCCCCATATATCCAATGTGTTTTGCTAACGCCCGTTAGTAAACCTACATTGGCTATTATTAATATCTACTCTAGGCCTACTGTGAACGGAAAGGAATCGAGTACTATCAAGGCACTCGACCTTTTCCTTCAGACACTTGATCAACTTCGATAATTCTCGGTGGCAATCTGAATTGCCAGTTCGAACCTTTGGGTGGATCCGAGCTGTGTGAGGAGGATGAGGTCGACTTGCTTTGGCACTTTCCTGCCCCAAGAATTGCCCCGGTAAAGGCTTGGACCTCGTTAGTACTACAAATTAAAGCCTTAACCCTTGCAATGTCTCTGCGGGCATGCAATGGAAGGGGCAATAACGAAAGTTCCGGCCTACCCACATATAATAAGATAAATCGTACTTCCACCATTGACTATCTTATGCTGGAAGCCAAACACTGGGACAAGTTTAAAGATTTTGGGGTTGTCCCAAGGCACGATAGCGACCACAATGCGTTGGTCCTGACGCTCAAGCCTGGTGCATTTAGACTAACTAACCCTGATTCTAGCTCCAACCTGACAGTCCCACCAAATATTATATCTAATAATAGGAGAAGAGTTAAATGGCCTTCCTGCCTGGACTCCCCTTCCCGTCTCGCAGAAATTTACCAGATTGCTATCCCACTAATAAGCGATATGGGTAATTCCATCTCCCATGGGCAGACTATAGAGACCCACAGAATGTTAGTTGAGAGTCTAGGGGACGTATTCTATCCGGTCAGTGGGACTAAGTTGCGTAGGAACAAAACACATCCCTGGAATGACCACGCATGTAAAAAATCAAAGAAAGACCTTCTTACAGCAATTAAATCTAGGGATATCCTAAAAATTCAGGCATCAAGATTGCTGTACAAGAAGGTCCTCATTAGCGCAAAGAGTGAGTTGGAGGAATGTAGGTGGGATGAATTGAGACAGGCATTACTCCTAAAAGATTCCAAGACCTTTTGGACAATTGTTACCTCCTCAGTGGGAGGTGAGAGAGATGCTGGGGTCTCGAATATCGCTCCTATAGTGTGGGAGGCACACTGTAAGTTACTTTATACAAGTCCTGAGATGGAGGGAACTAGGTGCCAAGGTTGGGATAAGTTGTCACAACTGGTTTTGGATCCTGAAGCCTGTGCGCCCCGGGACCTCCGGCACGAGAGCCGACTGCCCGGGGTCTTGGTTCCACGCACTTACACGGCCTGGGACCTCCCGCACTAGTGTCGACTGCTGGGGGACCCGGGCTCTGGGACTTCCCCCTGTCAAAATCATGGCTTCAATCAAGCTCCCGAGATTTCCACGGCCCCAGACCCCCTGCATGAGTGTAGACTGCCGGAGGCCTCGGGCCCTGGATTCCCGATAGAGCAACAGGATGCCCATAACAGGACTACCACCAATAGCTTAGACTACATTTCACTCAGGGAAGTTGAACTGGCAATTGAGAGACTGCTCCCGAACAAGGCCCCGGGTCTTGACAAGCTCCCTGGAGATCTTTTTCGTTCCCAGCCAAAAATCTGGGCCCCATACTTGATGGTCCTGTTTAATGCTGTTTTACAGGGTTCCCCAGTACCTGAGACCTGGCTGGGAGCCAAGATTGTTCCAATCTTTAAAAAGGGCTGCCCTCTCGCCCCATCTAACTATAGACCAATTAGTTTACTCGACACTACCCAGAAACTGATGGGCCGAATCCTACTGGAGAGATTACTGGGCTGGATGGAGGAAAATAAAACTTTGACCACCCTCCAAGCTGGATTTAGATCAGGGGTCTCGACTCTGGGCCAGATCTTTCAACTCCAGGTCCTATACTGGAAAACTGCAAGAGTAGAGGGTGGCAGCCTCTACTTTGTTTTTGTGGACCTGCGGGCCGCATTCGATCTGGTTCCTATGGAGAGGCTCTGGACGGTGCTGGAGGAACTTGGTCACCCTCCTTACTTACTAGATGCCCTAATCAGACTTCATACCGGGAATTACGCTCAGGTGAGGTGTGGGAAAAACGGGGAATTATCTGACCGCTTCCCTGTTACCCGGGGTGTACGCCAGGGCTGCGTACTGGCCCCTACTCTCTTCAGCTTCTATGTCAATGGCCTGATAGATAGACTTAATTGTGTCAGGGACAACGATGCTCCACGCCTGGCTACTGGTAGGGTGCCCGCTCTGATGTTCGCGGACGACACCTTGTTGTTGTCGCGGACATCATCGGGCATCCAGCGGGTTCTGGACAGGTTTGTCTCCTTTTGCGCCTCGCGGGGATTGGAGATCAACTTGGAGAAAACCAAGTCATTGATCTTCAACCCGCCGAGGCACACCCGCCCAAACCCCACATTGAATGGAACCCCACTAGAGCGAGTCAAGACCTTTATATACCTGGGGGTGACTTTGACCGAGCACTTTACATGGGACCATCAAGTCTCTAAATCCTCTCTGAGACTTGCACAGATTATGGGTGGCGTAGGCAGACTCCATAGAGCCTCAACCTTTAAACCTGCTACCACTGCCCTAGAGATATATAAAACACAGGTCAGGTCTACAGCCTTGTATGCTGCTGAACTCTGGGGACACACTAATGCATGCAATTTACTGAAAGTTGAGCAGGCCTTTATGCGACATCTGTTTGGACTTCCACAAAGTACGCCCCTCGTACCACTACGCTTGGACTTGGGCCTGGAACCCATTATTGATTTGGTGGCTGCACGACCTCTGCTCTATTGGAGAAGGCTCTGGTCTGTGCCGGAGCTTGAACCCTTTAGAGCAGAATTCAATACCATTTGGGGGCAGTTAAAGAACAAGAACATATCCTGGCTGGTACATGTTAAGGCTCTCCTCCATCAAATTGGCCTACCCCAACTTTGGGACACACCGGAGGACAGTTGCATGAGGATGCAAAGGACTGTACTGGTGGCAGCTGTAAAATCGCATAACCTCAAAATACTATACTGTTCTACTTCCCTGGGCAGACTGTTCACTGAGTTCCTTATAACAAAAGCCGAATACAGGACGGAGGTGTTTCTGGACCTAGTGCAGCCTCCATTAGCAAGAAAACTATATATCCAACTGAGGCACTTCTCTCTACCGATTGGGGCATTGATATCCAGATGGGCAAAAACGATGAAGGCCAACTGCCCTGCCTGTAATCACGGCCGGAAAGACATTGTACACATTCTCTTTTTTTGTCCAGCATATAGTGAAATTCGGAAATGCTGGATCATCCCATTATGCAAAAACCTGGGTTTCAGATATTGTGTACATGCTTGTAGAGTTTTAACTTACAACACTGCCCCTCCCATTGTTTTTGCTGTCGCCCGGTTTTTACTCGGCATGTGGCGGAGAAGAACTGTTTTTATTCAAAAGAAATAACGGACTGCTGCTTTTTACCTTTTACCATTTCTTTGATAACCAAAGTTTATTAACTTTTTAACCCTAACGTATTTATGTTTCATTTCTGTGCCTGTATATATTTTATTGCACTTTTATGGTCTTCGACCGAAATAAAGTTATCAAAAGAAAAGAATTAGTAATAAAGCTCCAGATGTAATAGTTGCCATTTTGTCCACTACTGTGGCTAGTTTTCAGATCTTCTCATCATTTAATATTATTCCCACTGATGGTATCACTGCTCCAAATATATCTCCTGTTAATGAAGCTGCATTCCCTGCCTTTCACTGATGTCTATGTGCTGGTGTACTATTGACATGATACGTTTTTAATTTATTTATTTATTTATTTATTTATTTATTTATTGACATTTGTAGAGCGCGGCGAATACCCGTGGACGTCTCGGCGCTAATTAAGGGATGGATCAGCAACTGGGGTAAAGAAGATATACAAGGCTATTGGTCAAATAACCACGTCTTTAGCTGTTTGCGGAATGTGAACAGGGAGGGACTTGCTCGGATATGTGCAGGAAGGGTGTTCCAGAGTCTAGGGGCGGCAACCAGGAAACGCCTGTCGCCCCAGGTGACTGTTCTAGTGCGAGGCACAGCCAAGAAGTTCTGAATAGAGGAACAAAGAGATCGGGTTGGGACATGATGGAGAAGATTCTGTTTGAGAAAGTGGGGACCTTGATTATTGAGTGACTTGTAAACAATACACAGCGATTTGAATTTGATACGGCTGCGTATCGGGAGCCAATGAAGATCCCTAATGATGTTTGTAACTGGTGCGAACTTGGGGATCCCAACCAGCATTCGTGCGGCTGCATTTTGGATTGACTGCATCTTATTTGTCACTCGGACTTGGGCATTTAAGAATAGAGCGTTACAATAGTCCAAGGAGGACAGGACTAGTGAGCTGACCAGTGTTTTCCCGGCCGTGTTCGGTAGGAAAGGTAGTATTTTCCTAATCATTCTCAATTTAATTAATATACATGGTCCTTCCCTGTCAGCAGGTAATACGAAGTAAGCATTTTGTCCACAAATGTAGTATACCACAGGAATAACGTTCTCCGCTCCCTGTAATATTCCCCCCAATAATTCAAATGTATGGTCACAACTGCTAAATCCTACATGCCTTGTTCACTTTTGTGTTCCTCTCTTATAAAAGCAAACCTTCCCTTTATGTTGGGCATCCACTCTTGAGTTTTAGATAGGTTAATTTCCTTCTAAATTCATGTTCCTCCTTTTTCCATACATTTTGTAATACATCTTGCTTTTGATTAGCAGTCTTTTTTATGTGCATGTGTCTTTCTTCTAACACCATAATATATGCCTTTACTTCAGGGATGCATCGACCTAACTGTAACATACTTGACCTCTGTCTCTGACAGCTGGGCAGATGTGACAAGATAACAAGATTTAAAAGCATCTTCAGAGCTCATTCACTTTGTGAGCAATAAAAATGCCTTTAAATCTTGTTATCTTGTCACATTGGCCTTGCTTTCAGAGACAGAGGTCAAAAGTCAGGTTGTCGTTCTACTCGCCAGAAAGAGTGAGTAGGCCCTAAAAATAGCTTGTCCTGAATAAATATGGCTCACCATAGCGAGCAGGCGAGTGGATTTTTCAAACCCTGGTCTGTAAAGCAGCACATAGCATGTTCATCACTTCGTTGTTGAAGTGTGTTCCTCTATCTTATTCAAAAAGGACCAGCATGCCGCACCTAGGAATGATTTCTCGTAGTAACAGTTTAGCTACAGTGAGACTGTCATTTCCCGTCACCGGGTAGGCTTCCACCCACCGAATACACAGATAATCACAAGGATATGTCTTAACCTTTTTTGAACAAGCATCTTGCTAAAATCGATTTGTAACCTGTTGAAGGAACCACTTGATCTCACTAAGTGTGTACCTTTGACTGGTAACTTTTTTCATACATTCACTTGTTGGCTTGTGACACATCTCCTGCAGTTTTCCTCAGCAATCATTCGGAATCTTGGATTACACCAACTTTGTACCATTGCATCTCTCCTTAAGTGTTTATACCCATGATAGTACCTGGCCGTTGGAAACAACAAGCAGTCTGGCAATACTGATCTCTTATCTTCCGACATCCAAAAGTAATTTGGATTTTTGGCACAACCTGCCTTGATTCCCCCATTTTGTTAAATTTTTGTTACAGTTTCTTGCACTCCTTTCAGTTCTTTCCAAGTGTCAGTTATTTCCATCATCATTGCAAAAGCACATTTTTCATCAGTTCTGTAGGCGAAACCATAATTTACAGTAAAACCTCTATTCATTTTGCGGTTAACTAGGCACAATACCTAGCAACAGCGTATCTATTGCCAATGGCAACGTATCCACTGGCTGTGTGATGTCCCGTACACTTTACAACTGCAATCTCCTTAGACAACTGTAAGACTGCCAATAAATTCTTCACTTGTTGATATTTCTGATGGGCGGTCCTGTTGAAGTTAAAAAACCTCTTTGCGCCCATATTTGCCCAAGGTTGTGAACTACACCGAAGCTATATTGGCTACCTGTAAAGATGATGACTTTCAATTGTGTAGATAAACAGCAGGCTCGGGTAAGAGCAATCAGTTCAGCAACTTGTATGGAAAATACAAATTGGAGGCAGGAGGCTTTAATCACATCATTTATAGTGCTCACAGCCTATGCTGCTCTCAGTGTGCCATCATTACTTGCTCACTTTGTCACTGGATTCAAGCTAGCCTAGCTGATGACGGCTGATTAGCCAGAAACCGGTCCCAGGATGCTTGTTTCCGGTCCAGGGAAGACATGGCTTGGCAGTTCGGGCTGGACTGTTTCCATGAGGCACAGGGTCAGACTGATTTGTATATGGCCATGTTTGAACTTGGGTGGCGGAGTGAGCTAAAGAATGATGATGAATGAAACCCAGATCAGTTGACTGGGGGTGAGTGCTTGCAATGTTCAACACTCCGTCCATCATCCCCTTTGGTTTTGCATCATTACTTAGCAGGCATGAACTATGAACAAATAGAACATAATGGGGCTCAACCAATGGTTCATCCTTCATGTCTTGACATGGCTTTGTACATAGTTCAGTGACATTTAGGCAATCATGATCAAAATCATCATACTTGTCTTTTTGATCAATTCACAGCAAAAGAGTGGAAACATTTAACACATCGCAGCACCTGATGGTAACATTTTCGGGTGCTAGAAGACATATTTACTGAGTCTATTATGTGTCAAATACTGGAACCATCCCAATCAATGGGTGTCTCTTCACTATGTTTTGGCTTTTTTCCAGACTAACACTCGCCGTGGCCACTGCCTTCAGGCAACCTGGGGTTCCTGACGCTACAGGGTCAGGGTCAAGGGTTGTTGAAAAGTAAGCCACAGGTCTTCAGGCTCCTCCATGCATCTGTGTTCAAATCTGAAAGTGCGCACCCATCTCTTTCACTGCATACCAGTCTGAAATCTTTGGTATAATCTGGCATTCCTAGAGCTGGGCACGACACAATTTATCTTTCAGATCTAGGAAGGCTTTGGTACATTCTCCATCCCAATGAATTGATCAGACACAGCTCGATGTGTGAACCTCAGGAGAGGTTTTGAAGTCGGGGAACAATTTGGTATCCGTTGTTGACAGCAGCCAACCATTCCCAGAAACATTCTAAGCTCTCTTTGTGTTTGTGGTGGATTCATCTGCAAGATGGCTTCCACTCTCTCTTGTTACACCTTTCTGACTACTTTCGTAAAAATGTGTCGCAGATAGCAAACTTATTTTTGACAGTACTGCAGTTTACCTGGAAACACTTTGTGTCCATTCTCTCCCAGGTGATCAAATAATGCAATGGTGTTATTTTTGCAAGCTTCCTGAGATTTCGAGGCTATCAGTAAATCATCTATGTACTGTACAGGCCCCAAATCACAAGGCATCTATAAAAACCCAAGATTTTTCTTTAGGATCTGACTAAAAATGGAAGGACTCTCATTATACCCTTGAGGTACACAGCACCACGTGATTGTTCTCTGTTGAAAAACAAAGAGAACAAAAATTGGCTGTCTTCGTGCAAAGGCACTGAAAAGAAAGCCTCACACAAATCGAATATGGATAACCATTCTGAAGTACATGAAACTTGGAATAGAACAGTAGCAGGATGTGTTACAACTGGGTAACAAGGTACCACAGTCAAATTACTTTTTCTTAAATCTTGTACGATTCTATATTTCCTGTTTGGTTTTTGAATTTCCATTATCGGTGAATTATATGGGCTACCAATTAATTCTTCAATATGCCTTTCTGAAGTATATCTTCAATTACAAGTTGTATCCCGGCAAATGTTTCTGTGGACAATGGATAAGGTGGGTTTCTTGGGAAGACTGCATTTGGCATTATTTGGATATGAACTGGTTCTACACCTTTTATGAGTTTGATATCTTTTCCTGTAAAATCCCAAACTTCAGTACTCACTGTAGTTCTGAGATCCTCTGGTAGTTCAGCAATTGCTAACATGGTAAACAATCCTACATCAGTATTTTAATTAATTTGAAATCAACATCTTCACCATTAGTTTGAAATGCAACACCATCCGGAGTGCAATAAATTGTACAATTCAATTTGCACAATAAGTCCCTTCCTAATAGGTTCAATGGACTGGAATCGCAAATCACAAATTGGTGTTTTTCTTGAAAGGTTCCTATTCTGACTGTAACCTCTTCTCAAATTGGATTTGACATTTGTTTACTTGTAACTCCAACTACTTGGATTGTTCCCCCTGGGAGAGGTAAGTCTTGAAATTCCACTGTTCTAACAGTGGATCGGGTAGCTCCTGTATCAATCAAGAACGATATTTCGTAACCATAGGCATTTGCATCTACAGAGTAGCCACTTTGGTCAACCTCTAGGACTGCACCAAGTACACAGTCCTCTTCCTCTCTCAGGCACTATCATCGTGAATTTTCAGAACCAAACTCATCCATTTCAAGTCAAGTCAAGTAAGCTTTATTTCGACAATTGTCATAAAAGCATGTTCCACATATAAAAGTACATGTATAAACTTCTAGTAATAAAACCATTTTAAAAGCAGATTATCAATTTCATAAATAAATAGTTAAAAATCAATAGAAAAACTATACAAATGTGCAAAATATTATTCTTACGAGAGGTATTTAGCCTACGACATTAGGTACTGTGTTATTCTATCAGGAGTCGGGCTCTAATCGTCCATGCCCATCCTAAGAATTTTGCCACCGCAATATACACAAACATATTAGGACTGGTACGAATGAGTCTAACTGCAATCATTCCTTCCCTTGTTCCCAATGACCTACATATCGGCTTTAGCCACTTTCTCCTTGGTGCTGCATACATTGGGCACTCAAACAGAAAGTGTCCTATGGTTTCAGGAACACTTGAACAAGCTGGGCAAACCACCATGCCCCCACTGGTCCTTCTATTTGAGAATGACCTTACAGGTAGGCTTCCCACTCTTAGCTGAAAGTAGAGCTTGCGGTCAAGGGGCTTTGTAATGACATCCCAGAATTCCTCAAGTTTGGGACAATCTTTGATTTCTAAAAATAAACCAACAAGGGATTGTGAAGGAGTAGTACTAAAAATCTTTGTAGCCACCAAGTTCCAGTACAAAGTCTTGAGTGTCTTCTTCGATGGGAACCTGGCGTGCAATGGATCCTTCCACAATTCACCTAGTCCTAACTCATTCAAAAGATTTTGGATATGTCCCAACCATTTGACTTTCCGGAAACCGTCACTTTTTATCACATCCATCAGCCCTCTAGTGTATGTTTCCAATTCCGGTGTGGTCCAGATTCGCCGCCAATATAGTATTGGGCGCAGAGATGCAATTAGAGCTATTGGTGTTATACCCAACTCATAGAACAGAGGATACAATGGGGTGCTTTGTGGTAGCCTTATTAGTTTTCTAAGAAATGTGTTTTCAGAGACAGTCATCCCCTTTAACTTTTCATTTCCCCACATTTCCACACCATACAGAGTAGAGCTAACTACCTTGCCATTGTAAACCTCTAGCACCGGACTTACTGGTCTAGTCAGAGACCTAGAATGCTCTATGGTCAAAGCTCCTGATAGTTGTCGATGCTTCAGGGTGGCCAGATCAATCTGCTGTCTCCAGGACAGATCCTGTTGAATACAGATACCCAGATAGCTAAATGCCTCTACCTTCTCAAGAGGGCCGGTACTCATATGTACAGTACCCCTGTTGGCTATAGGTGCATTAAAAGACATGTACTTGGATTTTAGAACATTGACTTCCAAACCATGGGCGGCACAGAAGTCCTCGAAAATTATCAGAGCCTTCTGTAACCCGCTGGGGATCTTTGAAACTATAAGACAATCATCTGAAAACATTAATATAGGGATTTTACCTCCAGCAAGAATAGGAGCATCAACATTAGAATCAATTAAAATTTTTGCAACGTCGTTTATATATAAAGAAAATAATGTTGGTGCCAGGACACATCCTTGACGGACACCTGTTTCTACGGGGAACTGTGGTGTAACATTGCCAGGACTACCCCACCTAATCTGGGCAAAATTCTTCTGGTGGAGCCTAACTATTAGAGACAAAAGATCCCCTGGCATTCCCATATCAGTAAGTACTTTCCATAGCGTTTGGCGAGGGACCAAATCGAATGCCGCCCTTAAATCTATAAAGGCGGCATAAAGGCTGCCTTTGCCAATTAGAACGGTCTTCCAGTATAGCATAGTGAAATGCATAACTTGGTCGACCGTGCTAACGCAAGTTCTGAAGCCAGCCTGCAAGTGGGACAAAATGCTGTACTCCCTCTCCCAGACCTGAACCTTATTTAAAATAAGCCTACCAATGATCTTCTGGGTAGTGTCAATCAAACTGATTGGTCGATAGTTTCCAGGCTGGGATTTGTCCCCCTTCTTAGACAGGGATTATTTCAGCCCCTTTCCATGATTTGGGGACCGGTGCTCCCCTTGCCACTGCATTTGCCAATAGTAATATGTATACTCCCCAAGAATCTCTATCTTGTAGGAATAGATCAGCTGGGATGCCGTCAATTCCTGGCGCTCTACCAGGGACAACGTTATCCAATGCCAGCTGAACGTCCCCCAAGGTGAAAGGATCCTCCAGAAAAGGTGCGTAAGACACCTCAACAGAAGAGTCTTGCCCTGCTGCCATCGCAAACTGTGGTTTGAAATGGGATAACCATTTATCCTGCGGGACCCAGTTCTGAGGTTTATCAGAGTTACTATCCACACCCCTCCTATAGGTGTTCCAGAACTTTCGTGGATCTTTATCGTATCCTGCTTCCTGCAAGTCTGCCCACCTCTGCTCATCCCACAGACGCTTAGATTTAAAAATGGCTGATTTATACGCTGCCCTGGCTACACAAACATCTAAACTCGAACCATTTTTAAGGTCTCTACCTAGCTCCAAACGAGCCTGCCTACAGTCTGCTGAATACCAGCGTGGAGAAAGTTGATTACAAGGACCACTTTTTTGGGAAGGCTTGACAAACACTGATCGTAGGTCCTTAAAGAAAGCCTCGTGTATCCTGGTTACACATTCATTATTAGTAGTTGAACGCTCCACTATCACTGTCCCCTTCAGATCATTTGTTGCCTGAGTAAGCTTACGAGCTATAAAATCAACGTTCTCCTGATTGACCACGACTTTAGTCCAGCGGACGTGACGCATATCATTAGTAATAATGACGTCCACTGGAGTAGCAGCATCAGTCGCCCTATTTAAAGCGACTGGTGATTCCCAATAAGATATTTTGGCCGATAGAGGATTATGATCACTCTCTAGTCTATCTATAACTTGCATATCCGGCAGAGACCTCCACAGGCTCAGGCTAACAAGAATATAATCTATTCTACTCTGCCGGGGGCCGGTCTTAAATGTATTTGCCCCACTTTTATCACCCGGTGTTCTACCGTTGGCAGATCTAACTCCTTTGTTTAGGCAAAAAGAGTTAAGTTGAATAGCAATTTGCGTCCATCTTTTGATGGGTGTTAAGTCCAATTTAGGGACCCCCCATGTCCTATCTTCTTCATCTGAAAGGTCCCAATTATCATTCAGGAGAGGTTCAAAAGTTACATTAAAATCTCCTCCTATAATAATATTAGTGTGGAGAGAGTTACTTTCTAGGAGTTCCTCCAGAAGTGTTAAAATTTCCGAGTTCTTGCCCCCGGTACTTCTAGCATATACATTGTATAAATAAATAGGGTCTCGCTTTGGGAACTCTAGCAGGAGTGCCTGTAGATCCCTGTGCCTAGTAGGAATTACCTTGACCGTTGCAGCGAGATCTTGTCTAATCCAGATCGCCAGGCCGCCTGACGGTCGACCATTCCCTTTCTATTCCGCTAGGATTCCATAGTTTAAGTACCCCGGGAAATGCAACTGCTCCAGAGCCCAGGTTTCCTGGAATAGACATATATCATGCCTGCTGATAAAGGAAGCCCACTCTGGGGAGTCCAATTTCATTCTAAGTCCTGCAATGTTCCAGGAAAGAAGTGCCCCTGTAGTAACGGGGGAATTTATAGATTTGTTAATATCCTGGATGGTACCTGATACTTTGTTCTGTACACTTAACATCCCTAGGAGCTGCGGTTCTGAGATAGAAAAAGTGGGGCCAATTACAATAAGTGCAAGATTCGGGGCCTCATCGCTACTTATCTCCCTAGGTGATACTTCACCAATCTGGATCTGGAGTCAATCGTTGTTATCCAAACCTGAAGAGGCCTCACCTATACTCCTCTCTGAGATTTCACTAGTTAGTGTCCTTCTTTGATAGGGTTGAGATCTCATTTGTATCCAGGAATTATCTGGGGAGCAGGTCCTGTATTCCAGGGCAAACAAGCCCTCTGCTATCTTCGGGTTCTTTAAGACTACCTCAATACAATCATAGGTGTCGCCAGGAGCTGTAATTCTTGTGGTTTTTAAAATGTCCTCCCTGATAACAGACCTACACCCCCTGATATACCTAATCCAATGGATTCTTATTCGTTAGGGAATCCGGAGTCTCGTGGTCTCGTCCCATAGGTATTTTAGGAACATTCACCATATAAACAGCCTGTGTGTGATTAAGATGGTCATTACAGTGGAGACTAAGTGGTTTGAGGGAACTCAATCTTAGATCTTGCTGACAACCCTCCTTTCTATTCTCACCCTTTCTGTTTCCATCTACTTGTATAGCATTAGGTTTTGTGGGCACGCTTTTGGGCAAGATTGACAACGTTTTCCCCTTAGCGTGCAAATTGCCTATCGGTTGGGTATTCCCCCTTTCTTTCCTAACAGGCAAAGTAGGTGTCGGTGGAATAACTGTTAAGGGGGAAGGTGGAACACAGGTCTTCCCTCCCGCCGTACTATTATTCGTAGGGCCTATCAATCGAGCTTTTATAGGGTTAGGTGTGTCTTGTTCAGGAGAGGCCGTCAAGCGATCGACGTTTACTTGCAATGCCTCCACCAACCCACACAGTTGTTTAATAATTACCCACAGGGGATCGGTTGAATGATCAAGGGACATCGGTACATCGATATGACCAGACACAGATATAGGATTTTCAATAATTGTGGGCGTCAACAAGACTCCTACTGGGTCCTCACTCCCTATCTGAGACAGAGAACCTGTTGCTGCTAAATAAGGGTTCTAAGTCCCCCACACTACCATCAGAATCTATGGGTGGGCTCGATTGATCTACACATGACTCATTCTCAACATTTGATACAATATTAGCCCCTGTCCCCATCACAGATTTACACAAAAACATGTCAGGAATTATCACCACCCCCATATCCTGCCTTTTGGTTGACCCAGACCCTGTTTGCATAGTCCCCTCATCAGGTTTCTCGACATTTTGGGAGCTTGGGTCAGTATGTCTCCACAATCTTGTATCAGATCGTCTATTCGATCCATGACACAGTTGGCTCCTGCGTTGGTCATCCGTTTGGCCAATTGCTTAGTTTTACATTTTTTGGCCATCCATTTCAAACAAAGGACATTGTCCTAACACATCCTGATTCAAGTTCTGAACTTGTGGCATGACATTTTGACCTTGATTCAAGTTTAATTTTGGTATCTGGTTTATATTCATTTGGATATTTCCCATTCGATCTTTCATACCATGAGTCATTTGATTATGACCATGCATTTGATTTTGAAACTGACATCTGCATTCTTTGACCTGTCATTTCCTGTGAATTTTGGACCTGCCCTGCAATATTTTCTGGATTTAATAGACATTCTCGCTTCCAATGCCCCACACTATTGCAAATGTGACAAGTAGTGTCTTTCTTCAAATCAGCAATATCAGTTTCCGATCCCACACCTGTAGGAACATCTCTACCTCATCCCTGAGGCACTCGCATTTCATTTGAATTTGTCACAAATCCTGCTTGTGGGGCAATAACTCCCTGCATCATACCCTGACCTCCATCCAGTGACGTAACTTGATATCCTTTTTGAGCCAACTTTGACTGTACAAACATACATTTTCTTTAACTCTCCTCTGCACCATTTCCAATTTATCACTGCAATATTTCGCATATAGCATGATTTTATCTTGTGATTTTGACTGCCAGCAAATTACATTTTGTGTAATATGTGAAGTAATCTCAGGCTCCAATCTCAGAACAAACTGTGACATGAAAATCCCCATATCCTTCTCTTCAGGATACCACTATGCTGTTTAAAAACCTGCAACAACCTTTCATTGTTATCGTGAAGTTTATTTTGGTTCTTGAGCTGTTCTTTTAATTTTTAACCAGTCAATGTCTTTAAGAATAATCTTTCCTTTTAGGAGTGCTATTACTGCCTCATATTTTACATTACCAAAGGTGACAGAGCACCTGTCCCCTTCTCTCTCTGGGGCTCAGCTTTTGGCCATTATAGAGAAATCTTACATTCAGACCACAAATCTGCAGGAACCTCAATGGTAAAGAATGTATCCATGTCTTTCTACAACAGTTTTTGAAAGTGTAATGAACCTTTCCACAAACAAAATAGACCCTGATGGAGGAACAACTATTGCCCACATGCTGGAGTGTCTCACAGCAAGTAGAAAAACATAAGAAAATATGACAGAGACTATTAACAGTTGCTTTGTCAGAGCAGGTTGCTTCATATCTCCCAGATGGCTAGTACTGCGTCTTTTGGGTCTGATGACTTAACACATTTTCCTGTTTTCTTTGGTATAAGGGATCTTCAGTGGTGTTTGAAGGGTATGATTGGGCTTCGTCTTCGTTTACTTTGTTGGAAGGATCCATCCAACATGGGGGTGGGTTATCTGGTCTCATCAGCAGGTGTCTCGTCAACGATGGGGTTCTCACCTCAATCTATTGATAAATGGTCTTTGGTCCAATATAGGGTCATATATCAGTGTTCTGGAAATTAGAGCAACAGAGCTTGCCCAAAAGGCATTTCTATGTCAGTGAGCAGTGCCCCAGGACAGTGCAATCACAGTATTCTGTCTAAACAAGCAGGACAGTCTAGGGTTGTTGCAGTTGTGCAGTAAGACATAACAAATTTGGGTCTAGACCGTAGACAGGAGAACTGATCTGTCAGCAGATGATTTGGCAATGTAGAAGGCTTTGATGGCATTCTGTGGCACTTCGCAACTGAGCCTCTCTAAAGAAACTGCTTCATGCATCATTATCTAGACCTTATCTTGAAGCTCCTGCATGGTGTGAAATTTGGAACTGGCATCAAGAGTCCCTTTTAGTTTTTTGTGCTATGCTTCTCCCTCATTCCAATGATTTTAGGCATAGAGCCAAAGGAGAAAGGGGTAACTTATATTGACGACCTACCTGTTTTACCCTGTTCCTAGCTCTAGGATCAATGACCACATTCTTATGGTTTACCCACACTTTGAGGTTCTTTAAATTTCAACTCCATTTTACATTCGCTGCCATTTTATGTTGCCTTTACACAGGCTGCTCGATGAACGAACTATCTCTGCCCTTTAGACTGCAACGTGTCGAAAACCCCCTCCGTCCTTGTTTTGAAACCAATCTCAGACACCAGCCGACCTAACAAATCCTTGTCTGGACTGCCTAATACCCGTATCAACTATCTGTTAGCCTTTAGTATTCTTCTCTTGTCGTATCTTATCTTTTGGCCTTCGCTATTCTCTCCCTGTGTTTTCTTATTTCGTAACCTTTCCTTTGAAGCATACAGACATGTCTTTCCATTGTAACACTGAACTATGGGTGCCAGTATTGATGAACTTTGAGGGCCGGATGATGTAATATGAAAGCATAGACTATTCAGGTTGCACAACACCTTGTTTTCAAACTCTTCTGATTGGCTAAAACTTTGCGCATTGGGTGTATGTTTGTACAGATGTATTTTTTCTATAAAGGCTTGTGAGCCACGGAGTAAAGTGGCAGTCTCCTAAGAACCTACTTGGTGTACTTCTGGGACAACTGTGCCTAGCTGCAGGTAATAAATTTGGTCTTTCTACGCCAACAGAGTATTCCGTGTCTCTATATAACAAGGCAGGTGAACTCGAAGATTTCAGGTGTGCCCTGTGCCGCCTGGCTTTAAGGCTCGGTTCTTCAACTGGCGCCCAACGTAGGGCGGCTTCACAGGTAGCGGTTGAGCCCAAGGATCGTGAGGAGTCCCGCAGGAAAATTCCAGAGGACAGCGCCCCCACATCAGCGACCCCTGTATGTCGAAAAGTGGCCCGATGGTCTTTTTAAGTGTGGCTTCTCCTTTCCAACGGCTGCTGGTGACTGCTGCCCTGACTGCCGCCCTTCCTTAGTCCCTTTTGGTGATGACTGGTATTGCGAGACGTTAGACAGACCTCTGTTGGCGTGAGAAGACATTTTCGTTAAGTACTGGTTGGTAGCTCCCACTTCTTTGTTTTTGGGTTCTTAGATTCAACAGTTGCAATTGTCGAAGCCAAGGGGGAAGTACGTTTGTGTTGTTTTATTAGCCCCTTGTTGTTTGTAGGAAGCCAGTGAAGTAACGATGCCTGGTTTCAGTAAGATTCGAAAATGGTGTTGCTTTTCTTGCGATATGGACTCCCGACTGGAGGACTCTTGTCCAATTCCTCTGGTTGGAACTCCTACTTATGAGCTAAACATGGTGTGGGCCCCATCACCTTTAATGAAGTGTGGGTCTGCGATACGAAGAAAGATGGTATTTTACAGTGGCCACATAATGGTAGTTTTGAGCCTGATATTTTAGACAATCTAGAAGCTACTTTGTTTAAAATAAAAGCCCGGCCGGCTATGTTTGACTCTTTTCGCCTTTGGCGCAAGGAAGCCAAACAGAAAGAAATTAAACAGGCAAAAAGAGATGGGACAGAAAGAGGCATGACTGTTATACAGGCTGCCCAACAGTTTAAAGAGAATGAAATGGATCATGCGATTGAGATTTCAGACAGGCAACATCGTATGGCGATCGATAAATGTTACCCGGTGCTGCCAACTTCTCCCTCGAATCCCGATGCTGATCTTGAGAAGGATCCTCTAATGTCTCACTTGTTAGGATCGCCCCCGCCCTATGTACAAGGTGCTAATGCACCCCCGCCTTTGTTACCCGTCCAGCAACCTGTTATTCTCCCACCAGCTCCAGCTCCTGCACCACCACCACAGCCCTTTGTGGCACTACGGCACCCACCATTTCCTTTGCCTCCAGCTCCCTTGCTTCCAGCTCCTCTGCCTCTGACTCCTTTGCCTCAGCCTTCTTTGTCCTCGACCTCCGTTTTACCTGTTGCCTCTTCTCCTGTTCCGCCTCCTGCCTTATCTCCTGTTTTTCTGCTAGCTTCCCCTTCTGTTCGTCAGCGGATGGTTGAGACTGTTTCGGGGCTCCTTTCTCCTTTCTTTGGGTCAGGAAGCCTGACTCCTGTTCTTCCCCGTAGGCAGATCCGTACTGATTCCCGAGAACGAGATACACTAAATCTCCTTGCTCGCAGATGGATCATGAAGGGTCCCGAGTATACCGAGCAAGATATTATGGAAACGTTTGAACAGTGGGATGCCCCTACACAGAGATTTGTTTTTGACACCATGTGTGGCATTCTAGGTCAGGAATGGGAGGCTGCCGGATTGGGTTCAGTTCCCAAGGATTTGCTGGATATTAGGACTGATTTTGATAAGGGAATTATTGTGGGTCCTGAGGTTGAGAAGGCTGTACGGACATTTATCACTTTTAGATCAACGTTCTTTTCCGGATCTTTGTCTGAACTCGATCCTTCTGTTAGGCGCAAACTGAAACACTAAAACAACAAAAACCCCTGCACTAGGAAATTAACAATAAAGTCTGAGTGATTTCTAGTTGTGGTAACAATAGTAAAATGTGCACATCGACAGTGTTTCAAAGTCAATAGATTGCAAAGTGCCGAGAAAGGAATTTCAATGAAGTAGAATCCTTGGTACAAAAAAACAGTTTATTGTTCCTCTTGTTCTGGCCAACACGTGTTTCATCGCAGGGAAACAGACTGCGAATCTTCAGGGCCTCTTGAAAGAAAAAGCCGGAAGTGGTGATGTGGCCAACGCCCGAGAGGGCGAAATATGGGTGATGAGCTTTATTCGCGTAGTTTGATGGTTCCTTAGTGTGGTCATAAGGAGGCCATGACCGGGAGGAGAAGAGATTGAAGCTGTAGCGCTCAAATTAGGGTTGACAGGCGGATACACCACCACCACAGGAGGGGGAACGAATCTAGTCAGGTGTATCCGCCTGTCAACCCTAATTTGAGCGCTACAGCTTCAATCTCTTCTCCTCCCGGTCATGGCCTCCTTATGACCACACTAAGGAACCATCAAACTACGCGAATAAAGCTCATCACCCATATTTCGCCCTCTCGGGCGTTGGCCACATCACCACTTCCGGCTTTTTCTTTCAAGAGGCCCTGAAGATTTGCAGTCTGTTTCCCTGCGATGAAACACGTGTTGGCCAGAACAAGAGGAACAATAAACTGGTTTTTTATACCAAGGATTCTACTTCATTGAAATTCCTTTCTCGGCACTTTGCAATCTATTGACTTTGAAACACTGTCGATGTGCACATTTTACTATTGTTACCACAACTAGAAATCACTCAGACTTTATTGTTAATTTCCTAGTGCAGGGGTTTTTGTTGTTTTTGTGCAATTTGTGTGGATTTGTGATCCACCTTTGAGCGGTTACGAGGGATTACCGCCCGCCCCTTTGCCTGGAATCTGATACCTTATAACACCACAATATTCTGCGGTTACTCGGTTGCGCGCCTTTCCTATTCTGGAATACCTCAAACCCTCCCAGTAGATCAATAGCAAACTGAAACACTACCCTATGCGAGAGGTTCCCCCAGTGTGGAGAGATGCGGTTGCAGCTCAGGATGGTAAGCCTATACCAGCTCACTTCCAACAGATATGGGTACATGTACCTTGGAAAAGATCTGAGGTGCTGGCCCTTAAACAGTCCTTACCTGACCCCCGTAAAAATCCTGCTGGTTACTACAAAGAATTATCTCAGACTGTTGATGCTTGTATTATGAATTTGGCTGACATAGATATGTTGATGGGGAATGTTGTCCCACAACCATTGTGGGCTAAGATTCGGAAAGAGGACCACATCCAGGAATTAGGAGGTGATTGGAATGCTATACGGGCTGCAGATAGACTCCAAGTGGGGGGTGCTAAACCTGATGATTTAATTGCAGAACTTCCTGGTAGAATAATTACCTTAATGAAAACTATGATGCCCGCTCTACGAGTTAATTGGGATAAGTTAGCTGCCTGTAAGCAGAAGATGGACGAGAGTGTTTCTGATTTCTTTACTCGTTTTGAGGAAACGTTTCTTGATCACAGTGGTCAGGATATGAGCACAGAGGGTGGACAGCGATTGTTCGTAGATAAATTTGTATTTAATTTACTTCCCGAACTCTCTAATAAATTAAAAGACTCCGAAAGTGCATGGGCTGTTTCTTCCTCAGCCCAGATATTGGCTACTGCTCAGTATTATGAAAATAGGGATAAGGAGGCGAAGGACACATTGGATAGGAAGACTAATGAGTTGAAGACAAAGGTACTTTTGCAACAGGCTTATCCTCCTCATCCTGTTCAACGCCAGTTTCAGTCGACTCTCCAGTTTCAGAAGATGTTTCAGAAACCTGAGCCCTTTGTTCCACGGCCTCCACTGAGTCCTAATCAGTGTTCCTATTGTAAGGAAGAAGGTCACTTCAAGAATAATTGCCTGATTTTATTGCAGCGTGCTGGTGGTACGTCTGGGCCACGAGGCCGAGGTGGCTTTCAGTCAACACCTAGGGGGAGGGGACGAAGTACAATGTCCCAGGATCAGCGTTCCCTTCCGCCTCAAAATTCCATGAATTATTTTGACCAGCAAAATACTCAGTCTGCCCATTATTATAATGACGATTATTATATGGAGGATGAGAATCAGAGTTTCTCTAGCTAGGACAGCCGTAGACAAAGTGAGGGAGTCATTTCAGTTCCAGTGGACCAAAATGGGCCTTAAGTTGATGTTGTTGCGCTTGGTGTGTCAGAGCCATTTCTCTTGGATACTGGTGCAACAAAGGGTTCTATCATTCACTCTAAACTCCCTGGGGCTCCTTTGTCTGGCTTAACAAATGTTTCTGTAGGCTTTTCTGGCGCCCCAGTTCGTAACCCAGTTTCTTGTCCTTTGCCTATCTCCATTGGTCCTTATGATTTGGAGCCTCCGCTTATTTTAACGACTGGTTGTGGTGAGAATTTGTTGGGTTTCGATTTGTTGAAAAGATTGTATGCAACCCTGCATTGTTCTCCTTCTGGTGTACATCTTACTTTGGGAAGGACATTGACTTCCCCGAAATATTTGTCTGGAGACCAACTCCCTTCTGAATTGTGTTCCCTGCCTGCTACTCTTTGGGCTACAGGCCCCAATGATGTTGGTCTCTTGCAGATTCCACCCTATGTTGTCACCCTCAAGTCTAATGTTAGGTTACCTCGCATTCCTCAGTACAGAATTTCGAGTGATGGTGAGAGAGCGCTGATGGCTATTATTTATGATTTGGTTGAGAAAGGTGTGGTTGAAGAGACTAGAGGAAATGTGTGCAATAGTCCTGTTTTGCCTGTCCTTAAACGTACTGACTCTTCCCAGCCACCTGTTTATCGTTTTGTGATCGATCTCCGGGAGGTCAACAAGATTGTTGTACCACAGTTTCCTGTCGTCCCAGATATCACTGCTTTACTGACAATGATACCTGCTTTGGCTGCCTGGTTTTCGGTCATCGACCTTAAGAATGCTTTCTTTAGCATTCCCATTGCTGAGGAAAGTAGGGATATTTTTGGTTTTTCTTTGGCAGGCTGAAGTTTCCGGTTCAAGCGTGCACCTCAAGGCTATTGTGAGAGTCCCTCCATTTATAATCAGGCTTTGAAAACTCAGCTTGATGCTTTTTCTTTGCCTCCAGGTGCCACTCTTATTCAGTATGTAGATCATCTGTTGGTTGCTGCTGATTCTGAGGACGTTTGTAAACAAGTTACTGTTTCACTGTTGCATCACTTGTCTGACCTTCATCATAAGATTTCGCCCTCTTAATTACAATATTGTCATCAAGAGGTTACCTACTTAGGTCATCTCTTGTCGATGGAGGGAAGGCGATTGACCCCAGAAAGAATCCAAGCAATTGCACAAATGTCTGTACCATCTACACAGAGAGAGGTGCGTGCCTTTTTGGGCATTACCTCTTATTGTAGACAATGGATTCCGAATTTTTCTTTGTTAGCGAAACCCTTGTTAGCGCTTACCCTTAAAGATACACCCCAACCTCTCCCTTGGACAGAGGAATGCCAGAAAAGTTTTACTGATTTGCGTACTTCCTTGTGTTCTGCTCCTGTGTTGGGTACTCCAGATTACAGCAAACCTTTCACACTTCATGTACACGAGAGAGAAGGTTGTGCGTTGTCAATTTTGACACAACAATTTGGTGACAAACAATGCCCGTGTGCTTATTTTTCGGCTACGTTAGACCCTGTAGCTAAAGCATTACCTAGTTGTCTGAAAGCTACAGCAGCAGCAGCAGTTTCTATTCGCCAATCTGCTGGATTGGTGCTAGACAATACGCTTATTGTCATGGTGCCACATGCAGTGGATACACTTCTAAACAGGACAAAAACTCAGCATCTTACGAGCGCCCGTTTATCGGGGTATGAGCTGATGCTCTTGGCTAGTCTCATGCACATCAAGCGATGTAATACCCTAAATCCAGCTACATTGTTACCGATCCCAGTATACAAAGACATTCAAGAGCAACATGATTGTTTTCTCCGTACAGAGGAGTAGACAAAAGGTAAGATTGATTTAAAAGATACGCCGCTCCTAGACCCGGATGGGATCCAATGGGTGGATGGTTCTTGTTTTAGGCTCCCCAATGGTGAAACAACTGTAGATTATGCTGTTACCACCTTGCATACAATTGTAGAGACAGCACGCATTAGGCAGAATTCAGCCCAAGCAGCTGAATTGATAGCTCTGACTAGAGCTTGTGTATTGGCTAAAGGGAAGAGAGTGAATGTGTTTACAGACAGCCAATAAGCGTTTGGGGTGGCCCACAGTTTCGGCCGCCTTTGGAGGGAAAGAGGATTCTTTACCTCACATGGCACTAAAATACAGCATGGTCAGTTAGTGAATGACCTTTTGGAATCACTTGCTTTACCCACTCAGATAGCAATTGTAAAGTGTAGTGTGCATAAGAGGATCACTGATGATGTGGGTGAAGGAAATGCTTTTGCGGACCAGATAGCGAAAGAGACAGTGAGAGATGTGACGAGTCGTATGTATGTTGCTGGACCTGCTAGTTGGGTCAGTCAAGGAGGAATGTGTGAGGACACAATAGAAAGTGTGAAAATGATTCAGGAGGAGGCTACAGAGAAAGAATTGAGTAAGTGGAGAGATGGTACGGGAATGTTGGATGCGATGGGATGTTGGATAGAATTGTCGGAACACCAACGTTGGCTGTTACCAGACGCCTATGTACTTCCAGTAGTGACTATGGAGCATGGTCCAGCCCACAGTAGTGCGAAAGGAATATGCAAGCTTTTGGCTCCAGTATGGCAGAATGCAGGGATCCCTAAATGTGCAGACAATCTTGTTAAGCATTGCATTGTCTGTTTGATGCACAACCCAGGAAGAGGGACACCAACTCCAGCAGGCCATTTTGCTCCCCCAACGTATCCTTTAGAGGTACTGCAAATAGACTACATTCATATGGAGAGATGTAATAATTTAAAGTATGTCCTTGTGGTGGTGTGTGCCTTTTCTAGATGGATAGAGGCCTACCCCCTAAAGGACAATACTGCCTTGTCTACAGCTAAGGTCCTTCTGAAAGAATACTTCCCGAGGTTTGGTTTACCTCGAATTGTCTGGAGTGACAATGGAAGTGAATTTGTGGGTCAAATCATGCAGAAAGTATGTGCAGGTCTTGGTATTAAGCAGAAATTCCATGCTGCAAACCACCCTCAGTCAGCGGGTTTAGTAGAGTGCTATAATGGCACTCTCAAGCTTAAACTTGCGAAGATACAAGCCAGCACAGGTCTTGCCTGGCCCGATGCTTTACCTTTAGCCCTTTTGTCAACCCGAACAACTGTTTATTCTCGTGTGGGGCTTAGCCCATATGAGATTGTGTTTGGACGCCCGGCTAATGTCTGGGGTGTCCCTAGGCCTAAAAGTACTCTGACATAGAATACCTGATGTTAATTGACTATTTGCATGACCTCACCACTAAATTGCGTGTTCTCCATTAGCAGGTACAAGACGCCTTGCCGCAGGCTTCTTCGGATCCTGGGCACACCCTCCAACCTGGCGATAGGGTGTGTCTGAAAAACTTTCAAAGGAAGAGGAATTTGGAGCCTCGCTGGCGGGAGCCGAGACAAGTTTTGCTTACCACACGTACAGCTGTGAAAGTAGTGGGGAAAAAGAATTGGGTGCACGGTGTGCACTGTAAAAAGATGCCCTTGCCTTTGCCTTTCGATCAGTGGGTTCGCGAGGGTACAGGTGATTGTGAAGGAGAGAGGGTCCCCCGGTTCGTACCTTTTAGCAAAGCAAACCTGGAGTGGACTCAATCTGAGAAAGAAGATGATGACGTTTTGCAAGAAGCTATCCCACCACATTTGAGATTGAACACAACTAATCCAGAGAAATCTTTCTAGGATCAGACTGTACCAAACAAAACTAGATACCATTTGAGATCTAGCGTAACTAAAGACAATTAAGGAATTTTTCTTTCGTGTGTGTTGTTTTTGTGATGTTGTCCATCTAATTAGGTTGCAGGGTCGTTGTTAGAGTCTTAGTTAGTGACCTGAGTCGTGACAGTAGGTCTGCGGGACTTACAGTGTCATAGGACGGCTAATAATCACGGCTAAGTGAAGAAGGAAGACTGCCACGAGCAACACCTAGAAGATGGATTCTGTTAAGTTAGAAAATAATGATGACAAGAATGTAATGAAAAAGCATTGTACAATTTTTAATAGATGTGGCGTAGTACTATGTGTTTTAATTTTGCTATGTGCTTTATTAGCTTGTGTGGGTTGGGTTATTCACACTTTGCAGCTAACATCTGTACCTATATCTACTTCTCAGCCCATACCTTTTCGCACTACTGTTTCTCCACACCAATTTTGTACGCTACCAGAGCATGAGCAAAGAGAATGGAGTAATTTAACAACTCCTTCATTCAATTGTTACACCAGCATCAATTGGTGATCAATACCACCGATTGCTGGGTATGTGGACTTTTACCCCATAATACAGATAAAGGAATGCCATATTTAGTTCTACCCTTCTCCCTAAAAGGATCTGCTTGGGCTTACACCTGTATGTTTGCCAATGCCTATGAAAATCAACATCGACATCCTGTTGGTCCGTATAGGGATGGAGTTGACATTAGTCATGGCGCACTGATAAAGGGAATAGGGGCTATGTCGAAACATTATCACAAATTTAATGAATTCCCCACTGACAAACGACAAGCATACGTTGACTGGAATGTGACACATTACGTCACTAGTCTTACGGACAGAGCCAAAAGGAAAAGATCCACACCTATATATACTGTACCCCACCAAGGTTACCTATGTCTCCAGGGAAATGGTCAAAGTTCTAAGGCTCAATTAGGAAAGAGCATCTGTAACATTACATATACCTACCCATCCCGATCGTCTCCACCATTTATGGCGTCTCAAGGAACATATTTTGTTTGCCATGACAGAGCCTATACATGGCTACCAGCCGATTTCTCAGGAACTTGTTATATAGCTTTTCTCCTCCCTCCAACATATGCAGCTCCTTCGGGACATCACAAAACAAGGTACGGTAGAGGGGTTATTGCTTTGGAAGACACAGCAGGACAAGAAGGAGGCGAATTCCTTTAAAGGATTCCTCCCATTTTGGGGCCCTATGCCCAATAGTAGAAATATCAGACGGTAAACAGACAAAATATCGATTACAAAATATCGAATGGACATAATATCGAGTTCAAAATATAGGCTGGACAGAATATCAAATGGACAGAATATAGACATCAAAAATATCGTTTTGAAGGTAAGTAATGTAATATCAAAATTTAAAATATAGATAGTCAAAATATCGAAGTACATAATATAGGTGTTGGAACTGGGGTCACCAGCTCCCCGAGGGTAGCATGGCACGAGCGGGCAGGCATCCGAAAGCTTATGTGTAAAGCGACCATATAGCACACGAATCCACTGAGACAGTAAACTTGGGCACGCAATGACTGACGCCACTCCATTGAGCTTGTATAAAAAGCAAGTAACTTTTATATAGAGCAGGATCAGGGTAATCAAGAATTACAATATCAATAACTTATTAGTTTTCCTTCAGAATACATATGTTCCAACACTGAAATAAATACTTAGAGGAATAAATATTAAATATTGGATAAATATCAAATATTAGATAAACACAGGCCTGACCTCAGCCTTGCTCCTTGTCAGCACCTGCAAGAGATTCTTTAAAAGACATTCAGATAACATTGCATCCCATTCAGGATAACTTTGGCAACAAAGGCATAAATATCTCCTTCAAAGCTTTCCATCAGTACATTTCAATACTCCTGTCTGGAAAGAAATAACATTTCCTTACCCCGCACTACATTTCCTAGCTGGAGGAATAAATGGTGCCTTAAATAAGAGTAAAATATTTCATCAATGGTAGAACATTTGATTTGTGTAGAATAACCTTTTCTTGGGCATAGAACGCTTTAGCCCAGCAACAGTACTCTTTTAGGACTTGCCTAAAGCAGGTTTGACCAGCCAATTCCCCTTTTCATTCCTCAGCACCAAATAGAAGCATATACATTTCCTTAAGGCTAAAACCTTCAGTTAGCAGAAGTGAAACATTCCATTACTCCGCATTAAACATCCCCTGTAGTAGCTGAAAGTACTTCAGGAACTCTGCATTAGGCAGGAACATCTAACACTTCCCTATGCAGGAGTAAACCATTTTTGGGGGAAATCAGGCAACCTCCCATTAGGTCAATATGAACATTTCATTTAGCAATACTGCAAAACATTTCCTAGTAGTAATTAACCAACAGTTCCCTACGGAGGAATAACCATTTAATTCGGTACAGATAACAAGGCACCAGGTAAATTTACACATTTGCCTCCAATCTGGGTAAAAGTTTTCAATTAGGCTGGAATAAACATGGCTTTAAGCAGTAATGAACATTTCATAAATCCAGAGCAAACCAGGCCTGAGGCTAAAAATGAACAATTGACTTTACCCCAGGCAAGGGTTAACTTGACTAGCTCCAGGCCCCCAAGCGTGTCTTTTGGGGCATTGGCCCCGTTCTAGGCCTTGAATGGGGGCCAAGAGCAGTCTCCCTCGGGGAGGGCGATCTCCGGGCATCCCCGGGGAGTTACCTTTCTCTTCGGCCGCTTAGGCCCTTGCGTAGGTTCAGTTGGCTGTGGAGGGGGCTCTCACTCCTCTGTGAGCCCCTCCGATACACCCCGCGCAGCAGTGGTACCGGTCCCGGCTCCTCCGGCCTCGGGACCGGTCCGGGACACAGCACGGCAGCAGCGAAAGCAGAACGGGCCCAGCCTCTCTCTCAGCCCTACACAGTCCCAAAACTAATCACGGGAGCCTGAGGGAAATCGCTCCCGCGGCCGCCAATGGCAGCGCGGCCCGCGGATACGTCACAGCCTCCCCTCCATTTGCTGGCAAGGAAGGCACTTTGTAGGCAGGGCCCGGGGCTAGTCACAACGCGGCGGGGGCGGAATCTCTTCCGACGCCCCGGTCACGTGAGCCGAGCAGAGAGGCTTCAGGCCTAGCGCGATGATCACAGCGCCTCCACACAGCGTCGGGCCGGGCGCGGCCCACACCAGGACAACGGCCACCTTCCTCCGGTACCGGGGGCCGCCGGGACAGATGTTGGCGCCTCCCAGGGTGCGGGACTGCAGCGGGGATCAGGCCGGCCCAGAGGTAGGTCGAGCGGCGCTTTTGGTGGCATAGCGCTCGGCAGATGTAGCTCTTCTGGGATCCAGCGCTTCAGGGCCCTCACTCAGCGCATCAGCGGGCATGGGGGCACTGAATAATCATAGACCCTCCAGGTACAGGGGTCGCGGGACACAGCACTTAAGGCACCACAGCAGTTCTTGGCACCTGAGGGATGTAGCGCTCCTCAGGGACCGCAATAGGAAAGCGCTAGAAAGGCAGTTCAGTCACATGAGGCAGTCCAAACAGCGGGGGTAATTTAGGCCGTCTGGAGGCTAGCGCTGCGCAGTGATAGCACTTAGCAGTCACTTCAGGTCAGGCCACTTGTCACTGGAGATGAGGCAGGACAAGCAGATGGGCAATTCAGGATGCTAGCGCTAGGAAGGAGGAGCGCTTAGCAGTACAGGCAGTTTAGTTTAGAAGGAAGCCTGTCGGCAGATTAGACAGGACAGGCCACACAACAGTGGCAAACCAGAAAAAAGGGTCCCATGTGGCGTCAGGGAGTGCAGGGAGTGATACAGCGATGTCTTCTCAATAGCCCTGTGGTGATTTGGTTTCTTCTCGGCGCTTTATGTTTCTTGCGCCCTTGTAAATAGCAGTCTCTGGGTTCCTTGAGGAAGGGGGGGTTGGAGTTGATGGCTGGTATAAAATCTCCTCAGCCAGTTCCCCTCAGATGGACTCTGGGTTCCCCTTCCGCCGGGCTAGATCAGGGGGTCAATCAAGATTCCTCAACACTTGGTAGGCAACACCTAAGCCCTGTCACTCCCAGTATCATAGGACCCTAACTAGGCCCCACTGCCTAAAACTCCTGCGTAGGTTCTTCCCCAGGTCAGTGCTCCCTCAATCTGACAGGAAAGTTTCCCTCCCTTGCCTTATATAGTGCCAGTTGACAGTTGGCAGTGGCAGTTGGTGTCACCTCACCTGTTCCAGAAGGTTCCAGGAGGTTCTAGGAGGTTCCACCATTCTGGCTAGGGCCAGGCTGGCAGGCTAGTATGGATACATTGTTTGAAGGTTCCAGCCAGCTCCTGGCCACTAGAATGCGCCCACAAAGACTGCGCTGCAGTAGCAGGGGTCAGTGGCAGCCATGTTAGGGGAAGAAAGCACCTGCACCTTAACATTAGATTAACATTACGCAGGGCATCTCCACTACACAAGGCCTACACCCTTTTGTTACAATGGGGGACATCCTAAATTAAGAATAAAAAGCGAAAAATTTCTGGGAAAAGGGCCAAGTCCTACAAGAGGTTATTAAAAATATCGAAAATTTAATAATATTGAATTTTTTATAGTGTATTTTATGTGTTAAAAGTGTTTATTTATGTTATAATGTATTTAAATTAATGAATTTAATGTTATTTAAATTTTGCATAATTTAATTCTGTAGCGGGTTGTGGGTTTATAGGGGAAAAGGGTGGGAAGTAATTTAATTATAATTAATTAAATATGTAAATTTATTTATTGGTATTTGTTTATAATTAATTGTTAATTAATTTTTATTTTGTAATTAATTACATTTTAATTGCCAATTAATTTTATTTAATTGATTAATTGATAATTATGTTAATTTAATTAATGTAATTTTTGTAGCGGGTTGTGGGTTTATAGGGGAATAGGGTGGGAAGTAATTTAATTATAATTAATTAAATATGTAAATGTATTTATTGGTATTTGTTTATAATTAATTGTTAATTAATTTTTATTTTGTAATTAATTACATTTTAATTGCCAATTAGTTTTATTTAATTGATTAATTGATAATTATGTTAATTTTATTAATTTTATTTTTGTGGCGGGTTGTGGGTTTATAGGGGAGTAGGGTTGGAAGTAATTTATTTATAATTAATTAAATATGTAAATTTATTTATTGGTATTTGTTGCACTCTTTGGAGTGGGAATAGTAATTTTTACCCCTACGCTATCCCTAATGTTGCACTCTTTGGAGTGGGAATAGTAATTTTAACCCTACGCTATCTAACGCTTTCCCTACTGTTGCATTCTCTGGAGTGGGAATAGTAATTTTTACCCCTACGCTATCCAATGCTTTCTCTACTGTTGCACTCTCTGGAGTGGGAATAGTAATTTTTACCCCTACGCTATCCAACCCTTTCCCTACTGTTGCACTCTTTGGAGTGGGAATAGTAATTTTTACCCCTATGCTATCCAACGCTTTCCCTACTGTTGCACTCTCTGGAGTGGGAATAGTAACTTTTACCCCTACACTATCCAACGCGTTCCCTACTGTTGCACTCTCTGGATTGGGAATAGTAATTTTTACCCATACGCTATCCAATTCTTTCCCTACTGTAGCACTCATTGGAGTGGGAATAGTAATTTTTACCCCTACGCTATCCAATGCTTTCCCTACTGTTGAACTCTCTGGAGTGGGAATAGTAATTTTTACCCCTACGCTATCCAGCGCTTTCCCTACTGTTGCGTTCTCTGGAGTGGGAATAGTAATTTTTATCCCTACGCTATCCAACGCTTTCCCTACTATTGCACTCTCTGGAGTGGGAATAGTAATTTTTACCCCTACGCTATCCAACCCTTTCCCTACTGTTGCACTCTCTGGAGTGGGAATAGTGATTTTTACCCCTACGCTATCCAACGCCTTATCTACTGTTGCACTCTTTGGAGTGGGAATAGTAATTTTACACTTCCGCTATCCTACGGTAATAATATTGGACATTTTTTTAATTATATTATGTTACTATATATATATGTTTTAACAAATATGATTGTAAAACATTTTTTTTATAACTTTAATTAATTATTTAATTATTATAAGTTAATTTAAGTATTTTTAAGTATATTTTAGTAAATCATTTTTAATATTAATTTAATTTAACATTGTTTTTACTAAAGTCGATATTTTTACAAACTATATTTTAGTAAACAATATTTTTTACTCAATATTTTTGTACTTACCTGTTTGTAGATACAAAGTCGATATTTTGTCAACGATATTTTAGGTAGTCGATATTATGTCCCTCAATATTATGTCAGTGATCCATATCAGACACCTCATTCGTGTTGTTGAAGCAACAATAAATGAAACTGCCGGAGCATTGGGTAATATCACTGCCGAGCTTCTGGCGGATCGCCTTATGACATTACAAAACAGAATGGTGTTAGACATCATTCTTGCAGATCGTGGTGGAGTTTGTAAATTGATCAGATCCAGTTGTTGCATTTATATACCTGACAACGCCCCTACAGTATACCAGGCCATCTCTAAATTACACCATATTGCAGAGTCCATCCACCAGGACGAAGGAAATTGGTCTCTGATGGGATGGTTTTGGGGACTACTGTCCACATGGGGATGGAAGGTATTAGCTTTTGTTGGAGTGGTTTTGGCCATCATCTTCTTGTGCTGCCTCTGTCTGCAATGTGGCCCGCAATTTGTGGTCTTTGTGCCACTATGTGTGTCCCAAAACCCATGTCACAGAAAACAGAATATGAAGATGATGTTGCAACAACAGCTTGACGACCTCATGACCATTGACATTGATTCAGATTAACGTGAGTCTTTGTGTATTGCCTGCGTAATGGCAAAAGGAGGGTCTGAGGTTCGACTCCATTTTACATTCGCCATCATTTTGTGTTGCCTTTACACAGGCTGCTCGATGAACAAAGTATCTCTGTGCTTCACACTGCAACGTGTTGAAAACCCCCTCCGTCCTTATTTTGAAACCAATCTCAGACACCAGCCGGCCTAACAAATCCTTGTCTGGACTGCCTAATCCCCGTATCAACTATCTGTTAGCCTTTAGTATTCTTCTCTTGTCGTATCTTATCTTTTGGCCTTCGCTATTCTCTCCCTGTGTTTTCTTATTTCTTACCCTTTCGTTTGAAGCATACAGACATGTCTTTCCATTGTAACACTGAACTATGGGTACCAGTATTGATTAACTTTGGGGGCCGGATGATGTAATATGAAAGCATAGACTTTTCAGGTTGCACAACACCTTGTTTTCGAACTCTTCTGATTGGCTAAAACTTTGCGCACTGGGTGTATGTTTGTACAGATGTATTTTTGCTATAAAAGCTTGTGAGCCACGGAGTAAAGTGACAGTCTCCTGAGAACCTACTTGGTGTACTTCTAGGACAACTGTGCCTAGCTGCAGCTAATACATTTGGTCTTTCTACACCAACAGAGTATTCTGTGTCTCTGTATAACAAGGCAGGTGAACTCAAAGGTTTCAGGAGTGCCCTGCGCCGCCAGGCTTTAAGGCCCGGTTCTTCAACTTCCTCCCAATTCGTCTCAGGAAGCCAATGCTAAATTTCTGTCCACCACTGGCAATTCTCTGCCCACGGTACCTCCATCTGTGGCTACGCCCAGCCCTGTCTCTGAACCACAGTTCTACCTATACCACTTCCCTTCACCCCCCGCTTCAATACCCGCCTCCAGTCTTCTTACTTTTTTTTATTTTACAGAGTTTTATATAGCTCGAACTTGACCCGAATCGGGTAACAGAGCGCTTTGGATAGCACCAGTTGCATTACATGAGGACACATTCATTTTTGTTAGACACGGGGATATTACGTGATTTGCCCAGAATCACAGGATGTTCAGTGTCACTGCCGAGACTCGAACCCAGCTCCCCTAATTCAAGGTCGACTGCCCTAGTCGTTAGGCCAACTCCTTGCGGCCATGTTAGAATCTGCTTCCTGTCCAAGAGGTGCAGTGGCACAGTAACGAATCAGAGTTGCCACTGGCATGCACAGAAGAAACAGACAGCACTTCGCAAAGCAGTATAAATGGCGTGCCCAAGTACAGAGTGATTCAGAGATGGAACCCGAATGCAAAGAACAGGCAAGTGGTAAAGCAGTATGTAAGTGGTGCAAAGATGCTTAATGAAGCAGTTCACCAATGGTAGCTAGAGACAAGGTACTTGTGAATCATAAATGGTATACAGTTAGTATCTAGGTATGCAGTCAATAACTTCACATAGGGCACCCAGATACAGCGAACAAACAAACCCCGAATCGTATACAGCTACAACCCTCATTCTTAAGGCCTAGTTTAGTAGCTCTCCAGTAACTAAAAAGTGTATTTCCTCTTCCATGTGTCTCCCACCTTGAAATTACCAGAGGGTAGAAACAGAGTTCACTCCATTATATCAAGTGTATCATCCAAATACAAGGGGGCTATTACAGGGTTAGAGGTGTAAATAATCCTAAAATGACATGTCTCATATTACATGTATGTGGAGTGCATATGGCATATTTTTTAATAAACCAATTTTTATTGATTTTGTTATAAAAGCCATAAATCATACAGTGCAAGCAGTGCATAACAGCTCTAGTATGAAATTCACATATAGTGTTGACATGATAATCAGTTTAACCCATGATAGCCCCACTATTTGCCCCAAATTGTCTTTTACTTGTGGGGACATCCTCACGCAACGTACATGGTCTTCTCCAGTTTTGCGCACCATTCCATAGCCTTGTGCCAGGCCAACACTACGGGTAGGTTTGCCGAGTTCCACATCCGGGCAATGTCCCTTTTTTGCAATCAATGTCCTCAGACCCACCAGAGTGTGTTTCCCGTGTTTCCCCCATATCTTCTAGTAGGCAAAGGAGCGCTATACATGGTGATGAATCAATTTGCCCGCACAGTATTCGAGAGAGAGTGAAAAATAGCTGCCCAGTACTTCTCAATCACTAGGCATGCCCAGACCACATGGAAGAAGTCAGCTCCCTCTTCACCACCGTGGGAGCATGCAGATGATGGACCATCTGCAGTCTCAGCGGTGTCAGATATGCAATGTGCAGGAATTCTATTGAATCAGGCGGAACCTGGAGGAGATCCCCAACCCTCTTGGTGCCTTGAGGAATTCCCTCCATTCACATTCTAAAGGGCCCCACCCATGATTCTCAATACGCCCTCACTGAGGCAAATTGGTCATGTGAATTAATGACTAAGGATCTGTAAACTCTGGAAATGCCTCCCTGGTCCAAGAGTCACACCTAACCTGGCTTCCCGAGGGCTGAATTTGGGCGCCTCCCTAATAGACTCTCAGTGGGACATCAGGGCGCGGAGAAGTTGTAGAAACTTGTAAAATTGGAATTGGAATTGGTGAAGGGCAAAGTAACTTTTGAAAGGTACGTATATGTGACCTCTGTCATAAACTCTGAGCCTAGAGATGCCATATATGTCCTATTTACTAAATTCTGCCAGGTTATCTACCTGGCCCAGCCCGCTGCCTCTCCAGAAAGGAATCTGAATTGTAATCCTACCAGCCCATCCAGTCCAGTGCAGCTCAAACCTCTACATGGAGAAGACCACTCCCAAAAGCTCTGGAAGAGAGTGAGGCGGCCTCGGACAGCTTGTCCACAATGGTGTCCCACCCTATGGATGCCAGCTCCACCCTGTTAGCTAGGTCCTCCATGCTGTGGTGGAGCCACTCGTTTAGGAGTACAGGCTGAGAAGCCCAACAGAACAGGCGTATGTCTGCCGCTGCCATGCCCCCATCAAAGGTAGACAGTACACATTTCCCAAAGCTAATACGCGAGACCCGGCCATCCCAGAGGAAGGAGCTCACCCTGGCCTGTACCCCTGTAAACCACTGCTTAGAGAACAGATAAGGGACGTTCTGTAGAACATACAAAAAGAATGGTTATTACCAACAACTTGAAGAGGGCCACTCTTCCCAATATGCTGAGTGACAGCCAGTCCCAGCTTGCACGGTCCTTCCGCTTCTTACCAGCGGTGTGAGGTTAAAGGGCAAGGCAAGTGCGAGCAGGGAAATATGTACGCCCAAGTAGAGGAAAGTCAACCTACGGGCAGGCACCTGGGTGTGCCGGAATGTCTCCTCTGGAGCCCCAGCTAGGGAGACTGGAAGAGACTTAGACCAGCTGACTAACAGCCCTGAGGCCCGCCCATATAGCTCCAACATCTGCAGCCGTCTTGGCCCGTGGTCTCAGGGTAGGATCTAAACAGCAAGACATCTGCTATAAGGCACTGTGGCCCTCAAGGCATTTCTCCATCTAGCCCCTTGCACCTGCACGCCACACCTAACCTATACCAGCAGCAACTCTATTGCCAAGACAAAAAGCAGGAGGGATAGCGACCACCCTTGCCTGGTGCCAATCTGTAGCTTGATAGCCCATGACAGAAGCTTGTTGACACGAACATGCAGCTTGGGATTGGCATGCAATTCCCTTATGTACGACATGAAGCGGGCCCAAAACTCAGACACATCAGTACTTCCCACGGGAAATCCCAGTCAAGAGAATCAAAGGCCTTCTCAAAATCGATAAGTGAGACAGTGGAGGGATCATGTCAATGTCTATGTATTTAGAAACAGATGCACAGCCTATATTTTAGATATGTGTGAAATAAGTATGAGTTTAATGATTTGATTGCTTTTCAGGTGCTCCAAGGGTGACGTCCTCCGTCATGGACGTCCTATTGATATGTCAAAAAATGTGCTCCTAATGATACATTAGTTGCATCCCCTTTAGGCACACTATTATAGGTTCCTAACAAATTAGGACTCCACTGTTTCCATTTCGTTTTTGTATTTTTTTTTTATTAGTATTGTTCACAATTGTTCATGGGAATTCATAAATGAGAATATTATCACATCATGCAGTACATATTAGTCACGCATGCTCTCGGAAAACTAAAAGTATAAGTGTCATCAGTTGAAACTAGTGAGGCGTGCAAACATTGAGGTGTGCCCGTGAAAACGCAGAATGAGGGACGAAACCGTTTAATAACCAGTGATCTAATGTGCAAATCGAGCGAGAAACGCCCGTACGATTTCTAAATCAATGGTACTCCGAGATCCTAAATGCGAGAGAAAATTGGCAACAGTTATGATCGCATGAAAAATCGCAGTCGGAGTCATATGCAAAATGAAAAATTAAAAGTAACCGGGTTAGATGTCAAGATTCATTGCTCACCAACCTCAAGACGTACGGGCTCGTCTTCATGTTGTTCGAAACTCAGGTAGATGGCGGAGAAAAATAGCTTCTGCGTCATGTGATGCGATGTGTTAATGAAGACGGAAAAAAGACTGTGGGATCGGGCTGTAACCGGGCGATTGCTATAAACAAATCAATGCAGGCTCAAAACAGATACATTGGGCATAAATAATGCAAAGATCTAATCGTGAAGTTAATGCCAAAAATAGTGCGAAAAATGGTGCGAAAAATAAAATGAAGTGAACAATAAAGTTTGAAAAAAAATACCGGGAATGTTCGTGTGGGGAACTGACTCATGGGGACTGGTGTAATAAAGGCAGATGTGCATGATATGGTAAAATCAATTATGAAATAATTGAAAACAATTATAATAACAGTGATGGGGTCAATTACATAACACACAGTCAAACACCTCTATTAACCAAGAACGTGGGAACTATTGGCCATCATTGCGAAGTCTTATCATGCATGCTCATAAATAACAGGCAAATTCAATGCGGTCATTGAGACCATGCGGTTTAGTAGAATTAAGTCTTTGAATCCAAAAGTTCTCTCTCTGAAGTAGATGTTTGTTATTGTCCCTTCCCTACTTTTTAGGGCTTGCCCCTTTCCTATTCCGCAGGAATAGGGAAAGAGCCCTAATGCAGCTAAACCAAACTTCAGGCCAAGAGTATTTTGGACAGTTCACGTGAATCACAATCACATGACCTGCTCTCATGCACGAGCCTTCCCCCTGGCAGCAGAATTTCTCCTTTCACGGCCGCCAGGCCACTGCAAAGGGTTCCGCTGCCCCGCCCCCTGCTTCACGGCCATCTGTTCCCCAGCACCTCCCCTCTCTCTCCCCTAATTATTCACTGCATGGCCGGCCGGCACATCAAAGGCTGCTGCTCCCCATGCGTCTCGTTTATTTTTTTTGTCCCCTCTTGTTTTGATATAGTGCCTAATGCTGCGCATTCAGTCTGTTTGCAACTTTAACGAGAGCCGAGACTTGGGAAAATAAGCGCGTTTGTGCCGAGGCAGCTCTCGTGATGTGGCCGGCAGTAAATCCTGTATTGACTAAAATGAAATTGATGGACATATTTTTGAATTAAACAATTCTTGTTCACAATTGCATTAAGTGCTTTGCCCAAATTCCCACTATTTTCCTTCCGGAGTCGAAGCCTGGATTATAACCGTCCCTTGGTTCTAGGTGAGCTATTTAGCTCCAAAGCCTCACCTCATCCTCAGTATCAGCATTGTTTGTGCTACACCAAGCACTAAATCTACTGCAACTCTTGAAGTAAGCGAATTCTGGTACGATTTTGTAGAGCATGTCATTCATATTTTTGACACAAAGGGTTTGTACGTTGATATGTCCAGTAGTTAAGTGTTTACATTTATATTAAATACATATTAGAGGCTTCTATATGTTTCCAACTTATTGAAGTTATGCTTTTCTTGCTGGAGGGGGAGGGACTGTAAGATGAGCCACAGCCAGGGCTCTGGGAGTTTTCATTATGTAACCGTGATTGCGTTTAGAATCCGTTTGACGAGTTTCCCGTAGTTTGCCGAGTTTCCCGTAGTTTGCCGAGTTAATCCAGCTGATTTCTGGTGTCACACCAATTCTTCAGTAAGACAAAGACGAAAGACGAGTACGTCATTCGTCTTACTGAAGAATTGGTGTGACACCAGAGTTAAACTTACAACATTGTCTTTACCAAGATGTGTATTTCAGTAGATATTTTATTCCTTTTCTGTCGCCAAAAACATATTTTTTCCTGAAAAATTGCATGTCACGTAAGTTATATTTTGCATAATTGTTCAAGCAAGACCATGGATACATACTTCAGATATATTTTACACATCATATACTGGACAGTTGACACAAGATTGGAAAAAATACGCAAAACTACATTATAACAATATTTTTTATTTTTGAAAAATGAGTATCATGATAAAAAAAATAGCAAAATCCCAAAGTTTACCCCAAAATATGCGTTTTCCCTTTACGTTCAATATTCGCAGTTCAGGCGTTAATAACTGGTTGTGCGTATATGTTGGTGCACCCACCATTCTTTTTGGTGTGCCCCTCTCTTGCACCTCACGCTACGTGACATTCAGCTTCTTTTTTTACTCACAATGTTATTTCTTTAAATTTGTATAATGTGTTCTCACCAGGCCTCCTTTACTGAGTGTCAGGAAACTAAAGCAACATTAGTTAATGTGTTTTGTACACCCTCAGGGATGGGAGTGCTGGAAAGTTGCAGACTAAGCAATCAAGGGAGTGATTTTTAGGTTTACTTTATTTTAATGTGATACACATCACTCCCTTCCCTGTCATTTACTTTATATCCCCACTGCAATACGTTTTGTGAGGGTGCCGATGCTGCCCTGTTTCATGTGTTTTCATTCCTGAACGAGCCACTCCCAGGACCACAATGCATCCGCCTTTTCCCTTCCTCCTCCTTCACAGATGCCAAGCCAAGTCTCCAGGGGAGGAGGGGAAACGAAAAAGGCAAACAAGCGCTCCAGCTGACCTTTTGTCCCTCCCTCCCAGTCAGGCGCTATCCTCAAACCATGGTGTAAATACACAGATGGCCACGGCTCATCCCGTCATTTGGTGCTGCTTGTTATTTAATTTGATGCCATCCCGGTCACTTTGTATTACTTCTCCCTACTCCCTTTGCCATTGGTTGCCACCTCTATTAATCTACTTATTGTAAACACGTCCACGGACGCTTTTTTGTATTTGTCTGGTGTTAGTAACATGCATCACTGGTCTTAATGCACATAAACGTGACGTATTTGTGAAATGAGTGGCGTATCGAGTGTGCTCACATGCCATAAGTGAACTTTGCATGAACAGGCATCAAAATACCACTAAACATTCTTGCTTTATTTTGTGAAAGATGAAAAGATCGTTCTCTAGGTTAGAAAAAAGTATCAGTCTGTCTGTTTTGTGTTAGTTCAGAAGAAGGGGAATTGTCATTGCTTGCTAAGAGGGTTAAACAATTAAGAGCAGTTAACATTATCGAAAACATCCATATGCTTCACATGGAAAGAGTTATTTTACCTTGTTGCAAACAAGTGGTTCCGAGTGAGTACGCTGCTGCCTGCTCTAGAGAAATACTATGAAGAGAATGGTATAAGAATGCGCCGCTATTAGGTAAGAGCAGGTAAAAACCATTTTGCGGGGCACAATGTCTGTTGGGGACACTCACGGAGGACACTCTGGCCTGCAACTCTGCAGTGGGATTACAGGTATGACCAACTAAATTATAATATTTCTCTTCCCCTTCCACAGATCTCTCTTGGAGTTTGCTGTGACAAGGAGTTCCCAGAGATGTTGAGAGGCGCGAGGGAGTATGTGAAATATTGAACTGTAAATGGGCTTTCCTGTAAATGTTATGAATACATGTAACTAGCTTTGTGAAAAAGTAGATATGATAATCTTGTCTTTTTAGGGTTGTGCCAGCGTGAACAGCATGCATTAGCATACAAGCTCTCGCTGGCAAGACACTACATTTTACAAAAACCCATTGCTTACCATTCATTCACTTCAGTGTCACTCTTCTTTGCTGCCTCCTGATAGGACACTGCAGGCTAGGCATTATTTGCAGTTTCTTGGCGCATGGACCAAAGAGCTCTTCTTAATTAGTGCCCATTCGCTGCTCCTGCATAGATTTCGGGATTTTTTTAACCATATTTGCCGATGTTGATACTTTTCCCTTCCACCCGCCACTTCTCTGTGTTGCTGGTTTTCAGATGACTTTCCTCCCTTGGGCCATCCACTTGCTGGGAAAGTGGGACAGGGTATGGGCACCTGCAGGGCCATCGTCGATTTCACCATGTGTGCGCGCACATACAGCCATGCGCCATTGCCCTCACTCTTTCAATATATCTATCGCCCTCACTGTATCAATCTATCTATCGCCCTCACTCTATCTATCTATCGCCCTCACTCTATCGCCCTCCCTATAGCTATCTATCGCCCTCCTTCTGTCTATCTATCGCCCTCACTCTATCTATCGCACTCACTCTATCTATCACATCTCCACAGCATCACTCAGCACCACCACAGCATCCCTCAGGGGCATCACATCACTATGCGCTACCACAGCATCACTGAACGCTACAGCATCACTCGTCGCCATTACAACATCACTCAGCGCCACCACAGAATTAATCTGTGCAACCATTCAACAACAACTGGTTCAAATATGTTCTCTCAATGTTTCAAGCTTTATTACAAATGTCACAAAAAAATGATATTTCACTTCTCTTCTTGGATTTTCGTCACAATAAAATACACTGAACATAATCTTCACAAAAGTTATTTACAAAAGTTTAAGCTATTGCCATTATAAATTACAATAACTTTTATTTAAGTATTAATTATTAAAAAAAATTAAAATCCATTGTTATTTGTAATATCAATACATCTAAGTCACGTAAATACAACACATATTGCATTACAAATGCTATAGGTGTCACATTTGCGAAAGTTATAACTATTGGCATTGTAATGACAAAGCTATTAATTTCACTATTTTCAAAAGAAACACATAAATAAAAAAATTGTCATTCACAACACCATTAGCTCAAACTTTCCTAATGCGAGACCTATTGCATTGCAAATGCTTGTTTTCAATATGTTCCAACACAATGAACTTCAATTGTGAGATGTTATGCTGTTCTTCAACGAAATGATGTGCAGCAGAAGATATCAAGTTGCGCGTGCGAATGTTTGATTTGCGTTCCGTAATACGTATCTTTATTTTTCTTTCAGTCTTGCCCACGTACACCTTTCCGCATGGGCATTTCAATAAGTAAATTACGTTGGTTGTGAATCAAGTAGCTGTGACTTCTAATTTAATGTTGAAACCCTTCCTCGGATGTGATATCACATTTCCACTCATAATATTATTACAATTTCCGCAATTGAGGCAAGATTTCGTGCCTTTGTATGAAAGTGTTTCCATTGTTTTTTGTTTGAGTATTTCTCCCAAATTTGTGCCCCTTGTGTGGGCAAATAATGGTGGTGATGAAAAAATTCTGTTAAAATCTGGTTCCAAATATAAAATTGACCAATGTTTCCTGATCATTTTTTTGAAACGTGTGCTTGAAGTAGAACAGTTAGATACTGCTACAACTCTTTGGTTGTCTGCTTTCTGATGTTCTTTTAGTAGGTCAGTTCTGTTTTTATTCATGGTGCGCTCTTTGCCTTCCTTAATGATTTGTTCTGGGTAACCTCTATCCAGGAATCTAGCACCCATTTCATCCAATCTTTGTTCAACTTTAAGGTGATCTGATGTTATCCTCTTCAACCATGTCATTTGCGAAAATGGAAGATGTTTTTTGAGGGACATTTGGTGGAAACTGGAATGGTGTAACATATTATTACGATCTGTTGGTTTGCGATAAACATCCGTTTCCAAACCTTTCTCTGTCAATGTCACTTCAACATCCAAAAATGTTAATTTTTCTTTAGAAATTTCCCAAGTCAATTGAATTCTTTCATCCATGGAGTTGAGAGAAGTTAAGGATGATTCCAATTTCTCAGCTGTGTTCCTCCAAACGATGAAAATATTGTCAATGTACCGAACTATTAGTTTGATGTTGTCATGCCATTCTTTGTTTGAAAGAATGTGCCTTTCTTCATACTCCTTCATGAAGATGTTAGCGTATGCCGGCGCGGCGCAATTGCCTATGGATGTACCCACAAGCTGTTGATACCATTCCTCCTTGTACTTGAAATAACTTTGATAAAGGGTGAACAACACGAGTTCCATAAGAAATGTTTGCATTGGTAGGTCTAGGCTCGTACTGACTAATGCTTGTTCCACTGCTTCAATTCCAGAAGAATGTGAGATCGATGTCCTTTGTCAATTATGTTTTTCAATGCCTTTGTATAACTGGTAGTGGGATTGCCATCCAATTTCATATATGTATTTGTGTCAGATAAATGTTCCGTTACTTTAGTTTCATACATTGATACGGTCATAACCAGATATTGTCAAAAAAATGCCTCAATCTAAGTTTCCTCATAAATTTGAAAAAACTAACTTCCAATTCTAATGGATCAGTGTTATTCATGGTAACGAACGAAGTACCTTCTTGCAGTAACATTTTCTTTTGTCAATATCTTACCTCATAACGAAGACACAGAACAAGATCAACTGATGGGATTGAGATCTAACAGTACATTTCAAGCTCCCGTGAGCCACAAGACACTAGATTTATTTGAGAAATTGGTGAAACAAGATCTAAGCAAACTCAATTTCAATCGAAAATACAAAAGAAACATCACACAAAAAGACATGGACATGTTGAAGAAACTGGCAAACAATGACAAAATCATTTGTGTTAAAGCCGACAAGGGAGGAGCACTTGTGGTTATGAACGTATCAATGTATGAAACTAAAGTAACAGAACATTTATCTGACACAAATACATATAGGAAATTGGATGGCAATCCCACTACCAGTTATACAAAGGCATTGAAAAACATAATTGACAAGCATATGAAACAGGAACTATCAATGAAAAAACCAGGAACTTTCTCATCAAAACAAAATCCCAAAAGTCCGGTTTTATACATGATTCCCAAGATTCATAAAAATTTAGAAGAACCCCCCATGAGACCGATTGTTTCTACACGTGGCAGTCTACATGAACCTATAGGCCAATTTCTTGGCAAATATCTACAACCCACAGTGAAAAACATGCAAACATACATAAAAGACACTACTGATTTTTTGTTAAAACTTCAATCAGTGATCATACAACAAAATGAAAATGTAGTTTTATGTACAGCTGACGTTAAGTCACTATACACATCAATCCCACATTCTTCTGGAATTGAAGCAGTGGAACAAGCATTAGTCAACGAGCCTAGACCTACCAATGCAAACATTTCTTATGGAACTCATGTTGTTCACCCTTTATCAAAGTTATTTCAAGTACAAGGAGGAATGGTATCAACAGCTTGTGGGTACATCCATGGGCAATTGCGCCGCGCCGGCATACGCTAACATCTTCATGAAGGAGTATGAAGAAAGGCACATTCTTTCAAAAAAAGAATGGCAGGACAACATCAAATTAATAGTTCGGTACATTGACGATATTTTCATCGTTTGGAGGAACACAGCTGAGAAATTGGAATCATCCTTAACTTCTCTCAATTCCATGGATGAAAGCATTCAATTGACTTGGGAAATTTCTAAAGAAAAAGTAACATTTTTGGATGTTGAAGTAACATTGACAAAGAAAGGTTTGGAAACGGATCGTAATAATATGTTACACCATTCCAGTTTCCACCAAATGTCCCTCAAAAAACGTCTTCCATTTTCGCAAATGACAAGGGTGAAGAGGATAACATCAGATCACCTTAAAGTTGAAGAAAGATTGGATGAAATGGGTGCTAGATTCCTAGATAGAGGTTACCCAGAACAAATCAGTAAGGAAGCCAAAGAGAGCACCATGAATAAAAACAGAATTGACCTACTAAAAGAACATCAGAAAGCAGACAACCAAAGAGTTGTAGCAGTATCTAAATTTTCTACTTCAAGCACACGTTTCAAAAAAATTATCAGGAAACATTGGTCAATTTTAAATTTGGAACCAGATTTTAACGGAATGTTTTCATCACCACCATTATTTGCCCACACAAGGGGCACAAATTTGGGAGAAATACTCAAACAAAAAACAATGGAAACACTTTCATACAAAGGCACGAAACCTTGCCTCAATTGCGGAAATTGTAATAATAATATGAGGGGAAATGTGATATCACATCCGATGAAGGGTTTCAACATTAAATTAAAAGTCACGGCTACTTGCAACACAACCAACGTAATTTACTTATTGAAATGCCCATGCGGAAAGGTGTACGTGGGCAAGACTGAAAGAAAAATAAAGATACGCATTACGGAACACAAATCAAACATTCGCACACGCAACTTGAAATCTTCCGTTGCACATCATTTTGTTGAAGAACACCATAACATCTCACAATTGAAGTCCATTATTTGCCCACACAAGGGGCAGAAATTTGGGAATGGAAACACTTTCATACAAAGGCACAAAACCCTGCCTCAATTGTTGAAATTGTAATAATATTTTGAGTGGAAATGTGATATCACATCCGATGAAGGGTTTCAACATTAAATTAAAAGTCACGGCTACTTGCGACACAACCAACGTAATTTACTTATTGAAATGCCCATGCGGAAAGGTGTACGTTGGCAAGACTGAAAGAAAAATAAAGATACGCATTACGGAACACAAATCAAACATTCTCACACGCAACTTGAAATCTTCCGTTGCACATCATTTTGTTGAAGAACACCATAACATCTCACAATTGAAGTTCATTGTGTTGGAACATATTGAAAAAAAAGGAGGGAAGGGGCAATAACAAACATCTACTTCAGAGAGAGAACTTTTGGATTCAAAGACTTAATTCTACTAAACCGCATTGTCTCAATGACCGCTAGAATTTGCCTGTTATTTATGAGCATGCATGATAAGACTTCGCAATGATGGCCAATAGTGCCCACGTTCTTGGTTAATAGAGGTGTTTGACTGTGTGTTATGTAATTGACCCCATCACTGTTATTATAATTGTTTTTAATTATTTCATAATTGATTTTACCATATCATGCACATCTCCCTACATTACACCACTCCCCACGAGTCAGTTCCCCACACGAACATTCCCGGTATTTTTTTTCAAACTTTATTGTTCACTTCATTTTATTTTTCGCACCATTTTTCGCACTATTTTTGGCATTAACTTCCCGATTAGATCTTTGCATTATTTATGCCCAATGTCATCTGTTTTGAGCCTGCATTGATTTGTTTATAGCAACCGCCCGGTTACAGCCCGATCCCACAGTCTTTTTTCCGTCTTCATTAACACATCCGCACCACATGACGCGGAAGCTATTTTTCTCCGCCATCTACCTGAGTTTCGAACAACATGAAGACGGGCCCGTACGTCTCGAGGAACCTGTTCGCTGAACTTACATACTCACTTGGTGAGCAATGAATCTTGACATCTAACCCAGTTACTTTTCATTTTTCATTTTGCATATGGCTCCGACTGCGATTTTTCATGCGATCATAACTGTTGCCAATTTTCTCTCGCATTTAGGATCTTGGAGTACCATTGATTTAGAAATCGTAAGTGCGTTACTCACTCGATTTGCACATTAGATCACTGGTTATTAAACGGTTTCGTCCCTCATTCGGTGTTTTCACGGGTACACCTCAATGTTTGCACACCTCACTGGTTTCAACTGATGACACTTATACTTTTAGTTTTCCGAGAGCATACGTGACTAATATGTACTGCATGATGTGATAATATTTATTGTTTATTGTTTATGCCTATTGTTTATGCCTATGTTTATGTTCAAGTTCATATGTTAGTCCCTGATTGCGATTATAATTCATACTTACAGTGATACTCCTGAGGAAGGGCTTATAGAATGCCCAAAATGCATTGGAGCAAAGCATAAACTTATGACATCATGAAAGAATGAATAAGGAAACAAGAAATGGAATGATTTACGAATTTCATTTATGAATTCTTATTTATGAATTATCATGAACAATTGCGAACAATACTAGTAAAAAAGAAATACAAAAACATAATGGAAATAGTGGAGTCCTAATTTGTTAGGAACCTATAATAGTGTGCCTAAAGGGGGTGCAACTAATGTATCATTCGGAGCACGTTTTTTGACATATCATGTCATGGTCGACATGCCAGGGCTATGGTCAACATGCCAGGGCCACATGCACCCTGCAGATGCTGTGCCTGGTGCTACGTCAGGGCATGAAGCCACACTGATCTAAGTGAACCAGCTTAGGTATGACTTGGAGAAGTCTGGTAGCAAGAATCTTGGCTTATAGTTTGAGTTTACTGCTAATAAGTGAAATCGGGCAAAAGCAGGCACAGTCATCTGCGGGATAGATTCTGGGATATTTTTCAACACAATTTACCTATACTTGGTTCTACCCAAGCAAGCAACCGTATGAGCTTTCTTTGTGGAGTTAAACTAATAAATTGAACATATCACTTTGACATACTCTTTGCTCAAAGAATGTGAGCAAGATAACCTGTATAGAAATAAGACAGAGCTGCAGAACAATAATAAAGTACTCCAAAATACGAATGTATATGGATTGTATTTATTCTTCCCAGTATTTTTCACAGTCCATATGAAATAAAGTGTGATATCAAGGACAACCTGCAGCCGACACGTGTTTCGTCATGTAGACTTTTTCAAAGCTGAGCCAAAAATAATAATGAATTGAAACGCAATGTGGCATAAAGTAAAAGGTATTTCTCGCAGGAACCTGCTATGAAGTCCTAATTAGTCCAAGCCAGATGATACCAAAGGCCCCAAAAGTGTAAATCCCATGAGGTAATCAAACCATCAATCCTAATTCCTATGGTAGACAGGGAATCATTTTTATCATACAGTCTGGTAATAAGTCTTGCAGTGTCTTTAGATGCGCCCAAAAACACACACACACGTACAATCTGTACAACAAAGTAATTAGACGGTTTTGATAAGCCTGCAACAGTCCAGTGCCCTGTTGATATTGTACATTGCAGTAATACTTGTCTATGATTTCAAATATTCTATGTGATGTATTGTGATGTACTTTTATGTTCATAGTAATCGTTAATAAAGTCTTTGATGATAATTATGAAAATTAATCCTATGGCAACAAATCGGTCTCTTTTATAGCCATCTTTGATCCTGAGGCATCTGCCAGTAAAGATAACCTTCATGAGACATATCGTATAGATCCAGGTCTCAAAGAGCTGGTGCACCAGGTTTGGGGTCTTTTAAAAGCTCAGCCACTTCACAGCAAAGCTATCACTCATATTGCACTGTTCCTACAGATACGATGGCAGCAGAACGAACTTTATATTACAGAGCACTTACAAGCTCAGGCATATGACAGCAAAACTATTCCTGAGGTTACAAAGATTTTAAACGCTCAGACCACAAACAGAAGAGTTATCCCTCAGGTTACAAAGGTCTTCCATGCTTAAGCCTCTGGCCACAAAGCTACGTCTCAAATTTCACAGATAGTAGCTAGAGGCTAGATCTCACATGCTTGGGCCTTGAAAATCCCCCCTCAAGACACAGGGATTTTACAGACCCATGTTTCAGATAGGAATACTATTCGACACAGTAAAATATTTTACAAGCTTAGGTTGCTATCCCTAAAGTTACATGGATTTTACCAGATTAGGGGCTAGATGTAGGTAAATCTAATTTACCGACTCATAAATACCGAATTTTACCGATTCGGTATTTATGAATCAGTAAATTAGAAGGAGGCAGATGTAGGTAATTTAAAAATCTAATTTACTGAATCTGTAACATTCGGTATTTACCGATTCGGTAAATACTGAATCGGTATTGTCAATTGATTCCTATGGGCCTCGAAGCCCATTGGAATCAATGGGCAATACCGATTCTGTATTTACCGAATCGGTAAATACTGAATCCTGGAAGGGTGCAGGGGGTGTCACTTTGACACCCTCTAGCACCCCAAGTACAGGCTAGTGTGACATGTGGCACACATACATGCCCTAAGGGCATGTCTGTGTGTCACATTGCACAGGTGTGCATGCACAGATGTGCATGCACACCTGAATTCGGTATTTTACCACACAATAGGATTGTGTGGTAAAATACAGACTCTAAAGGGCCTGTGGCACCCTTAGGAGTGTCACCTACATATGGATTTACAGATTTGGTAAATATACCGATTCGGTATTTTACAGAATCGGTATACTTAATGAATCGGTAAAATTACCGATTCTTCAAATAACATGCCCCTACATCTGAAAACCCTAATACCGGTCGGAAACGGCCGAAATCGTCCGTTTCCGACTGGTATTAGGGCTCCTACATCTGGCCCTAGGTCTTTATAGCAGAGCTATCCCTCAGGATGCAAAGATTTTACATACTTGAACATCTGGCAGGGGAGTTATATGTTCGATTACAGAGCTCTTACAGGCCCTGGTTTCTGACAGCAAACCTTTACCTCAGGTTACACCATCGTACAGTCCAGGTCTACTGCAGCAGCAATTTCCGTCAGTTTACTAATCCTCTTGGGACGTAGGGGTTCTGTTTCACTTCTGGGATGCAAAGCACCCTTCTGAACTTTAGAACGGACAATTAAACTAGGTGTGCTGCACCCTCAGATACCCTGAAAGCAGGTCAACAGAACAATAACGCATTTTAAAGTATACTTTTAAGTAAGGGACAAAGGTAATAGAAGAGTAAAAGCACTTGTGCCTACAAAAATCTACTCCTTGTTTCATCATGCAAGCCTGTGTTTACATTTATCTTTCTATACATTGCTCTTTCTATTAAGTGACCTAATAGGCACTTATGCTTGAATTCTAGAAAGGGAAAAAGTAGGAGGCTAAAATTTGGTATTAAAGCGCCCTTTCAGACATAAAACGCATTTTGCTGCTTTACTTTCTATAGCATACACACATGTGAAAACATTTCACAAGCATTGGAAGTACACTGGTGGTACGTACAGTTCCTATCTTCAATAAAGATTTGTAGTAGTGTCAAAATAAAAACATGCATTTACTTAGAGCACACTAGGCAAACAAAATTATCTTTAATTTCCATTGTACCATCAGTAGTTGTCACCCACCTCCCCCAATATTTTGATTTAACTGGCCAGCACCCCCATACTGAAAATTACTCCAGCCAGCAACACAGGCATTCAAAGACAGTCATGCCCCTGCCCAAGATACCATCCACTGACCCAGCCTCACCTTCCAACTACAGAACCATCTCCCTCCTGCAACACCCAGCAAAGGTTTTAGAGAAACTATTCAGCCAATGATTCACCAACCACCAGCTCCTTGTTGACATGCAGTCTGGATTCAGCCCCAACCACAGTACAGAAACACCACTCATCGCCGCCACAGACAATATCAGTATGGTCCTCGACACAGGCGACATGGCACCCTTCATTCTCCCTGACCTCTCTGCAGCATTTGACACTGTCTCTCACCCCATCATTAGACACATGCACAAAACTGACATCCAAGGACCCACTCCCCACTGGATCTGCTCTATCTTAACAGATGGAAAACACTTTAATATCTGTCCATGATGAGACAAAAGCATGTGTTAGGTTGGGACCCTTGGGGAAGTATGTGATGTTTTTAATGCTGAAAGGGGTGTGCATCAAGGGTGTGTGCTTGCCCCTTTGCTATTTTTTTTTTATATAAATGACCTCAGTCTGAATCTTATAAATAGCACCGCCGATGTCTCCATGGTAAACGGTGCACCTATTCCTGCACTTTTATATGCGGATGATGCTGTATTAATGGCCCGCATCCTGAAAGCCTTATGTATTGTAGTCAATTCTTTTGTGGAATTTGTGGAGAAATTAGATCTCAGGACCAGTTTCTCAAAATCGTTTACTATCTGCTGCGGCCAGAACATATACCTTCATCACCCATCATGGTAGGGTCAAATACTTTACTGCACACCAGCGCTTTTACATATTTAGGGATTTTATTTAGTGCTTCTAGCTCATGGGTGTCTCAAATCATGCAAAATAGAATGAAATGGTTGAAAGCTGTAGGCCCCCTGCTTAGCTTACCATCACCACCAGGAGGTAGGGCCCTTGTCCCATTGCTATAAATATATTCAGCTCAGTGTGTACCTATTGCTACCTACAGGGCAGGAATATGGGGCATTAGTGACCCGCAGCCACCGCAAATGGAAGAAAATTAGTATTGCAGGCAATTATTAATGCTGCCTGCATCGACCTCACATTTTATTTACCATAAGGAGTTATCACTAACTTATTTATGTGGCCAAATACACATTCGTCCTGCGCTGCTGTGGCTCTCTGTGATAAGCAGTGTGAAAGCCTCACTAACTAGAAAGATACTTTTGACTGCCTGGCATGTGGCAAAAGGCTCTCTATTCCCTGGCTGTCCTACATAAAAAAGTCATCAAAAGGGATTGGCGTAATGTTCGCTCTTTCTGAGTCAGTTATAGGTGAGCTACCCAGCAGAAAGCAAGCACAGGCCCTCTTAGAAAATATTGCAAGGTATTATGTTGCATGAGGAATCACAGAAGTCCAGCATTGAGGATTGTTTGAGCTTACGAGATTGCGCGTGCAACAATGTATCTAAGCAAGCCATGATTCATTTGCCCTTTTTCTGTGGAAACTACCAATTAATTATGAAAATGCATTGAGTACCTTTTTTAAGGCTCAGAAATTATTGAAATGCCAACAAGCTTTTAGGTGTCTGCAAGATTTAATTGACAATGAAACCTGTTCTAGAGTAAGCTTGTTTCTTAAGGCAGCTGTACGTTCAAGAAGTACCATGCACTTTGACTGACATTTCGTACTTTTTTAGTCTATTTGTCTATGTATGCCAGGCTTTTTTTCAAACTCTATATGATACATGTTGGTCGCGGTTGATGTTTATTTGAATTATTCTTTGCATGTATTTAAAATTGCTTTCATTGTGGGTTTCACAGCCGAATAAAGATGCTTTGATTGATTGCTTAGTCAGATAGAAAATAAGCTATCATCAAGTGACTCAAGGTACTTTGCTTAGCTCCACCCTCCTCAGCGCATACATGATCCCTCTGACCAACGTCATCCACGCACAAGACATCAACAACCTCTGTTACGCTGATGACATACAGCCCATAATGGTATATCAATAAGAACTAGCTAGAGGTGCGAGACTCTGTTATGTACGCTTTTATCTGGAAAACCATTGGGTTTGTTTTAAAAGCCCTCACCCACCAACCTAGTTGGTGGCATGATTCATCATAGGGCCCACCACAGTGACACCTAGCGTGTCCCGGGTGTGCTTCAATGCCAGAGTTACTGCGGAGCTGGTTTAATTGCTGAGTGTGATGTGTAGTGAGTGAGAAAGTGAGATTAAAAGCTATACAGTGGGTCCCAGTACCTGAGGGTAAGATAGATAAATTTTATTAACTGGGCCCCTGTTAGCGGATAAAAAGGCAGTCGGACGTGTTGGTGAATTTATGATTCCCTACGTCCAGTGTGGTCTACATGTTTCAGCCAGGCCTTAAAAACTGGCTTTCCTCAGGACCAATAAGTGAAAAAGTGCAATTAAATGATACTAAATTATAGTGTTTGTGTTGGTTGTTTTAAAATGTGTTGCACTCCCTAAACTGCGTCTATATGTAGAGGGGGATTCCCTCTTGCTTTTAACAGGCCAGAATCTGTAAAATCCTCCTTGGGTCACTCGGGTCCCGGGCACCGCAGAAGGACGACAGGTCCAAGGAGGAACCAGACCGGTACTTCCAGTCTTTTTCTCTGCCGAGTGACCCAAGGAGGCTTTTACAGATATTATGCTTCCCGATAGGATTTAATAGGAATTTGGAGCACCTAAACTGTCCTTGTAGCCATGGTGGCAAACAAAGCCTTTTGCACTTTACACTTTTTTGTGGTTTTTATGTTAAATACATGCATGTGATAGACCCCTCCCCCTCTTTCTCATCCAAAAGCTATTGCAAAATCATATACCTTATAGCAATTAGTTCAGTTTTAATTAGTAATAAAGCTCCAGATGTAATAGTTGCCATTTTGTCCACTACTGTGGCTAGTTTTCAGATCTTTTCATCATTTAATATTATTCCCACTGATGGTATCACTGCTCCAAATATATCTCCTGTTAATGAAGCTGCATTCCCTGCCTTTCACTGATGTCTATGTGCTGGTGTACTATTGACATGATACATTTTTAATTAATATACATGTTCCTTCCCTGTCAGCAGGTAATACGAAGTAAGCATTTTGTCCACAAATGTAGTATACCACAGGAATAACGTTCTCCGCTCCCTGTATTATTTGCCAAGTTCCCCCCAATAATTCAAATGTATGGTCACAACTGCTAAATCCTACATGCCTTGTTCACTTTTGTGTTCCTCTCTTATAAAGCAAACCTTCCCTTTATGTTGGGCATCCACTCTTGAGTTTTAGATAGGTTAATTTCCTTCTAAATTCATGTTCCTCCTTTTTCCATACATTTTGTAATACATCTTCCTTTTGATTAGCAGTCGTTTTCATGTGCATGTGTCTTTCTTCTAACACCATAATATATGCCTTTTCTTCGGGATGCATCGACCTAACTGTAACGTACTTGACCTCTGTCTCTGACAGCTGGGCAGATGTGACAAGATAACAAGATTTAAAAGCATCTTCAGCGCTCATTCACTTTGTGAGCAATAAAAATGCCTTTAAATCCTGTTATCTTGTCACATTTGCCTTGCTTTCAGAGACAGAGGTCAAACGTCAGGTTGTCGTTCTACTCGCCAGAAAGAGTGAGTAGCCCCTAAAAATAGCTTGTCCTGAATAAATATGGCTCACCATAGCGAGCAGGCGAGTGGATTTTTCAAACCCTGGTCTGTAAAGCAGCACATAGCATGTTCATCACTTCGTTGTTGAAGTGTGTTCCTCTATCTTATTCAAAAAAGACCAGCATGCCGAACCTAGGAATGATTTCTCGTAGTAACAGTTTAGCTACCGTGAGACTGTCATTTCTCATCACCAGGTAGGCTTCCACCCACCGATTACACAGATAATCACAAGGATATGTCTTAACCTTTTTTGAACAAGCATCTTGCTAAAATCGATTTGTAACCTGTTGAAGGAACCACTTGATCTCACTAAGTGTGTACCTTTGACTGGTAACTTTTTTCATACATTCACTTGTTGGCATGTGACACATCTCCTGCAGTTTTCCTCAGCAATCATTCGGAATCTTGGATTACACCAACTTTGTCTGAAAACCTTACCATTGCATCTCTCCTTAAGTGTTTATACCCATGATAGCACCTGGCCGTTGGAAACAACAAGCAGTCTGGCAATACTGATCTCTTTTCTTCCGACATCCAAAAGTCATTTGGATTTTTGGCACAACCTGCCTTGATTCCCCCATTTTGTTCAATTTTTGTTACAGTTTCTTGCACTCCTTTCAGTTCTTTCCAAGTGTCAGTTATTTCCATCATCATTGCAAAAGCACATTTTTCATCAGTTCTGTAGGCGAAACCATCATTTACCGTAAAACCTCTATTCATTTTGCGGTTAACTAGGCACAATACCTAGCAACAGCGTATCTATTGCCAATGGCAACGTATCCACTGGCTGTGTGATGTCCTGTACACTTTACAACTGCAATCTCCTTAGACAACTGTAAGGCTGCCAATAAATTCTTCACTTGTTGATATTTCTGATGGGCGATCCTGTTGAAGTTAAAAAACCTCTTTGCACCCATATTTGCCCAAGGTTGTGAACTACACCGAAGCTATATTGGCTACCTGTAAAGATGATGACTTTCAATTGTGCAGATAAACAGCAGGCTCGGGTAAGAGCAATCAGTTCAGCAACTTGTATGGAAAATACAAACTGGAGCCAGGAGGCTTCAATCACATCATTTATAGTGCTCACAGCATATGCTGCTCTCAGTGTGCCATCATTACTTGCTCACTTTGTCACTGGATTCAAGCTAGCCCGGCTGATGACGGCTGATTAGCCAGAAACCGGTCCCAGGATGCTTGTTTCCGGTCCAGGGAAGACATGGCTTGGCAGTTCGGGCTGGACTGTTTCCATGAGGCACAGGGTCAGACTGATTTGCATATGGCCATGTCTGGACTGGGCTGGCGGAGTGAGCTAAAGAATGATGATGGATTAAACCCAGATCACTTGACTGGGGGTGAGTGCTTGCAATGTTTAACACTCCGTCCATCATCCCCTTTGGTTTTGCATCATTACTTAGCAGGCTTGAACTATCAACAAATAGGACATAATGGGGCTCAACCAATGGTTCATCTTTCATGTCTGGACATGGCTTTGTACATAGTTCAGTGACATTTAGGCAATCATGATCAAAATCATCATACGTGTCTTTTTGATCAATTCACAGCAAAAGAGTGAAAACATTTAACACATTGCGGCGCCTGATGGTAACATTTTCGGGTGCAAGAAGACTCATATTTACTGAGTCTATTATGCGTCAAATACTGGAACCATCACAATCAATGGGTGTCCCATCACTATGTTTTGGCTTTTTTCCAGACTAACACTCGCCGTGGCCACTGCCTTCAGGCAGCCTGGGGTTCCTGACGCTACAGGGTCAAGGGTTGTTGAAAAGTAAGCCACAGGTCTTCAGGCTCCTCCATGCATCTGTGTTCAAATCTGAAAGTGCACACCCATCTCTTTCACTACATACCAGTCTGAAACCTTTGGTATAATCTGGCATTCCTAGAGCTGGGCACGACACAATTTATCTTTCAGATCTAGGAAGGCTTTGGTACATTCTCCATCCCAAGGAATTGATTAGACACAGCTCGATGTGTGAACCTCAGGAGAGGTTTTGAAGTCGGGGAACAATTTGGTATCCGTTGTTGACAGCAGCCAACCATTCCCAGAAACATTCTAAGCTCTCTTTGTGTTCGTGGTGGATTCATCTGCAAGATGGCTTCCACTCTCTCTTGTTACACCTTTCTGACTACTTTCGTAAAAATGTGTCGCAGGTAGCAAACTTATTTTTACAGTACTGCAGTTTACCTGGAAACACTTTGTGTCCATTCTCTGCCAGGTGATCAAATAATGCAATGGTGTTATTTTTGCAAGCTTCTTGAGACTTCGAGGCAATCAGTAAATCATCTATGTACTGTACAGGCCCCAAAATCACAAGGCATCTATAAAAACCCAAGATTTTTCTTTAGGATCTGACTAAAAATGGAAGGACTCTCATTATACTCTTGAGGTACACAGCACCACGTGATTGTTCTCTGTTGAAACACAAAGAGAACAAAAATTGGCTGTCTTCGTGCAAAGGCACTGAAAAGAAAGCCTCACACAAATCGAATACGGGTAACCATTCTGAAGTACATGAAACTTGGAACAGTAGCAGGATGTGTTACATCTGGGTAACAAGGTACCACAGTCAAATTACTTTTTAGGTTTCGCCTGCCGTTTTCGGCACAGGCGAAATCTATTGTTTACAATATGGGCTTCAGGAACGTCCCCCGGCTCCCATTGACTAGCTCCATAAATGGAGGCTAGCCATTGGGAGCCGGATCTGTCCGTCAAGGCCGGACCAGATTTGGGGGCGTTCCCGCAATTTTTTTGCTCTCCGCCTCTGCGATGTCGTCATCGCGGCGGTGAGCGGAGTTTCGTTTTTTAAAAAATTTGTTTGTATTCGTCATTTCATGCCGGCCACGGCCGCCGGGGGAAGTCCAGGTCCAGGTGAGTGCTGGCCGTTCCCGCCGCCCCCCCCCCCCTTCCGCTGTCCTGTGCCCGTTCCCGCCCCCCCTCCCGCTGTCCGTGCGCCGTTCCCGCCCCCCCCCCCCCTCCCGCTGTCCGACGTGCTTCATGCATGTTAATCCTTTCCTCGGTCTTCCTAACTTAAACTCCTCCTTCCTTCTGAACTCATCAAACACCCTCTCCACGTTTTCAAACTCTTCCCGCCGCCCCCCCTCCCGCTGTCCTGTGCCCATTCCCGCCCCCCCTCCCGCTGTCCGTGCGCCGTTCCCGCCCCCCCCCGCTATCCGTGCGCCGTTCCCGCCCTCATGCTGTCCGCCGTGCTTCATGCTTGTTAATCCTTTCCTCGGTCTTCCTAACTTAAACTCCTGCTTCCTTCTGAACCACTATCCCGTTTCCCGAGCTAATTATCTCCCCTGGCCCCTACGTATCCTATCAACCCACTCAGCCTCCGTCTACATCCCCTGGTAATCTCTGCTCGCACTAACTCATCAAACACCCTCTCCACGTTTTCAAACTCTAACTTTCATCTCGCCTCCCACTATACCCGCTCCTTATCAATGATCCATCCCACATATTATGACACAAGATATGAAGATCCTTCTCACCTGCAAACCTTTCCACCACCCTAAACCTCCTATCCAACCCTTCACCTCGGTCTTTCCTTCCTTTTGCCAATTCACCCATTTTCACTCCCCCTCTACTTCTCTAGCCCCTTCCCCTTTTGACGTACCCAATGAAATTCCTCTCCGACTCCCTTCATTTTCTCATTCCAAACTCTTTCCAATTCTTAAGCTACTCTATTGACAATGAGAGTAACAATGAGCCAATTACATCTAAAATGTACCCCTCTCTACATCCTCAGGCAGGCGAGCATCCTTGCCAGTGAAGTTCCTAATTATGAATGTGCTGTGGTCCTCTAGTTCTAAACTGATTCCTCTTACATCTGAGCTCCTCTCCTCATCCCGTTTGGTCACAGTAGAGGGCTCGGTGCAGCAGCGGCACAAGTGGAAAGGAAAATGGGAGAACCTGTGTTTAGAGGTTCAATCTACCACAGCACCTCTTGTCTCATCACTACTCCCCCACCTTGGATGAATTTCCTTCCACTGATCCTATCCATTAGGCAGCTCTAGGCTGCAGCCGCTGAAGGGAGGACACCAGCAGCTCCAGCTCCTTCAGTCTCCCTTGCATGGGAAATGTCAGTGTCAAACAGTCATGGAGCTGCAGGAAGATTCAGGCCACCAGTAAAGTTCTTACAGGGAGAGGTACAATGGCAGATGAAGGGGCTGCGCGAGTGTGTGTGAGGGAGGGTGAGACAGCGAGAAGGGGGAATGGGGACACCCACCTCTATAGAGAGACACTTTTATTCTTTATAAAAAAAAAAGAACATTTTAAAAAACGATCTTAGTCAGTGTAAACAAGCATACATTTACAGAGACGTTAACCAGTGCCAAAGCTCCTCAAATCTTCTTAGATTGCCAAGATTAAAGTGATTAACAAATGGATGCTCTTTCAGACCAGCCCAAGGACAAACAGCTTTTACTGGAAATATTTGTTTTACTTTAGAAAAGCAAAAATACAAATCCACTTGGAATAAATTCTAATTTTTTAAGCTATACAAACGCCCACCTACTATGGTGTTTTCAACTAGCAGACAGGGAGATGGGGGTCAGGAAATGTAGTCACAGCTAGAAGAAACTCAAACTAGGTGCGGGACATGATAGGAGACGAGACCATGGGTAAGGCATGTAGCGAGTTAATTCCTTATCTGATTGTTTTAGACCTTGTGATTGAAGAGCAGAAGGAATCAGGGGCTTTTGCACATCAAGCCCTTTGACAAGCATTAAAGTTAGTTCCGAGCCACTCCTCAATGGTCAAGAGCTGACAGCAAGATAATAAAGTAATATTGTGATTGGTCCATGTTTGCCTTGGGGTTGGAACGCTGTTGAGTAGAGGGAGTGAGAAGGTAATAGTTACCAGACAGAGAGCACCCTCACTGAGTCTGTCCTGTATGCCTGTTAGTTCACAAACTAAGTTACATGGGCATGCTAGAACCGGCAATACAAAATATCATGTTCTCCCCTCCTTCATTCAAATGGTACCAATGGTCCAATACTGGGACATTTTTGAAACCCACTCCTTATTTGTTCTGACGGACAGATGTGAGAAGATGGGTTGTTATTTGAGGGGGAGAAAGCCTACTTTAGCAACAGCCACAGTTTTTGCCAGGGTGAAACACAAAATGTCACTAAATTAGGCTGTGCCTAATCATCTGGTAGCTTGGCACAAAAGCAGTCAGACTTAACTCAGAGGCAATATGTAAAGTATTTATGCAGCACTTAAACCGTAATAAAGTGATAACATAACACAAGAGAAATCGGGGCGTGGTTTGGACGCCGATGGCGATGGTCGCCTGAGAGCTCGGCTCCGGGACTGAGCCCACTTTGATCCTGCAAATCGGAGTCTGCGGGGCACCCTAACCCCTGCAATCCGGAGACCGGACCGGTGGGGACCTGCTGGGACACCCGGTAACACTCGAAAGTCGGCCGTTCCGACAGAAAACCGAAGTTGGGGGGGTCCGCGGAGTGGGACCCAAGATGGCGCCCGGACCTTCTCGACTCCTTGGCCGAGACCCTCGATCCGGAGGAGTTCAATAGGACAACGCGCATCCTCTTCATCCTGCCCCCCTGGAACACGATACTTGGGGTGACGCTTGGAACGGGTCCGGGCACGGTGGCCGACCCCTGACGGGCTGTTGGCCGAACTCCTGTCGCTCTTGGAACGCGGACGCCCGGTGTCCCTGGGTGTGAGGACGACCCCACGGGCCGCACCGGACTGCCCCCCACCGAGTGGCTGAACTCCATGGGCAGCACAGCACCCTGGCGCCACAGAGTCTCCGGCGGTACTGGTGACACTCACTCCAGATCTTCATCGGCCAGACGGGCCTGCCCAACCTGGCACCGCTCATCCCCGCCTCCTCCTCGTTGGCCTCCGACGACACGGTGGTGGCGCGGCCCGAGGTTGCGGAAGGACAGCGGATCCTGGAGGCGGCGATTGGCGACTTGCAGCACAGCGACAACGTGCCAGGAGGGACATAACCGACGCCCGCACCTGGTGGCGACTCGGACGGACCTCCCTCCGTGGGACGCAATCGCCATGGGAAAACCGAGGGGACCCAAAGCGACCACCCCAGCCGCCTCGGATTCGGAGGCGCCGGACAAAGAGGGTCGAGGGGACCCGGAGAGCTCCGGCGGTCCCCACTTGCAACAACAGTTTGACCGAGTCCTGGAGGCGATCGCGACCATGCGCTCAGCCCTGCAGCAGGATATTGCTCAGGTCGCGACGAGTCTGGGCCTCCTCAGGGCGGATCACGGTAAGCTCTCAGATAGAGTCAAGGAGGTGGAGAGCTCAGTGAAGACCTTGGAGCCGGCACAAAAAACCTTGGCCGCGACTGTGAAGGATGCCCTGTCCCGGATTGATGCCTTGGAGAGACGAGTGGAGGATGCTGAAGGACGCAATAGACGGAACAACATTCGGGTGGTGGGCCTGCCGGAGAAGTTCGAAGATGGCGACATGGTGGCCTATCTGGAAGCTTGGCTCCGGGACACAGTAGCCCCTGAAGGCCTGTCCTCCTTTTACACCCTGGAACGGGCGCACAGAGTGCCGGCGAGGCCGCCGCAACAGGGCCGCCCCCCTCGACCGGTGGTAGCACGTCTGCTGCAGTTTCGGGACAGAGACCTCATCCTTAATTCCGCAAGACATAATGGCCCTTATAAGGTTGAAAATAGCCAGGTGAACATTTTCCGGGATTACACGTACGAGACTCAGCGCAGGCGGACCTCTTTCCTGGCGGTCAAGCGCGAACTCCGGAGCGAGGGCATCCAATATTCGCTCCTCTTCCCTGCAAGGCTCCGCATAATCGTCGTTGATAAGACCCAGTTCTTCGATTCCCCGGAGGAGGTCTGCAACTGGCTTGAACTCTATAGAGTGGGTAAAGATGGCTTCAGCTCGTCCTCACAGTTGGCCGAGGAACCTGGGCAACAACGACGGTCTAAAAGAATTCGCAGCCGCCGTGGTAGGGCAGGCAGGCCTTCGACAGTGGAGACAATGGCGGAGCGGAAAGGAGTGCTGGAGATAGGGTCTACTCTGTCGGGATCACTGGGTGGCCCCATTCCTGAGGAATCGAACCCTGGAGGCGAGGGGGCACCAACAGACACTGAGGACTTGGATACCGATAGTACCCACACGCCGGTGATAACTCCGAACTCAGCTGAGGACATATTGGATGGTCAGGGATAACGGGGTGAGCTGCTTCATATTGGGTGGGGGTTGCGTCCGGGGTGGTCGGGAGGGCGATTGTGTATAAACTCCGGTGAGGGGGGGGGAGCCCCGATCAGGATGTGGCTTTTTGTTTTGGGCTCAAGGTAGTCTCGGCATGCCGGGAGTCGAGGGCCCATTACCGGCGCCCAGCCCGCACCCAGCCCTTAAGGCCTTCCTGCGGTGGCGACCGCAGGGTTAGTCGGGGATTGTGGGATTGTTTGGGATATGGTTTGGATGGGAACTAGGTATTACTATTTGGGTCCTGTTCTGGGAAGGGTGGGTAGGGGTTTGTTTCAAACGGGGGTTGTTGTTCTTTTGTTGGGGAAAATGGCCGCCATCAGTGTTGCATTGACTGTTGATCGCTCGTCGTTAGAGCCTTGGAGGGGGGACCCGGAACAGACGATGTGGGACAATGGCTGATGTTACTAATGTGAAATGCATTACTTGGAATGTACGGGGGCTCCACACTATGTCTCGACGCCACAAAGTTCACGCTTATTTAGTGCGTAGAGGGGTACAGATAGCGCTGCTGCAGGAGACTCATCTCAACAAGGTGGAAGGGGCGGCGCTACAGCGTAGATGGAGAGGACAGGTCTTCTATACCACGTACTCAGCGTATGCGAGGGGGGCGCTCATATGGATGGGGGCTGGGGTCCCCTTTCAGGTCACGAGGTCGGTGGTGGATCCAGAGGGGCGCTACGTAGCTCTTTCAGGCACATTGGGGGGTAGAGATTTGAACATTTGCTGTATTTATGCACCTAACGTGGACCAGCTTGCCTTCCTTTCTCGGTTATCGGGTTAGTTGGCCCACTGCTTCTCAGGACCCCTCCTACTCGGGGGTGATTTTAATTCTGTGGTGGAAGTGGAGGCCGACCGCTCGCACCCACCCCTCCCGGACTCTCCAGTTCGCCGGGTAGCAAAAGGGAGGAAGGAATGGCAGGCGCAATGGGGGCTCACGGATGTCTGGAGGGCACAAAATCCCGACACTAGGGACTACTCCTATTTCTCGGGCCTGCATGAGTTACACGTGCGTCTGGACGGGTTCTTGGGATCGGCGGAGTTGGTGTCCGCAGCGGTCCGGTCTGAATATTTGACCAGGACTATCTCGGACCACAACCCTCTCCTGATTGACCTTCGTTGGTTTCCCGGGGTCCCTGCTGTACCCACCTGGAAACTGCGCCCGGAGATGTTAGAAGACATAGTCTTTAAGGCGGACCTGGAGGACAAAATCTCGGAGTACTTTGCATCTAATGGGGGTACTGCGGGATCGAGAGCGTTGGAATGGGATGCCTTTAAGGTGGTGATCAGGGGCTACTGTATTACCAAAAAAGTGGGCATGCGGCGAGTCATCCTTGATGATTTGGCGGCGGCTGATCGGAAGCTCCGCGAGATGGAGCTTCGCCGCCCCGGACACCGCGAACTCCAAGAGCGCACGGCGGCAGCGAGGGAGGCGGTGGCGGCGGAGGTCGAGCGGCTACGCTGCTTCGACTACAAGGCCTACACCACTAGGTCACTTGTGGAGGGGGATAGATCGGGCGCACTGTTGGCGTGGCTAGCCAATCCTACGCGCCGGACCTCTCCGACGACGTCCATGCGCACGGCGGAGGGCGTTGAGGTGCACACTCAGCCTGAGATCTTGAGCTGCTACCTGCGATACTATGAGCGACTATACCATAGTAGCTCTGCCAGGGACCCCGGTTTGATTGAGGACTACCTGCGACCCCTGGAGTTGCCAACTCTGGAGCCGGAAGTGGCGGAGGCTCTGGGCTCCGACATCGAACTAGGCGAAATCCGTGGCGCCATTAAAAGGATGGCGAGGAATAAGACCCCGGGCCTGGATGGCCTCCCAGTAGAATTTTACTCCGCTTACGCTGACCTCCTGGCACCGCGGCTGCTGATAGTTTACAGGGAGGCGAAGCGGTTGGGACGCCTCCCCGGCTCGATGTGCGAGGCCCTAGTGGTTCCCCTCCTCAAGCCTGGTAGAGACTCGTCTGACCCGGCATCCTATCGGCCTCTGTCAATGCTGACGGTCGATTATAAGATCCTGAGCAGCATTTTGGCATCGAGGCTACTGGGGCACATGCGTTTCCTAGTTCATGAGGACCAGGCTGGGTTCATTCCCAAGCGGAACACGACCATGAACATTCGCAGGCTGTTTCGCATACTGGGGGAACCACACCTAGAAGCCCCGTGCCCGGTGATCCTTTCGGTGGATTTGGAGAAGGCCTTTGATAGCCTGGAATGGGACTACCTGTGCAGTGTACTGCGGCGATTCGGTCTGGGTGAGGGCTTTGTCAGGTGGACCATGGTGTTGTACGCCTCGGCATCGGCTAGGGTGAGGGCAGGCCCTCTGATCTCCTCGCAATACTCGGTGGAGAGAGGCACGAGGCAGGGTTGCTCGTTGTCCCCACTGCTCTTTGCGCTGGCGGTGGAACCACTGGCGCTGCCGCTCCGGTCAGGGGCCCACTTTAACGGTTTGCGGACGCAGTCGGGCCCACATCGAGTCTTGCTTTACGCTGATGATTTGTTGCTCTTCCTCGAGGACCCGGTGGCCGCCCTGAATGGGGCCGCGGCGGCGCTCACGGCTTTTGGGGAGGTCTCGGGCCTCCGGGTAAATTGGGCCAAGACTTGTCTGTTCCCGGTTCGTAGGGGAACGCCCAGCCCTGACATAGGTGGGGAGATCAGATGGGAACCTGACTGTTTCAAGTACCTGGGGGTACACATTTACCACGACCCAGCTGATCTCCTGGATGGGAACATAGCTCGCTGTACTCGTGCGTTGCGCGGTAGCATGGACTTCTGGGCTACCCTGCCGCTCTCAGTGGCAGGGCGGATCGCTCTACTGAAAATGGTGGCGCTCCCCCGGATGCTCTACTACTTCCGTGCGCTGCCGATTTGGATCCCACCGGCCACCTTTCGTCTACTACGATCTATGGTGGTGGGTTTCCTCTGGGGCTCGGGCCGCCGGAGAGTGGCCCTCAAGACCCTGATGAGGCCGAAAGCTGAGGGTGGCCTTGCTGTGCCGGACTTTGAGAAGTATTACCTGGCGGCGCAGCTGCAGACCTTCACCCAGGAGGTCGCTAGGGAGTTCCGAGGCCCGGAGGCCGGGAGGGGCACCGGGATGGCTAGGCATGTTATCTCCTTCGTCACATTACGACAGCGTATGGCATTGCAGGACCTGACGCTGGAAGAAAGGACCATCCGATTATGCTGGAACCGTGCCCACGCCCGGGGACAGTTACGGTTACCATATGCACCCGAAATACCATTGGGTATGTTGACGGCCCTGCCTCACGGGGGAGATTGGTCACGCTTGGGGCACTGGGAGGAAGTGGGACTGCAGCTAGTGGGGGACCTCTATGAGGACGGGGCGTTATTGCCCTTCCAGGAGCTTATAGACCGCTTTGACATCCCTCGTGGCGACTTCCTCTTGCACACGGCGCTGGTCCGAGCGATCCAAGCGCACTGGAAGAACGGGCTAGAGGAGCCTCCTACGTCCCCGGTGTGCCAGTATGTTATGATGTCCGTAGGGACGGTCAAGGCGGTCACGTGTCTCTATGGTAGGCTGATTTCGGAGGAGTTGACCCCCCTCACCACTTTACGAACCCGCTGGGAGGCGGATATAGGGAAGGAGATGCCAGAGACGACCTGGTCGCAGCTTATGAGGCGGGCCTGGAAGGGCGCACGCCACGCCCGTTTCCAGTTAGTCCACTTCTACGTGCTTCACAGGGCCTATCTGACCCCGGCGAAGATTCAACAGTACTTTGCCGTGGATTCGGCGGAATGCCCCAGGTGCCGTGCGCCCGGGGCGGACCTCATCCACATGCTGTAGTCTTGCCCGGCGTTGTCCTCCTATTGGCTTGGAGTGGGAGATACCTTGACTGGGGTGACGGGGAGGTCCTTGTCGGTTGACGCGGTGGTGGGGCTCCTTCACTGGTTCCCTCATACCCCCAAGAATAAAATCACAAGCAAATTTATTGATCTGGGGCTTCTCCTCGCAAAACGAGAGGTGACCAGGAATTGGAAGGCAAGGGTTGGTCCAACGGAGGCTAGGTGGCACGGCGAGCTGTTGAAGTGGGCGGCAGGAGAGAGCACACTGCGTTATCAATTGGCTTGAAGACAGGATAACGAGAAAGCGCAGGAGGCAGCGCTAGAATGGGAAACATTAGTGCAGGCCCTCAGAGATTATTGCGCTCCCAGCGATTCCGAGAGTGAAGATGCGGCACGGCCCGAGTCCCGTTAGTCCACTATAGGTCACTTATCCATTGCACTTTCCCGTAGGTCTCCCATAGGCTTTCCTACACGCATTGCGACACACTGATGGCGGGGTTGGGGGGGTTTCTATTAGACTCGCTAGTTGTTGGGGGGGTTTCTTTTGTTCAGTTTGTAGGGTGATTTAGAAAAGCAGATGACGTTCTTTGGATCATCCGGACCAGCTTCGACCTTCCGCCGGATCCCCATTGGTGTTCGCCGCCCGACCTTCGGGTTGTGGGCTGAATGGCTGTGTACACTTCTGGCTTGACGAGAGGGGATGTGTTTGGTACCGTTTTGTCAGATTGGGATTATATTGCTGGTCTACTCTGTACTTTTGACTGATTCCTGCAATAAAAATATATTTAAAAAAAATAAATAAATAACACAAGAGAAATCTCACACCAATTTAGAAAAATACAGTAAAATGTAATAAATAAAATGCTATCAGATGACAAAAGTCAGTAGAACTAGAGATATCGTAGGTAAACATAGCGCTAAAAAGCGCAAAGCACCAAATAAGGTTATCTGGTTGCGCCGGATAAGGACAAAGTCATAAGCCAACCACGTTGGAGGGTGGACCGGGTACAGGACAGAGCTTGGTCCGCTGAGCAATGAATATAGCTGTACTTGGACTGAGATGCGAGGCCCTGTGTCGAGTTGTGTCAGTCCCGATAGGGCCAACGATCAGGAGCAGCGAGGTCCTCCATCAAGATGTGATGCGCTGAGTTAGTTACGATGTGGCTGTCAATCAATTGCTGTGAGATTCTGCAATCGAAGGTCCTGTGTTGCTTTGTGTTGGGTTGCATCAGTTCTGAGGGAAACCACAGCTTGGCCAGGAGAAGTAAACTCTGATCTCAGCCAAGGATGCAGGACCTTGGGAACACCTCTTGAGGATCCAACAGAGGCAACAGAAGGGCACAGGCAGGTCCAGTTGAGTCTGGGCAGATGCAGGATGGGTTTCTGGAGCATGCTGTGTCCCTTTAGCCTAGAATAGGAGGCCAGTAAGCTAGCACTTGGAGTCACTTTGGTGGTCCTAGGTTCAATGAGTAGGTTTATTCTTTCTCCCTCAGGCATCAAGACAGCAGAGAAGTCCTTCTTCCAAAGATCCAGAAGTGATCTGAAGAGTTAGGTCTGATGGTCAATCTTTATACCTGGTACTAGCTTTGAAATGGGAGAAGCTTCTAGAATCCCCCCCCCCGCCCACACACACACACAAATGTTCCTGGAATTTCCTTCATCTCTGTCCTGGCCCCAGATTTTCTGGGATTACAACAGACTAGTGTGAAACCCTTTGTGAGTTTACTGAGGCAGCCCATTTAAAGTGCAAGTGTGGTAGATGACAGCTCTGCCACCCCCCCAATCCTTCCAGATATGGCCCAACCTGCCAACACATAGTCAATCTTTTACCTACTCATCAGACACAGGATACAGGCTGCAGGCACCAAATGGTAGGACAAGGAAATGCCAACTTTTTAAAAGTGGCATTTTCATAACTGACTTGAAATACAATTTTACCATTAACGCAAGTTTTAAATTACAAAGCTTTTGGGACCAAACTCGAAATTCCTACCTACTCCCAATCAAAAGTTATCACTTATTAATGTAATACTACCCTACCCTATGGGCTGTTTAGGGCCTACACTAGGGTAAATTATATGTATTAAAAAGGAAGGTGTAGGCTTGGCAAAAGGTTTATTTTGCCAGGTGGAAATATCAATTTAAAACTGCACATGCAGGCTGCAATGGCAGACCCGAGACATGTTTAAAGGGCACAATCAGTGCTGCAGTCCCACTAGAGGCATTTAATTTACAGGCCCTGAGTACATTTAGTACCACTTATCTAGGGACTTACAAGTAAATTAAATGTGCCAATTGGTTGTAAGCCAATTTTACCATGTTTTAGAGAGAGAGCACAAGCACTTTAGTGCTGGTTAGCAGTTGTAAAACGCAGAGAGTCCGAAAAGCCAACAAAAAAGTGTTCTGAGAACAGGTGGGCTGAAGGCAAAACGTTGGGAGTGGCCCTGTGGAGAGGGCCAAGTTCAACAATGGCAAATAAAATTTTGCATAGACATTTTTTTACTTACCCCTTTTCAATGCAAATACCAGATATGCAGCACACATAAAATAAGAGAAAAAACAAAATGAACCAATCTACTTCAGCACTTACCGTGTGCTGTTCCCGCCCCCCCTGTCCGTGTCCGCCCCCCCTCCCGCTGTCCGTCCCCCCTCCCGCTGTCCGTGTGCCCGTAGGTGCTTGTTTTTATTTCATTTCGCCACCGCTTGTTTCCAGAGCTGCCCATGCTGAAGCCCGGCCATGCCCTTCCCAACGTTTCCCTTTAAGTACTCGCTGTTCCCGCCCCTCCCGCTGTCCGTGTCCGCCTACCCTCCTGCTGTCCGTGTCCGCCCCCCCTCCCGCTGTCCGTCCCCCCTCCCGCTGTCCGTGTGCCCGTAGGTGCTTGTTTTTATTTCATTTCGCCACCGCCAATGCTTGTTTCCAGAGCTGCCCACGCTGAAGCCCGGCCCTGCCCTTCCCACACGTTTCCCTTTAAGTACTCATTTTGTTTTTCGTTTTAGCTGAACTGACGACTGGCGCTTACCACTATCTGATTACAGGGCCTGGCATCGGGGTCTGGCAGAGAGGACGGCTGCTGGGCTCTGCTACTGTTCCCATGCTCCCCTGCTGCCTGAAGTGCAGTCACAACACACGCGCATTGCAGTCTCTGCTTCGGGTAGCCTGCAGGGGAGACAGCACCTCGCAGCACAGGTACTGAAGTATTCGGATAACACACTAACACTCTGATGAGCTCCGTATATTGGGAGAGATATTTGAAGTTACCACGCGAACAACTGCAATGCTTTGTGAAGCTAGCAGATTAACATCGACATTACTGGCCTGGCAAACGTGTAATTCAGTTCATTCGAGTGCAGCCTGAAGCACAAAGGTCTGGAGTATGAGGACAGTCGAATCCAGACCACCACCCCTTGACCATCGCATACAGGAGAGTCACTCGAGTGTTCTTCAGTCCTTGCCGGTGCCTAATATTTTATGAAAAGGTGAATTGCCCACTTACTGTTTTCACCCATACTAAAAGTCGGAGGTCCTCGTCGTTAGATTCCTCTCTGTGCGCACCCTGAGAGATCCATGTGAGTCTGCTGTAGTGGTCTCCATACTGGGGGTCGTGGCCACTCTGGGGGTCTCAGTCCATGACAAGAACACGTGCAGCATGGGCAGCCCGTCTGCTGATGAACCAAACCCCTGCTGCGCTTTACACTGCGAGTGGTATAGTTGAACCCTACTTTTAGACAAATGGTCATTTACTGGAGGCCCCACGTCCCAAATACATGCATTTTATATTTGTTTAGTTAATACCTTATGCTGGTGCAGCTCTCCATGTAGAATATTTAAGATAGTCACAATACAATGACCTTACCCCAAGCAATAATGGACAACAAAGAAATTAACAGGTATTTAAAAACGGATATCAATTTCATCAAACGGGAAGCTGCCAACAAATTCCAGCATGGCTTCACTTGTTGGGTAGAAAGTCTCTTCCCTTAAAACAACTAGTAGAAGCAGTTGTTCCTTCTTTAGGAAAGTACAAAAATAATCACTTCAGCAGTCTCTGTATAGAAATAAAATTTACGAATCTCAGGGACAGCATAGGTCTATGTTCGTTTATTTACGTTCTTTTTTCGGAATCTGTGTTTCCGAGGTTATTAGCCTTTCCTGTACTCTTCCCCCGCCCTTGTGCTCCCCCCGGCGGCCGGGTTTTGCTCCGCCGTCCGGCCGGGCACAGCCAGCCACTCTTCCCCCGTCCTTGTGCTCCGCCCGGCGGCCGGGCTTTGCTCCGTCGTCCGGCTGGACACAGCCTGGTGTTTTTACCTCCTTGATTCACGGACCGGAGCTGTCTCCCGTTTGGTGAATCCTTTCCCATTGGCAGTGGTACAGATCCAGAGGTGATCTTGCGTGGACCAGAGGTGGTGTGTTTTTAGGACGCTACTACATAGAATCACGGTAACAGCGTATTACGCTGCCTTAACTTACCTTATGTTGGGGAGATTATTGGGTCGTATGACTAATATTACCAATTATATGTAGATGACCAGAGCAGACAGCAAGATAGAGACTCGCACGTCTCTGCCCTCTGTCTCTACAATCGCAATCTGCCCGCTTTTCCTCTCTCACCCTCTTTGGTTATTTTACTTTGTCCTTGCCTTCTCTTTATTGCCTTTTTCTCTCCCACTCCTTCTTTTCCCTCTTTGTTTGCCTGCAGTCATTCTGTTCTCTTCTCTCTCCTGCCTCCCCTCTCGTGCTTTTCTTTGCCTCCTACTTTATTCCTCTCTTTCTCCCTCTCTCACTGCCACACGGGCCTGTGCCTCCTTGAAGGGCCCTACTTGACACAAGGCTCTGACGGTTGCAACACACAAAACCTCCCCCTTTCAGTGGAAAAGACTAAGGTTTTGTTCCTGAAGCAGAAGGGGTCTCATATCTATGATTTCGCTTTTATTTTTTGCAAGCTTAAGATAGTCAGCGGGGTGGGGTGACGCCGGCCTCCTAAAAACGGGCCCTGAAATGATAGCTCTGTTCTGTGGTCGAGGCCTCCTGATTTGCATGAAAATGCTTGTGGGTTTTAATGAGAGTCTGGGCTCGTGGGCCTCAGCCCTGGAAACCCCACAGTGCACATACATCTTGTAAGGAGAGATTAAGCTAATGGCAATGTAAATGACAATGCCATTTATTTTATCTGTTTTCAAAACCAACACATAAATACAAATTTTGCCATTTACAATGCCAATAGCTCAAACTTTTCCAAAGGCGAAACCATTGCATTGTAAATGCTTGTTCTTAAATCTTGTACGATTCTATATTTCCTGTTTGGTTTTTGAATTTCCATTATCGGTGAATTATATGGGCTACCAGTTAATTCTTCAATATGCCTTTCTGAAGTATATCTTCAATTACAAGTTGTATCCCGGCAATTGTTTCTGTGGACAATGGATAAGGTGGTGTTCTTGGGAAGACTGCATTTAACATTATTTGGATATGAACTGGTTCTACACCTTTTATGAGTTCTATATATTTTCCTGTAAAATCCCAAACTTCAGTACTCACTGTAGTTCTGAGATCCTCTGGTAGTTCAGCAATTGCTAACATGGTATACATTCCTGCATCAGTATTTTAATTAATTTGAAATCAACATCTTCACCATTAGTTTGAAATGCAACACCATCCGGTGTGCAATAAATTGTACAATTCAATTTGCACAATAAGTCCCTTCCTAATAGGTTCAGTGGACTGGAATCGCAAATCACAAATTGGTGTTTTTCTTGAAAGGTTCCTATTCTGACTGTAACCTCTTCTCAAATTGGATTTGACATTTGTTTACTTGTAACTCCAACTACTTGGATTGTTCCCCCCGGGAGAGGTAAGTCTTGAAATTCCACTGTTCTAACAGTGGATCGGGTAGCTCCTGTATCAATCAAGAACGATATTTCGTAACCATAGGAATTTGCATCTACAGAGTAGCCACTTTGGTCAACCTCTAGGACTGCACCAAGTACACAGTCCTCTTCCTCTCTCAGGCACTATCATCGTGAATTTTCAGAACCAAACTCATCCATTTCAAACAAAGGACATTGTCCTAACACATCCTGATTCAAGTTCTGACCTTGTGGCATGACATTTTGACCTTGATTCAAGTTTAATTTTGGTATCTGGTTTATATTCATTTGGATATTTCCCATTCGATCTTTCATACCATGAGTCATTTGATTATGACCATGCATTTGATTTTGAAACTGACATCTGCATTCTTTGACCTGTCATTTCCTGTGAATTTTGGACCTGCACTGCAATATTTTCTGGATTTAATAGACATTCTCGTTTCCAATGCCCCACACTATTGCAAATGTGACAAGTAGTGTCTTTCTTCAAATCAGCAATATCAGTTTCCGATCCCACACCTGTAGGAACATCTCTACCTCATCCCTGAGGCACTCGGTTTCATTTGAATTTGTCACAAATCCTGCTTGTGGGGCAACAACTCCCTGCATCATACCCTGACCTTCATCCAGTGACGTAACTTGATATCCTTTTTGAGCCAACTTTGACTGTACAAACATACATTTTCTTTAACTCTCCTCTGCACCATTTCCAATTTATCACTGCAATATTTCGCATATAGCATGATTTTATCTTGTGATTTTGACTGCCAGCAAATTACATTTTGTGTAATATGTGAAGTAATCTCAGGCTTCAATCTCAGAACAAACTGTGACATGAAAATCCCCATATCCTTCTCTTCATTATATTCAGACCACTATGCTGTTTAAAAACCTGCAACAACCTTTCATTGTTTTCGTGAAGTTTATTTTGGTTCTTGAGCTGTTCTTTTAATTTTTAACCAGTCAATGTCTTTAAGAATAATCTTCCCTTTTAGGAGTGTTATTACTGCCTCGTATTCAACATCACCAAAGGTGACAGAGCACCTGTTCCCTTCTCTCTCTGGGGCTCAGCTTTTGGCCATTAAACAGAAATCTCACATTCAGACCACAAATCTGCTGGAACCTCAATGGTAAAGAATGTATCCATGTCTTTCCACAACAGTTTTTGAAAGTGTAATGAACCTTTCCACAAACAAAATGGACCCTGATGGAGGAACAACTATTGCCCACATGCTGGAGTGTCTCACAGCAAGTAGAAAAACATAAGAAAATATGACAGAGACTATTAACAGTTGCTTTGTCAGAGCAGGTTGCTTCATATATCCCAGATGGCTAGTACTGCGTCTTTTGGGTCTGATGACTTAACACATTTTCCTGTTTTCTTTGGTATAAGGGATATTCGGTGGTGTTTGAATGGTATGATTGGGCTTCGTCTTCGTTTACTTTGGTGGAAGGATCCATCCAACATGGGCGTGGGTTATCTGGTCTCATCAGCAGGTGTCTCGTCAACGATGGGGTTCTCAACTCAATCTATTGATAAATGGTCTTTGGTCCAATATAGGGTCATATATCAGTGTTCTGGAAATTAGAGCAACAGAGCTTGCCCTAAAGGCATTTCTATGTCAGTGAGCAGTGCCCCAGGACAGTACAATCACAGTATTCTATCTAAACAAGCAGGACAGGCTAGGGTTGTTGCAGTTGTGCAGTAAGACATTACAAATTTGGGACTAGACCGTAGACAGGAGAACTGATCTGTCAGCAGATGATTTGGCAATGTAGAAGACTTTGATGTTTGTAGGAAGCCAGTGAAGTAACGATGCCTGGTTTCAGTAAGTTTTGAAAATGGTGTTGCTTTACTTGCGATATGGACTCCAGACTGGAGGACTCTTGTCCAATTCCTCTGGTTGGAACTCCTACTTATGAGCTAAACATGGTGTGGGCCCCATCACCTTTAATGAAGTGTGGGTCTGCTATACGAAGAAAAATGGTATTTTACAGTGGCCACATAATGGTAGTTTTGAGCCTGATATTTTAGACATTCTAGAAGCTACTTTGTTTAAAAGAAAAGCCCGGACGGCTATGTTTGACTCTTTTCGCCTTTGACGCAAGGAAAAAAAAAGAAAGAAATTAAACAGGCAAAAAGAGATAGGAAAGAAAGAGGCATGACTGTTATACAGGCTGCCCAACAGTTTAAAGAGAATGAAATGGATCATGCGATAGAGATTTTAGACAGGCAACATTGCATGGCGATCGATAAATGTTACCCGGTGCTGCCAACTTCTCCCTCGAATCCCGATGCTGATTTAGAGAAGGATCCTCTAATGTCTCACTTGTTAAGATCGCCCCCGCCCTATGTACAAGGTGCTAATGCACCCCCGCCTTTGTTACCCGTCCAGCAACCTGTTATTCTCTCACCAGCTCCAGCTCCTGCACCACCACCACAGCCCTTTGTGGCACTACCGCACCCACCATTTCCTTTGCCTCCAGCTCCCTTGCTTCCAGCTCCTGTGCCTCCGACTCCTTTGCCTCAGCCTTCTTTGTCCTCGACCTCCGTTTTACCTGTTGCCTCTTCTCCTGTTCCGCCTCCTGCCTTATCTCCTGTTTTTCTGCCAGCTTCCCCTTCTGTTCGTCAGCGGATGGTTGAGACTGTTTCGGGTCTCCTTTCTCCTTTCTTTGGATCAGGAAGCCTGACTCCTGTTCTTCCCCGTAGGCAGACTCGTAGTTTACTCCCTGATTCCCGAGAATGATATACGTTAAATCTCCTTGCTCGCAGATGGATCATGAAGGGTCCTGAGTATGCCGAGCAAGATATTATAGAAACGTTTGAACAGTGGGATGCCCCTACACAGAGATTTGTTTTTGACACCATGTGTGACATTCTAGGTCAGGAATGGGAGGCTGCCGGATTGGGTTCAGTTCCCAAGGATTTGCTGGATATTAGGACTGATTTTGATAAGGGAATTATTGTGGGTCCTGAGGTTGAGAAGGCTGTACGGACACTTATCACTTTTAGATCAACGTTCTTTTCCCGATCTTTGTCTGAACTCGATCCTTCTGTTAGGCGCGAACTGAAACACTACCCTATGCGAGAGGTTCCCCCAGTGTGGAGAGATGCGTTTGCAGCTCAGGATGGTAAGCCTATACCAGCTCACTTCCAACAGATATGGGTACATGTACCTTGGAAAAGATCTGAGGTGCTGGCCCTTAAACAGTCCTTACCTGACCCCCGTAAAAATCCTGCTGGTTACTACAAAGAATTATCTCAGACTGTTGATGCTTGTATTATGAATTTGGCTGACATAGATATGTTGATGGGGAATGTTGTCCCACAACCATTGTGGGCTAAGATTCGGAAAGAGGACCACATCCAGGAATTAGGAGGTGATTGGAATGCTATACGGGCTGCAGATAGACTCCAAGTGGGTGGTGCTAAACCTGCTGATTTAATTGCAGAACTTATTTATTTATTTATTTATTTATAGCATTTGTAGAGCGCTCTGTAACCCTACGGGCATCCTGGCGCTAAAGTACATATAGATAATAACTGTGTGGGGACAGGAGAGTGGACATGATGCTGAACAGAATAGGTTTATTTATTTTGGTGGATTTTTTGAGGATTTTTTGGAAAAAGCCAAGTTTTCACCTTTTTTCGAAAGGTCATAAGTTCGTTAGTTTTTCTAATGTCGATAGGGAGGTTGTTCCATAAGTGGGCTGCAGCTATACTAAAAGCTCGTCCCCCACAGGTGGCTTTCTTGATCCTAGGAATGCTGATGAAGTTTAAAGATGAGGCTCGAAGATACCGGGTGGGCTCATACCAATTGAATTTGTTCTGAAGTGGTCGGGGACCTAGCCCGTGAACTGCCCTGAAAACAATACATAGGGATTTAAAGCAGATCCTTTGATGTATGGGCAGCCAGTGTAGGTCAGCCAGGGCAAGAGTGGTAGAAGATCTTCGCTCACGAGAAAATGCCAGTTTGGCTGCTGCCACCTGCACACTTTGAAGTCTGGAAATAAGATAGGCAGGGGATTCCAGCAAAAGGGCATTGCAGTAATCCAGGCGGCTGAGGATAGTACTCCTGACTATGTCGGCTCTAGTCTGTGGGGGCAGGAGAGGTAGCAGCCTTCGGAGTCCTCTTAATAGAGCGAAACAGCAGCTGACCTGCTTGTTGACGTTGGTCTCTAGGCACAGTTTGTTGTTGATAGTGACTCCAAGATTTTTTACTGAGTTCACTGGAGTGGGCGGGTCCCCTAACGGCTGAGGCCAGAAGGCTGGTGGTAAACTTTTGGGGATTTTTCCTATTGTGCAATGCAGTATTTCGGTTTTCTCACTGTTAAATTTTAGTGAGTTCTGGTTGAGCCAGAGTGACATTTCCAGCATACAAGTGTGGAATGTTTCCCGTGAGTTTGCTCGAGCTCCATCAAGCGAGATTATCAGCTGAGTATCATCTGTGTAGTTTGTCACGCTGATGCCATGGCTTTTGATGATCCGCATCAGGGGTCGCATATAAATGTTAAAGAGTATGGGACTAATGGCAGACCCCTGTGGAACCCCGTGCGGGACTTTGATGAACTCTGATTGATAGGGAGGGATAGCTACTGCCTGCCACCTGTCCGTCAAGTAGGAGCGGAACCAGTCGAGCGCGACACCTCCAACTCCGATGTTCCTTAATCTTTCTATCAGGATGCCATGGTTCACCGTGTCGAACGCGGCGGACAGGTCAAGCAGAATCAAAATTGTTGATTCTCCCCTGTCCGCCCTCATTCGCAGGTCATCCATGACTGTCAGCAAGGCTGACTCCGTTCCATGAACTGGTCTGAAGCCAAACTGCTCCTCTTCTAAGATGTTCCAAGGTTGAATAATTACCTTAATGAAAACTATGATGCCCGCTCTACGAGTTAATTGGGATAAGTTAGCTGCCTGTAAGCAGAAGAAGGACGAGAGTGTCTCTGATTTCTTTACTCGTTTTGAGGAAACGTTTCTTGATCACAGTGGTCAGGATATGAGCACAGAGACTCCGAAAGTGTATGGGCTGTTTCTTCCTCAGCCCAGATATTGGCTACTGCTCAGTATTATGAAAATAGGGATAAGGAGGCGAAGGACAAATTGGATAGGAAGACTAAAGAGTTGAAGACAAAGGTTCTTTTGCAACAGGCTTATCCTCCTTGTCCTGTTCAACGCCAGTTACAGCCGACTCCCCAGTTTCAGAAGATGTTTCAGAAACCTGAGCCCTTTGTTCCACGGCCTCCACTGAGTCCTAATCAGTGTGCCTATTGTAAGGAAGATGGTCACTTCAAGAATAATTGCCCGATTTTATTGCAGCGTGCTGGTGGTACGTCTGGGCCGCGAGGCCGAGGTGGCTTTCAGTCAACACCTAGGGGGAGGGGGCGAAGTACAATGTCCCAGGATCAGCGTTCCCTTCCGCCTCAAAATTCCATGAATTATTTTGATCAGCAAAATACTCAGTCTGCCCATTATTATAATGACGATTATTATATGGAGGATGAGAATCAGAGTTTCTCTAGCTAGGACAGCCGTAGACAAAGTGAGGGAGTCATTTCAGTTCCAGTGGACCAAAATGGGCCTTATGTTGATGTTGTTGCGCTTGGTGTGTCAGAGCCATTTCTCTTGGATACTGGTGCAACAAAGAGTTCTATCATTCACTCTAAACTCCCTGGGGCACCTTTGTCTGGCTTAACAAATGTTTCTGTAGGTTTTTCTGGCGTCCCAGTACGTAACCTAGTTTCTTGTCCTTTGCCTATCTCCATTGGTCCTTATGATTTCGAGGCTCCGCTTATTTTAACGACTTATTGTGATGAGAATTTGTTGGGTTTGGATTTGTTGAAAAGACTGTATGCGACCCTGAATTGTTCTCCTTCTGGTGTACATCTTACTTTGGGAAGGACATTGACTTCCCCGAAATATTTGTCTAGAGACCAACTCCCTTCTGAATTCCGTTCCCTGCCTGCTACTCTTTGGGCTACATGCCCCAATGATGTTGGTCTCTTGCAGATTCCACCCTATGTTATCACCCTCAAGTCTAATGTTAGGTTACCTCGCATTCCTCAGTACAGAATTTCGAATGATGGTGAGAGAGCGCTGATGGCTATTATTTATGATTTGGTTGAGAAAGGTGTGGTTGAAGAGACTAGAGGAAATGTGTGCAATAGTCCTGTTTTGCCTGTCCTTAAACGCACTGACTCTTCCCAGCCACCTGTTTATCGTTTTGTGATCGATCTCCGGGAGGTCAACAAGATTGTTGTACCACAGTTTCCTGTTGTCTCAGATATCACTGCTTTACTGACAATGATACCTGCTTTGGCTGCCTGGTTTTCGGTCATCGACCTTAAGAATGCTTTCTTTAGCATTCCCATTGCTGAGGAAAGTAGGGATATTTTTGGTTTTTCTTTGGCAGGCTGAAGTTTCCGGTTCAAGCGTGCACCTCAAGGCTATTGTGAGAGTCCCTCCATTTATAGTCAGGCTTTGAAAACTCAGCTTGATGCTTTTTCTTTGCCTCCAGGTGCTACTCTTATTCAGTATGTAGATGATCTGTTGGTTGCTGCTGATTCTGAGGTTTGTAAACAAGTTACTGTTTCACTGTTGCATCCCTTATCTGACCTTCATCATAAGGTTTCGCCATCTAAATTACAATATTGTCGTCAAGAGGTTACCTACTTAGGTCATCTCTTGTCGAAGGAGGGAAGGCGATTGACCCCAGAAAGAATCCAAGCAATTGCACAAATGTCTGTACCATCTACACAGAGAGAGGTGCATGCCTTTTTGGGCATTACCTCTTATTGTAGACAATGGATTCCGAATTTTTCTTTGTTAGCGAAACCCTTGTTAGCGCTTACCCTTAAAGATACACCCCAAACTCTCCCTTGTACAGAGGAATGCCAGAAAAGTTTTACTGATTTGCGTACTTCCTTGTGTTCTGCTCCTGTGTTGGGCACTCCAGATTACAGCAAACCTTTCACACTTCATGTACACGAGAGAGAAGGTTGTGCGTTGTCAGTTTTGACACAACAATTTGGTGACAAACAACGCCCGTGTGCTTATTTTTCGGCTACGTTAGACCCTGTAGCTAAAGCATTACCTAGTTGTCTGAAAGCTACAGCAGCAGCAGCAGTTTCTATTCGCCAATCTGCTGGATTGGTGCTAGACAATACGCTTATTGTCATGGTGCCACATGCAGTGGATACACTTCTAAACAGGACAAAAACTCAGCATCTTACGAGCGCCCGTTTATCGGGGTATGAGCTGACGCTCTTGGCTAGTCACGTGCACATCAAGCGATGTAATACCCTAAATCCAGCTACATTGTTACCGATCCCAGTAGACAAAGACATTCAAGAGCAACATGATTGTTTTCTCCGTACAGAGGAGGAGACAAAAGGAAGGATTGATTTAAAAGATACGCCGCTCCTGGACCTGGATGGAATCCAATGGGTGGATGGTTGTTGTTTTAGGCTCCCCAATGGTGAAACAACTGCAGCTTATGCTGTTACCACCTTGCATACAATTGTAGAGACAGTACGCATTAGGCAGAATTCAGCCCAAGAAGCTGAATTGATAGCTCTGACTAGAGCTTGTGTATTGGCTAAAGGGAAGAGAGTGAATGTGTTTACAGACAGCCAATACGCGTTTGGGGTGGCCCACAGTTTTGGCCGCCTTTGGAGGGAAAGAGGATTCTTTACCTCACATGGCACTAAAATACAGCATGGTCAGTTACTGAATGACCTTTTGGAATCACTTGCTTTACCCACTCAGATAGCAATTGTGAAGTGTAGTGTGCATAAGAGGATCACTGATGATGTGGGTGAAGGAAATGCTTTTGCGGACCAGATAGCGAAAGGGACAGCGAGAGATGTGATGAGTCGTATGTATGTTGCTGGACCTGCTAGTTGGGTCAGTCAAGGAGGATTGTGTGAGGACACAATAGAAAGTGTGAAAATGATTCAGGAGGAGGCTACAGAGTAAGTGGAGAGATGGTACGGGAATGTTGGATGCGATGGGATGTTGGATAGAATTGTCGGAACACCAACGTTGGCTATTACCAGACGCCTATGTACTTCCAGTAGTGACTATGGCGCATGGTCCAGCCCACAGTAGTGCGAAAGGAATATGCAAGCTTTTGGCTCCAGTATGGCAGAATGCAGGGATCCCTAAATGTACAAACAATCTTGTTAAGCATTGCATTGTCTGTTTGATGCACAACCCAGGAAGAGGAACACCAACTCCAGCAGGCCATTTTGCTCCCCCAACGTATCCTTTTGAGGTACTGCAAATAGACTACATTCATATGCAGAGATGTAATAATTTAAAGTATATCCTTGTGGTGGTGTGTGCCTTTTCTAGATGGATAGAGGCCTACCCCCTAAAGGACAATACTGCCTTGTCTACAGCTAAGGTCCTTCTGAAAGAATACTTCCCGAGGTTTGGTTTACCTCGAATTGTCTGGAGTGACAATGGAAGTGAATTCGTGGGTCAAATCATGCAGAAAGTATGTGCAGGTCTTGGTATTAAGCAGAAATTCCATGCTGGAAACCACCCTCAGTCAGCGGGTTTAGTAGAGTGTTATAATGGCACTCTCAAGCTTAAACTTGCGAAGATACAAGCCAGCACGGGTCTTGCCTGGCCCGATGATTTACCTTTAGCCCTCTTGTCAACCCGAACAACTGTTCATTCTTGTGTGTGACTTAGCCCATATGAGATTGTGTTTGGACGCCCGGCTTATGTCTGGGGTGTCCCTAGGCCTAAAAGTACTCTGACATAGAATACCCGATGTTAATTGACTATTTGCATGACCTCACCACTAAATTGCATGTTCTCCATCAGCAGGTACAAGACGCCTTGCCGCAGGCTTCCTCGGAGCCTGGGCACACCCTCCAACCTGGCGATTGGGTGTGTCTGAAAAACTTTCAAAGGAAGAGGAATTTGGAGCCTCGCTGGCGGGAGCCGAGACAAGTTTTGCTTACAACACGTACAGCTGTGAAAGTAGTGGGCAAAAAGAATTGAGTGCACGTGTGCACTGCAAAAAGATGCCCTTGCCTTTGCCTTTCGATCAGTGGGTTCGCGAGGGTGTAGGTGATTGTGAAGGAGAGAGGGTCCCCCGGTTCGTACCTTCTAGCGATGCACACCTAGAGTGGACTCAATCTGAGAAAGAAGATGATGACGTTTTGCAAGAAGCTATCCCACCACATTTGAGATGGAATACAACTAATCCAGAGACATTTTTCTAGGATCAGACTGTACCGAACAAAACTCGATACCATTTGAGATCTAGCGTAACTAAAGACAATTAGGGAATTTTTCTTTCGTGTGTGTTGTTTTTGTGATGTTGTCCATCTAATTAGGTTGCAGGGTCGTTGTAAGAGTCTTAGTTAGTGACCCGAGTCGTGACAGTAGGTCTGCTGGACTTGCAGTGTCATAGGACGGCTAATAATCATGGCTACGTGAAGAAGGAAGACTGCCACGAGCAACACCTCGAAGATGGATTCTGTTAAGTTAGAAAATAATGATGACAAGAATGTAATGAAAAAGCATTGTACAATTTTTAATAGATGTGGCGTAGTGCTATGTGTTTTAATTTTGCTATGTGCTTTATTAGCTTGTGTGGGTTGGGTTATTCACAGTTTGCAGCTAACATCTGTACCTATATCTACTTCTCAGCCCATACCTTTTCGCACTACTGTTTCTCCACACCAATTTCGTACGCTACCAGAGCATGAGCAAATTAAGAGAATGGAGTATTTTAACAACTCCTTCATTCAATTGTTACACCAGCATCAATTGGTGATCAATACCACCGATTGCTGGGTATGTGGACTTTTACCCCGTAATACAGATAAAGGAATGCCATATTTAGTTCTACCCTTCTCCCTAAAAGGATCTGCTTGGGCTTACACCTATGTTTGCCAATGCCTATGAAAATCAACATCGACATCCTGTTGGTCCGTATAGGGATGGAGTTGACATTAGTCATGACGCACTGATAAAGGGAATAGTGGCTATGTCGAAACATTATCACAAATTTAATGAATTCCCCACTGACGAACGACAAGCATACGTTGACTGGAATGTGACACATTACGTCACTAGTCTTACGGACAGAGCCAAAAGGAAAAGATCCACACCTATATATACTGTACCCCACCAAGGTTGCCTATGTCTCCAGGGAAATGGTCAAAGTTCTAAGGCTCAATTAGGAAAGAGCATCTGTAACATTACATATACCTACACATCCCGATCGTCTCCACCATTGATGGCGTATTAAGGATCATATTTTGTTTGCCATGACAGAGCCTATACATGGCTACCAGTAAGCATGGGCGGAAAATCCGTTCCGCTCGCGGATTTTGCGGATTTTCGGGAAATCCGCAATCCGCGAGATTTGCGGATTTCCCGCAAAATCCGCAAATTCGCACGCAGCGGATTTTTTTGGCGGCGCGCGGCGTTGGTGATACAATTTTTGCGGCGCGCGGCGTTTATCATCGTTTGCCGAGTTGTTTTTTTCGATAGTTTGCGAGTGCTGCGCCATTTTGGATCTTGCTGTGTGATCCCGCGGGAATTGGCGAGCGCGATTACGTCATCGCGGCTTGCCAGCGAGAGTTTGTCAACGCGAGTACGGCGAGATCACGTCTCGCGGTACTTCGCAATTGCGAGATTTGAGATGCGGCGCGCGAAAATATAAATTTGCAATTCTGCACAAGAAATCCACCAGCAAGCAGCATAAACCTTCTAGAAATGATGATTTTTATGTGAATAACTCCTTAGTTTGACATTTGCCTGCACTTTTTTAGCGAGGAGTCCATTTTGGGGAGGGGGGCAGGGGGGTGGGAGGAAGGAAGTGCCCCATAGTCTTCAACTTCCTGTTCCTGTTCAGCAGGCTCCTCCCAGTGCTTTGTCCATCTCCTGGTCACTTTTCATTCGGATGTGGACCTGGAAGGATTACCTTTTGTGGATGCTGCTGGATCTTTGGATTTGAGGCCTTTTTGACTTTCTTTGGATCACTGTTGGATTAGAAATTTTACAAGTAAGTTTGTTTGGGGCATTACAGTTGCTGCAACTAAAATTTTGGGATTTTCGATTTTTGGGCTGTTTTGGGGCCTTTTCCCAGGGGTACTCAGTGGTGGGTGGACTGATTCTTTCTGTGGGTTGTCTTGAACTTAAACATCATGGAGGCCATAGATGAATTGGGATTGTGCTGATTTTTCTGTGTTTTTCGATTTTTTTTTTTTGTAAAATTTTGTGTTTTTCGATTTTTGACCTGTTGTTGGGGCCTTGACCAGGGGTATTTGAGTCTAGCATGGGCCTAGTCTTTCTGTGGGCTGTCTTGAATTTAAACATCATGGAGGCCATGGATGGAATGGGATTGTGCTGATTTTGCAGTGTTTTTCGATTTTTGGGGGTGTTCATGGGGAGGGACATGCCATGTGGCTGGTGGCCATTTTGAGTGCAGCTACAGGCACTTGCCATGTGCTGGCAGGCAAGTGGCCATTTTGAATGCAGGCTTTGTTGTTAGGCCTCCAACCATTTTGCCTACTTTTCAACCTTTATTTATGCCAGGGGTAGTGAGTCTTGCATGGGCCTAGTATTTCTGTGGGTTGTCTTGAATTTAAACATCATGGAGGCCATAGATGAATTGGGATTGTGCTGATTTTTCTGTGTTTTTCGATTTTTTTTTTTTGTAAAATTTTGTGTTTTTCGATTTTTGACCTGTTGTTGGGGCCTTGACCAGGGGTAGTGAGTGGTGCATGGGGCCTAGTCTTTCTGTGGGCTGTCTTGAATTTAAACATCATGGATGGAATGGGATTGTGCTGATTTTGCAGTGTTTTTCGATTTTTGGGGGTGTTCATGGGGAGGGACATGCCATGTGGCTGGTGGCCATTTTGAGTGCAGCTACAGGCACTGGCCATGTGCTGGCAGGCAAGTGGCCATTTTGAATGCAGGCTTTGTTGTTAGGCCTCCAACCATTTTGCCTACTTTTCAACCTTTATTTATGCCAGGGGTAGTGAGTCTTGCATGGGCCTAGTATTTCTGTGGGTTGTCTTGAATTTAAACATCATGGAGGCCATAGATGAATTGGGATTGTGCTGATTTTTCTGTGTTTTTCGATTTTTTTTTGTGTAAAATTTTGTGTTTTTCGATTTTTGACCTGTTGTTGGGGCCTTGACCAGGGGTAGTGAGTGGTGCATGGGGCCTAGTCTTTCTGTGGGCTGTCTTGAATTTAAACATCATGGATGGAATGGGATTGTGCTGATTTTGCAGTGTTTTTCGATTTTTGGGGGTGTTCATGGGGAGGGACATGCCATGTGGCTGGTGGCCATTTTGAGTGCAGCTACAGGCACTGGCCATGTGCTGGCAGGCAAGTGGCCATTTTGAATGCAGGCTTTGTTGTTAGGCCTCCAACCATTTTGCCTACTTTTCAACCTTTATTTATGCCAGGGGTAGTGAGTCTTGCATGGGCCTAGTATTTCTGTGGGTTGTCTTGAATTTAAACATCATGGAGGCCATAGATGAATTGGGATTGTGCTGATTTTTCTGTGTTTTTCGATTTTTTTTTTTTGTACAATTTTGTGTTTTTCGATTTTTGACCTGTTGTTGGGGCCTTGACCAGGGGTAGTGAGTGGTGCATGGGGCCTAGTCTTTCTGTGGGCTGTCTTGAATTTAAACATCATGGATGGAATGGGATTGTGCTGATTTTGCAGTGTTTTTCGATTTTTGGGGGTGTTCATGGGGAGGGACATGCCATGTGGCTGGTGGCCATTTTGAGTGCAGCTACAGGCACTGGCCATGTGCTGGCAGGCAAGTGGCCATTTTGAATGCAGGCTTTGTTGTTAGGCCTCCAACCATTTTGCCTACTTTTCAACCTTTATTTATGCCAGGGGTAGTGAGTCTTGCATGGGCCTAGTATTTCTGTGGGTTGTCTTGAATTTAAACATCATGGAGGCCATAGATGAATTGGGATTGTGCTGATTTTTCTGTGTTTTTCGATTTTTTTTTTTGTAAAATTTTGTGTTTTTCGATTTTTGACCTGTTGTTGGGGCCTTGACCAGGGGTAGTGAGTGGTGCATGGGGCCTAGTCTTTCTGTGGGCTGTCTTGAATTTAAACATCATGGATGGAATGGGATTGTGCTGATTTTGCAGTGTTTTTCGATTTTTGGGGGTGTTCATGGGGAGGGACATGCCATGTGGCTGGTGGCCATTTTGAGTGCAGCTACAGGCACTGGCCATGTGCTGGCAGGCAAGTGGCCATTTTGAATGCAGGCTTTGTTGTTAGGCCTCCAACCATTTTGCCTACTTTTCAACCTTTATTTATGCCAGGGGTAGTGAGTCTTGCATGGGCCTAGTATTTCTGTGGGTTGTCTTGAATTTAAACATCATGGAGGCCATAGATGAATTGGGATTGTGCTGATTTTTCTGTGTTTTTCGATTTTTTTTTTTTGTACAATTTTGTGTTTTTCGATTTTTGACCTGTTGTTGGGGCCTTTTCACCAGGGGTATTTGAGTCTAGCATGGGCCTAGTCTTTCTGTGGGCTGTCTTGAATTTAAACATCATGGAGGCCATGGATGGAATAGGATTGTGCTGATTTTGCAGTGTTTTTCGATTTTTGGGGGTGTTCATGGGGAGGGACATGCCATGTGGCTGGTGGCCATTTTGAGTGCAGCTACAGGCACTGGCCATGTGCTTGGCAGGCAAGTGGCCATTTTGAATGCAGGCTTTGTTGTTAGGCCTCCAACCATTTTGCCTACTTTTCAACCTTTATTTATGCCCAGGGGTAGTGAGTCTTGCATGGGCCTAGTCTTTCTGTGGGTTGTCTTGAATTTAAACATTATGGAGGGCATGGATGGATTGGGATTGTGCTGATTTTGCAGTGTTTTTCGATTTTTTTGTGCTCTATAACTGAACTGATGTTCCTCTGTCTTCCATTTTTTTTAGGTGCACAAGACTCAAGAGAACCACCAGTGCCAGGAAGAAGTCCTGCAGCGGTGTGTGTGTGCAGCATAACGTCACGCGACGTCACGTCTGGCCTCAGACAACTCTACAATTCGTGCAACTGCGGCCTGCTGTCTGACCTGCTCTGAAGAAGATGGCCCCAAAGAAAGTTCTCCGTAGCTCCTCTAGCAAGAAAGTTGCTAGTAAGGAGCAGAAGAAGCAAGTTACCAAGGAGGCTGGTGTGTCACCCGCCACTTTTTTTGGGAGCAAAAAAAAAAGTACGCCTGCAGCAGCAGGATCTGCTGGGGACCAACCTGAGAGCAGCACCCCTGCTCCATTGGGTTCAGTGCCTCCACCACCACGCCAACTTAAGTCAAAGCCCTTGAGTGCTTCAGAGGCAGTCAGTGTACTTCTCCAATCACCATCGACCAGTGATGTTGGCTCATCGCAAGAAAGTAGCAGCAATGTCCCTGAATCAACACAGGTTGTTGTAACTCATCTGACAAGTGTTGAACAACCACAGCCGCAACAACAACACCATGTGCAAGTACACGCCCAAGTACATGTGGAAGGAGAGGCAGCAAAAGGAGATGCGCAAGCAAAGGTGCATGGACGTTCACAAGTGCCCACAATAGTTGTTCCTCCCGAAGTAGGGGCACATTTGGAAATCGACAATGAAGCTGAGGTATCATTGGAAGCCACTCCTCCTGATGATCATTCATTGTCTTCCACATCCCTAGCAAGGAAAAGATCAAGGGGGGTGTCTACATCTTCTTCAAGCCCACCTCGTTCTGGTGCAAGTGATCTGTCTTGGGAACCACGACAACTGCGGTCTGACAGTGAGGCAGAGGCACACCATGATCTGCCACCGGTACCTAAGCGTAAAAGGAAGGTCGTCCAAAAACTCAAACCTATGGAGTGTGATGAGGCTCAACAAGAAGTGACAGATACTGCTGGTGATGAAGCCTCTCACGATGACGACGAGCCAGTCATCACAAAGGTCACTGCAGCCCCACCGGGCATGCAGCAAAGAGACATTTTGACCCTATCCCGAGAAGCTGCTGAGCGTGATGATGATGTCGGCGAGGAGGCAATGGAAATGGAATCATTAGATTTGGAGTTAAGTAGTACACCAAAACCTACCGCTTCCATATTTCTTCCTCGCAAGAAGGTACCCACCTCGTCCTCGACCTCAATTCGTGGTGGTGAAAGTGCAAAACGTACTGAAGTTCGGCAATCCACATCCTCCACTTCATCTGTCATTAGCAGCAGGACCACCACCACCAGTATCGACGCCTCCTCCGGCGGCGGCCCCCGAAGACATTTCAAGTCTCCAGTTTGGGACTTCTTTAGTGTTTGCCCAAAAAAGGAAAACGTAGCCATTTGTAGCCTTTGTAAGCTTCGATATAGTCGTGGTAAGCTTGGTTCTAACTATGGTACCGGAGGCCAGAGAGGTCATCTTGAGAGAAGGCACCCTGTCCAATGGTTTCCGCACCTAGAGGCGGTCAAGAAAGCCGGAATTGCACGTAATGAAAACGTTGATTTGTCATCTGCTGATGACGAGGAGGTAGAAGAAGACGATCCAAACACTTCACTTACACCCAGTTCCCATGTCAGCAGCACACCCCATGGGAGCCACACTAAGAGTGTGGGAGAGAGTGAGACATCAATGCGGAAAAGTTCATCAGCGAGCGTAACTGGGTCGAAGAGATCATCATCCCGTAAATCATTGGTCCAGGGCAACATTAAAAAGATGTTGTTTACAGAAGCGCAATATGAACGCAACCACCCAATGACCCGTCTGTATAACACTAAGCTGGCTAAAATGCTAGCTCTGGACCTTCTCCCTTTTTCTTTTGTCGAAGGGGTTGGTTTTCTAGAATTAGTGACAGCGCTCTGCCCTAAATGGAAGGTTCCTAGCCGGTTCTATTTTGCCCGAGTTGCGGTTCCAGCACTACATGAAGATGTTCTGAAGGCGATTGGGGCAGCTTTGCAGAAGAGTGCTGTTCACACTATACATCTGACAACAGACATGTGGACCAGTGGCGCAGGCGCTGATTACATGTGCATCACTGCACACTGGGTCTCTTTTTCAGGGGCTAAAGCAAAGCTAAACTCAGGTGTTGACACTAACATTGTTTTTAAAGGTGCTCGGAAACATGCAACACTAGCCATGTTTGGTTTGGAGAAACGTCACACAGCAGAAAACATTTTGGATGTCTTTAACACAAAGGTCCTTAACTGTCTGTCCCCACTAAAACGCAAGGTTGGTTATGTTTCCACGGACAATGGCTCCAATATAGTTAAGGCCATGAGGGACGGTTACTATTTCAGAGTGCCGTGTTTGGCGCACTGTATAAACCTGGTTGTCCAAAAATTCTTGGGTAATAAACTCAGTGCAGCGTCCAGTGTATTGGAGAACTGCCGAAAAATTTGCAAGCATTTCAGGCATTCTTTTAAGGCCCGCAAGCAGCTGAGGAGCATGCTATATCAATGTCAAATGCCAGTGAAAGCACTCATCCAGGAGGTGGTAACACGTTGGAACTCAACCTTCTACATGCTTGAGCGTCTGTATGAGCAGTATACGCAACTCGATCAATATTTCTTGAAAGAGGGTATAGAGGAGCTGAGGATGGGTGGGCCGCAATGGAACATAGTTGAAAGCCTAACACGCATGCTTCGTCCTTTTGAGGTCTTCACGCGTGCAGTCAGCAAGGAGGACTCTAATTTGGGAAAAGCTATCCCATTGTTGTACATGCTGGAGGACCAACTGAAGGAGGTGTGTTCTGTGTTTCGAAAAGATGACAAAAAGAAAGACTCTTCTTTGCTTCTGGCTGAGCAATTATTAGAGCTCCTACAAGGTGATGAACGTCTTCAAAAGATCCACTCAGAACAGCATTACATTTGTGCTACTATTCTGGATCCACGCTACAAAAAGGCGCTGGCAGGCAGAGCATTCTTTCCTTTTGCTGATGAAGATGTTACAAAGTACAAACGTTGGCTAGCCTTGTCAGCCAAGAAGTTTGAAACAGAACGGCTGGAAATTGAAGGAAATGGCAGTACATCAGCAGGCCATCCCCAGTCAAAACAATCCACTTCTGCACCTGTGGCTGTGGCACAAGTGACCTCTCAGCCGTTAAAGACACCGGCAACCGCATCATCTGCACGAAAGACAGCAGAAACATTGGAGGCTGAAGAGGATTGGCTAGCTCTGCGTGGGTTTGGTTCTCAAAAGGCCAGAGGCACAGCAAGAGCTACGCAAAGTGGAGGAACCTTGGAGGAGGACCTTGAGTCGATGGTGAAGGACTATCTGAATGACTCCACAGAGGTCTATGTTAATTCTGACCCATTGGCGTATTGGCATGGGAAAAAAGAATTGTGGCCACAGCTCACCAACCTGGCTTTAAACTACTTGTCTTGCCCACTCGCAAGTGTGTCTTCTGAACGGGTTTTCAGTGCGGCTGGTGGGATTGTAACTCCCAAACGGAGCCGCCTCTCGCCCAAAAATGTGGAGAGGTTAACAATGATCAAGATGAATCAGCACCTCATACCACCAGATATAAGAGTACGAGAGAGCGTGCCGGATGAAGAGGAGGTGGCCAGCACCATAGATGAGGGAATTTCTACTCTGTCAGGTGGCACTGACCTCACCCGGGCTGAATTCGCAGAGTATGATGACGAAGCCTTATTCTTATTCCTGGACCGTGATTCCGACTTCGAGCCCTGAAAATGAGACAACGAATCAATAACTTTCTTTTTCATCCTTATTCACTTTTATTCCTGTGTGTCTGTCTTTCTTTGTTGTGCACAGTTAATATAATTCAAACTTTAATCAGATTATCACAAAGACAAGCCCATCAGCAGAACTGTCTTCACTTGTTTGCTAATTTATTTGAAGGTGCCGCAGTCTGCATTCCTCAGGTTCACAAGTTCAGAAGAACATGCTCCTCTATCCTCCTCCTCCAGACTCCTATTTCCATCAAAGCAGAGGGCTGGTTTACGCCCAATGAAGAAAGACTCAGCACTTGTGGGGGTGTTGTTCTACCTCTTTGCAGGTGAGTTGACGGGTCTGGGGCCATTGCTGGGAAGCACTAAAAGTGGTTTGTGCCAAATCCGAGGCGGAAATTTTTTTGTGTTTTTGATGACTTGCTTGCCTTTGAGGTGCTCTTAGGGGGGGTTCCGTCTGTTTGTGGGTGAGTTTCATGGTCTGAGAGCATTGCTGGGACACTCTAATCTTGATTGCATTTGCTTTTCAGGAAATCCGTCGTGCCAACCCCGACTTATGGCCTAGCTACGCAGCGCGTTTGGACCGAAGGCCCAGAAATATTGCAAGTATGAGATTTTGCTTTTGGCCTGTTTGGGGGTGTTATGCTTCTTGGCGGGTGGGTTGCCGGGTCTTGGGGCATTCCTGGGAAGGTCTAATACCGGGTAGAAGTGGTTGGGACAAAATCCAGGCCGATTTTTTTTGGGCTATTTCAGACATTTTGCTCTATGTAGCGTTTTCGGGGGCCTGTTTGGGGGGCTTCCTGGTGTTTGCGGGTGAGTTTCGTGGTCTGGGAGCACTGCTGGGACACTCTAATCTTGATTGCATTTGCTTTTCAGGAAATCCGTCGTGCCAACCCCGACTTATGGCCTAGCTACGCAGCGCGTTTGGACCGAAGGCCCAGAAATATTGCAAGTATGAGATTTTGCTTTTGGCCTGTTTGGGGGTGTTATGCTTCTTGGCGGGTGGGTTGCCGGGTCTTGGGGCATTCCTGGGAAGGTCTAATACCGGGTAGAAGTGGTTGGGACAAAATCCAGGCCGATTTTTTTTTTGGGCTATTTCTGACATTTTGCTCTATGTAGCGTTTTCGGGGGCCTGTTTGGGGGGCTTGCTGGTGTTTGCGGGTGAGTTTCGTGGTCTGGGAGCACTGCTGGGACACTCTAATCTTGATTGCATTTGCTTTTCAGGAAATCCGTCGTGCCAACCCCGACTTATGGCCTAGCTACGCAGCGCGTTTGGACCGAAGGCCCAGAAATATTGCAAGTATGAGATTTTGCTTTTGGCCTGTTTGGAGGTGTTATGCTTCTTGGCGGGTGGGTTGCCGGGTCTTGGGGCATTCCTGGGAAGGTCTAATACCGGGTAGAAGTGGTTGGGACAAAATCCAGGCCGATTTTTTTTTGGGCTATTTCTGACATTTTGCTCTATGTAGCGTTTTCGGGGGCCTGTTTGGGGGGCTTCCTGGTGTTTGCGGGTGAGTTTCGTGGTGTGGGAGCACTGCTGGCTATATATACTTTACTTTGCAAGAGGTTTGAAGCAAATCCATGGTGGCTGAGGGGACTTAGGGCCTAGCTGCAGAGCGCGCGCGGAGTGATTTGGGAAATTTGTGAAAAAGTGACTAAGTCCCCATTTTTGTACTTTTGCTCTTTGGCTGTTTGGGGGTCTTCTACTCGTTTTCTCCTGGGTTGACGGCTCTGGGGCCATTGCTGGGAAGCTCTAATACCGGATAAAAGTGTTTTGGACCAAATCCCAGGCGGAATTTTTTTTGTGTTTTTGATGACTTGCTTGCCTTTGAGGTGCTCTTAGGGGGGGTTCCGTCTGTTTGCGGGTGAGTTTCGTGGTCTGGGAGCACTGCTGGGACACTCTAATCTTGATTGCATTTGCTTTTCAGGAAATCCGTCGTGCCAACCCCGACTTATGGCCTAGCTACGCAGCGCGTTTGGACCGAAGGCCCAGAAATATTGCAAGTATGAGATTTTGCTTTTGGCCTGTTTGGGGGTGTTATGCTTCTTGGCGGGTGGGTTGCCGGGTCTTGGGGCATTCCTGGGAAGGTCTAATACCGGGTAGAAGTGGTTGGGACAAAATCCAGGCCGATTTTTTTTTTGGGCTATTTCTGACATTTTGCTCTATGTAGCGTTTTTGGGGGCCTGTTTGGGGGGCTTCCTGGTGTTTGTGGGTGAGTTTCGTGGTCTGGGAGCACTGCTGGGACACTCTAATCTTGATTGCATTTGCTTTTCAGGAAATCCGTCGTGCCAACCCCGACTTATGGCCTAGCTACGCAGCGCGTTTGGACAGAAGGCCCAGAAATATTGCAAGTATGAGATTTTGCTTTTGGCCTGTTTGGGGGTGTTATGCTTCTTGGCGGGTGGGTTGCCGGGTCTTGGGGCATTCCTGGGAAGGTCTAATACCGGGTAGAAGTGGTTGGGACAAAATCCGCGCGGAAAAGCCTTTAGTTTTGGCACTTTTTGTAACTTAGGGTTCGTTAGGGTTAGCCCTAGCAGCAGGATTGCATGTGTATCGGGGTGTTCTAGATTTTTCAAACTGAGTTCTGGGGTCTTAGAGCACTCGTGAGAATGTGTAATTTTGGTTGCAAGTCATTTGAAGAAAATCCATGGTGGGAAAGGGGGGATTTGGCACAGTTAAAGAAAGCCTTTGCCACTATTCTTAACTTAGGGTTCGTTAGGGTTAGCAGTATTTCTATTGCATGTGTTTGAGTGGGGGGGATTTCGAGTCTTGGAGCGATGCTGGCTATGGCTACTTTTGCTTGGTTGCTTGCAAGTGGTTTGAATACAATCCACGGGGGGTAATGGGTAATTAGGGTACTTCGGCCTACTTTTACTTTCAAAGTAAGTTTTGTCTCCAGTTTTCTGCTAGGCCTCGTTTTTTGGGTGGGAGCACTGCTAGGAAGATCTATTTTTGTTCTAAAACACAGTTTACAGTACACCTAGCTTGAGGGGCAAGATCCGCTACATTAATTTGCCCATACTTACTTATCCTTCAAAAGGTGACTCAGAGTACGCACTTTCAAAAACATTGTACTGTCTGTCTACTAGGAAAAACAAATTGTGACTTTTTGCACTCCACAGCCTACATACCTTATATTTATTTATCAGTGGTGTTGTAATATTATATCACTTCCTGTTTTTCGTTGAATAATTACAGGCCGGGTTTCAGTCTCTGCAATGGGGAAAAAAGGATGGAGTCAGGCTTCACAGTAGCGAGCCACAATTCAGCATCAGGCAGGCAGTGGACAGGGTGTCTTCTGGTGACCAACATCGGTGGACGAAGCGTCGGCTGCAATGGAGGAGTGCCGCTAATAGGAGGATTTTTTTTCTGCGGGCAACTTACTTACCACTTCCAACAGGACCACTACAACCACATAGATACAGTATCCCTTGCCTTTTTCTCTGACTGTGACTGCATTTCTTTGCTCTCTCTCGGCTTCTACATTGATCCCTTAACACATCACTTAGTCCACTCCACTATCTGCACCACACATAGTCATTTGTAAGTGCTCCTACGTAATTCGCAAGTCGCAGCACGCCCCAGGCCGTAGAGGACTGGGATGGCCCCAATGATGAAGCATGTCACCAAGGGGCAACCCTGGTGAGTGAGGGGACACCTAGAAAAAAAGCAATTTCTCCTTTTCTATCTACTATACCTTCTGTCAGGTTACGCAGCCCCTAAGCGCCTACCGTACTATGAAACTACATTTCCCATGAGTAGGCGGGAGACTTGCAGACTATTTAGTGAGACTATATGAGAGTACCCTTGTATGTTAGGACATCACTTCACTGATGCCTGTCTTGTCTTCTCTTACAGGTATCCTTTCCCTGCTGACCCTACCTTTACCCATCCCACATTTTTTATTTTAGTTTGTTATTTTTCTCCCTCGCCTAATGCCTCGAACACCCTGTGTTTACACTTCTGGGTGTTGGTGACATTTGGAGGTGGAACCATATTTGCATCGACTGGATCACGGGGAGTAAACGTGACACCTTCCAGACCAACCCCATTGAGTGTTGTTGTGAATGGATTTATAGTGACCAGCAAGGCTCTCGGGTATCTGGCTACAGAGACCTTATGTTGAATATAGTTATCAATAATTCCACACAGGCCCTGTACTGTCGCATTCTTTCTTTCCACAGTTGTCGATGATATATTCTTACTCTGCTTGACAAAGAACCATTGCTAATGTGAAAGAACTTCAACCGAATTAGTAGTTATACTTTACCATTTGTTAGGCTACAATGTGGCACTGCTCTACTGTACTTCTGTCACCTGCTATATTCTCAGTTGTACCGTTGAATTGCTCAGGAGGACAAACCAGATTTCATTTTCTTTTTTTTCATAGGCATGCAACTGCCACTGTGTCACACCACTACTACCACCGCTATGAGGAAATTTTATCCGACCAAGATTGCCAACGTTATTCGGTGTTTCCCGTGGAGCCAGCCCTGGGCCTAGCCCTACTTTCAAACACAAATTACAGGTAACATAAGCGTTTGGTGGTTTGGGGGTATAATGGAGTATTAGTACGAGAGACGAGAGCCTGAAGGTAGTACTACTAAAGTCCTAGGACTCTTGGATTCACTTCACTTAGTCTGTGAGAGGCACTTAGTGTTGAAAACATTTGGGCATTTACACTTAAAGGAAGAAAATGGAACTAAACTTTCAGGAAAACAGTCAACGTTAAACCCCCACCCACCAGGCAAGCAGTAAAAAACAGGTATGCTCAGATAAAGTTTGAAAAAGTATATTTATATCCCTAACAAAATAATCTCCCGCAAGACCCTCCCTAACCCCAACGATTGTCCTTCAAAAGTCCCCAAAAACCCAACTCCCAATTCCCACCCCCCAAAAGTCTCTAAAAAAGGGGCAAGGGACACTATGGGTGGATGCTGTTAACTTTTTGGGCCAGGGCATCATGCTCCTCGCGGAGCAAGGCGAGCTCCTGCTGAAGGCGGGACACCATCAGGGTAGTGCGGCGCAGGCGTGCCTTCACTGCCTTGCAGGTGCAAGGCCTGTGAGAAGCAGCTGTTGGCCTTGCTGCTCGGCGGTGGCGTTTGCCTTTGGCAGCCCGGCTCAGTCTCGGTGGACCACTGTGCTGGGTCACGGTGGCAGCCGGTGAGGCCACGGAGGACGACGTTGTCGTTGTTGTCGACCGCACACTTTCCTCGTCCTCCAGGGCCACCAGCCGCCGATATTCCGCAACAGTGGCCTCGATTCTCCGTTGCCGGGCCGCTCTAGCCAGCTCCTTCCTCCTTGTTCGTTTGGAAGGAGAACCTATATGAAGAAAGAAAGACATAGTCTGTAACCAATGCTCTTTAAGATTAACTCAATCATTCAGCAGAAATGTGTGCTGCAGTACAACTAGCAACTTGCAAGCGCATTACATAACTATTGAGGCCAGTATCTATCTAACCTCACACTTCTTCATCCTTGCTCTAACATTAGTGGGAGTTTAAGGAACAAATTCTATGAGCACTGTGGACTTCCATTGGAGTCGACTATGAAAGTACACCAGTCTTATTCTTCTTCTTGTCTCTTGTTTTGGAAAATTGGTACGTTATTTTCTGCAAGCCGGCATAATGCCAGCGCGGTAAACTTGCACCCGAGAAAAAGAGACGCACGCCATGAGGAGTGACCTAGACTTGCGTTGCCGTTGCGTTACTGTACCCGTCCAGTACATGCAGGTGGTGAATCTCTTACTTTTCTATTACGGGTGGCACTGAGAATACTCTGTTACAACTCAAGGGCTACTGCTTAATTAATTTAACTTTCACCCTACAGTGGAAATGAGTACTAGAAATGGAAAATTGAAGAAGATAAATAATCTGATTATCTATCACTTCACATGGGATGTTTTTGCTTATATATGGGATGACTTTAGGTGCTTTGCTTTTTATTGAGTGACAGGCAGTGATACATCCACACATGAATGACTGAGTACTACTAAACTTATTAAGAGAGGTAGGGAGTGGCCACCATAATAACCGGATCTATGCAGTGCTTGCAATACAAACTACTGCTACTACTTATGGTAGTATTTGGACAAAATTAAAAGTTCTTTTCCTTGCCTTTCCTACACTGGAACGGACGTGCGGGTGCAGTGTTACATGCTCTTCAAAGTTACACTTAGTTCATCCACTGACCATCTACTCTCTCTAGATCATGGGTACTCACAAACTTTCTCTCAGGGGCTACATTTACAGTGTAGTTTGTGGCCGAGGGCCGCACTGGTGGGGGCGGAGTCAGAGGGGGCGGGGCTAAAGCAAAACGATAACTTGTGACCATGAGGTTGCACACAGGTCCCTGCAGCAGATGCCCTCATCCACTGAGCCACCAGACCCAGCATTTACATACATCTCTCTCCCTCCTGCTGTCCCTCCTGCCCTCCCTCCATCTCTCTCTCCCTCCTGCCCTCCCTCTCCCTCTGTCATCTCACTGTGTGTGTGTCTATCTGTGTCAGCCTTCAGCCCGGGTTGAGACCGCTTCCTCAACGCGCACACACAGACAACAACACCAAAGTACTTAACAGGTCTTTAAAAGACCATTAACATATTATTGAGGCTTTGTTTGTTTTAGCGCCCCTGCTTCTCCACCCTGACAATCACTGCTTGCCCGGCCCCACAGAGCAGAGGCTTTGTTCTATTTCACCTCTTTGTGGCCTTGCATCTCCACTCTGCTCTGTGGGGGCCGGGGGAGCAGTGATTGTCAGAGTGGAGATGCAGGGGCGCTAACAGGTGAAATACAAAAAAGCCTCTGCTCTGTGGGGGCCGGGGGAGCAGTGATTGTCTGCAAGGTCTGCGCACCGCCAAGGAAGGCTTGCCGGGCCACCACCGGCCCGCGGGCCGTACTATGAGTACCCCTGCTCTAGATACACATATGCTATCTAAGAGTCAGATAGTAGCATGATCCAGGTATATGGACACATACAGTTTCTGTGTCACCCACCCAGGCTGTTGTCCTTCCACCCATCATTGCTTCATCATTCACCCAGCCATGCATCTCATATTCTTGCCTTCCCAGCTAGTCTTCAATCTCAATAAGTAAGGAATATATAAGAGCTTACCTCTGGCCGCCACCACCGTCTCAACTCTCACAGCCGCCGCCGCCGCCTCCTCCCCTGATGATGAATTGCCCTCCGCCTCCGTGTCGAGCACCACCACCACACTGGCCCCGCCACCAGATGTTCCACCTACAAAGTACATTTAAGAATCTTAGAATAAAGCACTCACTAGTCACTAGTATTTGGTCTAGGAATGAAGACATGTGAAAACAATGTAATTTGTGACTGTCTACGTTAAAGTTAAAAAAAATGTCCCTTTTTCCAGGGAAGGTTGTCTTGCTGCACTTTTTGGCACAACTGATGAAGGCTGATTTTTTAACACGCACCATTTTTCTCCACACAGACAGAAGATGGACTTCTAACAACAAGATCAAGTTGAAACCAGGTGAGAGCTCGGCTCGACCACAAGAAATGTCTTCAATTAATCGTCAGCACTAACCACTTTTCCATTATCAGTTAAACGTTTAGTTTTATTATGACTTCATTTTAATAAATGTGTTTACTTTTAATAAAGCTTTTAAATTTAAATACAATCTGTGTTTTTTGGTCCTCCAGACTAGAGTGACTGAACGAAAGGTTTTGCAATTTTTGCAAGCATGAGTCCAGATAGAACACTTCAAAAGACATTATGGACAATCCCAGAGGACTGCACTAAGTTGATAGAGCTATTGCTGACTAGAATCATGGGAGTTTCGCCAACCGTGCAATCTTAGTTAGCTACACAGACAGACTAATAAGAATAATCTAGTAATACCACAGGGAGTCATAGTAGAGGCAGGATAAGAATTTAGATACAGTCTACAAGAAGAGCAAAGACAATTTTGAAAAAATTCAAATGAGGAACGCTAGGAAAAATAGGTACTAGTCTAAAATGAAAACTTACTGGGGCCAGCAGAGGAGCCCTCGCCTGCCCGATCCTGGCCCTGTTGATGAACAGCATCCGCCGCCTGCTGCTCCTGTGTCCTCCTCTCGCCCCTGGGGGGAGCTGACGTACAACATGAAAGAAAGAACAGAAAACATGGATGATTGTTGCTTGTCAATGTCAACCAAATCAAACATTTCAAAAGAACAATAACAAAATATTTCCGCGAAATTATATTGATTATGGTTACTTTTTATTTATTTGCGGACCTGTGACTTCGAAAGTCACGTAACTCACTAAACAAAGTACTGAAACGTTCACCTAGGACTGGCAGGCAGCAGTCCGCAGGCAAGACGCAAAGTGACAGACAAACTCCATTGTGATTTCAGTCAGATCAGTGACAACACTAACAGTTGCCTGCTACATTACCAGTCATTTAAATAGTCAAACTATCAATCCACCGCCACTATTTTTCTTATTGTCAGGGTTACAAAGGAAGGGGCAGATTTAAGCCCTTGCGGCTCTTTTGCGCCGTTCTTGCGTGACTTTTGTGACGCAGCAGCTAAACAAAAAAGGGCGCCATGGTGCGGCGTATAATATTATAACAACGTGACGCATTTGGGAGATGCATCCCGTTATAAAGCCCTGCGCCATCAGGGGGCGTTCCGGCGCAAGGGAGGGCATTCCTGCGCTGGAACACATCCTAATAGTGGCTGAGGGAAATCTACAAAATATCAATCAGTCACCTTTAGGACAATGATGCGTCACACAAACCCTGCACCTGCTTGAAGCAGACGTACGGCTTGACCCAGCATTGGGGAGATAGGGTACCCCAGAGCATTGATGGAGCTGCGCCATCGTTGCGACGCAACTCCAGCAGTAAAGCTTCGGTGACGTTTTGGGCCCATGGGGAGCCGCATTGCAAATACGGCGCACCATGTTTGGTGGTGGTAGCGGGCCGCACAATTAATGGCGCATCCCTGCTACTTTGCAGGGATGCGACGGTAATTGCAATTCTGCCCCTTAGGGGCATACTTACTTACGCGTTCTGGCGCATCTCCAGAGATGCGCCAGATCAAATGCGTCACGCAAAACTACCCTTGCGACACGGCAGATGTGCCTCATTTACAATGCGGCGCGCCCTGGCGCAAGGGTAGGCACTTGCGTGACGCATCTCGTCACGTAAGAGCGGCGCATCGCTGGAGTCACGTCGCCAACGCAATGCAACTCCAGTAATGCTCAGGGCCACCCAATACTTTACATGCTGTGTCAGTCCTTTCGCCTGCTTCGAGCAGACATAAGGAATTGAATTGACGTAGCAGCGTCGCAGAAGTGCCTGCGTTAAATCTTGTAGATTTCACGCAGGCAATTTTGCGAGGCGCACAGCCGCTGGACCGCCCACCCTGCGTACTAGGAACGCACCCATTGTGGTGCAGGCCCATGGCTTTATAACGTGACGCATCTCCCTAGATGCGTCATGCTGTAAATGACTTGCAGGGATGCGGCACGTTTACGCCGCTGTTGCGTCACGCAAGGCAACGTAAACGTGGCGCAAGGGGCTTGTAAATGTAATCTGCCCCCTAGTGTCTAGCATTACGCAGTTCTGTTAAGTACACTCATACATAATAGTTACTCAGGCCAATGAGACCACGAAATAGAAAACAAATAAGCATAGTAGCAACCCCACTGAGAAGGAGAGCAGTGCACCTGAAATGCACAGAAGATTTTGAAATATAATTTAACTACAATGTAATCGTCATCAGCGGCATTATTGGCTTGCTCCATGTAAAAAACAAATATTTGCAATACAACAACACAGAGCAGGAGAAAACATCATAGTAGTGAGTGATTAAATGCCAATGGCTACTACTACTCACCAAGCCCGGGGATCTCCAAGCCGAGCTGGTCCAGCAGGTCGCGCTCGCGGTCCAGGAGGTCCGTCCAGCGATGGGTGACCTGGCTGTAGGTGCGCTGGACCCCGTAGAGGTGGGATATGGCCCAGCACACCTTCTCCCACCGCTTCCGGCGCTCCCGCATGTTATAGCCGCCGGCCGCGATCCTGCCGCCTCCCGCGATGGTCCTGGGCAGGCGGCGCTGGACGAAGTAGACCAGCGCGCCCACTTCCTCCGGGCTGAATATCTCCCGGCGCGTCACCTGCTCCCCCCTCGATCTCACGCCTGCTGTCCTGCCACTGGGTCCAGCACTACTCCCCGCCGCCGCTGCGGCCCTCAAGTGCCTGGGCAGCTTCACGGCGCCTGGCTTGACCATGGTCTGGGCAGGTAAGGTAGGAAGAAGTAGAAAATTAAGAAAGAATAGGATAGGGAAGAAGAAAAGAAAAGAGTTTACAAAAGTAGTTTAAAAGTAAAGAAAAATAGCAGAAAAGACAAAAATATACAGCTAGGAAAAGAGAGGGATAGATAAGAAGCAAAATCGTAAAAAAAAAACTGAAAACAAGCAAAGGATGGGAAAGATATCAAGAGGATTAAACACCATGCCCAGACACAGGAAATGAATGAAAAACAAGATGGCCGGCGCCCGTTTCCGAGCGCGAAAGTCAGTTCGCGCGAGATTTTCCTCGCGATCTCGTGCGAACCTCTAGATTTCCCGCGCGATCTCGTGCGAACCTCTACTCGCAATGCGCTTACTGCGCGAGATTATACATAGCGGGCGGAAACGGAAATACGTCACGCAAACAAAATGGCCGCGCCCGTACTCGACCTTGGGGTAAATTCGCGTGTTGCGCTGCAAGCGGCTCGCGAATACTGCAAAAAAACTCGCGAAACAACAAGCCGCAAAAAAATAAAATGCTCATTCGCACGAATTGGCGGCTTCCGCGGTCGGTTTCGCACGACGCCGCGCCCCGCGAATAGCGCGAAAAAAACCGCAAAACGATTTCAGCAAAAGCAAAAGCAATGAGCAGGTGCAAAAGGTCAACCTCATGATTTGTAACGATTCTTTGTATTGCTTCCTGAGGGGGCCCTCCAGAATTCGGTTGCCTGCTTGCAACTATTGTGTGACCCTGCTCTGACCTTAACTGTATGCCACAAAGGTCCTGATTTACAGCTAAAGGAGCAGACAAGCAGGTGCCAGGCTGGAACTTTAAATTCTTTCAGTGACACATTAATTAGCCCCTAATTCATTATTGTCAGTTGGGGCAGGGCAGGTGTTGTAACTAATTTTGCAACAATGAAAGCACTTAGCAAGTGCAAAAGATCACTAATCAGGGCGCACTAAGGAAGCAGGTGCCAGCTAAAAAAATATTCTGTGACACATTAATCAGCCCCAAATTAATTCAGGTCACTTGAGGCAGGGAAGGTGTGCTTTGCTTTGCCGAAAATAATGTACACTGGACAACCAGAGGGTGTGGTGATGAAACAGAGGGTGGCATGGGTGGGCCAGAGGGTGGCATGAGTAGTCAGAGAGTGGCAGTGGTGACAGAGAGTGGCAGTGATGAAGAAGAGTGTCCCAAACAGGCTGGACATGTAGAAACAACAAGTTCGCAAAACTTGCGACCCGACAGGTAAGTTCGCAAATTGCGAAATTGTAAAAACCCTCGCGAACTGGCAGAAACACGGGCGAACACAAAAAAAAAAAAAATCCGCAAATTCGCGGGAATTCGCGGATTTTGCGGATTGCGAATCCGCAAATCCGCAAAATTCGCGAACGCGAGATCCGCAAAATTCGCCCATGCTTAGCTACCAGCCGATTTCTCAGGAACTTGTTATGTAGCTTTTCTCCTCCCTCCAACATATACAGCTCCTTTGGGACATCACAAAACAAGGTAGGGTAGAGGGGTTATTGCTTTGGAAGACACAGCAGTACAAGAAGGAGGCGAATTCCTTAAAGGATTCCTCCCATTTTGGGGCCCTATGGCCAATAGTAGAAATATCAGACAGTAAACAGACAAAATATCGACTACAAAATATCGAATGGACATAATATCGAGTTCAAAATATAGGCTGGACAGAATATGGAATGGACAGAATATAGACATCAAAAATATCGTTTTGAAGGTAAGTGATGTAATATCGAAATTTAAAATATAGATAGTCAAAATATCGAAGTACATAATATAGGTTATTTGAAATATCGAAAATTTAATAATATTGAATTTTTTATAGTGTATTTTATGTGTTAAAAGTGTTTATTTATGTTATAATGTATTTAAATTAATGAATTTAATGTTATTTAACTTTTGCGTAATTTAATTCTGTAGCGGGTTGTGGGTTTATAGGGGAATAGGGTGGGAAGTAATTTAATTATAATTAATTAAATATGTATATTTATTTATTGGTATTTGTTTATAATTAATTGTTAATTAATTTTTATTTTGTAATTAATTACATTTTAATTGCCAATTAATTTTATTTAATTGATTAATTGATAATTATGTTAATTTAATTAATGTAATTTTTGTAGCGGGTTGTGGGTTTATAGGGGAATAGGGTGGGAAGTAATTTAATTATAAATAATTAAATATGTACATTTATTTATTGGTATTTGTTTATAATTAATTGTTAATTAATTTTTATTTTATAATTAATTACATTTTAATTGCCAATTCATTTTATTTAATTGATTAATTGATAATTATGTTAATTTAATTAATGTAATTTTTGTAGCGGGTTACGGGTTTAAAGGGGGATAGGGTGGGAAGTAATTTAATTATAATTAATTAAATATGTAAAGTTATTTATTGGTATTTGTTTATAATTAATTGTTAATTAATTTTTATTTTGTAATTAATTACATTTTAATTGGCAATTAATTTTATTTAATTGATTAATTGATAATTATGTTAATTTAATTAATTTTATTTTTGTGGCGGGTTGTGGGTTTATAGTGGAGTAGGGTGGGAAGTAATTTATTTATAATTAATTAAATATGTAAATGTATTTATTGGTATTTGTTGCACTCTTTGGAGTGGGAATAGTAATTTTTACCCCTACGCTATCCAACGCTTTCCCTAATGTTGCACTCTTTGGAGTGGGAATAGTAATTTTTACCCCTACGCTATCCAACACTTTCCCTACTGTTGCACTCTCTGGAGTGGGAATAATAATTTTTACCCCTACGCTATCCAACGCTTTCCCTACTGTTGCACTCTCTGGAGTGGGAATAGTAATTTTTACCACTACGCTATCCAACCCTTTCCCTACTGTTGCACTCTTTGGAGTGGGAATAGTAATTTTTACCCCTATGCTATCCAACGCTTTCCCTACTGTTGCACTCTCTGGATTGGGAATAGTTATTTTTACCCCTACACTATCCAACCCTTTCCCTACTGTAGCACTCATTGGAGTGGGAATAGTAATTTTTACCCCTACGCTATCCATTGCTTTCCCTACTGTTGCACTCTCTGCAGTGGGAATAGTAATTTTCACCCCTACGCTATCCAACGCTTCCACTACTGGTGCACTCTCTGGAGTGGGAATAGTAATTTTTACCCCTACGCTATCCAACGCTTTCCCTACTGTTGCACTCTCTGGAGTGGGAATAGTAATTTTTACCCCTACGCTATCCAACGCTTTCCCTACTGTTGCACTCTCTGGAGTGGGAATAGTAATTTTTACCCCTACGCTATCCAATGATTTCCCTACTGTTGCACTCTCTCGAATGGGAATAGTAATTTTTACCCCTACGCTTTCCAACCCTTTCCCTACTGTTACTCTCTGGAGTGGGAATAGTAATTTTTACCCCTACGCTATCCAACGCCTTATCTACTGTTGCACTCTTTGGAGTGGGAATAGTAATTTTACACTTCCGCTATGCTACGGTAATAATATTGGACATTTTTTTAATTATATCATGTTACTACATATATATGTTTTAACAAATATAATTGTAAACATTTTTTTTATAACTTTAATTAATTATTTATTTATTATAAGTTAATTTAAGTAAAGTATATTTTAGTAAATAATTTTTAATATTAATTTAATTTAACATTGATTTTACTAAAGTCGATATTTTTACAAACTATATTTTAGTAAACGATATTTTTTACTTGATATTTTTGTACTTACCTGTTTGTAGATACAAAGTCGATATTCTGTCTGTCGATATTTTGTCAACGATATTTTAGGTAGTCGATATTATGTCCCTCGATATTATGTCAGTGATCCATATCAGACACCTCATTCGTGTTGTTGAAGCAATAATAAATGAAACTGCCGGAGCATTGGTTAATATCACTGCCGAGCTTCAGGCGGATCGCCTTATGACATTACAAAACAGAATGGTGTTAGACATCATTCTTGCAGATCGTGGTGGAGTTTGTAAATTGATCGGATCCAGTTGGTGCATTTATATACCTGACAACGCCCATACAGTATACCAGGCCATCTCTAAATTACACCATATTGCTGAGTCCATCCACCAGGACGAAGGAAATTGGTCTCTGATGGGATGGTTTTGGGGACTAGTGTCCACATGGGGATGGAAGGTATTAGCTTTTGTTGGAGTGGTTTTGGCCATCATCTTCTTATGTTGCCTCTGTCTGCAATGTGGCCCCGCAATTTGTGGTCTTTGTGCCACTATGTGTGTCCCAAAACCCATGTCACAGAAAACAGTGTTAGACATGACAGCCCTTTGGGTGGTCCCTCCTATTATTTATTTATTTTGTCCTCTTTTCCCTCCTAACTCTTTACAAATTTTTCTTTTTCATGTCCACTGGGAATATTTGGTGTTGTCCAGAGGGGCTACGTGCTGCTTAGTCATTATGACTTTCTGAGGCCTTGCCGCCTTTGTGGAAGTACCTTTCTTGACTGGATACACAATCACACAAAATGGTGGCTTATAACTGTCATAATTTTTACCTCAGGATCTAGGGCCATAGGGAGCTATGGGGAAGTTCCAGAACCTTCTGCTTTGTCCGGGACCCAGAGCACTGAGGGTATAAAAGGCCAACACCTGGGCGGCCATTTTGTCATCTGAGAGTCAGCTGGAGTACAGGCTGTGGTGCTAGGGGGTCAGGACACTCAGAGGGTTGAGTACTCCTAGACGGTTGCCACCTTACTGCGGACACCGTCTTTCTACCCATAGATTTGGCCCAGATTAATTACGTCCTGTGTCACTGGCTTTTGGGCTCCCTGATCAAGAGGAACTGAAGCTGTGGGACTGCTGGTGGGTTAAGCTGAGGGAAGGCACTGCCCCGCTAACCGGCTGAAGCAAACTGACCAGGAACTCTGAGGAAGTACTGGAAGGGTAGGGACTGGACTAACAGAACGTCACAGCCTGCTCCATTACCTCCCCCCTTCCAGGTTTAACCTTCTTCAGCACCCCCTGTGATCACTCACCTGTGCCAAGTAGCGCTAGCGGGAGGGTAACCCCCACCTTCTTGGGAGGCTTGTTGATTGCCGCTGTCCGCTGCTGTGGGATCCATCAGCTGTGTGGCCCCGAACCTAGCAGTGGCGCAGAGGGATTGTAGGATCTCCTGTGAGGCAGGGTGAAAAAGGAGCTGGTGAGAGAGGTATCCCAGAGATCGCTACCCGCTGTGAATTGAAAGTGGAGTAGGCTGGAGATTAGCATCGTAGAGACTCCTTGCTGCACAGGCCCCTTAAGGGCGGAACACTATTCGTAAGGGGGCGGAGCAGAGTCGAGAGACACACTACTTGACGGTGGGTGGAAGGCCTTCCGGCTGTCTGTGGTGAAGCAGGCAGTGTTGCATTAGAGACGCTGAACACTCGCGCAGGCCCAGAAGCGCGGGACAACGAGGAAACGGCGGAGGTGCCCGGATGAGGCGCTGAAGTGAAGTGGAACCCAAGACTCTGTCAGCGAATGCGTCCTTTCCTCAGCGAGGCCTTGGAGGTAGTGTGGCCTGGTCTGAGTGGAAGCGGACGTAATCGGAAGAGCTGATGGGTCCGTGTGAACTCTCTGCATCTGCCAGAGGCGTCTGTACCGGTACCCAGGCGCTTTTGGCTCAAGTAAGCGGGGTTCTGAGGGGTGGTGAGAGACTTGCAGACAGAAACTGGTGCCGCAGGTCCTAGCGGCTGGTTAAACATATGGTCCCGAAATAGACTATCGTGCTGGTCAGGAGAGCCTGGTCTGACAGGACAAGTGTGACACAGCTGGGGGTCATTGCAGTTCAAGACTTTGAAACCATCATATCCCACTGACAACAACACCAGTCTAACTGAAGGGGTTAGGTCTAGCTACTGCCGATTAAGCATTCAATGCAAGGTATCTGAATAATTGATTAAAAAGTGGGTTTCAGACTGATCAACAGTTGGAGGATTGCAGATCTGATCGCATGTAAAAATGTTTTCATATTGGGCCTGACTTAAACCACCCAGAACTGCCTGTAAACTGTAGAAAGAAGTGTAATTGATTAATTTTATGCCTTTAGGAAACAATGCAATGTTGAATTTTCATTGATGCTGGAAAGTAATAGAAAAGGATTCTTTTGTGAACAACCATAGTGACTTTTACTAAACAAAGAAGCTTAAAGAATTTTTATAAAGTGAACCGTATTTTTCCAAACTGGTGTGGTGTCCTTTATTTTTAGTGGTTGATCGCTGGGTTACTGTGAGTGGGTATTGTAAGCACAACACGTTTGCCTTGGATAATAGCTGTCCCTGCTCTGTGCCAGGCTACCCCCATGTAGACTGGTAACCCCAGGTCTAACATAATTGGTGGCAGCGGTGGGATTCGAGCTTGTGCTTGCATCCACTTAGTAGTAACACAGTGTGTACCACAGGCCTACACCTGGAGTTTTCTCCAAGCGGACTCCCTAATTAAACTTTTGTTTTTCCAAATTCTTTCCTGGTGGTGGGTGGAGGAAGCCCTCACGTTATAATCTTCCTTGAATTCTTCCAAGTGGCTGTTTGATACCCTGTTGGCAAAATGGAATTTGATTTGGAAGAGTTGGAGACCTATACTGCGGCACAACTCAGAGAATTTTGTCAGAGAAAGGGGGTATTTTTCAAGCGAGGTGCGAAAAAGAGTGAACTCCAGACCAGCTTGAGAGCATGGGTGGCAGCTCACCCGGAGGGGAAGGAGGATGAAGAGGGAGATTGGGACACTGTCATCGGAGTGGATGAATTGTACTAAACCGAAAGGGGGAACCTATTGCAAAGTCCTAGGACACTTTCGAGGGAGGGCAGCAGTGTTTCTCTGAGGAGCTTAACCGAAGCCGAATTAACTGACCGGAGTGAGGAAAGGCAGTTGAAGTTGGAGTTAGCTAGGTTGGAGAAGGAGAGGGAGGAAAAGAGGCTGGTTCATGAGTTGAATCTCAGAGAATTAGACCTCAAGGCCCTGCAAATAGGGACTCCCAGTACTCCTAATGGTGGCAGCGAAAACAAAGACGTGGCCAGGGAACCCAGACCTTATCTACCCAAGGACGTAGTCGCCAGCTACAGCACAGGGGATGACATTGCAAAGTGGCTGGCTGCCTATGAGGTCTCCCTAAGAGCCCATGGGATATTGGAAAAACACTGGGGGGTGGTTTGTATAAATACATGCCTCCTGCAGGAAGGGATACCCTCTTGGCCCTAGAGCACGGAGAGCAGACCCACTACACCACCATGAAAGTGGCGCTGATAAAAAAGTTTGGGCTTACTTCGGAAAAATACCGACAGAAGTTTAGGAGTAGTCACAAACTTGGCACACAGAACTGGGTGTATTTCCTAGACTATGCAAAGAAGGCCCTAGAGGGTTGGGTGCAAGGCAGCGAGGTGGGGGACTACGAGGGGTTGTATAATCTTATCCTCAAGGAGCACCTACTCGAGAAATGTTTTCCCGAGCTGCGACAACACCTGGTGGACAGCAAGCTGACCAACCCCCGGAAGCTTGCTGAGGAGGCGGACATCTGGGCTAGTACCCGGGTGTCCTCAAAGGGGACTGGAGGGGATTCCCAAAGGACTGGTCAGGGCGCCCCCCAGAAGAAAGAGGGGGAGATAAGAAAGGGGAGTTCTCTAAAGGCCCCCAAAACAATTTCCAGGGAAAAGGAACAGGAAACAGTCACAAGGCTAACCCGCCAAGAAACCCTCATCCTGGCCAAAGTCAGCAGCCAAGGGTTGTCCACTGCTATGAGTGTGGTGGAGTTGGGCACTATAAGGGAGATGTTAACTGCCCAAAGAGACCACCCCCTCCCACTGGAGGAAAAGCCCCGGGTGTAGCTAGTGTAGTGCTCGGGGAGGAGTTGCCCTTAGATAAGGGGGGGGAGTGGGCGGGTGTCACCTTAGTGCCCCTGGGAGATCGGGAAATGGTTCCTAAGATCCAGGTGCCTCCAACTTCTACCAAGTATGGATAGTGGGTCACCATCAATGGCCAAAGAGGGGAAGGTCTGAGAGACACAGGAGCCAGTATGACTATGGTAAGGAGTCATCTGGTGTCTCCAGAGCAGGTGATTCCAAATGTACTCCACCCCGCCGCGATGGCTGGCGGCAGAATGGGTCACTACCCGGTGCCCGAGGTTCCATTTGAGTGGGAAGGGGTTGCAGGTCTACTTCGAGTTGCCGTAAGCCCTGCCGTGCCAGTTCATTGTCTGTTGGGGAATGATATGGAGCACAATGCTTGGAAGGAGGTGGAATACCGGACTCATATGGAGATGCTGGGTACACCTGACTGGGCCTGTGCCAGTACAAGGTCTGCGACTATCCGGAGGGGGAGTTCGCTTACTCTGGAGCCTGGAACAAAGGCACAGCCAGCTGTCAAAAAAGGAAAGAAACAAGGACAGGAGGAGCCTGCCTTAACATCCCAGCCTTGTGAGATGGATAGGCCACCTGCGGTGGTGGACCTGGAGTCCACAGATGGGGATGTTACCTCACTGGAGAACCTACCCATCCCTGCTGAATGGCATGTGGAGGGAGGACCTACCAGGGAGGAGTTCTGCAATGGCCAGAAGGAGTGCCCTACCCTTGAGGGACTGAGGCGTCAGGCCGAAGCTCAGGCGGTCGGTAATGTTACTGGAAACTACCACATTTACTGGGAGGATGGACTCCTCTACAGTGAACCCAAGGCACCAGTGCACGGTTCGTCGTGGGCCTTGGTTGTCCCACAACGTTACCGAGCCTTTCTTTTGGAACTGGCTCATGAGATACCTTTGGCAGGACACTTGGGTCAGGACAAGACCTTTGACCGGCTTGTCCCCCACTTTTATTGGCCTCAGATGAAGGTGGCGTCCGACACTTACTGTAGGACATGTGTGTCTTGCCAAGCCAGTGGGAAAACAGGGGTGAAGCTGAAAGCTCCCATGAAACCACTTCCTGTCGTTAGCACCCCCTTTGAAAGGGTGGGCATCGACATTGTGGGGCCATTGGATCCACCAACTTCAGCTGGTCACAAGTTTATCCTGGTTCTGGTGGATCACGCCACACGGTACCCAGAGGCAATTCCTCTGAGAACCATTACTGCACCTGCAGTGGCTAGGGCCCTGATGGGGAACTTTACCCGAGTGGGTTTCCCCAAGGAAGTTGTGTCCGACAGGGGGACCAACTTCATGTCAGCATACATGCGGGCTATGTGGAAGGAGTGTGGGGTTACCTACCGGTTTACCACTCCTTACCACCCACAGACCAATGGTCTAGTGGAAAGGTTCAACAAGACCTTGAAAGGCATGATCAGAAGTCTGCCTGAGAGCCTGCGGAAGAAATGGGACGTCCTCCTACCCTGTCTGTTGTTTTCCTACAGGAAAGTGCCACAGAAGGGACTGGGCTTCAGCCCCTTCGAACTTCTGTATGGGCACCCTGTGCGCGGACCTCTCAGCCTGGTGAAAGACGGATGGGAAAAGACTCCCAGGAAGCTTCCCCAGGATGTGGTGAGCTATATGCTGGCCTTCCAGAGCCAAATGCCTAAGTTGTGGAAGCAAGCTTCTGACAACTTGGAAGCCAGCCAAGCAGTGATGAAGGAGTGGTATGACCACAATGCTCCCCCGGTGGAATTGGAGCCTGGCCAGAAAGTGTGGGTGATGGAACCTGGAGAGCTAAGTGCCATCCAGGATCGCTGGACAGGCCCCTTTGAGGTGATGGAGAAAAAGGGTAAGGCCACTTACTTGGTGGACCTTAAGACCCTACGGGTGCTTCATGCCAATCGCCTCAAGCCCCACCATGAGAGGCCCGAGGCCATCTTAATGATGGTGACTGATGGAGCAGAGGAAGAGGAAAGCGAGCCTCTCCCTGATCTCTTTTCGTCTCAGGAAAAAGATGGGTCGGTGGAGGGAGTGATTCTCTCACCATCCCTGACTCCTGAACAGCAGAGGGACTGTCGCCAGGTTCTGGAGCAATATTCCTCACTGTTCTCCCTTGTCCCGGGAAGGACTCACCTGTGTACCCATGATGTGGACACAGGAGACAGCCCACCTGTGAAGTCTAAGATCTACCGGCTGTCAGACAAGGTGAAGGCCAGCATCCACAGTGAAGTCACTAAGATGCTGGAGCTAGGAGTAATTGAACATTCAAGTAGGCCCTGGTCCAGTCCGGTGGTTTTGGTACCAAAAGCTGTCCCACCGGGCACCACTCCAGAACTAAGGTTCTGTGTGGATTACCTGGGACTGAATTCAGTGACCAAAACTGCTGCTCATCCGATCCCTAGGGCGGATGAACTCATTGACCGGTTGGGAGCTGCCCAATACTTGAGTACCTTTGACCTCACTTCAGGGTACTGGCAGATCTCCCTTTCAGATGGAGCCAAGGAAAGGTCAGCCTTCTCCATGCCTAAGGGCCACTACCAGTTCTGTGTAATGCCCTTTGGGCTTAAAAACGCTCCTGACACTTTTCAGAGGCTGGTGAACGAGGTCCTCTCCGGAATGGAGGCCTTCTCTGCTGCTTATCTAGACGACATTGGAGTCTTCAGCAGCAGCTGGGAGGACCATTTGTGTCATCTACAGGCTGTTCTCCAGGCCCTGAAACAGGCTGGCTTGACAATCAAGGCCAGCAAATGTCAGATCGGGCAGGGGTCGGTGGTGTACCTAGGCCACTTGGTGGGCAGGGGATCGGTGCAGCCCCTCCAGGCGAAGATTGAGGCTATAATGGCCTGGGAGCCCCCCAGACACAAACAGAGGTCCAAGCTTTTCTGGGCCTCACAGGACACTACCGTCGCTTTGTGGCACCCCTAACTGAACTTACATCCAAGAAGCAACCCCGGCGGGTAGTCTGGACAGAGGCTTGTCAGCTTGCCTTTGACACCTTGAAACAAGCAATGTGTGCTGCTCCAGTCCTCCGGGCCCCTGATTTCTCCAAGGAATTCATTGTCCAAACAGACGCATCAGAACATGGCATTGGGGCAGTGTTATCGCAACTCAACGAAGAGGGTCTGGATCAACCTGTTGTCTTCCTGTCCAGGAGACTGCTTCCCCGGGAACAGAGGTGGAGTGCAATTGAGCGGGAAGCCTTTGTGGTGGTTTGGGCTCTGAAGAAGCTGCGACCATACCTGTTTGGCTCGCACTTCCTGGTTCAGACTGACCACCGGTCCCTTCGTTGGCTGGTGCAAATGAAGGGAGAGAATCCCAAGTTGTTGAGATGGTCTATCTCCCTACAGGGAATGGACTTCCGGGTGGAACATCGGCCTGGAGTGGACCACGCCAATGCAGATGGTCTCTCTAGGTATTTCCGCCTTAGTGATGAGAACTCCCAAGGGGTTGGGTAGCTCTCCCCACTTTCAGCTGGGGGGGACTCGTGTTAGACCTGACAGCCCTTTGGGTGGTCCCTCCTATTATTTATTTATTTTGTCCTCTTTTCCCTCCTAACTCTTTACAAATTTTTCTTTTTCATGTCCACTGGGATTCTTGGTGTTGTCCAGAGGGGCTAGGTGCTGCTTAGTCATAATGACTTTCTGAGGCCTTGCCGCCTTTGTGGAAGTACCTTTCTTGACTGGATACACAATCACACAAAATGGTGGCTTATAACTGTCATAATTTTTACCTCAGGATCTAGGGCCATAGGGAGCTATGGGGAAATTCCAGAACCTTCTGGTTTGTTCGGGACCCAGAGCACTGAGGGTATAAAAGGCCAACACCTGGGTGGCCATTTTGTCATCTGAGAGTCAGCTGGAGTACAGGCTGTGGTGCTAGGGGGTCAGGACACCCAGAGGGTTGAGTACTCCTAGAGAGTTGCCACCTTACTGCGGACACAGTCTTTCTACCCATAGATCTGGCCCAGATTAATTACGTCCTGTTTCACTGGCTTTTGGGCTCCCTGATCAAGAGGAACTGAAGCTGTGGGACTGCTGGTGGGTTAAGCTGAAGGAAGGAACTGCCCCACTAACCGGCTGAAGCAAACTGACCAGGAACTCTGAGGAAGTACTGGAAGGGTAGGGACTGGACTAACAGAACGTCACAGCCTGCTCCATTACCTCCCCCGTTCCAGGTTTAACCTTCTTCAGCACCCCCTGTTATCACTCACCTGTGCCAAGTAGCGCTAGCGGGAGGGTAACCCCCACCTTCTTGGGAGGCTTGTTGATTGCCGCTGTCCGCTGCCGTGGGATCCATCAGCTGTGTGGCCCCGAACCTAGCAGTGGCGCAGAGGGGTTGTAGGATCTCCCGTGAGGCACGGTGAAAAAGGAGCTGGTGAGAGAGGTATCCCAGAGATCGCTATCCGCTGGGAATTGGAAGCAGAGTAGGCGGGAGATTAGCATCGTAGAGACTCCTTGCTGCGCAGGCCCCTTAAGGTCGGAACACTTTTCGTAAGGGGGCGGAGCGGAGTCGAGAGAGACACTACTTGACGGTGGGTCCGGAGGAGGGCCTTCCGGCTGTCTGTGGTGAAGCAGGCAGTGTTGCATTAGAGATGCTGAACACTCACGCAGGCCCAGAAGCGCGGGACAACGAGGAAACGGCAGAGGTGCCTGGGTGAGGGGCTGAAGTGAAGTGGAACCCAAGACTCCGTCAGCGAACGCGTCCTCTCCTCAGCAAGGCCTTGGAGGTAGTGCGGCCTGGTCTGAGTGGAAGCGGACGTAATCGAAAGAGCTGACGGGTCCGTGTGAACTCTCTGCATCTGCCAGAGGCATCTGTACCGGAACCCAGGCGCTTTTGGCTCAAGTAAGCGGGGTTCTGAGGGGTGGTGAGAGACTTGCAGACAGAAACTGGTGCCGCAGGTCCTAGTGGCTGGTTAAACATACGGTCCCGAAATAGACTATCGTGCTGGTCAGGAGAGCCTGGTCTGACAGGACAAGTGTGACACAGCTGGGGGTCATTGCAGTTCGAGACTTTGAAACCATCATAGCCCACTGACAATAACACCAGTCTAACTGAAGGGGCTAGGTCTAGCTACTGCTGATTAAGCATCCAATGCAAGGTATTCGAATAATTGATTAAAAAGTGGGTTTCAGACTGATCAACAGTTGGAGGATTGCAGATCTGATCGCATGTAAAAATGTTTTCATATTGGGCCTGACTTAAACCACCCAGAACTGCCTGTAAACTGTAGAAAGAAGTGTAATTGATTAATGTTATGCCTTTAGGAAACAATGCAGTGTTGAATTTTCATTGATGCTGGAAAGTAATAGAAAAGGATTCTTTTGTGAACAACCATAGTGACTTTTACTAAACAAAAAAGCTTAAAGAATTTTTATAAAGTGAACCGTATTTTTCCAAACTGGTGTGGTGTCCTTTATTTTTAGTGGTTGATCGCTGGGTTACTGTGAGTGGGTATTGTAAGCACAACACGTTTGCCTTGGATAATAGCTGTCCCTGCTCTGTGCCAGGCTACCCCCATGTAGACTGGTAACCCCAGGTCTAACACAGAGAATATGAAGATGATGTTACAACAACAGCTTGACGACCTCATGACCATTGACATTGATTCAGATTAACGTGAGTCTTTGTGTATTGCCTGCGTAATGACAAAAGGAGGGACTGAGGTTCTTTAAATTTCGACTCCATTTTACATTCGCCGCCATTTTGTGTTGCCTTTACACAGGCTGCTCGATGAACGAAGTATCTCTGCCCTTTAGACTGCAACGTGTCGAAAACCCCCTCCGTCCTTGTTTTGAAACCAATCTCAGACACCAGCCGGCCTAACAAATCCTTGTCTGGACTGCCTAATCCCCGTATCAACTATCCGTTCGCCTTTAGTATTCTTCTCTTGTCGTATCTTATCTTTTGGCCTTCGCTATTCTCTCCCTGTGTTTTCTTATTTCTTAACCTTTCCTTTGAAGCATACAGACATGTCTTTCCATTGTAAAACTGAACTATGGGTACCAGTATTGATTAACTTTGGGGGCCAGATGATGTAATACGAAAGCATAGACTATTCAGGTTGCACAACACCTTGTTTTCTAACTCTTCTGATTGGCTAAAACTTTGCGCATTGGGTGTATGTTTGTACAGATGTATTTTTGCTATAAAAGCTTGTGAGCCACGGAGTAAAGTGGCAGTCTCCTGAGAACCTACTTGATGTGCTTCTGGGACAACTGTGCCTAGCTACAGCTAATAAATGTGGTCTTTCTACGCCAACAGAGCATTCCGTGTCTCTGTATAACAAGGCAGGTGAACTCGAAGATTTCAGGTGTGCCCTGCGCCGCCAGGCTTTAAGGCCCGGTTCTTCAACTTCCTCCCAATTCATCTCAGGAAGCCAATGCTAAATTTCTGTCCACCACTGGCAATTCTCTGCCCATGGTACCTCCATCTGTGGCTGCGCCCAACCCTGTCTCTGAACCACAGTTCTGCCTATACCACTTCCCTTCACCCCCCGCTTCAATACCCGCCTCCAGTCTTCTTACTTTTTTTTATTTTACAGAGTTTTATATAGCTCGAACTTGACCCGAATCGGGTAACAGAGCGCTTTAGATAGCACCAGTTGCATTACATGAGGACACATTCATTTTTGTTAGACACAGGGATATTAAGTGATTTGCCCAGAATCACAGGATGTTCAGCGTCACTGCAGAGACTCGAACCCAGCTCCTCTAATTCAAGGTCGACCGCCCTAGCCGGTAGGCCAACTCCTTACGGCCATGTTAGAATCTGCTTCCTGTCCAAGAGGTGCAGTGGCACAGTAACGAATCAGAGTTGCCACTGGCATGCACAGAAGAAACAGACAGCACTTTGCAAAGCAGTATAAATGGTGTGCCCAAGTACAGAGTAATTCAGAGATGGAGCCCGAATGCAAAGAACAGGCAAGTGGTAAAGCAGTATGTAAGTGGTGCAAAGATGCTTAATGAAGCCGTTCACCAATGGTAGCTAGAGACAAGGTACATGTGAATCATAAATGGTATACAGTTAGTATCTAGGTATGCAGTCAATAACTTCACATAGGGTACCCAGATACAGCGAACAAACAAAACCCCGAATCGTATACAGCTACAACCCTCATGCTTAAGGCCTAGTTTAGTAGCTCTCCAGTAACTGAAAAGTGCATTTCCTCTTCCATGTGTCTCCCACCTTGAAATCACCAGAGGGTAGAAACAGAGTTCATTCCTTTATATCAAGTGTATCATCCAAATACAAGGGGGCTATTACAGGGTTAGAGATGTAAATAATCCTAAAATGACATGTCTCATTTTACATGTATGTGGAGTGCATATGGCATATTTTTTGATAAACCAATTTTTATTGATTTTGTTATAAAAGCCATAAATCATACAGTGCAAGCAGTGCATAACAGCTCTAGTATGAAATTCACAAATAGTGTTGACATGATAATCAGTTTAACCCATGATAGTCCCAATATTTGCCCGAAATTGTCTTGTACGTGTGGGGACATCCTCATGCAAAGTACATGGTCTTCTCCAGTTTTGCGCACCATTCCATAACCTTGTGCCAGGCCAACACTACGGGTAGGTTTGCCGGGTTCCACATCTGGACAATGTCCATTTTTGCAATCAACGTCCTCAGACCCACCAGAGTGTGTTTCCCGTGTTTCCCCCATATCTTCTAGTAGACAAAGGAGCGCTATACATGGTGATGAATCAATTTGCCCGCACAGTATTCGAGAGAGAGTGAAAAATAGCTGCCCAGTACTTCTCAAGCACTAGGCAGGCCCAGACCACATGGTAGAAGTCAGCTCCCTCTTCACCACCGTGGGAGCAGGCAGATGATGGACCATCTGCAGTCTCAGCGGTGTCAGATATGCAATGTTTAGGAATTCTATTGAATCAGGCGGAACCTGGAGGAGATCCCCAACCCTCTTGGTGCCTTGAGGAATTCCCTCCATTCACTGTCATCTAAAGGGCCCCACCCATGATTCTCAATACGCCCTCACTGAGGCAAATTGGTCATGTGAATTAATGACTAAGGATCTGTAAACTCTGGAAATGGCTCCCTGGTCCAAGGGTCACACCTAACCTGGCTTCCCGAGGGCTGAATTTGGGCACCTCCCTAATAGACTCTCAGTGGGACAACAGGGCGCGGTGATGTTGTAGAAACTTGTAGAATTGGAATTGGTGAAGGGCAAAGTAACTTTTGAAAGGAACGTATGTGTGACCTCTGTCATAAACTCTGAGCCTAGAGATGCCATATATGTCCTATTTACTAAATCCTGCCAGGTTATCTACCTGGCCCAGCCCGCTGCCTCTCCAGAAAGGAATCTGAATTGTAATCCTACCAGCCCATCCAGTCCAGTGCAGCTCAAACCTCCACATGGAGAAGACCACTCCCAAAAGCTCTGGAAGAGAGTGAGGCGGCCCCGGACAGCTTGTCCACAATGGTGTCCCACCCTATGGATGCCAGCTCCACCCTGTTAGCTAGGTCCTCCATGCTGTAGTGGAGCCACTCGTTTAGGAGTACAGGCTGAGAAGCCCAACAGAACAGACGTATGTCTGCCGCTGCCATGCCCCCATCAAAGGTAGACTGTACACATTTCTCAAAGCTAATACGCGAGACCCGGCCATCCCAGAGGAAGGAGCTCACCCTGGCCTGTACCACTGTAAACCACTGCTTAGAGAACGGATAAGGGAAGTTCTGTAGAACATACAAAAAGAATGGTTATTACCAACAACTTGAAGAGGGCCACTCTTCCCAATTGCGGAAATTGTAATAATATTATGAGTGGAAATGTGATATCACATCCGATGAAGGGTTTCAACATTAAATTAAAAGTCACGGCTACTTGCGACACAACCAACGTAATTTACTTATTGAAATGCCCATGCGGAAAGGTGTACGTGGGCAAGACTGAAAGAAAAATAAAGATATGCATTACGGAACAAAAATCAAACATTCGCACACACAACTTGAAATTTTCCGTTGCACATCATTTTGTTGAAGAACACCATAACATCTCACAATTGAAGTTCATTGTGTTGGAACATATTGAGAAAAAGGAGGGAAGGGACAATAACAAACATCTACTTCAGAGAGAGAACTTTTGGATTCAAAGACTTAATTCTACTAAACCGCATGGTCTCAATGACCGCTAGAATTTGCCTGTTATTTATGAGCATGCATGATAAGACTTCGCAATGATGGCCAATAGTGCCCACGTTCTTGGTTAATAGAGGTGTTTGACTGTGTGTTATGTAATTGACCCGATCACTGTTATTATAATTGTTTTCAATTATTTCATAATTGATTTTACCATATCATGCACATCTCCCTTCATTACACCACTCCCCACGAGTCAGTTTCCCACACGAACATTCCCGGTATTTTATTCAAACTTTATTGTTCACTTAATTTTATTTTTTGCACCATTTTTTGCACTATTTTTGGCATTAACTTCACGGTTAGATCTTTGCATTATTTAGGCCCAATGTCATCTCTTTTGAGCCTGCAGTGGTTTGTTTATAGCAACCGCCCGGTTACAGCCAGATCCCAGTCTTTTTTCCGTCTACATTAACATATCCGCATCACATGACGCAGAAGCTATTTTTCTCCGCCATCTACCTGAGTTTCGAACAACATGAAGACGCGCCCGTACGTCTCGAGGAACCCGTTCGCTGAACTTACATACTCACTTGGTGAGCAATGAATCTTGACATCTAACCCAGTTACTTTTCATTTTTCATTTTGCATATGACTCCGACTGCGATTTTTCATGCGATCATAACTGTTGCCAATTTTCTCTCGCATTTTAGGATCTTGGAGTACCATTGATTTAAAAATCGTAAGTGCGTTACTCGCTCGATTTGCACATTAGATCACTGGTTATTAAACGGTTTCGTCCCTCATTCGGCGTTTTCACGGGCACACCTCAATGTTTGCACACCTCACTGGTTTCAACTGATGACACTTATACTTTTAGTTTTCCGAGAGCATACGTGACTAATATGTACTGCATGATGTGATAATATTTATTGGTTATTGTTTATGCCTATTGTTTATGCCTATGTTTATGTTCAAGTTCATATGTTAGTCCCTGATTGCGTTTATAATTCATACTTACAGTGATGCTCCCTGAGGAAGGGCTTATAGAATGCCTGAAATGCATTGGAGCCAAGCATAAACTTATGACATCATGAAAGAATGAATAAGGAAACAAGAAATGCAATGATTTACGAATTTCATTTATGAATTCTCATTTATGAATTATCATGAACAATTGCGAACAATACTAATAAAAAAGAAATACAAAAACGCAATGGAAACAGTGGAGTCCTAATTTGTTAGGAACCTATAATAGTGTGCCTAAAGGGGATGCAACTAATGTATCATTAGGAGCACGTTTTTTGACATATCATGTCAATGTCGGCATGCCAGGGCTATGGTCAACATGCCAGGGCCACATGCACCCTGCAGATGTTGTGCCTGGTACTACGTCAGGGCATGAAGCCACACTGATCTAAGTGAACCAGCTTAGGTATGACTTGGAGAAGTCTGATAGCCAGAATCTTGGCTTATAGTTTGAGTTTACTGCTAATAAGTGAAATCGGGCAAAAGCAGGCACAGTCATCTGCGGGACATATTCTGGGATATTTTTCAACACAATTTACCTATACTTGGTTCTACCCAAGCAAGCAACCATATGAGCTTTCTTTGTGGAGTTAAACTAATAAATTGAACATATCACTTTGACATACTCTTTGCTCAAAGAATGTGAGCAAGATAACCTCTATTGAAATAAGACAGTGCTGCAGAACAATAATAAAGTACTCCAAAATACGAATGTATATGGATTGTATTTATTCTTCCCAGTATTTTTCACAGTCCATATGAAATAAAGTGTGATACCAAGGACAACCTGCATCCGACACGTGTTTCGTAACGTAGACTTTTTCAAAGCTGAGCCAAAAATAATAATGAATTGAAACGCAATTTGGCATAAAGTAAAAGGTATTTCTCGCAGGAACCTGCTATGAAGTCCTAATTAGTCCAAGCCAGACGATACCAAAGGCCCCAAAAGTGTAAATCCCATGAGGTAATCAAACCATCAATCCTAATTCCTATGGTAGACAGGGAATAATTTTTATCATACAGTCTGTTAATGAGTCTTGCAGTGTCTTTAGATGCGCCCAAAAACACACACACACGTACAATCTGTACAACAAAGTAATTAGACGGCCTTGATAAGCCTGCAACAGTCCAGTGCCCTGTTGATATTGTACATTGCAGTAATACTTGTTTATGATTTCAAATATTCTATGTGATGTATTGTGATGTACTTTTATGATCATAGTAATCGTTCATAAAGTCTTTGATGATAATTATGAAAATTATTCCTATGGCAACAAATCGGTCTCTTTTATAGACATCTTTGATCCTGAGGCATCTGGCAGTAAAGATAACCTTCATGAGACATATCGTATAGATCCAGGCCTCAAAGAGCTGGTGCACCAGGTTTGGGGTCTTTTAAAAGCTCAGCCACTTCACAGCAAAGATATCACTCATATTGCACTGTTCCTACAGATACGATGGCAGCAGAACGAACTTTATATTACAGAGCACTTACAAGCTCAGGCATATGACAACAAAACTATTCCTGAGGTTACAAAGATTTTACACGCTCAGACCACAAACAGAAGAGTTATCCCTCAGGTTACAAAGGTCTTCCATGCTTAAGCATCTGGCCACAAAGCCTTGTCTCAAATTTCACAGATAGTAGCTAGAGGCTAGATTTCACAGGCTTGGGCCTTGAAAATCCCCCCTCAAGACACAGGGATTTTACAGACCCATGTTTCAGATAGGAATACTATTCGACACAGTAAAATATTTTACAAGCTTAGGTTGCTATCCCTAAAGTTACATGGATTTTACCAGATTAGGGGCTAGATGTAGGTAAATCTAATTTACCGACTCATAAATACCGAATTTTACCGATTCGGTATTTATGAATCGGTAAATTAGAAGGAGGCAGATGTAGGTAATTTAAAAATCTAATTTACCGAATCTGTAACATTCGGTATTTACCGATTCAGTAAATACCAAATCGGTATTCAATCAATGGGCAATACCGATTCGGTATTTACCGAATCGGTAAATACCGAATCCTGCAAGGGTGCAGGGGGTGTCACTTTGACACCCTCTAGCACCCCAAGTACAGGCTAGTGTGACATGTAGCACACATACATGCCCTAAGGGCATGTTTGTGTGTCACATTGCACAGGTGTGCATGCACACCTGAATTCGGTATTTTACCACACAATAGGATTGTGTGGTAAAATACCGACTCTAAAGGGCCTGTGGCACCCTTAGGAGTGGCACCTACATATGGATTTACCGATTCGATAAATATACCGATTCAGTATTTTACAGAATCGGTATATTTAATGAATCAGTAAAATTACCGATTCTTCAAATAACATGCCCCTACATCTGAAAACCCTAATACCGGTCGGAAACGGCCGAAATCGGCCATTTCAGACTGGTATTAGGGCTCCTACATCTGGCTCTAGGTCTTTATAGCAGAGCTATCCTTCAGGATGCAAAGATTTTACAGACTTGGACATCTGACAGGGGAGTTAAATGTTCGATTACAGAGGTCTTACAGGCCCTGGCTTCTGACAGCAAAGCTTTACCTCAGGTGACACCATCGTACAGGCCAGGTCTACGGCAGCAGCAATTTCCGTCAGTTTACTAATCCAAGGAAAATATCCAGCCTCTTGGGACGTAGGGGTTCTGTTTCACTTCTGGGATGCAAAGCACCCTTCTGAACTTTAGAACGGACAATTAAACTAGGTGTGCTGCACCCTCAGATACCCTGAAAGCAGGTCAACAGAGCAATAACGCATTTTAAAGTATACTTTTAAGTAAGGGACAAAGGTAATAGAAGAGAAAAAACACTTGTGCCTACAAAAATCTACTCCTTGTTTCATCATGCAAGCCTGTGTTTACATTTATCTTTCTATACATTGCTCTTTCTATTAAGTGACCTAATAGGCACTTATGCTTGAATTCTGGAAAGGGAAAAAGTAGGAGGCTAAAATTTGGTAATAAAGCGCCCTTTCAGACATAAAACGCATTTTGCTGCTTTACTTTCTATGAGAAAAAAGAGAGGAGCCAGGCCCTTATGGACAGGTGAAGAGGCTGGACCCTATTATATTCTGAACACCAAAAAGTTGCCTCTCACACCTATATTTTAAACCACATTTGCGGAAAAGTTGAGCACACCAATAGTCGTGATCAACAAGGTATTTTTATTTATACCGAACCAATCTAGGAATTAATCAAGTTTAAACAAACATGTTTTCACACATAAAGACACATAGATACAAAAATTATTTACAATATGAATATGAAATGCATTCAAAAAACAAAATATGATCCTGGTTCTATTGAGCAAAACCATTTGAAAGCAAAAATCAGTGATAATTCAGAGACAAGACAAATCCATTATAAGCATGTGTAACATACAGTGAAACATTTTGGACTGTGGATGATAGTTAAAGCAAGAAAAGTAATAAAGAAAAAAGGGGAGTAGGAAAGAAGCAAAGTAAATTTGTGACTTTTGCAGTAGCAAAATAACTACTGCGACGCGTTTCGATTCCAGTGAAAAGTTTCTGGAATCTCATCAGGGCACAAGTGAAGTTCTGTCAGAGTGTAGGAATTGAAGAAATGCACATAAATTCTCAGTGTGCAACGTGAAGCTTCTGACGCGTTTCGATTCCAGTGAAAAGTTTCTGGAATCTCATCAGGGCACAAGTGAAGTTCTGTCTGTCGGGAAAGAATGGAATTGAATTAAAAGTCAGAACACTATGAGTTCTTTCTCCCACTAAAAATGACGCTCAGCAAAGAACCTACCAGAGTGTAGGAATTGAAGAAATGCACATAAATTCTCAGTGTGCAACGTGAAGCTTCTAAAGCAGGGGATGGGATGAAGGTCACCTACAAATATGAACATTATGTGGTCAGACATAAATTTAATGTCCAAACACATTCAAGAAGTGTAATGAAAACAAAAAGACATACCGTCCGAGGCGAATGTGAAAATTCCGCCTGTCGGCGCTATGTCACCGTTTAGGAATCAATGAAGGGGAAGGCAGGACACGGGGCTCTTGTTCGCGCTGTGAGAAAAAAGGGGGGCCACAGGTCAGGGTCAAGGAATTATTTGTATGGAAACTCTGACTAAGATTTTATGGGGAAAACGTACCTTTCTTTTAATAAATGACCGGGCTTAGCGCTCCGTCAATAATTGTCAAGGAAGTCCCGTCATGGCTTCTAATTAGAAGAGACGTCCGCTGTAAAAAGGAAGCGGAAAAACATAAGAACGCGTCCCTAAGAGGTGATGTAAATAAATCAAGGAGCAGCGCTGAGGAGCATTGCCTACCTATGTCCTGTTAGTCTCTGCCTTCTGGCGTTCTGGCGATCTCTGTCAGTTCCAAAATGGGCGCCAGGTGTGTTTACCTGTATGTAGCTCACAGGTAGAGGAGTGGGCATCATGGGATTTGTAGTTTCAAGCCCAACGCGTGTGTTGAACAGTGAGATACTTATTAAAAGAATGAAGTTTATGTGGGCGGGTGACCAATGCATGTACAGCTTTGGGAATTTAAAAGAGGAGGAAAGAGACAAACAGGGCCGCCCGGGTGGGAGCGGTCTGCCGCAGCACTTAGTTGGAATGTCTAGACTCTTGAGATTTCCGATAAAGTGTTGAGGCCATTTTGCGCACTCTTGAATTTTAAGATGAGATATGCTTCTTTCTGGAGGAGCATTCTGTCAATATCCACGTTTCGATTGGAAGATCGAAATGTGTACAAAACCGTCCACTTGAAGTCATTGACGTCGTGTTTCTCGTTTAGGAAATGATCCACCATAGGGGCATTTGCAGTTTTATTTTTTAACCTTGATCTGTGCTGGCAAATGCGGGTATTGACTTGTTGTGTCGTCTTGCCGATATAGATTTTGGCACAGGGACATTGGACTGCATAAACCACATTCTTGGTTTTACAATTAGAGAATTCTCTGTGGTTCCATCTTGTCCCCTCGTGTGTGAACTCGTCCCCTTCAATGGTGTTGGGGCATACTACACAGGTACCACATTTGTGGTGGCCTGTGATCGGTTTAAGATTCCACTGAGTCAATAAGTCACATTTCTTTTTGGGTAGCGATACATCCGCTCTCGTGATTTGCTGCCCTATGCTTTGGTTTTTTTTGTACGCGAATATGGGCCGTGGGAATGGGCATTCAAGATTGGCAAGCAGATGCCAGTTACTCAAAACGGCTTTTCTCAATTTGTGGGTGTCTGGTCCAAAAGTGGACACACAGACCAATCTGTCAAGAGCAGGCTTGGGTCGAGTTTGGAGAAGGGTTTCTCGGGGGGTATAGCGCGCTCTTTTACAAGCGTGCTTGAGTAACTTTTGACTCAGTGGAATCATTTCCTAAACGAGAAACACGACGTCAATGACTTCAAGTGGACGGTTTTGTACACATTTCGATCTTCCAATCGAAACGTGGATATTGACAGAATGCTCCTCCAGAAAGAAGCATATCTCATCTTAAAATTCAAGAGTGCGCAAAATGGTCTCAACACTTTATCGGAAATCTCAAGAGTCTAGACATTCCAACTAAGTGCTGCGGCAGACCGCTCCCACCCGGGCGGCCCTGTTTGTCTCTTTCCTCCTCTTTTAAATTCCCAAAGCTGTACATGCATTGGTCACCCGCCCACATAAACTTCATTCTTTTAATAAGTATCTCACTGTTCAACACACGCGTTGGGCTTGAAACTACAAATCCCATGATGCCCACTCCTCTACCTGTGAGCTACATACAGGTAAACACACCTGGCGCCCATTTTGGAACTGACAGAGATCGCCAGAACGCCAGAAGGCAGAGACTAACAGGACATAGGTAGGCAATGCTCCTCAGCGCTGCTCCTTGATTTATTTACATCACCTCTTAGGGACGCGTTCTTATGTTTTTCCGCTTCCTTTTTACAGCGGACGTCTCTTCTAATTAGAAGCCATGACGGGACTTCCTTGACAATTATTGACGGAGCGCTAAGCCCGGTCATTTATTAAAAGAAAGGTACGTTTTCCCCATAAAATCTTAGTCAGAGTTTCCATACAAATAATTCCTTGACCCTGACCTGTGGCCCCCCTTTTTTCTCACAGCGCGAACAAGAGCCCCGTGTCCTGCCTTCCCCTTCATTGATTCCTAAACGGTGACATAGCGCCGACAGGCGGAATTTTCACATTCGCCTCGGACGGTATGTCTTTTTGTTTTCATTACACTTCATGAATGTGTTTGGACCTTAAATGTATGTCTGACCACATAATGTTCATATTTGTAGGTGACCTTCATCCCACCCCCTGCTTTAGAAGCTTCACGTTGCACACTGAGAATTTATGTGCATTTCTTCAATTCCTACACTCTGGTAGGTTCTTTGCTGAGCGTCATTTTTAGTGGGAGAAAGAACTCATAGTGTTCTGACTTTTAATTCAATTCCGTTCTTTCCCGACAGACAGAACTTCACTTGTGCCCTGATGAGATTCCAGAAACTTTTCACTGGAATCGAAACGCGTCAGAAGCTTCACGTTGCACACTGAGAATTTATGTGCATTTCTTCAATTCCTACACTCTGACAGAACTTCACCTGTGCCCTGATGAGATTCCAGAAACTTTTCACTGGAATCGAAACGCGTCGCAGTAGTTATTTTGCTACTGCAAAAGTCACAAATTTACTTTGCTTCTTTCCTACTCCCCTTTTTTCTTTATTACTTTTCTTGCTTTAACTATCATCCACAGTCCAAAATGTTTCACTGTATGTTACACATGCTTATAATGGTTTTGTCTTGTCTCTGAATTATCACTGATTTTTGCTTTCAAATGGTTTTGCTCAATAGAACCAGGATCATATTTTGTTTTTTGAATGCATTTCATATTCATATTGTAAATAATTTTTGTATCTATGTGTCTTTATGTGTGAAAACATGTTTGTTTAAACTTGATTAATTCCTAGATTGGTTCGGTATAAATAAAAATACCTTGTTGATCACGACTATTGGTGTGCTCAACTTTTCCGCAAATGTGGTTTAAAATATAGGTGTGAGAGGCAACTTTTTGGTGTTCAGCTTTACTTTCTATAGCATACACACATGTGAAAACATTTGACAAGCATTGGAAGTACACTGGTGGTACAGTTCCTATCTTCAATAAAGATTTTTAGTAGTGTCAAAATAAAAACATGCATTTACTTAGAGCACACTAGGCAAACAAAATTATCTTTAATTTCCATTGTACCATCAGTAGTTGTCACCCACCTCCCCCAATATTTTGATTTAACTGGCCAGTACCCCCATACTGAAAATTACTCCAGCCAGCAACACAGGCATTCAAAGACAGTCATGCCCCTGCCCAAGATACCATCCACTGACCCAGCCTCACTTTCCAACTACAGAACCATCTCCCTCCTGCAACACCCAGCAAAGGTTTTAGAGAAACTATTCAGCCAATGAGTCACCAACCACCAGCTCCTTGTTGACATGCAGTCTGGATTCAGCCCCAACCACAGTACAGAAACACCACTCATCGCCGCCACAGACAATATGAGTATGGTCCTCGACACAGGCGACATGGCACCCTTCATTCTCCCTGACCTCTCTGCAGCATTTGACACTGTCTCTCACCCCATCATTAGACACATGCACAAAACTGACATCCAAGGACCCACTCCCCACTGGATCTGCTCTATCTTAACAGATGGAAAACACTTTAATATCTGTCCATGATGAGACAAAAGCATGTGTTAGGTTGTGACCCTTGGGGAAGTATGTGATGTTTTTAATGCTGAAAGGTGTGTGCGTCAAGGGTGTGTGCTTGCCCCTTTGCTATTTATTTTATATATAAATGACCTCAGTCTGAATCTTATAAATAGCACCGCCGATGTCCCCATGGTAAACGGTGCACCCATTCCTGTACTTCTATATGCGGATGATGCTGATTTAATGGCCCGCACTCTGAAAGCCTTATGTATTGTAGTCAATTCTTTTGTGGAATTTGTGGAGAAATTAGATCTCAGGACCAGTTTCTCAAAATCATTTACTATCTGCTGCGGCCAGAACACATACTATCCTCACCCATCATGGTAGGGTCAAATACTTTACTGCAGAGCAGCGCTTTTACATATTTAGAGATTTTATTTAGTGCTGCTTCTAGCTCATGGGTGTCTCAAATCATGCTAAATAGAATGAAATGGTTGAAAGCAGTAGGCTCCCTGCTTAGCTTACCATCACCACCAGTAGGTATGGCCCTTGTCCCATTGCTATAAATATATTCAGCTCAGTGTGTACCTATTGCTACCTACAGGGCAGGAATATGGGGCATTAGTGACCTGCAGCCACCCAAATGGAAGAAAATTAGTTTTGCAGGCAATTATTAATGCTGCCTGCATCGACCTCACATTTTATTTACCATAAGGAGTTATCACTAACTTATTTATGTGGCCAAATACACATTCGTCCTGCGCTGCTGTGGCTCTCTGTGATAAGCAATTTGAAAGCCTCACTCACTAGAAAGATACTTTGGACTGCCTGGCATGTGATAAAAGGCTCTCTATTCCCTGGCTGTCCTACATAAAAAAAGTCATCAAAAGGGATTGGCGTAATGTTCGCTCTTTCTGAGTCAGTTATAGGTGAGCTACCCAGCAGAAAGCAAGCACAATCCCTGTTAGAAAATATTGCAAGGTATTATGTTGCATGAGGAATCACAGAAGTCCAGCATTGAGGATTGCTTGAGTTTACGAGATTGCGCGTGCAACAATGTATCTAAGCAAGCCATGATTCATTTGCCCTTTTTCTGTGGAAGCTACCAATTAATTATGAAAATGCATTGAGTACCTTTTTTAAGGCTCAGAAATTATTGAAATGCCAACAAGCTTTTAGGTTTCTGCAAGATTTAGTTGACAATGAAACCTGTTCTAGAGTAAGCTTGTTTCTTAAGGCAGCTGTACGTTCAAGAAGTACCATGCACTTTGACTGACATCTTGTACTTTTTTAGTCTATTTATCTATGTATGCCATGCTTTTATTCAAACTCTATATGATACATGTTGGTCGCGGTTGATGTTTATTTAAATTCTTCTTTGCATGTATTTTAAATTGCTTTCATTGTGGGTTTCACAGCCGAATAAAGATGCTTTGATTGATTGCTTAGTCAGATAGAAAATAAGCTATCATCAAGTGACTCAAGGTACTTTGCTTAGCCCCACCCTCCTCAGCGCATACTTGATCCCTCTGACCAACGTCATCCACGCACATGACATCAACAACCTCTGTTACGCTGATGACATACAGCACATAATATCTTTCTCGGACAGGAGTCCCAAAACAAGAAACATGTTCACTGCCTGCATGATTGATGTCACCAACTGTATGAAAGCCAACAGTTTCAAGCCAAACACGGATAAGACAGATATATTGAGCTTCAGCAAGAAATCCTCTGCATGGGACTCCAATTGGTGGCTGGTTGAACTCTGATCCACACTCAGCACCCTCGCCAAGAACCTCAGAATAATCATTGACAGCAAACTTGACATGGCTGCACAAGTCAACTCTTTCACTGCATCCTGCTTCCATAGAATGAATATACTGAGGAAGATGTTCAAATGGCTGCCAAGCAACAGTAGAAAAACTGTCACTTATGACCTAGTCACCAGCAAGTTGCACTATGGGAACACCCCCGACACCTGGATCACCAAGCAACTCAGTAGAAGACAACACACCATCCTGAACTCGGTAGCCAGCCTCATCCTCAACCTCCCACACAGAACTCACAACACACCAAACCTCAAGAAGCTCATTGGGCTCCGGATACATGAAAGCAGTTATTTCCAACTCCTCGCACACACATTCAAGGCACTACCCAACTTAGGCCCCACCTACCTGATCAGTCACATCTCCTTCCAGTAACCACCCAGGCACCGTCACTTTGCAGGACTCCTGCTTGCACTCTTCCCACACATACACAGAACTATATTGGGTGGACCTGCGTTTTCTTAACACCACTCCTAAAGCAAGAAGTGTCCTCATATACCGTATTAGAGCCCCCTCCTCTCTCCTCTCTTTGAATACCTGGCTTTTCAACTAACCAACCTACCATAGGCCGGGGTAGACGCACACAATTACGGATTTTACTGACATGTGTTGACATGCGTTCTCATTGCATGCGTTTTCATTGCAACGATTACTATAATCGAAATACAAACATTACGGATTTTACTGACACGATTACTATAATCCAAATACAAACATTACGGATTTTACTGACATGTGGGATTCAAACATTTCGGATGGATTATACATTCGAAATACAAACATTACGGATTTTAATGGCATGTGGGATTCAAACATTTCGGATGGGTTATACTGATATGTGGCAAACATTTAGGATGGATTTAACTGATATGTGGGATTAAAAATGTAAAGTAACAACAATTTTGCATTTTATTTCGCATTTTACTGATATATGGGATTAAAAATGCAAATTGAGAATTTGCATTGTGGCATGACTATAACTCTCCTGACTTTGGTGCTGTCAAGTAGGGTTTGAGTGTCCTATCAACGAAACTTTTTTATGGGAAAAATTATACTGATATGTGGGATTAAAAATGCAAATTAACAAACATGAAAACAGTTGTGGGATTCAAACATTTAGGATGGATTTAACTGATATGTGGGATTACAAATGCAAATTAACAACAATTTCGCATTTTACTGATATATGGGATTCAAAATGCAAATTAAGAACTTGCATTGTGGCCCGACCTATAACACTCCCGACTTTGGTGCTGTCAAGCAGGGTTCGAGTCTTCTATCAAGGAAACATTTTTATGGATTTACAGGAAAAATAGATGGATGTATGCATGGGTGAGTGCTGGTGGATGGATGGATGGGTGTATGGGTGTATGTATGGATGCAGGGATGGATGGATGGGTGTATGGATGCAGGGATGGATGGGTGTATGGATGCAGGGAAGTCTGGATGGGTGTATGGGTGGATGGATGGATGGATGGGTGTATGTATGCATGCAGGGATGGATGGTTGGGTGATGGCGGATGGATGGATGGGTGTATGGATGCAGGGATGGATGGATGGATGGATGGGTGTATGGGTGGGGGGATGGATGGATGGGTGTATGGGTGTATGTATGAATGCAGGGATGGATGGATGGGTGATGGCGGATGGATGGATGGGTGTATGGATGCAGGGATGGATGGATGGATGGGTGTATGGATGCAGGGATGTATGGATGGATGGGTGTATGGATGCAGGGATAGATGGGTGTATGGATGCAGGGATGTATGGATGGGTGATGGGTGGATGGATGGATGGATGGGTGTATGGGTGTATGTATGGATGCAGGGATGGATGGATGGGTGATGGCGGATGGATGGATGGGTGTATGAATGCAGGGATGGATGGGTGTATGGATGCAGGGATGTCTGGATGGGTGTATGGGTGGATGGATGGATGTATGGGTGTATGTATGGATGCAGGGATGGATGGTTGGGTGATGGCGGATGGATGGATGGGTGTACGGATGCAGGGAGGGATGGATGGATGGATGGGTGTATTGGTGGCGGGTGGATGGATGGGTGTATGGGTGTATGTATGGATGCAGAGATGGATGGCTGGGTGATGGATGGGTGTATGGATGCAGGGATGGATGGATGGATGGGTGTATGGATGCAGGAATGTATGGATGGATGGGTGTATGGATGCAGGGATGGATGGGTGTATGGATGCAGGGATGGATGGATGATGGGTGGATGGATGGGTGTATGGGTGTATGTATGGATGCAGGGATGGATGGATGGGTGATGGCAGATGGATGGATGGGTGTATGGATGCAGGGATGGATGGATGGATGGATGGGTCTATGGATGCAGGGATGGATGGATGGGGTGTATGGGTGGATGGATTATGAAAATTACCCTTGAACCATGCAAAAATTTAAACACATACACAAGAACACGTGTGAACCTTTTTATTTTCTTTACATACCAAATACTTCAAAAATAAGCATGTCTTTAATACCACCAAAAAAAGAAGAAACGGGCACAACAAAACAAAAAACGAGGAACACAGAGAGCAGAAGGGCACGCTACAACGAGGGCAACAGAGGGCACAACCAAACAAAAAAAGAGGAACACAGAGGGCAGAAGAGCACGCTACAAAGAGGGCAACAGAGGGCACAACCAAACAAAAAAAGAGGAACACAGAGGGCAGAAGGGCACGCTACAACGAGGGCAACAGAGGGCAGAATGCCACGAAATACAATCTAGGCCTTGAGCTGCAGTAGTGGTCCCAATGTTCATTGTAGGGGAAGCGCGCTGGGCCGCAGAGAGTGTGGCATTGAGATGTCTCCTTACATTAATTTCTTTGCGGCCTGCATGACCGCACTGTCCAACAGGCCCGCACTCTCACCTTCCATTTGGGGCCTCTTAATCACTGTACTGGTCCTCATGAGGCCCTCTCTAGGCTCTCAGCCGGATCGCATCAAATGGCCCTACAGTCACTTCGGAGAGACAGGACCACCACCACACCTGGTGACTCAGGCATCAGCGCCGCTGCTGCGCCTCCCCAGTTGGGTTCACCAGGCCCGCTCAGACCAGCGCATCACACCAATGCTGTCTCTATTGCTGCGGCTGCCGGGTCTTCTCACCTATGTGGGTCCCGGGCAGTCACTGCTTCACCAGGAGACCGCTACCTTGGGCGCCAGTAAATGCCCAGATATTGCAGCAGGCCGTCTCTAGCCCAGCGTGCCCCTCTTCTCAGCCTCCACTCTAAATCCAGACAATGGCCAACGTGGCAAACCTGTAGCAGGCCGCTTCTTGCTCCAGGTACAGCCCCAGGACTCAATTTTTAGGGCATATTAGTCTCTTTCACTCCCCCTGTGCATGGCCCCCAACATTCACGAGCCATTATTTTTGGGTGCGCCCCGTGGGTGTTCGTGTGACTGTTGTTGGTGCGTGGAGAAAACAGAGGGCAGAACGACACACAAAAACGCAGAAGGGCTCACACTGGTGAACGCTGTGCCCCGTGAGTGTTCATGTGCCCCAAAAAAGCGAGGAATACAGAGGCCAGAAGGGCAAGAAATACCCGGGCAACAGAGGGCACAAGAGCATGGAAAACAAACAAAAACAGAGGGCAAAAGGGCACGCTACAACGAGGGAAACAACAGAGGGCAGAAGGGCACGCTACAACGAGGTAAACAGAGGGCAGAAGGCCACGAAATACAAGGGCAACAGTGGACACTTACCAATTGCAAAGTAGGCACGGGATCACGACACAGGCACAAATGCTGAACATACGGTGGGCAATACCATATATACCCCCCACCCCCCACCAACCCATTGGCTGAGATTTTTTTTTTACAGTGTGGCCGCAAACATTGCGTTGTCATGTCGCGCGATGTATGGTCGCCGATGTAACACGCAATCCAATTATAGGCCCGCATTTGCGTTGCAACGACGTACGATGAGAAAATGCCCGGTGTGACTACCTGTGCGGTGTAATGGCGGCAATATGAACTCCCGCGATGGCATTGTTCTCGATGGATCGTCATACAACCGCACCGGGATACCTTTGCAGGTGATAGTAGGCTTAACAAATACACATACCATAACATTGCTTGTAGGTTATGGTGCAGTGCAAGAGTCACTCTCACTTATAGAAAACACAGAGAACAGTGAACTGCTCTGTAACCTCCTGTCATAACCACCAGCATGTTCTCGGTGAGTCCAAGCGGGGGCCTGGACTACTAGGGTCCTGGACTTGAACCCCATTTGACTGTGCCTTCATATGCCTCTGCGCCGCCGGCGGGCCAAAGGCAAGTCCGTCTGCTCCCGTCAGCGCCTGGACCGGGCCCAGGGCCATGCCCCCTGGCCCTCCGAGACCCTCAACTGGAAAAAAGGGCTGCAGAAACCTCTATCCCAGAACATAACCCAGGTCAGGCAGCCATCTGCCAGAGATTTTAATGATTTGTACTTTGCACGTCGTGTTTAAAACCTGATTGTACTTACCTGCACTTCTGGTGTCCCCCTGGTCCACCGCGGCTTGTGCCGATTGTGCGGAGGGGCCAAACACCATCTTTACCAGGCTTCCTCACTTCCTGTAACAATAGGGTTAGTGATCTACGCCCACTGCATCACTGCTGCGGTCCTGCCCACTTCCTCTTCATTAGTAAGTGCTCCGTGCGGCCGCGCGCTGCAGAAACCTCTATCCCAGAACATAACCCAGGTCAGGCAGCCTTCTGCCAGAGATTTTAATGATTTGTACTTTGCACGTCGTTTTTAAAACCTGATTGTACTTACCTGCACTTCTGGTGTCCCCCTGGTCCGCCGCGGCTTGTACCGATTGTGCGGAGGGGCCAAACACCATCTTTACCGGGCTTCCTCACTTCCTGTAACAATAGGGTCAGCGCTCTATGCCCTCTGCATCACTGCTGCAGTCCCGCCCACTTCCTCTTCATTAGTAAGTGCGCCGAGTGGACGCGCGCAGCGCCGTGCCAAAGGCAAGCCCGTCTGCTCCCGTCCGCGCCTGATCGACGCCAGACGCCATGTGTTCATTTTGCTCCTCTAACCCCTCTGGGACCCCTCGACTACTAATATTTTCAAAAGACAAGGGAAACCCAAAAGGAATGCCACTGGGGTCCTTGGGCAGTAGTATATTTTACGGAACAGAGGACCCTAGTAATCAAAGATCAACCGAATGATAGACATATACTAAATAGTATATATGACTTCTGTCCAGCCGGACAGAGTTTTTTATTTTCAGATATAAGGTTAGATGTGTCAGTATAACATTTATACAAAAGTGGGCACAACCTGTGACCCACAAAGGACAAGACAAGACATATGACAAACCAATTACGTAAAAGCGCACAAAGGCGGCCTGTACTAATAATCCATTTTACAGACTGGAATTAAACCATAGCAACCCATTGTTTAACGCAATATGTAAATTGAAATAAAACATATGGTGCAATAAGGTCGACGACGTTTCGATGCAATTACCAAATGCATGCATCATCATCAGGACAGAAGCTTGTGTGTCAAGTTTGTCTTGAGAGGTTTTACAAGCTCAATACCCCTTAACTATGCATGATAGCATTCTTAGGGGTGATCGGCCTTTAATACGTGGAAACAGCTATAAAAGCTTATGTTATTTAACACAATGTCCAAGCGTGTGAGGGAATAATCACAACGCCTTAGCCGGTGGGAGTTAAGGTAATGCAGCCATGCTCGCGTTCTCAGCGGTTCAGAATTCCATAATTGGGTTCTCTGGGGGAGCAGAGGTTATCACAATGTCACTGCGTGTGAGGGAATAATCACAACGCTTTTGCCGTTTGGAGTTCAAGTAATGGAGCACGGCTCGCGTTCTCGGCGGTTCAAAAATCCATGATAGGGTTATATTTCGGACATTGCCTGATAGCCGGACAGATGGGTTCTGGCGGGGATCGCTCCTCTAACCCCTCTGGGACCCCTCGACTACTAATGGCCATAATTCGATACCCCAGCCAGGAGCTCTACTCCTTAAATGTAGCCTCTCGCTCCACCCAGGATAATGCCATACCCCAACAGCACAGCACCTGCACTCGGGGTAGTGTAAAAACTGCCAACAGCATAAAACACATCAAAAGCAAGTTCGATCCCCAACCCCGGACAAATTTAGTTTGCCTGTACTGTAAGGCTCGGTCCCTCTCCAAGCACGCCCTAGAAATATGATCGTTACTTGACACTGATAATCCAGATTTACTATTCGTCACCGAAACTTGGCTTCAAGAGTCCTCCACCCCGACATCTTTATAGCCTTACCCCACAATTATAAAATTCATAGACTCGACCGATGTGGCAAAAAAGGAGGGGGCACCGCAATTATCTATAAGTCATTTATCAAGCTCCATATCAATGACTCTTACTTAGAAAATTAGGGTGAAATGTGCATCTCTACCACAACCATTGGGAATAGGGAGTCATGGAAGATTGCCCTTATTTATAGACCCCCTGGTGCAAAAACCCATTTTGTAAATAAACTTTTGGAAGCGATAGCTCCTCATGCCCTGGCCTCCGGTAACTTTCTCTTACTAGGGGACTTTAATTATCACATGGAGCAAATCCTTGACCCCCATACCAGTGATCTCATTACTAATATTAACTCCTTAGGACTAAGCATACTACCTTCAGGCCCTACTCGACTGCTGGACATTCATTAGATCTACTATGCACAAATTCTTCTAAAGTAGAAATCATTCAAATACTTCCAGTCCTCTGGACAGATCACTATGTTATTAAATTTCACATTGCTGGCACCTATATAAAACCCCAAAATAGCAATCAAGCAAAACTGAGCAGACCTTGGAATAAGATCAATTTGGATTCCTTTACCGCCCATTTCTCCCCCCCCTCTCATCACTAATACCACCGATCCTAATAAAGCAGCTATCAACCTTGAACTCGCGATTACCTCAACTTTAGATCTAATCGCACCAGCAAGAGTATCTAGGCCTCCCACCAAAATCTCCCCTTGGTTTACTCCTAACCTGGAAAAGATCAAACTTTCTGTCAGGACAGCAGAAAGGAAATGGCGGCAAACCAAAGCCCAAACTGACAGACAACACTATAAAACAAAGCATAGGTCCTATATGAAAGAAATTGCTTTGGCAAAAAAAATGTACTTAGGCAACAGGATAACCCAGGCAGCAAATTCGCAGAGAGAGCTATATAAAATTGTTAAAGAATTAAAAAAAAACCCTGCCTGTCAGCATTCATCCAATGAATCACAAGATTGGGTTAACTCTGTATCATCGTATTTCCACGACAAAATCAATGATATCCACAAACTTTTTCCCCACCTAACTTCTTCCTTTCAGACCACACCTCCGCCTAATAAAACCAACAGTGACCCCAAACACCAAATCAATGTTCTCAGAGAATTTCTTCCTTTTTCTGAAACAGAAGTAGAATCAACGTTGCACAAAATCAAGTCAGGATCTCCTGGGGACCCAGCCCCCTCTCAAATCCTAGTAAAAATCGCTCCCGCCCTGATCTCTGATCTAACTAAGACCCTCAATCTCTCTCTGTCTCACGCTTCTGTTCCTCTGCACTGGAAGGAGGCCACGATAAGACCAATTTTAAAGAAACCTTCGCCCGACTCTAAACAACTCTCAAACTATCGGCCTATCTCTCTTCTGCCCCTATTTGGAAAAGTCATGGAATCGTTGATAAACAAACAACTTGTAACTTACTTGGAGACAAACAGACTTCTTGACTCCTCCCAATCGGGATTTAGGACATTCCATAGCACCGAGACTGCCTTGCTCGAAATTGTTGATAATGTTAGAATGACTCTTTACTTTGGACAGTCTGCCATATTGATCCTACTTGACTTGTCCGCAGCCTTAGACACCATCTCGTATCTCATTCTCTTAGAACGTCTTGCAGAGATTGGTGTTGAGGGTCCTGCGCTACTCTGGATCAAGAGCTATCTAACCAACAGACGCTCAAAGGTCCAAGTAGAAACATATTCCTCCAGCTATCTGGGAAATGATAAGGGTGTACCTCAGGGATCAATATTGAACCCTACGCTCTTTAACTTATATGTATCCCCCCTGGCTAAAGTGATCAGAGCTCACAGTTTTGGAACCGTGTCATACGCCGACGATACGCAGTTACTGGTCACTGTCGACCAGGACCCAGACGAAACCAAACTGAGGTTCAAAAATTGTATGATCGCAATCCATGACTGGATGACCAACAACTTCCTGATGCTAAATGCTAGCAAAACTGAGATCGTGCTTTTTGGAAAGGCCGACAAGATCTGGACAAATGAATGGTGGCCAACAACACTGGGACCCTGTCCCTCGCCCAAATCCTCAGTTAGGAACCTTGGGGTAATAGTTGACAACAGGTTGTCCATGACTGAACATGTCAACAAAGTAGTGCGTACCAGCTTTGGCCTAATGCGCAGTCTGAATGGCTTTTACAAATGGATTCCCCTTGCATCGCGCATGCCTTTAGTACAAGGTCTCATTGTCAGCCGTATAGATTACGGGAATGCCTTGCTATCTGCCATCAACGAAAATATTTTGGCCCGATTACAGGTACTACAAAACACTGCAGCTAGGCTGGTGCTCAACCTTCCCCCCCGCACTCCATCACTGCCCTGTCTCAAAACTTTGCACTGGCTCCCAATAAAGAAACACATAAAATTCAAACTATGCTGCCTAGTCCATAAAACCATCCATGGACAAGGACCGATTTACCTGGAAAAAAAGCTAAAATTCCATAACTCGGCCAGAACACTTAGGTCTACCAGCAAACTACTTCTAACTGTTCCCATGGTTCGCACTGTTAGAAATGGTGATAGGGCATTTAGTAAAACAGCTTCTGAAGCCTGGAACACCCTGCCCCTCCAGATCAGGACAGAACCCAACCATCTGAGATTCCGGAAGAACCTTAAGACCTGCCTCTTTTAGTCACCGGCCCACTGTTCCTGTCTTGTGGATCTGTGATGGAGGATCTGCTAGCGCTCTGAGACCTTCTGGTGATTTATGCGCTATATAAATGCATTTTACTTTACATTACATTACTATACTACACTAGCTCCCAACTTATGGACATCAATAACATCACTAATACCCTTCGCTGCCCCCACTTCAATCTTGACTCTTTTCTCAGCTTACCTTCCACATGCTGTCCCAACTGCTCTTACAAACTGGTCTTACCCACTCCCCCACATCCCGACAAACCGTCTCCCTGAGCTATAAACCCACAACACATCTACTGCGCCCTCATTAACGCTCGGTCCCGCCCGAAGCACAAATTTGATATCTCGGAATTACTAACTAGCCGCAATCTTGACCTCCTCTTCATATCTGAAACTTGAGGAGACCCAGCATCCGGTCCCGACTTCTGCTTCGCCACCGCCGATGGCTATCGCGTACTCAGACAGGACAGACCTCTAAAAAAAAGGGTGGTGGCTTAGCAATTATTTACAGAGAAAACTACACAACCAAAATAGAATCAATTGACTTCCCAGTCGCTGAAGCACTAACCTTCTCGATCATGCTATCATACACCCAATCCTTCAAAGGAACCCTTGTTTATCGTCCACCGGGCTCCCGAGCCAACTTTCTTGCAGCCCTAAACAGCCTAATAGAGCCAGTAGCCGCAACCCCTGAATACACCATCTTAGGTGACTTCAATTTCCACGTAGAAGCCCCCAATGATAAGGACTCCTCCTCCCTTACCAGCGACCTTCTCTCAGCGGGCCTCCGACAGTTAGTTACAGAACCCACTCACCTGGCTGGTCATACTCTTGACGGCCTCTTCACCAATAACCACCACATTTTTCTGTCAGCCGTTATCCCATTAACCTGGACAGATCACTTTGCAGTAATGTTCACCATTCAGACCACTAATCACAATCTCCCACACGCTAGCTCTCGTGCCCCCATACAGTTTCGAGCTTGGAAGAACATCGACGCTCACACCCTACAAACAACCCTTTCTTCCACCCAACCCTATGATGCAAACGACCCGCATATAGCCTCCAACAATTATTCACACTGGCTACATAACGCCATTTACCACATTAGCACCCTCCAAGAATATTTCCTCCAACCAAAACTCTCCTTAAGCCCCCTGGTTCTCAGAAACACTCAGACTTGAAAGGCAGCGATGTAGAAATTAGAAAGGCGCTGGTGCAAACACTGCAACAATAATGACAAAACTCTTTACACAAATGCGCCAGCTAAGTACAAAACTATCATCATCACAGAGAAAAGCAAATTCTACCTCACACAAATAGAGTCAGCCCAAAACTCCTCCAAACAACTTTTCCAGGTGGTAACCAAACTATCCATTCCACCGGTGAGCGCAACCATAGATGCCTCCCAAGCTCTCTGTAACTTCCTTGCAAATTTCTTCAAATGAAAGGTCAATGAGATTTACTCTAAATTCTCAACCCAGGATAGAATCAACCGCCCAAAACACACCACAATCACCAACGCCCCCACCACTACACTTTCCAAATTCAGTCAAATCTCGCCTATGCAGATAGCAGAACTAATCTCATCCATTAAATCAGGATCCCCCCTTGATCCTTGCCCCCCTCCATCCTCAAACATATTTCAGACTTAATAGGACCTGCTCTTACCAATATCTGCAACTTAATGTTCCGCTCAGATTCCTACCCATCTGTCTGGAAAAAGGGCATCATCAAACACCTGCTAAAAAAAAAAAACCTACCTCGATCCCTCAGAATCAAAAAGCTACAGACCCATTGCATGCCTACCCTTCCTATCAAAAATCTTTGAAAAAATCATGAATATTCAACAATCCCAATTCATTGCCCACAACAACCTCTTGGATGACACCCAATTTGGATTTAGGAATGGCCACGAGACAGAAACTGCCCTTATTAAGGCATCAGACGAGATCAGGATGATCCTTGACCAAGGCGGCGCAGCTGTCCTGATACTACTGGACTTGTGCACGGCCTTTGACACGGTCGATCACACCATCTTGATTGACCATGTGTATCCGCCATCCGCATTCATCACAAAGCTAAATCCCTTCTAACCTCCTTCCTACCTAACCGTACACAGTCAGTCAAACTCAGCGACTTCTACTCCCCCGTTTTCATCCTTCCCTGTGGAGTACCCCAAGGATCCTCCCTAAGTCCGGCCTTATTTAACATCTATGTGTCGGACTTGGCCAGGGTCATCAAAGCGCATGGGATAAGACTAACCTCATACGCCGATGACACCCAATTGGTGTTGGCCGTACATAACGATGGAGGAGCAGTTGCCACCAGTTTCCAGGAGGGAATGATAGCCATCAGCTCCTGGATGGCAAACAACTGCCTAAAACTTAATTCAGATATAACGGAGGCCATGATCTTTGGCAGTCTCACCCCTTCATGGTCCCCAACCTGGTCCCCCCCATTGCCTGTCACGAAGGTTAGGAACCTGGGTGTAATGTTTGATGACAAGCTCTCGTTCATCGACCATGCGAATGCAGTCGTCACCTCTTCCTTTTACACCCTTAGAATGGTTAGGAAACTCCTGCCTTTCCTTCCACCTAGCGCCGTCAAGACCCTCATGTGCACCTTGGTGTTGTCCAAGGTGGACTATTGCAACGGATTCTTCCTGAATGCTCAGGAGAAAGTCCTTAACAAATTGCAGTTAATCCAGAATGCGGCAGCAAGAATTCTGTCCCGCACTTCTAAGTTCACATCAATCTCCCCTATCATTCGTCAACTGCACTGGTTACCTGTCAGAAGCCTCACTAAATTCAAGGCATTGTGCATTGCATATAAAGCTATCAACAATATAGGGCCCGAGTTCCTATAAAAAGTATTGCGCACATACACTCCCAAAAGATCCTTGCGCTCATCCTCGGCTCATCTGCTCACCATTCCCCACACCAAGAAAGTTTCCTGGGGAGACAGACGCTTCACAGTTGCTACAGCCAGACTATGGAACACTCTTCCCCTCCACATCAAAAACAGCCCCCCCCCTCTTGACATTTAGGAAACAGGTAAAAACTTGGCTCTTCAATCAGTAGCCTCCCATCTAAGCGACTCCTCAGTTACATTACAGCGCCGAGACACCCCAGGGTATTTGCGCGCTATACAAATCGCATACATAAATAAATACATTAATAAGAGGTGGGTTGGGACTCAAGCTTGGAGAGGAATCTCCAAAATTGGCAAGTTTTTGGTATTTTGTAGAAAGTGTGTTGGTTGATGGTGGTTGATAGTTGTATCTGTAATTCTTCATGTTAATAATAAAACAAAATAAGTGCAAAAAGGAACCACGATAATTACGCGAAGACAACTGAGGTTTAGGTTGTTAATTTCACATATCACAACCAAGCGTGCCCTGTGGACAAATGACAGACAAAAGCAAAAAATAATAGTGATGTGGTGTATCAATCTATGAGGATCTCCTCTTCTTTTAAGGTCAGAGACCCTTATCCAGCAAGTAGTGGCATGTTTCATCATAGGGTACCGCGTCACACTGACGACGGTTGTCACCAGTGAGGGCTGCAACCCTGTAAAACAGGGGAACTTTTCTGGTTGTTTTTCTGGGGTGATTAATCATCGATGAATAGATGTAATCTCAATGAAGAGAGGTTACTAATAATTTAGGATTACTCCAAACTGCTCAGCAGACTTCACAGTAGTATTTCTGTGCTAGAAACACCACAGCCATTAAGAAAACACTCTTGCACAATTAGGGGACAAAGCGCTGGGTGTACCACTGGATCCGGAAGTGCACATGTTATAAGAGGGAAACATAAACACAAATTTGCATTTATGTATGTTTGGTTTATTTGTTTAAAAAAGGTTAACTGCCTTTAATATATACACTCTCAATCACCAGACCATAACAGGGTCCGAGCCAAGCATGGTTTTTATTATTTTGCTTTGTCAAATTGCTGACTTGGGAATAAATAAAATGTATATTACTATTTTTGATTAAAGAATATTTTGTTAGTGTGGATAATAAATATTATGAATAATGTTCTTCTGGCGGAACTGTATCATCTATTTCAAAGTGTAAATAACTGTAATCATTTATTAAACTGAATTATTTGATGCGTTATAATTATAAAACATTTTTTTTAACATTAAACCTTGTTCATTTTGTCAGTAAATTAAAAAGAAAAAGAAATGGCAAACTACAACTCACCATAAAGCACTTAAATAAACACGTGTAATGCAGGAATGAAGAACCAAAAGTAATTTATTCTCAAGTGCGTTATTTAGCATTTTTTTAAACCGAAAAAAACTGTGTAATATAAAAGGTTATTATTTAAATGTATGCATATTTTTTTAAAATATTTATACTTGCCACTTTTTGATTTACGTGGGGCAGAAGTATCAATGTGTCATCCCTGACACTGCTTTGGCTGTTAAAGTAGATTTCACTAGTTCTTCTCAGGAAGTAAGGTGACTTCCTAAAGTCTGGTAGCTGGTATTTCCTTTGTTTGCCCTCTTAGGTCATACCAGTACAATAGGGGGTGGTGATGGACGGAGCATCTGAATCAATCAAACACTCACTCCCAGTCAAAAGATCTGGGTTTAATCCATCACCGTTCTTTAGCCCACTCTGCCACCCCAGTTCAGACATGGCTATATGCAAATCAGTCTGACCCTGTGCCTCATGGGAACAGTCCAGCCCGAACTGCCAAGCCACGTCTTCCCTTTACCGGAAACAAGCTTCAGAGGACAAGTTTCTGGCATTCCAACCGTCTTCAGCCCGGCTTGCTTGAATCCAGTGGCAAAGTGAGCAAGGGACTCACGTCTGAGCATACCCTGCCACACTTATGGCGGCCAAAAGCGGTAAAAAGGGGGTGGTGATGGACGGATCATCTGAATCAATCATACCCTCATAGCCAGTCAAAAGATCTGGGTTTAATCCATCACCGTTCTTTAGCCCACTCTGCCACCCCAGTTCAGACATGGCTATATGCAAATCAGTCTGACCCTGTGCCTCATGGGAACAGTCCAGCCCGAACTGCCAAGCCACGTCTTCCCTGGACCGGAAACAAGCTTCCGAGGACCGGTTTCTGTCATTCCAGCCGTCTTCAGCCCGGCTTACTTGAATCCAGTGGCAAAGTGAGCAAGGGACTCACGTCTGAGCATACCCTGCCACACTTATGGCGGCCAAAAGCGGTACAAAAGGGGGTGGTGATGGACGGAGCATCTGAATCAATCAAATACTCACACCTAGACAAAAGATCTGGGTTTAATCCATCACCGTTCTTTACCAGCACTTTCTATTTCCTTCAGTGTCAATTACAGTATTATTCCGATCTTGGACAGAGAACCAAATCCTTTTTTGCTGGTTTTCAGGGCAGACAGGGATTTCTTCCCAACATGTTCATCATTGTGGAGTACACACTCCTGTAGCGAATATGAGGACAAGGGGACGGAATTCCTGTTATGCAGAGAAAACGGGAAGAATCCATCGAACTACAACTACCAGACTGCCTTGGGGTATGCTCGTGTGTCTTAAGCCCCTCCTTTGCATGAGTAAGGTGCTTGTCAATTATCCTGTGTAGTAGAGTGGAAGGGCGGATGGTGTTCCCCGCCGGATCCCAGCGTGAAGAACCAAGCTTCGTGGAGAAGAACCTCGTTATCGAACCCTGGACTACCGGAGGGTAGTCAAGCTGAACTCTTGTGCTTTACGGAAAGGAGTGCGGGCTCGCCTCCTTTTGTTATTTGAACCTGGTTCCTGAAATCTTGTTTGAGCTTTGCCAGATAAGAATAGCCGCGGCGTTTGTTCCAAGCGCGGAGACTCGTTGGGCAGCACGTGAGTAAACAAAGCGTTTAAACTTGTAACGCGTCTGGGAGTCAGACGCGTTCAGTGTGAATGCTTGTAGTTTAGTGAGGTTTTTTAGGAAAAGGAATATTGGTGCGGAGGCGCCGAAAGTGAATTCCTCGTTCCTTTTTTGATGTTGATATTTGAAGTATCAAGACTGTATTTTCCTTACCGAAGTTAAAGGAATATCTTTGTGGCGAATTAAGTTCCCGGGTTGTGTCAAAAACAACGCCAGGAGAAGAAGAATCGTTTCATTCTTCACGAGAATTTTTTTTTTGGTTAATTACTCTGCAGTATTTGCCTCCTGGAATTCTTTTGGGACTAAAAGGTTTTAAGTCATATGACTCTCTATTGATTGGGAATTGGAGCTCATATTTCTATGACGAGTAACATGGAGAAACTGAGATAGCCTTGAAGGTGTTACAGAGCCAACACAAAGAGTTACCAAGCCCTTGAGAGTCCTGAAGAGGATTACTGCCAAAACTACTTCCTCCTCCTACATTCCTTCTTTCCCTTTTTTCCCTCCGGGCACAAAGTCAGGCAGGGTGATTATAATTCCCTGCTGGGGGTCGTGTAGGAAGGAATTAAGGGACTTGGCATCAGACATCGTCTCTGCTTGGCACAAGAATAAGGTTAGTGGCATTCTTGTTTCTTGTGCTGCTGCCAATCCCGACAGATTGACAAGCCCAAGTATACAAGCCCAGCCTAGATGATGAATATCGAAAGTGTTATGAATTCTGTGGTGGAGAGCCTTGCGGCTCTGCAGCAGGAAGTTATCACATCTAGAACAGAGAATCAAGTTCTTTATAAAGAAGTGGGTGTTCTTCAGAAAGAAGTGTCAGGGCTAGCACGAAAGGGCCAAGGGGGAGTTTCTTATATAAAGCCAGCCACTTTGCAACCCCCTGTCTCTACTGCACCTCCTGTTTAACAGGGAGCTGAAGGGGGCGGGTTCTCTTTGTCTTCCCCAGCTACGCCCTCCCTTTCTGAATCCATCCCTACTGTCCATGTCATCCAAAACACTGGTATTCCTTTGGCACCCCCAGAAAGGTTCTACGGGGATCCCCGTAAGTTTGAGACATTTTTGAATCATTGTAGGTTACACTTTTTGTGCAAACCTGGGGTGTTTCAAGAAGATTCTGCAAAAACAGCATTCATGATGTCCTATATGGGAGGCAATGAAGCAAGCTGGACTATTCCGTTACTAGAGAGAAATGATCCTGTGTTGCACAGTTTTGAGGAATTTTGTTTGGAACTACGAAGACTGTTCGATAGAAAACTACACATGTTATCCTTGGATAGAGAACTGTTAACGCTGCGACAAGGGTCTCAAAACTTGTTATCATATATCACTTCTTTTAATCGACTCGTGGTCGAAACAGAGTGGCCTACGGCAAAGAGAATATCCATATTCTACCAAGGAATACGAGGGGAGCTAAAAGATGTGTTGGCACAAGTTGTGCAACTACCTACTACCTGCGAAGAACTGATATATCTGACAGTACAATTGGATCATCGCCTCCTGGAAAGAAGGGGAGATCAAAACAGAGGAGAAAGTCGTTTCTTTTATCCTTGTCCTAAGAGCACCATAGATGATCATCCTAAGATGCCTGAAGGGGTAGAGCCTATGCAGATAGGAGGCATACGGGGTCCCCTTTCCAGGGAAGAAAAGGAGAAGAGACGAAGATTGAAGCAATGCCTGTATTGTGGCAAAGGCGGACATTTCATTAAGGATTGCAGAGCAAGGAATGCTCTGCCGGGACGACCTTCGGTGCCGCCTAATCAGGCTGTTGTACAATCAGGAAGACCGGCGGAAAACTAGAAAACCCAAATCAGGAAGAGGTCTCTGCCTTGGGTTGTTCACCATTAACGATCTCACCAACGCTTGCTAATACCTTGCATCCTGCAGTGGCTCACATGAACTTGAAGGTTACCTTGTGGGTCAGCTCAAGTGATGCCATGGAGATAGATGCATTGCTTGATTCTGGTGCCACCGGAAATTATATAGATCAAGAATACACAATGAAAATCGGAATAGTATGCGAGAAGAAAGACAAACCAGAGCTGGTGAAAGCAGTAGATGGAACTGTTCTGTCATCTGGTCCTGTGGCGTACCATACTCGAGCGTTGTTGATGCAGACGAGCCAGAATCACCAAGAACATATTCAATTCGACTTGATTGATGCACCTCAATTTCGTCTTATATTAGGAATGCCATGGCTGACCCTTCACGATCCTAAAGTCAGTTGGGCGGCTCGCACAATCACTCTGTCATCCGAATTCTGTAAGGAGAATTGTAGACAGGAAATGCCTAACCCTGAAGTGACTAATACCACACCTTCAGTGTGTCTAGCTACAGAATGTTCCAGTGGACATTATTGTTGTGCTACCGCTCTTCCTGTTGAATACAAGGAGTATCGTTCCTTGTTTGACAAACAAAAGGCTACCGACCTGCCTCCGCATCGTGTATACGATTGCCGAATCGAACTACTTCCAGGTGCTGATATTCCATGCAGTCGGGTATATGCCTTAACAGAAAAAGAGACACGGTACTTGAGGAACTACCTCGATGAGAATCTGGCTACGGGGTTTATTCGACATTAAACGTCCCCTGCCTCATCCCCGATGTTTTTTATTCCAAAGAAGGATTGTGATGAATTGAGGCCATGTATCGAATACAGAGCCATTAACAGAATGACAGTTAAGAATCGCTATCCTCTCCCACTTATACCTGTACTCTTGGATCAACTGAAGGGAGCCCGATTCTTTACCAAACTCGATCTCAGAGGGGCGTACCATTTGGTCAGAGTACAGAGAGGGGATGAGTGGAAGACCGCGTTTCGAACAAAATTCGGATCATTCGAGTACCGAGTGATGCCATTCGGGCTCTGTAACGCCCCTGCCGCCTTCCAGTATTTTATGGATGAGGTGTTGCGAGGTTGTCTGGAGACATTTTGCGTCGTGTACATAGACGACATTTTAATCTATTCGTCTACTCTTCCTGAGCATGTGGAACATGTGAAGACTGTACTCAACAAGTTACAGCATCATTCCTTGTATGCTAAGCTTGAAAAATGCCTTTTTCATGTGACTGAAGTGTCATTCCTCGGTTATATCATCAATGCACAGGTATTCCAAATGGATTCAAGTAAAGTAGAGGCTATCATAGGATGGAGTACCCCTCGGAACGTCAAATCAGTACAGAGCTTCCTTGGTTTTGCCAACTATTACAGACGATTTATTAAAGACTTCTCCAAGATTATCCATCCCATTTCTAGGTTGTTGAGAAAGAATACTCCGTTCGTATGGAACAAGGAGGCTGATAGTTTATTCCAGTTCCTGAAAGATCAGTTCACACGGGCTCCGATCCTACGCCATCCAGATCCACAGATACCTTTTGTGCTGGAAACAGACGCCTCCCAATATGCAATAGGCGGAATCTTATCACAACGCCATCCTGAAACTGGCCAATTGCATCCTGTTGCCTATTTTTCGAAAAAGCTCACTCCCTGCGAGATTAATTATACTATCTCGGATAAAGAACTTCTTGCAATAAAAAGGGCTTGTGAGGAATGGCGTCAATATTTATTGGGAGCTGTTCATACCGTTGAAATTTATACTGATCACAGGAACCTACTGTTCCTGAAAACTGCAAAGGCGCTTATTCCTCGACAACTGAGGTGGACACTGTTCTTTTCAGATTATGATTTGGTCATCAAATATAAACCAGGGCCTCAAAATGGTAAAGCGGATGCTCTTTCACGCATAGGCGAAACAGAAGAACAATGTGCATTGAATGAAGAAGAACCTCCTCTGATCCTGAGGGAATCGGGTGATCAGTCTCCTTCGATAGCCTTATTATCCACACAGGAATTCCTGGAAGATGTGCGAGTCGCCCTTGCAGACACCGATTTACAGGAATGGGTACAGGAAGATCCTGAACATCGAACGGCAAAAGATGATCTTGCCTATTATGGCTCCGCTATCTATGTCCCTACAGAGACCCTGCAGCAGCAAGTGTTGAAATGGATACATGACTCCCCTTTGGGTGGTCATTTGGGGATCTATAAGACCGTTGCTGGTGTGGAACGTACTTTTTGGTGACCTAGTATTAGGGTGGATGTGCGGCAGTATATAAAGAACTGTGCTGTTTGCATTCAAGGGAAGGCCATCCATGTCAAACCCATTGGACTTCTGAGACCTCTACCTATTCCTCCAAAACCCTGGCACACTTTGTCAATGGACTTTATTGTTGAAATGCCACCCTGTGATGAAAAGACTGTGATCTTAGTGGTCGTAGACCATTTAACGAATGGGGCATTTCATACCTTTGAAAGGTCTACCTACATCAGCGGAATTGGCACAGGTGTTCCTGCAACATATCGTTCGAGCTCATGGAATTCCTTGTGTGCTCATAACCGATAGAGGAACTCAATTCACTTCCCGATTTTGGAAGGCCCTCTGTAAGACCATGGATGTCGATGCTCGACTCTCTTCATCCTATCACCCTCAGACGGACGGCAAAACGGAACGTCTGAATCAGACGCTGGAGCAGTATCTTCGCTGCTTTACTTTGCAAAACAATGCAGATTGGACAACGTTGATTTGGATGGCGGAGTTTGCCTACAATAATGCCATACATTCCACTCTGGGTTGTTCTCCTTTTTTTTGTCTTTTTGGCTATCACCCGAATGCTCTTCCATTTGAGATGCCTGTGCACTCACCCGTACCAAGGGTGTGGCTTTCTACTAGACATTTACATTTGAAGGGGGAAAATAAGCTGAAACCTAAATATGTGGGGCCTTATAGCATTGTTGAGGTTATCAACCCAGTGGCTGTACGACTGTCCCTCCCTAGTTCCTGGAAGATACATTCCGTTTTTCATGTCTCCCTCCTCCAACCCTGTCCTGTAAGTACTAGGCTTTTGGATCGGCCTCTTCCCATTGAAGTAGATGGGCAGGAGAAGTATGAGGTGCAGGTGATTCTGGACTCCCGTATGGTTAGAGGTCGGATTCAGTATCTGGTTGAGTGGAAGGGCTATGGACCTGAAGAGCGGACTTGGGAGCCTGTGGCTAACCTTAATTGTCCTGAGTTGGTTGATCAGTTCCATGAGCGGAACCCTGGAAAGCCCGGACGACCGCCGGGACGGCTGTCCTCGAGAAGGGGTTCTGTAGCGATTATGAGGACAAGGGGACTGAATTCCTGTTATGCAGAGAAAACGGGAAGAATCCATCGAACTACAACTACCAGACTGCCTTGGGGTATGCTCGTGAGTCTTAAGCCCCTCCTTTGCATGAGTAAGGTGCTTGTCAATTATCCTGTGTAGTAGAGTGGAAGGGCGGATGGTGTTCCCCGCCGGATCCCAGCGTGAAGAACCAAGCTTCGTGGAGAAGAACCTCGTTATCGAACCCTGGACTACCGGAGGGTAGTCAAGCTGAACTCTTGTGCGTTACAGAAAGGAGTGCGGGCTCGCCTCCTTTTGTTATTTGAACCTGGTTCCTGAAATCTTGTTTGAGCTTTGCCAGATAAGAATAGCCGCAGCGTTTGTTCCAAGCGCGGAGACGCGTTGGGCAGCACGTGAGTAAACAAAGCGTTTAAACTTGTAACGCGTCTGGGAGTCAGACGCGTTCAGTGTGAATGCTTGTAGTTTAGTGAGGTTTTTTAGGAAAAGGAATATTGGTGCGGAGGCGCCAAAAGTGAATTCCTCGTTCCTTTTTTGATGTTGATATTTGAAGTATCAAGACTGTATTTTCCTTACCGAATTTAAAGGAATATCTTTGTGGCGAATTAAGTTCCCGGGTTGTGTCGAAAACAACGCCAGGAGAAGAAGAATCGTTTCATTCTTCACGAGACTCTTTTTTTTGGTTAATTACTCTGCAGTATTTGCCTCCTGCAATTCTTTTGGGACTAAAACGTTTTAAGTCATATGACTCTCTATTGATTGGGAATTGGAGCTCGTATTTCTATGACGAGTAACATGGAGAAACTGAGATAGCCTTGAAGGTGTTACAGAGCCAACACAAAGAGTTACCACGCCCTTGAGAGTCCTGGAGAGGATTACTGCCAAAACTACTTCCTCCTCCTACATTCCTTCTTTCCCTTTTTTCCCTCAGGGCACAAAGTCAGGCAGGGTGATTATAATTCCCTGCTGGGGGTCGTGTAGGAAGGAATTAAGGGACTTGGCATCAGACATCGTCTCTGCTTGGCACAAAAATAAGGTTAGTGGCGTTCTTGTTTCTTGCGCTGCTGCCAATCCCGACACTCCTCAGCCAAAAGCACTAACGGCAAGTCAGAAAAATGTTGTTTCCTCTTTCTGACCCTCTGCTCTTTGTCGACAGTGTGAAAAATTATCGCCAAACTCCAAACACACTCCCCACACACCTCTAGAGTCCTCCAATGTGCCGCGAAAAACAGATTTTCTGGTTGTGATGTCATCATCGCCTTCCAGGGTGACATTCGTAATTGAGGGTCAAACAAATTCGGTATGTAGTGAATGTGAATCAGACCAACCTGCTATTAGTAAATTGTACATTAGTACATAAGAAATAGTGAATAGCAAATTGTGATTCCTTAATGATAGCAATTTAGAAACCTCTAGTTCTTACTTTCTCAAATCAGGCCGCTGGTCCATTGAAGCTCGTCGAATGGCCATACGTGGACGGTTTTCCAATCTCTCAACTGTTAATTCTAGTATCCTTTGTTTTATTCCATCCTGAGGCCAAATATGTTTTCAAACAGCGATGGCAGAAAAGGCCATCAAAACATAGCACTAATTCACGTGGCATTGTTGGCTTCGGGTCAGAGTCAATGTGGAAAATTAGAGAAATTGATGTACATAAACAGCGTTCATTTCCCTTTTTCCCGCTCCTCTCCCTTTAAGCCCCATGAATACCGTAAACTATTGACCGTACCACCCTGCCAGTAAAAGCCCGCACCCATATGTACATGACAGCCATTTTAGGCACCCTGGCCTCTTTCCTGCTCATTAGAACCACCGGCTTCCCTTCTGCGCGTATCTGAGCCCCCCTCCCTCTCTCACATGCATAGACTATGAAACCCTCTCCCTCTGCGCGACCCTGCCCTGAAAGGCAACCCTTCTGCTTGACCCACGCAAAACCCCCCCCATTTCCTCTTGAAGAAGCATCCTTCGCCTCAGCTGACATAGCCCTCCCCAGCTGCACCTGACTGCCCCCGCTCTCTCATGTACGGGTCATAAGACCTCTCTCTCTGTGCGACTCTGTCCCTGTGCACACCCTGGCTTCCCCCCTCCCCTTCTCCCTCACATGGGCAAGTCATAAACCTTCTTCTTCTGCAAGACCCTGTCCTTGGGAGTCACGGCCGCGCCTGACCAGCACCTCCTCTCCTTTCATGAATAACCCCTCTGTTAGTAAACCCTCCCTCCGCGATGGACTGTCCGCACATGTCCGAGGCCATCGCCTAAGCCGGAAGATACTGTTTATTGCCCTTATAGTCTGGAGTCACTCCTCTTCAAAGAACCCACTATTGATCCTGGCTTCCCCACCCCTTGGGATACGATCAGGCGCACATCTCCTAATAATCAGCGGAACACTCAGCTGCGTCATTGCCCCCTCCCTTATCTCCAGTTCAAGGTTCTCTATTGATAACATATGTGGGGTAGGATTGACACGAGGATTATAGGGATGTCCCTTCTTTGTGTCACAATGCCCTGATTGTAATACCAAGTGTTTTGTAAGGTATAAAAGAAGATGTCTCAGCTCACTTGTTAGAGCACCTCCTGAAAGACACTGTGTTTCGTGTCCGAAATGACTGGCTCTCCTCATGAGAAATAAACTCTGTTCTTTGATTCCGGCTTCCAGCGCCCGTCTCTTTTATTTGGTAATTATTCAGAATGGGAACTAAGAGGCGTCTTGCGCCAGCAGCCCGGGCATCGATACTAGTGTGGGCTGACCTTTCACAATTGGCGCCCAAAGTGGGGCCCATCAGTGACATGAGGTCCAGTAAGAGAGATCCAGACGATGAGGTGAATATCTAAATGATCGGAGTATACCTGCCTTGAGAGGGCCCTCGTCCGGCTGCCGATTGAATGAACTTCACCGATTCTGAACGGACCTCTCTCGAGTGACCTACTGTCCTGACTGGAAGCCCACAGGAATGCTGCAAAGAGTAAGAGAACGATCGGGCGCTGGAGGGGGAAGACGAAGAACTATCCGCATGGTCCGGTCCGGGTAAGATTAAGTAGGGTGTTTTTTACGCCTGATTGGTAGGGTGGTTCTATCCACCTGATTGGTTGATTGATTGTATTGGAATCGGTATTTGAATACTGATATTGTTGTTATTGGTTCATTTAGCTTTGGATGCTACTTGAAATATTGGTTCTCTTATTGAGAACGAGACATTCTCTGTTTGCAAACAGTGGCGAATAGGAACGTCGTCTCTCTTTGCAGATAGAGAAGGGTAGGTAATGCAGACTTTTGTCCCCGTTGTAATCCGTCATGCCTACTTTTCTCCCCACTGATTGTTTGGAATCGATTAATAATCGATTGTTGCTCTTTGAGATCTTCCCTGTCTACAAACAGAGACGAATAGAAATATTCTGTCTTCCTTTCTGGATAGCGAAGGGCAGGTAATGCAGACGTTTGTCCCCGTTGTAATCCGTCATGCCTGTTTTTCTCCCCACTGATTGATTGGTTGCCTGGACATTGTTGTTCCAGGAATTGTTTCGTTTGAGGTATTTTCTATTTGCAAACAACGTGGAATAGAAATATTCTGTCTAGTCTTTGCAAGTAGTAAAGGGTAGGTTATGCCCCTTTGTGAATTCGTCAGTCCTACCCACTCCCCACTGATTGTTTATTTGGGGGGTAGCTCGCATGGTCCGCCCAGGAGGCTACCCTTATGGAGGACATATGCTCCCCACTCATGGGCCATTTAATGGAAGTAGACCATCTGGTCCGTCCAGGAGGCTACCCTAGTAAGTGGAAGTACATCGTTTGGTCTGCCCAGGATGATACCCTAATGAAGGAATATATGTTCCCCTTTTGATTGATAATCTAGTTCCACCCCGGACCATTTATTGGAGGTAACTCGTCTGGTCCGTCCAGGAGTGCCCCTAATGAAAAGGACACATAAAAATATATGAAGTGATCACCGCACCCTATTAACAAGAAACTTTAGCTCGAAACACGCTAAGGAAAAGAAGAATAAAAATAAAAAGAAATCAGGCTAAGTCAGTAACACCCTGATGAGCTTTCGACTTCACTAAAAATAAGAAACATTAGGAACAGTTCGTAAGAAGAAATATAAAATGGTGAAAACTTTTGACAACAAGACAGCCACGAGGTAGCTAGGTTACGCTGCCTACTCCTGCTCCAAACATGTCTGCCTCATTGCCCACCACGCCCAAATAACGGTCACATGAAATAGATACAAATCAATAGGTACCTACCCCCATTCCGGAAACTCCCGAAGTGCCACAGGTCCGCGGTTACGCCCATCCGGAAGGCGAGGCCTCGAGGCATGCGGGGTTCGCCTGGCCGCGGTCGGAAGGGGAGGTTGTGGGGCGGTCGGCCCAGAACATCGTGATGGCCTCTCCTTCTCCCCTCTCCTGCTGTCCTGCAGGCCACGGGGGGGGGGCTGTCTTGCCTCAGCCACCGACCACCCCCCCACCCCCTCTCTTGCCTAATCTGGCCATCGACGAAGGCCGGAGCCAAGACAAGGTCGGACAACCCTGAGAGTTGCAGGTGGTCCCGCCGCATTTCCGCGCCTGGACAATTGCAAGTAGTCCCGCCACATGCCAGCCTCCGGATAGTGACAGGTAGTCCCGCCACATGTCAGCCTCTGGATAGCTTCAGGTAGTCCCGCCACATGTCCAAGGGGGGGCTGTCTTGCCTCAGCCACCGACCACCCCCCCATCTTCAATAGCCGGCACGGCCAATACCGAAGCGGCGGAGCCGAGGAACGGCGCGGGGTCGCTGGGAGGGGGAGGCGGCGCGAACGAGCCTCCCCCACCTCCCTCCAGGTGGAGGCTTCCAGCGACACCCCAACGCTCTTGCTTAAAGAGGGTCCACATCGAAAAGCGGTCTTTTGCCCGGGACGGGCACACGCCCCATGCCTTCTCTCCTCAACTTTGAAGATTCTATGAGAGCCGGGGGGCTCCCCGACCCCTCCGCATGGGCGCCCCCGTCCCCCTCACTGGAACCGCGACATCGACGCATTCCTGCCGGCGCCAGCCTCAGTTTGGAAATGGCTAAAGCACAGCCAAGGTACAGACTTGTTCAGTTCCGGTAGAACACCAGAATGACCCGGTAGGAAAATTGTTGCCGCCCTCCCCACTCTTTGACTGATGGTCCATATTGTTAGACTGTTACCACATTGCGAAAAACTTTTTGAACTGCCAACGGAAGGTTCTGGTTCAACCATGAGTCATTGGAGACATTCTGACTATACCGGAACCTGCCTAACCTCGCCCAAAATGGCGCCGATACACGAAACGAAACTTTCGAACTCCCTGTTCACCTGGATTGCTCGAATGTTGATGCTCTGAGATATGTATGCATTTTTGGACAATGAAAGTCGATAAGATGGATAGTGATTATGTGCTTAGAGAAGAAAGCAATGTAAGACAGATATTGATCATGTGTTTGGACAATGAACTGATTTAGGGTGGGTACTAATTATGATTGGGAACAATGAATTGGTGTAATTTGAGAACTGAGTGAGTATTTGGATAATGAATTAATGAATTAATTGAGAAACTGAATTCTTGGCATGCATCATGCTTGTTCTGTAGGAAAGTTCGATACGATTTTATTGCACTGCCGCACTTTATGCAATGAACTGCCACCAACTTCTTTCTTCCTATGTACAGTTCCAATCTGCTCCGTGGCCGGTCCACTGGGTTGTAGGCCTGTATTTATACACCAGCACTTTTTATTAAAAGTATTTTGAAAAGGAACGCATAGTTGTAGCGGTTGCATTAATGAGTTTTGAATGTATTACTACTGTGAGCAACGAGAAAGTATGATGAAGGCTGAAGGTTAAAAAAGGACCCGATATTTAGCAGCTACATTATGTGTCACAGGCGGCCGGAAAAGTGTTTTAGACGCTTTAAAATGACACCCCAGAAATGCCACCTGACCGCCACCCCCGCACGCAACCAAAAGGGGTCGCGACCAAGTAACCCGTGTAGATACACAGATCGTCAATGACTATCTGTCTGACATTACTGGTCCCTCTGGGCTTAAACGCCAAGATGGTAAAGAAATGCACTACGTGGAGATAGGTCGAGTATGTGGTAGGTAAAAACATTTTCGGATTACTGCATGCTGATGTGGTTTGAATGCTGCCCCCCCACCCCTTCTTTCTCCTCCCTTCTGCAGGTCGCGTTGGAACATCGGCTGAAGTATGGGAGAACGATGATCGAACCACCGACGAAAGAGGGAAGGAGGGAATATGAGCATAGACCTTATGACGATAAGTTTTTTAAAAGACGTAGACTTAAACATGACTGTTCCTCCTTAGGACATAGCGACGGGGAGGATGGACTGACCTAGAGACTTGACGGGTACTGTATGAAGAAAATTGACTCGAAATAACACGTTAGAGAATGTAACTAGACGTTTGACTAGGTAGGGAAAGGACAAAAGAAAAGTGCACGGGTAAGGGTTACCAAGACTGCACCCGTCTGGGAAGTTAGAAATGTTGCTGATGTTCAAAATATACTGCCCCCCCCCTTCTCACACTCTTATAGATCTAGCCAAGCTGTCCGACTGTTCCCCCGATTAATGCTTGCCGTTGCCTCAGCCTGACGAACTTCCCACCAAAGGAAGAGACTGGAAAATGGTTTAAGATCCAACCATGGGTAAATAGCGCGACCAGGTTCATTTCTGATCGACTAACCGAGGTGTAAGTATTGACAATTGAGAACGCTCGAAGAGATAACAAGCGAGAGGGAAAAGGAGGGAAAGGTAGAAAGAGCTAAGCACGTAGGTAAATAGGATAGTAAAAGATAAGTAGGATATAAAAAAAAAAAAATAGATCTTGTTGGCCAACAATTGTTTTCTGTTTTGTCGTGAATGTCTTATATATATGTAATACATGTACTGTCTTCCTCTGTCTGAGTTCGTGTGTGTGTGTGCTGTAGGGGTTTATGTTCTCCCTTTGATTGCGTCTCTCCGTTACCTGACCCCCTGCTGTTCTGTGTTGTGAACGCATTAAATGACCTATTTTTGTACACGTCTCTCCCTTTCTCTATCTCTCTCCCTCACTCTGTCTCTCTCTCTCTCTCTCTCTACATGTCATACGTGTACCAAATGGCTCGTTTAGATTGCGGACGGCTCACACTCTCTATGAGAGTCTCCCTATTTCCTCTTCCTTTTTTATGGTAAAATCGTGCCTCGATGGCACCAGTCTGATTGGATACTTATTGAACGCGAAGACGTTCGGCGAAATTGACCGAAACTAAAATGATCGTATCTCGCCATATTACTACCTCTCCTTTCTGCAAAATGAATGAACTCGAATTGGCTGAGAAGGAAAGGACAGGTAAGACGACTAAGGTCCCCCCAATCTGGCCTTTTATAGGGGAACTGTATGTCAATGGCACCTTATTTTGCTGTTCATCAGAGACGAACGCCAACGTCTAGATTGACCCCCAATGCCCAGATTGCCCCACCCCCTTTTTTTGCACCCAAGCGCGAGCGCCCGAAGCATCCCCGCCCCATTTTGATAGACCCCAGCGGCTGTCCCGGATATAAACATGATGACCATGAGTAACTGTCGTCCCTCGAGAAAAACTTGTTTTTACCCTGACTATCAATGATAGCGCCCCCGCCCTGTTTGAAAAGGTTAGCCAGCCTTGAAGGGAAATGTTCCGAAATGTCGAATATGATGAAATGCACAGTTGATGGGAATCTCATTTATCCCCGCTTGAGTTATAAATAGGACGATGAATAAACTTGGCATGAACTCAGTAGGAATGCCGACATATGCACTGCTTGGTAATAGACTTCTGACTGTGACCGATGAGCGTATCTCCCAAGTACGTAGGATTAAGGGAGGAATTCACATGCATAAATGTCTTCGTCTGCCAGTTCTCTAAAAAGCTTGTTTTGTACCTATTCAAAGATTCACGATCACCGGAGGAGAAGGGTCGGACGTGACGTACAGCCTAGTTGCAGATCCTGAGACACATGTGACCTCGACCAAGGGTGGAGCTGCAGAGCAACAAGATACAGGACGAGACAGCAATTTCAAACGTGGAAAATGAAACTTGACGGGCTGCCCTGAAGCCCTCCGTCTGCTAACCCACGTGTGCCTGGAGTCTCCGTCCCCCTTCTTTGGGCCCGATTGATGGGCCTGCCTGCTTGTTATCCTTTGCTCCCCTGGTCCCTTTTGTGTGTCCCAGGAACTCTGACCCAACTCCGCCCTCTCTCCTATCGACTATTTGAACCACACACCCCCTTTTCCATATGACTTCACGCCAAAAGGAAGAACGGCATTCAGATGGGAAAAGGGTGTTGCCACGGAAATATAGGTGCCGAGCATAAGGCACCACTAAAAGGACTGGTTAGGGAACAGGACTGTGGTCTAACAGCAGAGGACTGACCGCACCCTGCAACGCGTAAGGATAAATTCGAGCTGGACCTATAGCTCCACCGCCGGTGCTCAACAGCGCCAACGAAAGGATACGGACCAGAGCCTACCAGTGATGGCTCACTACTGAAAAGACACTGTGACGAAGAGATCTTGTGTTTTGAACTGAATTCCGCCCTCAACTACTTGGTCAAAATGTTCATTGGTCACATTTTTAAGTCAGAAACATTTATGCTATGTAGTGTTTTTTTGAAATGATAGGAACTCAACAAATGCAATTTCCTATGTTCTGCATTCTGCCCATCACATCGACTGTCCATGATTATATGCCAAATGTTAGTATTGACAAATGCCAATTCTTCAACCGCGCCTGTTTATTTGTACCCCCAGCAATTACAAAAATGAACTCTGTAAATGTAAAAAGGGGCGACTGTGGAAAATTAGAGAAATTGATGTACATAAACAGCGTTCCTTTCCCTTTTTCCCGCTCCTCTCCCTGTAAGCCCCATGAATACCGTAAACTATTGACCGTACCACCCTGCCAGTAAAAGCCCGCACCCATATGTACATGACAGCCATTTTAGGCACCCTGGCCTCTTTCCTGCTCATTAGAACCACCGGCTTCCCTTCTGCGCGTATCTGAGCCCCCCTCCCTCTCTCACATGCATAGACTATGAAACCCTCTCCCTCTGCGCGACCCTGCCCTGAAAGGCAACCCTTCTGCTTGACCCACGCAAAACCCCCCCCATTTCCTCTTGAAGAAGCATCCTTCGCCTCAGCTGACATAGCCCTCCCCAGCTGCACCTGACTGCCCCCGCTCTCTCATGTACGGGTCATAAGACCTCTCTCTCTGTGCGACTCTGTCCCTGTGCACACCCTGGCTTCCCCCCTCCCCTTCTCCCTCACATGGGCAAGTCATAAACCTTCTTCTTCTGCAAGACCCTGTCCTTGGGAGTCACGGCCGCGCCTGACCAGCACCTCCTCTCCTTTCATGAATAACCCCTCTGTTAGTAAACCCTCCCTCCGCGATGGACTGTCCGCACATGTCCGAGGCCATCGCCTAAGCCGGAAGATACTGTTTATTGCCCTTATAGTCTGGAGTCACTCCTCTTCAAAGAACCCACTATTGATCCTGGCTTCCCCACCCCTTGGGATACGATCAGGCGCACATCTCCTAATAATCAGCGGAACACTCAGCTGCGTCATTGCCCCCTCCCTTATCTCCAGTTCAAGGGTCTCTATTGATAACATATGTGGGGTAGGATTGACACGAGGATTATAGGGATGTCCCTTCTTTGTGTCACAATGCCCTGATTGTAATACCAAGTGTTTTGTAAGGTATAAAAGAAGATGTCTCAGCTCACTTGTTAGAGCACCTCCCGAAAGACACTGTGTTTCGTGTCCGAAATGACTGGCTCTCCTCATGAGAAATAAACTCTGTTCTTTGATTCCGGCTTCCAGCGCCCGTCTCTTTTATTTGGTAATTATTCAGAATGGGAACTAAGAGGCGTCTTGCGCCAGCAGCCCGGGCATCGATACTAGTGTGGGCTGACCTTTCACATCAAGCAGGCCATGGATAGGCTATGTTTAAATTTCAATATTTTTCTTTTTAACAAAAACAGGACAATATTTCTAATATTCCTTCTTACAATGTGGTTGTATTTCTATTGGGTCCTCTTCTGCTATATACCTCATAGTTATTTCAAGCAATTTAAGAAAATTGTCACTTGTTTTATTTGGGTAACTGGCAGGTACACAGAGTCGTCAACAGGATAAGGTGCTCGAATTATGGAGAATAGGTGTAAACTTACTGATTTTAAGAACTTTTCTGGTGTAGCTTTGGGGTGAGAGGCGTATCATTCCAGCAATTAAATGTGGCTCTGCCAGTAGACCTCAATCTTTTAGTTAGTGGTAGGAGATCTACATGGTGCCACGTTCTAGGATCCCATCATTTGTTTTATTAGAATAATGATCAGCTCAAGGTTATTCAAGCGCTGCAACAAACATAGTCTTATATGGCATGCCCTTGTGTCATACCAGTATTAATGATTACACCTCTCAGTGGCACAACCTTTTCAATTTGTTTGCCCTTTGGACAGCTAGGATAAAGTATGAGAAGCTAGTAGAATTCATTCACTTGGGGGACTAGAGCAATAATAATTGTCTTAAAACTCTACAGGATTTAAGGGCCAGACATAAGTTGTCTCCCAGGAATGTTTCTAAGTATAGGAATGCATGCCACTCTTCACTTATCTGTTGACCATCTTGTAGAGAGTGGTGTGCCTTGTACTGCATATGTTAAATGGAAAGTGCCCTGAATGACTATGGAGAGTAGTGCTGTCCTTCCCTGTGTCTTGTGAAGTCTCTGTGTGTTTGTTATCATGTTTACACCAATGAGCTGACATTTATGCAGACACATTGCTTGGACTCCTTTGTGAACAGGCTAAGTAAGACCCAAGAGTGGTGCAGTGAGGTGGAAGGGCACACCGAATGAACTCTGAAGTGATGAGGATGCGTAGTCGCAGGAAGTTAAACGAATATAAACTTTGATTTATAGGATGTGGCCCAACGGCTAGAGCAGTAGACCTTGATGCTGAGGAACCGCGTTTGAGTCTCGGCAGGGACGCTCAATATCCTGTGATTCTGGGCAAATCACTTAATCTCCCCACGCCTACCAAGAAATGAATGTGTCGTCTAACGCAGCTGGTGCTCATGCAAAGCGCTCTGACACCTTCGGGTCTAGTTCGTGCTACATAAAACTCCCAAAAAAAACCACTCAAAAAATACTTCTAAGATACAGAATCACTGCACCCAGAAGACTGCATCCAGTCCCCAACTGCTTCTCTCATTGTGCCCACCAGTGTTCCTTTACAGAACCTTTACACGTCACTACATAACCTTAACATGCCACTAGCTACTAATGAATGATGACATATACACTCAGTAATTCCACCTATAGCTATACCACAGACCCCTCTTTCAGAGAGGGATTGCTGCCTCTTCACTCAAGCTCAGTGGAGCTGGCAGTGGTGTAGAGTGATCTGTAGTGGTTGGTGAGTGTAGCCATTTTAAATGATCCCTTCAGTTGTCTACTTCCCCTCATGTACTATTCTGCTTTGCTCCCATAAATGGCAGTGGCGCCAGAGGGGTGGGCCCACTGCTCATGCCCTAGCTACACTCCTCCTGCAACCCCCCCTCCAGCCCCCATTGTGCCCAAAGACCACGTGCTGCGTCAGAGCGGAGCCAGCGCTGACGCAGCACGCCAATTGCCAAACACTCCTTGGCGCCATCTCGCCACGAGCAGAGGCCACGCCCCCTTTTTAGGCCACCCCCCGCCGACTCCTACTTAAGACGCCGATTTAGGGCACCTAGTAGACGCATTGAGTTGTGCTCCTGAGGCGGAAGCCGGGAGCGAGCAGCACTTTTAAAATATTTGTATTGATGTCACAGAATAACTTGTGTAATTTTTAAACAAGCACTTACTTCTTTGGTAAAACTTGCTGTCAGAAGCAGCGGAGCCAGCGCTGACGCAGCACGCCAATTGCCAAACACTCCTTGGCGCCATCTCGCCACGAGCAGAGGCCACGCCCCCTTTTAGGCCACGCCCCAAGGTCCTCAAACCCCAGAGTGGTATAAATTATGTGCATCTTCTGGTCGCACAGCGGGCGCGACGTTTGCGCGCCAAAGGCGCGCCTAAGGCAAGCCCGTCTGCGCCCGTCCGCGACTGACCGGGGCCAGGGGCCACCCCCCCTGTTCAGCCATCACGCCAGACCATCACCTATCATTCGCAGTTCCTGCGCCAATTAAATCAGACAGTTGGGTTACCATGTTTACACTCATGGGACCCCTCTATCCAACATTCCGCGTGTAATCAATGTGGATTTCATTTCTCCCACAGCGTGAAGAAACCTACATCAATTCTGATGCTGCTGCTTAACTGCCGCTCACTCCCCAAACACTCTACGGAAATCTCCTTATTGTTGGAGGAGATGAGCCCAGATGTTCTTTTCGCCACAGAAACATGGCTACAGGAACACTCTGAGCCTGACCTGGTACAAGCTCTCCCACCTGGTTACCAAATACTCCGCCTTGACCGCAAAAAAGGCATTGGCGGTGGGCTGGCTGTAATCCACAAATCCGATTATGTGGTCACCAGCACCCCCGTAAATTTCCCGGATTGTGAATGCCTTCCTTTTTTTTATAAAATTCAGCGCCACACATACCTTTTCGGGTATGCTAATTTACCGTCCGCCAGGACCTCAAGGGCAGTTTCTTCTGGATCGTGCCTCCATAACGGCAAGTCTCCCAGTTAGCTCTGCCAATTTTACAATCTTGGGTGACCTTAACATCCACCTAGATGACCCTAACGACTCCACAGCCAGAGAACTATCCTCAAGCTTAATTGCCCTTGAATTACACCAACGTGTTACTGGGCCCACTCACCTAAAGGGACATCTTTTAGACCCTAACTTCAGCAACCGTAAAAACCTTCACGTTGGAAATCCTTCCCCCTTCCCTGGTCCGATCACTTCCTCATCCCGCTCACTTGGACCCTGCCCCTTCACCTCCTCCTCAAACCTCCGACGACACAACGTTCCCGCAATTGGTCTGAACTCCCTTTATCTGAGTGGCAGGACCTCCTACAAGGTACCAAACCCATCAACATATCCACACCCACTCAAGATAACGAGAACTATAACAAATGGATCACCAGCTCCCTAGATATAGTATTACCACTAAAAAATTCCCACCCTAAGCGGGGCATTCCCACAGCTCCGTGGTATACGAGTGATCTACGAGAGGCCAAACGTGTCTGTAAACGACTTGAGAGGAAATGGCGCCTCAGTTACCTACCAGCAGACAAAACGAGCTATCGGACGGCAATCAAAAAATACAAAGGAGACATTCATCTAGCCCAGGCTAAATACTTTGTGCTCAAGATCGAGACGGCAGCGTCCAAACCCAGGGAGATCTATCGGATAGCCAAATCCCTTTTGCAACTTCCCGAGGCCCCAAAACACCAAAACAACACTCAGACCCACTGTGAGGAAATAGCTGAGTTTTTCTACCAGAAGATAGAAACTATTAACTCCTCTTTTCCCCCTCCTGGCACTTTGCCCACAGACTCCGTTAACATAGGCGGCACAACAGCTCCCCCTTGTGTTCTTGACAGCTTCCCCCCATTAGAACTTAGTAACCTGGAAAAACTCATGAGACAGGTTAAATCAGGATCACCTATCGACCCAGCTCCTCCCAGCACTCTCACCCAGATTACCCATCTGATTTCACCCACTATCCAAGACCTGCTCAACTCCTCCCTCCTTACTGGTACTGTCCCACCTCCTTGGAAAAGAGCAATGGTCAAAGCTTTATTAAAAAAGCCCGGTCTCGATCAATCTAACCCCGCTAACTATCGACCCATCTCCCTCCTACCCTGGCTCACTAAACTTCTTGAGAAGCATGTTAACACCGTTCTCACTGACTTCCTGGAAGTCAATAACATACTGGACCTCTCTCAGACCGGCTTCAGGCCCCGTCATGGTACAGAGACTGCATTGATTACGGTTACGGAGGAGGCAAGAAGGATCTTGGACGATGGCGGATCTACGGCCATCGTCCTACTCGACCTAAGTGCCGCCTTCGACACTGTCAATCATAATATCCTACTCCATCGTCTTGACAAAATAGGAGTGTCAGGCACGGCACTCAACTGGATGAGGTCTTTTCTCACAGACAGATCCTTCCAAGTCTTTGAGAGGGACTTCACCTCTACCAGTAAACCCTCAATTGCGGAGTACCTCAGGGCTCTTCCCTGAGCCCTATTCTTTTTAATGTCTACCTACGCCCCCTAGCTGATGTCGTCCGCACATTCGGTGTGAAGATCGTCACTTATGCGGACGACACGCAGCTAGTGGTAGCATTGGACCCCCCCTTGAACTCTCATCATAGTCTACACACATGCCTGGAAGCCGTCGCTGCTTGGATGTTTGGCTCTTGTCTTAAACTCAACGGGGACAAAACAGAGATAATGCTCATTGGAAATAACATCGCAAAATCCATTGATCCTATCTGGCCCCTCTGTTTAGGAAGTCCCCCGCAACCCAAGGAGCAAATCAAGAGCCTAGGCATCTGGCTCGACCATACCTTAACCTTCAACTATCAAGCTACCAAGCTTGCTGCCACCTGCTTCTGGCTGATGAGATTACTCCGTAAAATTCTCCCTCTCCTTCCGTTCCATTCAAGACGGATTATGGTTCAAGGACTGATCCTCTCCCGTCTCGACTGTGGAAACGCCTAATATCTTGGGGCCCCACAATCCACACTGAACAAACTCCAGGTTATCCAAAACTGCGCGGCAAGAATTCTCCTGGATATTCCTCACCGAACCTCAGTCAGAGCCAGACTGAGGGACCTTCACTGGCTCCCGGTGAGATCCAGAATCGAATTTAAGAGCATGTGTATCGCACACCGCTCTTACTGGGGATCTGGCCCCTCTATCAACTCCCCCTTGGTGAAAGCCTACCAGCCTTCTCGTTCACTCAGATCCGCGAGCTCCCACCTCGACTCAGTACCACGCATTCGGAAGGCCAGGTGTGGAGGCCGCTCGCTCTCTTACAACCTAGCCAAAATTTGGAACTCCCTTCCCCTCCCTATCAGATCAGAACCCAACCTTCTCACTTTCCGCAAACTTCTTAAAACTTGGCTCTTTAGCAAAACTTCGGTTTAAATTCTTCACTCAGCCTCTCCTATTCCAAACCTCTCAAGCTCAACTCAGTCTCCTCTCAGCGCTGGGACGCCCCTAGGTAGCCAACGCGCTTTACAAATCCTCATTCCATTCCATTCCATTCCACTGTACAAAGGTAAGAACAGTAAAAGAAAAGCAAAAAGCATGACGCTAGTACTGCAGGAGGGCAGTAGTGGAAGAAATAGAAACAAAGTGGGAGAAAGAAACTTGAGATGAGATGACAAAAGCATGGAGAGGAATTGCGATTTTCCTATTACCATGACTAGAGAATCTGGATTTCATTAAAGACACAGAGGCTCACATTATGCATAAACCTTTTAATGCGTCTCTAAGCAGCCGCATACATCACAATTAAAAGGTTCCATAAAGAACATTCATAACAAATAAAGAGCATGAGCCAACAAGAGACTGCCTCTTTTAAATGTGGAAATACAGAGAAGTCCATCAAAGAACAATAAATTCCAAAATATTCGAGTAACTTCAGAAGACTTCATCTTGAAAAAATCCGTAGAAGCCAAAACTGCGGAAGGATCCAATCATCTTAAATTAAGAAGGATTATCTGAAAAGGAGGAAAAAATTTAAACTTGGAGCAAAACAAACTAAAACATAGGATAATAACAATGCATCACAATGAATACAAATTCAAGAATTTAGATGTAAAACATTTAGAAAGGTAATACATAGCTGTAAACATAGTAAACATAGTAACATCATATCACATCCCAGGGAGGGATGGGTGGGATAATGTGAGCCTCCGTGTCTTTAATGAAATCCAAATTCTCTAGTCATGGTAATAGGAGAATCACAATTTCTTTCCCCTCTGAGGGGAAAGAAAGAGGGGAAGGAGGGGTGAGAGTACTCACTTGTTCTGACGTCGGTGGAGGATTGGCCATGTGATCTATATCCTCTTGAGCGCATGCCACGTCCTCTCTGGGGAAAAAATTGCGAGTTGTTTAACTGCTGAAAGCCTCTTCTGAAACCTCTTGATCTTGAGGAGGGCCTTTGGTTAAACCGGCCTGAAGAGAGGCCCCTTCTTCCGGCCCTGGCAAAAAGGTTGTTATTAAAGACCTTACGCATGTTCTGTTGGGCTTAATCCAAAGCCGTAAAGGTAGAGACAGATTTGCCGAGAGTTTTAATGAGATCTTCACCAAACAGTAGATCTTTAGGATTTTGAGAGGTTTCCTTGTCGGCCATGTCCGAAAGCTTCGGATTTATCTTAGTTAGCACAACTCTACGTCTTTCAGCATTCAAGCTGGCATTAGCGTTCCCAAGTAGAATTAAAGCTCTTTGGCTCCAGCCTCTGATTAAGTCAATATTAAGGGGAGTACCATTGAGATGGCTCTCCTCCTAGCTAAAGGAGCTAGGACATCCAGGACACGGTCCTGACATCCCTTGAGGGACCTCTCCATTCCTTTGCGTGGATCCCGTCCAAGTTTAAAAAGGAATTTTATCAATTCAGGGTCCAAATTAGGAGTTTGGCAGACTTTTTCATCAATGGAAGGTCTTGAGCACTCAGCTCGCAGGAATTTTGCGAGTGTTGTGCTCAAGAGAAAATCTCAACCATTTATTAATGAATTTTGCCACGTGTTCGTGAGGCCACCATTCCAAACTCCTAGGGTGTTTAAGATTGAGGGGAGAAAACATTTCTTCCCCGAGAGGGTCAAGAATGGTATCTTTTGGACCAGAGGAAGATTCTGGAGGGTTAAAAAGGTCTTCATCGTAGTCATCATTCAAATCAAGCACATATTCGTTGGTGTGTCCCAGGAATTATCATCTCTGAGATCATTGTCAAGTATATGGTCATGAGCACTTGGATATTGTGTGCCGCTAAGGACACCAGGGTATCTTGTGCCGCGATGGACACCATGATGAGTTGTGCCGCGAAGGGCACCAAGAGGTTTTGAGGTGCAGGGACCTCCCAGATATTGCGAGTTGCTAGGACCTCCAACAGTGCTCTTAGGGGTGAATTGTTTAATGTTCAAATTCTTTTACCCCTTAAATCGTCAATATCAATAGAATGACCTTCATAAAACTCATCCTCATCAGGAGAGATAGATCTCTTAGAAGACATCAATTTTCTCAAAGAATCACGTATGCAGGATTGCACTTCGTCATTCAATACTCTTTTAAAACGTTCACCCTCAACATTGGGAGTAGGGGCAGAAGCACCCTCAGAATCCGACTCAGACATGTGTTTACGAAAAGGAGAGGTTGAACTTAAAACAATTAAGGTCTCTTTCTTATTATTTTTTTATATATAGTGTAAGAGGCGGAGCTTAAAACAACTGAGGCTTTTTTTATTTAGAAGTTAAATAAATCAAATTGAAGTAAAAATGAGGGTTTAAACCCAAACACTTGCGTTTCTAACGAGGTACAGCTGATCGTGATGGCCGAGTAACGAACTCGAAATCGCTTGCGATCAGCTGCACCTCTAGTGGCATGGAAACCGGCATCACGCGCCAGAGATTGCAATAATGCTCATCTCTAGGGGGAGAAAAGGACCTAGGCAACGCGCTTACGTGACGCTGTTGCCGCCGATGTCCTTTCCTTAAATCAGTATGAAAGCTTTACTCGTGCTTTGAGCGCGATCGTTACACGGCGTGGTAAACAAATGGCAAATGTGTTTAAACGCGCACGAGGACAGCAAACGAGGGAGAATGTCAAAAGAAGGTAAGTGGTAAATTTAAGAGTAAAATATCTCCATAAAATCGTTTAACATAGAAATATTTATAAAAAACGGCGAATACTTACGCGGCTGAAAGACAAAAGCGTTAGGAAAAGCAGTGTAAAAGTGGATATGTATAAACATAAACCAACCTAGGTCAAATAGACCAAAGGGAAGGAAGGAAAGGGGGATTTCCATAAATTGGAAATCAGTATGGAGGTAAATGGGAAAGAGAGGGGGAACAATAGTCTAAACCAAAACATTTCACTTAAAAATGCCAATAATAACATTAAGATAAGGTAACAAGGAAAGGCAACTTATCTGCTCAGAGCTGCATTTAAAAGAGGCAGTCTCTTGTTGGCTCATGCCCTTTATTTGTTATGAATGTTCTTTGTGGAACCTTTTAATTGTGATGTATGCGGCTGCTTAGAGATGCATTGAAAGGTTTATGCATAATGTAGCCTCCGTTCTTGTAATGAAATTGAACTGAGGATGGATGACAGGAAAGAATAATAAACAAGAGAAAGAAGGAGCATGATAGAAGAGAGTATGAAAGAGAGAATTAATAGAGAATAACTGGCAAGAATGGGGACATGGCTCCAGGGAGACCTGGGTTGCAGGAGCAGCATTATCCTAGTGGCAGTCCACCTTTCCATGCTGGGGAGGTTAGACAATAGAAATTCAAGCAGAGGAGCCGCTGAGGGCGTCTCGTGCGACAGTGACTGCTGTCTCAGAAAGAAGACAGTGGGCAGTTCCTTTTATGGGAAATGCTCGCCTGCCAGGAAGCTCAGAGCACAGAAGTACAGAGAAGGCCTGTAGGAGTCTTCATGGACTATATCAGCTCCACTGAATGAGAGTCTCTCGCCCATATGCTTCAGCCCATTATCGAAAACATCAGCCTTCACGTGGAGCTCAAAGTAAGACCTGTCACCACCTGCCACCAGGGATGCGCCTCCTTTATCTCTGAACCCATCTGTGCTGCAGGGAAACCTATGCACAAATTCCAAATTCCTCTTGAACTTTGAGGATCACAGTAGCTCCAACAACTGGCCTAAGAATTTGGAGAGCTGGCCAGGGACGTTCAGCATGGGATCATAACCACTGACTTCATCCAAATCCTTCAAGCTCTTTCAGAGATATTCACAATTGAACCCTGGTCCCTTGTCTCTGCTTTCACCGTTGTTGAGGAATGCCACCAGTGTCCAATGATATAATTTCATCCTCACCATTGGTCCAGTTACCTGTCTTCTATCCTTGCAAAGTCAGGATGGTGCTCAGATCCTGTAACGACTGGATTTAGGACCAGATAGGATCAGACTAGAACACCACTAACCCAGACGAAACGTAACCATCTCCCTCCTCAGGACCTACTTACAAAAGGCACCTGTGTACCTACCTAAGGATGGGGAATTAGCAATATACAAGCTTAGATCTTCTAAAACACCACACTCATACCCTATAGTCTCGCGGCAACATAGGCCCACACTATGCTACCCTCCTATTCATAGTGAAGGGGGCAGTTCCGATAACTTACCAGTACACACTGACCACAATCAGTGCTCGCGCAAGCCACAATCCTGTGGGTATAAGCACTGTATCCCCCCAGTGCTCTCACTATTTTCTACATACACAAGCCACAATCCTGTGGGTATACACATTGACCACAGTCAATGCGCTCGTAAACCGTGTCCTCCCGGTGCTCTCGCAAGCCACAATCCTGTGGGTATACCGCTGCTACACAACGACGATCACTTTCCTATGAATACCTTCTCCATATTGGGAACTCTCTCTTCATCTACTAGGAATAATACAATATTATAGATTATGGGATAGATAGACAGGTCAATCCTCTCCCACACAAAAGCGGCCAAATTAAAGGACTTCCCTATTTTAAGTGCTCCTCTACCCCCTTGCTCAGTTACCATTTACCTGGACGGGAGTCGCATCCGTTCACATAACAGCATCTGACTAGAAGAAAGGTTAACTTTATCATAAGGAAACAACCATCACGCATTAGTTCGCTAAGAACTGGGGTATCTTTATTCATTAATAACATCAACAATATAACACTACAATATCACACATAGCCTGAAAAGCAAAAGGAAAGATTAGAATATGTGTGTGCACACTAATAAGAAAGGGTCGACGTCACCTTATGAGTATGAAGTCGGGACTCGGTAGTCATCTGGGTTCCCTTCTCGTCTGTGCCTTGGCTCGTCTTAGGATCACCCCTGCAGTCACGGATACACGTCTGCACCGCTATGCTCTGTCTCCTCCGTTTCTCTCCAAGTCACTGGAACCTTCCTCTTATTCTCTGTCTCGTCAGCTGCACTCTCATTGTTCTGCACTACTCCTCTCTCCTCTCAATCACGGACTGTCTTCACCTTCCAGCTTCGCTCTTATAAATCAGTTTCTACCACTCTAGTAGTCGTTCTCTCCGCTAACTGCTTCACTCTGCATGCTCTGATCTTAATGTCAAAGCTCGCCAGTTGCTCCAACTAAAATAACTTCAATCTTTCTACGAGAGTATAAGCTTTCGGTTTTTCTCGGACTTCAAAATGGCGATTGTCTGCCTTAAGATGATTAATTGCAATGATGCTAACGGCTAGCTGCTGCCTACGAACTGACCCCTAACTGCTTCATGCTTTCGCTAATATGGAACCTTGTTCATGCATGGAAAGTTACGGCCAGTAACCTGCCGCCCACCAAATTCTTGTACCTCCCCGTACCAAGGACACGTTCTCAGCCGGCCGGCCTGATGTTATGTCTTCGATACGAAGAAAAATACAGTTCTTCGATAAGGGCCAGCCTGAGCCGGTTCTCTCCAAGGGAACAACATCTCATAACTAAAACATTACATTTGACCTAAAAGCATCTCAAGCTGCCGAGGCAGAAAGAAAGATGGAGTCTCTCCCGTTCGAGGCCTACAAGGCCTGAAATGAGCATAACTCCGTTATAAGTATACTAACACTCTTACAAAAGGACGGATTAATACTAATACTAAGGAATCTTATCCCTTAACATAGGTTTATAAGCCCTAGAATAAAGAAAAGGGGTAGGGAATTGCATCAAACGCCTTCTAAAGAGGCCAGGTCTAAGGCTCTCGTCCTCCTCTTAGAATGATAGCAGGCTAAAGTCACCTTCAGTCACCTTCACTCAAGAAAAGGGGCAAAAACTCAGTCAGAACACTTCACCCTTGACTTTAGGCTACTAATCATTCGTTAAATGGAACTAACGTCTGTTGAGGAATAATATGAAACAAAACTAACTGATCTACTTCTAGTACCACATCTACAGGTTTGTAGTAAAGAAGGAATGTATTGAATAAAACAGCAAATAGTGACTAAAATGCAAATAGTAATCAGGATACCCCCTAATATCTGATGTAAAGAATGCAAATCTGGTAACCAATGAAAGAGCCAGTCAAACCAGCCCTGATCAATGTGTTTTCTAACTTCTGTGGTTAAGTCATGAAGTTTGTCGATATGCGCCTGAATGAATCTAGTATGATCTGATAAATTGAAACAACAAAGGCCCTCAAAGTCAGAACAGTCATGTCCATGTTTAAGCAAAAGATAGTCAATTGCAGCCCTGTTTTGCAAAATAGCTCTACGTTCACCCTGGGCGTCCAGTAACATGTCAGATAGAATTGTAGAAGTGTGATTAATAGATTTAACCATCCAATAGGCCATTTTCTCGATGGATTTAGCATTATAGACCGCTAAGGCAGGGACACCCAGAATGGAAAAAGCCAAACTAAGATATTCAGATTCAGAAAATAAATGCAGTGTAGAGTCACAATTGTCTTTTAACATCACTGCATCACAGACAATACGGGAATGCATATTAGGATGCGAAGAAAACAATAATAAACTCAATCTGGTAATGGCACAAGGTCCTCCAGTAATATTTGCAGGAATATAAGGCCAAGATGTATTGCCACAAGAAGGTAATAGCATTGTACGATAGTGACTAGGGGTAACTACAAGACTTTTACAGGTCATATTATTTTTGACTGAAATACACGACTTCGGTGATCTCCGGGAACATAAAGTCTTTTCATGAATTGTGAAGGAAGTAGCACCTTTCAATTTCAATCGCACATATTCAGTTATAGCATTTGGATCACAAGTAAGGAAAAACATAAATCACCCTGCGTGATATTATATGTAGTTATTTGGGAATGAATTGGGGGTACTGAATCTGAAATAGAGTACATAGAGGGCAATATTCATGTGTTGCGAAATCACCAAGAATAATATTAGGACGGGCATTTGATATATTGAAAATATGGGCCAGGGTCTCCAATGAAGCGGGGACGGCAACCAAACAGGTCGCTAATATGTCAGTCACCGAACGCATCAGTGTTAAACAAAAATGTGGGGAGCTTGTCACCCTTCGTGCCAGGGTAGTCCAAAAGTTAGATGATGAATCCCTCGCAGCAAAGGAACGCGGTACTTGGGTTATCGAATCACCCAAAGTCTGTGGGTTCCCTCCTTTCTCGACGTAGCAAGCCAAAAGGAGTCCAACGCCGGCACAACCTGCAACAGCAGTCCAGAGAATGACCTGAAAGGAAAATCAAACACAGGCATTATTCATTCTCGTAAGTAACATTTGTTAGCTGGGACAGCTTCCCAGCTATCTTTCCCTGGTCTCATGACAAGTACTGTGTTATCATGACCGGTTGCAATGATTTCAGCCTGTACAGGGGGATTTTTAGGCGATTGCACCCACACTCTTGCTCCTGGATTATCAGTGGAGCCAAAACCTTTTTGTCCTCGAACAGTTAATAAAGTCGGGGCAGTGCCTTTCTGAATCTCACCACTGAAAACAGGCATGATTAGCAATTGGGCAATTCGGTCAGTCTTTTGAATTGGTAAATCAACCTCACTGCTATTTAGCAGGAGTACCTTAATCTCTCCCTGATAATCACTGTCAATGACTCCTCCAAGTACTTGAATGCCTTTTAAGGCCAGGCCCGATCTAGGAGCAATCAGGCCAAAATTTCCAGTTGGTATACAGACACCAATGCCAGTTTCAATGATAACTCGATCTCTTTTTTTTTACAGTAATGTCATTCATGGCATGCAGGTCTAAGCCTGCAGAACCTGGGGTTGCTCGGCATGGAGCCAGGGCTCCAGGGGAAATCTCCCAATACATTACAGTATTACTAACTGTATTCGGTTTGGCTTCAACAGCTGGGGGAAATAAACGCAACAATGGTGATTCAGCATTTAAAAAGGGACGATTATTCAAAATCAACAGTGCCTGAAACAAATATTCTCTCCAATTCTTATATTTATTGTCAGTTAATTTACGTAATTGATCTTTTAACAAACCATTCATTCTTTCAATAAGGCCTGCTGCCTGTGGATAATATGGTATATGAAACACCCATTCAATGTTGTTCTCCACACAAAATTCCTGCACCAATCTTCCCTTAAAATGGGATGCATTATCAGATTGAATTTGAAACGGAACACTATAGTGCAGCATAATCAATTCCAGGGTTTTAACGGTGTTTACTTGGGTAGCTCGTTTGCAAGGAAAGGCCACTAAAAGGCCACTGTACGTATCAATGATGGTGCAAATATATTGGAAATTTTTACTCATAGGGAGTGGACCAATATAATCAATCTGCCAAATTTGAGCAGGTAATTTTCCTCGGTGTAAATGTCCTTTAACAATTTGGGGTACTTTTCGCTGTCTAGAATGTTGACGATAGGGCAATGCAGTATAGTATCTTTAATCAAATTTAAAGGAATATAAATTCCTCGATCAGCAGCCCACCTGCTAGTGGCTCTCTCTCCAAAATGTCCTGCTTTCTGGTGGGCCCATTTCGCCAATCCCGCCAAATCAGAATCCTGCATGTCCACCACTGCCTCAGCAATTTTAGATTTCTCATCTGCAATGTTGTGAAAAAATTTGTCAAGGGAGTCTATTAATGTATGAGCATCCACATGAAAGATTGTAACAGTAATTTGTGGGAGTAGCTCCCAAATTTCTTGCCATAATTCTTTACCCCAAAGTTCTTTAGAATGCAATTCCCAATTATGAGAATGCCAGGTTGGTAACCAAACCGCCAGTCCATTAGCAGTAGACCAAGAATCAGTAAAAAGATGACATGTACCGGGTAACTCTTGTTTTTAAAACTTGGTAAACAGCATATAATTCAGCAAATTGACTACTCTTTCCTTCACCAGTTGTACTCAGTAATTTTTGTGTGACGGGATTATAGGACACTGCCTTCCAATGCCTCTTCTCTCCTATGTACCTCGCTGAACCATCCGTAAACCACACATGGTTTTTGTCCTCCGCGGACAGATCATCAAATGGCTTACCCCACTTAACAGGGAATTCCTGTACTATAGGCACGTAGCAATCACTCCCAGTCTCGTTCGATGGCGCCTGAGCCACTTGCTCATGTAACGATGCAACACCTTTCGGTCCCAAGCGTGCCCTGTCTTGTATGTACCATTTCCACTTAATCACACTCGCTTCTTGAGCATGTCCGATTCGATGAGTTTTCGGCGAACTCAAAACCCATTGCATAATAGGAATTTCAGGTCTCAATACCACATCATGCCCCAAAGTCAATTGCTCGGTATCCACCAGAGCCCAATAACATGCAAGTAACTGTTTCTCAAAAGGTGTATAACGCTCACAAGCATCAGGTAACCTTTTAGTTCAAAAACCTAGCGGTACTTTATTTCTGCCTTGTTTTTGCCACAAACTCCAATTTGCATAAAGACCTTGCACGGACACATTCAGATCCACATCACCATCACGCACGGGCCACAGATCCAAAGCATACTGGATCGCTTCTTTCGCCAAATCAAACGCATCCTGCTGTGATTTACTCCATTCAAACGCATTCTTTTTACGAGTAACTCTGTATAAAGGGGCCAATATCTGACTCAGCTTTGGGCTTCTTTTCGGTTTCGAGGAACCGCAAAATCAAGAATTTTCTGCTTTACTTGTGGAATCACTTCTCTGTTACCTTTATGCAAATTGATGCCTAAAAATTTCACACTTTGTGACGGACCTTGCAACTTGTCGGGATTGATTTCCCAACCTTTTTCACGTAAATGATCAATGACCTGATCCAACTGAGTCTGAACTTGATCCTGTGTCTCACCTTGAATCAGAATGTCGTCAATATAATGACACATCTGAATTTGTGGGTTTAGGGGTATTTCAGATAAATGTTCCGCCACCAGCCGGTGACAGATCGTAGGACTGTGTACATAGCCTTGGGGAAGACTTCTAAACGTCATTTGACATCCATTGCATGTAAAACTGAACTGTTCCTGACACTCAGGGGCAATTGGGATTGAAAAGAAAGCATTAGCAATATCAATAGACGCATACCATATTCCTGGATGCTTCTGAATTCTCTCAATTAAAGTAATCATGTCTGGTACTGCAACAGTCAAAGGGGGTGTATGTTTATTCAATTTGTGGTAATCAACTGTCATGCGCCAAGAATTATCACTTTTACATACAGGCCAAACGGGATTATTCCAAGCAGAAGTAACTGGAGTTATAACTCCTGCATCCACTAAATCCTGTATTGTAGAACTAATCTCTTCGTGACCACCTGGGATATGATACTGCTTTTGGGAAACAACTTTTGTAGCCTGAGGAATTTTTATAGGGGGCATTCTCAAACGACCAACTCATACAGGTCTGGATGATATATAACTTTTACTCCCAAATTGATAACAACCATCATCTAGATGCAATATCATACCTTTTAAAATATCAATTCCAATTATGTATTCCAAAAGTGGCACAACTAAAACAGAATATTCTTTTCGAGGAATTCTACCTATTTTCATTTCAATTTTTGTTTGTACTGCGGGGGTTTCCTTTCCACCTAAACCAGTAATTGTGAAAAATTGTCCTTTAAATTTCTTCGATTTTCCATTAATTAGAGTGGCCTCCGCTCCTGTATCTACCAATGCTCGGGCCCTTTGGATATTATGATGTTTCCAAAAAATTGCAATATCTACATAGGGTCTATTGTCTCTGTGAGCCCACCTGCGTACTGGAGCTTGACCAATTTCCTAATCATTTTTATTTCGTTCTGACAACCAAGACAAATCAGGATAAATGCTCTCAAAATTTTTGGACGATATAATGTCCTGTTCATATCCATCCCCATTACGAAATGGATTCTTGTCATCTGCATGGTATCCTTAATCCCCTAGCAACATCCTTTGCAGGAGTAGTTGCACAAGGTGTCCCGTCAATAGAGATTAAGGAGAAAAGCATTGACACCGTGTGGGTAGAATTTTCTCCCCTTTTTGATGTTGAATGCATTTTGAATAGATCCCTCTTGCTTAAATATTTTCAAGAATCGGCTAACTTGAAATTAATACAATCAGCTGATTTAGACAGGGTACAAATAATAAAATCAGATGTGGGGATGATAACTAGGGTGAAGTTTCACTCTAAACTAGTAGCTAATCTAATCCTGCAGCGCTCAGAAGATTTACAGAGCAGAGGGATAGATGTAATCCCGGTGTTAGGGCATACTAGACAAAATAATGTCCTTAAATCCCAAATTTGTCAGAAGTCTCCTTTTTCTCTGTTGCAAGCAGCAACAGGTAGTATAAATAATGTAGGTGAGCTTACAGAGTTAAAAATATGCAAGTCTAAGGACTTTCGTTTAGTGTCCTATGCTAATCCGCCTTTGTTATCTCGTCAACTAGATACCGGAGATGATAATGTTCAATGGAATTGGCTTCCTAGAGTTCTTGCAGAAAAATCCCTAAATAAACAATCGCCTAATTCGCATCTTTAGCAAAAAGTTATCTATAATATCCTGGAATGCAGCTGGACTAAAAAACAGTCCGGAAAAAATGGCATTCCTTATGTCCCTGGAAGCAAATATAATATGCCTCCAGGAGACATGGTGCCCCGATAAAGTTCAAGCAGGGAAAGATTATTTTGTATTGGAAGGTAGTGCCACTTTTAATAAGAAAGGACATGCCAGTGGGGGGATAGCTTGCCTTTTATCGAATCGAATAAACTGGAATTATGTACATTATATGGACCCCAGTAACCTCTTTCAAGTAGTAACTTTATTTGGGTCTAGTAACACGAAAGCTGATAAACATTTGGTTCTGATTAATGCTTATATACCACCGGAAGCTGGCTATAATGTAATCTTGAAAAAGGTTTTTTCACATATCCAGAGTATCAGGGAGAAAGATCCAATGACGGCTATAATTTTAGTCGGGGACTTAAATTGCAAGATTTCCAATGCAAGCATAAATTTATTTTGCGATAAATTTAGAGAAGAAACTCTCCACATTCCTCGGGCAGTATTTCCCGAAAATACTAAAACAAATAAACGTGGAAAACAACTGTTAAATGAGTTGGCAGAAATGGATGGGATTATTGCAAATGGGAGACTCCCCTCGGATTCCCCTGCTAATTTTACGCATAAATCCTATCAGGGGGAATCGATTTTAGACTATGTCATAGTGGGGACTCACTCATTCGAGTTGTTGAAGGACCTGAATATTATCGACACACCGCTAAGTGATCATAGAATACTCTCTATTTTGGTGAATGTAAAGCCCTCCAAATGTGATCAGTGGTCTCTGAATAGCGATCAAATAAATTTCGGCACTAAATCAGGAAGGTGTTACTGGAATGCAAGAGCGCAACGAAATTTGGAAGGAATGCTCGACATAGCAATATCTGAGCTACCTTCCTGGCATGGCTCGGAAATAGAAAATTTCTCTCTGTTCATGAAGGCAGTAATAGCAGGGGCAAAAAAGTCCAATAGGAAAAAGTCCATTAGAATATTCCCAAGCCCTCTGAGACTGCTTAACATAGAAATTAATAAATTTGTAAGGGCCCAATACTTAAATAGATCCGTTATTATAGCACGAAAAATAACTTTGCTAAAAAGGAAAAGGAGAAGGCTATCAGTCACAATACGTAAAGAAAAAGAGGATACCATCTGGGTAAAAATGAGAGAAGCCGCTACTAACGGGGAAATGAGGCAGTTTTGGTCCCTTATAGGTGAGGGGTGCGGATTAAGAACAAGACCTTTTCCCATCCCTATTGAGGAACAAATATGGAGGGACTTTGTTTCTACCCTTTATGCAAGCAACAACCCTGTGGCCCCACAAGTATGGTCAAAAGAGATGAGTCTGCCTCTAGAGCCATTCTCAGAAAAAGACATAGATTTAGCTATTGGTGAAATGAGGAATTCCGGGGCAATGGGCCCGGACGAATTGCCCATCACCGTATTAAAACAAAACAGGGCTAAATGGAGCAAATTACTTTGTCCAGTATTTAATATCTGTCTACTGAGAGGTAAGGTTTTACCCTCCTGGAAGGGACGCATCCTGGTGCCATTGTTTAAAAAGGGAGACCGCTTATCCCCTCAGAACTATCGCCAGATTGCATTGTTGGATGCAATCGGCAAAGTTTTTACAAGATGTTTGCTGAAACGAATAAATGACTGGGTGGATTATTCAAACATACTTCCTCTCGAGCAGACTGGTTTCAGAAAAAAACATGGCACCATGGACAATCTAACAGCCCTCCAGTTAATAACCGATAAATACATAGGAGCAAGAAAGGGGAGAGTCTATGTGGCATTCATAGATTTTTCCACGGCCTTTGATAAGGTCGATCGACAATTACTGTGGAAAAAGCTATCTGCTCTTGGAATGCCTCATAGACTTTTACTTCTGGTACAAGACTTGCATGACAACACATGGTGTAGAGTGCTATTGGGGGGAGAAAGGGGCTTATCTCAGCTTATTCCATCTGCGAATGGCCTCAAACAGGGCTGTTTATTAGCTCCCCTTTTGTTTTCCCTCTATGTTAGTGATCTCCCCCGCACTATATCCACATGTGAAGGAATTGCCCCACGCCTGGGAGATACATACATTTCTTGCTTAATGTATGCGGACGACATACTAATCATAGACCTTACCCCGAAAGGTCTTAACAACCGTCTGCATTCATTATATGTATTCTCCGAAGATCATTTCCTGAAAATAAATATCTCTAAAAGCAAGGTAATGTGCATGGAGGGGCGAAAAAAACTGAAGTTGGAACACATTAGCTGGGAGCTGGGAGGTCAAAAATTAGAAAGAGTAAAATCATATGTATTCTTGGGTAAGGTTGTCAATAGCAACTTGAACAACAAATCCCACATAGATAGTAGTTCTCGTAAGGCAAAATCGCAGGGAAATGGGTTGAGAGCTTTGCATAAATCAACCGGTAAAAGACACTTCGGGTATCTTCTGGAGGCCTTCCGGGCAAAAATCCCTTCAACTTTGCTTTACGGCATAGAACTTATTGATTTAGGTGAATGGGGTTTCTTGGACATTATTGAGGGTTCCCTCTTGAGAAACCTAACTTCGGTTAATAATAGTTGCAGTGCAGCAGCCCTTCGATTAGAATTCGGCTTAAGAAGTAGCTGGGCACAGGGTTTGGCAGGAGTTATTCGCTGGGTTACCTGCTTGATCAAAGGAAAGCCAGCCACATTAAGATCCCTTATCACAAAAGAGTTGATGGGCCCCTTAAAAGAGCACTCGTTACTCATAAAGAACTATAGGAAGGCCATTACTCTCTTGGATCTGGAGGAAGCTACTCTTTTAGACCTCTCTATGCAACAACTAAAATTTACATTAAAACAAGCTACATGGAAGTTAAGCTACGAAAGGGATCGCAACTCTATTGTACAGAAAAAGGGGGTTACTCAAGCTGTTAACTCTCTTCTGTTTAGACAAATACAACCTTATGCCTCTTGGAATATACCTCACGGTCTGCGGCACTTTTGGCTGCTTCTTAGGCAGGATCTTCTTCCACTGAATAAGTTGTTGGCCAAATGGTATGGTATATCCAATATATGTAATTTCTGTAATAACTCAGTCCAAGACTCTATACATGTTCTGTTAGTTTGTCCAGCACTAATGGTTCACCGCCGCTTGTGGGTGAAACCTGTATGTATACAATTTGGTATTTTATCGGCAAGATCTCTTATTGATGCTATCTTTTGTCCCCCAAATGAAATTTTCTGTAATAGAATTTTTAATTTTTTTAAATGTTTTTTAGAATTGTATTAGATGAGTTGCATGATAATTTGTATAAGCCAGATCACACGTGGTTTCATTTTTATATTACTTGTCTGTTGCTTTGTTATATGTGGATCTCTGAGGAGTTCCAAATCATATTTAAATAAAATTGAATTGGTATTGTGAGTTTCTTTCAGAAAATCCGTGTCGATCCTCCCTTTTCCTCATCTCGGGGAATTGATCCCTTTCATCTTTATATCTGCTGTTAACACGGTCATCTCTCCCCCTTTCTCTTTCCCCCTCACGCCCTCTCTCTCTTTCACACCGAGGGGATACATGTCGCTCATATCGTCGTCCATCACGTCGATCTGAATCATCACGACGTCCATCATCCCCACTGTCATCAGAATATTCACAACCACATTCATTCTTTCGCACACGTCGGGCACCCTCCTTTCGATCCAAACCACGTTTGCGAAACATATCCCACAAGCGATTATTAAGTTAACCATCAATGTCTTCCCTTTTCACACCATCATCCAACAAAGCAAGAAACATATCACGTCTAGTGAACCTATAATTCCCAGCAATACGACCCTCAGATCTGGATTGTCTCTCAGGTTTAAGCCATTCGCCCAGCTCTCCAAGCTGACGTACAGATTCAAGCACTATGGACAATGCATTGCCAGTTTGGTTAATCAACAAAGTCATCATAACCTGTTTATAAGCAACAGGGGAAGAACGGATAATGCGATTACCCACAGAAGATGTCAATAAACCATCCAACAATCTATCAGATGTACCCAGAAAAATCGCAGTTTTCATCACTTCCTCTTTCAACCTTTGCGCAGCATCGCGCAATGTGTACCATGGCTTGTCATTCGGGGGCCAATCAGATTCAGTAGAGTATTTGTTATTACAATCCTCAGTCGCCAACTGAAGGAGACTAATTTGACCAGGAACATTATAGTTACGGAAATGATCCTGAACAGTCGAATCAGAACTCAAAGAACAAAATTTCAAGGCATTTCCTGCATCTAACATGATGCCCACAGCACCAAGTTCGTAAAGGCGTACCATCCATGGAAGCAAGGCCTCACCGGGGCATTGCCGAAATCGTTGTAAAATGTTACTAATCTCCTGTTGCGTAAAATCCTCCAAACTATCTAAAGGAATACCGTTCGGGTTACCAGGAGCCTGTTGTAATTTACGTCGAAAAAACGGATGCGCAGAAACCTCAGAACGAGCATCAGAAGAAGCTCGATCAACAGACTTAGTGGGACATTCAGATGGAGAAACATTAGCAGAATGAAAATAGCGACCGCGGTCGCTGGAATCATCATATTTGTCACAAGTATTAGATTTACAATCACGTCCGGTGCGAGAAGACTCGCGCTTGTCAGACTCCTCAGCCGAGGAGCCAGAATCATTCGAGTCCCAGATATTACCATCCCATTCATCAGGATTCCAATCCAGTCCGGCTTTCGCCACGACCAGACGTACTTTCCGCTTACAAACTCGACCACGACGATTCTTATATTTGTATTTAGCAATACGAACAGCAGCCCTTTCGGCTATTGTCTGATAAGTCTCAAGTTTGTCGGCAAGTAATTTATTTTGACATCGCAAAAGAGTGTGAGCATTCTGCACTTCAACAAACTTGTCTTCCATATCCGCATATTGTCTGTGTAATTTCAAAAATTTCTCATGTACAATCCTGTATGCAAATAAAACAATCCAACCTCTGCGTCTCAAAATAGGAAGCTCCTCACCCTTCACAACTGGCGCTTTCTGTAGACATGCAATCACATTAGACTGCTCCGCCAGTTCCAAACAGGAACTCCAATTTTCACTTAGACCAGTAGAATCAGCCAGCTCACGGGCCAAAGCCTCGTAAGGCGTTGATTCCCAGCCGGGAATTTCAATAGGCAATTTAAAAGTAGATATAGACCTTCTCAAAAACATTGTGACAAGAGAGACATAAAAAAAAAAGATATATACAACTATAAACAAATATTATATACAAAATTAACACCGTACGTGCCGAGTGCAAATCAAGAAGATAGCAACAACACCGCGCAAATAGGCTTTCGTAAATGGTTCGTGACGCCAGATGTAACGACAGGATTTTCGGACCAGATGGGATCAGACTAGAACACCACTAACCCAGCCGAAACTTAACCATCTCCCTCCTCAGGACCTACTTACAAAAGGCACCTGTGTACCTACCTAAGGATGGGGAATTAGCAATATGCAAGCTTAGATCTTCTAAAACACCACACTCATACCTTATAGTCTCGCGGCAACATAGGCCCAGACTATGCTACCCTCCTATTCATAGTGAAGGGGGCAGTTCCGATAACTTACCATTACACACTGACCACAATCAGTGCTCGCACAAGACACAATCCTGTCGGTATAAGCACTGTATCCCCCCATTGCTCTCACTATTTCCTACATACACAAGCCACAATCCTGTGGGTATACACATTGACCACAGTCAATGCTCTCGTAAACCGTGTCCTCCTGGTGCTCTCGCAAGCCACAATCCTGTGGATATACCGCCGCTACACAACGACGATCACTTTCCTATGAATACCTTCTCCATTTTGGGAACTCTCTCTTCATCTACTAGGAATAATACAATATTATAGATTATGGGATAGATAGACAGGTCAATCCTCTCCCACACAAAAGCGGCCAAATTACACTGTGTAAAGGTTATTCCCTATTTTAAGTGCTCCTCTACCCCCTTGCTCAGTTACCATTTACCTGGATGGGAGTCGCATCCGTTCACATAACAGCATCTGACTAGAAGAAAGGTTAACTTTATCATAAGGAAACAACCATCACGCATTAGTTCGCTAAGAACTGGGGTATCTTTATTCATTAATAACATCAACAATATAACACTACAATATCACACACAGCCTGAAAAGCAAAAGGAAAGATTAGAATATGTGTGTGCACACTAATAAGAAAGGGTCGACGTCACCTTATGAGTATGAAGTCGGGACTCGGTAGTCATTTGGGTTCCCTTCTCGTCTGTGCCTTGGGTCGTCTTAGGATTACCCCTGCAGTAACGGATACATGTCTGCACCGCTATGCTCTGTCTCCTCCGTTTCTCTGCAAGTCACTGGAACCTTCTTCTTATTCTCTGTCTCGTCAGCTGCACTCTCACTGTTCTGCACTACTCCCCTCTCCTCTCAATCGCGGACTGTCTTCGCCTTCCAGCTTCGCTCTTATAAATCAGTTTCTACCACTCTAGTAGTCGTTCTCTCCGCTAACGCCAAATACAAATGTCACCAATGCGGTTTCGCTCTCGGAATACCAGCGAGCTGCAGATCACTTAAGCACTATGTCAGACGCAGCAGGCCTGTTAAGTCCAATACTGTCTCTTCACATTCCTCTTTACATTTTTGGAGTATTAATTGTAGATCTCTCCCACAACACAAATATAGCATCTGTAATTTCATCACTGATGAACAACCCGATGCTTTGTTTCTTACAGAAACCTGGGTGCATGACAGCTCTGGCCCCGATATTGCCGCTGCAATTCCCCCTAATTACGTCATCGTAAGAAAGGACAGAGTTCTAGGCAAAGGGGGGGGGGGGATAGCCATGATCTTCAAATCTAAGTACACCTGTAAATTTGAAGACATTCCTTTCAAAGGTTGCGAGGCAGCCCTTTTTAGGCTAACTATTAACCCTCAGTTCCCAATGACAGGTCTATTAATCTATCGCCCTCCTGGGAATGCTAATCCCTGGGTTTCTTCTTTGCCAGATTTCCTGGCCCCCTTGCTGCTTAGACAGCCAACTTTTCGATTCTAGGGGACCTAAATATCCATCTCGAAGATTCCGACAGTACGTCCTTTAAACAGCTTATTTCTACTCTCGAGGTTTTAACATTCAACTCTTGAACTCTGCCCCTACACATCTTGCTGGTCACTTATTAGATCCCATCCTGTCAAATCTACAGTTGGACTGCTCTCAGAAAGCACGCCCAATAGAATGGTCTGACCACTTTGCTGTTCCTTTTTCATTGGATATTACCAGGACAGCATTACAGATCGGAAAGGAAATAGATAAACGGACACGCAGTTGGGGGAAAATTAACATGCCAGAACTTAATAAACAATTATTAAGGACACTTCCTAACACCGACCTATCTATCTCTGCACTAAATTGTGCAGTTGGTCAGTGGTTAAATAATGCTGTTGATTTCACGCTTCCCTTGACATATAACAAAACTATGCCTCATCATCCACCTGCACCTTGGTTCTCCGACAAGCTTAAGTGCCTTCGCACTCAATGTAAGATTTTAGAAAGGAAATGGAGGCGCAATTATTCTCCTACACGCAAAGTAGCTTAGAGAGAAGCTCTGAAGGGCTATCATAACAGCTGCAAAACAGCCAGAGCAGACTACACTAAAAAAATTGTTTCAGATGCACAAAACTGCCCTAAGGTGCTCTTTTCAGTTGTAAAAAAACTGACAGGAGCGGACTCTATTCCTACGCCTCCCGCGCTTGACAAGGTTCAATGCCAATCCTTAGATGACTTTTTTGTTAAAAAAGTCGACTTGATCTACGATTTTTTTACCCCGCCACCGATGGCAACCCCTTTTGCATCTGGCGCTGGGCAGTCATCTGCTAATGTTGACAACGTTGCCAAACTCTCTGTATGGCAGCCATTAGACAATAGTTCCTTTTCTTCTTGTCTAAATAGTGTGCGCTCTGGCTCTCCATGCAATGCACTTCCGGCTAAAGTACTCAAACAATTAGATCCCTCCACCCATCAGATTTTTGTTAAATTGTTAAACGCCTCACTTACTGAGGCATATGTACCCCAGCCATGGAAATACGCTATGGTAGTGCCCTTGTTAAAAAAGTCTGGTGCTGATATCTCGAATCTTGCCAACTTTCGTCCAATATCCCTGCTACCCATCTTCTCTAAAGTGTTAGAGAGACACATTAATACCCAGCTCACTGAACTGGTGGAAAGTTCTGGTTCCTTACATTCCTCCCAGTCGGGTTTTCGGTCCTGCCACTCGACCGAGACAGCCCTTCTTGGGGTGACAGAGAGTCTCCGACACGGTGTCGACCAGGGTGAAACTATGGCACTCATCCTGTTGGATTTGAGCGCAGCTTTCGACACCGTGTCACATTCCATCCTTCTTGACTCTCTGCGGTCACTCGGCGTGACTGGTAGGGCCTTAGCCTGGGTGGCCTCCTTTCTTGGCGAGCGAACCTTTCATGTTTTCTCCCCTAAGGCGGCATCAGCGGTCTGTTCCTCAGCGCGGGGTGTCCCCCAGGGGTCCATACTCAGCCCCCTATTATTCAATCTTTATGTAAAACCCTTGGCTAACATCGTAGAGCAGGCGGGGCTGACCCTGTTCTCTTACGCTGATGACACCCAGATCGTCTTCTCCCTATCAGGGCGAGACGAGAATAACCCCTCTGCACTAAAGTCGGGCCTCATTCTTGTGGCGGACTGGATGCAGAGGAACTGTCTCAAACTGAATGGGGAGAAGACAAAGGTGGTCATTCTGGGGAAAAATAAGAACCTCTGGGGCCCTCAGCATTGGCCAAATGAGATGGGTGCACTTCCTGTACCCACACATGCTGTACGTAACATGGGCGTTCAAATTGACGACAAGTTAACAATGAAGCAGCAGGCCACTAAGGTCGCAGCAACCTGTTTTTCTACTCTCAGGTGGCTACAAAAGATCTTATGAATGCTTCCCATTACTTCCCGTGGAACGGTTGTCCAGGCATTGATAACATCTCGCCTGGACTATGGCAACATACTATATTTGGGTGCTGATGTAGCCACTGTTAAAGTATTGCAGGTTGTACAAAATGCAGCCGCGCGACTCTTGAAGAATGTCCCTAGAAGAACTTCTGCATTATCTGCCTTGCATGATCTTCATTGGTTGAAGATCTCCAGCCGCATAAAGTTTAAGGCATTATGCTACATGTTTAGGATCAAGCAAGGCATTGCACCTACTTACTTACAAAAACTGGTGCAACTTTACAGGCCCAAACGTACCTTACGATCCTCGGAAATTGGCAATTTCTCTATACCAAGATTTAAGCTGACAAGGATGGGGGGACGTTCCTTCTCCTATCTTGGTCCCAAATATTGGAATACCCTGCCCATTGCCCTTAAATTAGACTAGTCTTCTTCGTTTTTGCAGAGCACTGAAAACGCTGTTGTTCACATAAGTAGTTGGATCCTGTATGCTGGCTATCTGATATCTTCTTCTCCAGTCTGTCCTTAGCGCCGGGAAACCCACTGTGAGTAGCTGTGCGCGGTAAAAGTTTAAATAAATAAATAAATAAATAAATAACTGCTTCACTCTGCATGCTCTGATCTTAATGTCAAAGCTCGCCAGTTGCTCCAACTAAAATAACTTCAATCTTTCTAAGAAAGTATAAGCTTTCGGTCTTTATCGGACTTCAAAATGGCGATTGTCTGCCTTAAGATGATTAATTGCAATGATGCTAATGGCTAGCTGCTGCCTACGAACTGACCCCTAACTGCTTCATGCTTTCGCTAATATGGAACCTTGTTCATGCATGGAAAGTTACGGCCAGTAACCTGCCGCCCACCAAATTCTTGTACCTCCCCGTACCAAGGACACGTTCTCAGCCGGCCGGCCTGATGTTATGTCTTCGATACGAAGAAAAATACAGTTCTTCGATAAGGGCCAGCCTGAGCCGGTTCTCTCCAAGTGAACAACACCTCATACCTAAAACATTACATTTGACCTAAAAGCATCTCAAGCTGCCGAGGCAGAAAGAAAGATGGAGTCTCTCCCGTTCGAGGCCTACAAGGCCCGAAATGAGCATAACTCCGTTATAAGTATACTAACACTCTTACAAAAGGACCGATTAATACTAATACTAAGGAATCTTATCCCTTAACATAGGCTTATAAGCCCTAGAATAAATAAAAGGGGTAGGGAATTGCATCAAACGCCTTGTAAATAGGCCCGGTCTAAGGCGCTAGTCCTCCTATTAGAATGATAGCAGGCTAAAGTCACCTTCAGTCACCTTCACTCAAGAAAAGGGGCAAAAACTCGGTCAGAACAGATCCCCAATGCATAACACTGGCATTGGGGTCTAGCAGAAATAGAAAATACAACATTGGGGTGTTGTAAAAATACATTGGGTCAGATCTCTACTTAGGAAGAAGGGAGAGAGGTTTTTTTTCTTTAAATATCATCATTTACTCTCCAGAATTCACTTTATATGTATTAAAGTATTTTTCTTTTCATAGGAAACACTGACTAGACGTTCAGTTTTTAATGGATAATATTGGGCTTTATTGTATTATGAGTGTCCATCCCTCGTAACCTTCTTGATCAAATCTTGGACTGCTCTACATCATTATCAGTGAGAGTCAAGTGCTAAAGGGGAGTACTTGGTACTTCAATTGGGGGGTTCAGTATTACTAGAGGCTCTGGATACTAGAGGTAAATGAGTCTGTTTGACACAACTAGGCCCCAGGGGCCCCTAATTGCCCAGGGACCACATGCACCATTTCACACAGCACATGAACAATATGAGTTATTTTGCTCATCTTATGAAGCATTACGAGGTTGACCGGATGAACACGGAAGAAAAATTGGCTTCTAAAACACTTTGTGAAATGTGCTAAACCGAACACGTCCCTTCCCAATACTGATTCCTTATGGTATGTATTGATGTTTTGCGACTGAAATGTGATCCCAAAGCATTAGTATTTTACCACCAACTCAAAGGAGATGGTAACCCATTTGCAAATGAGAAGGGGTCCCTAAGCGATCCCTTCCTCTTTGTGAATGCATATGTTTTAACTCCTTGGCTGCTAAGCCTGTCCCCCTAGAATGCTAAACAATTTTTTGCCTTTTTAGGGGTAGTTCGAGCTTAGGCATCAATAACTTTTTCCCCATGTAGGGTATCCAAATTGGCATCCTTTTTTCCCAACATCTTGGGGATTCCAAAGGTACCCAAAGTTTGTGGATTCCCAATTAGGGTATTGAGAAAATAGTCAAAATAGAGCTAAGTTATGAGTTTTTGTGTAAAAAAAGGAAAAAGTGCCGTGCTAAAAAGTGTCTGTTTTTCCCCCTAAAAATGACATCAACAAATGTTTTCCTGTGCTGGAGTCACTATTTTCCCGGCTTTCAGGAACAAGCAAAGGTGAATCAAAAAGCCTATTTTTACCACAGTTTGCGCATTTTTCAAAGAGGCAGCTCATTTTTCCTAATTTGTGTGCTTTCCAGTTTGTGGTGGGAACCAGTGTGAAACACAAGGTTGATCCTGGAGAGCTATTGATTTTTTAAAGAAGACAAAATTCCAAATTCAGCGAGGGGTCAGTTGTATAGATGCCTCAAGGTTTTCTCAAAGAAACTAAGTGTTGAAGTAAAATAATATTAATATTGAGTAGGAAGAAATGTCTATTTGTCACAGCGCTTTCCTTTCTAACTTCTTGTCACGGTGGCCGATTTACAAACCCAACACACCATTGCATCTGCTACACCCTTCTGGTTTCGGGGATATATAGGATTTGTTGATTTTCCAAGAACTTGAGGTACCCAGAGCCAAACCCTGAGCTGCACCAATGTTTTTTAATTGTGTACCCAGTATAGAACAATTCATTTGGTAAAATTTGAAGAGTGAAAAATAGGTATCAAAGAAACCTATCGATTTCCAAAATGGGCACCTCACATTTTTCCACTGAAAACTGAGCCTTTTGTGCACAGGGCCTAGCTGTGGATTTTGGGCCCTAGCTCTACAGACACATAAGGAATATAGGAAACATGCTCATGTATGAAAACTAAACACCTGGGAGAATCCAGGGTGGGGTGACTTGTTTGGCTCTCATCAGGTTTTCTTACTCAGAGGCCTTTGCAAACCTCAAACTTTGACTCCAACACAAATGTTCCTCACATTACTTTGAGGGAAAGTTCTAGAATTTGTAGGGAGCAACTAATATCCTATCACCTACTATTCCCCCAGTTCTTCCAATAAAAAGGGTACCTCACTTGTGGGTGTAGGGTTAGAAGCCATGACCAGAAAGGCACCAAAACGCAACATGCGTTCATCACATTTTTTTGCACTGAAAACTGACCCTTTTTTGCCATATGGCTAGCTGTCGATTTTGGCCCCTAGCTCAGCAGGCACCTAGGGAAACCTAGCAAACATGCCCATTTTTTAAAACTAGACAGTCAGGGAAATAAAGGGTGGGGTGACTTGTGTGGATTTCATCAGGTTTTATTACCCAGAAGTCGTTGCCAACCAAAAATTTGAGGAAATTAAAAATTCCTCATATTTATGTGATGGAAAGATCTGAAATAGGTGGGGAGAAACACATTTCCTACCATTCCCCAAATATCCTGATAAAATTGGTACCACACTAGCGTGGGTAGGGCTAGTGGCCCCGACAGGAAAGGTGCCAAAACTCAACATGGACACTTCACATTTTTTCACAGAAAATGGGACCTTTTTTTGCAATGTGCCTAGCTAGTGATGTGAGGCCGTAGGTCAACCGGCACCTGGAAAATCTGTATATTTCTGGAAATTATGCACCTAGGAGAAGCCAGGGCGGGTGACTTGTGTGACTCCCACCAGGTTTTTCTACCAAGAAACTGTTGCAAACCTGTAACTTTGACTAAAAAATAGATTTTCTTCACATTATTGTGATGGAAAGTTCAGCAGGGAGCAACTAATATCCTACCATCTACCATCGCCCAAGATTCCTGATAAAAATGGTACCACACTTGTGTGCGTAGGCCAGTGGCCGTGACAGGAAAGGTATGAAAACGCAACATGGACCCATCATATTTTTCCACTGAAAATTTTCTTTTTTTTGCAATGTGGCTAACAGGTTTTGGGTCCTAGCTCAGTAAGGCTCCTAGGGAAACAGCAAGCATGCATATTTTTGATAACTAGACACCCAGGAAGCCAGGGTGAGGTGACTTGCGTGGATCTTAACGGGGTTAATACCCAGAAGCCCTTGCAAACCCCAAACTTTGAGGACAAATAATGATATCCTTTTATTTCTGTGATGGAAAGTTCTGGAATCTGTGGGGCGCAATACATTTCCTACAACCTACCATTCCCGCAAGTCTCCTGATAAAAATGGTACCACAACAGTGTTGGTAGGGCTAGTGGTCACAACAGTAAAGGCGCTAAAACGCAAGAAAGACACATCACATTTTTTCCACTGAAAACTTACCGTTTGTTTTTGTGGAATGTGCCTAGATGTGGATTTGGAGCCAGGGGTCAATTGGCACCTCTAGAAACCTAACAAACCTGCACCTTTCTGAAAACTAGACACCTATGAGAATTCAGGGTGGGGTGACTTGTGTGGCTCTGACCAGGTGTTCCCACTCAGAAGCCCTTGCAAACCTAAAACTTGGGCTAAAAAACACATTTTCCTCACATTTCTGTGATAGAAAGTTCTTAAATCTGCGGGGAGCAGCTAATTTCTTACCATCTACCATTCCCCCATATCTCTCGATAAAAATGTTACTTGACTTGTGTGGGTGGAGCTAGTGGCCGCGACAGGAAAGGCACCAAAACGCAAGTTGGACACATCACATTTTTCTAATGACTGTTCTTTATGCAATGTGCCTGGCTGTGGATTTCTGACCCTAGGTCAGCCAGTACCTAGGGAAAACTTACCAAGATCAAGGAATGTCCCTTTGCAAGGACTCCTATTGATGTTAGTTTGATTTGTTCCTGTTGCAAGCACTAGGCCCAGCCACACGCAGTAACATTTTGATTGGGCCCAGTGGGGAAACGCTGGGGGGTAGGAATTTTGTGGATTTCTTCTAATTCTGGAAGAATACGTCAGAGAAATGCAAGGAAAATTAGCAATTTTAGTTACATTTTGAGGTTTGCAGGGCACTGTGGGTAAGAACATTTTGTGGGGTCCATGAGAGGCACACCACTCTGTATTCCCCTGGGTGTCAAGTGTTCAGAAATGCCTTGGTTTGGTAGGGTTTCCTGGGTGGCCGCTAAACCCCGCCCAAAAACTGCAGCTGCCCCTTTTGTTAATGTTAGCATGTTGCGTCTTGGACCCTGCCCTTTTGCCGGCACTAGGCCAACCCACACAGGTGAGGTACCATTTTCATCAAGAGATATGTGGGACCTCTAGGTGGCAGGACATTTGAGTATCCCACCAGTTTCCAGTACTTTAAGGATGCACGCAAGCCACCCTGGTGTCCCCCTGGTGTCAAGTTTACAAAAATATCTAGAGTTGGTTGATTTTCCCTAGAGAAAATTTACACCCTGGCAGAGAAAGACAGAAAAGACAAATAATACTGCACAACCATATACTCCTCAAGTACACACAAATACTGATTGGATTTGGCATGAGGGTGAGGGAAAGTTTAAAATGTAAATTTTATTAACTAAAGATTTCCGGAAAATGAAAATCAGTTTTAATAATATAATTAAAAGTTCAGAAAGCGAAACCAATCACTCAGCTCGTGAGCTGTAAAACCACGACAAGTCATCAACTGCTTTACAGGCAATTCATATACCTTACATGCATCACACACACAAACCATTCACACTGCCAGCCACGGGTCCAGCACATTACAACACTCACATCAACAAACAGCACCATTCAAGGGCCCATCACTTTCATATACCCACAGGCCTGGCACAACAATCACCCTGCTTGCAGCTGATGGAGTGTGTGTACTGGCATTTGGCTGGCAATGTGTGTGTAGTGACCAGCAGCAAGTCAGTACACAAACACCGTCAGCCAAATGCCAGCTCACAAACTGCGACCCGGAGGCCAACCACAAACACTGCCATAGCACACCACCAGCCAGATGCCAATTCACACACAACAATCACACCATCTGGGAGCTGGTAGAATACCTGGACTGCTGGTTTGGTGGCAGTGTGTGTGTGTGGTGACTTGCTGCTGGTCACAACAAGCACACACACCTGCAGCCAAATGCCAGTCAACACACACCACCAGCCAAACACCACTCAGACATCACCATGAAGCTCCACACCACTTTCATTTCTATAAAATCCCATAATGAACAGATTGCACAAACACACACACAAAGCGCAGACAGGAAAAAATAAAACATCCAACTAAAAACAGCATTTTTTTCAAATAGAAAGAACTAACCTATTGGAAGAAGATGAAATACTAATTGACTGCATACACAATAGGTGTAGCTAAGCACATTAAACTACTGTGAACCAGGTATCTAAACAGAAACAATATTAGGCAATATAGACCACAGTCAGTTTCTTTTTATCGTCATGGTTGCTCCCGGCAGTTTAGTTGAGGACGTTACAATTTAAAACATGTGGGCACACACAGGGGCAGTATTAGAAGAACACTCAGGGCAGTACATACGGATCTCCTTTTGTACTCCTCTTTGGACACAGGCTCTACATCTCCAACAAGGAAAGTATTTTTTGGGTGTTGGAGGAATGTATTCAGAAAAATGGCAATCTTTTGATCTAGCTACATCCTCCACCACTCTGACTCATGGGACACTTGCCTGCTGAAGTGCAACAAGGCTGCCTGTTATAGACTCCTGAAATTGTACAAATGCCATCTTGGAATCTGGAGTACGATCTTGAAAAACAGAGTAAGCATTGAAGGATGCCACATGAAAAAAATTAGCAGCCAACTTCTTACTTTTGAGCAGTATTATAAGGCTCCAACCGTTGATCCGCTGTATCTACACCTCCCATGTGCTTGTTATAGTCTAAAATGCACACAGGATGCACACTTCTGCTACTGACCCCAACCAGTCACAGGTGAAGGGCTTTCATCATGAATAATTGTGATCATGAGAACATCTCTTCTATCTGAAAATCTCAAAGCAAGAAGTTCATTACTACATGAGGCACTGCTTTGTCCCCTTTGACGTTTTTTACACACAAGCTCTTTTTGACAACCTTTACGTTTAGACCAGGTTTTGGCACATATCACAGTGTCCACCTTGAACAATTCCTTAAATAGTTGCACACCTGTGTAGAAATTGTCCATGAATGATGATCTTTATTAAAATGTTCTCTGGAAAGATTCCACACAATTTTTTCACTGGCTCCAAAGGTGGATGGGCAACCAGGGGAGGTCAATTGAAGAATCCCTACCAGTGTACACCCTGAAATGATACACATATCCAGTGGCACTTTCACACAACATATATATTTTAATACTATAATTGAATCTCTTGCTGGAATGTATTGCCTGAAAACCAAACAGCCTTTGAACAGAATCAGAGGCTCATCTACAGCTATATCTTGCCCTGGAGAATAGATTTCGGAGAAACAATCTACTAAATGGTCAACATTAGCTGAATCAGGATTATCTCGTGGCAATTCTGTAGCATTATCCACAAAATGCAGCATCTCTGCAAAAGCAAATACCGGTCTTGTCTTATATTCACTGGAAATATAGTGGTTGCCATCTAGGGGCTAGTAGACCAATATTAAGACATTGGTGGCTTTCTTAGCAATCGTATCAACAAAGTTAAATCAAAGAGCTGCTTAATCTCGTGGAGATTTGTGGGAGTCCACCAGTAGCTGTAGACTAGGTATTTAGTGTGGCACTGTTGTCCCTCATTTCTGCATACAACTTAGTCTGCTCAACAATATCATTAAATAACACATCATCAATAAACAGTTGGAAGAAATTGATAGGCAAAAAGGTCTCTGTATTGACTCTACAACCTGAAACACCATTAAAGGTAGGCAACACCGGCTGCACCATATTAGGAGCAGGTCCCTGTGTTTGCTGCCCCTCCTACTTCAGTTGTCTTTGCCTGAGATTAGTTTACCTCTGCTTTATTATTTGTATTGTCCAGATTGCTCTCTGTTTTTGCTGACTTTGTGTTTACATTGCCCAGAATGTGCTCTGTTTTTTGTGACTTTGTGTGTACATTGCCTGATTGTTGTTCATTTGGTGTTTGATTTCCCCCGCCGCCTGCTCACTTCTTGCCATGTTTACTCCCTCCTGAATCCTGCCAGCCCCACTCACGCCTCCCAGTGACGTTCCAATGACCTATTTAACCCCTTGCATGCTGATGACGAACCCCAGCCGTCATGCACTACGGTGCTCGTGTGCTGATGACGGCTGGGGTTCGTCATGGCCCGCCCCTGTTCATTTGTTTACAGCACAGGGGCGGAAACGGGCCAGCAGTGAAGGGGTTAATAGAAGTCGCAATGAACCGCTGGTGCGGCAAAGGCAAGCCTTACTATGCCTAGACCCCTGGCCCTCCAGCCACCCACATGTACTCTGCTACAGAGCTCTGAGCCCTGGACCCCAGCCACAGCAACAACAAGTGATGCATCGCATTTCCTCGATCAACAGTAGGACATTTTTTCTGCCACTGCTGCCATTTCGCCTTCAACTCAGGACCTCCCACCCTCACGGAAACCTGAGCCACACCCACTGCACAGACCACGACCACCCCTCAATCACTCCATTGCCTCCTGCTTAACGCCCAATCACTCTACAAACACACAACCGAAATATGGGACTCCATCACCGCCCTCACCCTCAATGTTATCTTAATCACAGAGACTTGGCTCAAACCCTCCTCCACACCAACATCACCACTTTGATGCCCAATGGCTACAAGATGTTTCACCGGTACCGCCTCAACAAGCACGAGGAGGCATCGCCATCATCCACAATTATACCATCCGCTGCACTACCACCGATGACAACACCACACCATCCTGGAGCACCTCAACGTCCACACCAATGACAACATTTACATCAGAGGCACCTCTGCCTTCAGAACCCCAGGACTACGCCCTGATTTCTGCGACACCATCCCCAAATTTATCGCTGCGCTCGGCATTGACTCTAAGCACTACATCTTCTTTGGTGTCCTCAACTTCCACCGCAATTACCCCCAAGATGCAAACTCCTCCAACTGCCTGGAAATCATGAGCAGCCTCAGCCTCACCTAACTAGTCACCGACCCAACACACAGCGCAGGACAAATGCTCGGTCCAATCTTCACGACCAGCATCAGAGTCTAGTACAGGCATGGCACCAAACTCACCTGGACCAACTACGCCGTTGTTCACTTCACCATCCCAGGACCCCCATGCACTATGCCCAGGCCCCCCAGCCCCTTTCACCACAACTGGAACAAGGTAATAGAGACCCAATAGACAGTCACCCTCAACACCACCCAGAACCGTCCTAGACTGGGGCAAACAGTGGCCTTGATCCTCTTTGTCCTCTCAATAGTGTTAGACACAGCATCCCACCATGCACTCATCAAGAGACTCTACCACCTCGGGATCCAAAGAGATGCCCTTAAATGGATCAAATCATTCCTCACAAGACTAACCCATAGAATCTGCCTACCACCCTTCACCTCAGAACCAAATCGCACCATCTGTGGTGTGCCCCAAGAGTCATCACTCAGCCCCACCCTGTTCGACACTTACATGACGCCACTAGCCAACATCATCAAAACTAATAGCCTCAACATTATATCCTATGCAGATGCACCCATCTCATCCTATTGCTCTCAGAAGACGCTTCCACGACTAGGACCAGCTTTCACAACTGCATGATGAGTGTTGTCGACTTGATTAAGACTAACTTCCTGAAGCTCAACACAGACAAGACTGAAGTGCTGATCTTTGGGAACAACACCTCTCAAGGAACAACACCTGGTGGCCCTCCAAACTCAGACCCATACCGACAGACTGCAACTGCAACCTTGGCATTATCCTGGACAGCTAACTCACCATGAAATGTCAGATTAATGCAGTTTCCTCCACCTGCTTCCATGCCCTCTGCATGACCCAAAAGATCCTTAGATAGCTCCCCATCAAAACTAGGAAAACCATTACTCAAGTCCTAGTTACCAGCCAGCTGGACTAAGGCAACATGCTATATTCCCGAATCACAACCCAACTCCTGGAGAGACTACAGACCAATCAGAGTGCAGCCGCTAGACTCATCCTCAACCTCCCCAAATGGACCCACATCACCCCCCCACCTCAATAACCGCCACTGACTCCCCATTCAGAAAAGATGCCACTTCAGGATGCTGACACATGCCTACAAGGCCCTCCACGATCTAGGACCAATACATATCAACCACTGCCTAAACTTCCACCAACCTCTCCAGATACCTGGGCCCACCTCACCTCGTAGTTACACACATTCCCGGCATCCGTTGAAGCTACTATATAGGACCTTCCGTATCATCTGTCTCAGCCTTTTGAGATTGATACACTGATTTGGCGGCGATACATACTGCTCACAAAAAGATGGGAGAATTGATAAGGTCCCAAACTAAGCTTTTCAAGACATTTACTTGAAATCAGCAAAGCACCGAATGTTGAGTATGAAGTTTTACTTAAATCTTAAATCAGTGTTTCCAAAATATTGAACAAACAATGCAACATCCTGGCAAAAAAAGGCTACAGGAGAGAATAAAGCATACTTTCTGCCTTGCCGCAACAACAATACAGAAAACGGTGCCGTACAGTCAAGAAATATAGCCCTCTAAGAAATGATTGCATGTTCATCATAATTTATGGGTCTAACCATCTTTGTAAGCATATACCACACCAATAAAAAGGAACAGCAGCATCTTGCTTTCAGATATTTTTATAAATTAACTATTGTCCGGAAGAAGGTGACAACACATACGTACACCGAAGCGCTGCATCAACAGTTTGTTCTTTTGTCTTGTTTTTTATAATGGTTTTTTTTTTGGTAATCAATTTTATTAGTTTTTGGAGAACAATCAAATTCATTGACAGCAAATCAAGCATCACAGTAAAAACACATCTCATCATATACAGTCGACAAAGGTAAAGGTGACTCCTCCTGACTGGGTGTGGTATTCCCCAAACAATGCAGCTGTACAAAAATACTCAGACCCTCACACTGGTAGTAAACTGAACCATTTACCCCACACTTTTGGGAATAATTCGGGGCAGCCCCGGGCATCGAAGAGAGACTCTTCCTGCACTCCACACCAATCCACCTCTCTCTTCCATTTCTGCACAGTCGGCGCTGCGGCCTGAGACCAGAGCACAGCTTTATCTCTTTTCGCCAACGCCACTGCTGTCCCCAGGAAACGCTTGTCTGCCCTGGAGCCATACAGGCCATCAAACACCCCCAACAGCAAGCGCCTCGGATCATGGGGAACCTCCCACCCCAGGGCCTGCGTGAGCTTGAGTTCCACCCCGCTCCATAACGGCGCTAGAGCCGGGCATTGCCATACCATGTGATAGAAATCTGCTGGAGCAGACTCGCAGCGCGCACATGCCGGGGAGGATCTCATACGGGCCCGGAAAAGGCGTGTCAGAGTGATATATGCCAGGTGGAGGTAGTAAAGTTGGACCAGGCGTAACTTAGAGGATGTAGTCAAGGTTTTAGGTGCCACAAGGGCGTCCCGCTAGTCCCCCTCTTACAGAGGGCCTATTCACCCCTCCCAGCGCTCCCGGAGCCAGTCCAGGGACGCAGGACCGTTGTTCACTAGTGACCGGTATATTCGGGACACTCCCCCATACCCCGGTTCTCCATCATCACCTGAGCCTCCTGGGGACTGAATTCTGAGAGAGAGGTGGGGGTTGGAATGTGCTTGTGAAGGGCGTGTCTAAGTTGTAGGTACTTCTAGTAGGTCAGAAAAGGATCAAATGTGGTCTCCCACCCACACATCTCCAAGCAGTGAAATCCCAATAAGGTCCCACCGGCGGAACCCCTGCAGGGACGAGACTTCCCTCAACCAAGCATCATTCCACAGCGGCTTTTGTCTGGTGAGCTTCCGGTCCCATTGCACGTGGTGAAGGGCTGTACGCCAGGCCCTGAGCACCGTCCTAGTGACTGGGGGTAGACCCTGCATCACCAGGAAGCCATATAAAAACGCCTGAATCTGCGCGAAATCCATTGTTCTGAGTTCCACCCGGTATGCTAGGTCGGACCAGTCTCGTGGCCAGGTAGTAGAGGTGGAGATTAGTCACCCCCATGCCTCCGTCAAAGGGGGGAATAGAACAGTGTGCCAGGGACAGTCGGGACCGCCCTCCCCCCACAGAAACCGGGTAAGAACGCCGTCCAGTTTCCGGAACCAGCTACCTGGGAGGTAGATGGTGATATTTTGCAAAGTGTAGAGAAAGCGGGGGAGGATCAACATTTTAAAAAGCCCACTCCTGCCCAGTGGGGTGAGGGAAAGGGTCTGCCATTTCTGAGGTTTGCCTTCATCCTAGCGACCAGGGGTACGACATTCAGGGCCCATTCGAGCTCCGGAAGGAGGGTAACCCACGCGCCCAGGTACTTAAATGATTGCCTCCAGAGGGGAATCTCCGTCTGCCAATAAAAACACGCCCTAGAGGGGTGCAGAGGGACCAGGGTTGATTTTATCGGATTAAGGCGAAGCCCAGAGACCCACTCAAAAGCGTAGAGGACCTCCAGGCATCTAGGGCTGGAACGGTCCGGATCTGCCAGCTAAAGCAGGGCATCTTCCGCATAGAGAGCTATCTTATCAACGTGGCTCAGGTCCCAGGCCCAAACCCGGATCCCCGGATGAGAGGGTCCTGATGGACGAGCCCCACCAGGGGCTCCATCACCAATGCAAATAAGAGCGGTGAGAGCTTACATCCCTGAGGGGTGCCCCTCCGGATCGGGAATGTTTCGGAAAGCTCACCATTAATGAGGACACGGGCCCTGGGGTTACTATAAAGGACCCTGATCAGGCAGTGGAAGGGAAGACCAAATCCCATCCTCTCCAGTACATCCTCAAGGTAGCTCCAATCCACCGTATCAAAGGCTTTCTCAAAGTCGATGAGAAGCAGCGCCAGATACGGGTCAGGTGATGACGGTGAGCCATAGCTAGGTGGAGGTGACAAATGCAGTGACGGGTACCCCTGGCAGGCATGAACCCACATTGGTCGGGGTGGACCAAGTCTTGTAAGAGGGGAGGGAGCCTCTGAGCTATCATGGTGGCAAAAATCTTAACCTCCGTATTAATCAACGAGATTGGGCGGTAGTCGGCACATTCCAGGGAGGGCGGTTGCGTCTTTGGGATGACCACAATAGTGGCCACGTCGGTTTTAGGTGGGAAGGCCCCCTTCTCCACCACATGGTTGAATAGCTCCACTAAGTGGGGGACCAATTCATCTTGGAAGGCCACGTAGTACTCTTGGGGGTACCCGTCAGGTCCGGGCATCTTGCCTGGATGCAATAGTGAAATTTCCCGGTGAATTTCTTCCGGGGTGAAAGGGTGTCCAAGGTATCAGCGGTCTCCTGGGGGAGACATGGCAGCCGAGTACCGGTCTCTTCCAGCAAGCCTGCCAGGGAAGCGCAAGGAGGGCGAGCGGCGTATAAGGTTGTGTAGTAGCCCACAAAAGTTTGCGCAATGGCCGAGGACATTACATGGTGGATCCCAGTGACCGGGGATGATACGGTTAACTTTGGGGTAGGACACTAGGTTGTGGAGAAGCTTGCCATTTTTACCGCACCATCCATAAATACGTGCCACCGAAGTGCGCCAGAGAATTTCAGCGGACTCCAGCGAGATCCGACGAATCTCATTGCAGACCATTGCTAGTTGTCGAGAGGAGTCACCATTACCGTTGGTCAGTTGGATGCTTTCCAACTGCACAGCCTGAGTCTCCAGCTGCACGAGCTAGGCGGCCTGCTCCATACGTTTCGCGTGGACCAATCCTCTGGCAACACCCCGAACAACCGCCTTTCCGGCCTCCCACTATGCCCCGGGTGAGGGGACCGGGCCCATGTTAGTGGAGAATTAGTGACGCAGTTCCTGCCCAAGGGACTCCACCAGCGCAGAATCTTTCAGGAACCAGGCGTTCAGCTGCCAGGTCGCCCGTGGACCAAACACGGAGGTTCCAATACGGAGGGAGACGGGAGAGTGATCCGAGATCACCCTGGGCAATATATCAGCCCCAGACAACAATTGGCAGTCTGTGGTGGGCATTAGAATGAGGTCTATACGGGAGAGGGTATTGTGAGCCACCGATGTGTGGGTGTATTGTTCTTTGCGGGGGTTCCATACCCTCCATACGTCGCAAAGGCCCACGGCCAATGACCAGCCAGAGAGGTTCTTTGTAGATGCTAGACGATGCGCCGACGGGGCACCCGTCGCGTCACGTGAGGGCTGCAAGATGGCGTTAAAGTCTCCCCCAACAACAGTGAGGCCCTGTGGAAAGTAGGAAATCACCAGCATGAGGCGCCGAAGGGTGGACGTCAGGAGTGCAGGGGGAGCATTAGTGCACAGGAGATTCATAGGGTGTCCCTCAATCGTCCCCGACATGGCCACATACAAACCCTGCCCGTCAGTCTCAGCTTGAGCCAGGGTAAAGGGAAGCCCCTTTCTGAGCAAAATGGCCTCCCCTCGGGAACCCAGCGCAAAACCGGAGTGCCAGACCCTGTCAAACCTGTAACTGGCTAGGAAATTGCATTGTGAGCCCAAAAGGTGCGTTTCCTGGAGAAACAGAATGTCAGGCAAGTGGCTGTGGGCACCACGGAGGACAGCTGTGCGCTTGATTCGGTCGAGGAGGCCATTGACATTCCAGGAGAGGATGTGGAGAGGTCTGTTAATGGTGTAAGACATTCAGAGGGGTGATATGTGGAGGGGGCGGGTGCAAGCGGGGGTCCATGTTCGATCTAAGGGAAACACACACCCGGACCCGAGGAATAAAGATGAGGTTAGAAGAAGTAGTGATTTGCATGTCGACTGCAGAAGCATCTAGGAACATGCGGCTACCAATGAGAACTAAACACAGCGGCCCGTAGGCGGCTAAAAATAACAAACTGTTTGGAGACAGCGATCTCCCCCCCCCAACTCCCCCCACCCTACACTTTAGAAGAGGATGCATCTGTCACCCTGACAAAATCCCAACCATCAACTACTCCACAAAGAGGTGAACTGCTTATCTAAAACGGTTAGCAACAAACAAGTAAGAACATGGCTGAGCTGGACCCCCCCTCCATGTATTCAGATGAAATGCTAACAGCTGAAAGCATAAAATAACAATCGTGTGACTAATAGAGTGCATCAAACCCGTGACTGCAATGGAAGATCAAATCCCGACCGGACCACTCGGTAGAGACCGGTTGGCCCCGGCTCGTGGGGGCAGGAACAGTCACGTTGCAGGGAGTCCCGAAGGGTGAATTGTGAGTTGCACCATGTGGCGTCGGTCATACTCCCTCTTCCCCACCAGATCCTCGGATCACAGGGCTCCCGGACAGGTCCGAGTCTGACATGGCCCGTCACAGAGTGTCACCGGGCCCGGGGACGTTGCCCAAATTGATCAAGGAAGAAGTCAGGTTGGGGGAGGTAGATCCCTGATGTGGAGTCTGAGCCAGAGAGCGCTGGGACTGCGCCCCTGGTGAACGGGAACCCCCTCCCCGGCAGCCGCCCGCCTCCGAGACCCGGTTCGGTGCTGCTGGGACTTGGGCGTATCCTGGTATGGCTGCGTCGGGGCCCTCCGGGCAGGAGAAAGGGCCACCCCCAGCAGGAGGGGTTGTTCCTCCATGAGCCAGGTCCACGCCGCCTGGGGTGTGTCGAAGAAGAATGTCTTTTCCTGGAAGATCACCTTGAGCTGAGCCGGGAAGAGGAGACCATAGCGAAGGTTCATCGCCCTGAGTTTTTGTTTAACTTCGTCATAGGATCGGCGCTAAGTCTGCACCTCCCTGGAGTAATCCTGAAAGACCATAATTTTGGAGTTCTGGAAGTGTAGCCGCCCCAGCTCCCTGGCCGCCCCCAGTATAACGTCCCTGTCCTGGAAATTGAAGATTCTGAGGATGATGGGATGAGCAGGAGCTCCACGCGGAGGCTTTGGAGCGAGGGAGCGGTGAGCCCGCTCCACTGCGAACCAGGGGGAAAGTTTCTTTTTGGGCATCCAGGAGCGGATCCAGGTCTCTATAAAGGTGACAGTACGACCCTTCTCCACTCCCTCTGGAAATCCCATGAGACGCAGGTTGTTTCTTCGTGCCCTATTTTCAGCATCTTCGGCCCTGCGGTGTAGCTTTGAGGTCTGCGCCTGAAGACGGGACAACTGGGATTTGAGGTTGCCCACGTCGTCCTCTACCGTGGAGATACGGGACTCCGCCTCCGAGATACGCTCCGTGACATTGCGGAGATCCTGGTGAATTAGGGCCACGTCCACCCGCACCTCTTCGATCTTGCTCTTTACAGAGGCCTGTGACGTACTTATCGCCTGTAGGATGGTTGAGAGATCCCCCGTGGTAATTCCAGGCACGGCTGGAGATCCTCCACCTGGATCCCGGTCCGACGTAGTGAACTGCTCCATTTTAGTTTGGGTTGTGGCAACGGGGGTTTGAGTGGTGCGGGTTCTGCCCATGTTCCCGAGGAAAGCAGTCAAATGTGTCCAGAGAGGGGGGGTGGCCGGCATCCCTGCCACTCGGTGTAGTGGCCGATCCCTCCTCCCACGCACAGCACCCAGGCAGCACCAATGACACCCCAGTCCTCAGTGCACTTCCATCGGCCGTCAGCAACAAAGCTCCAGGCACTCATCGGCTCTGCTCCCACTCACCGCACCTCTCCCAGCGGGTCTCCCTCGGCGCAGGTGAGCTCGCCGACTCAGTCCAATCCGGCAGTCTTTCACCGCCTCTCCAGCAGCAGATAATTTGATAGATCCTCTACTGGGGCGTTAACCTTATTTCGAATGGGGATGATCTGTGCAGCCTTCCACTCTAGTGGTAGTTGGCCCTCCCTCATAAAGAGATTGAGTATTGAGCCGATAGTTGGAGTCAGCTGTTTGTACAGTAGAGAGGAGATTCTGGCTGGGATAACATCCCTGGGTGACCTGGATTTAGCTGCTTTCAGTAATGTCTCCACTATGGCTACTGTAAGAGGGGTAAGACTTTTCCAGAGATGTTTCTTGGTTACGGTCAGAGGACAGAGATTTAAAGTATCATTTGCGGGGCTCCTATCTTTAGTGACTTTATCATAGATGAGATTATTTTATGCTCAAAATGATTAACAATCTCATCGCCCAATTCTTGGAATGGAGTAGCTTGATTGTTGCAGGCCTTTGGGTTAGTAAAGGATTTAAGGATTTGATATAATTCTTTAGGATCATTCTCTGCCTGGTTAAGTTGTGATGCAATGTAAGCTCTGCAGGCATTTTTTTTAAGTTATTATGATAAAGAGCTAAAGAGGTCTTAGACATCCTAGCCATCAAGTCCTGGAATTACCTCCCTCTCCTCCTCCAAACAGCATCCTCTCTGCAGGAATTCGGAAAGGGACTCAATACATGGCTTTTCAATTGAGCCCAGCAAGAACCCGTTGCCTGGATACCCTCTCAGGTGACTAGCCTTGCTGTAAAAAATCCAAGTTGACTGATTGATTGATCGGGGCAATCCAGGTTCAGCACTTCCATTGGAAATCCTTCCGCCCCCTGGCTGCAGTCCAGCTTGCTCTTGCTACACTACCGGCATATCACTGTCCTCCTCTAAAAGAGGCACTTCATCAGCACTAATAGGGGTTTCATCTTCAGATGATCCCTCTCAAACAGAAAATTCACTAGCAGAATCTTCAACTTGGTCCTCTGCCTCAGATACAGAGTCAGTCACAGGGACATCTTCAGAGGCAAGATCAAAAAATAAACCTACAACCTTTTGGGTGGTCAGCTTGCGGGCAGCCATAATGCTATCTTATGAAACTAATACAACAAACAGGACAACAATAAACATTGTGTAAACTTAGAACTAAAAAAAACTCAGCTGGATGAGGCAGTAAATATAACTATTAATATATGATCTGGAAAAAAAAACTATTAATACAATCCACATAATGAACTTGATACTCTAAAAAGATACCTCTCGCTTGCCACAGACAGCTAGACTGAGGATCAACTATAGCTACTCTGCACAGACACAGCAAGCACCAAAGATATTACACTAAAAAAAGATTAGACACAAGATAACACAATACACATCTTGCACAAATCCAAACATGAATTAAAACAAAAACCATGAGGTAAATATGCTCCAATTAATGCAACTGTTAAAATTAAAAAAAAACGAGGGGGCGTGGCTACGCAAGCGGAGATGGCGGTCGCAGCTTGCTAGAGCTCCCGCCGGCCCGCCGTTTATCCGACGAATTATCCTGGTCCCCAAGCCCACAAACCCACAACCGGACCAAGGCTGATGTTCCTGGAGGCGCCGGGGACCATCCGGTGTGCTCGGTGGCGTTCCCGTGTCCCCGGACGGAGCTGAGCAGCGAGGGGCGAGGTGCGGCCTGGTGGACGGCGGAACAGCCGGGGCCTCGATTTTAGCGGAGCCGCAGAGGGCGCTGCTTGGCCCGGGAACGACCGTGGTGTTTGCTGACCCTGAGGCCGAGACACTGCCGACGATCCTTCTCCCGGGGCCAGGCTGGGCTGAGGAGAGGTACAGGCGTCACGAGTGGGCAGTGGCTGCGGAGGCGGCCTGGTGGCCTGGGCGCAGCCGGGATCTCGATTTTCGCGGCCTCGTGTCAGGCCGGGGCCTGGAGGAGTGACTGGCACCCCCGGCGACCCTGATCGGAGGCAGACGGACGGAGGGCGCCCGTGGCCCGGCTGGCAGCAACTGTGAGTAGTGGCCCTCCCCGCCCCCCCCCCCCCCCACCGGGCCCGCTGATCAGTGACAATACCGGTGCGGTGGCGCAGGACGCTGTGGGTCCTCGCACCTCCTGGAGGGGCAACGCAGGTCACAGGAGACCCTAGTTGGCGGCGGCTGGGGGGGCTGTTCCTGGGGGTAGTGGCTGAAGTCTGCCCCCCTATTTTTCACCTACCACTGGATCTTACCGGAGAGATTTCCTTTGGGACTCCCCTCCTGGGGGCCGGCGACCCTAGTGGCCCTGATACACTCAGACAATCATGACCAGGGGAGGTAGCGGCTCCACCAAGCAGGTGACCATCGACAAATTTACTGGTCCCGGTGGGGGCCCTGGATCGTCGGGGGGTGGTCCATCTGGAGGAGGGCCGGACAATGCAGCCCTTATGGCAGCCATAACCCAGTCCAGAGACATGCTGGACGCCAAGATAGGGGCAGTTGGTGCAGATGTGACCCTGTTGCGCCAGGATCTTAGAAACGCAGTGGCACGGATCACAGAAGCCGAGGCCAGGGTATCGGTGGTGGAAGAGGATGTAAGTGCCCTTAAGAAGAGAATGGCGGCGATGGAAACCGCGCAGCGGACCACAGCGCTCCGTGTAGAGGATGCTGAAGGGCGGGCACGGCGTAATAACCTCCGTTTTCTTGGATTTCCGGAGCGCTGTGCCAAGGGCAATATGGAAGAATTTCTCACACAGTGGCTGGAGTCATGGATGCCCCCAGGGTCGCTATCGGCCTGTTTTAATATCGAAAGAGCGCACCGTGCCCTGACGCAAAGGCCGCCTGAGGGCGAGCGGCCTAGGGCGGTAATCGCTAAGCTGTTGAATTACCACGACAGGGACGCTATACTGAGAGAAGCCAGAACTAAGGAAACCCTCCTGTATGAAAACCAAAAAATCATGATTTTCCCTGACTATACTAGGCTCGTGCAGCAACAGCGCCATTCTTTCGTGGCGGCTAAGGCTAAGTTGAGAGGCCTTAAGCTACAATACTCCCTGCTGTACCCAGCGCGCCTGAGGGTGATATTCCAATCACGGACATTGTTCTTTGATACCCCGGAAGACCTTTTTAAGTGGACGGATGAAACAGTGCGGGTCAGACCGAATTCTCAGCCAGGACTTCATCCAGGCACCCCTGAGGGTTCACCGCGGGTGCAAGGAGACCACATGACAAAGAACGGGCGATCCAAACGCTCCAAATTGCGCAGGCGTGCGGCCTCGGCGGATGGCGCACAAGACACTGGTAGAACCGAAGATTCAGAGCAGTCTGGAACGGATCACTGAAGTCTTCGGAGCCTAGGCTCCATTTCTTGCTAGCAATGCTGTGACTCCTGGCTGAGTGCGCCGAGTCGCTTGAGACCTTTGACTTGCTGACTATACTGCAGCTCTGAGATAATACTGCCTCGGTCTCCTAATTGTGGGAAGATTTTTTGTGGGGTTGGGGACTTGGGGACTACGAGATAGGGGCTACCACTCTCCCAGTTGTGAGTGGGACATCAAGGGGAGGGGGGTGTGTTTACTGTTTTCTCTGTTTGGGATGTTGGGATCCATTGGTATGGGTGGGCCCGGGCCCTCTGTTTTGGTCTCGAGACTACCCATGCCGCGACAGGTACTTCATGGTTCATTGAGGTATAGGGTGGGGGAGGCGGGAGATGGGCAGTCGAGGGTGTGACTGCTGAGTTGGGGAAGGGGACTGTTGCAGATCGTGGGACGAAGGGGTTGGTAGTTTTTCTTGGGGTAGTTCGTGAAATGCATGTGTGTACCGAGATGATGATTTGTGTGGTGTGCGGTGGGTGGAGCGGGCCTAAGGGGCTTTCATGGTGGACTTCAATTGACTATGGCTGAATCGACTCATCGACTCCCTGTGGATTCTATGCGGGTGATTACGTGGAATGTCAGGGGGTTGTTAGACAAGATTAAACGTGGGGCGGTGTTACGATGGGGGAAAAGAGAAGCTGCAGATGTATTATTGCTTCAAGAAACTCACATGATGGGCACGAAGGTGCTGGGTCTGCAGAGGTTTGGTTATCAGCAGGTTTACCATGCGGGGTTCTCCAGGGGATCCAGGGGGGTGGCCATATTGATACACCGCAGGATGGCATATGTGCACGAGAGGCAGTGGGTGGATCCTCAGGGCCGCTACCTGTTTGTTAAGGGTATGGTGGGCACAGAGCCCGTGGGGTTTGGGAGTATATACGCCCCCCCTCCCCTGCAGTGGGCCCTGGCCGAGCGGCTGTTTGCAGTGTGGGAAGATGTCTCTGGATCACTGGCAGTGATTGGGGGTGATTGGAATGACGTGATGGACGTGAGTGTGGATCGCCGGAGACGTCAAGAAGTGACCGAGACCACCCCCCCCTCCCTTCCACCCACCATATTGCATGCAATGAGTGAGGGGCTAGGCTGGGTAGATGCTTGGCGACATATGCACCCTGTGACCCGTGAATATACGTATGTCTCAGCAGTACATGGCTCGTTCTCGCGGTTGGATTGTATGTTTCTACCTAGAGAATACTTGTGTAGGGTGAAGGGCGCAGCCATCTTGCCGAGGGGCCTGTCCGACCACTCCCCAGTTTCAGTTAACATAGATCTGCTTCAGAGACGGCAGCCGTTTAGATGGAGGATGTCCTCGTGGCATCTCCTGAAACCGGCATATACTAAGCATTTGCGAGAAACCATAGACCATTATTGGCGGGAGAACCTAGTGGAGGGTGCCGACATAGGTGTGGTGTGGGAGGCTATGAAACCTACCATACGGGGAGTCGATATCGCATGGTGCTCAGCGGCCCGTCGGCAGCGTCGAGAACATACTGCAGAGGCGGCTGCCCGAGTGGCGACCTTAGAACATGAACACAGCGCTGGAGGTGATGAAGTGGGTCTGCGGCTGCTCCTGCAGGCACAGCAATCGTATGCGTCCCTGTTGCTAGATGAAGCCAAACAGGCGTGGCTGGCCACAAGAAGTAGGGTGTATCAATGGGGGGACAAGTCGTGCTCAATGCTCCATAGATTATGCCAGCACAACTTCCAGCCCCTCGTACTACCGGGTCTCACGAACGACATCGGGGAAGTCCTGACCGACCCGAACGAGTTGGCGGCAAGCTTCGCCACATACTTTACAGATCAGTATGCCCCGTGCGACCAATTGCCTGAGGGCGACTTGGCCCGCTTCTTCGCGGAGTTCCCGCCGGTACCGGTGTCGGACGAGACCAGGGAGGCCCTAGATGCACCCCTCACGGCGGAGGAACTGGGAGACGCGTTGGGGCAACTCAATGCCGGTAAGGCCCCTGGACCAAATGGCTACCCGTGTGAATTTTTTTAAAAATTTCATGTGCAGTTGGGACCACACTATCGCCGAGTGCTGGAGGCGGCCCGTACACGGGGTATGCTGCCCCCAGACTGGTGCCATGCGGAGATAGTGGTCTTTCAGAAGCCTGGTAGACCCCCAGATAGCCATGATTCGTATAGACCCATCTCCTTAATTAATATTGAGGCTAAGATATTGGCCAAGGCTCTGGCGAACCGTCTGGCTCCGCATATTACGGATTTAGTCCACTCAGACCAGGCGGGCTTTATGCCCCACAGGGCAACGCAACATAATATCCGACGCGTACAGGCGGCGATCGACGCTGTTGGGGCCTTGGAGGACCAGGCGGCGTTGTTGCTGGCAGATATCAACAAGGCCTTCGACTCGGTTAGCTGGTCGTACCTATTTACATTACTATCTTGGCTCAACCTAGGCCCGGTCTTCCTGTCTTATATAAAGCTCCTCTACACTGATATCACGGCCTCGGTGCGGGTCGCCGGGGCGGTATCGGAGTCATTCTGCATAGGCCGAGGGACCAGGCAGGGCTGCCCTCTCTCCCCCTATCTATTTGCTCTGGCCATGGAGCCCCTGGCGGCGAGAGTGCGCCGGGATGCACAGATACGAGGCTTTGTGTGGAATGCTACCCTGTCGGATAAGATTTCGTTATACGCGGATGATGTCCTCTTTTTCCTTACAGATTTGCAGTGCTCGGGCCCACGTGTCTTGGAGATCATGCACCTGTTTGGGGAGGCCTCGGGCTTATATCTCAACCTACATAAGTCCACCCTGTGGGTGCTATCAGGAGGCCCGGTGACAGACCCCTGGGCTTCGGGATTACGAGTGGCCACGAACGGGCTGAAATACCTTGGGGTGTTTCTCTCGGACTCGGCTGACACTGCTTGGGAGCATAACCTGCTGCCCGTCTGGGAACGAGTTCAGACGGACGTCAAAACTTGGTCTCGAATGCCCCTGACGATCTTTGGCCGTTCTGCCATATTCAAGATGGTTGCGCTCCCGCGCCTACTCTACCAGTTACAGAACCATCCTTATCCTATCCCACCTCGGTGGTTTAAGCAGGTTAACTCAGTGCTGAGTCGCTTTCTTTGGGCGGGAGGTGCCGCCAGGGTGGCACTGCGCACATGTTTTTTGTCCACCTACTGTGGAGGCCTGGCCACCTCGGATCTGCAGTCATATTACCAGGCCGCTCATCTCCTTATTCTGAACGAATGGTGGTACAGTGACGGTGGGGATCCGGCCTATGCCCTAGAGCGTGCTTTGATGGGCGATAACTCGCTCCACACCATCTTATACTCACCCCGACTGCGTAGTTCGCTGCCGAGGGTTACTAAACTCGTATTTGCTATATGGCGACAGGCCTTGCGTCGCGTGGGCTGGTGGGGCAGATTAACCGCAGAAACGCCTTTATGGCGGAACGGTATGCTACCTGAACTCTCCAAATTATCAGGCTTCGATGGCTGGGATGCAATAGGTATCTCGCAGTTGGGCCAGGTGATGTCTGGAACGACGCTCAAATCCTTTCAGACCCTTAGTACCGAATTTGATATGCCCCAATCTCAATTTTTCCGATACCTACAATTCCGACATGCACTAATGCCCAGTCTTGCCAACCTTGACTCACTCCCTGACTTTAGCCCGATCGAAGCGAAGGTCTTCATGGGTGATCTTGGGGACAAAAAAGTATCGCACATCTACCAAACAATGGTCACCCACTGCTCCCCCACTCTTCTTCCGCTGAAGACGACTTGGGAGGCTGATATCGGCCCCTTGGACGAAGATGACTGGCGAGAAGCCTTAGAATCCCCGAGGGGAGCGGCTATCGCAATGCGATTTCGACTCATACAATTCAAGGTTCTCCATAGAGCATACTATACCCGAGAGCGTCTGTGGAAGGCGGGCCTGATTGGGTCCTCGGAGTGTCTGCAGTGTGGGGCTGAGGTGGGTACGTTACTTCACACAATGTGGTCGTGCTCTAGGTTGGTTGGCTTCTGGAGGGGTGTTTGGGGATGTCTGTCTGAGGTGCTGGGCTGAACCCTCCCCCGTACTCACCGTCTGGGTCTGTTGCATGTCCTAGAAGGGGTTGGTGGTAATATCTATAAGCGGCACCTGCTCCTCCTGGGGCTGGTGGTAGCCAAAAGAGACCTGGCCCGAGCATGGAAGAATGTGAGGCCCCCCCCCCTGAATGCATGGAAGGCTGGTATAGACTTCTGTATGGGCCTGGAGAGACCTATATTTGAAGCGCGAGGATGCCCCCGCAAGCACTTTAAAATATGGAAGAGGTGGGCAGACTACAGAGGTTTGACACTAGACCCCCCGGCGGAGCAAGAGGAAGATCTTTAGCCCCGTATGGTCTGGCAAAACCCAATTTCCGCACACACGTTAACCACGTCAAAAGTTTACGTCGATACAGTTAGTACGCACATGCATGGGGTTAGGGTGGGTTCCAGGGTGGGGTCGGGGAGTTGGGTAGGTAGATAGCGGAATAAGATGAAGGTGGGGTAACTGTTTCCTGATATCCTTGATTGCATTATCTCCTTGCTTGGACACTCAGTTGAATGTTGCGATTGTATCAAAATGTCTGGTGGTGTGGTCCTGATTGTGGGCTGCCACTCTATTTCACATGCTCATCTTTATCAATAAACTTGTTGTGAAAAAAAAAAAATTTAAAAAAACAAGCAGGACAATAATGCTCATTTAGAATAAGCATTACAAAAAAATGTCCTTCCCAAACCCATGCAACTGTACAAACTGCAGATCTACCAGTGGCGAAACCACAAGCAGGAATCGCCATCAATGAAATCACAAGCTTTGCCCTACCTAGACAAATACTTGCTGTGTAGGACGTAATGTTGAAACTTTTCTTCTAGTTTGTTTTGAAGGTACCAACCTGATTTTGCCAGATAACATTACTGCGTCCTTGGTCAAGTATCATCCTTATGCGTTGGAGCATTACCAACGGCGCTGCTGTGTTGATGCGTAAATATATTACTTATATTTACTCATTTTTCAGCAGAATGTTTGCTAAAGCCTGGGTGTTCAAATCCTTTCTAATTGAGCCATGTTTGTGTCTTTATCTGAAATGTTCCTGTTTACTGTTTCATGTTGCATTTCTTTTGGGGTGGTAAATGGGTGACCAGTTCTGCTCTTTCAATTGCAGGATGGTTCAATTGTAGGGTATTGCAGGGATCTTACTAACACGGAGAGCCTCAACATGTTGGCATGGTCTCATCTGCCATTTCGGAACACAGATGATCATTTTGGCAGAGGCCTGGTTGCAGAAGCATGAGATGGAGAGCATGTTCCGAATTTAAAGTTAGTGAGTTTGAAATATTCTACAATCATTTTCAGGGCTATGTACAGTGTTTCCCTTAACCACACCATTCTCCCTTTCACTGTGGGGGATTTCTGATTCTGTTGAGATGTTCACAGACAGAGTATGCTGAACCTCAGTGTGCCCATGTGCCATGGGTTGGATGCCGCTCGAAGTCGCTGCAAAGGAATCTTATGCACCGGGCACTTTAAAGTTCTTTTCCTTACCTGTGGGATTTCTGGTAAGCTGAAAACTGGACCCTGCACTGAAGCTGCTAATTGGTTTTGGGCATTGGGGTGTGGGACTGCGAGGCCCAAGCTTCTTTGCGCTTGTGTCATCGCGCGCACCTGGTGCCTCTTCCCGCCCCTCCTCCTTTTCTCCCATATAAGGAATGGCCACAACGCTACCGCGGGACGCACGCCGGGCGAAGCCCGGGCCAAGGGCGGGCCCGTTTGTGCCAGTTCGTGACCGGTCTTGACCGGACCGGGCCCCCCTCTTGCATTTGTCCATACCCCTGCCAGTATCATCTGCTTCACATGGCTTGACGTGAAACGAGGAGTAAGACCTCGCTAGCAGGAGGTTCTACAGTCAGAGGTATGGAAAAATTTCTCATTAGAGCCAATACAATAATAGATACTGAAATTAATGTCCTTGAAAAACGCCTGTCCAAGGAACTGTCGGCTATTAAGAGCTCCTCCCTGGGAACAATAGCTAATGCTAAAACCCCTGAAAAGCCCATCGATACCGTTACCAGCGATGTGGTTGGCCAAGCTTCCACATCTGAGGTTGACAAACAGGCATCACTGGACTTGGACATCTTGGTTAATGAAATACTTCCCGAAATTGATTTAGTCCTTGATAATAATGTATCCATTTCTTCTGAACTTGATGATACTATTAATAACACTTTGTCACAGGGGGTTAAAGAAGGAGCTACCTCCAAACGCAAGGGGACCTATAATAAGAAAGCCGGTAGAAAGTCTAAATCAGCGAAGTTACAACATGACACCATCCCCCCTCCAATTAGTTCAACCCAACCCCTGCCTAGCAATGAGGTATCAATTGAAAGTTTGGGTGCCCTATTCAAATCGATCCTATTCCCCATAGAGGCCAAAATGGAGCGAATAGAACTCAGACTGTCAAATATAGAGAAAGTCACAGCTGCCATACTGGCTAATTCCAACAGGCCCAGTAATCCGAGTACCCCGCCAACTACCCTCACTATCCCTGGTCCTCCACTAGTTAAAGAGGCCTTAAATCTAACCTGCCCTCCCGTAGGCCCCCAGGACTCCATCCAGCCGGAGAAGCCGAAACCTTTAATTCCCTAAAAAGTAAAGTTGTTAGGTGGCTTAATTGGAATAGACCGCTCCCGGCCCACCTCCACAACGAAATTATCATGGTAAGAAGGGTGCCCTGGTTGGGTAAAACTGTTAAGACCATAAATGGGGATTGCATAACGGTCAGTTTTAGAGACCCAAGAACCGTCTCGCATATTTGTGCGGGTTTTAATAGATCCTTTGACTCCACCATCCAGACTCCCAGTGTCCTTTTTCTTTCCACCTAATTACATGAACCATGGTAGAGGTAGAGATGACTGAACCAAGGTTGAGCGGAGGGGTAGACAAAGAAGATACGATGTAAGACCGGTTATGATGCCCCCGTATGCTCCCTTTTGTGATTTTAATCGGTTCAGTTGTTTAGATGGTCTAGATGGAGTTGATTGACTACCCCCAGCCCATGACTCAAGATATTACCTTCCTGACACTGGTAATGGTTTACTGGCTGGAGAGGTTGAAATAAATGAAAAGTCCCCTGTAAAATGCTTGCCAATGGGTGTAGCCCCTATGAAGTTACCTTCTCCTACCACCATTAAACCCCTGGAGCTATCCTTGGAAGCAGACCTAGCGGACACCCACCACCCATTAGTCTCTTTGGATATTCCAGAGGAGATGCTACCAGCCTCAGTGCTCCCAAGTGACCTTGGGTTCACAGAGCCTGCCCTTTGTCTCCCTGGTTTCAAAATTGTGAGCTGGAACATTGCCGGTTGGCGACAGAAGGTGTCGTCTCTGGGCTGGAGGGAATCCATCTCCCAGTTTGACATCCCCTGTTTACAGGAGACCTAGTCTGCGACAGATATCCATTTTGACGGCTTTGTGTCCTACAATAATCTAGCGCAAGAGTCCAATATGGGTAGGGCAAAAGGTGGGCTCGTAATTTTACTGTCTGTGACCTTCCCTGTACGTGTGAAATCCCATTCTACTGTAGGATCCCATTCACAAATTCTAAGGTTGGAACAAAGAGGGGGTCGGGATACTTTGTTAATTAACCACTACAACAATATGTTTGATTCTACGAGTACCTGTGTTGTAGATGAGCTTGAGACAGCTGTTAAGAAAATTTGTAGAGATACCCATAAGCTTTATGATATAATCTGGGGAGGGGATTTCAATATACGGACTTGTCCCTACTCTTTTACTAATGTATGTGGGTTTGACGGGGATAACGGGGAGAACCGGGCCCATTTTATCCACACTCCTTATGGCGACTCCCTTAACTCCCTTTTGTTAAATATTGATTTGCTGATCCATCAACCTGCTGCGGAAAAAGAGGGTAATATTGCACCGACATTTGTTGAGAGGAATTCAGCCTCCGTCATTGATCACTTGTTGCTATCAGTACATATCGCCCCTATCATTGTTGATTTTGGTATTAGTGATCACAATGCCATTACTATGTCGACTTCCATCTGGGGGACCATGTCCAGTCATAAGCGCAGGATTGTTGATGAGATCACCCCTTGTAGGCAAAATGGTATTCGGGTTAAATGGTGTGGGGATAATTCTGATAAACTACTGTGGAAAATAGTGGGAGCAGGTTCCGAAGTGCTACTCCGCTGTCTTGACAATGATGCTGCCCCCTGGTGCATTATCGCCGATTTTGAGAAACTCAGCGATATAATTAAAAGGTCCCTCACTATCACTAAGGGTATATCCAAGAGGGCAGCTTTAGGTTGGTTCGACAGTGCCTGTATGAATTCATTACAAGAACTAAAGAGGGCTTTGTCAAGTCACCCTAGACACAGGGATGCCGTTACACTTCTTAGGGCGACCTATAAACACCAGTTGACCCGTAGAAAACAGGAGCTTAGGGAGCAAGCCTGGGACAACCTGACCAAAGCGGCGGAGCTGCGTGACAGTAAGTTATTCTGGAGTACTGTCAACAGCCCATTCCTCCAAAAGGAGGAATTCCCAGTTTTAACTGCCCAGGTTAGTGAGGATAGCTGGGTCCAATATTTTAAAGGAATTTTTGATCCGGCCAGGGAGGATCAGGCTAGCCTTAGTGCTGATATTATAGGAGTTAAACAACCCCTGGGGATTACACTACAAGAAGTAGATAATGCCATCCGTAACAGCAAGGGGGGAAGGCCCCAGGACCGGACGGAGTTCCGGTCGACCTGTATAAAACTGATCTGGCACTATGGAGCCCCCTCCTGACCCAGGTGTTTAATGCCTCCGTTAACGATAGTACTCCCTCTACCTGGAGTGAATCCATAATTTTGACGATTTATAAGAAGGGGGATAGAGGAGAGGCCAAGAACTACCGCCCTATCTCCCTCTGGATTCCTCATTAAAAATTATGAGCAGGGTCCTACTGTTGCGACTGGAGGATTGGGCGGAAGCCAATATTATCCTTGCGGACTCCCAATTTGGTTTCCGGAAGGGTCTCGGCACAATTGAGCAGTGTATTAATTTAGATATTATCATAGGGAAATACACCAAAGCTAAACAGGGCTCATTATTTTTTTGCTTTGCAGACCTCTCAAGTGTCTTTGATCTGGTGGATCATACTCTCTTGTGGTCCACCCTACTCGAAATGGGAGCCCCGGCAGCAATAATTTACTTCCTGGCTAGACTTTACAACAAGTTGTCAGCTCAGATCCGCTTTGGGCAAGCGGGGAATGCAATAAGAAGATCAAGGTTAAATCCGGCATCAGGCAAGGCTGTGTCTTGACCCCGCTACTTTTCTCCCTTTTTATAAATTCTATGGAGTCCGACTTGAAGAGGGTCCAAGCTGACGCCCCTCAAGTTGAGGGCCAATCAATTCCGGTACCGCTTTATGCAGATGATACTGTCCTACTTTCGAGAACTCCAATAGGTCTTCAAAAACTCATGAACCACTTTTATGATTTTATTCAGGGGAGGAAATTAAAAATCAATAATTCTAAAACTTTTATCATGGCCTGTGAGAAAAAGGTGAATCAACTTAAATCATTCCAGTTCAAGGAACAACGAATTGAGGTTGTGGACAAATTTTGTTATCTAGGTATAACTTTTAGTAGTAGTGGGTCGTGGGCCCCGGAGCTACTTAATGTCAGTGCCAAGATGGGTAAGGGGTCCTCAGGAGTATTTCGTTTTGCTTCAAAACTAGGCAGTCGTCGCATCCCTGATATGTTGAATGTCTACCGGCACAGATGTGCTTCAATTGCCCTCTATGGCTCAGGAGTGTGGGGCCATTGCAACCAAGGGGATCTGCAAGTAGCAGAGAACTTATTCCTTAAGAGATTCCTCTGTCTCTCCCCCCTCGGCATCCACCGAACTGATTCACAAAGAGGTGGGGTTGGAATACTTGACTGACCTAACAGGATTGAGACCCCTCATGGTATGGAGGTCAATCTGGGCTAAGGACGAAACTGGATTTACCAGGCGAATAATTCAAGACTGTCTTCGCTTGGACAAAGTCCGCCAGATTCCCTGGTTAAAATATGTTTTAACATCCTATAAGGAAATCTTTGACTTGGATGTTCACAGTGACTCCCTATGTGCCATCAATATACCTAAACAGGAGGTTAAAAGTGTTTTTTGGGGAACAAATCCAATAGGCGTCGAGTTCAATGTGGCCATTTTACAACTCATGTTTTTTATTTATCCAACAAGGAGGAAGGTTATGGCATGCCTAAGTATTTAAAAGCAATTACCAAACAGTCACATCAGTTTGCTCTTACAAGGCTGAGATTAGTCATTGTTCATAACCTGGTGGCATTCCCAAGGATGAAAACCTATACGTCAACACCATACCCGTGTGATGGTACCACCAAACAGAGCGCGTTGCACTTTATGCTAATTTGTCCACTGTATATGCACCTTCGTATTTGTTATCTCAAACCCCTTTTTAAGAAATACTCTGTGTTTACAATTGCTAATGCCTTGAGATTACTATTTGCACTCGATACCCCGGATATCTGCTTTTTTACTGCAACCTTTATTTTAAAATCAGTGTCCACTAGAAAAAGTCTGGAATTTTAACATTGCCTTCTGTATAATTAGTTGCTTGGTCCAAGGTATTGCGTCTATTCGAGTTGTCCCAATTCTTGTAATATATTGTAATTCTTTTGCCTTGTAACAATTTTAATGTGTCACTTTTAAATTCTGTGTGCTTTTATGATTGTTTATTGAATAATCAAATAAAGCTTATGGACTGAACTGAACTGAACTGGGTTGGAAACTATATTCAGTGTTCTGCAGTTTCAAGTGTCACAGAGCAAAATTCTATCAAATACATTCCAGGTTCGTGGGTTAGTTTTAACAATTAACCACTATTTGGTTTGACCTCTTTTCACCAGATACAGTCAACTCTATTTTGCACAGAATGCATCAGTCACGCATTTTCGTTTTCTTAACCTCATGTGTTCAGTTTGGTGCACAGACATAATATCGAGTCCAAAATATCGATTGGACATAATATCGTGTTTTTAATATAGACTGGACAAAATATCGACAGGACAGAATATAGACAAAAAAAATATCGTTTTTAAGGTAAGTGAAGTAATATCGACTGTTAAAAATATAGATAGTTAAAATATCGAAGTATATAATATAGATAGTTAAAAATATCGATTTTTTATTAATATATAATTTTTTATAGTGTATTTTTATGTTATAATATGTGTGAAAAGTGTGTATTTATGTTATAAATAATTATATTTAAGGAATTTAGTTATTATAATTATTGCGTAATTTAATTCTGTTGCGGGTTATGGGTTTATAGGGGAATAGGGTGGGAAGTAATTCAATTATAATTAATTAAATATGTAAATTAAATTATTGATAGTAATTTGTAATTAATTGTTAATTAATTTATATGTGTTAATTAATTTAATTGTAATTGTAAAACAATTATTATTAATTGATTAATTGGTAATTATGTAAACTTTACTAATTTAATTCTGTAGCGGGTTGTGGGTTTATACTGGAATAGGGTGGGAAGTAATTTAATTATAATTAATTAAATAAGTAAATTTATATATTGATAGTAAATAGTAATTAATTGTTAATTAATTTATATTTGTTAATTAATTTAATTACAATTGTTGAGTAATTTATAATAATTGATTAATTGGTAATTTTGTAAATTTTATTAATTTAATTTCTGTAGCGGGTTGTGGTTTTATAGGGGCATAGGGTGGAAAGTAATTTATTAATAATTAATTAAATAATAAAACGAATTAAAAATTATTTATTTGGAAATAATTGTAAAATAATTTTAAATTATACAATAATTAATTGTTAATGTTTAATTAATTTGTATTAATAGGTGATTAATAGAAATAATTATTGTTAATTCGTTTTTTTAATTAATTATTAATAGATATTCAGTTTTAGATATTTGAATAATATATGAAATATTTACTTTCCCTAATGTTGTATTCTCTGGAGTGGGAATAGTAATTGTAACCCCTACGCTATCCAACGCTTTCCGTACTGTTGCACCCACTGGAGTGGGAATAGTAATTTTAACCCCTACGCTATCCAACGCTTTCCCTACTGTTGCACTCTTTGGAGTGGGAATAGTAATTTTAACCCCTACGCTATCCAACACTTTCCCTACTGTTGCACCCACTGGAGTGGGAATAGTAATTTTAACCCTTACGCTATCCAACGCTTTCCCTACTGTTGCACTCTTTGGAGTGGGAATAGTAATTTTTACCGCTATGCTATCCAACACTTTCCCTACTGTTGCACCCACCACTGGAGTGGGAATAGTTATTTTAACCCCTACGCTATCCAACACTTTCCCTACTGTTGCCCCCACTGGAGTGGGAATAGTAATTTTAACCCCTACGCTATCCAACGCTTTCCCGACTGTTGCTGGAGTGGGAATAGTAATTTTTACTCTTTTGTTATTGTACGTTAATAATATTGGCTATTACTTAATTATATTTTGTTACTATATATATATATTTTACGAAATATGAATTAAAATTGTTTTTTTTTTAACTTTCATTAATTATTTAATTATTATAAATTAATTTAAGTATTTTTAAGTATATTTTAGTACTTAGTTTTTAATATTAATTTAATTTAAGATTGTTTTTAGTAAAGTCGATATTTTTTAAAACTATATATTTGTAAACGATATTTTTAACTCAATATTTTTGTACTTACCTGTTTGTAGATAGAAACTCGATATTTTGTCAGTCTATATTTTCTCAACGATATTCTTGCAGGTCGATATTTTGTCTCTCGATATTATTTCAGTGATCCGTTCAGTTTCATTGGTTGCAGTTCTGGTCACATGAAAATTAGCAATCTTCTTATGCTGGGGAATACCCAAAATCAGATACAACAATTTACACACAACAGGATCATGATAGTGCAAACTCTTAAAAATATCTGTTTGTTTAATTAAGCCGCATCTATCGGGACCATACTGCCATCTGGTTAGTAGTCACCACTGGTTCTAACGACAGTCACTCGAAATATCACAGCCGTGATTTATTTTCACTTGAGCTTTAAAACCCAATGATTTATATGCTTCACATTTATATTACAATTTAAGTCATAAGAGGCATCGAAAATAGTTTCACCAGGTTAGTTCTCTTGCCAAATGTCTCAGCCACACAGCTAACTCCTTACTTGTCTGTAGCTGTGCTTTTTCACTCCCTGTGGTTTCACCAAAATCCCTACTTCCACTCAATGGCTTTCCCACCTCAAGTTATGTGACCCCCTGCTGTGTTTCATGAGGGACAGGCTGTGCCTAGACCAGTGGCGGAGGAAGGGGGTGCGGTGGGTGTGGGCCGCCCTGGGTGTCATCACTGAGGGGGGTGACAAAAAAGTGAAGTTATGAGCCACTTTTTTTTCCTTCTTTTAATAATTTCAATTTGGGGTGGGGGGTGGGATTGACAAGAAATCTTCTGCACCGGGTGCCACCTGACCTTGCTACACCACAGGCCTACAGCACTCACTGACCGTGCATATTAGCGCAGGCTGACTGCAGCCCGCGCTCACTTCCCAGAGCTTTCACCCCAGCAAACTCCCCTGCCCTTGGGGCTCACTGCTCCTACAAAGACACACACAGTGCCTCAGCTGGACCATTCAACTCACCCATGATACAACATACAGAATAAACACAGAGGGATAAGTCCACCTCCCATACCTGCCAACTTACAAAATATTTTGACTGTGTGAGGAGAGGGCGGTGGAACTATGTGAGATGGAAGTCTGACCGCCGTACACACCATAAGTGATTTGATTTTGTATTTGTAGAGCGCAAACTAATGTCCGGAGGCGTCTAGGCGCTCCTTACACTAAGCATAGAAGAAACCCTATTTAGGAAGTGTAGGTAGCTAGAAATGAGCAATAGGACAGGACTTACTGAATAAAAGCCAAGTTTTGAGTGCTTTCTTAGTAGGGAAGCTGGGTGGGAAACTCCATTGTTTTAGCAAGGTGAGGGAATGGGATTCACTGACATCACAGAGGCCTTACACTATATAGGGAAGCACAATTCCACAATGTTCTAATAATTCATGACACATTTTACACACTTGATTCCCCATGCTTTTAATAACAAGAGCTGGGCTAGCCTTCAGAATTAGCATACCTTGCTCTAGGGTGTGCACATACTAGCTCGGGGCTAGAGTAAAAAATGCAGAAGTAAGACATCTTCAAATTCAATGGTAAGACGAAGGCAGCGAATGTGTGTGGGGAAAAAAGTGGATCGTCATTTCAACGTTCATCACACGGTTCCCAGCACGTTTTCCACATTTTACTTCACCACACTTAACTGTCTAACTGTGCCTTAAGCCTAAATCAACTTTCTTCCCCAGTCTGCAACAGGTTCACAAAAGCGTGGAGATTTTCGAACGCGTAGTAGAGGTAGAGATTAAGAGTCTTCTGACCAACCCAGAGCATAAGAAATGTAATAATAATATCTCGAAAGTACAGAGAGAAGCCTTATCCAATCTCCAAAATAGTGACAAGATAACCATTAAACCGGCTGATAAAGGCGGTGGGGTAGTACTATTTGACACCCCAGCCTATGAAAAGAAAATAAGAGATCTTCTCAACGTACAAGAACATTACAAGAGAGCAAAATATAGTGAACTCAGCCAGCTAAAAATGGATGTAGCAAATCTCCTCAATAGAGGTAGGGAAGAAAGCTTCATTAATGATCAAGAATATAAATTTCTCCTCAATACACACCCCACTATCCTGGCAATTTATGGTCTGCCAAAAATACACAAAAATGCGGCAGACCCCCCGATGAGACCTATTATCAGCGGGATTGGTTCCATTTTGGAACCATTGAGCCGCTATGCAGTCCATTTTCTGCAACCACTAGTGAAGAAACAAAGGTCGTATCTCAAAGACACCTCCCATGCGATTGCCACGTTTGAGGGTAGAGATTTCAATAGGGCGACCCAGTTCCTGGTCGCCCTTGATATCGAAGCCCTCTCTACGAACATCCCGCAAAATAACACTCTGGAGGTTATACAATCTATCTTAGAGACGGAGGATTTAAGAGGGGGAAATAGTGATTTTATCATGTCTTGCCTCTTCTTTATCCTTAAGAAAAAAAAATTCTATTCAAGGATGAGCTTTACCTCCAAATTAAGGGCACCAGTATGGGGGCCACTTGTGCCCCCAGTCTGGCATGCCTCTATGTAGGTAATTTCGAGGAACTACACATCTTTAATGAGATAGCTCCCTTTTATGAAAATATATCCTGCTGGCATCGCTACATAGATGATATTATTTTCATCTGGAGCGGTGCCAGCAGTGATTTAGACGATTTCTTAACATGGTTAAACCTGGGTGATCCCAATTTAAAATTTACGGGACACTATAGTAATGTCAAGGTAGCCTTTCTGGACATTATTATAAAAGAGGAGGATGGTACACTTAAGGTGGACCTTTACACCAAACCTACCGACAAAAATTCATTACTCCATTACTCCAGCAATCACCCTCGAGCCCAGAAAGATAATGTGCCTTTTGGCGAATTTCTCAGATTAAGACGCAACTGTTCCAACCTTGATGATTTCTATAAACACGCTGATAACACCAAAAATAAACTTATAGCAAGGGATTACCCAAACAGACTGGTCAAAAATGCACTCAAACGTGCAAGATTTTACGATCGAGACAGTTTATTGGACCAGGACAAACCCAACAAAAGACAAGACGCGACCTTAGACAGACTAGTTTTTGTTACACAGTACTCGCATGTCAGCAACCAAATCAAAAACATCATAAATAGAAACTGAAAAATCCTTAACTTCAATATGAATAAACAATTGAATAAACCACGTTTCTCTTTCCGCAGAAACAAGACCATTCGTAACAGCTTAGTTCACACCTACAAATCCATCAAGGAAACTCAAACGACCCTCACGGGGGGATTAGCTTCTGGCAACCACAAATGTGGAACATGTTCCATATGCCCTAATTGCATCACAGGCAAATATTTGGAATACAATGGCAAACACTTAACCCCTACCACCTTCAATAACTGTCGCAGCCAAAATGTTGTATACCTAATCCTTTGTCCTTGCAATTTGGGATACGTTGGAGAAACAAGCAGGGAGTTGCGTACCCGTGTCCTGGAACACAAATCTGCAATAAGGACTAATAAACCCAATGCCCCACTAACTGATCATTTCCAAGCAATGAAACACACGTGTGATGATCTAAGGTGGTTCATTTTGGAAAAAATCAGAATCAATAGGAGAGGTGGTGATATTGAGAGGACCAGAAAGATGAGGGAACAGTGGTATTTTTGCCACTTAAATACAATCTATCAAGGATTAAATAGCCGGGAAGATTGGACTAAATGCCTATAGATATTGAGATCACCTAAATAGGGGGCCTCTACCAGCATAGCAATAGATGAAAGCTTACAATTGTAATTGTCCTTGTGAACATTCTGAGTGTTTATCCCCCACTTCAATGTACTGATTTTTCAGATATGTCACACCTTATACTCTACAACTGAATCTTCAGCTGCTTATGGTCCTCTAAATTTAGGGCATCTTGTCTCTTCAAAACGCACTTGACACTCAACTATTTCTTATTTCTCTCTTAACTCGGGGCAGACGGTGTTTGGGTTTGTTCCACTCGTCTATCTTTGATCCATTCTAGCGAGTTATTATATCTAAACACGACCACGACAACTCGTGTGAGCCATTCAACCTATTGTAGGTGCTCGTCCCACTAAAACGGACGGAGTTTTGGTATTTTTCACTGCCAGTTTTTTAACTTCCTAGTGAGTTATGAAATCTTAACATGAGCGTGATCACTAGTGCGAGCCACTCCACCCAATAACAAAGGCTGTCAACAGCATCTAATTACGATTAACAGATCGGCTCAGATCAGGGGTTAATTCGACCGCGGACTCCACTTATTTTCACTAACGCATTTCAACTAGATTGCGCATCTCAGCTAATTATGCGCTATACACTTCCAAGAACATTTCTTGACTCATATATCCACTATGCGCCAGTTTCGATCTCAGTCTATACATGAGAGCATCCTCCCGTCTTCCACACGAAGACCGTTCTGGCCCCAATCACTTCTAAAATCCTACTTATTGTCACACATTACACCAATACGTAGTTGTTTTTCTCTAAACACCACCGCCCGAGCTTACTTTCACGAGCGGAGAATTAATTACAGACCGGTAAGGGAACTCCATTTCGGGTCTTTTGATTGGACATTCAGATCCAATAGATACTGACTCTCCACAAGAGACGAATTTGCATATCTAGTATCCAGCCACCCATCTCGGATTGGTACATCCAATACCCAATCACATAACAGTTCCGCAGATATAGCCACAGGCAATTCAGCTAGTTCTGACACACGATTCGGACCCCCACAGAGAGCAGAACTCTGCATTATTATTTAGGTGAGCGAACATTTCTGCGCCACTGAAATTTCAGAATGGATACTATTAGAGACTGTAGGCTTATCCTTAACCTAGCACAGCTCTACCTTTGACTTCCTATCTTTACCTTATCCACAGGTAGACTCTCATTGCATTTGGCCATAGTATGATGCCCAAGGGACTGTGAAACCATATATCTTTCCATTAGGTAAGCCATATTTAACCTTTTCACTCAAGCCGATCAGTGCACCTTGAGAGTAACTTAGAGCCAAATAATCCACTAATACGAATTTTAAATTGATTTTAGGCTATCTCTGAGAAGCCTGTTTGAGAATCCTGTCCTATCCGCAACCTCCTGCAACATAACAAAAAAATCTTTTTTATAAAATAGGCTTTATTATTGTTATTGAGCACTACGTTACAACTCGCTATCTCAACCCCCTCTCCTTGGTTTTATTCTTTGTCCCATAGTGCAGGCATCTGTGGTCCGATCAAATATACTATTAATGGTCTACAACACAATCAATTTAATTTTGACTTCTGATGCACAGAGGGATAACAAAATATTGGATTCTTTTCAGAACAGGTAGGCATTGAATCCATACTAAACATTTCTTTTCATCTCTAACAATTTAGCATTATAGAATATATGTACTTATGTAAAACTCCCGGACACCACAGAAGCAGAAATATTCCACTAGCAGCAGCATTTTATAAGGCGAAAACGGAAGCCTACGCTCCAACCAGGAAACGTGAACTGATCCCCACAAGTGTTCGACAATATCATCCTAGGGTAAGCGAAAATAACATGACTACCCCACATGTCTATCTCTGAATCTTGGGTGTTCTTAGGTACAACTCATACTGAATACTGCCCCCCCCCCCACACTTTAGGTCATGAGTAGTTTAAACTATGGCCCCATGTGTCTTCTACCTTTATTTTCAGAAAAACTTCCATATGTGGAATATATGACGTACAATCGTGTCACTTATGGAGGGTTCTAAATTGTTTTTGTGAAAAAATAGCCGTACTTATTGCTGTGTTAGTTTAGGTATATTGGTAAAATTTATGATATGGTTTTGAGTAATTCTCAATGTCGATAAACCATGTGGCCTCATGTGCCCCTTACCTTTATCTTTAGAAAAACTTTCATATGTGGAATCTGTGATGTACAATCGTGTCACCATTGAAGGGTTTGAATATGTCTTTTTGAACAAATAGCCGCACTTACTGTCGTGTTGGTTTCAGGCATATTGCGAAAGTTGATGATATGGTTCTTAGTAATTCTCAATGTCGATATGTCGATAAACCATGTGGTATAATTTTGAACGGCAAAATCAAAAGTCATGACTTCATTTTAGAAAATTGTCTTTAAATACAAAGTAAATAAATTTACTTGAAAGTACTTACTGGCTACCTTAGAAAATAGACTGAACTACCGCCTTAAATGTATGATTTCCAATGTAATCATCCTAGTAACAGCAACTATAGAAGATAATGAATTGTGAATATGTTGTGATTTCTCTACATATTAACTATAGCAATGCAACTATTCCACTGCATTAAAAGTGATGTTAATTATTTGCATGATATCTACTTCTAGGGCGACTATATACACCCCCTGGTTCTGGCAGACAAATGATATGTCTTGATAAAGGTGATCATAATAAGGAGATATCACCGAAACACGTTGACGCAACCAAACTGTATAATTCGAGTCTCCGACACCACAATTAATACGCTGAGGTGGTTGCGATACAACTCTGGTGTTAACCTGGATGAATACCTCATCAGCTCCTGACATAGCCATAGCCATCCCGGACGGCTACAAAATCATCCGAAAGGACCGCACCAACCAAACAGGAGGAGGAATCACCATTGTCCATAAGAACACCATCCGCATCACGACCAGTCCCGACAATAACCTCACTACCGCCAAACACCTTCACTTCCAGATCCACATCGACCCCAAGACCACACTCAGAGGCACCCTCATCTACTGGCCACCAGGACCCCGCACACAATTTAGCGAAGACATCGCTGACTTCATCAGCCCACATGCCCTCCCCTTCGAGAACTACATTCTACTGGGAGACCTCAACTTCCACCTGGAAAAGAAAAACGACAGCAACACCACCACCCTTCTGGACAACCTGGCCAACCTCGGACTCGAACAACTTGTCAATACCCCCACCCACTATGCCAGACACACGCTCGACCCAATCTTCACCTCCAGCAAGCACATCTCCTTCGATCACACCACAGCTCTCCATTGGACGGACCACAGCTGCGTTCACTTCAACTACAAAAAAACCACGACCCACAACCCCCCACAACCTATTCCCCGAAGAAACTGGAACAAAATTAACACCGACCACCTCTTCACTTCGCTTCACAAAAAACCCTCCTGCCATATCATCGGACCCAAACCAAGCAGCCACCAACCTCACACAATGGATCACCCACAGTGCCGACGAACTAGCACCGTTTGAAAAACCATCAAATCAAGCAAGGTAGCAAAAAAGCCCCCTGGTTCAACGATGACCTTAAGAAATTCTGTTGTACCCTCGAGAAAGCCTGGAGAAAAAACCCAACCACGGACAACCTGGCCACCTTCAAGAACGCCACCCGCAAACACCACCAACTGATCCTCTCCACCGAGAAATCAACATTCAAGGATCGACTTGATAACAACGCCAAAAACAGCAAGGAACTATTCAACATCGTCAAAGAATTTACCAACCCCTCCGCCGGCACCAACGACATCACTCCCTCCCAACACCTCTGCGACTCTCTATCATCATTCTTCCACAACAAAATCGTCGGCATACATAACAGCTTTGAAAACCAGTCCGAAGACCAGTCCACTCCACCCACCTCCGAACCAAAACCGCACTCTAACAACCTTAGCGCCTGGAACCCAATCACCACTGAAGACACCATCCGCCTGATGAACTCCATCCATTCAGGATCGCCAACCGACCCATGTCCCCACCACATTTTCAACAAAGCAGACTCCATTATTGCACCCCATCTCCGCGACGTCATCAACTGCTCCTTCAACTCCGCCACCTTCCCGGAAAGCTGGAAACATGCCGAACTCAGCGCCCTTCTGAAGAAACCCACAGCATACCCCACTGAACTTAAGAACTACCGCCCCATCACGCTCCTCCCATTTCCTGCCAAAGTCATTGAGAAGGCCGTCAACAATCAGCTCGCCGCCTTCCTTGAATCCAACAAATCCCTCGACCCCTCACAGTCCGGCTTCCGAGCCAAACACAGCACTGAAACCGCCCTCATCACAGCAACAGACGACATTTGAACTCTTCTTGACAACGGAGGAACAGCCGCCCTCATCCTACTTGACCTCTCCGCAGCCTTTGACACAGTCTGTCATAGCACCCTCATACAACGCCTCATCATCGTCGGAATACAAGGAAAAGCATTAGACTGGATCATCTCGTTCCTCGCCGGAAGAACTCAAAGAGTCCGCCTCCCCCCTTTCAAATCAGAGACCTCCGAATCATCTGCGGCGTACCACAAGGATCATCACTCAGTTCCACCCTCTTCAACGTATACATGAGTCCCCTCGCTTCCATCGCGCGCCAACACAACCTCAACATCATCTCCTACGCAGACGACACCCAGCTGATCCTCTCACTCACCAAAGACCCAAACACCGCCAAAACCAACTTACACGATGGAATGAAAGAAGTAGCTGAGTGGATGAAGAACAGCCGTTTAAAACTAAACTCGGACAAGACGGAAGTCCTCATCCTAGGTTCATCCCCCTCTGCCTGGGACGACTCATGGTGGCCACCGGCCCTGGGAACCGCACCCATACCTACGAATCACGCACGGAACCTGGGCTTCATCCTGGACTCCTCCCTCTCGATGACCAGACAAGTCAACACCGTCTCATCATCATGTTTCAACATCCTACGCATGCTCAAAAAAATCTTCAGCTGGATCCCCACGAAACAAGAAAGACGGTCACCCACACACTGGTCACAAGCCGCCTGGATTACGGAAATACCCTTTACGCCGGAACCACAGCCAAACTACAGAAAAAACTCCAACGCATCCAAAACGCCTCAGCCAGACTCATCCTAGACATCCCCTGCCAAGCCCACATTTCCGGTCAGCTGAAAGACCTCCACTGGCTCCCCGTCAACAAGAGAATAACGTTCCGTCTCCTCACCCACGCACACAAAGCCCTTTACGACCTAGGACCCGAATGCCTCAACACGCGACTATCCTTCTACACCCCCACCCGCCATCTACGATCGTCCAATCAAGCTCTCGCCGATATTCCGCGCATCCATAAATCCACCATGGGGGGTAGATCCTTCTCCTACTTAGCGGCAAAAACATGCAATTCTCTCCCCACCCACCTCCGCCTTACACAGAACCACCTCTCCTTCAGAAAGCAACTAAAAACTTGGATATTCGATAAGTAATGCACCCCCCCCTCCCTCAAGCGCCTTGAGACCCTCTGGGTGAGTAGTGCGCTATACAAATTTCTGAACTTGAACAAGATTGGAGCAAGAATATACAAACTTGTATCCAACAAGTGTATGTTGCAACTGTTCTGTCTGCTTGTAATTGTGCTGGTCGCAATTATATGTATGGTTTTAATTTTATCTTGTTTTAGTTCAGGGATTTTATGAAGTCAATCCCACTTATTGTTCCCTTTTTTTAATGTATTCAAAATATATTAATTTTTAACTTTTCTTATATTCTTGTATGTATTTGTTACGTCACAAGGTATGTCATTTTTCACCTGTATTGAGTTGTGCCTTAAGGGAACCCTTCCTCTTACATAGGTTGAATAACCCCATTTCCCTTGGCTTAGACAAGGGGTACCTCTCTGTTCTTTACACTAACTGTGAATCAAACAGTGCCCTGTCGCTTACAGAGATCTCTGAGCAGTCAAATTACCCCACTGAGCTATCTTACTGGGACTGCAATTTACAACGCAGAATACAACCACATCTCCGAAGCAACTATATAAGTGCACCACGTGATTTATTTTATTCCGTTTTTTTCATTGAGACCTATTGACTCAAGGTTCTACCAGAGCAAGACGGGGTTGCAAATCGTCAGCGAGCGGGCTCTATTTCTCACTCGTATGCACATAAACTCTAATGAGGTTACTCAATTGGCTAATGTCCCTGCAGCAGAGACCACGCGTGTAAGTACATGGCCTTCGCGTTACTACATAGAGACCTCAAGAACGGGTGCACTAATCTGCTGAGTTATCTTATTGAGTTTAAATCAGCTGATTGTCCACCTACTTCTAGATCAAAGATATTAGAAAGGGAAGACCACTCGGTCCCCCCGAACGTATGGATGGGTGCCCTGATCCCCCCGGAAAACAATTTTGGGCGGGGGGGCGTGGTTCCGCTGGTATGCCCAAAGCGGCGTAGCCGGAGCACGCCTTTCCCGCCCAGAAGGGGTTGTCCTAGACACCCACCCAGAAGACCGCGCCCCGTGGGCGTACCTGAGGAGGGTCCCCGCCCTCCCGCAGACGGATAAAAGAGCGGGAATCCAAAGAAGTGTCCTCTTGTTCCAGTGCTCTGAAGGCTGCACCACTCGATTGCTCGTGAGCCCTCGACGGAACAAGCGGCAATTTTGAGAACTTGTAACCTTGTTTTTTTTCTTTCAGTTATCGGTTCGAAGGACCTGGGACCTCGTTGATCGACTTGAGCGGAGTAAAACGAAGCTATGGCCGGCAAAAAAGCGGGAAAGAGCTCCGAACTGGAGAAGGTACTGCGCACCTTGTCGAACCGGATGGCAATCATGGACCGAAAACTCGGTAAAGTTGATTCGATCGGTTGAGGTTTGGCCGAAGTTAAAAAGCAGTTAGCGGCCCAGAACAACCCCTCAGGCCGCCCTAAGAAGGTAATAGGCCCGGCCTTGCCGGGAGTCGTCCCTGAGGGTAGGGGGAAGCGTATTAAGAGGAGGGCGGTTTCCGGGGAGGATCCGGTTCCTGAGGTATCCCCAGTCGCCCCCATCACACCGGCGGACGGCCCGGTACCAAGTCCAGATATAGGTCTACCAATCCCGGTTGTAATTACCCCTGTTAATGATGATCAGATGCCCCCGGAACTGGCTCTTCAGTTAGCGGCAGTGTTGCCCTGGCTTAAAAAGAAAGCAGGGGGGCCAGTGGCTGTGGGGGATCCGGCCGAAGAGGCAAGATTAATAATCGAGCAGTTATGGCAGTCAAGGGAAGCCGGGACAGCGAATGTTCCTTCTATTTCTCCACAGGTGGCGCCAGGAGCATCCACGGTTAGCCGGGAAAAGACAACAGACACGGCGGTTGAACCTGATAAGAACCCATTGCCAATGGTGGGGGAAAGTTCAGTGCCTTCGCGGCGTGAGAGGGTGGCCCAGCACATCCCAGCGGCCACCAAGGAAATGATATGGGGGGACAAGTATGTGAATATGTTTTCTTTATTGACCGACCATCGGGAGATGGAATACGCAAAGACCCAGAAAGATCTATGGCACCCCAGCGTATGGCGGGCCAAGATGGCGGAATTTAGGGTCGACAAGACCGTAACGAACTGGGTGAAGGCCTTCTCGATATTTACGGCAGTAATGGGGGAGCGTAAGCCTGAAGTGTTGACAGAGCTATCCTGTTACCAGAATAGGATCATGGATTTTCATAACATGTACGGGGGGAATGAGTGGAAAGGATATGACATGCAATTCCGAAAGTCTAAAGAGTTTGATGCAACTTTGACATGGGACTGCCTCGACACGGTATTGTGGCACAGGCAGCTCTTGCCTGGATCGGCAGGTACGTCCTCGCCGGGCGGGAGCGGGCCTGGGACAGTTCAGCAAAGGCCAGCACAGCCCTTTCGAGCAGGCGTCGGTGGAGAATCACAGCCCAAGACCGGCGGAAATGGGGGCAAGCGCGGGGTCTGTTGGGGCTTCAACAGAGGAAACTGTAGCAGACCCCAGGGAACGTGTAGGTTCCGGCATGCTTGTGCGGGCTGTGGGAACTCCTCACACCCGGAGAGTAGCTGTAGATCCAAGAACGGTGGTGCGGGAGGAAAGGGGGGCTCCAAGCAAGAGTAAGGTGATGCTGGGTAAACAATCCCCTTCACCTGTTGACATCATGGCTTTGATTCCCTGGTTGAACAAATACCCTGATCATATATCCGCCGGGATGTTGAGGAATGGTTTCTTATATGGAATCAACATCCCGGCGGGAAATTTTCAGGGGACCCCCTTTTGTAAAAATCAGCTATCCGTCCAACACAACCCTGCAGTGGCAGCCAGAAAAATTACCAAAGAAGTCAGCCTGGGGCGGGTAGCAGGACCCTTCCCATGCCCGCCGGTGGCGGATTTCGTGTGTTCACCTCTGGGAGTGGTCCCGAAGAAAGACCCAGGAGAGTATAGACTCATTCACAACCTGTCAGCTCCGAAGGGCGCTTCGGTGAATGAAGCCATTGATCCGGATATCTGTTCAGTCCGGTACGCATCGTTTGACGATGCTGTGACCCTGCTGAATCGCCTGGGCCCTGGGGCTCTGATGGCGAAATCAGACATCGAATCGGCATTCAGGTTGCTCCCGGTACACCCACGGGACCAGCGCTTGCTAGGATTTACGTTCCAAGGGAAATATTACATGGATAAATGCATGCCCATGGGTTGCTCAATTTCTTGTGCTTATTTTGAGATGTTTTTTAGAATGGGCATTCACTAGGGCCACAGGACATGAAGAAGTGATGCACTATTTAGATGACTTCCTGTTCTTGGGGCCGGCAGGCAATGCAAACTGTGCACAGGCACTGCAGGATTTCTGCATTCTCATGCAGGAGTTTGGCGTCCCATTGGCACCAGGTAAGACGGTGGGGCCCTCTACTTCACTCGAGTTTCTGGGAATTGAGCTCGACTCAGTGGAGGGATGCTTCCGTTTGCCAATGGAGAAGGTGGCCAAGTTCAGGGCGTCCTTAGCGCAATGCCTAGGCAAAGAGAAAGTGACCCTGCACCAGTTACAACAAACAGTGGGTCAGCTTAACTTTGCCCTGAGAGTAATACCGATGGCTCGCCCATTCTCCCGCTCCATTGCACAAGCTATGGTCGGCCTGAAGGAGGGACACCACCGCACGAGACTGTCGGCAGAGGTCCGTCAGGATATGCGCATTTGGTTGGCATTTCTGGCGGACTTCAACGGTCGAGTAGTGTGGAACAAACCCCCAGCTTCATCGGATGAACTGGGTTTATGGACCGATTCAGCCGGGAGTGTGGGTTTTGGCGCCATCTTTGGTAACCGATGGTCGGCACAAGTATGGCCGATGTGGTGGCACTCCAGTGGCCTAACAGGTAACATTGGGTTCTTGTAACTGTTCCCCATTTGGGTGGCTCTGTTGGCATGGCCAGACGATTTCAGGGACCGATCAGTAGTGTTTTGGTCGGACAGTATGACTGTGGTTGAGTGCATCAATCAGCAAGCGGCCCGCTGCAAGTGGATCTTGAGACTGTTGAAAGAGATTGTGTTACATTGCATGAGATTGAATGTACAGTTCAGGGCAAAACATGTGCCGGGTGTACTGAATAATGCAGCTGATGCACTCTCTCGTTCACACATGCAGGCTTTCAGAGGCTATCTACCCACAGCGGACCTAGTGGCGGTACCGTTCCCCGAAGCACTGTGGCGGATCGGTGCCCCGGATTACAGGACCTCGTGGCAGCCAGCTTAGCGCCCAGGACGAGGAAGGCATATGAGGGAGCGTTTCGTTCTTACTTCGCCTTTTTGGGCCCGCCAGGGAGACATAGCTGGGGGCGGGAGGAATCCTTCCTGGGGTTCCTAGTAGCACTGCACAGAGAAGGCCGATCAGCCGCGACTGCCAACAGACATAGGGCGGCCATATCATTCATGGCACAGCTCCACGGTGTAAGGGATCCAACGGGTTCCTTTTTAGTCAGAAAGGCGCTTCGCGGCTGGCAACGCCTGGAGGGTCGCAAACAAGATACGAGGCACCCGATTGGTTTAGAGAGATTGTCTCGGCTTTTAGCAAAGCTGGATGAGACATGCTCCTCCCCTTCTGAGGCAGTTCTGTTCCGGGCAGCTTTCGCCTTGGCATTTCATGGGGCCATGCGGGTAAGCGAACTCGTGGCGAGGGACAAGAAAGATATGGAGGGAGGCCTTTGCAGGGATCACGTGCAAATACGGGGTGATTCAATGCTAATCTCGATAGCTAGGTCCAAGACAGACCAGGATGCTGTGGGGGATAGTGTGGTTGTGCAGCACGCTCGAGGGTGCCCCACTTGTCCGATAAAGTGTTTAGAGGAATACTTGGCACAGAGGCCGGCGACATGGGGAGGGAGCCTGCTTAGGCACAAAGATGGCACCCCTCTGACGAGATTTCAGTTTCAGAGGGTGCTAGCACTGACAATCGCCGAGGCGGGCATGGACCCGTGCGATTTTGGGACCCACTCCTTCAGAATAGGGGCCGCTACTGAGGCTACGGCTCGGGGTCTGGGTGCAGAAGAGGTAAAACAGCTAGGCCGTTGGTCCTCGAATAGTTTCAAAAGGTATGTGCGGCTGCACATGTTGTAAGAGACTGATGAAATGCACTCACGCTTGTTGTCTTTTGCTTGAATAACAGTTTCGTGAGCCTGTGACGCGGGGCGGAATCTGGGATCAACCCATCACCGGAGGACCAGCGGTCGAGGATCACCGACTGGAGAGCAAGTGGTATGGGTTGTGGGCCACTCATACGTGAGGCGCGCCGGGGACGTATTCATGGCAGGTGACGCGACTCACGCATCTGGGGAATACGGGTTTAGAATGTCCTTCCATGGGAAGGGAGGCCTCTGATTTGACCAATTTCAATAGTTTGTGGAGGGTCTTCTAGGGCGGCAAAGGTCACCGCCATCTATAATCATAGTACACTTGGGGGGCAATGACTTGGTAAGACTGGGAAGACGAGTGTTAGTGGAACACATTTTGTCGGCAGTCAGCTGGTTGGCTAAGAGGCTCCCGGGGTGTACAATTGCCTGGTCTCACATGATTCCCAGGAAAGTTTGGCGGGGGGGGGTTTCTCTGTGTCAGCGTTGAACCACTCGGTTAAGAGGGTCAACAATAAAATTGGGAAACTATTTCGCTCCGCGCATCTGCATAGCATTCCACATGGGTGTATTCGGGGTGATCACTTTTATTTGAATGATGGGGTTCACCTGTCCAGGGAGGGGAATGATTTATTCATAGGAGACTTCAGAGCTTGGCTAAGGGGTTTGAGGAGGCATGACCTTTAGGAGGTGTGGGGGGCGGATAGTCGGTCAACTATCCGGCCTGTGGCGGTAAGGTCATGATCGGTGAGAAGTAATTTCAAGGTCCCTAGGGGGGGCGCCACCCAGAATGGATGGGAGCGCCCGGGGGGAGGCGGCCATTGGCCCCTCCCACGGGTAGGCGGCACCCACTATGGATGGGTCGCCTAGGGGGAGACGGCCATAGGCCCCTCCCAGGGGGGAGACGGCTAGATGCCCCTCCTACGAATTTCCCGGGGGCCGGATATCCGCGATGGCGGAAGACAGTGTGGAGAAGGGGGGGAGTCCACGCTGTCCTTCTTACAGATACCTCACACGGGGACTCGGACGACCTTTAAGATGGCGTCGAGTGAGAGGGGGCCCCCACAACAAGGAAAGTTACAGTTGGCAACGAGGGTAAAGTCCTCTGCGCATGCGCCACTCACATCGTGAGGGCGGGAGTTTGGTAGTAGGGATCTGACACCGGTTAAGACCTTGCCGTTGGCCCTTAATGCTAGGATGTACAATTTTAATTTAGAATGTATACATTTTCAGGATGCTAGACTCGGCTAGGAAACCTTTGTATTAGAGAGCTGTTAAGGTTAGCCAAAGAACATGTCTTCATCAAAATGTAACGAAAGTAAAATTGTACATAATTCATGAAACGTTTTAATTTAATGTTTTAAATTTTGTTTCAAATTTTAATAAATACGGCCGGGGGGGTACCTCCCCCCCGCCTTCCAAAAGCTCAAACCAGTGTCTGTCTCCTCCCCTTGGGGAATTGGTGTTGGGAGGGGGTGGCGGGCATCCCGGCCATATGGAAAGGGAAGACCACTCGGTCCCCCCGAACGTATGGATGGGTGCCCCGATCCCCCCGGGAAACCATTTTGGGCGGGGGGCGTGGTTCGGCTGGTATGCCCAAAGCGGCGTAGCCGGAGCACGCCCTTCCCGCCCAGAAGGGGTTGTCCTAGACACCCACCCGGAAGACCGCGCCCCGTGGGCGTACCTGAGGAGGGTCCCCGCCCTCCCGCAGATGGATAAAAGAACGGTAATCCAAAGAAGCGTCCTCTTGTTCCAGTGCTCTGAAGGCTGCACCACTCGATTGCTCGTGAGCCCTCGACGGAACAAGCGGCAATTTTGACCCACCCACCAGCCCCTATTGCAATGTTTTTGAATAAAGTGATTTGTTGATGATATCAGATTGTATTAAAGAGATGCAGTCAAGTTGTTTCAGCACTGAATAAATGTGTATAGGCCTTTTCTTCCTTTGTAGAGAAGTAAAGGAATGTATCAAGTAATGTAATTGTCTTGTGCTTTAGGACCTTTTTTCCCTTTGTAGAAATGAAAAGTTGATGAATCATCAAGCTCTTTCACGTTAGGTGAATTTTCTTCCCTTAGTAGGTAAAACAACTGTCGTATTTATTTTGGTCGGGCGGTAAGGTCATGATCGGTGAGCAGTAATTTCAAGGTCCCTAGGGGGGGCGCCACCCAGAATGGATGGGAGCGCCCGGGGGGAGGCGGCCATTGGCCCCTCCCATGGGTAGGCGGCACCCACTACGGATGGGTCGCCTAGGGGGAGACGGCCATAGGCCCCTCCCAGGGGGGAGACGGCTAGATGCCCCTCCTACGAATTTCCCGGGGGGCGGATATCCGCGACGGCGGAAGACAGTGTGGGGAAGGGGGGGAGTCCACGCTGTCCTTCTTACAGATACCTCACACGGGGACTCGGACGACCTTTAAGATGGCGTCGAGTGAGAGGGGGCCCCCACGACAAGGGAAGTTACAGTTGGCAATGAGGGTAAAGTCCTCTGCGCATGCGCCACTCACACCGTGAGGGCGGGAGTTTGGTAGTGGGGATCTGACACCGGTTAAGACCTTGCCGTTGGCCCTTAATGCAAGGATGTACAATTTTAATTTAGAATGTATACATTTTCAGGATGCTAGACTCGGCTAGGAAACCTTTGTATTAGAGAGCTGTTAAGGTTAGCCAAAGAACATGTCTTCATCAAAATGTAACAAAAGTAAAATTGTACATAATTCATGAAACGTTTTAATTTAATGTTTTAAATTTTGTTGCATATTTTAATAAATACGGCCGGGGGGGTAACTCCCCCCCGCCTTCCAAAAGCTCAAACCAGTGTCTGTCTCCTCCCCTTGGGGAATTGGTGTTGGGAGGGGGTGGCGGGCATCCCGGCCATATAACCAACCACACAGTCTTACACGCTCTGGGGTCAGTGGCGTTGATCCCATGAAGGGACTTTCCCACAATAAATTGACAGGAATAGTAACCTGTAGCGACACATAGTTTCAGAGGTTTGGTTAGATTCATTTCGTGCCCCACTCCTCCCTCAAGCATGGGGTGGCCAGCCCATTTGGCCCTGAATTTTGCAAAACTCCCACAGCCTGGCACTGACGTGAACCTGGAGTTCAGATGGCAGCAGGAGCCTGACAAAAGTTTGATTGAAGACTGGGGTTCTAATTCTGTGGATGTACTTACACAGTGTGCAACACAAGCAAGAACGTTTTATGATTCTCAGCTGGTTATGTATACCGTTTAAGAGAATCTAAAGCCTTTTTTCAGTTATTTATTGTTCACAGCACTTCTTTAAAATCTTACAGGTGTTGTTTACCCACTCAAACAATTAGAGCCAGCCTACAAGTTGCTTCAAGAGTGGCTTCTTGTATGGCCACAGATCTGGCTCTCTTTAGCTTTCTTCTGCTTGTGATTCTGCGGTGCCACATGTTAAAAAAAAAACACTGGCAAGGCCAAAAGATTTTGCATAGGAGAAGCATACTGATGCTTGTTTACAGAGCTACGCTGCTGGGGTCAAAGCACAAGGAAATAGCGTGCATGCATGCAGCGGCATGAGTTGGAAAAATGCACATCAGTCAGTTTTTCCTCCTTTACATTTTCCTAGTTAACCCTGGAAAAAAGTGAATGTGAAACACTATTCAGAAGTGGCAAAACATATGGAAATCAGTGCACAGAGATCTGGTTCTGCGTGCTGTGCCTCAATCGAGCAGGACAACTAGGAATGATGCTATAACATCACACCCAGTCAATACCGCACCAATAGCCATGGGTATTCACAGGGTTCGGTTTTACCAAGCCAAAAATACGGGACTCAGAATGTACCCTGATGTCTGCTAAAAACATGAAAAGGAACACATCTGGGCAATAGAACGAATCCTATGAGGCTCTGATTGTTGTTGGTGTAATCTGACATTTATCCAAGCAAAGAATCTGATCAAAATCAGCCAGACGGCACTCACCTCATACATGCCAATAGACCCGATTCAGACAGGAGACTCACGATTTTTGAAGCAAAAATTGATTTGTTTTGGCTGTCTCCACTTCAATAGAATTCAATGGAGGAAATCCATGCGATCCCGTGACCACACAATTCCATCACTTAACAGGGCCGCTCTGCCTAGCACTTCCTTGACCTGCATGGGCTTACTGTACTTACTGTCTCCCTTTCTTTGTAGTGTGGCCAACTTTACTCGCACCCATTCACCTTTTTCCAGTTCTGTCTCTTTCACGTTTTTTCGGTTGTTGTAGTGTCTCGAGTAAATGGCTTGTGCTTTTTCCAGGTTGGCTCGCACCACCGCAGGGGACCACTCACTCGTTATGATTTTTTCCTTCCATACGCGATTGTCCAGAGTGAATGGCTCACGACCCCTCAATATCTGGAAGGGGCTGTATCCGGTCCCTGTGGGGGTGATCCTGTACGCCCACACCATGTGCCATATCTCCTTTTCCCAGTCCTTGTTGTTGGAGATAGCCGCTTGGACCGATCCCATCACCACTCTGTTAAATCGCTCTACTAGTCCGTTCCCCGCGGGATGATAGATGGACGTGTGTTTGGCTAGAATACTATTTCTCTGCATGAAGTCGCTCCATTTTTCTGATCTGAATTGGGGTCCATTGTCGCTTAGAATGGACTTTGGGATGCCTTCCCTCACAAAGGTGTCTGACAGGAACTTTAGGATGGTTTCTGTGTCCATCGCCTCTCCTACCTTCAACTCTGGCCACTTCGAGTACCTATCCATGAGGACACACACGTACTTTTGGACTCCGTGTACATCCAGGATCGGGCCCAGAATATCCACTGACAACTCTTCCCATGGATTAAGCGGATGGTCAAATTTTCCTATGGCAGGGCGTAGAGGTTTGAGTGTTTTATCTGCTCCTTGGCACTGTGAGCAGTCCCTGACATATCTCTCGGCCCTCACATCCATTCCTGGCCACCAGTAATTTTGCTTGGTTCCCAGTTTCATTTTTCCTATCCCCAAATGTCCTTCAAGGAGCATGCTTAACAACTTGGGGATGATGTCTGCTGGGAGGATGACCTTCTCCCCTCTGTACACGAACACTCCTTGGCCGTCCATCGACAACTCATCCCTGATTTCATAGAATGGCTTGAGATCCTCGCGGGTCTGTCTTTTGTCTGGCCATCCTTTTGTGATGTATGATTTCACTTCCTCTAAGGTCTGGTCTTCGTCGTACGCTTTTTTCCATTCTTGGTTTCCTATCACTCTTTCCTGATCTTCCGTGAGTGCTACCAGTTCTTCTGTTCCTGCTTGATCTTCCCCTCCCTGCTCCATGGACGCTGCTCTGCTCAGATAGTCTGCCACTCTGTTCCTACTGCCTGGGATGTATTCCACATCATATCGGAATTCTAGCAGTTTTAGGGTCATTTTGGAGATCATGGGCGTTGCATCGGCATGTCCGCTGGACGACAGCACTTTCAGTAGGGGCTTATGATCCGTTCTCAATTGGAAACGCGTGCCCCATAGGAACTGCCTGAACCTGGTCATTGCCCACACGACTGCCAGCATTTCTTTTTCTATCACGCTGTATTTCTTTTCCGTTTCGCTCATTGTGCTGGATGCGAAGCTGAGTGTTTCCATTCTTCCTTGTCCTCTGTCTTGCATCAATACCGCACCCAGTCCTTTGTCGCTGGCATCGATGGTAAGTACCGTCTTGCCTTGGGGGTCATATCCTTGGAGTGGTACTGCTCCTGCCACTTCTTTCTTGATGACTTCGAATTCCTCTTGTGCTTCCTCTGTCCAGCGAAACTCCGTACTGTCTCTCGTCAACTCTCTCATGTGATGGGTCTTGGAGGCGAAGTGCTGCACAAACTTGCTATAATATTCCGCCATGTCCAAAAACGACCTGACTTCTTCTTTCTTGATGGGTGGTGGCCCTTCACAAATTGCCCTTACATTCTCTGCTTTTGGGGTCACCCCTCGTACCCCTATTTCGTGCCCCAAGTAGGTCACCGACTCCATTCCTATCCGGCACTTGGTCCATTCCGCAGTGAGGCCCTTCCCTTCTAGGATCTTCAGTACTTTGCTGAGTTTCACATTGTGATCTGGTCTGTCTCGCCCCATCACCAGGATGTCGTCCTGGAAGTATTGGACGCCGTCAGTGTCTTTAAACAGTTGGTGCATCAGCTTCTGGAACACCCCAGCCGCCGAGGCTAGCCCGAACGGCATGCGGCAAAACTGATAGCACCCGAATGGGGTGATGAACGATGTTAGTTTTCGGCTCTCCGGGTGCAGTGCAATCTGGTGGTAGGCTGAGGTCAAGTCTATAGTGGAGTACCACTGGATTCCCCTTGTTCTGGCCAACATTTCCTCGATTCTGGGCAAGGGGAACTTCTCCACCATGATATTCTTGTTCAATTCGCGCAGGTCAACACACAACCTGACCTTACCGCTTGGTTTCAAAACTACCACCAAGGGCGCCAGCCACTCGCGCACGTGATGGGTTCAATGATCCCTGCCTTTTCTAAGCCCTGTAGTTCTTCCTGTACTGCTTCTCTCACCGCCAAAGGCACATTCCTCACTTTGTGGGCGACTGGTATGGCATCCTCCTTCAGGATTATCTTGTGGGAGAACTTCTCCATCCTTCCCACTGTGCCCCCGAATACTTTGGGGTACTCACTTTTCCATTTTTCAAGATCTGGCCAGGCTTCTAGCTCGGTAAGTAGTATTTGTTCCTTTCCACCTGGATCTAACTTGAAGCCCAGGTCGCCTTGGTCCAGCCATCCTAGGACCGAGGGTCCTCTCTCTGATATGTAGAGCTTGCAGAACGGCCTCTAAACTCAAATTTTAATGGTCTGAATCCTGCCATGGGTATGCGGTCCCCATTGTATGTGACTGGGCGGATGTCCAACTTTTCCAGTTCTGGGCCTAGATGTAGTGCGAAGCTCTCCTCCCACACCGCTCTCTGGACAGTGGTGTAGGGTGACCCCGTGTCGGCCACCACTTTTATCAGTACGCCCCAATCGACATTTCCAAGATAGGTTTCATCGTTCTTCTGCCGTCCACACTCAGCACTTGATCATAGATGCAGAGTACCGTGACAACATCCTCTTCTGTGCCTTCATCTTGTTCTTCACTTTCATGGCCGACGTATTTCACCATGCCTTTAGAAGCCTTCCTCCGACATACCTTCTCATAGTGGCCCATGATGCCGCAGAACATACATTTGGCGCGGAACGCTGGGCACTTCCTGTTGTGCGCCTCGTGGGACCAACTCCTGCATCTGTAGCATGATTTTTTGCTGCCCCTTGCTTGTTTACCTGGGGGGCCTGGGTTGCCTTGCCATTTGTTGGGTCCCTTCGCCAATGACCCTTTGTTCTTGTAGTCTCTGCGGGGCTCCTCTTCATCTACTTTGTTCACCATGGTGCTGGACGCCGTCTCTTTCTTCGTCGCCTCCGCGCACCTGCGTGCCAGTTCTGCTCTCTTGACGATTACCATCACCTCCTTTAGTGCCATGTCCCCGCTAGCCCATAGCTTGTCTTGCACACCCGTGATTGTGGTGTGCATCACCTCCTGATCTTTGATAAATTCCTCTTCCCAATTGTCGTATTTGCACGTGAACACTAGTCTCTTCAGGGCCGCCACGTATTCCTCTTCCGTCTCACCTTGGTGTTGTTTTCTTTGCTGGAAGTTAAACCTGTCCACCGAGACGCACACCGCCGGCCTGTAGTGTTCATTCAGGTCCTCAATGGCGTGGGCATACACATCATCATCAGTGCTTCCTCTTTGTTTTGGCACCAGGCTCTTATAGATTCTCAGACCTTCCGGGCCTAGGTTGAGCAATAGTATGCGTTTTTTTCTGATCCTCCTTTCTAAACATGAACCGAATTACGGGTCATCTACGTATACGTATCTCTTAATACACCACCAGAAACCTCAAATATTTCCTTTTCTTACAGTGTGCATCTAGAACATCGATTCATTTTCCCATCCTAAAGTGCTCGAATGACCAAATTAACCTTGAGCACCCTTGAGCCTCCCGCGCTCCCCAGGCTCTTAAACCCCCCTTTGCCAAGGGTCCTGCCCCCTAGACCCGGAAGTGCAAAACGGCTTCCGTGTCACTGGCGGGACCAGTGGACCAATCAGGATGGGTGAAGGGGGGGGGGGCGGGCCCAGCCATGTGTGTGTGGGGGCCGAGCGGCCCCCCCTTTCCTTTCTACTCGGTAATTCTTCCTGTTCATGCGAAGATTTCCCTTCTCAAGCTGCACAATCTCTAATACACAATACTCCTTTCTCGAGCTACCAAATCAAGAAAATTTACCTGCAAAGGAATAGAATATGCAGAGCAAGGAAAAATATATTTTATGATAAGAAATAAAGGCCTAGTCAAGCTAACTTTAGTTAATCATTTTCAATGTGCTCTTCGAATACATGATTATACATGCAGGCATAATTTCTGAATAAATGCTAAGTGTGAATAATGAATTATGATTACATATTCAATATACTTCCAATAAAGGCAGTGTGTCTTGAAATACAAGTGTAAATGTGAATGAAAACTACAAATCTTCATGTTAGGCATACATTAGAGCATACATGTATATAAATCTCTAATTTCTACACTGAATACACCTCAGTAATACATTTTTAGTGCTTCACTTTACATTAATAAAGCTAAGGCACGGCAGAGGCAAGATGGCGGCCGCAGCTGTGTGAGGTGCTCTGCCCAGGACTCCGATTGACTCCCCCCGCTATGGTGATTACCTCCCACTGGTCCTCTGTTTAAGCCTTGCCGAGGTGGAGCGTTTTTGACATTCGCATTGGGATGTGCTGTTTGAAGGTTCGACGAAGCATATTTCCCCGTCTCCGTGTAATGGCACTCCGAAGGTCAGCGGCGGCCAGCGCTGGGACTACTCGTGCTGATTAGAGAGATTAGAGTGTGTGCAGCTGGGAGTGAGCTGGCGAGGAGGGGCGAGATACACTGAACGCTGAGCGCTCCGGACGCCGAGATCTCTGACCGCGCTGGGCTCAGCGCTGCCTCTTCACTTCCATAATTTACTGTGCTCTAACCACCGGAGAAAACGAATTGAGAAAACAAACTTTTCTCAGCTTGGGGAGGACGGCAGTAACTCATGGGCCGGCCGGCGGGGAGGAGCGAGATACGTTGAATGCTGAGTGCCTCGAACGCTGAGAGAGCTCTGACCGCGCTGGGCTCAGCGCAACCGCTTCATTTCAGCTTGGAGAGGACGCTAGTAACTCGCGGGCCGCTACACTGCACCGTGAGAGCAGATAGCATACCTCCTGTGATACAAGACACACACCCTCGGGTAACAATGGCGCCGAAGGGAAGGGGCAATGCAAAAAATAAAGCGGGTGCAGCGGCGGATACACCCACTGGAGGGGTGACTGAGCATAGTACAAGCATGGACACTGCTGATAATGTGCCTAAAACTAAAGGAAATATAACGAAAGGGGCAATGAAAAGTAACGCTGCAGGGACAGCTATTACCAAACCTACCTCAGTCAGGGCTGATGTTGGAGTTGAGAGTGCGGCTTCTGAAAATACCTGTGTTCAGATTCAGACTCAGACTGGTTCACCCGCAGCATATGTACAAGGAGCCTCCCAGCGTCAGAACTTAAATCAGAATCAGAGCCAACGCCAGGTTCTGGAGACACCCATAAAGCAAGACTGTACCAGCAATTTTTGACAAAAAGCGTGTAGTAAAAGCCAAGACAGTTCCTGATTCAGATCTGGCGCTTGTGGGAGAAAAGCCGGGTGAAGCCACTGGGGATCTCCCAATGGTGCAACACTCAAGCAATCATACTGTTACTGGTACTGCTACTCCTGGAGTGCCCTCGGTTAGTAGTCTAGATAGAAATGAGAATTTGGCAGTAAGGGGAGAAAATGCAGTGCCAATAATAGTAACGGTGATGGTATCAGCCACTGAGGATGAAAATTCCCAGCAAGGACTTGATAGTGACCCCTCCCTGCAGTGTATGGATAAGGAGGCAGAATCAGAGTATGCTGGGTCAGACGGCAAATTTAATTCAATGTCAGATTTAACGATTGGGTCTGATAAGGAACAAGACCTGGATAGCTCTAGTAACCTGGGCGAATGGGGGGATCTCCATGATGATAATGATCTGGATGAATTCGAACAAGCTTTGGCTCAGGACACTGTAAGGAAAACCGGGGAGACTGGTGTAAGTTCGCAGCACGACCGGGAACCTCCCTTAGCCCACTTTAACTTAGATGAGGATTTTGCAGAGGATTCAATCACCCTTGGTTTTGATTTATAAAACTATTATGGCTCATCGTAGCGAAACAAAAGCTGAGGGTTTACGCACACAGGGAGCCGTAAGAAAACTTCAGAACACTGTACGACGTTTGGTAAAGACTTGTGCAGAAGTTACCACTCGGGTGGTTGAAGTTGAAGAAAGAGTGTCCTCGGCGGAGGACTCTCTAGTGAAGCAACAATCAGCCATAGAAACTTTGGAGAAATCTAAGTCAGACACTGACTGGAAGCTTACGGACTTAGAGAATCGTGCACGCCGTAATAACCTACGCGTACTTGGTATAGCTGAAACAAAAGAAGGGTCAGATCCGCGTAAATTCATTGTTCAGATGTTTAAAGAAGCCTTCCCAGAACTGAGTGCATGGAACTGGGAAACGGAGGTGATAAGAGCTCACAGGTTCCCGTTTTTGATGTGTCAACATGGGAAAGAACGACAAGTTGATCAGAATTCATATCCCAGGGCAATATTAATTTGCTTGAACAATTATTTATTACGAGAAGCACTCTATGACTTAGCATGGCCAGAAAAAAAAGGAGTGGTATGGGTTGTGAGTTTTTTGTCCGCCCTGATTTCTGTCCTGTAACTGTGAATGAACGATGGCAACTGCGGAAACTGATTGCTCCTCTACAAGCTAAGGGAGCTCAGGTCTTTTTGCTCAACCCTTCCAAATTAAAGGTCATTCTCAAAGGTCAAACGAGGTATTTCACTTCGGCTAAGGCAGCACGGAATTTCTAAGGGACTTGGAGAAGAGCTCTAAAAAATAATAGTATTGTATATGTTGTAGTTATAATGGGCATATTGCCCTAAAGGGCGCTCGGTTCTGCATTGTACTGTTTAATTTCTCAGGGAGGGTTTAATCACCATGTGGTTGTTTGCAGTTTTTTTTTCTTATATTGTCTTCCCTCTTTCCTAGGAAGTATGCGTAAGGGCTCTTTCTTTTTTCTTATCTCTGAGATATAGATGGATACTATGTCTTTCCTCTCGTTCCTCTTCTCTGCAATTATGAAATTGCATAAGTTGAAAAGGAGTGAACAGAATAATACATGATGGCAAATGTAAGGGGTATTTTTCAAAAATTTTACAAAATATGTCATCACTTGAAATGATGTGAATTTATTGTTTGGAAGATTATTTGGATAAAGACATGGTAATAGATTGTATATTTTCCCTGTTTGTGCAGGGTTTTGATGAGATATTAATGGCTAAGACGAGGGAAAGGGGGAAGATGGTACACATGAGGGTGGTGTCAATAGGGGGGGGGTCGGTCAAAGCACCTCGACATCGCTGAGGACATGGTCCTTAAGCCTCATTTTGGGTGGGAGGGTTGGGGGAAGGGTGGGCAGGGGTTTTTGGGGCGGTGGTGAGGGGGGTACAGTAGGGAGGGGAGGGGGAAAACATAAAACAATTCATGAAAATTGGTCGGAAATGAGTCATGTTGTTCAAAATATTACCTTTCAGTTAATAAATGGAGCTAATTTAGTTAGATCTGATTTAGTCAAATGGCAGGCAGGGGTATTAGGATAGGTACATTGAATGTTAGTGGGTTGAATTCAATAGATAAAAGACGTCGGGTAGCACAGGAGTTACGAGCCCTTTATTGTGACTTAATTTGTCTCCAAGAGACTCAGATGGTATGGTCAAAGCGCCAATTGCTTGAAGAGTTGGGATTCAATCTTATTACCTGTACTAGGTATTCGGGTTCATTGAGAGGGGTGGCAATTTTGGGAAAGCAGCACATAGGTAAAACTGGTAAAATGCTAGTTGATGATTCAGGAAGATGGGCAATCGCAGAATGCGTTGTAGGTTTGGTAAATTTTATGGTCTGTGTTGTTTATGGAGCAAATATTGATGAAGCATCTACTTTGGAGTTTTTAAATGTCGAGCTAGCTACTTGGCCCACACTGCTGATTCTGTGCGGAGACTTAAATATAAATTTAGCCCAGAACATTTTATGTAATAAAGATGAAAGATACAGCGGTCGGAAGCCACGTGTGTTCAAGGCATTGCAGGCACTAATTATGGCCCATGGATTGGTGGATGCATGGGCCTTCTTAAGAGGAACAGCTCCTGGGTACACGTTCTTTTCCTTTCCTCACCGTAAGTTAGTTCGACTCGATTATTTTTTTATTCCCCAGTCATCATTGAAATCAGCCGTTATTCAAGTCTATCCTAGAATTACGTCCGATCATGGACCAGTGGTTCTGTCTATAACGGATATAGTAACCTCTGTAAGACCAAGGGCATACTCTTTTGATCGCAAGTTATTATTAGAACAACAATTCATTGAATACATGAAACAGTGGATTGAAACATTTTTCAATATTAATCGGGGGACAAGCAGTGTGGGCAATGTCTGGGATTGTTTTAAAGCTGCATTTAGGGGGGAGGCCCTGAGCTTTGGTTTATACAATCAAAAACAACAGGCGATAAAACTCCAAGAACTTTACCAAGAATTAACAAAGGCTGAGGAATCATTAGCTCAGGGTATACGGTTGGGGGGGGGATATAACTGATCAGATGACGGCAGTAGCTAGACTTAAAGCAAGGCTAAACCTTAAATGGTCGCAGGAAAGTGCAAAAACATTTTTTATTAAACAACAAGTCCAATATGAGTACGGGGAGGCAAGTCGTAGATGTCTTGCCCAGAAATTAAGGTCAAGGGAAGCAGCACAGCGGATAGATAAAATACTAGATTTAAGGGGAGACTTAGTAGATAATGAAACTGGAATATTAGAGGAGTTCAGGCAATTTTATGAAGCATTGTACAAAGGAGATGAGTATGACGCAGATAGGGCTACCATTCTTATCGGGCGATACTGTATGGCAGATCTAGCTGAAGACGAAAGAGAAAGTCTAGAGGCACCTATCTCAGCAGAAGAATTAGAATTGGCAGTTAATGGCCTAGCCAGAGGAAAGGCGGCTGGCCCAGACAAGTTACCCGTGGAAATTTATAAGACTTTTTTTCCTGTTTTAAAAACAGATCTTCTAGTGACGATGAGAAATGCCCAGAAAGGGGCGCCTCCACAGAGCTGGAGCGGGGCATGTATTGTGTTTTCCACAAAAAAGGAAAACCTGCGAATTTAGCTGGGTCCTACCGCCCTATTTCGCTTTTAAATGCGGATGGGAAAATCTATTCGAATATCCTTGCGAATAGATTGTCTGGAGTGATCACGAATTTAGTCTCCACCGTACAGCACGGGTTTATCCCGCACCGAGGAACGGCGGATCACGTTCGCCGGGTGATTACTTTATTTGATTTCGTTAATGTTGCCCAGGAGCCATTATGTTATTATGTTTAATTTTACTAGATGCCGAAAAGGCTTTTGACCGGGTCTCATGGTGCTTTTTATGGGACGTAATGAAGCGAAGGGGGTTTGGCCCCTAATTTATAAAATCACTTCAGACATTGTATTTCCAACCTACGGCCCGTATCAGCACCATGGGACTCGTGTCCAATCTGGTACAAATACAGAGGGGCACCAGACAGGGATGCCCCTGCTCTCCTCTTTTATTCTCATAGTACATCGAGCCCTTTTTAAGAATGTTGGAAACCTCTTCTAGGATTTTCCCGGTGGTGATGCAAAACTATCAATTTAAGGTCCTAGCTTATGCGGACGACGTGGCAATTGTTACGTCATGTTCTACAACTGCATTGGAGGAGATCGGATCTATTGCCGCGACTTTTTGTGTAGTTGCTGGCTATAAATTGAATGCTTCCAAAACCCAGTTACTGTGTGCCAACTTGCCAAAGTACTCTGATTCACGGGTTTGTAAAGAAGTCACCTATCTGGGGATTAAGTTAAGGGTCTCTGCACTGGCCCTGGTCAAATCTAACTGGGAGGATTTAATATCAGGGGTGTGGAAACAGTTGGATCAGGCGGAATGTCTACATTTGTCGTTAGTAGGGCGATGTAGTCTACTAAAAATGATGATATTGCCACAAATACTATATTTCCTCAGGTGTGTCCCTTTAGAAATTGCTACAATCAGCTTAACACAACTCCAGGCTCTTTGTATGCGTTTCATGTGGGCTGGGGGCAAGGCCCGCCGTGCTGGGCTCTACATGATCCTGCCAAGAAACTTAGGAGGCTGGTCAGTACCAGATTTTACTTTGTACTATTATGCCTGCATGTTTCAAGGCATGAATGTCTTGTTAACAGGGGTAGGTCCTTCGAATTTGGCAGAATGCCCGTCAATTTATCAGATGCTATTAGGTGTGAAGGCTAAAAACTGTTTATTACTGCATCAGGAATGGAGTTATTATAAACGTACACGTTTTAAAGTCCTGTTGGCAGCATATAAGATATGGAGAACACTAAGGAGAATGTTTGCAATAGAGAACATCTCTTGGTATACACCATTGACATCTCCTATGTTCCTGCCAATTGATTTATGGGATCGGGTGATGTTTGTATGGTGGCAAAAAGGCTTAAGACGGTTGGGGGATTTTTTTAGCGAAGGATGTCTAAAATCTTTTAAGCAACTCCGTGAACAATATCAGCTTCCTAGAGAAATTTTGCGAAGTATTCGCAAATTAGGAATTTTCTATCTCAGAAAGTAAGAAACCTACAAGCTAACCCCTTGATAGGAGACAATATAAAAGCTGCAAAAATAGGAGTGTTATATGGCCGTATGTTGGGCACTAAGGCGAATGATTTAGAGCAACAAAATGCTAAATGGGTGAATAAACTTGGGAGGCAGGATATACGGATAGAAATTTCTCTGGAGATGGCTACGAATCTATTCCTCTTGGCAAAATTATCTGCACAGCATTATAAATCGATTTTTAATTTATATTATACACCTGACAAGATTTCTAAATTGCAGGGAGATATAATTGGGAAATGTTTTCGGTGTGGATACCTATCTGCGGACGACCTTCATATTTTTTTTGCGTGCCCGCGGTTATTATCTTCACTATCACAGATAGAGAATTATTTATCAGTCATTTTGCAGTTCCCAGTTCAATTAAGTGCTATGCAGATATTGTTGGGTGTAGAAATAGGGCCGGCAGCACCAGATCTATCACAACAACATGTTAATCTAATATTTTTAGTTACAGCTGTATACCGACTCTTAATAGCTTCTTGGTGGCTACAACAGGAACCGGCTTCTTTTGAATTATGGAGGGCACGTTTTTTTGCTGTACATAATATGGAGCATAGTCTGTACGCCCTCAAGGGGCATAGAAAAAAGAAGCTTGGGCAACAAATCTGGGGCAATATCACTAATCATTTAGAGTCTGCTGTCTGATGGCTTGTTTTCATTAATTGCTTCTTTTAGTAGATTCATATGTATCTATTGTTTTGTATGGTCAATGGCACCCCTTTATATGTACTGTTATCGTTGTTTTTCTTGTGTATCATGTATTTTGCTCCAGGACTATTTCTATGATTTTTAACAGTGTACAAGTATTGTGTTAAATAAGACTCCTTAACGACTAATTCATGTATTTTGCAAAAAAAAATAATAAAAAAAATAAAGTTAAGGCACAGAGAGTGTATAGTGCCAGGCACTTATATATATTGCTTCTATGACGTGTAGGGGCGAGGCCTAAATTACGCTACTCCAGAGTCTTGACTTCGGGGGTCTGTTTTGCCTGATCGTAGCCAAACACTAAGAGAACCATGCACTCATTAGGCAGAGACGTCTGAGGCGACCAGGTCAGGAACTCTGTGAGTGCTTGGGGCTGCAGGGATATGAATACGACCCAATGGAAACTAAAACCACGCCTCAGCAGCTTGCCAGGTAGACTGAAATTGCAAAGCTGTGGCCTGATTGCACTCCCTGGACCCTTGGAGCTCATCTAAGCAGCACTGAGAGGCCTGGGGAACTAGTAAAAACACACTTGTTGACAGCCTAATGGTACAAACCAACTATGAGACCTTGCAACAAGGCAGCATGAAGCCCTCCACCCCCGGCACAGCATTGTTTTTAGGCAGGTGTTGCAGATATATTTGTGCTGGGTGGGAGATGTGACTGGCTTTCCCCCAGGATTGTAAGAGGTGCCAGAGCTACCAGCACTTAGACACTTGTGGGACTGCAGGGGCCAGCAATTTGAGGTGTGTCAGGACATCAACCACCCTAGCAGTTGAGCACCCATCTGCCTCTTTACTGATTGACAGCTCGACTAGGCCTTGGTCTCAGTTTGACACCACCCCATGGGTGGTAGCGACCTCTAATAAATTACAGTGCACCTCTCCCGAGACTTCAAGTAACTCCAAGAACAGGCGGGTGGACCTTGGATTACCACTGGTGAACAGGGGATCAACAGGGATAGAGTCACGTTTATTCCCCATGAGGACCACTGACTTATACCATGCCTGGGCTGGGACCCCAGATGATGCTGCAGGTGCCATCAAGTTCCCTCAGCGCTCATGTGCAAGTCTGCTCATGTCCCCTGGCCTTATATGGAAACTGATGCTCAATTAGGGGGTGTGGCAGGAACATAACTGGACCAGAGAACTGCCATCATCCACTTCTGGGGACCCTGGTTCAGCACTAAACTCTTGCAGACCCCATTAGATATACACAAGTCTGGCCAGGCCAATATGTGAACAGCAATATTGGTCTTCCATAATGGGAAAGACAGATGGTAAACTAGCTAAGTTGCTCTTCGAATCCAGTCGCTCCACAAAACCTTCATCCAAGGACTCTGCAAGTGGTGGGGCAGATGACCGAGCTAAGTTAAGAACCAGAGCTGAGACTGCTGCTAATTGACATGAAATACATCCTGGGCAAAATAGACTCCAAAATAGACACACTTACGGACTGTGTAGTCTATTTGAAAGAGAAATGTCATGGGTATCACAAACCAATTGGCCACTTAGAACAACAGGCCTCAGATACTGACAACTCCACGCACAGACTTAATGAGAAGCTACTCTAGTGATAGAAGTCATCAAGGCTAAGAATGAGTACCTAGAAGCCCAGTCCTGTCACAACAAATGTAGAATCCTGGGGATCCCAGAGTCCTCAAACGTGGAGAAAATGGAAGACTACATTGTGCACATGCAATGTCCTTGATAGAACAAGCTCATACATCGCTGAAACCCAGGCCTCCACCCTGAGACCCCGTCTGTCCTATTATTGCAGAGCTACTTAACTTTAAAGATCAAGACACAATCCTCACCCTGGCATGAGAAACACAAGACCTCAACTACAAAGAAAGCTTAGTCTCCATATACTCAGATTTTTCTATTGTGGTGCAAGCAACATGCTGCAAGTTTCTACCGGAGAACACTGCAAAATGCAGGCATTCAATATGCTAGGCTTTACCCTGCCAAGCTGCTAATCACAATGGATGGCAAACTATCTATTTTCAAGATCCCCAAGATAGCCAGCAAGTTTGCTCAAAGCCATTCAAAAAAACACTTACTATGCAAACAGGTTCAGATGCACCTGAGTCCCCAGAACATCATAGCGACTGTGACTGGTCAGTTGTCTAAACCTCGTCTATTCAGCAGACTGCACTGGCAAGAAAGCACATAACTACTAAACCACACCCTACGTCCACACTGATGGGACCTACTTTATGTAGACTATGTCCTCGAACCCAGACGCCTCACCGACGCAGCCAGGTGCCTGTCCTTGGGGTTGCGGTTGGAGCTGGTGGTGGGCTGTCATTGAGGAGTCTTCCGACCCGCACAGGGTAACAGGCTGCCTGGGGTGGTGTAATAGCAAAGAACACTAGGAGTCAAAAACCCTAGTGATTAATTTGTCTAAATATCAAATTTCAAAACAAGAAATACTAGTGCTACAAAAAGGCACCTCGTTCGTATCTACATTTCATTCAAAACTTTTAGACACCCAGGTATGTGTGTACAAATTTATGAGATTGCTACGGCTAAGATATTTTGTTACCAATACAATGCCACCATCTCAAGAACCAACTAGAGATACTTTGATGGGTTTAAGAAACAAGAGTAAATTCATCCCACCCACAAGTCACAAGGTATTGGATGCCTATGAAAAAGTCATCTCTAAAGACATTGAAACCATCTACAGAAAACCCAGACCCAAATTCACAAATTTATCAAAAAAGGAGTATACCATTTTGAGAAATGTATCTAACAACGCCTCAATCACCATTAAACAAGCAGACAAGGGCGGTGCCCTAGTCATCATGGATACGGAGTATTATAACTCCAGAGTACAAGAACATCTCATGGACACAAACATATATTTGAAAATTCAGCAGGACCCTACAGTGGAATTCTTGAAGATTCTCACAATGATCATAGACAAAGCCATAAATCTTGGTACCATTGGATCCAAAGAGAAGGAATACTTCATAAAACAGAATCCTGCATAACCATATATATACATGATCCCAAAGGTGCATAAACATCCCACACACCCTCCATGTAGACCGATTGTCTCCACAGTAAATTCAATCCATGAACCGGTGGGAAGATATTTGGACAGACATCTGCAACCGATAGTACAAAGAATGTCTACATATATCAAAGACACTACAAACTTTTTAAACATTTTGGAAGAACACAAAACTAAATATACTGAAGAAATGTTACTCTGTACTATTGATGTCCAATCATTATATACTTCAATACCGCACGATCTAGGAACAGAAGCAGTGACATCATTCTGGATGCTCACAGAAATGGATCAAAATCTGATGGTTTTCATAATGGAATTACTTAATTTCACACTCTACCATAGCTACTTCTGTTGGAACAACGAATATTTCATCCAATCCTCGGGTACCGCGATGGGAAATTGTGCGGCACCGGCGTACGCAAATTTGTTTATGTACAGGTTCGAACTTGACAACATACTAAGCAATAAAAACTGGACGGACAATCTCATCTTGTATAAAAGATACATAGATGATATCTTTATTCTATGGAAGGGATCTGAACAGTCACTACTACAGGCCATATCATGACTGAACCAAGTTAATGACAGGATTCAATTTACCCATTCGATACAAACCAACCAAATATCATTTTTGGATGTAATGATCACCAATGATCAAGGAAAACTGAACACAAGTGTATTCACCAAAACCACTGATAGAAATAACTTACTCCACTTTCAAAGTTTTCACCAACATTCTCTAAAAAAAATCTACCTTATTCACAACTACTCCGTATCAAACGAATTTCATCGACCGAAAATACTTTCCAAAAAGATATGACAATCACCATAGATAAATTCCGAGAGCGAGGATATCCTCAGGGCATCCTTCAAGAAGCAATTGAAAAGACAAATAAAGTTGACAGAACAACTTTATTAAAAACCAAAGACAAAGTTACCAATCAAGAAAGGATGGTTTTCATCTCCAAATATTCTACTGAGAGTTTTAACATCAAAAGAATTTTGTTGAAACATTGGCCGTTACTGTCTTTGGAAGAAGATTTCAATGGTATATTCTCCTTACCACCGAGATTTGCTTATCAACGCACAAAAAACATTACAGAATTGTTAAATCAACAACAAAATTCCCAAACACAAGCATACAAAGGGACATTACCTTGCCACAACTGTGGCAACTGCAACGCTATCATCAAAGGATAGGAGTTTAGACACCCCAGCCAAGGAACATTAATCAAATTGAAAGTTAACGCTACCTGTGATAGTCGAAATGTGATATATATGATCAAGTGCCCATGTGGCTTGGCATATGCAGGCAAAACTGAAAGAAAAATTAATTGATTGAACACAAAAGTAACATACGAACAAAAAGTGTTAAATCTCCCTTGGCAGCACATTTCAATACTCACAATCCTACAGCCAGTCAAGTTAGATTTTTGATTTTGGAACAACCAGCAATCTTACCAGGCAGAGACAATAGCCGACATTTATTGAGACGGGAGATATTTTGGATGACCTTACTTAACACAACTCATCCGAAAGGATTAAATGATCGGTGTGATTTGAATTGCTTCTTATAAAACGTTCCTTACCAGAGTAACCATTCACACTGTGACCCTTATGAGTATTTTGTGAACTTTTTGAATGATACACATGTTACCATGCACTGTAATGTATTTGACTTGTACCCAGCTGTTTTTTAATGATGCTGAAACTACTGACTAATTTTTTGTAAATAGAATTCATATTTCCTTGAATGGATAATTATAACATTCTATCTATTATACACACAGTAACCAAGTGCCTTGTAATCATTCGCTTTTATTACATTTTCCCCACACGTTTACAGCGCATTCACATTTCAGTCTATCTTTCGGTGCCGGCACTCCACTCGCGGAGTCTGCCGTCTATATCTTTTCTTAGCGGACGCATTTAGACTCTACACCTCCAATCAGCGTGTACTTCTGGGTCACGCTCACCCTGACGCTATGGCGGCGCGAGACGCTTAAGCTCGGTAAGACACGGAGCCCCCGTATCTTTCTATTATTGGTTTTCTTTTACGTTATTTTTGATATGGTGACTGAGACAATTTTTTTCGTATCTACCCTCACAGAATCCAGCCGGGTTCATTTACCTTTACTTCTCGACGCAACTACTATACGGACACTTTAAGGTATTTTTTACAACAAGCTTGTCTAGCCAGATAGCGGCGTTAAAAATTTTGCAATACACTTCTCCTTATTGGTATCCACTGTTGTTCTAGATACGCATTTGGAATGAACATCACAACGTTGCTCACGAGATTGATTTACGCTTTGTTTGAAGGTATCTGTTTAAACTCAGTCCGACATTTATTTCATTCACATTTTCCGAACCTCGTTTTATATCTTGCATGGTTCCTTCATGCTCAGACCTTTCATCCCTGAATTTTAGGCTTGTACACGTTATGCAAATTTTAAGTGTTTTTCAAGCATACGCGTTCTTGAAATCACTACACAGAACATCTTACCAGGCACCTTGAGGGTTATAAGGTTTCATAACTGGTGTAAAGTATTAGCGATGATGCCCTAATATTGTAAATCAGTTTAACTGAAGATATGTGGTTATTTATGAATAGTGATGTAAACCCTTTTTGTTTGAACGGAGTTTTGAGCCCCTGAAGAAGGGCCAAGTGCCCGAAATGCATTGGGAAAACGATTATAAAATCTACATTAATGTTTGGTTGTGACTACAACATTGTAAACAAATGAAAAAACTAAAAAATGAAAATACCAACAAATGAAAAGAAACAAGGATTTTTGAATAAAACTTCATTCGTGTAAACTAAACTACAAACGCCTGACAATTTTCTTCAGTGTGTGTGTTTGGGGACGTTACCCTTGATTAGGATAACGCTACAGTGAGTTTACAGGACCCCGATACTCAGAGGGGCATACCAAACAGCACCTACTTACCTATACTAAAGTATTACCTTTATTCGAACACAAGGAGTTCTTTCTATTTCAAATTCGTATCCCTCCCTGGAACATCATGCATGGACATATAATCCTTTTGCTTCCACAACTCAAAATCCCTCCCCCAGCCACTGGCTATGATAGAGCCAGTTCAGTGTTGCTCTCATGTACACAAATGGGAATTCCCCACACAAAAGCATTGTTATGGTTTGTTTTTATTTACCTGTTCTGGGCGGAGGGAGAGTCATATTTATCTCTCTGGCAAGTTCGGGAGGTCAGAGTGGGTGACGGAAAACTCTTGTATGGGAAATCACAGAGGACAGGATGGCCAGACTACATGTCCGTGACACCAAGAGCACCCAAGCACACACTTACATGAATGTGCATTAAGGGAAGACAGCAACTCTCTTTCACAACTGTCACCTTCCAGGCTGGAAACCCTGATACAACATGCACACACTCAAACCATTAACTGCACTATAAGGGTGCTCAACAACCCACAAAAAGGCTGTCTAATTTAACATATATGAATAAATATAAGATTGATATAGGAAGCTCAAGAAATGCATCTTAAGAAGGATACAGATAGCGGCTTGCAGGCAAAATGGGTCTATCAAAAATGCAAGGCATCTTCTTCCTCATATGCGTGCGGGGTAGCCATCATAGTAAGGAAGGGAGCGCTGGTAGGTCAAATGAATGTAATTAGGTGCTCTGAAGGCAGGGACGTAATTCTGCATGCCCAGCTTGGCAAATAACCCCTTAAACTAGTCAATGTCTACGGCCCACACCTCGACGATCCGGTCTTCTACCAAAGCCTGTATTCCAAACGTATGCATTTAGATACCCAGACATTCCTATGGGGAGGAGAGTTTAACATTTATACCCACTCCACAGATCAGGATGTTCCTGGCTCCCCAATCCACAATCCACTAAGGAGATGATAGACATCATAGATGACTGGGAAACCTCTGGCTTCTAAACCCTGCAGTACGTGAGGGCACTTGCGATTCTTCAGGCCACGCCACTTTGTCCCAAATTGATTAGTCTTGAAATGCCAAATCCCCGCCCTTCACCCACCAATGTTTTCTTGGAGATTACAGCCCCTCCCCCAGCGCCCTACAATACCAAGGGGCATATTTACCAGCCCCTTGTGTCACAGGTGCATTACTCTTTATGACGCACGGGTGGTGCATTTCCAGTCTCACATTTACAAGGACACGTGAAGCCACCCTGAGTGGCTTTGTGTGTCCTTGTAAATACAGCTCCTTTTCAAGCAGCACTTTCCGTGAAAGGGGCCTGTCATGGGTGTTGCTGTTGATGTTCCCATGTAACACCCATGGCTTCTGCCGCATTCCTAGATTTACAATCTTTAGGAAACCTGGGAATGCATCAGAATGCTATGCATTCCTAGGGGAGGGAGGCTCAACAAGGAGAAATGTTTTAATTTCTCCTCGTTTTGCAGAATGCAGCACACATAGAAAGAGGAAATCACCTCTTGTGATTGTTTTTGTGCAGGAAGGTGTCACTTCCTGCTAAAAAAAATCTCCCCTAAAACGCAGGCACCCTTGCACCATGGTGCAAGGGTGCCTGCACTGGCGCATGGCAGCCAATTGTCCGCCAGTGCAGGAAAAAGCAGAGCGATGCGACATATCATTTTAAATATGTCACATCCCTGTGCTTTGAAAGTTACTCAGTATGGCGTAGCCAAATGGCTTGTGGTACCGTGCTTGTAGATAAGGTCCCAAGTACATAGAGAAGGACTAAAAAGTGACATAATTGATTATTTCATGCACAACAAGAGCACTGCCTAAAGTCCGAGCGCGTTATGGAAGGCCTTAACGTTTTTTTAAAGAAGGAAATCTTGCATTGCCAAACAGGTATTTAAAGACTTATGAGGTCACTGAGACAGGCTAGAAGTAAGTCCAAACAAAATAGAATAACATGAAAAGAAATGCAACATGATTTCACCACTACTCTGTGGATCTGTGGCTAAATCAAGTATATTTACTGAAAGTCACAGGATGTTGTGCGAAATGTGCCATACGTATAGGCTCTAGAAAGGTCTGGAACACATCATTCCTATTGAGTGTCACCTGCATACCGTTATTAATCATACGGAGGGTGTTATTTTCACAAACAATTAGTTGCAATAATCAACCAAAGTTGGCAAGTTATAACGTTCTTTTTTGACTCACTAAATGTTGCTTATAGCTCAGATAACAACATGAATAGGGTTGTTTTCTTATAATAAGTTTAGCATGATACAAAACCATTCGAAAAGAAAAAAATGCCACTTAATGAAACCTAATTGATACATATTTTCTACTTCAATTTACTTTAAGATACAATATATTGGGGGCGTGGTCTGACCACGCAGGAAGATGGCCGCCTGAACGAGGAGCTCCGCTTTGGGACGAACTCCTGATAGGGGCAGCACTCCTTCCAGCATCAACGTGACTGCAAGAGGGGCGGTTTCGAAGACCCAAATTGAGCGGCTTCATTTGGTCCGAATTTCGGGACCAAATGAATACTTTTAAGGCATTGTTTCCCTTGAAAGTCTCCTGAACTTGGTATTGCATGTTGGGCCTCGTGACGCAGTGAAGCACCGGTTCTTTGCATAGCTGGAACGCCGTTTCTCCCGCCCACATGCGTGGAGTCTGATTTCGTGCCTTCAGCTTCTGAAGATGAAAAATGCGCTCCTTTGCTCCGGCTCGTCTCCAGTGGTAAGAGCTGTTAACGCTCCATGCAAATTTTCTGTTTTATCAATGGAAAGTCAGGGAGTTATATTCTCAGTCAACAATTTTTCTTACCTTAGTCTTATAGCCTAATTGACTGAAATTCCTTGTTGACATACGCTGGCATTTTTCTTTGATACATGGTCACTATAATTTTTGTATTGAAGAGCGGTGTCTTTTGATAATTCCACATCTAAAAGTGAGGTGAAGCTCCTCATGGTATATCACATGCTAAGCACCAGCTGTTTCGACTGCTCTTTTTTTTTTTTTAGTTCAAAGAAAAATTTATTAAGATAACTGAATAATGGCAACATAATATACAAAGAGAAAACAACAGGAATAGCATGAATATTAACTGAGAGCATTGTAAAAAGTGTGATGAAATAAAATGAGGGGAGGGATAAAAAAGAAAGGGAGGATAGGGAAGAGAAAAAAGAAAGGGAGATAGCAGTGAGGCTAAAACTTTAAAAAGTACAATCATTAAAACTACGTAACATTAGAGGCAATGCACAGATATGCAGATAAATAATCATTAATGAATAAGAAGGAACAAAAGGTTATTCAAGGGGGTTTCGAAACTTCTTGTTTAACTGGGGATAGGTGAAAGGAGCGCTTGGCACATGCATCTAGGTAAAGGGTGACGGGGAGCCATAATGCAAGCCTTTTCGGAGCCAGGGAAGTGGGATAAACAAATGCAGTATCTAGTCTGTGGTTGTAACATACATTAAACCACCAAGCTTTAAAAGTAATGCCCTTCGAATCTTTCCAATTAACAGTAATTTGCTGGAACGCAACAGCCAATAATAAATCAACAATATGAACATTTGCATCAGCATTAATCCAAGAAGAGGAAAGTGAACCAAGGAAAATGTCAGTGATAGAAAAGGGGATGGAGGTATGGAAGATAGAATTGATTTGATTCCAGACTTTAGTCCAGAAAGCATGCGTAGGAGGACATGTGAAAAGCATGTGAAAGAGTGTGGCATTGGGGTTAGAGCAAGACCAACAAAGGTCTGAGGTCAGGGGAAAACGTTTGTGGAGGAGAGATGGCGTGTAAAGAAGGCGGTTGTAGAGGAAAAAAAGGGTTTGCGTGAGAGAGGCTGCCCTGGAAGATTTGCGAAGTTTGGTCCATATTTTGTCCCACAGGGACGTGGGCCACGAGACACCGAGATCAGATTCCCATTGCTCCTCAACTTTGGATTTAGGCCTAGGTGATGGAGGATCGTAAAAGGAATGGTATATGGAGGAAGCTGATGGGTTAGAGCGTAGTTGAGTGTGCAGCGAAGAGACGGGAGTGATAGAGGGCGTAGTCGAATTAGAGGTAGAGAGAGAGTCATAGGCAGACATAACTGCATTTTTGAGTAGGGTGTATTTATGAACAAAGGAGGCAGGGAGAGAGAAGAGTTGACGAAGAGTTGGAAAAGGGGTGAAGGCAGATCCAGTGAAAAGTTGGGAGACCCAGATTAAACCACGCTGCCGCCAAGTTTTCCAGTAAAAGGGTTTCAATTTAATAAGAATGCTATTATTATACCAAATCGTGGTGGCGAGAAGTTCTGTAGTTGAAGACGGAGGAGCCGGAGTAAGGGCTAAAAGTAGTTTCGCGGTATGTTTATGAATTGGACTGGATAGGAATTGGGGCTTGCGCGAGAAGGGTAAGTATTCAGCAAAGGTAAAAGGAGAAAGAGAAAGGCGTTCAAGTTCAGCCCATAGAGGAAGGGGGTCCGCAGGGTCTGTAAGCCAAACGGCTGCCTGTTTCAGAAGGAAAGCTTTATGGTAAGCAGGAAAATTTGGGAAGTTAACCCCACCCTCTGACTTGGGGAGGCGGAGACGCGATAAGGACATACGCGATTTCTTACCAGACCATAAAAATACAGAGAGTATGGAATTTATTTTAGTGAAAAATTTGGCAGGAATGGAAATCGGTAAATTAGAAATGGTGTAAAGGACAATTGGGGATAACATCATCTTAATAGTGTCGAAACGACCCCACCAAGAAAGGTATAGGGGGTGCCACCTAGAAGTAAGGTCAGACAATTTTTGAGAGCATTTAGTAAGGCATAATGAAACAGTATCTGGGACAGAAGGAGTGATGTATAAACCGAGATATTTGATATGAGCTGGACTCCAAGTGAAATTGGATGCAGCAAAATCGGGTTTAAAGGTGAATTTGGTGAGAGGCAAGATTTCGCACTTATCACTATTGAGCTTATAACCAGAGAGATGGGAGTAAGTGTGGACTTCAGCGAGGAAAGCGGGGATAGAGACAGACGGATCCGAAAGGAAAAGTAAAATGTCATCCGCATAGGCAGCCAGTTTAACTTGCGATTGAGCAAGAGGGAAGCCATGAATGTTCGGATTTTGACGTATTCTGGATAAGAAAGGTTCCAGGGCGAGATTAAAAAGAAATGGGGAGAGAGGACAGCCTTGTCGGACGCCTCTATTGAGACGGAAGAATGAAGAAATGAGACCATTGGCACACACCGCTGCTCTAGGGTTTGCATAAAGGAGGGATATAAGGGAAATGAAGTTAGGGCCAAATCCAAACCATTTTAACACGGAAAAAAGAAATGACCATTCTACCCTATCAAATGCCTTCTCGGCGTCCAGGGCAATAGCAGCTAGGGAACCATTGAATCGTAGGGATTTAGATAAGACATTAAAAAGGAGCCTGGTATTGTCGGAAATAAAACGACCCTTAACAAAACCCGATTGTTCAGGACCAAGGAGATCTGGGAGAAAAGGATCAAGTCTAATGGCTAAAGATTTAGCATATATTTTATAGTCAAAGTTGACAAGGGAAATCGGTCTATAGTTCTTGCAATGTTGATGATCCTTGCCCTCCTTCGGTATGATGCAGATGTAAGCATCTGAGAAGGTGCCTGAGGAGGCATCGCTGGTCTTGAAGGATTCAAGAAGGTGGAATAATTTGGGTAGAAGGAGGTTTGCAAAGTGTTGGTAAAATTCGACGGTGAAGCCGTCTGGACCGGGAGCCTTATCCTTTTTAAGTGAATGAAGTGCAGTGCGGAGTTCGGGAATGGTAAGGGGAGTCTCAAGGGAGGTCAAATCAACAGGAAAGGTGGAAGGAGGATGTATGCTAGATAAGAAAGTGGAAATAGAGTGAGCAGATGGTTGAGTGCCAGAAGAATAAAGTGCAGAGTAGAAGTGAGAAAATACCTCCAGGATGTCAGCATCTTTATGTTGCAGTACTGAAGTGATATCAAAAACAGACTCCACATTCAACTTATTTTGCTTGACTTTCAAATAATTGGCGAGAATTTTCCCCGCCTTATTTTTCCCACCATAAAATTTCGAACTGGATTTCAGGAGGTACAGGGAAGCATCATCAGTGGATTGTTTATTATAATTCATTTTTGCAGTGATGAGAGCTGTCAGAGTCTCGTGAGTATGAGAGGTATAGTAGGAGTGCTCTAGGAGTTTAATCTGAGACAGAAGATCATTAGTGCGCTGACGAGCAATTTTACGTTTTGCCGCAACATGTCTGAGGATAAAATCCCTAGCAGCTGCTTTGAAAGCATCCCAGACAGTGTGAGCAGGTAAGGAAGGGGTCTCATTAATAACAAAAAATTCATTGGTGAATTCAATAAAGGAGGTGGTAAATTTGGGATCAGTGAGGAGGGTATTGTTGAAGCGCCATCTTTTAGGACCATTGGATTTGGGTAAAAAATCAATGTTGACCAGGACAGGAGCGTGATCAGAGAAAACAATGGGACCAATCTCCGCTTGGGTAAGGGATTGGGAGATATGGTGGGAGAGAAATATATAATCAATACGGGATTGGGAGTGATGAACCGGGGAGTAGAATGTAAATTCTTTGTCGGTTGGGTGACAAAGTCGCCATGCATCAATTAATTTGTGCTGGGAAATGGCGTGGGCAAAAAGTTTATGGGATTTATTAGGAACAAATGAAGATTTGGAGCGCCTATCCAAAAAGGGGTCCAATGGTAGGTTACAGTCACCTGCTAAAATGAAATTGTCATCTATGCAATAAGTGATACGGGAAGCAAACGCTTTCCAAAAAGTTGGATCTCCACCTGTAGGGGCATATACATTAAGCAGAGAGAAAGGGACACCGTTAGAGGAAAGTTTGACAAATAACCACCTGCCCTCAGGGTCAGAGTCAGAAAATAGCACTGAATGAGTAAAAGATTTGCGAATTAACAAAACAACACCATTTCTTTTGCCATCACCAGGGGCAGAAAAAACCGTACCCACCCAACCTCTTTGGAGTTTAGCAGCCTCACTATCAGTTAAGTGGGTTTCCTGTAAAAAGGCAATGTCAACATTGAATTTAGCTAAATGAGAAAGTATCTTTTGCCTCTTAATGGGCGAATGTAAATGTTGTAGTGCTTATATAGCGCACAATCACCCCAAGGGGTATCACGGCGCTGTACACATACCGCTCTGGAACCCCTCCTGGCCTTTCCATGTGAAGTGCCCACTCCTGGGCCTCCCAAGGTGAGGCCAGGCATCCTGGCGCTGTTGGGGCCGTTGTGGAGATTAAGCAAGCTATTGCCCAGAGTTGCAGCGTGGGACTCATGATTAGAATATGCACCGAGGCGAGAATTGTCAGGTCCGGGGAAATTTAGCCCAAGACCCGCCTGAGGCGGGAATTGTACCCTGGTCCGGGCCAGACCTCTGCATCAGGGTGTGCCGCTCTAACCATTGAGCCACACTTCTCCTTTAACACTTCTCCTAAACCTTTAACGTTCCAAGAGACAATACGAACTGACATTAAGAAGGTATGAAAGGGGATAGTGCAGAGCAAAAGTGAAGGTAAGCCTCAAAAAATCCGAGAAGGAAAAAATGAAAAAAGGAATGAAGGTAGGAAAATGTAGAGAAAAAAACAGGCAGAGAAGTACTAAAAGGAGAGAGCATGAGATAGAAAAATGCGATAAGCAGAGAAGATAATCGTGTTGGGAAAGTAATAGGAAATTTTTGAAGAGAGAAAATAATAAGGAAAGGAGGAGATAGGATAGAAGTTAAAGAAGACATGTAGAAGTGACCGAAGAAGGAGCAAGAAAGTAATAGAAATGATGCCTGAAGGAAAATGAGAAGATAGGATACAAAAAGAAGAGAAAAGCAAAGCAAGAGCCGTCGAGAGAAAATAGAGCTCCGAAGAATTAGGAAGAACAAGGAAATGATGAAGACAAAAACTAGCGGAGATGCAGGGGTCATGTCAACAATGGAGAAAGAAAACATGGGGCAATACTTACAAGAAATGATGAGGGGTGGGTTTTCAGAGGACAGGAGACAAAAGGGAAGTAATGGAGACGTGAGGAGGGGGGAAAGGCCAACCAACGGAGGACAAGCTGACGGGGTCACGGGACGTCCCACCGGAGGAACATAACGGAACACAATAAGTTGATCTGTGAGAAAAAGAAAAACAGTGAGATTAGAACAAGCAAACGATTAAATAACAGGAAAAAGCGTGGGATTGAACAGTTGGAGAATAGAGATAAACCAGAACGAGCTGGGACCAATAAGGACCCACAATAACTGAGGAACCTGTGGAAAAAAAAAGAATATAACATTATAAGAGCAACAGAATATCATAAATTCCAGGAAAGTCAGGATATACTACTAACAGAGTCACGGTGGAAATGAAGAAGAAGGCCTAGAAAATTCCATATCAGCCGGACCGCAGGAATTGAGGAAACTGCGAAGTCGGAGAGGATCTTCAAAAGTCATAGTCTTGTTGTTGTAAGTGACTTTGAATAAACAAGGGTGAAAAAGTCCATATTTGGCTCCAATGGATCGCAGTTCCGCTCTCATGTCAAGAAATGCTTTGCGGCGAGAGGCAGTAGCTTTGGCATAATCCTGGGCAATAAACAAGGTGGAATCCGACCATTTCAGATGAGGTATTGCTTTAGCTGCGAAAAGAACCTTCAGCAGATCTGTATACTCAAGAAAGTATATTATGACGCCTCTTGGCTTTGTCTCAGGAGAAATACTGGAAGGAGCTCTACCCAGCCTGTGTGCGCGCTGTATGTTAAGAGAAGTGCCTTCAGGAAGATGCAGGAGCTTGGGCAAGAAGGACTTGAAGAAGGCGATGGCGTCAGTCCCCTCGCAACCTTCCTTCAGGCCGTAAAGGCGAAGATTATTGCGCCTATTTCTGTTTTCAAGGTCCTCCACCTGCCTCTGGAGGGTTGTGAGTCTTACATCCATATGCACCGACTTGGTAGCAGCTTCCTGGAGAGTTGACACAGTCTTTTCCACAGCAGAGACTCTGGTATCCATTAACGACCAGTTGTCAGTCAAAATTTGAAGCTTTGAATTGGTCTCCTCCATAAAGGGGCGTAATGCTCGTATTTCCTCAAGGAGAAGCTCCATGGAAACAGCAGATGGTGACTTTGGGGGAGACGGAGGATTTTGTTTCAACCTCTTAGGAGTAGTTCCCGTTCCTGACAAGAGGGGGGCGTCTATATTGAGAGAAGATTCGCAACTGGAGGAGCCCGTAGAGGCTTCTAATTGAGCCAACGCAGTAAATAGCTTTGAATTTTTAACAAAGTTGCGTTTAGGGGTTTTGCCAGGACCCTCCGCCATGGTAACGACAGTGAAGAGAGATCCTCAGAAGCGAATAGAGCAGATAAACACCACAGGAGTGAGGAAAGATCAACACAGTCAATTATAGGAGGAGGTGGAGTGAAATCCAGGATATGCCAAAAAATGAAAAGGAAATATGCGCAGTCTGAGGAAAACCAAGTGAATATCAGAGATGGCAGATCAATAAAGATAGTAGATAGCGCAAAATGGCCGCCAAAGCTGAGGAAAGAGCTGAAAATTGAATAAAACCGGAAAAAACAGTTCCATAAAAAAAAAAATAAAGTCACCTTTCAATGTATTAGCGAAGCGCCGTCATTTCCTGCAATTTTGGGCTGTTTAGTTGAAGTACGCCCGCTGCAACAGGCAAAATGCGCAGTGAACGCGCTCTTCAGGGAGGCGCCGGCAGAAGCATCAAAATGGCGGTCGCGGCGATGTCAGAGCCGCGACCGAAGCAGAATTGAGGCTGCCGGGCGAGGACGAGGAGCCGGAGAGCAGCGAGGTACTGTTGTGATGCCTGGAGTGTTCCGCTATCGTTTGCGGAGCAGCATGTCGTTAGGGGAAGGCTGGAACCGCCAAGAGTCCCCGGTGAGATCGGAGCCTCACCCCGATGCGTCCATCCGTCTTGGGCGCTTAGCCACGCCCCCCCTGTTTCGACTGCTCTGACTGGATTAAATTATCTTTCATGATGTATGATGCCATGTGAAAAAAGATTCTTACTGTTGATAAGTCAAGCTATTTTACATTTTGACGGTCAGTCTGACAGACTTTGAAGAGTGGCAGTTTTGATATGCCCCTCACGTCCAGTATTTCAAATACTTCTGTCAGCTGTGCAGTGAATTTATAAGTAATTCTTCAAGTTACTAATTCAGCTACTACTCCACAAATGTCTACCCACAAGAATGGAAACAAGTCTTCTAAACAACCTACTTTTGCAGAAGCTCTTAAGCAACCGCGCGCCATGTCGGTAAAAGGTTCAGTCTCCCCAAATTCTAGTTCACCTTTGTCTACCTCAACTGTTTCTTCAGAGGATACTTTGAGCCGTATTTTACAAAAAGTCCCATCAATCAGCTCTCGTTTGATGGACATGGGCACCAACATCCTTTCCCTCACGTCAGAGACCAAGTCCATGCGGGCGGATATTACACAATTCCATTCTAAAGCGGAGGGATTAAACCAATGATTAACAGTGGTTGAAGCTAGCCTTGAATCAGTTCAAAGAAAAGACCAAGACTTATCATTTCTTCGCAGTAAGCTTGTGGACTAGGAAGACCAAAATAGATGGAACAATATTATATCTTTTGGTTTTCCAGAACAAGTTGAAGGTCATAATGCTCCGTTTTCGTTATGTAATGTTTTCCCCAAGCTTCTTGGTATCACCTTTGAACCATTGTTGGAAATCCATCGTGCCCATAGAATCAGTCCACCACGCAAAGGATTAGGTTCTCGCCCAAGACCTTTAATTGCTTGTTTTTTACGATATGACCAAGTATGACAGATATTGATTGAGGCACGCAGGCAGGGTTCCTACATTTATGATGGTCAAGAAATACATATGGCTGCTGACTTTTCAAGAGAAACCAACGAACAACGAAAGGCATTTCTATCCATGAGGCCACAACTCAGGCAAATGGACATAAAATATGGTTTATTCGACCCTTCTCGTTTCTGTATCACCAAGAATGGAGAATCAAAGGATTTTTATAATCCTGAGGACCTGCAACACTTTCTGGAAAGTATCTCACTTCAAGATATGGATGTGCAACACCCTCCCGCTGATCAGTCTACTTCAAGTTCTACATCCTTTCATCGACTTTCCGATGATCTACACCGCAGCTCCCGTGAAGTTCGTCATCGAGGCAGAGACCTTGCAAGACTGAATTGCATACATGAAAACAAAGCTTCAGCTTTACAGGCAGTCTCCACTCTTACGCAAGATCTTCATAGGGACAAGTCCCAATCTCCTCCAAAATCTGCCTCAGATGGAGAATAGGCTCTGATATTATCTTCCTTTCCATTATAACCATACCTTATTCTACTGTATTTTCATGAAATTCTTCCAGGATATAGATAGATAAGTATTTTCTAAGGCCTTTATTAATTTATATAATCAATTTAACACGTATATTATGTTTAGAACTTCTTAATTATCTATTGTATGTGATTTACAGTGGTTTAAATTTCCATATAATCCTTTATAAAACTCTTAGGTCCTGGGTCAGGTAAGTATTGTTCAAGAGTTTCTTACATACATATTGTTATAATATTCTCGATTATTATTATATACACTCTTACACTAATATTATATCTTTTCAAATTAGTTAATATATTTGATATATAAGATTTACACTAGTTTAAGTATGGGACTTCTATAATATTAGGAGACTTAAAAATATTCCTGATTATGTATATCCTTTTCGTATGCTCCTGTCTGGAGATAATTTGTACTTATTCTCCCATCCACTCCTGATGTAAAATATTTTTCATATTAAATGTTATGCTTTATATCATATATTAATTATAGTTGTATATTTATATATTTATCTTAATATATTTCAACTTCTTGAATTTATATGAATGTGTTGACAACTTTACACTCTTTTCACTACCAATTTTATATTCATGAATCTTCGGAATCAAATGCCTTTTAATATATTCTAGTTTTTTTCTTTTGTTGTCACAATTGTTATTCTCTTGATGGAGTTCCTACCCGCGGCGGTGCTCTAGCGAGCCCAGACACGCGGTTGACAGTTAGAGGTATATTGAGTATCTAGTATAGTTTGGTTTTCTTAAAATATCCTTATTGGACCTCTCTTTTGCTTTTTCTTACATCATCTTCTATCACTGTTTATGACTTTTGTAGGTTAGCCTGTTCTTCTTTTCTACCTCTATCACGTTTCTTACTCACAAGTCTTCAATCTTCGCTTTAAACACTTAACCTTTCAACTCATAAACTCCTTCTTCTCTTACACTTTTCTTGTATATACTAGCCAGAGAACCGTTCCCCCTTTTCTTCTTTTCCATTCTGCCTTATTTCCTCATTATATTCCCACTAATATATCATATCTTTTACTTTCACCAATAAATTTAACACTGAACTCTTAATTCCTTCTCACTATATTTCAACAAGGCTCATACTCACTCTCTATATAGTATTACGTGGAATGTTCATGGCCTCACCCATTATATCAAAAGGAAAAAAGTACTTCCTTATTGCAATCCAAATGTGTAGATATAGCTCTACTACAAGAAACATACCTTGATGAGATAGAATCTGACAAACTCTGCAGAGATTGGGTGGGGAAGGTTATTCACAGCAGTAAACACAAAAATGATTCTACGGATGCTAACCCTGTTCGCAAATGTGGAGTTGCAATCCTTATTCTTAGATCACTCCCAATTACAATCTCCAAGACCTGGTCAGATCCTGATGGTATATATGTATTTGCCAAATTGCGTATTGGAAACTCTTACATTTACCTGGGATCAACCGATGCTCTTCTGATCAGCTGCCCATGAAGAAGAGGTATTAACCTTGAAACGGCATTCAGAGACTTAAATACCGATTTGCACATGGCACTTTCGCACTGATGGGCACCATGGATTCAGGGATAATCTGCACAAAGAAGTAAAAGCATTGTGGAACCTCTTCTTGGAATGTTCAGCTACTACAGCCAAATTGACTATGCATTGTTCTTGATCCTGCTGGGGGCAATGCTCTGAGCCCGCTTCTTTGCCTGCTTGTCCCCGTCAGACCCGCCACTCCACATCACCACAGCCGGTCTCCCCCTGCCGCCGCAGCTCCTCTACATCAGAGCGCGGCCACAGTGGGGGGGGGGGTATACCGTGAGTGCTAGGAACTACCAGTACCAGGAGCCTTTGCGGCCGGAAGCCGCCAATGCAAATTCCGCACCAGGAGGCGCATAAATTAGAGGACATCTCCCCGCGTCGCAGGAGCATCCCGGGAGAAGCCCGGGACAAGGGCGGGACCGTCCAAGACTGTCAAAGGCCGGGTTGGGCCACCCCTTTAACGTGTTCCACACCCAGGTAAGATTTTCCTGTTTTTTCCAGGTGACCAAGACTGATAACTTTGCTTGTTATATTTTTATTGTGGACACTGGTGTTTGCCCTGCCCCTATTGTGTAAGTTTTAACAGACGATCATGGCCCTTCTATCTGGGAAGGTGAGGAAGATGGTGCCAACATAATAGGGGGCAGGGTTACAGGGACACTAGACAATTTTATTACCAGAGCAGCAGTTGTGTTAGAGCGTGAGATAGCGCTTACAGAGAAGCGGCTATCCCTGGAATTGTTAGACTCAAAGCTGTCTTCTCTAGGTAAAATTAAGAATGCCGTAACGCCAGACCATACTGACACCCTGAGACATAATGGGACCAGCCTGAGAAATGTAAGCATAGGATCAGATGGTTGTAACACAATTACCTCTTTGAACACCTCACTGGAGAGCAGTTCTTCACTCGAGGAAAGTCAGCCCATTATAACAAACATTAAGAAGGCCAATGCTGTCGATACCCAGAAAATAACAGCCTTGTGCCCCAAACAAATGGGGAAAAGGAAAAGGGGTGCGGGTCGACAAATGGGTAGAATATCAAAAGTACCCAAGACTATAAATACATCTGTAAAACTATTTCCCCCCAAAGAGCCCACAGTAGCTACCACACACATTTTTCCTACGACAGTATTGCCACAAATCATATCTACTGCTACACCTCAGCCTATCATACACGTCACCCCTGTTCCTAGTGAAGTCATAGGTTTTATAGCCAAAGTGGAACAGCGGTTAAAATCATTTATGCTCCCACTTATAGAAAGGCTGAAAATAATAAACCAGAACATGGGAAAGTTACAACAAGCAACTTTCGAAAATACCCAAATGCTGGAAAGTCTATCAGCAAGTTTCCAAGTGGGCGGTCCCTTGATACAGCCCTGTAAACAGACCATAAATCTACCACCAATGCCTTATCCAGCCCCAATCATTGTAGATGATGAGCGGAAGAACATAACCGACAAGGAGCATGGTACCTTGGGAAGGAAGAATCAATTCACTGGGGGTCACAGACAAAATAGATGCAGTAGGTGATAACAGTAAGCATCACAAACCTAATATTCCACCATTAACACAGGCTGAGGAAAATAATATTACTGATAAATCATCCAGAAATGTGGACAATCTCTCTGTCATTGACCTACCCCCGCAATCAACACCATTTGGGAAACGTACCACCCCTCCCTGATGGAACCAAAGAGGAATACAGCCAATTGAAAAACAAGGTTACCCATTGGCTGTCTTGTAACACCTTGGAGGGTCAAACGTTAGGACATAATGTAATTATAGTCCGACGTGTGTCCTGGATTGGTAGTTCAAGAAAATCTAGAAATGGTGACTGCATCGTGGTAAATTTTATGTTATGTTATGTTATCTGTGTTTTTTATAGCGCTCGGCTACTCCAAGGAGCGTCCCGGCGCTTTTATTTTTAACCTGTAACAGAGAACACAACAGGGCAAATGAAAAAGAAACCAGAAAAAAAGTGAGAACAAATCTAGAGAGCAAAAAGCCAAGTTTTAAGGCCCTTCCTAACAGCTAACAGGTTGGAAGTGCTACGCAGTGACACGGGCAGAGTGTTCCATAACTGTGGTGCCAACAGCCTGAAGGACCGGTCCCCAATGCGTGCCCTATTTATCCGAGGAACCACGGCAAGGAACAAAGACTCGGATCTCAGGGATCGGGCAGGGTGGTAGAAGGCTAGCCTCTTTTGAAGATATTTCGCTCCAGAAGCATAGAGAGCCTTATGAGCCAAGGTCAAGGCCTTAAAAACTATCCGCTTCCGGATAGGTAGCCAATGGAGTGACTGCAGGAGGCCAGAGGTTCTGGCTCGCCCGTGGAGGCCAAAAATGGCCCGTGCTGCCGAGTTCTGGACCACCTGCAGCCGTTGCGAAAGATACTCCGGCAGGCCGAGATAAAGGACATTTAAATAGTCCAATCTCGAGCCAATTAAGGCCTGAACCGTAATCTTCCAGTGATCTTCCGGGAGCAGAGGAAGAAACTTACGGAGCATCCCGAGGAGGCCAAAGCATGTACCCATTAAGCCCAGAATCTGGGATCTCAACGTCAGGCCGTTATCGATCTTCACCCCCAGATTCTTGGCTAACTGGGAAGAACCTGCAGGAGGGAACATGTTAACAGGCCACCATTCCTGCCAATCGGGATCAGACCGACAGCCGAAAAAGAGTACCTCAGATTTATCTGAGTTGCACTTGAGGCTGTTAAGCTGGAACCAATTAAAAACAGCCCCAAGGCACCCACGGATACTCTCGCCGTCAAAATCTGCTCCCTTCCCACACGTAAAGAGGAGCTGGGTATCATCGGCATAGGATACGATCTGGGCCCCAAAAGATTCCGCCAGTGCCGCCAAAGGGGTCATAAAGATGTTGAAGAGAGTCGGGCTCAGCACTGAGCCCTGCGGGACTCCGACCTCCAGTGGCGGCACCACGGCAGAGCAAGGGGGGGGCCCAGACCGTTTGTAGGTGGCCAGCCAAAAAAGATCTAAACCAGCTGAGCACCGTCCCCCTCAGACCGATCTCATAAAGTCTGGCGAGGAGACCCTCATGGGGGACGGTGTCAAATGCCGCCGACAGATCAAGCATCACAAGCATAGCTTTGCCTCCTGAATCCAGTACCTCCTTAATTGCCTCCGAAACTTCCAATAGCGCTGTTTCGGTGCTTAAGTTGGTACGGAAGCCGGATTGGGTGGAATGAAGCAAATTGTGGGATTCTAGAAAATTGGAGAGCACAGTGTGCACATGCTTCTCCAAGATCTTAACAAAAGCAGGCAGGAGAGAGATGGGCCTGTAGTTGGCGCAAACCTCAGGATCTAAGCCCGGCTTCTTGAGTAGAGGAATGATCATCGCCTGCTTCCAAGCATGCAGGACCACCCCCTCACCCAAGGAGAGATTCAAAAGGGGATTCATCAAAGGATTAATGACCTCCGCCACTTTTGCCAGGAATTTGGCAGGGCACGGGTCAAAAGGCGATCCGGATTTTAGTTTGGCCAGAAGTTCTAAGGACGTGGAGACTGAAAGTGGTGGAAATTCTGCCAAAACCGGATCCGAACTAGCTATTAAATCTGACCCACCCTCAGTGCTGGGAAATTTTGACAGTCCACCAATAGTAGAAAGTATATTCAGGGATGTGGAGTATTGGGGGGAGTCTAGGGGTCAGGGCATAGAGATACTGCCTTTAGGCTTCTTCTATAGGTCAAAGACCCGAGTCCGATCTGATATCCTGAATGGGGGACATTATGACAGGACACCCCACTACAGAGGTCAACAGGGATTGGGCCCACCACCTTTGAAGTTATCACGGGAACCCATCTTGGGTGGATACAAGCTTCCCCCGTCTTTTGTCTGATTAAACCGATACGCAGCTCTTTCCGGTCTTAATGACTGTGACTGACTGTGTGGGAAACATTTAACCCCAAATTTCCCCATCAATAACACTTCTCTAAAAACTAGCCTCCCCTCAGCAGACAGCTCAGGGCTTGAACACGTAATAGTGGTAGCCAAACCAAATAAATCTGGGTCTATCCTAGCTGACGGGCTCCATGAAGAAAACTCCTCTGTATCAATATTGCTTGACCCCCCCACGGGAGATCACCATAGGTACCAAGGAGTATCAGCAAGATCATAATGTACTCTCATGGAACATCGTGGAATTGGCAGGAAAGGTCACAGACCCCTTATGGGTGCAGTTTGTCAGCAATTATTAGCTCATTTGTCTCCAAGACACGTGGCTTTTCAACTGTAACATTGTGCTGGAGGGTTATAGAGCCTTCTTTGTCCCAGCTACCAGAGCAACTAGCGGTAGAGCCATGGGAGGTCTGGCAATTTTTGTATTGTTGGCCCTAAGATATAGCATTAGGGCTATCCCCTTAGATAACAGAAATATACAGGCTATTTCCCTGGGCCAAAAAGATAGCACCCTCCATGTGATACATTTT